>NC_135887.1:44907199-46168264 GCF_964194155.1 Cetorhinus maximus | reverse complement strand
TAATCTGAAGTATGTGACTACCTCAGACCATATAGATACTTATAAAACAGAATGTGGACATCGCTGGCAAGGACAGCATTTATGGGCAGAATTTTACGCCTCGTGGATGGGCAAGTGCCCGACCCGATTGGCTGTAAAATAGCGCAAGAAGACATCGGGCGAGCGTCCCAACTCATCCCACAAGCATACAATCTCCAGGTGGACGGGCATGTGCAGGTGTCAGAGCCGCACCCATCATCAATTAAAAGGCCACCTATGGCCATTAAAAACCCAATTGATCCGGATTTTACGTTTGCCCTTGTGATTTTGCGCTTGTCACACAGGCATAACGGGCAGACGGGCAGCCCACACTTTGCAAAACCTCATCCAAGGGCTGGATAAAAATGTCAGCAGCATTGCCAGTATGAGTAGTGAAAAGTTTGAGATACTTTGCTGCTGGTTGCTTATTTGAACCTGACAGCTTTAGCTGAGTTCTGAAATTCATCTTAGCATTTCTTGGCTTCATGTCAGGACTGATTGGTGTCTCCAAGGCCCCTGGGGGAATTTGACCATGTGGACCCTTCCAGGTATCAGACAGCCTTCTGTAAGCCTGGTAATGGGGATTGTGCTCTCCGCTGGAGGCACCTCCTCTGAGGAGTCAGAAAGGGGCAGAAGGGGGAAAAGGCCAGGTGTCCCAATGCAGCTTCCAGGGGAGGGACCTGTGGGAGGAGAGGTGCAGGCACATGGGGCGCAGTTAGTCCAAGACGGAAGGGGCCGCAGAAGACGTCACTATCCTGCTGCCAGGGTTTACAGGCAGCGATGCAGCCACCTCAATATGTCCGAGGTGCAATTACAAAGGAGGTTCCTCCTCTCCAGGGAGATTGTGACCTCCATTTGTCATATGACTGGGCCTGAGATCACCCTCAGCTGTGTGGGTGGAAACCCCATGCCAGTGGCTCTGAAAGTCATGGTGGCCCTCAACTTCTATGCATTCAGGTCTTTCCAGGGGTCAGTGGGGGACCTTAGTGGAGTGTCCGAATCAGCTGTCCACAGAACAGAGCTGGTGTCAGAAGCTCTGTTCAGGCGGGTAATGACATTTATTCATTTCTGTATGAACGAGACCTGCCAGGCTGAGCGAGCCAGAGGGTTTTCAGTGATTGCTGGGTTTCCCCGCATCCAGGGTGCAATCGACTGCACACATGTGGCCATCAAACAGAAAGGGATTCCACTCGATGAATGTCCAGATAGTGTGTGACCACAGGACGCAGATTCTGCAAGTCTGTGCAAGATACCCTGGCAGCTCCCATGATGCTTATATCGTGAGACACTCCCAGGTGCCGAGGCTCTTCAGTGCTCCAGCCCGACTGGATGGATGGCTGCTGGGTGACAAGGGCTATCTGTTGAAAAGATGGCTTATGACGCCTCTCCACCACCCAAGAACAGAGGCAGAGCAGCGTTATAATAGGAGTCATGCCTCCACAAGGGCGATGATAGAGAGGACCATAGGTCTTCTGAAGATGCGCTCCCAATGCCTGGACTGTTCAGGGGGAGCACTACAATACCACCAAGTGTGGGTGTCACTGGTAGTGGTTGCATGCTGCACTCTCCATAATCTGGCACTGGCAAGGGGGGACCCACTAGAGGAAGAGGATCTTGATGCAGCTCCACAGGCCACAGAGGATGAATCCAGTAGTGAGTCACGGTGAGGAGAATGCTGAGGGCATGGAGGTAGACCTCTGTATCCTTCAGAGAGGCAGGGACTCCATGGACGCCTTGATCTAACGTTCCTTCAGTTAGGCTGCCAAAGATCTGCTTCCGCCTCTTGCCTGGGCTGCCGCCTCCATCCCAGATGTCTGAAAGGACCCTTTCGTTTGAACCCAAAGTCCACTCAGTGCCTATGCAATAAAGTTTAGAGCCACTCACATCCAGCATTACATACTGGCGTACCCTGCACCAAAAGAAAAGGTGAACTCAGGCCGTTACCACAAAAATAAAATTTATGTAAATTTCATAATCAAAACAAATTAACATAACCTTCTCTGGTCTTCATTTCCATGCCAGTAAACATAATCAAAACATTACAGAAGATCACTTGTGAACAGTCCCTCTTGTGCTCATGGTGCCTTAAACTTACATTTATGAATGTTACCCCTTGGTGCTGCTACCACCCCCCAACTTCCCCCCCTCACTGGCAGCAGCATTGGAGGCAGTCTGCTGACTCTGGTGTCTTGTTGGCCTTGATGACCTTGGCGATCGTCCTCTGGCCAGTGGAGCCTGTGCTGGCCCTGCCTGGGAGGGAGCAGTCAGTGCCACGGCTGGCATCTCCCCAGTCATCGCAGCCTCATTAGATGCCACGGTGACTGACAGAAGGGGGGAAGGAGCTGCTGCCATCATCCAGAGCGCCAGAGACGGCAACCAGCTCTTGCGCCAACATAAGGTCGCCCTGGACCTCCCTGCTTGCCATTGATGGATGGGCACCTAGCTGGAATACTGGGTACCTCACCCGTCTCCCACACTGGCACCTGAGGTCACTGCCTGTGTGAGGGTTTGCAGGTCCGAGTGCAACCCAGGAACCCCTGATTCTGTCCCTGGAGCTGCCTCTCCATGAGAGCCACCACTCTCTCAATGGAGGGGGTAGTGCGCTCGTCCGTGAGGGTCAATGCAGTGCTTATGCTCCGCATGGACTCTTCCATAACAGAGACCATGGCACACATATCCTCATGGATCTCCACCAGATCCTCCCACATATCTCGCTGGACATCTAGCATCTTCTGCCTAATGGATGACTCCAGAGACTCGTCATTTGCCTTCAACTCAGCATCGTCCTGGTTTCCAGCAGTCCCCTGACTGCTGGTGCCCAGGGCACTCTCTGCCTCCGCCTACTCCTCAAGCGAATGTGAAGTGCCCTCACCACTGTGCTCCAACATTCTAGCTGAAGATCTAACTCCGGAGCTGCTGGTATCTGTGCTGGTGCCTGGTTCGGAGAGCTGGTGTGACGCAGATGCAACTGATGCCCGGCGGTCCTCACTGATCAGTTGTGGATCTTTGGGGTCCTGCGAACGAATGTCTGCTAGTGAATCTAAGGAGAACAACAACATATCATTAGTTTAAGTCATCACACTGTCACTGTGTGCACCAGGCACCTTGGTGAGACAATGGAGATCTGCATCATGGTGCCATCGTCTTTCAATGATCAATAAGGGCTCCAGTTTTGAGGCTCCCATCAGTGAAGAGACTACACAAGAGTATTTGTACCATCCGAAACTCTCACCTCTGTGCACTGCATTCTTACCTTCGTCTGACACCCCAGCCTCTCCATGATCAGCTGACCGAGCCTCTCCAGCTCCAAGATGTCCTTCTCAAATCTGGTCAAGATTAGGAGGTTTGGGGGGTCTCTGCAGCCTGTGACCTCTCAATGTTGTTATGGCTACTCTTCTCCTGAAAGGACAGAGGAGGATTGATTAGCCCACTCTCTACCTGCAGCACCATTACAGCCTGGCCAACCCCACCTGAGGAAAACCTCGCAGGGCACATCCGAGTCATGGCCCTCGAGCTGCAAGAGTCTCAGTCCAAGCAGCCAGGGCTTGGTAGCTCCTGCATCATTGACAGTTGGCACTCAGAGTCTAACACTCCTGAGCTCCACAGGGGGATGGCAGCCCTTAACACTTCACCACACTGATCCATACCAACATGGTACTCACCCTCCCCGAGCGCAGCAGGTTGTTGAACCTTTTGTGGCATTGCGCCCATGTGCGCCACCCAACATCGTGGCTGCTGATCTTGGCTGCCACGTCCTCCCAAGCTTTTTTTGTCAGGTGCAGGGCTCTCCTCCTTCCATCTCTGGGGACAAGGCTGTCCCTCCTGGCAACCTCCTCCTCCAGGAGGACTGCAAGGCACTCGTCCAAAAACCAGGGGGCCGAGTGCCCAACCGACCTGCCCTCCCACCTGGCGTCTCCAGTCGCAGTTGAGGCCATAGCTTCAGTCACCAGCACGCAGAAGATATGTTCTTCCCTGGCAGCCTTCAAGGAGCTGCCTGTGCCGTTTTTAAACCATCCACCGGGTCAACATTGGACCCAGCGCCCAACAGACCCCTACCCCAGCTCGGCCCTTCCCGACCATTGGGAAGACGCGCTTCACGCTGGGCGGGCCTTAGTTAGCCAACCAGCGTGAAATCACAGCCATGAGCCGATCGCGGGCACGGTCTGTTTCCTGCCCGGTTCCAGGCCCGCCGATCACGCACGCCCGCCGAGGGTAAAATTCAGGCCTATGTCATCTCTAATTAGCCTTGAGAAGGTAATGATAAGCCACCTTCTTGAAACACTGCAGTGTACATGGCTTAAATACTCCCACAGTGTTGCAAGGAAGGGAGTTCCAAGATGTTGGCCCAGTGACAATGAAGGAACACCGATATATTTCTGAGATAGGATGGTGTGTGACTTCAAGGGAAACTTAGAGGTGCTGGAGTTACTTTGTTCCAGCTTCCCTTATTCTTCTGGCTTTTGGATTTGCGAGATGTTGATGAAGAAGCCCTGGTGAGTTGCTGCAGTTCACTTGGTACACACTGCAGCCACATTGCACTGTGGTGGAGTGAGTGAATGTTTAAATTGCTGGATTCGATGCTAATCAAGCGGACTGCTTTATCCTAGATGGTATTGAGCTTCTTGAGTATTTAGGAGTTGCACTCAACCAGGCAAGTGGAGAGTATTCCATCACATTCTTGACATGTGCCTTGAAGGTTGAGGAAAAGCTTTGAGGAGTAAGGGGTGAGTCATGCACTGTAGAATACCCACCTCTTACTTGCCTTTCTAGCCACAGTGTTTATGTGAGAGCTCCAGTTAAGTTTTTGGTCAATGATGACAGGAACACCCCACCAACTCCCACGCCAGCTCATTTACCCTTACCCATGTTTGGACCAAGGTGATAATGAGGTCTGGAGCCATTTGGTCTTTGCAGAAGCAAAGTGATCATCGGTAAGTTGGTTATGGATGAGTAAGTTCAAATGATAAAACTGTCAATGACACCTTCCATCGCTTTGCTGATGATCGAGAGTAGACTGATAGGGTGCTAATTGGCTGGATTAGATTTTTTTGGGCAGGACACTATTTTCTTCAGATAGATGCCTGAGTTTTGCTGTACTGGAGCATCTTAGCTAAAGGCACAGCTAGTTCTGAGGCACATGTCTTCAATACGACAGCTGGGATGTTGTCAGATCCTTTGCTGTCTCCAGCTTAGCTATTTCTTGATATCACATGGATTGAATCAAATTGGCTTATTTGTGATGGTGGTGTCTTCAGGAAGAGGTCAAGATGGATCACCCGCTTGGAACTTCTGGCTGAAGATGGTTGCAAACGCTTCAATCTTGTCTTTTTGTGCTCACATGCTGGACTCCATCATTATTGAAGATGGGGATGTTCATGGTTAGTTGTTTAATTGTCCACCACCATTCACAATTGGATGTGGAAGGACTGTAGAGCTTTGATCTGATCCATTGGTTGTGTGATCAGTTAGCTTTGTCGATAGCATGCTGCTTCCGCTATTTAGCATGCATGTAGCCTAGTATCGTAGCTTCACCTACGACATCTCATTTCCGGGTACCCTTGGTCCTGCTCCTGTCATGCTCCTCTACAGTCCTCATTAAACTAGGTTGGTTGCCTGGCTTGATATTAGAGTGAGATATATGCCAAGCTATGAGGTTACAGATTGTGGTTGAATGCAATTCTGCTGCCACTGATGGCCCACAGCGCCTCCATGGGTGCTCAGTTTTGACACACATGGTGGAGGGCGTCCTCAATGTGAAGATGGAACTTTGTCTTCACAATTTAAACCTTGTTTATACCTATAGTGATACACAATTTCACATTTTAGCTGTGGAATATCATCCAAAATATGCTATTGATCAGAGCACTCTCTGCTTGATGCTTATAGTGCAGTGGTTGGATACGTTGTGCCAAAGGAGTCAGAATAGGAATAAACCTCCACAGCCTATCTTCATATGTACAGCTTGTGTTCCTGAAGCCATTTTACCTGATATCAGTACGCAGTCATACAGCATGTCACTGCCTCTAGGATAGCCCCAATGTTTGCCTATTTGTTGTTTGCTTTCAAAGACAACTGAATTACAGTTTGATGAGGTTATCTGAGACCTCTGCTAAGAAGTGGTGTTTATCACTGCTCACCAGGCGTTTAAGGATTAGAAATTGTAAAACCGTGATGACTGATTTCACTATGAGACCTTCTGCTGAATTAATCTGGAGAACTGCTCGTGAAATTTAACGTTTAGTAGACTTTAACCGGGTTGGGGGGGAAAGAAGGGTGGTTGATTTTAGCTACAACTAAAATAATTCACAAGCTATAATATATTCTTAAACAGAACTGGCCAGCTAATGTATCTAAGGGCATAGTGTTTATTCCAGCTGTATTCAACTGTCCATTTTTCTTCAAGATCAGAAATGATTTTTTTGCCCCCCATAGCTAAGGAAATGTGGGTTGCTGGTATCTCAATTCAAGGCTGTTAAGTACATAAATCGAGTTTGTATGAGTGGGCCATAATGAAATATGCTTCCTGTTCACTCTTCAAAATTATTCCACAATTCATACAGGGAATTTACAAGTGAGGTATGCATAAAACCTTCTCCAGAATTAGCATTTCAATGTGACATATCGCATATAGATGCTTCAACTAGCAGAATTACTTTGAAAGAAATATTGAAGTTATTTTGACTGAGAGATTCTAGTTCCAACAGAGGGTGAAGGAATACACTGTCACTATGGAGAGGCAGGCATCCGTTTCTATAGCAACATGTGGGCTCTGTGTTCCATTAGCAGAGCAAACTTCAAGCTGAAGAGATTACTAAAGGTTTTGTTTCATTGGATAGAATACATAACTTCAAGCAGATGGCCCAAGGGTCATGAAATTCTGAATCACAAGTAACGAGAGGGCTAGAATTATTGAGCCTACATTATTGAACTTAAGTACTGCACACTATCATAACAAAAACATTTGAATGGTGGAATTTTATGAGAATATTTCAACAGATGATTCATACGTATTTTGTGATAGTGTGAGAAGTTCAACCCCTCAAAAATGATATTAAAAATCTGGTGAAAAGTGAGAAAGAAATCACTTTAATGTCAATGCTTAATGATAGGCCCTAAGCTGCTTTTCCTGCAATGTGTGTATCTTTGCTGGTCTATGCTTTTATAGGTGGGGCAGTTACTGGTGCTCAGCGAATGTAGCTACTGCTCAGCTTCTCTTTGCTTTGTGCATTAAGTGGGCAGTGTCTTATAAGGACATAGGCACACATTCACTTGAGCACTGTACTGCCATTGCAACACACAATTATGGCCTGGGTTTAACTATACTAATGGCAAGGCTGTCCGCACTCACCATTATTACTGGCCTCTGCAAATGTGCAGTTAAAAATGTGGGACTTTGGAAATTGATGTCAGTGATACTCTGCTGCCCCACTGACTATGCTGTTGCAGCCTTCACTGATGGAATCTACACAGAAACCAATGTAATAATGTGAAGTTGAGCTAATTACCTATATTCTTGCTTTAAAAACAGATGGTGCATAATTTAAAGTGTGGTGGCGTTTCCCACCCCTCCAACCCGAAGTGTCGACAGGGAACGCTCACCCCCAATGCCAGCTGCCCCTCAGCTATTTAACGCTGCAAGGTGGGGGTGCAGGGTAGTCGGTAGTCAGGGATGGGGGTGGAGGCATCGTCGGGGTGTGGGGATCGGGGAGGTAGTCGGAGGGTGGTGATAGGGGGATAGCTGTGTGGTCGGGATGTGGTCGGGAGTGTTGGGAGAGTTATGGGGTGGGAGTGTCAGGGTAGTCGGGGTGCACAGAGGGGTGTTGGGAGGTTAATCGGGGTGGGGGGTCATCAGGGGGTGGGTATGCGAGGGGGTAGCTGGGTAGTCAGGCAGGTGTCAGGCGTAGGGGATAGTCAGGAGGTGGGGGTAGCCAGGGGTTCCAGTGGGGTTGGGGGGAGTCAGTATTATAGTTACCAAGGAGTTAGAACTGGTTTTAATCCTTCTAACCTTTCCTGGGTAACTATTCTGCTAAGAGAGTTGGAACCATCCAAAGTCTCCGATTTTAAATCGGAGTTTCGGAGGTTTCCAGACACGGGGTAATTGCCCAATGGAAGTTGAAACTTCCTGAGCAACTCAGTGCAGTGGTTGCATGGCGAATTCTGAGAGGTCCCACAGCACATCTTCCAGTGCACCTCTGGGGTGCGACCCTCCGGAGAACAGAAGATCTGAGCCAATACCTTTATTACAACAGTACTTCTTTTACCAAAGCCTTTAACAGAATCAAAGCTTCTCACTCTGGAGAAAGTTACATAAAGCTGTCTATCCATAAAACAGGTTTGACGTGTAAATACAAATTTTGTCAAGAGTCTGGCCTTGTGACTTGTTTATAGTCAGAATATCAAAGTCTAATTGGGAACCGTTTTGACCTGAGTTGAAAAAGCAAGTTTCCATCTGATGGGCTCAATATTATTCATGAAATAAACACTCCATTTCCCTGAAGCCTGCCTGTTATAATCTCAGCATCTATCATCAAAGAAAACATCTTCCTAACTACCAACCTTGTTCTATGACAAGGTGTTTAGGGTTCAGGTTTCGCAACATTATAACTGCTTCTTCCTTAGTTTGTGAGGGGGCATGCCCATTGGAGTTAAACTGTGTAGAGACTCTGGAGGATATAGACTGTTGTTGTCATCTTCAATTATAACATCAATGCTGATGTGACAGCTCCTTCTAAAACATTTTCATTCCAATCTAGTGAATCATCATTTCTTTGCACAAAGAATAGCTTTTGAATAATAAATTCTATAAAAGAATTGTCTCTGTCATTTTGCCACATTTAACCAATTCCAGTATCTCATCCATCTCTCCTGTGACATCCCTCTCATTCCATCTCTATCCATTCCTTACAACCCCCTGAATGTCATTCCTCTCATGCTATTTCCATCCCATTTCTTCCATCCCTCACATGCCACCCACAACCCTCCAACAATCTCACCCCCATCCCTTATGGAAACAATCACTCCAGCCAGGGTAACATTGTTATCGAGCTCCTCTTACCTTACGCTGTTTTTTCTTTCATTACACCAACCCCGTCATTGCTGGCACCATCAACTGTTGGCAGCTGCACATACGTCATGTGCTCCAGTACTCCAAGCACCCCATGTGCTTTTGCATGTGCCAGGTACTGCTCTCCAAATAAACCCACCAACAGACACACCCCTTAGACTGACCAATCATAATTGTCTGGACAGAGAAAAACTGAGTATTATTCGAGAAGATTGTATATATCACTAGTCCTGCCTTCTCTGCCAATCTGCACAATTATAGTACCTTTTAAAGTCTTTCTCAATAATTCTTACCTCCACCACTAAAAGACGGATTTCAACAAAACTTGGTACGCAGGTAAGATATGGCCCAAGGAAGAACTGATTAGTTTTTGGTGAAGATGCGGATCAGGATCCTGGATTTTTTTAAAGGAGCTGTTAGCATTGGGAGAAGGGACAAATAGACCTTTCTTTTTTAGAATGTTGTGGATTGTTGTAGAGTGTTGTGAATTGTCTCAGCTGCTGTGGTGGAACTTGTCGTAGCTGTCAAAATGTGAGCAGAGTTTTCAGAGCAGGTTGTCGGATGTGGATTGGCTTGAAGCCTCCTCACTGAGATAGAAGCTCTTAATAAAAACATTTATTTTTGCAGTTAGAGCATCAAGCAGGCAGGGAAAAGCCTCAAGGAAGAGCTGTATAATTTGTAATAATGTTGAGTCAACACAGCGTGGCAGAGGTATGCACTCTACTGAGTGCTCTCTTCACTTGTCTAATTATAACTTCATCATGGAGTGAACTCCTTAATTTCTGAGGACCCACCACCAATTGTATGCTGTGCCTGTCTTACTTCTGTTGCAGCCAGATTTATTTGTTCTGATACGCCAAACAGATAATGTTAAATTCGGCATGAACTCCACTTGCAGGCATAGGAATGTGAAAGTTTCACCCTTTAAAAATAAGAGTAATGGGGATTAAAGGTGATTGATTTAATTCATGGCAACTTCTGTCACAGCATGTTTTCTATCCCATCAAGTTATGTAAAATATAATTTGTATAATGTTTGTTATATCCTTGCCAATTTTATTCTCAACCAGCACTGTTTTTTTTTGCATTACTCTTTTCTCACATAATCTCTATGGACTGAATTTTCATTCTGAGGTCCTGCTCCTGCCATCGGAATGAAATGCGGGTCTGGAACTTACAAATGCTGGCAGCAGGATTCTGAGGATGATTTTGAAAGTGACATCAATTAAGTGGTGCCCTGCAGAGTGCTATCCAATCAAAGACTATGGGCTATTCCCTGGATCTGGAGCACCAAGAGGAGGCCTTCCAGCAATGAAAGATTGGCAGCCTCACTGTCAGATGTGGGAGCTGCTAAAGTATGTAGGGAGGCATGAGGGTGCCTCCATTCCCAGTTGCTGGCCACAGATCAGGTAAGTAAGAAGCCAGGAGGGTTAGGGTGGTCAGAGATAGGGTAAAGCACACCCCCCCTTCCACCACAGTAATGGGCACTGCCATTAATGGGTAGCCACTTTTCAGGGCAGAGGCCTCCAAATAGATTGCAGCTTGTGTCTCCAATGTCTACAGATTGCCACTGGGAGGCTGCCACAGTTTCATGGGTGGCCTCCTGATGCAATGGCATCCTGTGCACCAGTTCAAATTTTTAACAATTCTTTCATGGGATGTGGAGGTCTCTGGCTAGACCAGCATTTATTGCCCATCCCTAATTGCCCTTGAGAAGGTGGTGGTGAGCTGCCTTCTTGAACCGCTGCAGTCCCTGTGGTGTAGGTACACCCACTGTGCTGTTAGAATCACAGAATTCTTACTGCGCAGAAGGAGGCCATTTGGCCCATCGTGTCTGCGCCGGCTCTCTGAATAAACAACTCGCTTAGTGCCATTCCCCTGTCCATTCCCTGTAACCCTGCATATTCCTCCTTTTCAAATAACAGTCTAATTCCATTTTGAATGCTTCAATTGAACCTGCCTTCACACGCTCTCAGGCAGTGGATTCCAAATCCTAACCACTCGCTATGTAAAAAAGTTTTTCCTCATATCACTTTTGTTTCTTTTACTACTTATTTTAAATCTATGCCCTTTCATTCTCAATCCTTTCGCAAGTGGGAACAGTTTCTCCCTAAGTACTGTGTCCAGACCCCTCATGATTTTGAATACTTCTATCAAATCTCCTCTCAACCTTTTTTTTCTCCAAGGAAAACAGTCCTAACTTCTCCAATCTATCTTTATAACTGAAGTTCTTCATCCCTGGAACAATTCTCGTGAACCTTTTCTGCACCCTCTCTAGTGCCTTCACATCTTTCCTAAAGTGTGGTGCCCAGAACTGGACACATTACTCTAGCTGAGGCCAAACTAGTGACTTATTAAATTCACCATAACCTCCTTGCTCTTGTACTCTATGCCCCTATTAATAAAGCCCAGGATACAGTATGCTTTGATAACTGCCCTCTCAACCTGTCCTGGGGAGGGAGTTCCAGGATTTTTACCCAGCGACACTGAAGGAACAGCGATGTAGTTCCAAGTCAGGATGGTGAGTGGCTTGGAGGGGAACTTCCAGGTGGTGGTGTTCCCATGTATCTGCTGCCCTTGTCCTTCTAGATGTTAGCGGTTGTGGGTTTGGAAGGTGCTGTCTAAGGATCCTTGGTGAATCCTTGAAGTGCATCTTGTAGATGGTACACACAGTTGTCACTGTGCATCCGTGTTGGAGGGAGTGAATGTTTGCGGATGGGGTGTCAATCAAGTGGCTGCTTTGTGCTGGGTGGTGTCAAGCTTCTTGAATGTTGCTGGAGCTGCACTCATCCGGGCAAGTGAAGATCTGGTTGGCATCAAGAGAGTGCCCATAATTAAAGGAATTAATTGGTTACCCACTGTGGCCAGGTGGGTAATCATTCTCGCCATCAATCCAGCTCCTCCATAATCCCATATCAGCAGGAACATGTCACAGAGTCAGCCTGAAGGGATTTTCTTCCCATTTTCAGGCTCCCCCCACAACCCATGCCTCCTGTTCCGCTACAATGGGCCATTGAAAATTTAGCCCTATATATCCTTTGCTGCTCCTTTATGATATTATTCATGCTGTATCTTTGGACAGAATCGTCCCAGGTTTGCACAAAGTGCAGTAATGGGCGGGAAAAAAAATGACTTACCCACCGGCCGCAATGGCGGGTTTTGGCACCGTGTTGTCCCATTCCCGCCTCATTAATTATGCAGCCACAGGAAACTCGCTGTCTCACTGGCGGGCGGCCTCCAATTTGCCCACCACACCGTTACCTCACCACTTCCTCACACAGGGCGCCATATTTAAACTGCAGCTGCGTGCACACACTTCTCAATGCTTGCAGCCCAGGATTGCTCCGGTGATGACATGGCCCCAAAAACCAAGAGGAGTGCCGCCTCCATATTCAGTGACGCATCGCTGGGATGACTTCTGGATGCCATTGTGCCCTGCTGCAATGTCCTCTACCCCACTCTGGCTGCAGGAGGCCCATCAGTCTCACCACTCTGGCTTGGGGGGTGGAGGCAGAGGTGGTCCGTGCCAATGCTACACACAAGAGGTTGGCCATCCAGTGCAGAAAATGGATGAGTGATCTCATCCGTGCTGCCAGGGTAAGGCAACCATCTTATCACTCTAAACTCACACACTCAACAGGCCATCACACATTCACTGGCATCTCACTCATTGCCAACTCAAGGGACATCACCATCCTCTCTCACACACACCCTCACATCTCCATCTGGCCTAATCTCCTCTGGAGACTGTCTCCTCAGCCCTCACCATCTGAGGTCACTTGCACAGATCAACATGTGCCCCCCACCCCCCCACACACCCTGGGATATACCCCTTCCCCAGTACAGCCCTCGCCCTTCAGCCTCTTCCTTGACTGAGGCCACTTCTCCCCCTTCCTCAAGCAAGCCCTAGCCCTGCAGCTGTTACAGATGGTCTGGTAGGTAGAGATCTGCCCGTGAGCCCCCCACTGAAAGTGATGTGGTGCTGCCTGTGTAGCCTGGTGCTCGTGACTGCTAGTGCTGCCTTAAGCAAGGTAGGTGAACAAACCTTGAAGCCCCGAGCAAAGTGCAGTTCTCCAGATGCCTGTCATTTATGTACAGTTGTGAAACACGTCGGCATGCAACTACGCCAAGGTGCCCGGCTGATGCAGCTTGGCGGAATGATTCCAGCGAGCAGGGCTTGTAATGTATTGAAATTAGGTTTCTGAAGTGCGACGGAAAGCCGGCCCGCCATTGATGGGTGGAGCAAACAATCGCAACCTGGTTTCACGCGTGAGACTGATTGTTGGCCTTCTTGCCATATCGTCCGTCCCCCCCCCTCGCCCGCCATGATGCCCTACGCCCAGTGTCAATGGGGCCAGAAAATTCTGGCCCTTGTGTCTTTTTTGTATGTCAAGAGGCTTTATCCAGGCCTCCTGCTTTCTCTACATACCTGCTGCGCTTCCCCACCACCCCCGTCAAAAAATGTGCCCACTTTATTCCGTCAGTGTGCTTCTCAAATTGACTCATTCCCACTTGGTGTTCATTTTCTCCAACAATTGTGCACTCCAATGCTGGGTTATTGAGTTTTGCTCATGCCATGAGGTATTGAAGGACCATTGTGATTGTCTGCAGATCTTTGTTGGTGCTACTAATGAAATGGCATTCTCGCGAAGCATGTTTTGAAAAGTTGCATGTTTTTTTAAATTCATTCGACATTCATGAAAACTATGTTTTTCTCCTGGGGTTTAATGTAGAAATGGGAATGCCAGGCTCATACTGAGGTAACCAATAACCCACTTGTGGTTGTTTTTTTTTAAGTGCTTTTGCAACTTTAAAATGCAGATTTGCAATATGCTGGGTGAGTGCCCTTTGATAAGAAATCAGCTCAACCTGAAAGCTGCAGGCAGGGTCAGGCTGCCTGCGTTCTTTCTGATTGTTTGCAGTTCATGCAAGTCAGAGCAAGTTCGTCCCTTTAACATAATCCATGGATGTTTGATCTATTTAAAACTTTACCCCCTGCTGCTGTGGTAATCCTGGCCAACTCCTTCCCATGTCGCTTGCTTTAACTCTCTGCTGGTTGCAATCCCTACCTTCTTGATAAGTGGCCCCAAGGTTTTCTGTTGAAGAGTCATACGGTCTCGAAACATTAGCTGTGTTCCTCTCCGCAGATGCTGCCAGACCTGCTGAGTTTTTCCAGGTATTTTTATTTTTGTTTTCCCAAGGTTTTCTGGCCTGCTGTCAATCCACAGATGACCAGGAGGAGCAATTGAGAGATGAGGACAATGGAATGGTAGTGGGGGTGGGGAGGAAAGAAGAGAGGAAGAAGCTGTAAGGAAAGAATGAGCGTGAACTGGAAAATAAAAGAGAGTGTTTGAGCCATATAGGGGGAAAGACAGTGATGGTGGGGAGCATGTTGCTAGACTGAAAAAAAAGAGACATGCAAAGACCAGCTGGCCCATCGAACGAACCCTTTTTTTGACAATGGTGTTACTTCTGCACACCAGCACCCTCACCTAACCAGGCAGCCACACAAACTCCTGGAAGAGCTGAAAGAAAACTTTCGCAAGTTTAGGAAGAAATCAAGGAAATTCGCCTTTGACTCCTGAAGGCAATCAGACACATTCCGAGGGATTATGGTAACTCTGAATTAGCTACTTATCTTCTATATGCAGATATTAAAGTCTGAATGCTTTCAGCCAATCTAGACTCAATGTTGCATACTGGCAAATTGCTCCAGAATCAACGACTCTCTGTGACCTTCTTAGCATCTCTCCTAACTCTATGCTTATTGTTCCCAGCCTTCTTTAGTACTGTCTGATTTGAATATATAGCCATTTGGACCGAGTTTAATCCTTTCATTAATTTAAAGGTCTCAATCTTATCTCTTTGAAGACTATACTTTTCTAAAGTCAAAAGTTTCAGCTCTCTAAACCTAAAATGGCAGCTGAGGGCCCTTAAACCAGGTATCAATCCAGTAATTGTGCTGTAAATCTTTTCTAGGGTCTGTATATTAGGGCACTAAAATTAGACAGATTATTATAAATATGGCTTGATCAAGACATTATACAGGGAAAGAATAATAGGGCTGAAATTGGTTTTGACAGAAGTGCAAACAGGTGAGAGCAAATGGGAACCCCACTTTTACACCATTTTCAATTTTCCTTTCCACTTTCAAAGCCAGGTCCTTCCTCCAATAAGCTGCCTTGGACCTGCACAGTGAACACATGCTTAGAGTTATCCTTGCCCAACTGCAATTCTCTTTATCTATATTTAAACATCTGCCAGACACCAGCCCATCCCCCACTCTATTTAAGCTCCTTAGACCCATACAAATCTTTATATTATACAATCACGGAGTGGTTACAACATAGAAGGAGGCCATTTGGCCCATCATGCCCTTGCCAGCTCAACTAGTCCCACTCCCTCATCTTTTCCCTGTGGCCCTGCAAATTTTGTGTCATGAACTTTCAGATGATTCATCTGATGCCTTCATCCAAATCATTAAAAAAGGTGGTGAAGAGCAATGGTCCGAACACTGATGCAAGTCTCAATGACCACTTCCCACTCAAATATTTAACTAGATTGGTGAGACTGGACCTCCTTTTCCAGAAGCCATGTTTAGAGATTTTGGAGGAAATTTTAACCTAAAGCTAGGTTCAAGTAGGGTAGGAGGCTCAAGTCTGAAAAGCCTGTTCCCTGGCCCCAACTGAGGCTGAAAGCTGGGTAGGTGACCAACCCACTACAAGGAAACAGGTTGGAATTTTAACTATAATAATGAGGTTGAGAGCCTCAATTTTTCAGCTTCAACTCTGGCTGAACAGGATTCCCGAGCATTGGAAGACCTGGAAGCTTCATCAAGGATTTGGCGGATTCAGGAGTTGAGTCCCTTTATACCTACCTCCTGGATCTAGGTGCTGAGGGGCTAATGCGATCAGACACCTCACTACTGACCTTCCCTATGAGGCCTCCAATCCCTCTACAAGGACTCCAAACACTCTTGGCCCCTGACCTTACCTCCAGGCCCCGCCTCCCACTACCACTGAGGTTGCCAACCTTCCTGGCATCAGTAGCACACACAGTTGACCCCCACCTCCCTTCCATCGACAGTCCCCTACTGCCCTACCCCTGATCAACCCCCCTCCATTTCCCCCTCGCCCACCTCATGTCAATTGACCTCCTCCACCACGGCATGGACTTTGCTGGCCCTGTGGTCTTCAATGAGTTGCTCCCATCCAATTGGAAGCTAAGTCTGCCAGTCAGGCTAGCTTTAGGACAGGGAACCAATAGGTGGCTCCACAGCATATGCGGGAATCCCAATTTCCAACAACTTTCTCACCCACCAACTCCTGGTGGGTCAATTAAGTAAAAGTTCAGCCTTGTGTGAACCAGGAGGGGGGAGAGAAAAATATTGTGAGCCAGAAGGATGGGAGCAATTAAATGTCAACAAAAGAAGGGAGGCAGTCCGAGATTGAGAATTAGAAAAGGAAGGATGACCAGTTAATCTGTTTTGGTAACAGTTGAGGGATGAATGTTGGCCAGGACACCAGTAGAATTTTCCTGCTCATTTTTGACAAGTATCATGAGACTTAACAACACTGCATTGCCACTTACTTTCTCAACATATATTTCTTCCAGATACTTGAAGCCCGACGCGGACAAGAAATCAAAGCATAAGACAGCTGTGAAAAAGAAAACGCTTAATCCAGAATTTAATGAGGTATTAATAGAAATTTTTTCTTTACATAATGGAGATAATGGTTTGTTTAGCTTAAAGAAAACAATTCCCAGAAAACCTCACCAAGAGTAACAAAGCAGTGACACATACATTGGAGCACAGTCATGCTGAAATGGAAAGCGCAATGCTTCCCCATAAAATATCCTTAATGTGCAGTGAACGGCTGAGTAAAGTAACACATTTTTCAGACAGAAAAGCAAAGGGCGGAAATTTCCATCCCGCTAGTGGCGGGAATCTTAGCAGGCGGGATCACACAATTTGGAGTAATTGTCTGTTTCCTGCCATCAGGAAATCAGTTTGTAATTTTGTTCTCCTGGCTTTCATGGTGGGTTAAAGGCGAATCAACCTTCCCGCTGGTCTAGGTTGGGAACCACATTTTCATTAATTTGCATCTCATGAATGTTCATTAAAAGGCCAACTTGCTGGAATCACATTCTTCCTCCAAATTCAGTGCCCTGCCAGCAGATAAGTCTGTTTCGTGTCTGTACATGACTGGCATGCACCTGGTGAGCTTCACTTCATCAATGACTTTGAGGTACGTATGTGCAGCCTTTGCCTACCTTTAAGAGGGTCACAATTTGGGTGCGTGTATCATCGGCAACTCCAAGGCTGGAAAAGTGAGGCAGGGCTTATGGGAGTAGGTGGTGGGGTTGCCCAGTGAAGGGAGAGAGTGTCTCAGAGGGTGGCGTCAGTAGTGTCGATGGTGGGATCCTGGTTGGGTAGGGGTGGCGTAGCTGTGAACTCGGGGGACTGGTGGGAGGAGGGAACAGTCACAGTCAGAGAGGGAAGTGGGATGTGGTACGGTGGCAGGTTCAGGGTGAGAGTCTGACAGGTGAAGGCATCATCAGGTGGGTCATTGAGGGGGAAAGGACACGTGGCTCAGATAGCAAGAAGGGCAAGGGTCAGGGCAAGCATGGGGATGGTAACGGGTGTTGGCTCTAAGAGGAGGAATGGCATGTGGCGGTGGATGGTTATGGGGTCCAGAGTAATGGGGGAGGGTCAAGGGTAACAGAAGTGAAATAAAACGGGATATTGGGTGGGTCTATGATGATGGTGGAAGTTGGTGAGTGATGGAGAGGGTAGAAGGTGGTGGAAAGTGTCTGGAAAGTTATGCTCACTATCTTTCCATTCGATATAAAATTGCGATGCCTCGAAATGGGAGGAGGGTCTTTTCAGGTAGGTGAAGTTTAAGTTCAGCATAATTGGCAACGAAAGGGACACCCTAATAATTGTGAGGCAACTGGATGTCAATAATTTTAAGTTGTGACCTTCTCTCTATGGTGAAGCCCACACAACAGCAGGTTTGCTCCCGACTCATGGGTCTCATAACATCGAGATCCCAGCAAGGTGTGGAGCTGCTGTTCATTCTGTGCCCTTTGCCACTGGCTGCAGTCAGAGGCAGGAATGAAGGGAGGGAGGGAGGTAGATGCCTTCATGGGGCACGGCTGGTGGAGGGCAGCCAACCAGCGACTCCAAACCTGACGTGGTTGGTCTTCTGTGCTGGAAAGGCAATGTTCTCTCTATAGAGTCTCAAGGTTAGTGGAGGCAAGCGGAAAAGTGTCCACATGAGGCTTCTTGCACATGGCTCCCATGGCATCTGGTCAAAGAGCATTGTCTCCATACGCACCTGTGTCGGAACAAGAGGAACATCCATCTCTGGTCCTCCAGGATGTCCTTTAAGTGGGAGGCATGAGATGGGGGTGCCATGTCTTGACAGAGGCCAGGCGAAGGACTTAGCACTTGTCTGCTGGCTTTGAGATAGAGGGAAACCTGTAAAGGATATGCTCACTAAACTTATCACTTCAATTTGTTCACACATCCACTGAGGCGTCAATGATGCAGGCTGCAGGCAACCCTGCCTTGGTAATGGCTCTTATCCAGTTGAGGGGATGGAGAGCTGTCGCCATTTGGCATAGGGCCATGAGAAGCAAGGTCCTGAGCAACAAGAGGCAGCAGAGTTTCTATAAGGTCAAGAGGCTAGCAAACATGACCATTGCAACAGCGTGCATTGGCCCAACCACGAGTGTTTCGCCGGCTGTGCTCTTGCCTAGAGATGAGCAAAAGGCAATGCTGAAGGTCTCCTCATATATCCCAGGATATGATTGCTCACATTTGCGAGTTTCTCCAGTATGACCTGCAGCCGTAAGGAGGAATAATGCGGAGCTCCTGGCCTGCAATGAATGAATGTCTGTCCGGGTGCCCTTTAGGTATGGCACCAGGACCTTTGACCCCATGGAGCAGGTGACTTCCTGCCCACCCTGCCATGAAATTTTGCCAAGCTGCTCACTCATGCATAATCATTGAGCTGTAAAGTGGAAGATCGTGTATGTTCACCCACCCCATTGTCCAGTGGGAAACATGCCGACTTCCCCACCCACCACCTGCACATAGTCTCCAGAACGGAAAATTCCACCCATAGAAGAAAAAGGGTAGGTCAATCCTCCTCATTTTCATGTAACAGGTAGACAGAGGACTGTGAACAATCTTTTCTTTGGGAAAGTGCATGTACAGAGACTTTGAGATTGAGGGAAATCTAATGTTTGCCCCTACCCAGTGACTCTTCTAGGAAGCATAAGTTTGGAAATCTGGTGGCTTGGTTGTGATGGTTCCGTGCTTGAACAACACAACAGCACATACTGTTAAGGGATGTACAACAACAACTTACATTTATATATCCCCTTTAATGTAATAAAACATCCCAAGGCACTTCACAGGAGCATTATAAAACAAAGTATGACGCCATGGGCGGAATTTTATGTATGACCTGCGGGTGGCGGGCCCCACATGTCAGCGCTTAAAATGTCGCGCGCTGATGTCAGGCGAGCGTCCCGTTGTCACCGCACGCCATCGCGATATTTAACTGGGCGGGCGCGTGATGAAGCACGACGCGCCCCCGCCATTAAGTAAAGAGCTTGTTAAGGCCCTTAGTTCAGCAATCGACACCGATTTTGAGGCGCCCGTGTGATCTTCGGCTCGGCGCAACGGGCAGGCGGGTAAGTGGCTTTTTAACAAACCTCATTCAAGGGCGAGATATGTGGGCTCAGAGGGGTTGTTAATGTTTTTTCTGAAGTATTTATTGCAGAAAGTGCTTTAAACTTGCCTGTGTGATTGTTAGCAGTTCAGATCGATTTCCAACAGTTTTCCCTGTACTTTGAAGCTTCAGCTCACCAGTCTGCAGACAGGAATCTTTATCGGGCCTGCAGCTTTCCAGAGGCCTCCATTTAGCCTGGGGGTATGGGTTCTGACATCTCCACTGGAGGCAGCTCCTCTGAGGAGGAAGGGAGGGATAGAATAAGGAGGAGGCCAGGAGTGGACAATCAGCCTCCAGGGGAGCCACCTTTGGGAGGCCAGGCACAAGGGGCGCAGGGCCAAGAGGTAGTCCAAGGTGGAAGGGGCCGCAGAATACGCCACTATCCTGCTGCCAGGGTATACAGGCAGAGAAGTAGCTACCTCAATATGTCTGAGGTGCAGTGCTGAAGGAGGCTCCAACTGTCAAGGGGGACAGTGAACTACATTTGTCAGATGATTGGCTCTGAGATCTCCCCTAACTGTGTGGGTCGACAGCCCATGCCAGCGGCTCTGAAGGTCACAGCTGCCCTCCACTTCTATGCATCTGGCTCCTTCCAGGGCTCGGTGGGTGATCTTTACGGTGTCTCCCAATCAGCTGTCCACAGGTTACAAGCAGGTTACAGACGCTCTGTTCAGACGTGCATTGACCTTCATCCACTTCTGCTGTGACAAGGCAAGTCAGGCACAGCGAGCCAGAGGCTTCGCAGCCATTGTTGGCTTCCCACGCGTCCAAGATGCAATAGACTGCACACGTGTGGCCATCAAGGCGCCCGCAGGTGAGCCCGGTGCCTTCGTCAACAGGAACGTGTAGATAGTGTGTGATCACAGGACGGAGATTCTGCAAGTTTGTGCAAGGTACCCAGGCAGCTCCCATGATGCCAACATCCTCAGACACTCCCAGGTGCTGGGACTCTTCAGTGCTCCGGCTCTGGATGGATGGCTGCTGGGTGACAAGGGCTAACCCCTCAGAAGGTGGCTCATGACGACTCTCCGCTATCCAGGAACAGAAGCTGAGCAGCGGTACAATAGGAGCCACGGCACCACAAGGGCTGTGGTGGAGAGAGCCATCGGTCTTCTCAAGATACGCTTCCATTGCCTGGACCACTCAGGGGGTGCACTCCAGTACCCTCCAGACTGCGTCTCTGTGATAGTGGTAGCATGCTGCATCCTGCACAATCTTGCGCTGGAAAGGGGGGATGCAGTTGACGATGAAAACCTTGACGCAGCGGATGAGGCTGCACATCATGAATCCAGCAGTGACTCAGAGGATGAGGAAGCACAGGGCAATGATGAGGGGCAGCACACCGACCCACTACTACACCAAGGAGGCAGGGACACTTTAATCCAATGAACCTTCAGCCAGCTCCACAAACATGGATCAGCAGGAACAGCATTGCCTGGCGCTTCCACATGTGGCAATTAGGTGCTACATCTTCCACCTCATCAGCTGCAACTAAGGGCTTAGTACAGAAACATCACTGTCCACTCAAACACTCATGATGTGTCTGTGAAACAGACAAATGCAGCACAAAGGAAACACCCTCAGCCATGGTCACAAATGTGGACTTTATAGCCACCAAAAAAATGAACAAACGTCGCTCTGACGTTGAGAATCAAACATTCCCTAATCTAAGGCCAACACAAAATCACCAGTGACAAACCCGTGGAGTGCCTAGCGTGCCTTATGCTTACGTTTGCGGGTGCCTTGTCTTGGTGAAGCCCCGTCGTTCGGAGTGGCTTGTGAGACAGCCTGCTGACTCTGCTGTCCTGCAGACCTCGATGACCTTGGCGGACGTCCTCTGGCCCGTGGAGCCTGTCCTGGCCCCGCCTGAGAGGGAGTGGCCAGTTCCAGAACTGGCATCTCCCCAGTTGTCGCATCCTCAACGGATGCAACGGTCACTGGCAGAGGGGCGGAGGAGTTGCTGCCCTCATCCGGAGCACCCTGAGAGGAGCCCGCAGCGACGACAGGCAGCTGCTGCGCCGACGTGAGGTCACATTGGACCTCCCTGCTCACCGCAGGTGGGTGGGCACTGAACTGGGACACTTGGTGCCCAGAACATCTCCCACATTGCCAATGACCTGGCAATTGACATTGCTGTGAGGGCTCGCAGGTCAGAGCGTAACCCAATCAGATGATTCTCAATCTGTTGGAAGCCCCTCTCCATGAGAGTCGCCAATCTCTCAATGGAGGAAGCCTGAAGCTCTGTCCTGAGGTTCATGCCATCATTAACTCTCTGCCTGGATTCTTCCACCACAGAGACCAAGTGAAGCACACTCTCATGCAATACTGCCAGATGCTCCCACGCACCCAGCCGCTTGTCCTGCAGCTGCTGTATGGCTGACATCTCCAGAGGCACATCATCACAGCCGGACTCAGCATGTGCCTGGTACCCTGCAGACCTCCAGCTGTTGGTGCCATCGGCACTCTCTGTCCGTGCCATCTCCTCCAGCGATTGTGAAGTGCCTTCTCCACTGTGCCCCGGGACACTAGCCAACGTTATAATCCCCACCAATGTGGTAGTCGCTGTGCTGGTGCCTGGTTCGCTGAAAGGACGTGACGCAAGTTGCAAATGATGCCCCTCAGGTGTGGAGGTGGTGCTCTGGACTTGTTCCTGGCGGCCATGCGGTGGTGATGCTGAAATTAACAACAAGGACAGTGCATCAGTCAGCGTTCAGTCAGTAACACCATTCATCCCTTTCCCCCCCTAGGCTCATAATGCACTCAACCTTCAAGAACCTAAGGAGACCAATATTGGTTGGGTGGTAAATAGTCAAGAGGAGGCCCAAACATTACACACGCATACAGACAGGCTGGTCAGATGGCCTAAGGAATGCCACATGGAATGTTATGTGGATAAGTGTGTGGCTAAGCACTTGGGCAAGACAAACAAGGTATGGGAATACATGAGTAATGGTAGGACTGTGGAAAGTCACGACGATTACAGGGACCTTGCTGGACAGACCCGGTAAGGTAGCAGAAGAGGAACATAAGGCGTTTAACAAGGTCAAAGCCAGACTTGCCTTTATTAGCCGAGGAATAGAATGTAGGAAAAGGGACGTCATGTTGCAAGTGCAGAAAACACTGTCGAAGCCACAGCTACAGTTCTGCATTCATTTGTGACCTGCGCTTCATGGGAGGGATGGCATTGGAGTGGGGGGAGTGCAGAGGTTCCTGACCTGGATGCATGCTGGCCTGGAGAGTTGGAGTTATGAGGAAACATTGCAAACACTTGCGACATTTGTCGTGGAGCACAGGAGATTGACGGGTCACATTATTGACCTTCATGCCGTTATGAGGAGCATAGAACGGGTCTACAGAAGGCAACATTTCCCCTTGGCGCAGGGATGACTAACGTGGTGGCATTTATTTGAGTGCCATGAGGTTGACAGGTGAGGTGCTGAGGACCTTTTGGACAGAGTAATGTGGGACGCACTGGCTGAAAGGGTGGTGGAGGTACAAACCCTCCTAAGATGCAATAAGTCTTTGGATGTGCAGCAGCGATACCATGGCATGTTAGGCCATGGGGATAGTGGTCACAAATGGGATAAGGCGACTTTGGAAGGTGCTAGAGACGCGCACGTATCCTCAAGGGGCCGAGGGACCTTTGTGTATGACCCACACGTCTGACTGTATCAGTCTGTGAATGAGCAGTGTTGCTGCATTAACGATTGCAGCAATCATCAGTGCTTTGGATGGTGGGGAGACAGAGTGGATGGGACTGTGGGCCTCAAATACTTGGCCGCTGCACCCCAGCCTCACCGACACCTGCTGACCTGGCCGCTTGCCTCCTCCCCAGCTCCATGGCCTGCTCCTCATATGTGGTTACGTGTTGCAGCACGGCGTGCCCACCACCAGTGCGCAAACACTCCCGGCTATTGTGCTTTGTTTTTGCCTGCAGAACGGAGAAGAGCATTTATTGGGGCTGATCGCTCATGTACTCTGCACGCGCACGCCGCACCTCAACCACAGTGGCCCATCTGAGGCCTCCAGCGGCTCCTGTCCACACTACTGGTGATCAGTCCCCAGAAGATAATACAGCTGCTCCCAACCCCCTCCCCCAACAGCCACCTTGGACACATTCGGCATCCATCACTTTCAATAACACACGGGTCTTAACGCCCATGGCAAGGAGACGCAACTAGGTGTGGCGCCGAGGTCAGCAGATGGCTCTTGGCCACGACACCTTGAGGCTCCCTTCCACCATCCCATCACCATCAATAAGACATGTGTTGGAGCTCTGAGTTTGTGCCTAGCTGCCTCTCCTGCAATTGCCCCCAGACTACTCAAATGCGACAAACACCAACATATGCTGTGGGGAGAACCCATCTTCTCCTCAACGACTAAGGCTGATGTAAGCATGGTCACTATCTGTTTGCCCACCCAGCGTGCGCCAAATGCCCAATGCAATAACGACGTGAGGGGGTGGGGGGGCCTCAGAGACTAAGGCTTCCTGCTGGGTTAAATGGCCAAGGCTGACATGGTACTCACCCTTCCAGAGTGCAACAAATCGTGGAAACGCTTGCAGCATTGTGTTCCTGTGCGCCGCACAGCATCTTGAGAGCTCACTACCTCTGCCACCTCCTGCCACGCCTGCTTGGCAACGTGGGGGGCCCTCCTCCTCCCATCCTCGGGAAACAGCACCTCCCGATGATGTGACACCTCTTCGAGGAGGGCAGCAAGGCAGGCATCAGAGAACCGAGGGGCACATTGGCCCCCCGCTGGCCTACCCTGCAGTCTGCCCCCCTCCTCCTCTGCCCTGCCCTCCTCTAGAGCCCGCTGTGCAGACTGATCGCTGGCCATTGTGAACAGCCTAAAGGAGGCTGCCTGGCCTTTCTTTATGCAGACTGCCGGTTCCCCATTGGAACCTGCGGTCTGTACCCGCCCGCCGCACATTTGAAATGCCCACTGTACAAGGGAGTCTACAACGCGCTGGGCGTAATTGGCCCGCCCACGCAAAATGGCGTCACACCCCGTTTCGCCAGCGGAGATTGGCTACGCGCCTGCCGCCGATTGGGTTGGGCCCACCGCCCGACAAACATAAAACTCTGTCCCATGTCAATGAGGAGATATTAAGTCAGATGATCGAAAGCTTGGTCAAAGTGGTAGGTTTTAAATATTGTCTTAAAGGAGGAAAGCGAGACAAAGAGATGGGGAGGTTTCGGGAGGATATTCCAGAGCTTGAGGCCTAGGCAACTGAACGCAAGGCCACCAGTGGTGGAGCGATTAAAATCAGGGATGCATAAGAGGCCAGAATATTTTGGAAGTTTGGCACTGGAAGAAATTGCAGAGATTGGGAGGGGTGAGGCCCATAGAGGGATTTGAAAACAAAGATGAGAATTTTAAAATCTAAACAGTACTTGACTGGGAGTCAATGTAGATTGGCGAGCGCAGGGATCATAGGGGAATGGGACATGGTGCAAGTTAAATTATAGGCAGCAAAGTTTTGGAGCACCTCAAGTTTACAGAGGGTAGAATATGGGAGACCAGCCAGGAGTGCATTTAAATAGCCAATGTACATGAAGAATGACCACTTAGGGAAGGGCTGCTGGCTCGTGTGGGATAGCATCCATTACAATTCACAACAATTAAGGAAGGGAGGCAGCAAAATGGACCAAAATTGGATAAAATTCAATTTGAGAAGTAACAAACAAGATTGCATGGTGCAATTGTGTAAATATTTCCATCTGCCCTTTGAATATTTTTTACCACAAACCTTAGTTGGTGTTTAGATTTTAAAATTCTCATCTTTGTTTTCAAATCCCTCTATGGGCCTCACCCCTCCCAATCTCTGCAATTTCTTCCAGTGCCAAACTTCCAAAATATTCTGGCCTCTTATGCATCCCTGATTTTAATCGCTCCACCACTGGTGGCCTTGCGTTCAGTTGCCTAGGCCTCGAGCTCTGGAATATCCTCCCCTTAGTTGTGGTAGCAATGTTAGACGCAGAGTTAAACCTCCTTATAATCTGCCACAACAATGGGATCAATTGTCATCTTGGGCCTTAGTTGGGAAATGCAATTGAGGTCAGTTCTGTTGGATTTCCAGTGTTTCTGGACCCCGCTCTATCTCCCAGTCAGGTCTGGGGACGTTGGTAGAATCTTTTGCTCAAAGCAGGTGGGAGCTTCATCATCCTATGGAAAAGAGATGGGCAAGGTCAGCTTGACATTTTCCAAACCATGGGAAAGCATGACACCAAATCCCCAGCACACCCATTAAAACGTGGTGTAAAAGAGGCCTCAGATGGACCTGTAGGGAGGAAGTTCTTTAAAGACCCAAAACTTCCATAGTAAGTGAATAGGGGCTTTCAAATATCCTTCTTGGATTTATTTTTCAAATGACTTAATGATTTGTGCCCCAGGACACTATGAAATCTTACTGTTAGAAGAATTCCTTTCACCCCTTGATAGTTATATCATTGATTTTGAATAGCGCTGTGATCACCATGATCTGAGCATGCCCAAGGGCCAGTGTGATGCTATTTTTTTATCAAGATGGAAGTTTAATTTTGTAGTGACTGTAGCTTTAAGACTTATTGTACTCTGTAGTATCACATGACAGTGTGAATGAATCAGTCCGAAGCGCGGGGAACCTTAGGGATGGAGTTTGTGTCTAGTTATGTTTCTTGATGGAAGCATGTAACTGCTGTCAAAGCCCTGTAAATAAAGTTCGCTGTTTCTCGTGAGAAACCTGTCTGGAAAATCAAGTCTATAGCAGAATTTAATTACCGTATTGGAGCATTAGCAGGTGAAGTTTCAGAACTTTTGTGAAGTTAATTTGGAATAATGCCTTTTGATCAGCTCCTGTAGTTTGGAAGAACTCATTTATACTCCAAGTTGATAAAAGCTAATAAGTATGCATCAATTTTCATAATTTAATTGAGCCATGTTAAAAAGGTTAAGTTTATTGCATCTGTAAATCAGCATTGCGCTGTTGGAGACTGTACAGTCCATTGCACAATGTTCTATTTAATCGCAAGTTCTTATGATTGATTTCCCTTCCATGAATACTTAAATGTATATTAATTATAATTAGCAAACTGCAGATAAAACGATCCAATATTATTCCACAGGAGTGATAAGCAGATAATTTGAATGCTTCTATCTTGCAACAAATTGATGAGAAAATACACAGAACATCTGATTTGTATTTTAAAGAAGCTTAAACTAGAGGGTTATTAAATTTTCATTAGTCTTATGGTCGAGTCAACAAAAGACTAAGGGTTAGATTTCCAAATTCACCAATACCTGGTGAGGTGGTTCCTCCACCCGACTTTCAGTCTATTTGAATGAAAATTGTCAGGTCATAGAAAAGAGGAATGAGCTGCTCAGCCCAGTTATCAACCAGATGGTCACAATGAGAGAATAACCGTGAATTTCAATCAGGATAATGAGCATAAGATTAGAAACTCATATCTTTTGTTTTTAAATATAGGAATTTTGCTATGAAATCAAGCAAGCTGATTTGGCAAAAAAAACTCTGGAAGTAACTGTTTGGGATTATGATATTGGAAAATCAAATGACTTCATTGGTAAGTGAATTTGACTAAGTATTTTAGTAACTTTTTAAATAAAAAAAAATTTACAAGTTTAAGATGTTGGGTTGAAGACAACATGTCCAATTAAAATTTTGGTGAGGCGACTCTCCATTCAACTCATCTACTTTAGTTTTGTAATCATCATTCTCCCTTAAACGTTTCTACTCCAGACATATCTTAGATATTTGTTTTGATACTTTTTTTGTGCAGTGCCTTCCTTCCTTCCCCTGTATCACTGTGCAGGAGCACAAGGATTTGCACAAGTAGTTGAATGCCATATTTGTGTGTCTAATACTATTAGTCCATTGATTTAGATCCTTGTAATACATGCTTTATGTACAAGTAATTTGTAGATTTTCTGCTGGGTAGCAAAATAGATTTCTGCAATTAGTTTCCTAAGTTAACAATACCCGCTTCCTATACTTATTACTGAAATCTCTGTAATGCATAGGTGACTCTTATTCTACTCCAGAGAACCCATGTGGTGAAGGATATAACTGGAGTCAATCTTTAAATAAGTTTTAAAAATTTTATTTCCAGAGATGTACATTACAAACATGCACTTCTGAACATCACAGCCACAGTTTTAGTCTGTTCCTATTCATAGGAGCATTATGAGTTGAATTGGATTAATTGAATCCCCAATTAGTGTCCACCACTTGAATACAATTAAGCACAATTAATAAACTGTTAGCTCTGCAGAGGTACTGAACAATGCTGCTGGAACCTATGCAAGACATATTAAAACTAAACATTCTGAATTATTAATGCAAAATATTAACTACATAATCTGAAAAATGTCTTTTGATGACTGTACCTTTGTGGATTGCAATGTCATTTTATATCCATTTCGTAAATGGGGAATGGAATCATTTTGCTTTATTCTAAGATTGTGATGACGTGGATTTTGAATCCTGTATATTTTTCCATTTCAACCTCCTCTTATCACTAGATATTCAATTAGCCTGTTTTTCCGTTTCTTGCCAAAAAGAAAGCTGCATCATTTTGAATTGTTTATTTTCTAGTTCGCAAAAAATAGATAACAACCCTTACAAATGTTCTGTTTAGGTGGCGTGACGCTTGGAATTAATGCCAAAGGTGAACGTTTAAAGCACTGGTTTGACTGTCTGAAGAGCAAGGACAAGAAAATTGAGCGCTGGCACACATTGACCAATGAACTCCCAGGATCTATTCTCAGTGATTGATGGCAGATGTCCATTGAGAATCCTGCTCTGCAACTCAGCACATGACAAGTGAGGTTCTCTCCAAGAGCAGACATAAACAACTGTCGCAGAAAAGTTGGGCCTTTTGCACTTTTCGTTTCAGAACCAACACTCTCTAGGCCTCTTCACGGATACCTAACTTTGCCTGGTAATCTTGTGGCTTACATATTGGCTTATGTACATGTTTACATGCATTTGTGTATCTGAGCACTTGGGATAAATATCAGAGCTGTACCTTTGGATGACTTTTTATAATTAGTGTAACACCAGGAATTATCCATTTTTGATGATTGATACTTTTAGTGACCCAGGCCAAGCAAATTATTTACTGTTTTTGGGATGTTTAATTTTTATTACTACAAAAGTGAAAATGTCTGAAGTATTTAAATATAGATATCCTCTCTATTGCAGAATTGAACCAGTTCTAAAAGGAGTATCACAAAGTAATGGGTTCTCTCCTGCATTTAGTATTATTTTGAAGAAATGAAGTACTTTTGATACAGTACTGGAGTATGATGGCCATAATGGTGGCCAATTTTCCAGGGGCTTTAATTACTTTATTGAAAGCTAATCTGTTTTAGGTAAAGCTTGTCAATATTCCAAAAAAAACAATTTGTCAAGTTTAAAAGGAAGCTGAAAATGGCACTCACAAAATAAATGTAGCATGGTTCATATTTTAATTGTTGTATTTTCGTCACTAGAATTTGAACAGAAGGCCTAGGCTTTTAAAGGACTAGGTTTTGATCAAGTGCTGGGAGTGAATAATTCTCTATTGTTCCATAACTCAACTTTTCACTATTAATGGGTCACTTCAATGAATCTTACTTCCAGTGGAAATCCACAACACAAGACTGCTTTCAGTTACCATTTGTAGCACTGTAACTTCTTTGTTGAATATGCAGAGACGGGAAATGTCAGGGCGTAGCAAAGTAGTTAACAGCTCACCATCTGATATTCAAAGGGCTATGGTAAAGGAGTGAGGGAGTGGGATGAATTGGATCGCTCCTTTCAAAGAGCCAGCAGAGGTATGACAGGCTGAGTGGCTCCCTTCTGTGCTGTACAATTCCATGATTTTGGTTCACTAAATCTTTATGATTTTATCAGTTTAATCCCTCTTCTCCACCTCATGGCTGAGAAAATATTCTTCCCTTGCACTCCTCTCCTAGATCATGTCTGCAGGGTTGGAAGATTTGCTCTGAGTTTGAGGTGTAGGCTGTATGTTTGGCTCAATGCTTCCTTGTAATGACACTCATCTGTGCTGTTCCTAAGGCACAAGATCCAAAGACAGAATATTGCCACCTATCTCAAACTTTGTTTGCTGTGGGTCTGGAATCACATGTAGGCCAGACCAGGTAAGGATGGCGGACCACTAAAGGACATTAATGAACCAGAAGGGTTTTTACAACAGTTGATGATTATTTCAATTCCAGATTTTATTAATTTAATTTAAATTCCACCAGCTACCATGGTGGGATTTGAACCTATGTTCCCCAGAGCATTAGCCTAGGACTCCACATTACTAGGCCAGTGACATTACCATTACACCACCACCTCCCCATGCTAGACAGATGTAGCTCAAAAACAACAGCATCCAAAAAGCTAACACAACCTCACAAAAGGCAGGCCAAGAATACATAGCCAAAAAATAATTCATCTTTATAAAATACTTTCATCTCCTTAGGCTATCTCATTGCACTTCACATCCAATGAATTATTTCTGAACTGCCACCTACACTGTTATATAAAACATTTGATTTATTTTCCAGTAGCAGTTTTGGACACTTCTAGAAAACCTTGATTTTTAATGCTTCATTTGATGGATTTGCTGACATTTTGGCTTTTTGCTGTGCTCTGCCTTCCAAGCCCAAAATAATTATAAATAAGGATCACCTACATTTTAGTAAGAAAATCAAAGTGGTTATTGGGCTTTACAGGAAGCCATGACTCTAACCCCAGATCATCATATGAATTTGTGAACTGAAATAACTCGAAACTTTCTGCATTTGCAAGACGTCTATCCCTGTCCATGACCGCCCAGTATTAGATACATGATTACATCAATTGTGGGTGTGCTGATTAATTATTTGAAATAAAAATCTTCATTTTTACTAACTGCAGAAAGGAAAAACATGAGCTTGTATCTTTGAATCAAAACTTAGAACAGAACTCTGATAACCAGTTACACCCAAAAATGAACCCACCTTTGCCCCTTTTAGATGCTGCTGTGTATTTCAAACAATTTTTGATATATGCCTACACAAGCTCCTATTCCCAAAGAAATCTATGCGAATACCTGAATAACCACAATGTGGCTTCCTTAATTGAGCCTCCTCACAGTAGGTCATGCATTTAGTGCAATTTAATGAAAGAGGGAGAACAACAGCTGGCATAACCTAATTGAAAAGCAGAATACTGCAGATGCTGGAAATCTGAACTATAAACAGAAAATGCCGGAAATACTCAGGTCAGGCAGCATCTGTGGACGGAGAAACAGATTTAACGTTTCAGGTCGATGACCTTTCATCAGAAATGAGAAAAGCTAGAGGTGAAATAGGTTATGAGCAAGGAGCAAGGACAAAAGGAAAGTCTTTGACAGGATGGAAGACAGGAGAGATTGAATGGCAGAAGAGTTAGGCTTACAGAACTGAAGGGAGTGGTGATGGGACAAAAAAAAGAAACAAAATATGTGCCTAAAGCACGCGTGCTGCTGTCAGAAAGCAAAAGTAAGAAAAAAATAAAACATGCAAAGGAAACAAGTTGGTTTATGGTCTGAAATTGTTGAAGTCAATGTGGAGTCCAGAAGGCCATAAAGAGCCTAAACGAAAGATATGGGGCTGTTTCTCGAGCTTACATTGAACCTCACTGGAACATTGCAGGAGGCCAAGGATAGAGATGTTAGTGTGAGAGCAAGGTGAAGAATTAAAATGACAGGTCACTGGTCCCTTGGACTGGATGGAGGTGTTCTGCAAACTAGTCACCCAATCTATGTTTGGTCTCCCCATTGTGAGCAGCAAATACAGTATAATAAATTGAAAGAAGTACATGTAAGTAGCTGCCTCACCTTGAAGGAGTATTTGGGGCCTTCGACACTGAGGAAAGAGGAGGTTAAAAGGCAGGTGTTACTTCTCCTACATTTGCATGGAAAGGTGCCATGGGTGGGGGTTGGGTTGTTGGGATGATTGTGGGGTGAATCAGGGTATGACATAAGGAACAGTCCCTTCAGAATGCTGAAAAGCGATAGCAGCACACTTGCTCTTGGCACATATTTTGTTTCTCTGTTTCTTTTCTTGCCCCATCTCCATTCCCTTTGGTCCTGTAAGACTAACTCTTCTGTCATTCAGTCTCCTGTCTTCCACCCTATCACAGACCTTCCTCTGTCTTTGTCTCACCCACTCCTTGTTCAAAATCTATTACATCTCTTACTTTATAAAGGTCATCCTTCTTGCAGGCAGATTGCAGTTTTGATCTATTGGGATGACTCCATGGAATGGAATCCTTGCAACCATCTCATGCAACATCACCTCCACTTCAGCAGCCATTGACCAAGGGTTGAGTGCTGGTCTGTTCCATATTTGGTTACAGTCTCATACAGCACTTTGGCTGCATATCACTTCACATTTGCTTGCAAATTATTCTTTTGGTAGTTCAGCCTTGGAAAATACTGCTAATGTCTGAATATGCATTTTGAGGCTCAACAAAGTGTTCAGAAATTTCACCTTTAACCATCATCATTCCTTTGCAATTTCTCATTCCCACCATTAGCGGCTGCCTTTCCCATCAAACCTAGTGCAATGTATAATCAGCGTACCCTAGAGAATTCATTGCTGTTAGCATTTTGCTAATTGTAATCATAAATGATTAATATATGGATTTGCACCAGTTGTTAACAATTTAGAACTGAGGGACAACAGTAGATGAAAATTAGCCCAACTTCCTTCCTAAAGGGTAAAATATAAAGCTGCGTCTTGTTGGATGCACGGAGAATAACATTAAAATTCCGGGCAATCTATCTCAGGAAAAAAAAAAGAGAATGCATCTGGCATTAACATGACTCTTAACCGTTGCAGCCCCAAACAAAAAATTCTGCCTTATGATTTAAAACATTATTAGAAGAAGCAAAATAATTGATATCAGGAAACTAAACCTGAAGCTGCAGTTGCTATCTGAAGGGTCTCAAGTTCCTGCGCTGATTTCCATTAGTGAAAGGAGCTGGGGGAGCAGGGGAAAGAATACTCTAGAAATCTTTCAATATCACAACTGGTACACTTCAGGATTAAGTTTTAAATAAATCCAATAGTCACTACAATTACAGGCAATTAATAAAGTACACGCATTCTCATAAACCCAAAACTTGTCTTTAAAACAGTTGGTAGAATTGACAATGAACCAATTCAGTTTAATAATTTATTGCTTTCTTCCTTGTGAACTGCTAGCACCAAAAATACTTTACCCTTACAGGTGGTGACAATACACTACATTAAAACTGAAAAAAGTAATTCACAGCATTAAGATGAAAGCAAAATACTGCGGATGCTGGAAATCTGAAACAAAAGCAGAAAATGCTGGAAAAACTCAGCAGCTCTAGCAGCATCTGTGGAGAGAGAAACAGAGTTTAAAGTTCTGAGTTTGTATGACCCGAAGTTTTCCAACATATTCTGTTTTTGTTTTAATTCACATCATTGACCAATTAATGGTTCACATCTGTGCCTCTTTCATTCCCTTGAATAAAACACACTCACATATCTCACTTGCAGGGTCTTGGGTCTTGGTTCTTCTGTGATGGTAATTGAACGTGAAAATGCAGCAATCTTTCCGACTCTACCATTGGAATACTAGGGCCATATCAAATTATTGGTCAGAAAGAATGGTAATCACTTGAATTTAATTTAATTTCAAGAGATCTCTGTTGAATGCATTGTGTTTGTGCAGCATTAATAATTGTTGCACTCCTTGTAATTAAAAATGTATGGCTATTTAAAGTGCTATGATACATACTGCTCAGCATTTAAAGCTAACTAAATGTATACAAGATAAAACATTACAGAATATGAAATTTTTGAGGTCTCATTTAAAACTCACATCACAAAACCTTAAGTGTCAAAAATGATATTTAAATATTTGGACTTTTATATACTACCTACTTGCGCAATTAATAATAACAAAACCATGTTGAATGTGCAAAAATCGGTTTGAAGATGAATTCTTTATGCTTTTTAAGAATCTGAATTTTGTATGGATTTCACTTATTGTGCATGAAGCTTGTTTGGCTGCTATTATTGTACTAACTTGCAATGCAACAAGCAAGAAACATTCCAGTTTGAAAATATTTTGTGGGTTATTAAGACCAATAACATGTTTAGAGTAATACTCGCAACATTACATCCTGCATGAAATGTTAACATCCTTATGCCCTTAAAATGTTTGGCAGTTAATCATATATTTTCTGTAAATGAGCCTTGCACTACAGGTTATTGTTCTATAATACACATATCTACTTTGTTGATAATCAGCCAACCTTCCTTAAAGAGGAAGAGATATATGTTATGCCAAAGGTTCATTTTAACACTCTTTACTATCTGTGACACATAGTTCCTTGACTGACTTCAATTCAACTAGTCAGTTTAACCTTGTGTGGAACAGTTGACCATGTGATGCAATAACAAAACAAGGACTTGCATTTACCCTCTATTGTCCTGTGGTGCATTGCATCCTTTTAAAAAATATTAAAATAAATGTCATTACTGATCATTATTAATAAGGCATTTCAAATAAAACTAAATAATTAAACTATACTTTATTATTTCTTTCCATGTCGCTTACAATGGAATAGGATTATAGGATACCAACGCTTTGAACAGAGTTTACTGTGCTTTGTTTCCTCATGTTATAAGTACAAATTCTGGTAGAATGTAGTCCAGAATTTAAAAGCCAACTGGTAATCATTATCGTCAGTACAGGTTAGCTTTTTTTTAGCAAAATTCAAGGGTTGATCTAAATTAAATATTATTTTCAGAATTTTTGATGGAAAAACTTAATCTCCTATAAGAACACAATAAATAGACCAAAGAATACAGCAAAAGGTTTTTGTGTTCTTTTTAGGTAAGTTCTGCTTTTAAAATGTCTTGGTTAATTTTTAATTTCAGCCTTTGAAGTTAATAGCTAGCCCTAAAGTCTTTTTACTTTGAATTGACAATTTATATTTATAAAGTGACTTAACGTAAAGAAACACCCCAAGGAGCTTCACAAGAGCATTATTAAACAAAGTATGATGCCAAGCAAAATAATGAGATATTAGGTCACATGACCAAAAACTTGGTCAAAGAGGTAGGCTTTAAGGAGCATCTTAAAGGAGGAAAGCTAGGTAGAGACAGAGAGGTGCAGAGAGGGAATTTCGGAGCTTAAGGCCTGGACAACTGAAGTCGTGGCCATCAATGGTGGAGTGGTTAAAATTGGGGGTGTTCAAGGGACCTAAATTAGATGAGTACAGATATCTTGGGAAGGTTGTGGAACTGGTGAAGATTACAGGAATAAGAAGGGATGAGGCCATGGAGAGATTTGAAAACAATGGTGAGAACTTTAAAATCAAAACATTGCTTGAACGGGAGCCAATGCTGGCCAGCAAACACAGGGCTGATTGGTGAACTGGACTAGGTGAGAGGTAAGATGCAGACAGCAGAGCTTTGGATAACCTCAAGTTTAGGGAGTGTAGAAGGTGGGAGGTGAATCAGGAGTGTGAGGGAATAGTCAAGTCTACACTTAACCAAGTCATGAATGATTGATCCAACAGAAGATTAGCTGAGACAGGTGTGAAATTGGACAATTTTACGGAGGTGGAAATAGGCAGTCTTAGTGATGGTGCAAATATGTGGTCAAATATATATATAGAGAGAGATACAATACAGTTTTAAAAAATATAATCTAATTGATTTTTTTTAACTTCTTTCATGGGAAGTGAGCATCACAAGTAAGACTAGCATTTATTGCCCATCCCTGATTGCCCTGGAGAAGGTGGTGGTGAGCTGCCTTCTTGAACCGCTGCAGTCCATCTGGTGTAGGTGCACCCATGGTGCTGTTAGTGAGCGAGTTCTAAATTTTTGACCCAATGGTTGTGAAGGAACGGCTATATAGTTCCAAGTCAGGATGGTGTATGTCTTGGAGGAAATCTTGCAGGTGGTGGTTTTCCCATGCATCAACTGCTCTGGTCCTTCTAGGCGGTAAAGGGTGCAGGACTGGAAGGTACTGTTGAAGGACCATTGACAAGTTGGTACAGTGCATCTTGTAGATGGTACACACTGCAGCTACTGTGTGTTGGTGGTGGAGGGAGTGAATGTTTAAGGTGATGGATGGGGGTGCTGATCAAGCCAACTACATTGTCTTGGATGTTGTTGAGCTTCTTGAATGTTTTTGGAGCTGTACTCATCCAGGCGAGTGGAGAGTACTCACACTCTTAATTTGTACACTGTTGACATGGACAGACTTTGGGGAGTCAGGAGGTTAATTACTCGCTGCAGAATTCCCAGCATCTGATCTACTTGTGTAATCATAGTATTTATATGGCTGGCCCAGTTAAGTTTCTAGTCAATAGTAACTGTAATGTTCAGTTGTTCTGTGTTTGACTATGTGAGTCCGCGAATTGACCTATGCTCACTGTGCTTGATTGGTTAGGCCTGCTTGTGGACTCAGATAAGTAAACAGACAACAGAGAAACTGCTACAAGTTAAGGGCTGATGCGGTATAGACATTTTAAAATATTGAAAAAAAGAAACACTGTAAATAAAGTTCCTGAATACTTAGAAAGCAGTATAAAGTCCACATTGCTTTGAGGCTAATCAAATATACAACAATAACCCCCAGAATATTGATGGTGGGGGAGTAAGAGATAATGCTGTTGAATGTCAAGGGAAGATGGTTAGATTCTCTATTATCGGAGATGGCCATTGCCTGAAACTTGTGTGGTGTGAATACTTGCCACTTATCAGTCCAAGCATGAACATTGTTCAGCTGGTCATGTTGCTTCAGTTTCAAAGGATGTTACTAAACATTGCAATCATAAGTGAACATCCCGACTTATGAACTTATGACGGAGGGAAGGGCATTGATGAAGCAGCTGAAGATGGCTGGGCCCAGGACACTACCCTGAGGAATTCCTGCAACAATGTCCTGGGGCTGAGATGATTGACCTCCAACAACCCCAATCATCTTCCTTTGTGCTAGGAATGACTCCAACCAGCAGAGAGTTTTCTACCTGATTCCCATTGACTTCAATTTTGCTAGGGCTCCATGATGCCACGCTCAGTCAAATGCTGCCTTGATGTCAAGGGCAGTCATTCATACCTCAACTCTTGAATTCACCTCTTTTGTCCACATTTGAACCAATGTTGTAATGAGATCTAGAGCCAAGTAGCCCAGGCGGAAACCAAACTGAGCAACGGTGGCCAGGTTATTGCTGTATAAATGCTGCTTAATAGCGTTTACTTCCAAGTGCTTCTTCCAAGTGGTTTTCAACTTGAGCACTGATTCATGTCAATTACACCTTCCATCACTTTGCTGATGATTAAGATAGGCTGACAGGGTGGTAATTAGCTGGATTGCATTTGTCCTGCCTTTTGTGGACAATGCATATCTGGGTAATTTTTCATATTGTCAGGCAGATACCAATGCTGTAACCGTACTGACACAGCTAGGCTATGGTGAAGCAAGTTCTGGAGCACAAGTCTTCAGTATGATAGCTGAGATATTGTCAGGGCCCACAGCCTTTGCTCTATCCAGCACCTTCAGCCAGTTCTTGATATCAAGTGGAGTGAATCAAATTGGCTGAAGTCTGGCATCTGTGATGTGGGAATCTCAGGCAGAGGCCGAGATGGATCATCCACTTGGCAATTCTGGCTGAAGATTGGTGCAAATGCTTCAGCCTTATCTTTTGCACCGATGTGCCAGGCACCCCCATCATTGAGGATGGGGTGTTTGTTGGGCCGCCTCCTCCAATTAGTTGTTTAATTGTCCACCACTATTCATTACTGGATGTTGTAGGACTGCAGAGCTTTGATCTGATCCATTGGTTCTGGCATTGCTTACCTCTATCCATCGCATGCTGCCTTCACTGATTAGTATGCAAATAGTCTTGTGTTGCATCTTCATCAGGTTGGCATCTTATTTTTAGGTATGCATGGTGCTGCTCCAGGCATACTCTCCTTGCACTCCTCATTGAAGTCTTCGTAAAAGCAGGGTTCATCCCCTGGCTTAATGATAATGCTGGAGTGAGAGATATGCAGGGCCATGAGGTTATAGATTGTGGCTGAATACAATTTTGTTGCTCATGGCCCACAGAGCCTAATGAGTACCCTGTTTTGAGCTGCTAAATTTGCTCTACATGTAGCCCATTTAGCATGGTGGTAGTGCCACACAACACAATGGAGGGTATCCTCAGTGTAAAGGCAGGTCTTTGCCTCTGCAAGTCCTGTGCACTGGTCACAACTATCAATTCTGTCATGGATTCATCTGCATCCATGATTGGTGAGGATGACGTCAAGTAATTTTTTTCCTCTCTCATTGATTCCCTCACTGCCTACCGCAGGCCCAGTCTGTCAGTATGTCCATCTGGACTCGGCCAACTCGGTCAGTAGTGGTGCTACTGAACCATTCTTGATGATGGGCATTGAAGTTACCCCACCCAATGTGCTTCTTCCAAGTGGTGTTCAACATGAGGAGCACTGATTCATTAGCTAAGGTAAGGTGGTAGATGATAATCAGTAGGAGGTTTCCTTGCCCATGTTTGACCTGGTGCCATGATTCCTCATGGGGTCCAGAGTAAATGTTGAGCACTTCCAAGGCAACTTCCTCCCGATCTGCATACCACTGTGCTGCCATCTCTGGTGGATCTGTCCTACTGGTGGGACAGGACATATCCAGAGATGGTGTTGGAGGAGGAGGGACATTGGCTGTAAGATATGATTCTGTGAGTGTGGCTATGTCAGACTGTTGTTTGACTATGGGATAGCTCTTCCAATTTTGACACAAGTCCATCTTCCAGGTGAGGCATTAAGCCAAGGCCCTGACTGCCTTCTTAAGTGAACATAAAGATCCCCTGGCAGCGAATGTAGTTGTCATTTCCCAGTGCCTCGGTCAATGCCAGATGAACTGTCCGGTTTTGTTCTTTTTGACTTTGCTGTAGTGGTTTGATACAACTGAGTGGCTTGTTAGGCCATTTCATAGGGCAGTGTAAGAGTCAAGAGTTCTATGGGTCTGGAGTCACATATAGGCCAGACTGGATAAGGACAGCAGATTTCCTTCCCTATGGGACATTAGTGAATCAGAAGGGTTTTTATGACAATCTGGTAGTTTCATGATCACCATTACAGAATTAAATTTAAATTCTACCAGCTGCTATAGTAAGATTGGAACTTGTGCCCCCTCAACATTAATCAGGGCCTCTGGATTACAAGTTCAGAAACATTACCACCATATCACTATTCCCTATTGTAGAGTTAATAGAGATCATTGAACAGATATCATTTAATTTCATTTCAGAAGTTCAAGTACATATGTTGTGATGTAAATTTTCACTGCATGATAGTTGTGAGAGAAAACATTGGCAGTTTGGACTTAGTGTCAAGGCTGTACATAAATCAGAATCAAATGTGTTTTTGGATTGAGGTCTTGGTCCCTGGTGTTTGGTTGAATGGGGAAGAGGGAAAACAGTAATGAAGAATCCTGCTCTCTCTGTCTGCAGTTGTGGCTTGGCTTGAAGCAGGATGCCACTCTTGACATCCTTCCCTTTCATCTGCACTCCTACTTGAGAGATATTTGGCTGCTCACATGAGCCAACAAGAAAGCATCTGAGACCACTAATTCTATGCAGAGACTGGACATTATTCATTCAGGCAAGGCCCATAAGATGTTTATCCACAGTTAGCTGTAGAAAGGGATATGCATTGTCACAGCGGGGTTGAGGTAGGGGTGGGGGTGTGTTTGCACCCTCTTGCAAGTAGCAGTGAAAGTTGTGCTGGGCCGCATGAGTGGGTAGTGAGTGTAGTGTTCAATTGCTCAGTGTTTGATTATGTGTGTCTGTTGACTGCTCACTGTGTGTGATTAGTTACGGCTGGGTGTGGCCACTTAGAGAGAAAGCCCGAACTGAGGATTGCTGTTGTAAGCATATATTTTAAAGCATTGTAAATATAACTCCTCCAACACACATTAAAATTGGCATATCATCTCTGGATGTCTCTAGGCTTAAAACACAAGTGAGGAGAGAAGTTTCCCTCTCCAGTGAGTTGTATCACTGGCTTTTTGTACTATTTACCAGAATGGTTGTCTATGGGAGTATGATTGGAATATGTAATACAGTATGCCCTTCCATGAATCATCTGCAGAAAGGGTTGAAAATTGTGACATTTATGTGGGATACAGTACAACTGTTATCTTGAGTGGCATCCTATGCACTTGCCAAATGCAACAATTGTAAGGATTTGTCTGTATCTCTTGTTCCCTGCTCTCTTATCTGGTGTTCACTGTTGGCCTCCCCCTGGAATTAGTAGTATTAGCAATTGGGAGAGTGGTGGATGAGGCTATATCAGCTAAAGGATAGAATAAAAGTTTGTAGCCCTTTTCCACCTTTCTTTTTATAGTTTCCCTGGAACTTTTCAGGTCAACAGCTAATTGTCCTTTGCCGTATTCTGACTGATTGTTATGAAAACCACATCAAACTTTTTTTTCAAAAGGCTGAAGAATTTTTCAGAAACTTATTAAGGCTCCAAAAAAAACTTACATATCAGTTTACCTTGAGAATTTAAAATAAACTTACCAGGATTTTATTGTATCACTTAAGTGCTGATATTAAACACCAGTACATAGCAAAACACACATGGTCAAACAATGGTCCTGTGTTCCATTCATGGTGAAATCTCTGACTAGAAATTGATCAGTGGATTAAAGACATGAAAAATTTATTTGATTTTTCCATTTTTGTCTTTCTAGTTTATCAGGTTTTTCATGTAACTGTATGTAATGCATGCAGATAAATATTGTGAATCACCTTTACATTGGATGTTTGATACTATTCATGTTTTATTACAATGTGGAGAATGCAGCATCAACTTTGAAAGTATCTTTTATTGCTTCTCAATAACTGACTTTTGTATCTCAGCCTACCTATAAAAATTAAACTGTGACATTTGAACATGAATTATTGTCTTGTGATTTCTTTCCTTGTGATTTTAGTGTCATTTCTGATGATGAAAGCATAAGGTAATCAACAGGTAGCATCAAGTGAAGTAGTCACTTGTTGGCAGAACTGGCTGTGTCTGTGGAAGGAATGGGGAGTGTGGCCATTTTGTTTGGTTTTTTAATTTTCAACTTTGCTAGGATTTGAGAAGAATGTAATCTATTTAACTTTATTTACTGGTCATCTTTGTCTGAATGCTTTCTCAATTAAATGCATAAAAGAAACCAAGCACTCCTTCATCTCTGACTTTTTTTGATATATGTATCCAGCGAGTTGTACCTGGTTAATTAAAGTTTTAGAACTTGGTTTTACAGATTGTTTTCATAGGTTGGTATGCTGCATCTGTTTTCCATAATTATTAAAACCTTTGTAGTAATTGACTGACAGATAATTTTAGAACATATGTTATTTGGGTATGACGTTGGAAAATTCTAGCTTATTTTAAAATAATCTTTTCAAATTATTTGAAAATGAGAATCTAGTAAGTGATTGCAATGCTTCATTAAAAGAATTTTAATTTTATTTTCTTCTCTGTGATCAACATTTTATCTAAAGCCAATGTAAATATGTCTGTATTCCTTATTATCCTCACCATCTTTTAGCTATCGGGTCATTTAAGCATTAACAGTTTTCTCCAGAAGGAAAAGATCTCTGAAGTGTTTGACGTATTTCCACTATTAAAATAAATGTATTCAGCTTCAATCACTGCTTCCATTCCAGTATACTGTGGCATTTTTTTTCCTCCAAAACATAAATTTTTGGAAGTGTGAGCATCAGCCTGCAATGATGCATGTAAAGTTAAATAGAGTCATCTAATGATCAGAGATGTGATTGATATAAAAACACCATGTGCCTGGTGAACAGCGATGGCATTTTGGATTTGAGAAATGCTGCAGATGCTGTTCGACTAGACGGCAAAGGATTACACGGAGCCAAAACCGGGTTGCAAGTAGAAGGTCTACAACTTTAGAATCATTTGAGACTGAAAGGAAATGTCACGGAAGCAAGGAGAAAAGGAAACAGGGCTTTGATTTGTATGCAACAGCGATGGGCCTGGGGGACAAAACAAAGTTCAGGCCAGGACCTCACTGTAAGCAATAAGCGAGGAAGTGATTGATGTGTACAATGTATTCGTGGACAATGAGGAAAAGGAGAAATGGAAAACAAAGTTATTAAATAGACAAGCTCAAAAGAAATTTCACATCTCAGGTGTATGGTATCCATGAAAACATGCATTTAGTACCAAGTTTCACATTCAAAGAGAAAGCATTGCTCAATATATAACTAGAAAAAAGGCCAAGGCTTCATGAGTGCTGACTCCTTGTAAAGCAGCCTCATTTGAAAACAGAATTGTAATTGATCAAGCAGAGCCAGAATATGAAAGAGAAAAATAATATCGACATCTACAGAAAGCAGTTGATATTTGCAGAGCAGCAGAAGCCAGCAGAACACCTGGGAGAGGAGCAAATGTCACTTTATATAATGGAAGGATAAAACAGATCAAGCTGATCAATATAGATCATCTCAGATGTATGCTATCCATGAAAACATGCATTTAGTACCAAGTTTCACGTTCAAAGAGAAAGCATTGCTCACCACTATAACTGGAAATACACCAGGGGGTGAGTTTTCTCCCCATCGGGGGTGTTGGGCAGGAGCGGGCGTAGGCGGGTGCGCAGCCGATCACCACCATTTTATGTGACCGGGTCAATTAAGGCCCGTCCAGCGTGACACATGTCCAGAAGCGCTGAGCACTACCTGTGCAGGCAAGGGGGGTTGCCTGAGTCGGGAAGTGTGCTCTTTTGCATGCAGAAATCTCCCTGAGGCACATTCAGGGAGATTAGTTTAAGTTCTGAAAATTTTAATAAAGAAAAAAAAAATTTAAAACATGTGCCCTCATGTGATAGCATCACATGAGCTGGGACATGTCCATGAATGTTATTAAAAGTTTTTATGAAACTTTAAACACTTACATGAAACCTCATCCTGCCCATGGATGAGGTTCCATGATAAATGCGAACCTTAAGGTTGGACGGGCAGCTCCGTTTATCGTTTTAATTGATATTTAAATGGCCTTAATAGGCCTCTGACAGTTTGGCGGGCGTGCAGCCGACTCAGATGAAAATCTGAATGACGCGCCGTGACATTGGGACGCACGCCCGACGTCACGGTGCGTAATTTTACACGCTGACCCGAAAATTCTGGCCCAGAACTAAAACTTCCTAATATTTTATCAGACACAAATGTGGCGAAAAGAACAAAACCATTTGGTTAAATAAATATCCAAGCATCCTAATTGGACAAGTAAAACAATAAAAAAGAAAATTAGTCGAATGCCTGAATGAGAGTGATATTTTTATGAATGCAGTTGAATAGTTGATGTGATTTAGAAAGATAACGGTGGGCGGACTGTTGATTTCCCCATGAACAGAAGACAGTTTGTTGTTTTATGTTAAATGCAGGAGTTCTATGCAATGATCAGTGACAGGTAACAAGTAGTATAATGGAGATGGAAACTCTGGCTGGAATTTTCCCATCACGCCCGTGGCGGGTTTTGCGTGGGCAGGAGCAGAGAATCCAGCGGCCGGCAAAAAGTCAGAAATCCACCGGCGTAATAACAGTTTGCAATTCTCCAGATGGCGGGTTTATGGTGGATCAGTTATCCTGCTGACTACTGGCATGAACGCCATTTGCATTCATTAACATGTCATGAATGCTGATTAAAATAGCTGCTCGCCGGGGCCTTGCCAGGCCTTCCAATCTTGCATCACGCCAGCGGGAAATTATGTCGTCCTCAAACCCGTTGGAAAAGGGGGGAGGGAGCGTGCACAAGTCGGACCTCAGTTCGCTGGTAACTCCGAGGGGAGTGGAACATACATAGCCCACCTGCCATAGCACTGCGCCAGTCTTGTTGCAATAAACACCACGCTGCTGGGGCTATAGGGTTGGTTTGCCCCTGCCCTTTTCTTACATTGTCTCGAGGAACACCACTGTGCTGTGGCACTCATGCAGGCCTCCACTTTCAGAAACACTTCAACCGAGGGCAGTTGTGAGGTGCGGGTGGGGTTGATGGACACGAGGGGGGCAATGGGGAGGGAAGGCTGTGGAATGGCAGCTGGGGGAAGGGTGAACATGAGAGGGGCCTTTCTGGGATTGCCCTCTAACGTCTTGTTGCAGCAGTAGTGAACAAGAGCCTGCTTAGAAAAAAAGGATGAAGACCTCCTTGCGATGAAAGCCACTGAAAGCCAATGGCTTCATGAGCACTGTCAAAGGGCAACTCAGATCTCAGGCCATAGAATGCAGGGCCCAGCGCAAATCCAGCAAGACATGCAGGACCAAGGTCGCCATGGTGGTTGCCAGCCTTCCTATGGTGACCTTGAGGTGCTCGCATGTCAGAGCCACGTTCGCTTTAGTCTGTTGAGTGACTGTCGAATCTCTGCCTGATGTTCTGCCAACTGTCGTTGCATCTCCAGTGTAGATTTGGTGGCCACTTCCAGAGGCTCATCATCTGACTCAGACTGAGCGAGTGGCTGGTCTCCAGCAGCCCTCTGAGTGCCAGAGACCTGGGCTGTCCCTGTCCCCGACTGCTGCGGGGACGTGTCAGTGAGGTGATCCCCAGAAAGTGAGCCCGAGCCTAATCTACACCTGTGCCCGACTGACGTGAGTGTCTCTGAGCTGGTGGAGGCTGCGTGTGAGCGCTGTGATGGTTCTTCCGGAGCTTCTTCCTCGGGTGTAGTCTGGGGGCTCACACTGGTGCTGGACAGACTTTGGGGCCTCGATCTGCTGGTGCCTAGAAAATAGAGTTTCAGTTAATGAGCATGAACTAAATAAGACTGCACTGTGACTCACTGTGAGTGTCAGGATTTGATGAAGTGATGGAGCTGTGATCCGTACTGTGTTGGTGGGAGAGGCCGATCTCCCCTTCCCCACAGGAGTGGCCCCTGTCCTCCCCAGACAGCTCAGCTGTGGCCTCCTCAAACTCACTGAGGGCGATGATGTCGGCCGTCCCTCCCACAGTCTGCGCGCTCTCGCGCCTGTTGTGTGCCAGCTTGGCCTGTGTGAAGAAGAAAGAAAGACAGGTGATGAGAAGGGAGGGAGCAGAGGTTGGGTGAGATGCATGTTCCCTGTGTGTGGTGAGCCCTCCCAGAAGGACCAGAGGATGGAATGTGAGCAAAATGATAGATGGGATGGTGGCGATTTGAACATCTTGGTGAGAGAACGAGTGTTGATATGTGTCCCCCGCTATTGGTTACATGAGACCCCTGAAGAGAGTAGCTGTTTGAGTGCATGATGCCATGATGAGAGTTTGATATTGGAGGGTGTTTAAGGATGACTTACCCTGGTGGAGCGGATGAGATCATTCATCTCTTCCTGCACTGGGTGACATTTCGGGTGCGGTCGCCATCCTCACTGACCTGCTCCGCAATGGCCTCCCAGGCTGGAGAGGTGAGGCTGCTGTGCTTCCTGCAGCCATTCCTGGGATAGAGCACTTGCCTTTGTGTCTGCACCTCTCTGATCAAGGCCTCGAGGGCCTGGAGGTGTGTGAGTGGGGTGCTGCCTTCTTCTTGAGGCTCTAGGTTGCCTTCTTCTGGCTGTCAGAAGACAGGTGGGCTGGAGAAAGTGAGATTGTGTGTTGGACTTGCCTTTAAAAATGGTGCCCAGACCTTCTAAACTGCCAGCTGACGGCGAGCGGATGGATTGACTCCTGACCCGCCAGGTGATTCAGACCGATACATGCCTTTGCATAATTAATGACACTCCGAGCGTGAAATTGGGTGCGAGTTCCCACCATTCCGGACAGCGGGGAGAGCACTGCTAAAACTGCCCGCCACCGCACTTAGTCTCATTAATGGAAAATTCTACCCTATAGCAATGGGCCTCTGTTCATTTTTCTCCACTTTTGCATCCAAACATCAAACGCAATGAGAGCACATGTTAAAGGAATATTGGGGGCAGTAAGGAATGGTCTGATGGGAACCAGCACTGCGGTCTGACACTCTCTGATTACACTATTAGCCAGGTCATAGAATGATAGGGTGGGATGGTCCTAACTCAAACAACAGGACATGTAGCAGGTCGGGAACCGATTGACAGTTGGAATGGGCTTTGCCATGGCTCTTCAACTCAGCCATTGCATTCAGATCCCATCTCCGGGTTCCCCAGCCAATCAGAAAGGGCAGGCAGGAATTATGTCTCAAATCTGTCAGAGCAAGGATTTCTAATTAAAGGGACCCTGGAGTGGGTTACAATGATTCAACTGGACAAAGATTCCTGAGGCTGCAGCGATGAAAGGAGTGGCAAAGAAACCTGGGAAGGCTGCCCCCTGGTGCCTCACTCTTATCTGGAGGTGCTGCTATGGAATCGGAGGGACTGAAGTGAGATTATGTTTCCCAACAATGAGAGGAAGAAGGCACTCTCTCCAACCAAGCAACTGTGCATCAAAGAGGTAAAGGAGGTCAGCAGCAGTTGCGTGGTCACTTTAAGCTGGAGGTCAAGGACCTTAGAAGGACTGAAAAGGTGAGTTTTTCTTATTCTTTCACAGGCGTCGCCGACTAGACCATCATTTATTGCCCACCCCTAATTGCCCTTGAGAAGAGGGTGGTGAGCTGCCTTATTGAACCGCTGCAGTCCCTGTGGTGTAGGTACACCCACAGTGCCGTTAGGAAGGGAGTTTCAGGATTTTGACCCAACGACAGTGAAGGAACAACAAAATAGTTCCAAGTCAGGATGGTGTGTGGCTTGGGGTAGAACCTGAAGTTGGTGGTGTTCCCACGCACCTGCTGCCCTTGTCCTTCTAGGTGGTAAAGTTCACAGGTTTGAACAATGCTGTCAAAAGAGTCTTGAGTTGCTGCAATGCATCTTGTTTCTGGCACACACTGCTGCTACTGTATGTCAGTGGTGGAGGGACTGAATGTTGAAAGTGGTGAATGGGGTGTCAGTCAAGTGGGCTGCTTTGTCCTGGATGGTGTCGAGCTTCTTGAGTCTCATTGGAGCTGCACTCATCCAGGCATGTGGAGAGTATTCCATCACACTCCTGACTTGTGCCTTGTAGATGGCGGACAGGCTTTGGGGAGTCAAGAGATGAATTACTCCCTGCAGGATTCCTAGCCTCTGACCTGCTCTTGTAGCTACAGTATTTATATGGCTAGTCCATTTCAGTTTCTGGTCATTGGCAACCCCGGATGTTGATAGTGGGGGATTCATCAATAGTAATGCCATTGAATGTCAAGGGGAGATGGTTCGATTCTTTCTTGCTGGAGATGGTCATTGCCTGACACTTGTGTGGCATGAATGTTACTTACCATTTATCTGCCCAAGGCCAAATATTGTCCAGGTCTTGCTGCATATTGGCACAGATTGCTTCAGTATCTGAGGAGTTGCGAATGGTGCTGAACATTGTGCAGTCATCAGTAAACATCCCCACTTCTGACCTTATGATGGAAGGAAGGTCATTGATGAATCAGCTGAAGATGGTTGGGCCTAGGACACTACATTGAGGAACTCCTGTAGTGATGTCCCGGGGCTGAGATGCTTGACCTCCAACAACCACAACCATCTCCCTTTGTGCTAGATATGACTCCAGCCAACAGAGAGTTTTCCCCCTGATTTCCATTGATTTCAGTTTTGCGAGAGTTCCTTGATGCCACACTCAGTCAAATGCAGCCTTGATGTCAAGAGTAGTCACTCTCACCTCACCTCAAGTTCAGCTCATTTGTTCAGGTTTGGGCCAAGGCTGTAATGAGGACAAGAGCTGAGCGGCCCTGGTGGGACCCAAACCGAGTACCAGTGAGCAGTGCTGTGTAAGAGCTGCTTGATAGCACCTTCCCTCACTTTGCTGATGATCGTGAGTAGACCATTGGGGTTGTAATTGGCCTGGTTGGACTTGTCCTGCTTTTTGCGTACAGGACATACCTGGGCAATTTTCCACATTGCCGGGTAGATGCCAGTGTTGTAGCTGTATTGGAACAGCTTGGCTAGGGGTGCAGCTTGTTCTGGAGCACAAGTCTTCAGTTCTATTGCTGAATGTTGCCAGGGCCCACAGCTTTTGCATTATCCAGTGCTTCAGCTGTTTCTTGATGTCACATGGAGTGAACCAAATTAGATAAACACTGGCATCTGTGATGCTGGGCACCTCAAGAGGAGGCCGAGGTGGACCATCCACTCATTCCTTCTGGCTGAAGATGGTTGCAAATGCTTTAGCCTTGACCTTTGCACTGTTATGCTGGGCTGCCCCATCATTGAGCATGGGGATATTCATGGAGCCACCTCCTCCTGTTAGTTGTTTAATTGTCCAATACTATTCATGACTGGATGTGGCAGGACTGCAGAGCTTAGACCTGATCTGTTGGTTGTGGGATTTCTCAGCTCTGTCTACCGCATGCTGCTTCTGCAGTTTAGCACGCAAGTAGTCCTGTGTTTTGCAACTTCACCAGGTTGACACCTCATTTTTAGGTATGACTCGTGCTGTTCCTGGCATGCCCTCCTGCACTCTTCATTGAACCAGGGTTGAACCCCCAGCTTGTTGGTAATGGTGGAGTAGGGATATGCTGGGCCATGAGGTTACAGATTGTGGTTGATTACAATTCTGCTGCTGTTGATGGCCCACAGCACCTCACAGATGCCCAGTTTTGAGTTGCTAAATTTGTTTCAAAATCTATCCCATTTAGCACAGTGGTAGTGCCACACAACACGATGGAGGGTTTCGTGAATATTAAGATGGGACTTCATCTCCACAAGGACCATGCAGTGGTCACTCTTATCAATACTGCAATGGACATGTTGGTGAGGATGAGGTCATGTATGTTTTTCCATCTTGTTGGTTCCCTCACCACCCGCTGCAGACCCAGTCTAGCAGATATGTCCTTTAGGACTTGGCCAGCTCAGTCAGTAGTGGTGCTACCGAGCACTCTTGGTGATGGACATTGAAGTTCCCCACCCAGAGGCCATTCTGTGTTCTAGACACCCTCAGTGCTTCTTCCAAGTGGTGTTCAACATGGAGGGGTATTGATTCATCAGCTGAGGTGGGGTGGGGGTCGGGGTGGGGATGGGGAGGGGGTAGTATGTCATAATCAGCAGGAGGTTTCCTGGCCCATGTTCGGCCCGGTGCCATGAGACTTCAATGTTGAGGACTCCCAGAGCAACTCCCTCGCTACTGTATACCACTGTGTCACCGCTTATGGTGGGTCTGTCCTGCCGGTGGGGCAGCACATACCCAGGATTGGTGATGGTGGTGTCTGGGTCATTGTCTGACAGCTATGATTCCGTGAGTATGGCTACTAGTCTATGGGATAGCTCTCCCAGTTTTGGCACAAGCCCCCAGATGTTAGTAAGGAGGACCCTGCAGGGTTGACAGGGCTGAGTTTGTCGTTGTCGTTTCCGATGCCTTGGTTGATGCCGGGTAGTCCGTCTGGTTTAATTCCTTTTTGACTTTGTAGTGGTTTGATACAACTGAGTGGCTTGCTAGGCCATTTCAGAGGGCATTTAAGAGTCAACTGCATTGTTGTGGGTCTGGAGTCACATGTAGGGCAGACCTGGTAAGGTCAGCAGATTTCCTTCCCTAAAGGACATGTGAACCAGGTGGATTTTTTTCCTGACAATCAGCAATGGTTTAATGGTCACTATTACTGAGACAAGCTTTATAATTCCAGATTTATTAATTGAAGCTGCCATGGTGAGATTTGAACCCTTGTCCCCAAAGCATTAGCCTGGGCTTCTGGATTACTAGTCCAGTGGCATAACCACTACAATAGCACCTCCCTCCCAAAGTGGCATAACAATTCCAGGTGTTAAACCCCACACTCTGGGCAGGATTTTACGCGTTGGTGAGCGGGGTCGGGGCCCGTTCGCCGATGCATAAAATGACGTGCGGTGACCTCGGGTGGAACTCCCAACGTCACCGCACCCCATTTAAATTTTCAGGAAGGCGGGGGCGCAGCGAAATCACCTGCACGCACGTCGACCTGTCAATGGCCAATTGAGGTCATTGACAGAGGCAATTAAGTAATTAAAGGACCTGCCCGTCCAACCTTAAGGTTGGCGGGCAGGCCGGGAGCCCCGGCGCGAATTGGAAAAAGCATGAAACCTCATCCATGGGCGGGATGAGGTTTCATGTAGAGTTTTAAAATTTTTAATAAAGTTTTTGTGAAAATTATGGACATGCCCCAACTCATGTGAGATTGCCACATGAGGGGACATGTTAGGAAAGTTTTATTTTTCTATTTTTATCTTTTTGACATTTACAGCTGATCTCCCTGAGGCAGCACTTAGCCTCAGGGAGATGAATGCGCTCTATCGTGCGCATGCGCGGAAGAGCGCACTCTCGATTTTGGGAATCCCCCCCAGCCCACACAGGGAGCGCATAGTGCTTCTGTGTGGACGTCACGCTGGGCAGGCCTTAATTGGCCAGCCCACATAAGATGTCGCAGCGCCCCCAATCGGAAGCGCGCCAATGTGCACCCACCATTCAGCTTCCCCCACAATGGGGGGAAAATTCAGCCCGCTGACTTTCCCAGATTCTTCTACACAACACTCCTCAGATCAACACACCTTGCAGTTTCAAACAAACCCCTCTCTCCAAGCACCTCACATGCCCATCTAAGCATCCAACACTCACATTCATCCTCTTCGTATTGCAATGATCTTGACAGTCACTGGAAATGCGTGCCAACCTGGTCCACTTTTGGGGGTTTTAACTCTCATCAAGCACCCAAACCTGCCTCCTCTTGCCCATAAAAATTTCTCCCATCGAATTTTATAGCACAGAACAAGGTCATTCACCTCATTGCACCTTTGCCAGTTGTCTGAAAGGGTGAACCATTAGTTCAAATTTCCACTGCCTGTTCCACAAAGCCTTTAAAAAAACATTCTTCAAATAATGTATTCACCCCCATTTTCAAAGCTGCATTGAATCTTGTTCCCACAACTGTTTCTGGTTGGGCAAGTCCTATAAACCCTACTCATCAAATGGAACTTGTAACTTGCACCTTCATTGTTTTGCTGATAATTTTAAATATATGGACTAATTGATTATTCCTTACAATACTTTGGATCATTTTCGCAGTCTCTTCCAAAATTCCTGAGATCATCAAATGTCAGCAGGTGCATGTCTCAATAAGCCTTTTTACTTGATTGGAGTCATTGGTCAACTGTGTACTGTGCTTTTGACATACATTTTTATTTCAAAGTTTAGAAGTATCCTGAAGATTTCTTAAGCAAGTGTTGTCTTGCCCTCAAAACATTCTAGATTCTCATTGATTGAGGCTAACTAGATTACAGAAAAAAATGACTTTAAGCATATTGTTAATAAACTTATTATGCTTCCTGATCTTCTGTATTACATCACATAAATACTAATCTTATTGATGATGAAAATGGGGATTAATTAAAACTCAATATGACTGGCTTTTACCATCTTTGATTTCATATAAAGGATCTTTTAATCTGGCTGACAGCTAACAATTTTTCAATTCAGAACCTTGAACCTTGAACCTCTTAACACTTGCAGAAATCACATGTGAATTATTTCTTTTGCGTTCATCTCTTGCTAGAAAGTTCATATTGAATAATCTAAAATTACACTTTAAACAAGTTCAGATAAATTGAATAACCTGGAAATGATACACAGTAAAGGTTAATAATTAAAAAATGAGAATTTCCTCAATTGCTTATGCACAAGACTTGAATGTTTAACTTCTGCTCCTGTTATCAGGCCAATGGCATCATAAGGTAATGATTGCTGGGCGTACATTTTGAAATGCACAAACAGTTTTGTTTTACCGCGTGTTAGGTTGCTCTTTCAGTTATTTTAAAATAACCATGAAGAATATTGAAATATCCAACCCCATGGAAAATATAAACTCCTTGAAGACAAGAAAAGATATTTTCGAATGTGATGTCACTGCGCAGAATGTTGAAAATGTTAATAAGAATGAAAATGTCCAGACTAGAGTGACTTGGACTCGAAATATTGAGTTCACATTGGCTGGAATCGGCTACTCAGTGGGATTGGGAAATGTCTGGAGATTCCCCTTCCTGTGCTTTCGGAGCGGAGGAGGTATTTTTGCTTTAGTAACAATCTGTGTAGTATGTGATTCTGAAACCCTGAGACTATTGCTTTTGTGATGATGAACAATTAACTTTACAGACCTCATATGGGTATACAGCTGAATCAAGATTTATTTTATTTCAGTTCCTTAAAAGCTTCTTAATCATTTTCCTGGTTTGAACTACTCTTTAGTTGCAATGTAGATGTGCATTGATCTGATAGTTTCATTGAAATAATTTGCTGAACCTGAAATACAACAAACTAACAACTAAGGGATAAACAGCAACTTAGGTTTATATAGCATCTTTAATGTAATAAAATGCCCCAAGGTGCTTCACAGGAGCATTATAAACAGAATTCAACGCTGGACCACGTAAGGGACAAGTGACCAAAAGCTTGGTCAAAGAAGTTAGTTTTAGGGAGTGTGTTCAAGGAGGAAAGGTAGAGAGATGGAGAAGGTTAGAGGGGGAATTCTACAGTTTAGGGCCTAGAGCTGAAGGCCAACGGTGGGATGATTAATATCAGGGAGGCTCAGTAGTCCAGAATTAAAGGAACTCAGGTATCTTAGAAGGTTGTGGGAGTGGAAGAGATTACAAATTTAGTGTTACAACTCAGATAACCAGGCGATGAAGGATAGAACTGGAGCCAAGTCTTTATACAGTTAGAAGCTTTTATTTATAGACATGCATATTGCATACAAACACACCAAAGCTCCTTAACCTTCCAAACCCATGACCACTACCATCTACAATGACAAGGGCAGCAGATAGATGGGAACACCACCACCTGGGAGACCCCCTCCAAACCATTCACCATCTTGACTTGGAAATATATCACTGTTCCTTCACTGTCACTGGGTCAAAATCCTGGAACTCCCTCACTAACAGCACCATGGGTGTACCTACAGCACTACAGCACATGGACTGCAGCGGTTCAAGAAGGCAGCTCACCACCACCACCTCAAGGGCAATTAGGGATGGGCAATAAATGCTGGGCTAGCCAGTGAAGCCCACATCCCTTGAATGAATAAAAAAAATATCGTGCACCTCCAACCCAACCACCACAGTTTCAGAGTGTGTCTATGGGTATGAGCACAGGTGAATTGCTAATTAATGTTCATCACCTAATTACAATTAAACAGCCAATTAATATACAATTAACCAGTGGCAGTTAGTGGGGCCTGTGCTCAGCTTCATTTTTGCCCCCCACCCCCACCCCAACCCTGCACACAACCCAAAACTATTTCACCAACATCCTCACAGTCAATAACTGCTTCGGCAATGCTATCATTTAACCTCAATTCTCTCCACTCAAGAAAAAGCTTAGAGGCACGAACAAGATGGTATAATTTAAAACATGTATGTGAATGAGTGCCCTCATGGCGCAATTGGTTGGCACGTGACAGGATTGAGGTGTGTGTGCAATGCCAAGGTTGTGAGTTCAAGCCAAACCTAGAGGAACTTCTGTTGAGCAGCTCACGTTGTGAAAAACATGAGCTTTTAACTGGCGGTGGAATGGGACCCGGGGCAATCTAGAACAATAAAATAATTTAATTGGAAGAGGTCAATTTCTATGGATTGAGAACGGATCTGCCCTGGCTAAATGCCTCAAGTATCAACATAAATGCTTCAAAGACTCAGCAGATGAAGCAGCTTCTGTGGAGAGAGAAAAATGAAGGCAATGATCCTTCTGATATCAAAATCAAAAATACCTGGAAAAACTCAGCAGGTCTGGCAGCATCTGCGGAGAGGAACACAGTTAACGTTTCGAGTCTGCATGACTCTTCAACAGAACTAAGGAGAAATAAAAAAGGGGTGAAATATAAGCTGGTTTAAGGGGTGGGGGTGGGGTTGGGACAAGAGAGCTGGATAGAGGGCCAGTGATAGGTGGAGATAACCAAAAGATGTCACAGACAAAAGGACAAAGAGGTCTTGAAGGTGGTGATATTATCTAAAGAAATGTGCTAATTAAGGGTAGAAAGCAGGACAAGCGAGGTACAGGTAGCCCTAGTGGGGGTGGGGTGGGTTGAAGGAATCGAAAAAGGCTAAAAGGTAGAGATAAAACAATGGATAGAAATACATTTTAAAATAATGGAAATAGGTGGGAAAAGAAAAATCTATATAAATTATTGGAAAAAACAAAAAGGAGGGGGAAAAATCAGAAAGGGGGTGGGGATGGAGGAGAGAGTTCATGATCTAAAATTGTTGAACTCAATATTCAGTCCGGAAGGCTGTAAAGTGCCTAGTCGGAAGATGAGGTGCTGTTCCTCCAGTTTGCGTTGAGCTTCACTGGAACAATGCAGCAAGCCAAGTGGGCATGAGAGCAGGGTGGAGTGTTGAAATGGCAAGCGACAGGGAGGTCTGGGTAATGCTTGCGGACAGACCGAAGGTGTTCTGCAAAGCAGTCACCCAGTCTGTGTTTGGTCTCTCCAACGTAGAGGAAACCACATTGGGAGCAACGAATGCAGTAGACTAATGAAGTACAGGTGAAATGCTCCTTCACTTGAAATGAGTGTTTGGGCCCTTGGACGGTGAGGAGAGGGCAAGTGAAGGGGCAGGTGTTGCATCTTCTGCGGTTGCATGGGAAGGTACCGTGGGGGGTAGGGGGGGGGTTGAGTTGTAGGGGGTGATGGAGGAGTGGACCAGGGTGTCACGGAGGGAACGATCCCTATGGAATGCCGCCATGGGGCTGAAGGGAAGATGTTTTTGGTGGTGTCATCATGCTGGAGTTGGCGGAAATGGCGGAGGATGATCCTTTGAATGCAGAGGCTAAATGAGGACAAGGGGGACCTATCATGTTTCTGGGAAGGAGAAGAAGGTGTGAGGGCGGATGCGCGGGAGATAGGCAGGACACGGTTGAGGGCCCTGTCAACCACCGTGGGTGGAAAACCTCGGTTAAGGAAGAAGGAGGACATGTCAGAGGAACTGTTTTTGAAAGTGATATCATCAGAACAGATGCGGCGGACGCAAAGGAACTAAGAGAATGGGATGGAGTCTTTACAGGAAGCTGGGTGTGAGGAGCTGTAGTCGATGTAGCTGTGGGAGTCGGTAGGCTTGTAATGGATATTGGTGGACAGTCTATCATCAGAAATTGAGACAGAGAGGTCAAGGAAGGGAAGGGAAGTGTCAGAGATAGACCATGTGAAAATGATGAAGGGGTGGAAATTGGAAGCAAAATTAATAAAATTTTCCAGGTCCAGACAAGAGCATGAAGCAGCACCAAAGTAATCATCGATGTACCGGAGAAAGAGTTGTGGGAGGTGGCCAGAGTAGGACTGGAACAAGGAATGTTCCACATACCTCATAAAGAGACAGGCATAGCTGGGGCCCATGCAGGTTCCCATAGCCACACCTTTTATTTGGAGGAAGTGAGAGGAGTTTAAGGGTAAATTGTTCAGTGTGAGAACAAGTTCAGCCAGACGGAGGAGAGTAGTGGTGGATGGGGATTGTTCGGGCCTCTGTTCGAGGAAGAAGCGGAGAGCCATCAGACCATCCCGGTGGGGGATGGAGGTGATTGGACGTCCATGGTGAAGAGGAATTGGTTGGGACCAGGGAACTGGAAATTGTTGACATGATGTAGGGTGTCAGAGGAATCACGGATGTAGGTGGGAAGGGACTGGACAAGGGGAGAGAGAATGGAGTCAAGATAGCGAGAAATGAATCCCATGGGGCAGGAACAGGCTGACACGATCAGTCTGCCGGGACAGTTCTGTTTGTGGATTTTGGGTAGGAGGTAGAAGCGGGCCGTCCGAGGTTGGGAGACTATCAGGTTGGAAGCTGTGGAAGGAAGATCTCCAGAGGAGATAAGGTCAGTAACAGTCCTGGAAACAATGGCTTGATGTTCAGTAGTGGGGTCATGGTCCAGGGAGAGGTAGGAGGAAGTGTCTGCGAGTTGACGCTCAGCCTCTGTGAGGTAGAGGTCAGTGCACCAGACAACAACAGCACCACCCTTGTCAGCGGGTTTGATGACAATGTCAGGGTTGGACCTGAGAGAACGGAGTGCAGCAAGTTCAGAGAGAGACAGGTTAGGATGGGTGAGAGGAGCAAAGAAATTGAGATGACTAATGTCACGCCGACAGTTCTCAATGAAAAGATCAAGAGAAGGTAAGAATCCAGAGGGAGGGGTCCAGGTGGAGGGAAAATATTGGAGATGGGTAAAAGGATCCGTTGAATGGGGAGAGGACTCCTGCCCAAAGAAGTGAGCACGGAGACGAAGGCGGCGGAAGAAGAGTTCAGCATCGTGCCGAACCCGAAATTCATTGAGATGAAGGCGTAAGGGTATGAAACTAAGTCCTTTGCTGAGCACTGAACGTTCAGCGTCGGAGAGGGGAAGGTCAGGGGGTATGGTGAATACACGGCCGGGGCTGGGATTGGAAGATGGGATGGGGACAGAGGGGCAGGCAGGGGTGGAGGGTCCTGGATGGGTGTTGGTGTCGATGAGTTGTTGGAGCTTGCGTTCCTTTGCACCTGAAAGAAAGAGACAAAGTTTCTTGTTGAGGCGTCGGATGAGACGAAGAATAAAATGAAACTGGGGGCACGCGCAGCTTTGAAAAAGGGTGTGGAGGTGCTGCTGGAGGGAGAGGTCAGGTGTGTTCATATGGCAACGCATGGCACTGAGTGTGGATCTCAGAATGTGATAAGAACAGCAGTCCGAGGAGCATTGTATGTCCCGGAGATACCTATAATCCTGGGTGGGTTCGAAAGATGAAGGGTGGAACTTCAATTGAAATCCACGTGGGATAAGTACGCTTCTGCCTCCTACCCAAAATCCACAAACAGGACTGTCCCGGCAGACCGATCGTGTCAGCCTGTTCCTGCCCCACGGAACTCATTTCTAGCTATCTTGACTCCATTCTCCCTCCCCTTGTCCAGTCCCTTCCCATCTACATCCGTGATTCCTCTGACACCCTACATCATGTCAACAATTTCCAGTTCCCTGGTCCCAACCAATTCCTCTTCACCATGGACGTCCAATCACCTCCATCCCCCACCGGGATGGTCTGATGGCTCTCCGCTTCTTCCTCGAACAGAGGCCCGAACAATCCCCATCCACCACTACTCTCCTCCATCTGGCTGAACTTGTTCTCACACTGAACAATTTCTCCTTAAACTCCTCTCACTTCCTCCAAATAAAAGGTGTGGCTATGGGTACCCGCATGGGCCCCAGCTATGCCTGTCTCTTTATGGGGTATGTGGAACATTCCTTGTTCCAGTCCTACTCCGGCCCCCTTCCACAACTCTTTCTCCGGTACATCCATGATTACTTTGGTGCTGCTTCACGCTCTCGTCTGGACCTGGGAAATTTTGTTAATTTTGTTTCCAATTTCCACCCCTCCATCATTTTCACATGGTCCATCTCTGACACTTCCCTTCCCTTCCTTGACCTCTCTGTCTCAATTTCTGGTGATAGACTGTCCACCAATATCCATTACAAGCCTACCGACTCCCACACTACAGCTCCTCACACCCCGCTTCCTGTAAGGACTCCATCCCATTCTCTCAGTTCCTTTGCCTCCGTCACATCTGTTCTGGTGATACCATTTCAAAAACAGTTCCTCTGACATGTCCTCCTTCTTCCTTAACCAAGGTTTTCCACCCACGGTGGTTGACAGGGCCCTCAACCGTGTCCAGCCCATCTCCCGCGCATCCGCCCTCACACCTTCTTCTCCCTCCCAGAAACATGATAGGGTCCCCCTTGTCCTCACTTATCACCCCACCAGCCTCTGCATTCAAAGGATCATCCTCTGCCATTTCCGCCAACTCCAGCATGATGACAAAACCAAACACATCTTCCCTTCACCCACCCTGGCGGCATTCCGTAGGGATCATTCCCTCCGTGACACCCTGGTCCACTCCATCATCCCCTACACCTCAATCACCCCCCCCACGGCACCTTCCCATGCAACCGCAGAAGGTGCAACACCTGCCCCTTTACTTCCCCTCTCCTCACCGTCCAAGGGCCCAAACACTCATTTCAAGTGAAGCAGCATTTCATCTGTACTTCCCTCAACTTAGTCTACTGCATTCGTTGCTCCCAATGTGGTTTCCTTTCCATTGGAGAGACCAAACGCAGACTGGGTGACCGCTTTGCAGAACACCTTCGGTCTGTCCGCAAGCATTACCCAGACCTCCCTGTCGCTTGCCATTTCAACACTCCACCCTGCTCTCATGCCCACATGTCCGTCCTTGGCTTGCTGCATTGTTCCAGTGAAGCTCAACGCAAACTGGAGGAACAGCACCTCATCTTCCGACTCGGCATTTTACAACCTTTCGGACTGAATATTGAGTTCAACAATTTTAGATCATGAACTCTCTCCTCCATCCCCACCCCATTTCTGAATTTTCCCCCTCCATTTTGTTTTTTCCAATAATTTATATAGATTTTTCTTTTCCCACCTATTTCCATTATTTTTAAATGTATTTCCATCCATTGTTTTATCTCTACCTTTTAGCCTTTTTCGATTCCCTCACCCCACCCCACCCTCCCCAGGGCTATCTGTACCTTGCTTGCCCTGCTTTCTACCCTTAACTAGCACATACCTTTAGATAATATCACCACCTTCAACAGCTCTTTGTCCTTTTGTCTGTGACATCTTTTGGTTATCTCCACCTATCACTGGCCCTCTATCCAGCTCTCTTGTCCCAACCACCCCCCTTAAACCAGCTTATATTTCACCCCTTTTTTATTTCTCCTTAGTTCTGTTGAAGAGTCATGCAGACTCGAAACATTAACTGTGCTCCCTTCCACAGATGCTGCCAGACCTGCTGAGTTTTTCCAGGTATTTTTGTTTTTGTTTTCGATTTCCAGCATCTGCAGTTTTTTTGCTTTTATCCTTCTGATAGCGCTGATCCTGATCTGTGTGTTTCATCTCAGTACTGACTCATCATCAAATTGTTGTTCAATTTTTTGCCAATTTCTCAGATTGCTAAAAGTCGTGGCAATGATTAATATAATCTAAACCATTTTATACTTATTGGTAATTTAAGAAGTTAGGAATAAGTTAAATATTCAGGATAGAGATTAAAGTCTGTGGTTAAGCTCAATCTTATAAAACAGTTAATTTATACCCGAGCTCACCTCACAACTTATTTATTGCCCTTTAAAATACATCAATATATGAAGTGAGCAATAAAATTCTCAAAGTACATTAGGTGGTGTGGGCAGCAGGGGGGTGGGGTCATTATGTAATTCCCCAACTAGCGGTCTCCAGGTTAATTTAGCTTGTGACTCTCTTCAATCTCTCTCCCCATCTTTACACTAGAGTTTTTAAAAGAAGGACTGAAATGTAACAATGCTTTGAGACAGTCGTGAACAGTGACAATACAGCCGATAAAGTGCTGTTGAGTTGCAGTCACTGTTGCACACAGGAAGCATCCACAAAGAAAATGTGTCCTTTACTGGATAACCTGCTTTTGTGACGCTGGTTGATGGATAGCAGGACTGCAGGGAAAACTCCCTTGCTCTTCGAGAAAGCAGTGCCAACCCGAACCCCCATTAACTCACACAAGAAAAAGGGCTGAAGCTTCAAGAAAACATCAAAACCACCCCCTTTCCCACCTAGGTCCCTCTGAACCCAGAAGGAAAAACCAGTTCGGACCAGTATTCCCAGTTTTACTGGTGTTCCATTTTAGGGCATACAAGACCAGTTTGGACCAGTATTGTTATTACCCAGTTTTTACTGTGTTTTTTTATGAATAGCACTGCAATGGAATGCCATTTGCCTTGCCTCTTGCCCCGTCACCTTCGGTACCACCTCTCCCCACTCCCCAACCCCCCAGTTCTCCCAGTCATTGTTCAGTTCAACCCGAATCCCCAATCGGTTTTTGCAATATTCAGGCTTTCTTTTCCTGCCACCTACAAAGAGAAGGGTTATTATGCAGTAAAATGAAGGTGCTGTGCATCCAGGTCATTTGTCTCTCTCTCCCCAACCCCTCTCGTTTAATAAGCTGTGTTGAAAACTAACCGCCCAGCAATGCAAACTGGGACCTCCGAAAGCTGGAACCGGGTCACCATTCCTCCCCCTGGAACCGTGTCACCATTCCACTCCCTGGAACTGTATCACCATTCCTCCCCCTGGAACCCTGTCACCATTCCTCTCCCTGGAACCGTGTCACCATTCCTCCCCCTGGAACCCTGTCACCATTCCTCTCCCTAGAACCGTGTCGCCATTCCTCTCCCTGGAACCGTGTCGCCATTCCTCTCCCTGGAACCGTGTCACCATTCCTCCCCCTGGAATCCTGTCACCATTCCTCTCCCTGGAACTGTATCACCATTCCTCTCCCTGGAACCGTGTCACCATTCCTCCCCCTGGAACCCTGTCACCATTCCTCCCCCTGGAACCATGTCACCATTCCTCCCCCTGGAACCCTGTCGCCATTCCTCCCCCTGGAACCCTGTCACCATTCCACTCCCTGGAACCCTGTCACCATTCCTCCCCCTGGAACCCTGTCACCATTCCTCTCCCTGGAACCGGGTCTCCATTCCTCCCCCTGGAACCGGGTGTCCATTCCTCTCCCTGGAACCCTGTCACCATTCCTCTCCCTGGAACCCTGTCACCATTCCTCCCCTGGAACCGGGTCACCATTCCTCTCCCTGGAACCGTGTCACCATTCCTCCCCCTGGAACCCTGTCACCATTCCTCTCCCTGGAACCGGGTCACCATTCCTCTCCCTGGAACCCTGTCACCATTCCTCCCCCTGGAACCCTGTCACCATTCCTCCCCTGGAACCGGGTCACCATTCCTCTCCCTGGAACCCTGTCACCATTCCTCTCCCTGGAACTGTATCACCATTCCTCTCCCTGGAACTGTATCACCATTCCTCTCCTTGGAATCCTGTCACCATTCCTCCCCCTGGAACCCTGTCACCATTCCTCTCCCTGGAACCCTGTCACCATTCCACTCCCTGGAACCGTGTCACCATTCCTCTCCCTGGAACCGTGTCACCATTCCTCCCCCTGGAACCCTGTCACCATTCCTCTCCCTGGAACCGTGTCACCATTCCTCCCCCTGGAAGCCTGTCACCATTCCTCTCCCTGGAACCGTGTCACCATTCCTCTCCCTGGAACCCTGTCACCATTCCTCTCCCTGGAACCCTGTCACCATTCCTCCCCCTGGAACCCTGTCACCATTCCTCCCCCTGGAACCGTGTCACCATTCCTCCCCCTGGAAGCCTGTCACCATTCCTCTCCCTGGAACCGTGTCACCATTCCTCTCGCTGGAATCCTGTCACCATTCCTCTCCCTGGAACCGTGTCACCATTCCTCTCCCTGGAACCGTGGCACCATTCCTCTCCCTGGAACTGTATCACCATTCCTCTCCATGGAACCGTGTCACCATTCCTCTCGCTGGAATCCTGTCACCATTCCTCTCCCTGGAACCGTGTCACCATTCCTCTCCCTGGAACCGTGGCACCATTCCTCTCCCTGGAACTGTATCACCATTCCTCTCCATGGAACCGTGTCACCATTCCTCGCCCTGGACCCCTGTCACCATTCCTCTCCCTGGAACCCTGTCACCATTCCTCTCCATGGAACCGTGTCACCATTCCTCGCCCTGGAACCCTGTCACCATTCCACTCCCTGGAACTGGGTCACCATTCCTCCCCCTGGAACCCTGTCACCATTCCTCCCTCTGGAACTCTGTCACCATTCCTCTCCCTGGAACCGGGTCTCCATTCCTCCCCCTGGAACCGGGTCACTATTCCTCTCCCTGGAACCCTGTCACCATTCCTCTCCCTGGAACCATGTCACCATTCCTCTCCCTGGAACCGTGTCACCATTCCTCCCCCTGGAACCCTGTCACCATTCCTCTCCCTGGAACCGGGTCACCATTCCTCTCCCTGGAACCCCGTCACCATTCCTCCCCCTGGAACCCTGTCACCATTCCTCTCCCTGGAACCGTGTCACCATTCCTCCCCCTGGAACCCTGTCACCATTCCTCTCCCTGGAATCCTGTCACCATTCCTCTCCCTGGAACCGTGTCAGCATTCCTCCCCCTGAAACCCTGTCACCATTCCTCTCCCTGGAACCCTGTTGCATTCATTGGACCCAGCACTGCACGACTGTGCTTTGGCGAAAGCAGCCCGCACATGATGACTAAGCACGCACAGATGAGTGAATCTAAAAGCCGCAAGAGGCAGCATTATTACAGGGACATCACTGGAGAATATCTCCCGTCTCTCAGATCTCAGCCACCAATCCACATTGCCTGGAACGCGCTGAAGCTGCTTATCCTGAATCCTCCTTAACACCCCCCCCACCCGCACCCTCCACTCCCACCGCCACTCTTCATCTCCCTCCCTTCGCTCCATCATTTTCACATGGTCTATCTCTGACACTTCCCTTCCCTTCCTTGACCTTTCTGTCTCAATTTCTGGTGATAGACTGTCCACCAATATCCATTACAAGCCTACCGACTCCCACAGCTACCTCGACTACAGCTCCTCACACCCCGCTTCCTGTAAAGACTCCATCCCATTCTCTCAGTTCCTTCGCCTCCGTCGCATCTGTTCTGATGATACCATTTCAAAAACAGTTCCTCTGACATGTCCTCCTTCTTTCTTAACCAAGGTTTTCCACCCACGGTCGTTGACAGGGCCCTCAACCATGGCCGGCCCATATCCCGCGCATCCGCCCTCACACCTTCTTCTCCATCCCAGAAACATGATAGGGTCCCCCTTGTCCTCACTTATCAACCCACCAGCCTCTGCATTCAAAGGATCATCCTCCGCCATTTCCGCCAACTCCAGCATGATGACACCACCAAACATATCTTCCCTTCACCCCCCCTGGCAGCATTCCGTAGGGATCGTTCCCTCCGGGACACCCTGGTCCACTCCTCCATCACCCCCTACTCCTCAACCCCCTCCCACGGCACCTTCCCATGCAACCGCAGAAGATGCAACACCTGCCCCTTTACTTCCTCTCTCCTCACCGTCCAAGGGCCCAAACACTCATTTCAAGTGAAGCAGCACTTCACTTGCACTTCCCTCAACTTAGTCTACTGCATTCGTTGCTCCCAATGCGGTTTCCTCTACATTGGAGAGACCAGACGCAGACTGGGTGACCGCTTTGCAGAACACCTTCGTTCTGTCCGCAAGCATTACCCAGACCTACATGTCGCTTGCCATTTCAACATTCCACCCTGCTCTCATGCCCACATGTCTGTCCTTGGCTTGCTGCATTGTTCCAGTGAAGCTCAACGCAAACTGGAGGAACAGCACCTCATCTTCCGACTAGGCACTTTACAGCCTTCCGGACTGAATATTGAGTTCAACAATTTTAGAACTCTCTCCTCCATCCCCCATCCCCTTTCCGTTTTTTTCTCCTCCTTTTTGTTTTTTCCAATAATTTATATAGATTTTTCTTTTCCCACCTATTTCCATTATTTTTAAATGTATTCCCATCCATTGTTTTATCTCTACCTTTTAGCCTTTTGCGATTCCTTCACCCCACCCAACCCCCACGGCTATCTGTACCTTGTTTGTTCTGCTTTCTACCCTTAATTAGCACATTCCTTTAGATAATATCACCACCTTCAAGACCTCTTTGTCCTTTTGTCTGTAACATCTTTTGGTTATCTCTACCTATCACTGGCCCTTTACCTAGCTCTTCTTGTCCCAACACCACCCCCCTTAAACCAGCTTATATTTCACCCCTTTCCTATTTTTACTTAGTTCTGTTGAAGGGTCATGAGGACTCGAAACGTCAACTGTGCTCTTCTCCACCGATGCTGCCAAACCTGCTGAGTTTTTCCGGGTATTTCTGTTTTTGTTTTGGATTTCCAGCATCCGCAGTTCTTTGCTTTTATCTATGTTGGAACTGGAATTGTGTTTTCAGTTGATGTTGTCAAGGGACAACATGTAGTTAAATAAAGATCCAATGTGCTTTTGCTTGCAATATGTCAGAGCTACACATTGTGAATCTACACTCTTCCAGCTCACGCTTGCCCATTCATTATCTTTAATTAATTAATTGTGGGTTCAGGGTGCACAAATCTGTAAAATGCACGCTTGGCACGGTGTGAGGAATAGAACATTTTAATTTTTACCCAAGAGAGCCAGTTGTTGTCAAAGAGAGAATAGGTTTAAAAATTAGGCCTTCTTAGACAGTGCCTCGGGATTGCGGGTGACTTGCCTCCAGATGGGTTTTGATATGATCGATAAGTCCAATGTACGACCTGCAGACTCTGCCATCAGGTAGCTGGTGCTTGACAGGTTGAGTAGATGGGTTGTTTGAAGGTTTGTGCTCTCCCTCTGATGCCTTGACTTCGTCATTGCACATTCCCGATGAAGTCTCTCGAAGTGTTTGGTGCCTTCCTGAATGAGCCTTCTCCATTAGTCGGCCACAAGCCAGCATCTCCCATGAGTCAGCTGGGATGTTTGACCATTTCAGGGATGCTTTGAGGCATTCCTAAAGGGTTTCTACTGTCCTCCTGGGAGTTCCCTGCTGCAACAAAGTCTCAAGTAGGCACGTGTAGGCACACAAGGAGAACACAATGTTGTGAATGAGTAAGTTGACTTTGGAATTTGCTGTCATAAAGTAGAATGTGCATTGTCATGATGCTTTGCCATTGATGGGGTTAGAGTTTTACAGGAAAGGATGTACTTATGCTATTTAATAGCACATAACTTGAACATTGCTGAAAAAAGAGGCTTTTATTCAAAGCTTTTTTGTCTTGCACTTATCAGGACAAAAGCAAGAATGCCAAACTTCAAACTATCACACAATTTATACCATAGGAGCAAATGGATGCTGATTGGTTGGCAAGTCAACTCTGATTGACTGAGATGTTGCCATGGAGAAAGCAATGGGGAAACTATAGGCCCCCATGCTTCAGAGTAACTCAAAAAAGGCACAAGGCTTAAACATATTCCTTTTGTTTGCAGAGAATGAGTTCCTGTGTAAGAATGTGTAATGCTTCCAGCAAAATTAAATGAGCCATGTTACAAGCTTGACTGATTATCTTAAATTGGTTGTTAGTGCAGCTATTAGCACACTCAGGATTATTCAGCAAGTGCTGCCCAATCACGGAATCACACCTAACAGTACATGTTTTGTTTTGGGTTTTGCAGGCGCGGGTTGAGTACGGTCTGTACTCTGCCTATTACGAACAGATGGAGGAACATATTGTTTGACTCAACCAGCCAATCATTGGGACGTATGGCTGGCACCTGCCCACAAAAGGAATTGTTCAACCCTTACACCTTTTTTGAATTTTCTGGAAGAATGGGGAGCTTATAGTTCCCAGTTGCTTTCTGCATGACAAGGCCTAGACCAATCAGAGTCAACTTGCCAACCAATCAGCACCCCTTATCTCCTATGGTATTAATTGTTGTGATCGTTTGAAATTTGACATTCTTGTATTTGTCCTAATGAATGCAAGAAGAAAAGCTTCGGCAACATGCCTCTCTTTTCAGCTGTGTACATATGGGGTCTTTATTTAGACCTTGATCATTGGCATACTAATTTGGGGGCAAAGAGGACCGTTTTGTCGGGTGGATGGGGGCTGAAGGAATGTCCCTTTATGGTAAACTGGGAGCAAAGGCGGTAAAGCTGCAATGTCAAAGGTAATTGTTCTAGTGAGAAGAGTCATGAGATGTGCTGTGAAGCCTCATAAAATGAATGCTGCCTGAGTCTTCTTTGCATCATCCTTTGCTGATCCTCCTTCTCCATGTAAACAAAATGCAAAACTTTGTCTATGGGGTATTGCAAACCTGAGAAACCTTTACTGCTGACGTTATTTCATCCATTTAAAGATATTTGCTATAATTCCCATCCTGTTTATTTTCTAATATCCTTTAACCAGCCGATCTGTTGTCTGAGATTCTTTTAACATCTGCCACAAGCTAATTGTCTCTTTGTCATTTCTCAAATTGCACCTAATCCATTTTATTTCCCCTCTGGCTAGAAACTGTTTGCTTTATATATGAAGAATTCTTAAAAAAGTTAAACATCCAGTTTGGAGGTTGCAGTTGTTGCTTCATTCAGTGTAATGTGTTCACTTTTGCTTTCTTTCACTTTTTGCAATTTAAGTATTTGGGGGAAGCATACAAATCATTGTTAAATTGATTGCTGCTCCTAAAACATTTATTGCACATGCCTCTTCACTCTTGATGGCCCTGGAATGATTACTTAAGAAGCCGCCATGATGAAGGATTACTCCTGAAAAATTAACCCTATGCTTCCCTTTTGCAAATTCATCTCCCTGCTGCACAATTTCTGTTTATGTAACACTCAATGGTTCAAATAGTTTGAATGGGAGAATGTATTCACTGTTCCTGGATATGAGTTTTACAGAAGAGCCGCCTAAGTGGTACATAATTTAAATGTCTACACCATTTAGTTAAGCTCTCTGCCTGGAATGTTTATATGTGATCTGGAACGGGGTTACAGACACTTAATTAGCTTTTAGGCAATTGGCAGCAAGAGGCCATAACCAATCACTGGAGATACTTCCCCACAGGAAGATACAGAAATTAGAGACTGACATAGGGAAACCTCGTTAGAGGAAGGAAACAAAATATACTTTATGGAAAAGGATAAAGGTCAACTAGTTTTTAAAAATTGAGAGTTTTCCTCTGTATCAAACTAATAAAAGTTAAATATTAACCCAAAATATGGATAATTTATACATTTTGGATTTGTACAGCACAAAACATTCCATTTTTTGCTCTGTGGCACATGCCCAACATTCCTTCAACAAACTTCACAAACTCTTTGTGAAATCTCTCAGCCTCAGATTGAGATAGATCCACTTCACTAAAAGAACTGAATAGTCTGTATCTGTCTGATTTTTAATCTTAAATTGTCAATGATTGCTATGAAAGCTTGAGAGCTGTGAATGGACCAGTAAAGCCTGATTTAATTTTTATTTAATCTCGATAGTTGTCCATAATTCCGAACATATGCCTATCAAAATTGTTTGACATATTGCCGAGTATTTAATTCAGCTCACATCTTCTTAACATGGCCTGGAGGCATAATCCAGGAAGGAAATTTGTCTCAGTGAAATGTAAAGCATAGGGCTGAATTTTATGCCCTGCAGGTGAGCGCATGCCTGACCCGATTGGGCGTGAAACCGCGCGATATTTCAGTCTGCGGGTGCGCGCAAAAGTCGGAAGCATGCCCGCCGACAATTAAGAGGGCAATTAAGCCCATTAACGGTGCAATTGTCTGTCATTTTATGTACTCCATTCAACAGTTTATTACCGTTGGCGGACGTGCGAATCAGCCAGGCGGCCTTTACATTTTTCAGCAACCCTCATCCAAGGGATGAAGTTTCCATTCTTAAATAAAATAAAAATAGAAACCTGTGGACACCATTTTTACAACCTATAAGTTCAGGTACCTGATGGTGATGCTTGGATATTTCTTTCCTGACTTTAAAAACTTTATTTCCTGGGTTTCAAGTCTTCAGCTCCCTGAGACAAACCTCTGCCTTCAGGGAGCTTCCTGTCAGCGCTCACCCGCACCCGTGTTGACATCATCGCCCGCCCTCCTCCTGCCCCCAGCCCGGCAGCGCTGAGCTTTTCACCGCACGCTTCACGCTGGCTGCCATTAATTGGCCAGCCAGCGTGAAATCGCGGTTGGGGGCATATCGCGGTCGGCGGGTCTGTTTCCCGACCGCTCCTAGGCCCACCGATCACGCCTGCCCGCCAAGCTGAAAATTCAGGCCATAGAAAACCTAAATATCCCCCTCCCACAAGCAGGCAAGCACTCAAGTAGCCAACAGAGCATAGCTGAGCCATCAAGCCAACATCAGAAAGCAAAAGGAGTTTTAATCGTTCCATTCGTTCCAATCGCAAGGTTAAGAGAAGCCAGGTGTTTAACTGACATCAGGAAACTGTAAAGAGTATTGCTGCACAATAATAGCTCACACCTTCAGGCATGAAGTGAGAACTTATGTATGGTATAGCAGTTGTGAGAAATGTATTTTTGCATGGTTAGCTAGGTTGGATGAGAAGGAGGCTGAAGATGACAGCCACAACTGATGACTCATTACTTGCACTCTCAAGGGGAAGTAAAGCATGGAGATTGGGGCTGATTGACTTCAAGGCAGGTCACATCTAAACTGTTAAGGTGCAATGAATAGGAATTGTAGATCCAAAATTAAAACATAACATGCTGGAAAACTCTCAGTGGGTCAGGGAGCCTCTGTCGAGATACATGAAGGGTTAATTTTTCAGGATAAAGGCTTTTAATCAGATATTAAAGATTAACATTTTTTAAGAAGTACAGAGTCAGGGAAAAGAGGATTGGGGGGTGGGAGAAAAGAAACAATTTCTCTGATTGAGTGGAGAGTATCCACTGTGTGGAATGGAATTATATTCAGTTCATAGATACGGGGTTTAGTATGAGCGCACAAAATGATATAATCAAGGCCACACTCATTCCCTCTTCTCCTGGATGTTTCCTATACATCCAGCAGGCCAGCAGGGCTGTGAAAGGGCAATGACAGCAGATTTGAAAGGGAGAGGGACAGAACCTGAGGAGAGAGAACCGTTAATAAGGTCAGTTAACAGGGAAGCTAGGAAAGGTAGTCAGGTGGTCAGTATAGTGGGAATCAGGTCAAGGGAGCAGGAGGTTTGTCTCGTGGAAAAAATGAGCTCACAGAGGGCATGGGGGAGGAAGGAGAGAAACTAGAGAACGATACAAGTTCAGCGCGAGGGCAGAGGTGAACCTTAGGGGAAGGTTGGACAAGTGGAGAGGAGGGGAATGGCAGAAGCAGCTGATTGGATGTTCTCAACCTGGGTGTCAAAGAAATCCATGATTTCCTTGCAATTGTTGAGCTGAGGGTGGAGGAGGCGGGGGAGAGGATTTTAAGAAGGTGGGTTGTAATTGGGATGAGCAATTGGGCTGTATGGGCTGAGGCAGCAATGGCAACTGCAGAACTGAGACTCTGGTAGGACAGTCTTGGAACTAGCTCCATGGCCCTTTGATATGCACATAAAGGCTTTTATTTCTTCCTGTGATTTGAATGCATGTCCCAAGAGAATTTTTTCTGAGAGCCAATCAGTGCCTGCAAAACAATTGATAAAAAGGACATTGTTCCCCAGCTACAGCGCCACTCTCCCGCTCTGACAGCTCTCCCCCTCCCGCTCTGACAGCTCTCCCCCTCCTGCTCTGACAGCACTCCCCCTCCCGCTCTGACAGCTCCCCGCTCCCACTCTGACAGCTCCACTCTCCCACTCTGACAGCTCTCCCCTCTCCCACTCTGACAGCTCCACTCTCCCGCTCTGACAGCTCTCCCCCTCCCGCTCTGACAGCTCTCCCCCTCCCGCTCTGACAGCACTCCCCCTCCCGCTCTGACAGCTCTCCCCTCTCCCACTCTGACAACTCCACTCTCCCGCTCTGACAGCCCTCCCCCTCCCAGTCTGACAGCTCTCCCCTCTCCCACTCTGACAGCTCTCCCCCTCCGACTCTGACAACTTTCCCTCTCCCACTCTGACAGCTCCCCTCTCCCACTCTGACAGCTCTCCCTCTCCCACTCTGACAGCTCCCCTCTCCCACTCTGACAGCTCCCCTCTCACACTCTGACAGCTCTCCCCTCTCCCACTCTGACAGCTCCCCCCTCTCCCACTCTGACAGCTCTTCCCTCTCCCACTCTGACAGCTCTCCCTCCTCCCAATCTGACAGCTCTCCCCTCTCCCACTCTGACAGCTCTCCCCCCTCCCACTCTGACAGCTTCCCTCTCCCACTCTGACAGCTCTCCCCCTCCCACTCTGACAGCTCTCTCCCCTCCCACTCTGACAGCTCTCCCCCCTCCCACTCTGACAGCTCTCCCCTCTCCCACTCTGACAGCTCTCCCCCTCCCACTCTGACAGCTCTCCCCCTCCCACTCTGACAGCTCTCCCCCTCCCACTCTGACAGCTCTCCCCCCTCCCACTCTGACAGCTTCCCTCTCCCACTCTGACAGCTCTCCCCCTCCCACTCTGACAGCTCTCTCCCCTCCCACTCTGACAGCTCTCCCCCCTCCCACTCTGACAGCTCTCCCCTCTCCCACTCTGACAGCTCCCCCCTCCCGCTCTGACAGCTCTCTCCCCTCCCACTCTGACAGCTCTCCCCCCTCCCACTCTGACAGCTCTCCCCTCTCCCACTCTGACAGCTCCCCCCTCCCGCTCTGACAGCTCTCCCCTCTCCCACTCTGACAGCTCTCCCCTCTCCCACTCTGACAGCTCCCCCCTCTCCCACTCTAACAGCTCTCCCCCTCCCACTCTGACAGCTCCCCTCTCCCACTCTGACAGCTCTCCCCTCTCCCACTCTGACAGCTCTCCCCTCTCCCACTCTGACAGCTCTTCCCTCTCCCACTCTAACAGCTCCCCGCTCCCACTCTGACAGCTCTCCCCCTCCCACTCTGACAGCTCTCCCCTCTCCCACTCTGACAGCTCTCCCCTCTCCCACTCTGACAGCTCTTCCCTCTCCCACTCTAACAGCTCCCCGCTCCCACTCTGACAGCTCTCCCCCTCCCACTCTGACAGCTCTCCCCTCCCACTCTGACAGCTCTCCCCCTCCCACTCTGACAGCTCCCCCCTCTCACACTGACAGCTTCCCCCTCCCGCTCTGACAGCTCTCTACTTTCCTCTCTCCATTCAGTCAGCTCTCCCCTTTCACCCTCTGAAAGCTCTTCTCCCGCTCTAACTCTGAGGTCACGGCAATTTTCAAGGATTAAAATGGGGCCATGGTGTCTAAATGGTTGGAAGCCGCTGTGTGAGATATTTGGGGTTTTGAGTGCAGTGGTAAGCGAATTGGAGAGGAGCTTTTTCCAGGGGTGGATACAGAAGAAAGTCAAGTTTGGAGGGGGAAGTGGAATCTGGATGGAAAGTAATACAAATTGGAGAAGAACGGCTCTTAAGAATAAGTTGCTGTACAGATTGCTTAAGATACAGAATGTCTGTAATAAAGCAGGGGAACTGGATGCAATGATACATTGCGAGGAACCAGATATAATGAGAATTACTGAAATATGGGCCAGGATTTTACAGCCCCATCATGGCGTGTCTCCCCCTGGTGGATGCAGTGAGCTATTTAAATCTCCGTTCAGTTCGGCAGGACCATCATATCCCGTCAGGCGGGAGGGGCCATAAAATCCTGGCCATGACAACAATAATCAGCATTGGCAATTAAACATTGCAGGGTATAACATATTCAGAAAAGATAGAGAAAGAACAAAGGCAGGTGGAGTAGCTGTATTTATTAGAGATAATGTAATGACAGTAGAAAAAGATAACTGTCATGGACAGAATTTATGTAGTTCCTTACCGCCCATGATCGTTGTGTTTTGTATTTGAGGGGTGTGTGTTTTCTTACCCTCAGAGTGATTGTCCCAGTTTAAATAATTCCAGCAGCAAGCTTTTGTGTATTTAAAAATAAAGAAGGTTATTTATTATCACATGCTTGCTCCAGAGATTTAAAATGCAACATCTCAGTCATTCGACTCACCCACACTATCACTCACACAAAGATTACGTACAGATGAAGGATAAAAACAATGCAATTACAATTTATGATTGTCTCAATCTCTTTTGTGGCAGGGGATTTTCAGTAAGCTGTGAAGCCTCTCATAGTCAAATTTCCAGGGGATTGGTTCTCAAATGAATTTGAAGTTGGAACAGAGTCCTTCTCCCACTTTCAGTGTATGGCAGTGTATTGGCTGCTTAGTTGACTTGCAGTTCAATGGCTGTTGTTCGACACTTTGAAATTTGCCCAGTCTGGTTTGGATGAGAGACCATGGTGAAACAAAAAGATGAGTCAACTGGAATGCTTTTGTTGATGGTCCATCCTTAAACAAAGGGATGTGTGAATTCCCTGGATGGCTCTGAATGTCCATATTTAATTAGGTATTTGCTTGAGATTCAGACTGTCTGCTGCTCAGAAGCCAAAAGAAGCACATAATTTGCAGAGGTCATTTTAGTAGACTGCCTGTGTTCAAAATGTTTAAAGTATGAGCTGAAAGTTCATAATATAATGGAACATGACATGGTGTACCTGGTTGAAGAGGGCAGCTCACCACCTCCTTCTCAAGGCCAATTAGGGGTGGGCAATAAATGCTGGCATAGACAGTGAAGCCCTCATCCCATGAATGCATTTTTTTAAAAATTACATAACACAGGCATCAGTAAAGTAGAAAAATAATCTGTGTGGCTCAAGGTAAAAGACGAAAAAGGATCAATCACACTAATGGGGTAGTCCGCAGTTCATCTGTTCGTCAAAAGATGGCAGAGGAAGAAATACAAAAACAAATCAAGGAAATTAAATTAAACTTGGAATAATAATCTTTAATACAACTGAATGAGTTGCTAGGCCATTCCAGAGGAAAGTTATGAATCAACAACATTGCTGTGGGTCTGGAGTTACGTATAGGCCAGAGCAGGTAGGAATGGAAGATTTCCTTCTCTAAAGGACATTAATGAATTAGGTGAGTTTATATAACAATCCAGTAGTTTCATGGCCACTGTTACTGATACTATTTTTTTCCAGATTTCTTTATTTAATTAATTGAATTTAAATTCCACAGCTGCCATGGTGGGATTTGAGTTCATGTTTTGAGATTATCAATCCAGACATCCGGAGTAGCAATAATATACCACTATGCTACGACACCCTAAAGGATTTCCACTTGTGGGGAAGAACAAAACAGTATAAGATAATCACTAAGAAATCAAAAAGGAAATTTGAAAAAATTTCTTTACCCAGAGAGCAGTGAGGATGAGGAACTCGCTACCACTAAGCCCGGCAGTGCACAAGGTGTAAAACACCAAGGCCCATGTCCTAGGAGGGCCTGGTCTCAAACAAATATTTTCCACATATACATTTCCAAAAACGGACAAATGGAAAATCCTGTCAGGAGAGGGTCATGTGTTGGGCAGCAGGTGATTGGCAGTATCAGGTTCACATGCTAGGAAGCTCGTGGGCGCCAGTTGATAGTTGGTGGTGAAGCCATCATGTGTTGGGCAGTGGTGTGGGGGAGGAGGTCGCAATGGGTGTCAAGTTTTGTGGGACAGTGATCAATGATTGGTCGTGATGTGGTCACGTGGTGGACAGTGGGGTTTGACGCTGGGGATCGTGTGTTTCAGGATTGTGGTCTTTGATTGGTGGTGACAGGGTCATGAGTAGAGCACCTCACAGTGGCAGTTGACAGTTGGCGGGGGTGACATGTGCAGTGGGGTGAGGCCCCGGGAGCGCTAGGGTTGAGGGGAGGTGTGTCGGCCGCAGGCTAGTGAGGGCCGATGGAGAGGGCGGCTAAAGGGCAGGTAGGATTCGGACTGGGTGATGTCAGTCACCCCAAACAGTGCCCAGCGTGTGAATGTGCTCCTGGTTCAGCAGGTCCAGGGGCTGAGCTGCACTGGGTTGGTGGGTGTTTCTATTTAACAATGGTTCCGGATGGTGTTAACGGTGAAAGCGGATTAGTGAGGCCACCAGTGTCCGGTCTCTGGCTCCAAAGCCCCTCTCTCTCCAGGCTAGAGCACCTCTAGGTTAAAGCCCACCTGCCTTCAGCACCACATGGGCAGAGATGCTGCTAAACCAAGGGACCATTTCCCTCTCCTTCCACTCCTGCTGGAGATTAAAGATCCCATAGTCCCTGTTTGAAGAACATTTCCCTGGTGTAAAAAACAACATTCCTCTCTCCAGGCTCACACCATTCCTCCCTTTCCCATTCACTCAATCTCAATAATTAAAGGGAGGTGGGGAATAAGGGGCCCAAAACCAGAAGTACCAGGGCCCATAATGTCTCACCTGGTCCCTGGCTACCACAGGGAGGGGCTGAGGAACAAAATGCAAATGCATTTAAGGGGAAGCTAGATATGCATATGAGGGGGAAGGGAATAGAGGATTATGCTGATACAATTAGATAAGGAAGGATGGGAAAAAGCACAGCTGGAACATTGACTGGATGGGCTGAATGGCCTGTTTCTGTGCTCAATATTCTGTGTTAAAACAATAGCCTGGATTGAAATCAAGCCCAAAATGTTGGCATGTGTTAGGAGAAGCGCCTTTGTGCAACGTGGCCATAGGCTTGCCATAGTCATGTGAACTCTGATGTCATGCTTGGCGTGTAAAGGCTGGAGAGCAGAAGCCATTTTCATGCACCACTTGGAACATGGGGCTGAATCTTCGGCTCGGCGAGCGGGGACAGGGCCTGCTCACCGAGGTGTAAAGTGACACAGGGTGTCGTCAGGCGTGCGTCCCGACGTCACCGCACGTCATTTAGATTTTCAGTTCAGCTGCGTGCCCGCCGAACTGTCAAAGATCTGTTAAGGCCATTAATTAACTAATTCACCCTATTGAGAAAGCTGCCTGTCCAACCTTAAGGTTGGCGGGCAGGCAAAGAGTCCAGGCGGCCTTCGGATTTTTCATGGAACCTCATCCACAGGCAGGATGAGATTTCATGAAGGGTTTATAAATTAAATACATTTTTAAATTAATGTTCATTGACATGTCCCAGCTCATGTGACAATGTCTGGTGAGCTGTTAAGGTCTATTCCATTCCTCAGGTTTAAAATTGTACAGGAACTCATGGTAAAATTAATAGGATACATCAAATAAAATAAATAATTAAATGAAATAATTAAGTAGTTAATTAAAACAGATAAGGATAGAAGGACAGGTGATGTATCACGGCTGTATCATGTAGGAGCTCCTGAATACCAGTGTGATGCAGGGCAAAAATGTCTGCAATAAGTGCCTGTGACTCGAGGAGCTTCAGCTTACAGTAATTAAACTCAGAGGCCAAGCTACAGACTCTGCGACACATCAAGGAGGGGGAAAGCTACCTGGATGCTTTGTACCAAGAGGTGGTCATGCCCCTTAGGATAGGGTCTTCTGATTTGGTCTGTGGTCAGGGACAGGAGGGTGTGACTGCAAGTGAGGCAGGTAAGGGAACCCAGAGGGCAGCCTCTGCAATTGCCCAACATGTTTGAGGTTCTTCCAGCTTGTTTGGATGAGAGTGGGTGCTGCAGGGTGGATGTGCTGACTGACCATGACACTGTGGTACAGGAAACCATCAAAGGGGAGTGAGCAAAAAAGAATGTAGTGATAGTAGAGGTCTGTACAGTGAAGGAGATTGACACTGTTATCTGCAACTAAGAGTGAATGTCCAGAAGGCTGCGTTGCCTGCCCAGTGCCAGGGTTCAGGACATTTTCTCAAGGCTGGAGAGGAACTTACAGTGGGAGGGGGAGGATCCAGTTGTCATGGTCCATGTGGGCACCAACAATATAGGCAGGACAAGGAATGTGGTTTTGCATAGAGACCATGAGGAGGTAAGCACTTAATTAGAAAGGTAATAATCTCTGAATTATTACCTGAGCCATGTGAAAATTGGCATAGGGCAAATAAGACTAGAGATATAAATGCGTGGCTCAAAGACTGGTGTAGGAGAAGTGGGTTCCAGTTCATGGGGCACTGGCATCAGTACTGGGGAAAGTGGGGGCTGTACCATTGGGATGGTCTATACCTGAAGCATGCTGGGACCAGTGTTCTAGTGAGCTACATAACTAGGGAAGTAGAGAGGGCTTTAAACTAAACAAGGTTGGGGGGTGGGGATCAAGCTTGGGTAGATGTAGCAAATCAAGGGGTAAATTCAAGGCAGGAGAGCAAAATAGTAGTATGGGAAATTAGGGTCAAAGAATGGCAGGAAGGGACAGAGAGAAAAAAACCTAAGACTACACCAACAGTGAAGACTAGATGTTACAAAGACAACATAGAGACAAAACTAAAGGCTCTGTATCTGAATGCACGTAGCATTCATAACGAAGTAAATGAATTGATAGCAAACATTGAAGTAAATAAATATGATCGGATAGCCATTACAGAGCCATGGCTGCAGGGTGACAAGGGTTGGGTCCTGAATATTGAAGGGTATATGACATTCAAGAAGAATAGGAAGGTTGGTAAAGGTGGAGGGGTAGCACTGTTAATCAAGGATGGCATTGATGCAAAAGTTAGAGATCACCTTGGTTCTGGAGATCAGGATATAGAATTGGTTTTGGTGGAGATGAGGAATAGTAGGGGAAAGATGTCACTAGTGAGAGTGGTCTACAGGCCCCCTAACTGTAACCATGATGTAGGACAAAGTATACAAGAAGAAATATTGGGTGCATGTGAAAAGGGGACAGTAATAATCCTTGGTGATTTTAAGATACTGCCAGTCAGATTTTTCCAGTTTATATGTAATAGCCTGGATGAGGAGTCCATTAAATGCTCTCGAGATAATTTCTTAGAGCAGTATGTTCTAGAACCAACCAGAGAACAGGTTATATTAGACTTATTATTGTGTAATGTGACAGGATTAATTAATGATCTCAGAGCAAAGGCATCCCTATGTAGCAGCGACCACAATATGATTGAATTTTACATCCAGTATGAAAGGGAGAAGAATGGGTCTAAGACTAGTACTTTAAACTTTTTTTTTTATTCATTCACGGGATGTGGGCTTCGCTAGCTGAGCCAGCATTTATTACCCATCCCTAGTTGCCCTTGAGAAGGTGGTGATGAGCTGCCTTCTTGAACCGCTGCAGTCCATGTGGTGTAGGTACACCCATGGTGCTGTTAGGAAGGGAGTTCCAGGATTTTGACCCAGCGACAGTGAAGGAACGGTGATATATTTCCAAGTCAGGATGGTGAGTAAGTTGGAGGGGAACTTCCAGGTGGTGGTTTTCCCATCTATCTGCTGCCCTTGTCCTTCTAGGTGGTAGTGGACGTGGGTTTGGAAGGTGCTGTCTAAGGATCCTTGGTGAATTCCTGCAGTGCATCTTGTAGATGGTCCACACTGCTGCTACTGTGCGTCGGTGATGGAGGGAGTGATCGTTTGTGGATGTGGTGCCAATCAAGTGGACTGTTTTGTCCTGGACAGTGTCCAGCTTCTTCAGTGTTTTAGGAGCTGTACTCATCCAGGCAAGTGGGGAGTATTCCATCACACTCCTGACTTGTGCCTTGCAGATGGTGGACAGGCTTTGGGGAGTCAAGTGCTGAGTTACTTGTCGTACAATTCCTAGCCTCTGACCTGCTCTTGTAGCCAGAGTATTTATATGGCTAGTCCAGTTTAGTTTCTGGTCAATGGTAACCTCCAGGATGTTGATAGTGGGGGATTCATTGATGGCAATGCCATTGAACATCAAGGAGCGATGGTTGGATTCTCTCTTGTTGGAGATAGTCATTGCCTGACACTTGTGTGGCACGAAAGTTACTTGCCACTTGTCAGCCCAAGCCTGGATATTGTCCAGGTCTTGCTGCGTTTGGACATGGACCTGCTTCAGTATCTGAGGAGACCTTAAATAAGGGCAACTATATGAGCATGAAAGCTGAGCTAGCTGATGTGAACTGGGATACAAGGCTAGGGGATAGATCAATAGAGAAGCGGTGGCAGACATTTAAGGGGATATTTCAGAATACTTAGAATAAATATATTCCTACTATAAAGAAACATTCTAAAGGGAGGACCCACCAACTGTGGTTAACTAAAGAAGTTAAGGAAAGCATGAAACAAGGGAAAAAACATATAACTGCGCAAGGATGAGTGGCAAGTCAGATGACTGGTCAGAATATAAAGAACGACAGAGAATGACAAAAAGATTAATCAGGTCAAAGAAATTAGAGTATGAGAGGAAGCTAACTAGAAATGTAAAAATGAATAGCAAGTTTCTACAGGTGTTTAAAAAGGAAGAGTAAGTAAAGTGAGTGTTGGTCCTCTAGAGAATGAGAATGAGGAGTTAATGGTAAATAATAAGGAAATGGCAGATGAAATGAACAAATATTTTGCTTCTGTCTTCACTATAGAAGACACTATACAAAAAATATTCCAGTATTGGCTGTAAATCAGGAGGTGGAGGGGAGAGAGGAACTTGATGAAATTACAATCATTAGGGAAATGGTACTGAGCAAACTGATGGAGCTGTGGGCTGACAAGTCTCCGGGTCCTGATGGACTTCATCCTAGGGTCTTAAAAGTGGTGGTTAATAAGGTAGTAGATGCGCTGGTGTTAATTTTCCAAAATTCCCTAGATTCTGGAAAGGTTCCATCAGACTAGAAAGTAGCAAATATAACCCCTCTATTGAAGAAGGGAGGGAGGCTGAAAACAGGAAACTATAGGCCAGTTAGGGTGACATCTGTCATGGGGAAGTTGTTAGAACAACTGAAACACATACACACTCACTCACCCATCGGCCAGCTGCGTTCAGCTGAACTGCTAGTGGGGGTCAGGGGGATTCAGTGGGAGGACTTGTGAAGCCTGTCAATGAAGCTGAAAGACACCATTACACATTATTCAGTGAAAGTGCATATTTTTCCATATTGTAAAGTGACTAAATGAGTTCACCCATGCAACCCACTGTGATCAGAATTTCTTAACTTTTGAACACCATAGACTTTCAGTTGCTGCCCTGACATCTACAGCAGGAGTGGCGATAGCCTGTGCAATGGTTCGCCCTGTTGCCTCTGATGCCTTTGGCATGAATCCCCTGGGGAGCTGAGGCCTTGGGTCCCCGGCTTGCTCTGGCTGCCTCCAGTGGGACAGCTGTTCTCTGTGGTGACAGAGGACGAAGTTGAGGAGGTCACAGGGAAAGGGGACTTTGAGGGAGAAGACAGCCTCTGAGATTTCTAAGTGGATGACCCCGGGGTATCCAGCTGCCACTCCTCCTTCCTTCGGGTGCCTGGGGGCCCCAGCCTGACTCCTTAAGGGGAAGGAGCACCTGGAGGGGGTGTCGAGGTGCCCAGTTTCCTTCTCGCTTCGCCACTGCAGGAACTCACCCATGGCTCCTGCGAAGGAGTGCAGGTCTGCACACATCTCCACATTCTGCTGGACCAGGGTCTCCATGGCATCTGTCATCCTCCCCATGGAGACCTCCATACGTGTATATGTGGGCACAGCTTCATCAGTGAGCAGGCGGATGCTCTCCTCCGACTCGCATGCCACTTTGTTGAGGGCTTCGAAAAGCTCTGAGTGATGTTCCCCACCTTCTGCTGACTCTCTAGGATGAGTTGGAAGGCCAAATCCAGAGGTTCGCGATCTGACTCGGACCTCACAGATGCCTCTTCCCCAGCAGCCCTCCGAGTGCCGGGGAGCTTGGCCAAACCTGCCTCCTCCTGCTGCGGACACGTGTCCATGTGGTGACCACAAGATTGTGAACCCAAGCCTGCTCTAGACCTAGGCCTCACTGAGGTGTCTGTCTCTGCACTGGTGGAGGGTGTGTGTAAGTGCTGTGACAGATCTTCCAGGCTGCTTATTTCCAGCTCTTCAATGGAGGAGGTGTCCTCTTGGCTGGAGGAGAGGACCGGGCTGGAGCTGAGGGACTGGCTGGCTGAGGGTGTTGGTCACTTGGCAGAGCTCCCTGTGAACCAAAGTAGAGATAATTAGTGCATGTCAGCAGAGTCAAAAGCAGGAGAGAGAGCACTCACAGTTGTGTTGAGAGAGGAATGGTGTGGTGCAGAATCCTCATGAGGATGTTAACCACCGACCTCACTGTCACGGCAGGCAGAGTGCACATCATCACCAGTCAACATGATGGCACGCTCCTCAAAGTGAGTAAGGGGACTAATGTGGGCCACTCCACCCCCGGTCTGGGGACTCTCCCTGCCATTGTGAGTAGGCTTCTCCAGCATGAAAACAGATGGAGGGACTGTAAGCAATACACGTGGCACTGTTTGGAATGTTTGTGTGGTGAGCAGAGCCATGGACAGGATGAGGACGTGAACTCCAGAGGATATGAGTCTGAGGAAGATGTGGGTGTGTGTGTGAGAGTTAGTTGTGTTGTCCCTTGAGATGTGAGATTCCTGAGGATGTGTTGGGTTTGTGAGTGTGTGAGTTGAGAGTGATGAGAGAAGCGACTTACCCTGGCGGAACAGATGAGATTATTCATCCTCCTGAGGCACTGGTGGCTGTCCCCTTTTGCAGGGTGTTGGCGCTGACCACCGCTGCCACCGCCTCCCAAGCCAGATTGGTGATGTTGCTGCTTGTCCTGTGGCCAGAGCAGGGGTAGAGGACATCATGCAGGCCTCCACTGTGTCCAAAAGGTGTTTCAAGGATGCGTCACTAAACTTGAGGGCTGCAGTCTATTTGCCTTTCAGGGCCGTGTCTTCAGTGCATCAGTTGTGGGCTGGAAGCACTGAGAGGTGTGCGCTTGGCTGCACTATAAGTATGGCGCCCTGCGTGATGAAGCAGCGAGGTGATGGTGTGACGGGCAAATGAGAGCCCACTCGCCATCGAAATGGCGTGTTTCTCTGGTATGCATAATTAATGCAGTGGGGTTGGGACGATACGGCATGAGAAGCCGCCATTACGGCCGACGGGTAAAATGTCATTTTTCCTGCCGGCTTCCGCATTTAGTGCAAATCTGGGATGATTCCGGCGGCTGCCAGGGCGGATTTTTTGTGCTGTATCATCTGCTTCCTGTCTTACTAATCAAGCAGCCACAGGAAACACGCTGTCTCGCTGGCAGGCGCTCTCTCAATCGCCCGCCATACCATTTCCTCACTCCAGGTGCCATATCTAAACTGCAGCCACACACACAGTTTTCAATGCTTGTAGCCAAGGACTCCTCCAGTGAAGACATGGCACTGAAAGCCAAGAAAAGTTTAGTGACCTGGCCCTGGTATGCCTTTTGGAGGCCCACTGTGATGTCCTCCACCTCCACTCTGGCTGCAGGGGGTCCAACAATCTCACCACTTTAAACTCACACACTCAGTAAAGTAATGGAAGGGGTCATCAGCAGTGCTATCAAGTGGCACTTGCTTAGCAGTAACCTGCTCATGCACGCTTAGTTTGGGTTCCACCACAACCACTTGGCTCCTGACCTCATTACAGCCTTAGTTCAAACACGGACAAAGGAGCTGAATTCCAGAGGTAAGATGAGAGTGACTGCCTTTGACATCAAGGCAGCACTTGACCGAGTCTGGCGTCAAGGAGCCCTAGCAAAACTGGAGTCAATGAGAAGCAGGGGGAAAACTCTCTGCTGGCTGGAGTCATACCTAGCACGAGGAAGATGGCTGTGGTTGTTGAAAGTCAATCATCTCAGTTCCAGGACATCACTGCAGGAGTTCCTCAGGGTAGTGTCCTCGGCCCAGCCATCTTCAATTACTTCATCAATGACTTTTCTTCCATCTTAAGGTCAGAAGTGTGGATGTTCGCTGATGATTGCACAATGTTCAGCACCATTCGCGAGTCCTCAGATACTGCAGCAGTCTGTGTCCAAATGCAGCAAGACCTGGACAATATCCAGACTTGGGCTGATAAGTGGCAAGTAGCATTCACCACACAAGCGCCAGGCTATGGCCATCTCCCTAACCCCTTGACATTCAAAGGCATTACCATCACTGAATCTCCCCACTATCAGCATCCTGCAGGTTACCATTGACCAGAAACTGAACTGGACTAGCCATATAAATACTATGGCTACAAGAGCAGGTCAGAGACTAGGAATCCTTTTTTTTATATTTGTTCATGGGATGCGGGCATTGCTGGCTAGGCCAGCATTTATTGCCCATCGTTAATTACCTTGAGAGGGTGGGGGTGAGGTGGTGCTGCGTAACACACCTCCTGACTCCCCAAAGCCTGTCCACCATCTACAAAGCAGGACTGTAATGGAATACACTCCACTTGCCTTGATGAGTGCAGCTCCAACAATACTCAAGAAGCTTGACACCATCCAGGACAAAGCAGCCCACTTGATTGACACCCCATCCACAAACATTCACTCCCTCCACCACCAAAGCACAGCAGCAGCAGTGTGTACAATCTACAAGATGTACTGCGAGAACTCACCGATCCTCCTCAGACAGCACCTTCCAAACCCATGACCACTACTGTCTAGAAAGACAAGGGCAGCAGACACATGGGAACACCACCACCTGGAAGTTTGCCTCCAAGCCACTCACCATCTTGACTTGGAAATATATCACCGTTCCTTCACTATCGCTGGGTCAAAATCCTGGAACTCCCTATACCGACACCACATGGCCTGTAGCGATTCAAGAAGGCAGCTCACCACCACTTTCTCAAGGGAAATTAGGGATGGGCAATAAATGCTGCCTTAGCCAGCGACGTCCACATCCTGTGAATGAATAAAAAAAACTCACAAGGCCGTCACACATTCACTGGCACCTCAGTCACTGCTAGCTCAAGGGACATCACCACTCACTCTCTCACACAGACCCTCACATCTCCATCTGGCCTCGTCTCCTCTGGAGACTGCCCTCCTCAGCCCTCACCATCTTCAGGCCACTTGCACAGATCAGCATGTGGCCCCACACAATCCCTGAGACATCCCCCCTTCCCCAAGTAAGCCTTCAGCTTGCAGCTGTTGGAAAGCCACCCCTGCCTTACTGCTGGTCTGGTAGGTAGAGACCTGCCCGTGAGCCCCCCTAAAAGTGGTGTGGTGCAGCCTGTGAAGCCTGGCACTAATGACCGCAATTGCTGCCTGAAGCAAGGTAGGCAAATGAATCTGGAAGTCCCAAGCGGAGTGCAGGTCGCCAGGTGCATGTCAGTTATGTACCATTGTGAAACACGGCGGCAAGTTCATGATCCAGCGTGGGGGGCTGATTCCTGCGAGCAGGGCTTATAATGAGATGCTAAAGCATTGACATTAAGTTCCCGGCATGCGCCAGCGGGAAACACGGCCTGCCATTGACGGGTGGAGCAAATGATTGCAAACTGGTTTTACGACGACATGAAACCGATCTTTGCAACTCTCCCAATATTTTCCGCTCCAGGCTGCTATGACACCCGCCGCAAATGGGAGCGGAAAATCCCGTAATGACTTAGATGAGGGGAGCGACTGCATGGTGGCTAAATTTGCAGATGGCTCAAGGATAGGCAGGAAAGTATGTTCTGAAGAGGACATAAGGAGGTTGCAGACAGATATAGATAGGTTGAGTGAATGAGCAAATATCTGGCAGATGGAGTACGATGTGGGAAAATAAGAAGTTGATCACTTTGGTAGGAAGAATTTAAAAGCAGAGTATTACTTAAACAGAGAATGGCTGCAGAATTCCAAGGTGCAAAGGGATCTAGGGGCAGAGCGGGGGGTGAAATTCCCCAACTGTCAGAGTGCGCTCTCTCGTGCATGCGCGTGAAAGAGCGCAAGTCTCCCTGAGGCAAAGTGCTGCCTCAGGGAGATCGTTGAAAGGCTGGCAAATATAAAAAATAGAACAATTTAAAATTCATTAACATGTCCCCCTCATGTGAAAATGTCACACAGGATGGGACACGTTAATGAAATAAACAAAAACTTTATTAAACGTTTTTAAAACCGCTATCAAACTTCACCCCGCCACTGGATGAGGTTTGTAAAAAAATGACCTACCTGCCTGCCCGTTAGGCCTGTGAGCCGAGCCAAAGCTCGCATGGGCCCCTCAAAATCATCAACGATTGGCAAGTTAAGGGCCTTAACGATGCCTTTAATTAATGGCGGGCGCGCATCCCACAGCTGAGCGCGCCCGCCGACCGAAATATCACGATGCTGCGCGCTGACATCGGGACGCTCCCGCGCGACATTTTAAGCGCTGGCGTGCGGGCTCCGCCATCCACACACCAGCCAGAAGATTTGTTCTACTGCATCAGTCACAAAAGGTTAGTATGCAGGTACAGCAAGTAATCAAGAAGGCTAGTGGAATGCTATCCTTTATTATGAGAGGAATTGAACATAAAAGTAAGGATGTTATGCTTCAGTTATACAGGGCATTGGTGAGACCACATTGTGAATACTGTGTGCAGCTTTGGTGTCCTTATTTAAGGAAGGATGTAAATGCATTGGAGGTAGTTCAGAGAAGGTTTACTAGATTGTAACCTGGGATGAGTGGGTTGTCTTATGAGGAAAGGTTGGACAGACTGGGCTTGTTTCCATTGCAGTTTAAAAGCGTGAGGAGTGACTTGATTGAAGTATACAAGATCCTGAATGGTATTGACAAGGTGGACGTGGAAAGGATGTTTTCTCTTGTGGGTGAATCCAGAACGAGGGGGCAATGTTTTAAAATTAGGGGTTGCCCTTAGAGGACAGAGATGAGGAGAATTTTTTTCTTTCAAAGGGTTGTGCGACTTTGGAACTCTCTGCCTCAGAAGCCATCGGAGGCAGGGTCATTGAATATTTTTAACGCGGAGATAGATAGATTCTTGTTAGGTAAGGGAATCAAAGGTTATCAGGGATAGATGGTAATGTGGAATTCGAAACACAAACAGATCAGCCATGATCTTATTGAATGGCGGAGCAGGCTTGAGGGGCCGAATGGCCTACTTCTGCTCCTATTTCATCTGTCTGTATGTATATATGAAGTTACCCACATGTACCAAGCATTCAGGTTGGGCTGATAAGTGGCAAGTAACATTTGTGCCACACAATGGCCAGGCAATGACCATCTCCAATAAGAGAGAGTCTAACCGCTTCCCTTTTGACATTCAATGGGATTATCTTCAATGAATCCCCCACCATTAACATCCTGAGGGTCAGTATTGACCAGAGATTTAACTGGGCCAAACTACAAGAGCAGGTCAGGGTCTGGGCATTCTGCAGCAAGTGACTCACCTCCTGACTCCCCAAAGCTGTTGTACAACACATAAGATAAAAACAAAAAACTACTGCGGATGCTGGAAATCCAAAACAAAAACAGAATTACCTGGAAAAACTCAGCAGGTCTGGCAGCATCGGCGGAGAAGAAAAGAGTTGACGTTTCAAGTCCTCATGACCCTTCAGCAGAACTGAGTAAAGTTAGGAGAGGGGTGAAATATAAGCTGGTTTAAGGTTGGGGCGGGGGGAGAGAAGTTGGGGGGGTGGTGGTTGTAGGGACAAGCAAGCAGTGATAGGAGCAGATAATCAAAATATGTCACAGACAAAGGGGAAGGAACAAAGAGGTGTTAAAGGTGTTGACATTATCTAAGAAAATGTGCTAATTAAGAATGGATGGCAGGACACTCAAGGTACAGCTCTAGTGGGTGTGGGGTGGAAAGACTGACAGGGTCTTACAGTTATAGATTTAAAAATAATGGAAATAGGTGGGAAAAGAAAAATCTATATAAATTATTGGAAAAAACAAAAGGGAGGGGGAAGAAACGGGAAGGGGGCGGGGATGGGGGAGGGAGTTTAAGATCTAAAGTTGTTGAATTCAATATTCAGCCCGGAAGGCTGTAAAGTGCCTAGTCGGAAGATGAGGTGCTGTTCCTCCAGTTTGCGTTGGGCTTCACTGGAACAATGCAGCAAGCCAAGGACAGACATGTTGGCAAGAGAGCAGGGTGGAGTGTTAAAATGGCAAGCGACAGGGAGGTTTGGGTCTTTCTTGCGGACAGACCGCAGGTGTTCTGCAAAGCAGTGGCCCAGTTTGCGTTTGGTCTCTCCAATGTAGAGGAGACTGCATTGGGAGCAACGAATGCAGTAGACTAAGTTAGGGGAAATGCAAGTGAAATGCTGCTTCACTTGAAAGGAGTGTTTGGGCCCTTGGACGGTGAGGAGAGAGGAAGTGAAGGGGCAGGTGTTGCATCTTCTGCGTGGGCATGGGGAGGTACCATAGGTGGGGGTTGAGGAGTAGGGGGTGATGGAGGAGTGGACCAGGGTGTCCCGGAGGTTTTAAAATTCTCATCTTTGTTTTCAAATCCCTCTATGGGCCTCACCCCTCCCAATCTCTGCAATTTCTTCCAGTGCCAAACTTCCAAAATATTCTGGCCTCTTATGCATCCCTGATTTTAATCGCTGCACCACTGGTGGCCTTGCGTTCAGTTGCCTAGGCCTCGAGCTCTGGAATATCCTCCCCTTAGTTGTGGTAGCAATGTTAGACGCAGAGTTAAACCTCCTTATAATCTGCCACAACAATGAGATCAATTGTCATCTTGGGCCTTAGTTGGGAAATGCAATTGAGGTCAGTTCTGTTGGATTTCCAGTGTTTCTGGACCCCGCTCTATCTCCCAGTCAGGTCTGGGGACGTTGGTAGAATCTTTTGCTCAAAGCAGGTGGGAGCTTCATCACCCTATGGAAAGTTGTAAGTTGTAGATGATGTGTGCTGCAGATATGGTGCATCCATGGTGGAGTGACTTAATGTTTAAGATTGTGGATGGGGTGCCGTTAAAGGGGGCTGCTTATTCTGCATGTTGTTGTGCTTCTTAAGAGTTCTTGGAGCTGTACTCATCCAAGCAAGTGAAGAGTATTCCATCACACTCCCAGCTTATGTGTTGTACAAACGCTTACAAACTTACAAACGCTTCTAGCAACTCCTAAACACATGACCTCTACTGCCTCCCAATGGGAAAAAACAGTAAAAACTGAGAAATAGGAATAAGAACAAATGCAGCAGGCACATGGGAACACCACCACCTGCAAGTCACACACCATTCTGACTTGAAAATATATCACAGCTGTCCCTTCATTGTCACTGGGTCAAAATCTTGGAACTCCCTGCCTAACAGCATTGTAGGTGTACCTTCACGACTTCCTCTGCAGTGCTTTAGGAAGGCAGCTCACCAGCACCTTCTCAAGAGCAATTAGGGATGGGAAATAAATGCTGGCCACATCCCAGGAACAAACAAAACAGCTTTCCAATTCCGCCACTTCCTATCCAGCAATTGTCTGACAGTGAACAATGAAATCTGTTGGGTGTGCTATGCTCTGTGGAGGTGAGTGCAGTGTAGAAGATAGTGAAATACTTATAGATATCTGTGGTGATGAAGACGTGTATTTCCAGGAAGTCTCGGGGATAACTCTTGCTGGAGTTTTCAGAGACGGAAGTTGTGGATGGACATATTCCTCCCCTGAGGATATTCTTCCCCTTTCTCATGCCAAGTTTGGAATCCATGCTTGGAAAGTGCACTTCGAGATCTTTGATACATAACATGTGACAGAGATTTGCTGAATTAATGGAATCTTCTCCAGAGATCAGGTCCTAATCCAGAGCAGGAAGTATTTGCTGAGTAATCTCATTGATTGAAAGAGAAGTAATATATTACAGTAGATAGTGCAATGAGGTTAGGTGGGACTAAAGAACATTCAAATAATATGTATATAGAATGTCAGACACTAAGGAATATTACAATGAATATTAAGCAATTGAGCAGTTCAAATAACATCATATTTCAAGAAAACAATGTTTGACCAGTTTACAAGTCATTGGAATTGCAAAATTAATTACACATTTCCCATCACTCCATTGTATCTGCTTATTTTGAAAATAATACATGAGAATCTGTTAAGACAGTTTTGTTCTGGTTTTTGTCCTTTTTATTTGCTAGTGCTTCATATCAGTGTGAACATTGACAGCCAGTCATTCCATACAATTAATTCCCAATGGCATCTGCAGTGAGGAATTAATGATTGTGATGTAAGCACAGCATGGTTATTGAGTGAAAAGCAATGGTTGACAAGCAGAAAATAACGTTATTGGTGTACATTAGAAACTATTAATCCACTCCACTAAACACAAACTATAGACAAATCAGAAGATTAAATATGTCTGCTCCATCATGGTTAATTTATTCTTGAAAAAGCCACCTTTGGATTGGTACATGGGGGCTCAGCACAATAAATATATGGGTTCCTTTTACATTATATACTCTTATGGTGTGCATTTTCAGGCATTTGATTGGCAATCTCAGATGATTAGGAATAGTTTAAAAGTTAACAAACTGAGGGTGGATATTAGACATAGCTTGTTAAAAAAGTTATTTATTTTCCAGTGCATTAGGAGAAATCACAGCTTCAACTAGACACCAGTCGCTAACTGAAACTCCCCAGGCATAAGGTAGCACATCTCTTTACCATCAGCAAGTAGCTCTCATTGTTATGTTAGCAGCAAGGCCAATCAGGTATTGAATGCACCTGAATTGTATCTGAGTATAATTTTAAACAAATTATGGTAGCATGGCATAGATGAGGCTAGGAACCCTGCAGCGAATATATCACATCCTGACTCCCCAAAGCCTGTCCACTATCTTACAAGGCAGAAGTCAGGAGTGGGAGTCCATCTGCCTGGATGAATGCAGCTCCAACAACACTCAAGAAGCTTGACACCATCCAGTCAAGGCAACCCGCTTGATTGGCACCACATTCACAAACATTCACAGCCTCCACCACCAATGCATTGTGGCACCATCTACAAGATGCACTGCAGGAGCTAACCTTAGACAGCATCTACAAAACCCACAACTGCTACCATCTAGGACAAGGGCAGCAGATGCATGGGAACACCACCACCTGAGAGTTCTCCTCCAAGCCACTAACCATCCTGACTTGGAATTATATTGCCGTTCCTTCACTGTCATTGGGTCAGAATCCTAGAATTCCCTTCCTAACAGCACTGTGGTGTACTTACACCACACAGACTGCAAGGGTACAAGAAGGCAGCTCACCACCACCTTCTCAAGGGCAACTAGGGATGGGGAGTAAATGCTTGCCCAGCCAGCGTTGCCCACATCCCATGAATGAATTTTTTAAAATGGCATAATTTCTAGTCTTAGATGTTGAATATGAAGATCTAGGTGGAGCTCAGGACTAGGAAAATGATCCAGGAGTCTGTAATAGCAGGTGCCGATAACATCACAGATATACATATACTTCTGTACTTAGTGTTAATAAATTTGTGTATTAAACCAAACGAGAATACGTAGCATTAAACATATTGGAACGGGAAGCATGAATTCTGTGACCCATGAAGGAGTTTCTATTAGCAGAGGTGGAAAACAAGGTCTAGATGTTATTATTGACCAGTTACTTAAAGAATCCAGTTAATGTGAAGTTATCATTAAAGAGGCTAATACGGTATTGGATGCATCACAATGACATCTGAGTCTGAGCTATTGCAAGGTCTTGTCAATCTTTGCTTGGTCCATGTTTACTATACTGTGTGAAAATATGGATATCCTTCCTTCAAATGATGTATTAGGGATGGTTGTGAGAAGAACAATAAGGAGGTCATTTTGACACTGGCCAATGGTGGAAAAAGGGTGAAAATGAATTGGTAGCCGAACTTACACCTCTCCCGATTTTTATTTCCATTTTAGAAATAAAAATTAGGAAAGATGTAAGACGGGACATTGTACATTATTGCTCAAAATCAAAACTGCACCCTTAATTATTTAACTGGTACTTGAGTCCCAAGCTGTTCTTATAAACATCAATCCTGTTTGACTTGGAACTAAATCCATTGTGACAGCATTAAAATGAAAAAGGATACATTCCATGTTTTTAAAATGCTGAGATAAATAGGTGCAAGGAGGTATTTTAACCTGATTGTGACCACAGAACTAGAGAACATGACACAGAACTAGAGAACATGATTGCAAAATTAACAAGCCGAAGAAATGCTAAGAAGATTTTTTTCCCCCAGGGCAGTATATATGTAGAATAGCTCCTTGCTTTATCTTGTAATGTTTTATCTAAATGAAATAGTTCTCAGCAAGGCAATAATAATTTAAATATAGATGGGGTTTTCCTCTTTGTAGAATTCCAAAATCCTAGTTGGAATTTTGAGCTACGTCTTTTCGCCTTCATTGTTTATGCTTTTGTAATTGATTAAAGGAAAGTTTAGCACTCTTCAAAATAACTGGATCGATATCTGGGGCCACAGGATTAGGTGCTGTAATCATAAATTTATACAGAAATTAGTGAATGCTGTGTGGGATGTTCTGATTGTTGAACTGCTGAGACAATGGTGCTGTCATGCTACAGAAGGCAATGAGACATCTTATCATTAATATAAGATGCAAAGTTAGACAAATATTTGGGAGCTTTTGGGATGCAGGAAGACATTTTCAGAACCTTTCCTCAACAGGTGAAATGAGTTGAGTGGAGTGCATAATAGTGTAAATGAACATTCTGTGTGGATTCAGGCCTCGTACATGAAATAACCCTTTCTCATACCTTGCAGTTTTCAGTTCATATAAAGTAGTTGATTATTTAAGGTCTTAACATAATAAACTGAATTTCTATGAGATTCATAGAATGCTTTTAACACAGAAGGAAGCCATTCAGCTCATTGAGTTTGTGCTTGTTTGCTGCAAGAGCAATCCAGCTAGTCCCACTCCCCATTGCATGAAGACACCTGCGAGAGTTAAGAGAATCGAGGGATGAAAAAAGGAAATCAGGTATGATTTTACAAGATGATATTTCAGCTTGGTCATAAATCAGCAAATACCACAGAAAGACTATTGAAGGATCCCTCGAACTGTGATGTGGGGAGCAATGGATGATCCCACCTGATGGGAAAGATTGACCAAACTGTCTCAAAAATAGGAATTGAGTTGCTAGGGTTTTCATATTTACAATATTACCACATTTGTAGTAACTTTTTGCGACCCATTCTCTGCAATCGTAGCACCTGAGCAAAAGTGGAATGAAGCTACCAAGACATATGTAAACCTGATTGATGGCGAAATGTCTTTGAGTGTGAAACAAGGCTTTACACAGAAAAGTCTGGGCAAGGTAGGCACTAGTTTAATTTAAAGGGTGCTAAGATGAAGGGTCAAGGCCCAATACACCTCAGTCGACATCACTGCTGCCCGACACCACAAATCACTGGTATAATTTGCAATTTTAATCATTTTAATCCAATTTATTTCATCTCCTCTAGGGGCATTTTTGATTCCCTTCTTCATTATGTTTGTGCTGCTCGGAATCCCACTTCTCTACTTGGAAATATCCATTGGACAGTATTTAAGAGCTGGACCAGTTCAAAGCTTAGCCAAAATCTGTCCCCTATTCAAAGGTCAGTGCAATAAATTCACTCACTGACTTGCCAGCCACCTTTGGGATTGATATGCCTAAAAACAAAGAAATTTTTTTTAAATCACTTAAACTGCTATACTAAACAATTAGTGCTCTTGAGCTGTAATGACAAAGAAAGCACAATGTAAGGTTAGGGAATCCAAATAAGAAAAATGTATCCTTAGTTAAAGGTTAATTTATAAACCTGACTGCAAGTACTTAGTATGTAGCATCATTGTATTTGTTCTGTTATCCTTCCAATATGGCAAATAATAAATTTTCCTCTATACAGTGCTTTCAGGATCAGCAAACATGCCTTCTTTTTTTTATCCTATAGGTGTTGGTATAGCAACAGTGGCCATTTCCTTCATTCTATGCATATATTACAACCTTATCATCTGCTGGGCCATTTATTATCTCATCAACTCCTTTCAGAGCCCACTGCCTTGGTACAGCTGCAACAACACCTGGAATATTCCAGAAACCTGCACAGATAGTATTACCAACAACAACACCACTGTTTCAGCGAGTCAGCAATTCTTTGAGTAAGTCCTCCATGTAAATGTGCAATGCAATGGTTAAAAAAAAAGTGAACCATAATGAAAAAGAGTTAAATATTTCTGTAAAGTCTGGGAGCTGCCCTAATTACACCTGAAAAAAGAGAGTTAATTGATGAGGCACAGCGCCACCACCTGAGTCTCAAGCACAACATAAAATCAGGTGAATAATATCATTTAAATATTAAAATCCTGAAGAAATTTTCCATGTTTGGAAGAGGTGCCACACACAGTGTGAGTTTCATCTGTAAAACTTCAGTGCAATGGGATCCAAGGCACACAACTGTGGAATCTGGCTTTATCAAAGGAAGAGGCCAAGCCTTTGGAAAAAGCCGCTTCTGTGTTTCATGTGTTCTTTGCAGAACTTTGCTTCACGTGTTAGTTGGTTCCACTGGGTTATCTTCCATTGGTGGATTTTGGTTATGTTCTCTCTACCAAACTCTTTTGTCATTATTATTAGATTTTACTGGCTTTGACTTCATATCTCACAAAGAGGTGAGCATTAGCTTTCCTTCAGGAATTCCCAACACACTGCTCCACTGAGGAAAAGGAGACCAGTTTGTAAGTGGGGAGGGAGTCAACAAAAGTGAATGTAACAACCACTGAGATGTTTTTGCCAGATGCGTGACTCCCTTGGGACCTGTGAGTATTTTGGAACTTGTACCTGCATTTATCATAGGATTCTACTGAATGTAGCAAGTTACCTATGGTACCTGTATCATATCAACCCCTTTGCCTTCATGAAGAGAAACAGTTTGCACTCAATTACTGTTTAGGAATTGACCATAGAGATGTATGTGAGCACAACATTAGCTGTTATCCAGGAAGCAACCATGATGCATTTATTTTACAGCATTATGCATACATTATTTGAAGAAAGCAACGCCAGGATCACTCTTAGAAGAATAGGACTATTTCCTGTCACCATGGCTACTAACCCCATTTAGAAACCCCCTGTTTGTTAATCTTCAAATGTCGTGTCTGCCTTGAAAGTAATTGTCCCGAGCACATTATGTACAATGAAAGACAGCATGAAGAAAGGGAAATGGCTGTGTGCAACACTTCAAATTATATCTTCAACAGAGGTGGGAGGTGGCAGCTTAGGGTTGGGCCTTGCTTGATGGTCCCTACAAGAAAGGTGAAGAAAGTAAGGAGAAAAGTTTACTGGTGTCAGTAACTTATTGAAATTGGGAGAAAGAATCCCATTCCAAAATTCCACTCAAATTGCTTCACATGCTACTGGTCATGGTTCCACCTGAGGTATGGATGTACACAGCCCCAGTTTTGGCATAATTATAAAAACAGAACCTATAACTTCAAAGGTATTACTTCACGGACATGCCTGATAGAATGGTAAATAAATGCATTCTGAGGGCTATCTTTTTCAATAGTCCTAGACTTGAGAAATGTGATTTCAAGACAAGGACATTGAAAGTTCAACCGATTACAATGAGTTCTATACACTCGTGCCTGTGTCACATGTCAGGATTCTTGATAATTATTGTTCTTTATGAAATGAAGTTAACTAAATGTGTGTGCTGTCTTTTAAAATAAAGGATATCCACACAGGTCTGTAAAGGAAGGCAGCAAGCCTTCTTTGTGCACTGGCTTATGAAATGCACAACCAGCATAGTGAGAGTCAAATCTGTCTTTCCAGGCCCATTAGCTAGGATAATAGCAGAAAGTGTTAGGAATACTCAGCAGGTCATGCAGCATCTGTAGAGAGAAAGATGACCTGTTTCTCTCTCCGCAGATTCTACCCAACCTCCTGGATATTTCCAGCATTTCTATTTCAGATTTCCAGCATCTTAAGTATTTTAATTTTCCATTAGCTAGGATGACTCCCATTTGTCTTGAGAACAGCAGTTTTCCTCTTTAACATTCATGCTCCCGGGGAGGGGAAGAGTTAGTCAATTTCACCGACAAGATTATGGGGATAAGGTCAGCGTCTCTGCTTCCCCTAATCCCCTGCCCTGACCTGGTGGGAACAAACAGTAAAAAGCCACTTAGCCAGTCAAGTTTTGAACAAGAGTCTGTGGGACACAAGACTTGGCCTGTTGCTGAGAACAAAACAAAAATGCAGAAGGTCATGTTTTGTATTTGGAAGTCACCTGGAAGAAAGGCAAAGCCAAAACAATTGAGTCAACCCATGAAAGGGACAGGGTTGATACATTGGTCCATGCTTTCAAGGATAAAAGTGAGATTGGGATAAATAAGTGGAATTCATTTGAATGACTGCTCCGAATGTTCAGTTGTTTGTAAAATAGAGGAACTTAACAATGCGCATCTGGTCTTAACTCACCAAGAGTTTCAGTTCACCTTCATTCTGTTCAGAACACAAGAGAATTCATCCATGGGATGGAAGCATTGCTGGCAAGGCCAGCATTTATTGCCCAGAAGATGATGGTGATCTATGTTCTAGAACTGCTGCAGACATGTGGTGAAGGTATGCCCTCAGTGCAGTCAGGGAAAGGAGTTCCAGGATTTGACTCAGTACCAGTGAAGGAACAGCAATATAGTTCCAAGTCAGGATGGCATGTGGCTTGGTGGGGAATTTGCAGATGGTGGTGCTTCCAAACATCCATTGCCCTTATTTTTCGAGGTGGTAGAGTTTGGAAGGTGCTGTCAAAGGACCTTTGGTGAGTTGCTGCAGTGCATCTTGAAGATGCTGTACACTGTGGCCATTGTGCGCTAGTGGTGGAGGGAGTGAATGTTTAAGGTGGTGGATGGGGTGCCAATCAAGTGGGCTGGTTTATCCTGGATAGTGTCAAGCTTCCTGAGTGTTTTTGGAGCTGCTCTCATTCAGGCAAGTAGGAAGTGTTCCATCACAATCCTGACTTGTGTGATGTAGATGGTGTTCAGGCTTTGGGCAGTCAAGGGATGAGTTACTCACCACCACATTCCCAGATTCTGACCTGCTGTTGTAGCCACAATATTTATATGGCTGATCCAGTTAGGTGTCTGGTCAGTGATAGCACCCTCCCTCCACCACCTCCCCAGCCCACCCCCAGGATGTTGATGGTGGGATATTCAATGATGGTAATGTTGTTGAATGTCAAGGGCATTTGGTTAGATTCTCTTTTGTTGGAGACAATCATTGTCTGGCAGTTGTCTTTCATCCCTGTTTGGACCAAGGCTGCGATGAGGTCTGGGGCTGAGTGGCCGTGACAGAACCCAAACTGAGCATCAACAAGCAAGTTATTGCTGAATTGCCACTTTAACACTGAAAAAAGACATCATCCATCTGATGATTGAGTGTAGACTAATAGGGTGGCAATTGGCCAAATTGAATTTGTCCTTTTTTTATGGATAGGACATACCTGGGAAATTTTCTACATTGTCGGGTAGATGCCAGTGTTATTGCTGTACTGAAACAGCTTGACTAGGGTTGTAGCTACTTCTATAGCACAATTTCTCAGTATTACAGCTGGAATATTGTCAGGCCCTATAGCTTTTGCTGTATCCAGTGCCTTCAACCATTTCTTGATATCACATAGAGTGAATCGAATTGGCTGCAGATTGGCATCTGTGTTTCTGGGGATCTCAGGAAAAGGCCAAGATGGATCATCCACATGGCACTTCTGGCCGAAGATGGTTGAAAATGCATTAGCCTTGTCTTTTGCACCGATGTGCTGAACCCTGCCAACATTGAGGTTGAGGATGTTTTTGAAACCTCCTCCTCCTTGGTCAAAGAGGTGGGGTTTAAAGAGGATCTTAGGAGAAGTGAGAGAGCTGGAGAGGTAGAGAAGCTTAGGGAAGAAATTCTACAGCCTGGGCTTAGGCAACTGAAGCTGATTGGTGATTCACAAGAAGCCAGAATGGCACGAGTGCAGAGATCTTGGGAAAATTGTAAGGCTGGAGGAGGTTACAGATGGTGAGAGGTCTAAAACCCTGAAGGGATTTGAAAACAGGGATGAGAATTTTGAAACTTTAAACTCTTTAAACACTTAGGCTGGAATTTAGTGCTGATGATGATCCCACCGATGGCCTAAAAACAGGAGGGGTGGCGGGGGTGGTGGTGAACCTGCTTCAGTGGTCAGCAAGACCTGGGACTGCATCTTGACAGTAGCAATGAACGGCCATCCCTACTAAGGCCAGACACCACCCCAAGAGCTGCCAGCCAGTGGGAGGGCCTGTAGCTCAGCGGCCTCTGCTGCAGGAGTGGCAGCCACTGCTGGGTGCTGCACCTTTAGGAGAAGGGCACATCGGCAGGGCCAGTCAAGCAGGTCCAAGCAGAGGCGGGGATGGTAGGTGTTTTGGTAGGGCAGGCAGGGCCATTTTCAGTGGGGGAGGAGGGGAGCCCATCCATGGGGAAAAGGATGGCCAAAAAAGAGGGCTGCCAGATGATTTCCCCTCATGGCAGAGTGTTCCCTGCCACTTACTAAATCCAGCAGAGGCAGGAAGAGGCCCTTGTGGCTCAATTAGGCTCTGGGCAGGAGGGTCGTCGGTCACCTTCATTGCCACTGGCATGGCGGCAGGAAGATGATGAGCACCCCAGTTGCCACCTTCCCTTGCATTTTACAGATCCCACCGCCTCCCAGCCCATCCTCACGAGGGCTGGTAAAATCCAGCCCTTGGTTATCCTCTGGGAGATAATGGGAGGGGATAATTTTAGGGACCAAAACATGTTTGCAAATGCGTGAAAAGAATAAATACATTCAACTGGAGGCACAATAATGAAAAATGACTTCTACGAGTAGGAACAGGAGAAAGCAAGGAAAATAAACCATGCTAAAAACAATTCCAAGTCAATAATGGCCACATAACCTCTTCCCCTTTCTCCCCTGGATTGTCCCTATGGAATAGAAGCATGTGACTAAATATCCCAGATTGCTAAAATGCACAGACATTACACATACCTACATAGGCCCAATCAAATTGTAATTATGGGCTGAATTGCCCCAGCTTTGCATTAAGTGCAATAGATGGCATCAAAAAAGATGTTTTACCCACTGGCTGCAATGATGGGTTTCGTTCCATATCGTCCCCTTCCTGACAACAGATGCCCCCCGAAAGCAGGAAGATGGCAGCCCCCAAATTTCATGATGTGTCTCTGGGGTCCCTGCTGGATGCAGTGAAAGGTCGCCGCGCTGTCCTCTACCCCTGCTCTGGCTGCAGGAGGTCCACCAGAGTCACCAATCCGGCTTGGGAGGCAGTGGAAGTGGCAGTCAGTGACACTGGAGCATAGAGGAGGTCAGCCATCCAGTGCAGGAAGAGGGTGAATGCTCTCATCTGTTCCGCCAGGGTAAGTCAACCCCTCATCACCCTCAAATCACACACTCACAAACCCATCACACATCCACAGGGATCTCACACCTCAAGGGACAACACCACTAACTCTCGCACACACTCTCACATCTCCATCAGGCTCATAGCCTCTGGAGCTCGTGTCCTCATCCCGTCCATGGCTCCACTCACCCCACGAACATTCCACGCAGTTCCATATGTCCTGCTCAAACTCTCTCTATCTGTTTTCATGCAGAAGTTAGCTCATGACAGCAGGGAGAGGTCCCAGACTGGGGTGGAGTGGCCCACATTAGGCCTCTCACTCACTTTGAGGAGCGTGCCATCACGCTGACTGGTGAGGATGTGGACCATGTCTGCGCGGATGGTGAGGTCGGCGGCGAATAGCCATGTGAGGATCCTGCCACAATTCATTTCTCTCTCAACGCAACTGCGATGCTCTTTCCCCTGCTTCTGACTTTGCTGCCAAGCACTAAATATCTCTACTTTGGTTCACAGGGAGCTCTGCTAAGGGACAGACACCCTCAGCCAGCCAGTCCCTCAGCTCCATCCAGGTCCTCACCTCCAGCTAAGAGGACACCTCTTCCATTGAAGAGCTGGAAATAAGCAGCCTGGAAGATCCGTCAGAATGCTTACTCACATCCTCCTGCAGTGCAGAGACACACACCTCGGTGGGACCTAGATCTAGAGCAGCCTCGGGTTCACAATCTGGTGGTCACCGCATGCACGCATGTCCGTAGCAGGAGGAGGCAGCTTCAGCCGAACTCCCTGGCACTTGGAAGTCTGCTGGGCAAGAGGCCTCTGTGAGGACCAAGCCAGATGATGAGCCTCTGGATTCAGCCTTCCAACTCCTCATGGAGAGTCAGCAGAAGGTGGGGGAGCATCACACAGAGCTGTTGGAAGCCCTCAACAGATTGGCACGTGACCTGGAGAAGTGCATCTGCCTGATCTCTGATGAAGTGGTGCCCCCATGTGCGCGTATGGAGGTCTCCATGGGAAGGATGATGGACGCCATAGAGATCCTGGTTAAGTAGAACCTGGAGATGCGTGCCAGATCTGCACTCCATCACGGTATCCATGGGTGAGTTCCTGCAGTGGCAACGTGAGGGGGAAATGGGGCACCTCAATATCCCTGCAGGTGCTCCTTCCCCTCAAGGAGTCAGGCCGGGGCCCTCAGTCATCTGAAGGGATGGGGAGCGGCAGCTGGATACCTCTGGATCATCCACTCAGAAATCTCAGAGGCTACCCTCTCCCTCTGAGTCCCCTTTGCCTGTGACCCCCCTCTGAGACCACAGAGGGAGCAGCTGGCCCACAGGAGGATGGACAAAGCAAGTCGGGGCCCTCAAAGCCTCGGCTCTCCAGATGATGCACACCGAAGTCATAAGAGGCAACAGGTCCAACAATTGCACAGGCTGTCTCCACTCCTGCTGCGGATGTCAGGGCAACACCTAGGAGAGGTGGTAGGCCTAGAAAAGTTAAGAAATTCTGATCACAAGTGGTTGCATAGGTGAACACATTTTGTTGCTTTATAACCTGAAAATATATTCATTTTCACTGAGTAATGTGTAAAGGTGTCCTTCAGCTTCATTGACAGGCTTCGTGAGTCCTGCCTCTGCATCCGCACCCCCCACCCTGTATGTGCCCGGACCATGAGTGATTCTGGAGGGAGAATTGTGTGTGTGTGGCAGGGCCTTTCGGAGCCTCTTGCAAGCACTCTCCCACGCACACAGATCTATCCCGCATCACGCTCAACTCATTGTCCCGAGCATTGTCAGTGCTGCCTGCTGGGCTTCCCTTTCAGTTGTCTATCTGAGCTGACCTGCATCTCCGCCCACCCACTGATCACACTCCCATGCTGCACCTGTGCCTGTCTAACACGAGGCTCCGCTCACTTTCGATTTGAAATCCATGGTTGTCGTCAAGTTTTAGGTCAGCTCCCCCGTCCTTTCTGCTCCCCCAGTCACCCATGCCCTTTCCCCAGTCACCGTGGAACCCTCTGGCATCACCTTCCACTGTCACCTACTAACCCGAACCCTTGTCATTCCAGGATATCCAGGTGAACGTGCACATTCCCTACCTTCCTGAAAATCCCACCCCCATTCAAATTGACCTCCCTGACCTCCTCCTTCCTGCCCCCAGAATCCACGTCTGCCTCTGAGTCCCCACCAGCCAGCCTCGCCACCCCTTCTACCTCTACTGATGCACCATCCCCTACCGGCTCCCACTGGCCCCTCCCACACTCACCATTCCTTCCTACCACACCCACCCTCAGTTCACTCCTCCAAAGGCAGTCATTGACTTTGCAGTCCCCACCTTTTCACAGCCACCTGGACATCCCTTACTCCCTCCTCCCCCTGGATGCCTTCCCTCCCCTGACCTACCTCCCTTACACCTTCCTCCCCACTTAAACCTACCCCTTCTCCCACTTGCAGCATTATCCCCATTACGCCCTCCTCCCCCGAGCTACCTCCTCCCCCCGACACCTTCATTCCACTCCCCTCCAACCTCACCCCCCTCGACACCTACATGCCCTCTTCCCAACCTAACCACCCCCTTCCACATCTTTGCCCGCACCTCCCAACCTCAGCCCCCGGTACACCTTCCTCTCCCACTTACATCTAGACCTTCCTCTCCCACTGCCCTGCACACCTTCCTCTCTTTCTCACAGCTGGACCTTCCTCTCTCCCCACCTACGCTGATCATTCATAGCTTCGTAGCATTCCGTAGCCAAGACCATGATGCTCCGAAGCAGACCCGAAGTATCAACGGAGACCTTCCACCTTCCGCGAGCTGCTTTGTAGCGGAGCCATGTGCATGAGGATCCACCCATACGTGATGCACGTGTTTCAGGGTCTGGTGCCTGTAGGGCTCCGGCATCTTCTTCTTCTCAGATGCCCATGATCTGAGCAAGGCCGCAACAGTGAGTCCCGACTTCTGCACGTCCCACTTGGCCAGACATGTTTTGGGCCAGTGTGTTTTCCCTCTGGCGTAACGGTAAATCGGGCGTGGGAGGACAATTCCGGTCAGGTCTTACTTTGCATCCCATTAGTGGGATGCAAATTGTGTTCATGCTGGCCTCAAATGGGATTCATGTTCGGCCATGGCGGACAGCATCGGGTGATCTCGCTGTGATTTCGCGCCGGCATGAAACCAGTTTCTGCCCCTCATTGCCGAATTCCCACCCCCCCCCAAAGCCTGCCATGACACCCATCACCAATGGGACCGGACCATTTTGCCCTATTTTCACGTTATTCAAACATCCTAATTTTATTTTGTGAACTGTAAAAATTAGTTGCAACAAAGGAAGTTATGAAAGTGCATTCGAAAATGCGGAAGTAAATTGATTTGACACACAGGGGAATCTGTTAGCCAGATGTTTTGAAAAAAAAAGATGCAAGTATAATGTGATGTTCTCTATATTGGACTTCCTACCACCATTAACCTTCAGTGGCACTTGCTGAAAGTGCTGGTGTTGAAGGTTTGGGCAGCAACAGGGTAGCACTATGATAACCTGGCAGCACTCTGTATCCAGGTTTATGCACAAAGCACAACCATTAGATGAGGTACTACAGGGCTGCCAACGTGCTTAGAAACACAGCCCATAGGAACTGCAGGCTTGAAGACAGGGTGGACAAAAGGAGAAAACTGGAGGAGAAAAATAAATGTAGTTCAACATGACATTAGAATAGAAGCATATATATCATACCTTGCTCTCTCTAGATGGGGACATTGCTGAGTCCAATTAACTTTGACGCCTCAAAGAATGCTTAAAAACAACAACATTTTGTCGTTGATTGACTGAACAAGAGGGGCCATATTGACCAGCACCAGCAACTCCTTCCAGGCAGCTTGTATCGCCACTTTTGCAGAAGAGAAGTCTTCTGACCCACAAAGAGTCACCCTCCTTTATTGACCCTCCATTATAACTAATATATTTCAAAACTAATCAAATTGTAAAGCTAATTTAAATTTCAATACAGGATTATTTTTCAGCTAAAAGTGGAAAATGGACCATTAAATAGTATTATTCAATAAAATTCTGCTAATTTATTTGGAATATCTGAACTAAAATCTATTTTTTGACTAGGAGGTTTTCTTCTTTCTTTCAATTGTAATCAATGAACTGCTAATAAATTAGCGATTTCATTAAAATAATGAAGACCAGAATTTCAGCTAAAAATGTTAATCAATAAGTTAAAAAAGTACAATAATATCTATGATGTGTTTTATATGAGTTTAAAATGGCTTGTCTAAAGTCTTTGCACCATGATTATGTTCCTCAAACTTATGTTGAACATCATTGTAATAGCACAGGAGTTCGAGGACAGGGAGGTCAGAGTGGCAGTGGGACAGAGAATTAAAATGATGGGTGACTGGAAGCTCAGGGTCACAGTTGTGTTCTGAATGGAGGTGTTCAAAAAAGTGGTCACCCTATCGGTGCTCAATCTCCCCAGTGTAGAGGAGACCACACTGTGGACAGCAAATACAGTATTTGAAATAGAAAGACGTTTAAGTAAATGACTGTTACACCTGGAAGATGGGAAAGCAGGAGGTAAAAGGGCAGGCAGTGCAGCTCCTGCACTTGCATGGTGAGATGCTGTGGGAAAGGGAGGGGCGTTGGGGTGATTGAGTGGACCAGGGTGTCGCAGAGGGAAGTCACTTCAGAAAAGAAGATGTTTTGGTGGTGGCATTACCCTGGAGTTGAATATGAAGACTGGTAGGGTGGAAGGTGAGGACAAGGGGAACCCTAACCTGGTTCCAGAAGCAAAGGTTCTGGGAGAGCATAATTATGTGAAATAAAGCGGACAGCGTAAAAGGGCCTTACCAATCATGGTGGAGGGGAATCCTCAATAAGGGAAAAGGAAGGCATATCGGAAGCACTGATATGGAAGGTTCATCACCAGGACAGATATGATAGGGATGGAGAAACTGAGAGAATGGAATAGAGACCTTACAGGGAGTGGGGTGGGTTGAAGTGTAGTCAAATTAGCTGTGGGAATTATTGGATTTATAATGGATATTGGTCGATAGCCTATCCCCAGAAATGAAGACACAGAAGTCAAGGAGGGGAAGAGTTGGAGGTTGATCATATGAAGGCAAAGGAAGGGTGTAAGTGGGAAGCAAAGTTGATGAAATTTTCCAGTTCCTGGCGAAAGCAGGAAATGGCACTGATACAGTCATCATTTTCCTCCTTTATTATCCCACTACCATCTCTTTTTGACTTACAGCATCATCCCTTTCGTCATTTAATCTCTCTCATCTTGCACCCTGTCACAGGCCTTACCTTTTGTTTAAGACTCATGATTTTTGTTTTAGTGTTGTTTATCTTCACAAGGAAAGGCTTCTACTTCAACTCATCAACCTTCCTCAATCCATTCAAAGGCTTCATTTTAATTCATATTAATTTTTTAACTACAAATTGATTTTTTGTTCCTTGTTTCACTTTTTTCTTTTTTAATTGCTTCCTTTTAGTTTACTTAGTTTTCATTTAAGTCTGCTAAACTTTTGCAGTAACAAATAGCACTTTTAGTTTTTTACTGTTACCATATCTGCAATATAATATGACAGAATTTGGAGACAATTATTGTGTTAAGGATTAAAATCAATTTCTCCTCATCTGTGCAGTGTAATGGAACATTCCTACATGCCCTCTTAGAAAGAAAAACATGGAATTTATATTGCCCCTTAAAATGCCCCAAAACACTCCAGATCCAATAAATTACATTTAAAGTTCAATAACAGTTGTTACATAAGCAATCAAGAGAACCTTTTAGCACACAGCCAGTCCCACCTAATGGAAATGAGGTAAATGGCCAATAAAACTGATTTTAATCATTTTGGTTGCGGGATGAAAGTTGGTCAGGACATGAGAAAACTCATTGCACTTCTTCCAAAAGGGCCATGTGGTGTCAGTTGTGGCTTAGTTGGTAGCTTCTTTCCTCTGCGTCAGATGGTTGTGGGTTCAAATCCCACTCAAGGGCTTAAGCACAAAAAGTATTGCTGACCCTCCAGTACTGAGGGAATGTAGCACTGTCAGAGGTTTTGCCTCTTGGAGAACACCTTAACTTGAGGCCCTATCTACCCTCTCAGGTGGATGTAAAAGAGCCTGTGGTACTCGTTTAAAATAGAGCAAGTGAATTATTTGTTCTGCCCAATATTTGTCCCTCAAACAACAATAAAACAACAGATTATCTGGTCATTATCACATTACTGCCTGTGGGAGTTTACAAATTGGCTGCTGTGTTTCCGACATTACAATAGCAATTGCACTTCAAAGCTACTTAATTGACTGTAAAGTGCTTTGGGATATTTAGTGGTTGTGAAAGATGCTATATAAATGTAAGTTTTTCTTTCAATAGGCAGATAAGACCTTAGTTTAATGCTTTATCTAAGATATGGAACAACGTTGCATTCGTCAGTACAGCATTGAAATAGATTACCTAGATTATCTCCTCAATTCCCACAGCCTTCCGGAAATGAATGTCTAACAACTGAGTCAAACTGGTACATACCATGCCCTTTATGTGCTGGACGATCAATAGTACAGTCCACAAAACCTATGTCCACAGGGTTCAGGCTGACTGGTGGGTTTCAGTGACTTGCAACATGACATTGTTCAGTGAATTTGGGACCAGACCAAAATCTACACCTTTATCTGTAACTATTTACTCTGCCACTAAAATCCCTTTTAAAGTTTTAGCATAATTTATAACATTATGAGATCTTATTTTAATTTCACTTTAAAAGAATGAAAATAAACCTGCAAAAATCACTATTGGGGCTATTATAATATTACAATGGCACAAGTCATCTAAGAAATAGGCAAATGCTTCAGCTCATCTTAATGCTGTTGTGATGGTTTTACTGCTTCTCCTATTGACACATAACAACTTAGGTTAATGTTGGTAAAAACAAAAAGCTAAAAGCTACTGCGGATGCTGGAAATCCAAAACAAAAACAGAATTACCTGGAAAAACTCAGCAAGTCTGGCAGCATCGGCGGAGAAGAAATCAGTTAACGTTTCGAGCCTTCATGGCCCTTCGGCAGAACTGGAGCATAGTTAGAAGAAAGGAGAAATATAAATTGGTTTAAGGTGGGGGGGGGGGGGGGGGGGGGTGGGGGGGCGGAAGAGACACATTGAGGGTGTGGTGTGATGATTGTGGAGATGAGCAGATAATCAAAAGATGTCACAGACAAAAGGGTCAAAGAGGTGTTGAAGGTGGTGGTCTTTGTCTGAGAAAAGTGCTAATTAAGAATGGAAGACAGGATATTCAAAGTACAGCTCTAGTGGGGGTGGAGTGGAAAGACTAGAGGTTTTAGTTTTAGATTTAAAAATAATGGAAATAGGTGGGGAAAGAAGAATCTATATAAATTATTGAAAAAAAAGGGGGCGGGGGGGTAGGAAAAGAAATGGGGTGGGGATGGGGGGAGGGGGAGTTTAAGATCTAAAGTTGTTGAATTCAATATTCAGCCCAGAGGGCTGTAAAGTGCCTAGTCGGAAGATGAGGTGCTGTTCCTCCAGTTTGCGTTGGGCTTCACTGGAACAATGCAGCAAGCCAAGGACAGACATGTTGGCAAGAGAACAGGGTGGAGTGTTAAAATGGCAAGCGACAGGGAGGTTTGGGTCTTTCTTGCGGACAGACCGCAGGTGTTCCGCAAAACGGTCGCCCAGTTTGCGTTTGGTCTCTCCAATGTAGAGGAGACCGCATTGGGAGCAACGAATGCAGTAGACTAAGTTAGGGGAAATGCAAGTGAAATGCTGCTTCACTTGAAAGGAGTGTTTGGGCCCTTGGACGGTGAGGAGAGAGGAAGTGAAGGGGTAGGTGTTGCATCTTCTGCGTGGGCATGGGGAGGTGCCATAAGTTGGGGTTGAGGAGTAGGGGGTGATGGAGGAGTGGACCAGGGTGTCCCGGAGGGAACGATCCCTACGGAATGCCGTCAAGGGGGGGTGAAGGGAAGATGTGTTTGGTGGTGGCATCATGCTGGAGTTGGCGGAAATGGCGGAGGATGATCCTTTGAATGCGGAGGCTGGTGGGGTGATAAGTGAGGACAAGGGGGACCCTATCATGTTTCTGGGAAGGAGGAGAAGGCGTGAGGGAGGATGCGCGGGATATGGGCCGGACACGGTTGAGGGCCCTGTCAACGACCGTGGATGGAAAACCTCGGTTAAGGAAGAAGGAGGACATGTCAGAGGAGCTGTTTTTGAAGGTAGCGTCATCAGAACAGATGCGACGGAGTCCATTACAAGCCTACCGACTCCCACAGCTACCTCGACTACAGCTCCTCACACCCCGCTTCCTGTAAAGACTCCATCCCATTCTCTCAGTTCCTTCGCCTCCGTCGCATCTGTTCTGATGACGCTACCTTCAAAAACAGCTCCTCTGACATGTCCTCCTTCTTCCTTAACCGAGGTTTTCCATCCACGGTCGTTGACAGGGCCCTCAACCGTGTCCGGCCCATATCCCGCGCATCCTCCCTCACGCCTTCTCCTCCTTCCCAGAAACATGATAGGGTCCCCCTTGTCCTCACTTATCACCCCACCAGCCTCCGCATTCAAAGGATCATCCTCCGCCATTTCCGCCAACTCCAGCATGATGCCACCACCAAACACATCTTCCCTTCACCCCCCCTTGACGGCATTCCGTAGGGATCGTTCCCTCCGGGACACCCTGGTCCACTCCTCCATCACCCCCTACTCCTCAACCCCAACTTATGGCACCTCCCCATGCCCACGCAGAAGATGCAACACCTACCCCTTCACTTCCTCTCTCCTCACCGTCCAAGGGCCCAAACACTCCTTTCAAGTGAAGCAGCATTTCACTTGCATTTCCCCTAACTTAGTCTACTGCATTCGTTGCTCCCAATGCGGTCTCCTCTACATTGGAGAGACCAAACGCAAACTGGGCGACCGTTTTGCGGAACACCTGCGGTCTGTCCGCAAGAAAGACCCAAACCTCCCTGTCGCTTGCCATTTTAACACTCCACCCTGTTCTCTTGCCAACATGTCTGTCCTTGGCTTGCTGCATTGTTCCAGTGAAGCCCAACGCAAACTGGAGGAACAGCACCTCATCTTCCGACTAGGCACTTTACAGCCCTCTGGGCTGAATATTGAATTCAACAACTTTAGATCTTAAACTCCCCCTCCCCCCATCCCCACCCCATTTCTTTTCCTACCCCCCCGCCCCCTTTTTTTTCAATAATTTATATAGATTCTTCTTTCCCCACCTATTTCCATTATTTTTAAATCTAAAACTAAAACCTCTAGTCTTTCCACCCCACCCCCACTAGAGCTGTACTTTGAATATCCTGTCTTCCATTCTTAATTAGCACTTTTCTCAGACAAAGACCACCACCTTCAACACCTCTTTGACCCTTTTGTCTGTGACATCTTTTGATTATCTGCTCATCTCCACAATCATCACACCCTCAATGTGTCTCTTCCGCCCCCCCCCCCCCCCCCACCTTAAACCAATTTATATTTCTCCTTTCTTCTAACTATGCTCCAGTTCTGCCGAAGGGCCATGAAGGCTCGAAACGTTAACAGGTTAATGTTGGATCCAGTGCCCTTGGTTTCCTGGGGCTAACGGATCCAGGTTGCATGCTTTGTTTGGGGTGACTGGGTTGGTACAGAGACAGAACATTAGTAGGTCATTGTTAGAATAAACACATGGGGAGAATTTTCTCCCCATCGGGGGGGGGGTGCTGAGTGGGAGCGGGCGTGGGCGCACACACAGCCGATTGCCCCCTATGATTGGCTGCGCGCTGCCAGGATTCCTGAAAAATGCAGAGGCCGCTAGGGCTCTTCGCCTGCCCACCAACCTTAAGGTTAGGCTGGCAGCATTACGAATGAAAATAATTGCTTCCTTAATGGCCTGAATAGGCCCTTAACAATTTGGTGGGTGCGCAGCCAACTCTGGCACACGTCCGCTGAACGAAATATCGCGATGGCGTCGGGACGCACGCCCGACGTCATTGCGCGTCAGCATGTCAGGCCCACCCCCAGCATGCCAATGGAAAAATCCTGCCCATGGTTACATAGATAGGCTCCGTTCTTCCTACCTTTAAATTATGTTGTGAATAGATACCAGCATTTATTACATCAGGCCTTTCAAAACAATTTACCTCATTGGGTTTTTGCCTGTGTCTGACAGTCTGCCTGATTCTATCTTTACAATTTCTGATGAGGTGTCCATATCGATGGCAGAAGAAACATTCAATCTTTTTAAATTGTGTTTCATTACGGGGCTGTCTACTTCCATCTCTGTTACTATGATGCCATGCTTTTGCTGCTGAGTTTTCCTTTTTAATTTGTCTGCTAGTGGTGGCTGCTTTGCGCTTCACAACAAAGCTCTGCGCTTTTGCGCTCCTTTTGGTTGAAGCTCCCTGCCCAGCATGGAGTAAGGCTCCATTTTGCGCTCCTCGAATGTCTTCTGAGTCTCGCACTGCACCTTCCATCGCAAGAATGATTTCCAATGCCTTCGGAAAACCTAGATTTGTTTCAGCCAACAATCTCCTCTGAATCGCATTTTCATTTACACCGCACACCAAACGATCTCTAAGCATATCATTGATACAAGTACCAACCTCGCAATATTCAGTTAGTTGCTTCAGACTCACCACATAAGTAGCAACTGTCTCCCCCACAGCTCTAATTCTTGAGTTGAATTTAAACCTTTGTATGACCACTGACGGCTTGGGCTGGCAATGATGCTTTACGAGGTTCACTAAATCACCAAAACTTTTGGAGTCTGGGGCACTGAGCGCCAAAAGATTTTAAATTAACCCATATGTCTTACTCCCACACGTGGACAGAAGGATCGCGCGCCTCTTCTCCCCCGCAATGTCCTTTGCCTGGAAAAAGAACGCGAGGTGTTCAACATAGTGAGACCAGTCTTCCGAAGTTGGATTGAATGGCTCCACTCTTCCAAATTGCGGCATCTCTTAGGGAATTAATTCAATGCTCAGAAGGAAATTTTCTTTAGCTTGCAGCCACTGTGTGAGGTACAGCTCGATTTCAGTTCTTCTGGCTTCCTTCGTTTTTCTCGCTTTTTACATAGTTTTTTTCTGTGATTTTTTGTGCTTTTGCTCTCATTGCCAGTTTGGTGGATCCAGTGCCTTTGGTTTGTTGGAGCTAAAGGATCCAGGCTTCACGCTTTGTTCGGGGTGACTAAATCGGTACAGAGACAGAGAACATCAGCGGGTTGTTGTTAGAATAAACACATGTTGTTTATTTACAAACTAGCTCAGCAGCTGCACTTGTGTGCTCACAACATAAAACTCTGCCTTCACTCATCAGTGACTCACTCAAGACTCTCACATAAGGGTAGCCCACACTACCCTGCTATTGGACAATAAGATCATTTGACCTTACAATACAATACTCATCTTAAAGGCATATTATATTTCAGATTACTACAGTTAACAACAAAGTTTCAGAGATTTTTAAAAATGTTTACATATTAGTGCCACCTACTGGTTTCAATCTGTACACTGCCCCTCATTGCAATAAGAAGACCGAATAAACAGGAGAATGAAGCCAAGATGAATGATAATGATTTGGAAAACTTGACAGTTATAGCTCATGGATGGCAGTGCAAGAGGCAGCATACTGAATTATCCTTAAGTAACTTACCAGCAATGCACTTAAAAGGAAAGATTAGACACAGAAGCAAGAGGCTATCTTACTACATTTCTAATCTCAGTGAAAACTCTCTGCTCCCATGAAATTTCAATTTTACTCGCCCAGAAATCACTATGCTTTGTTTAACTGTTGCAGTTTCAGAGAACTATGTAAAGCAGCGGCTTACAATGTTTTCCTTGCAGCATTGAGACAGGAGGTCAAAAATCATCTCAGGCAGGTGATTTGTAACCCCCCTATTTGTAATATCTTTTTAAGTAAAATGAATCGGTAACCCCAATTTTTAACACCAACGAATCCACAGAACAAAACTATTCACAAATCAGGACTAATCATTTCCAATATAAAACAGAAAATGCTGAAAATATACACCAGGTTGCTCGGCCTTTGAAAGAATGAGGACAGTTGCCTGATTCATGGGGAGAAGTCTTTCTCCTTGCTAATCTGTCACTAATTTATCAATTATACTGCAAGAGCTCCTCAGTGCAGGAAGTGGAAATGTTTACAGTCCATTTGAACTGATCAATTAAGCTGGGGGTCCAAAGTTGAGGTTTGAGCTGAGGTGAATTTGTACAACAGCGATGAACATAGAGTTCATTGGATTCCTGCCACACCTGTCATAAGACAACTTGACACATTATTGGAAGATGTATCCAATTGCCATAACAGTCATGCCTAGCCTTGAGCAAGCATAGAGTATAAACTAGAGAGACATTCAGTTGTATTAAGTTCCAACGGACTAACTATATACAAGGCGACTGACATTGGTAGGTAGGTGTTTCGTATAAACCATGGCATGAAAGATTATATTGGGTCTGGAGTTGTGCTTCTTTAAACATATGTCCTCCTAAGGACTGAAGTTGCTTCGCTGCGTCATAAAATAAATCATAACATGATTGGTAGTTTTCAACATGCAGAGAAAAAGCGTAAAATCTGACATTTTGGAGTTCACAGCATTCTTTTATATAAAGCCTCTAATTCATTCCATGGATCATTTAGGTCTTTAACTTTGTATTCAAACTGCCTGAAACTGCACAATCTATTTTTATATGGATATATAACTCAAATATTTTTGCTGTACTCTTGCAGTATAATTATTTTTCTAATAATTTCAAATGTGTATTACAGAAAAAAGGGACACGCTGTTGAAGCTTTTCATCTTGCACTCATCAGGACAGATGCAAGAATACCATTTGTAAAGGGAACAACAATTTATATTGCACGAGAAGAGAGTGCTGATTGGTTGGCATGTGGACTCTGATTGGTAGAGGCATTATCATGGAGTGCAGTTAACTGCCAAGCTTTCATTTAAATTCAAACCAGACAGGCCCACTCTGATTGGTCAAGGCATTGCCATGGGGAATGAACCAGGGAATGGCTTTTCCCCCAGGCTTTTGCTTAGTTGAAAAAGGCACAATGCATGGGCATGCCCCTTCCGTTTGCAAAGGACAGAGCCCTATGTGTGAATATATGTGGCCTCTAGCACATGTAAGTGAGCCACACTGCGAGACTGACTGAAAATCTTAAATTGGTTATCAGTGTAATTCTTAGCACAGTCAGGATTGATTAGCAAGCGTTGTCTAATCGCAGAATCACATCCAATGTTAGACATTATGTTTTGAGTTTTTCAAGCACAGGCTGGTTGGGTACAGTCAGTACTTTGCCTGTTGCAGACAATCAAACAGGTGTGCTGTTTGATTTGATTTGCCAGTCATTGGGACGTGCAGCCTACATGCCTGGCATCACACCAGTACTGAAATTCATATATCACATTACTCATTTGTGTGCTGGCAAAATGTCTTTTTGACTTGATGGCAGCAACCTGTTAGTGGCAAATACCACTCGTGTTGCTACTGTATAGTAGCAGCGGGAAACAGCTAGCTTCACCTGTTGCCCAAATTTTTGAGATATCTTGCCATTTGAGGGTAATCTGGGATAGACTGGACACATTTCAGGACTGAAATTGGCAACCTTAAGCCCATTCATGAGTTTGCGCGATATATAGCGAGCAATTATCTGATCAGGGTAGCCATTATCCTGCAGGATGGCTTTGATGTGCCCTAGTTCAGCATCAAGCTTGCACAGTGAGCAAATGGCTTGGGCCTTATTTTAGAGATTGCCAAAAAGGACAATCTTATAGCACTGGAACTATAGGGAACCCAATGCACATATTTAACGGTGAAAGTAGGCTTGTGGTAGATAGTAGTAGAGAACCCATTGGCAGATTTATCAGCTAGCATGTCGAGGAAAGCACCCAACTAGCTGCACTGAAATGTGATGGCGTATTACTTGCTCACATCCTGGAGTGGAGCTTGAACCAACAGCTCTCTGACTCAGAGGTGAGACCACTACCAATGGAACAAGGCTGATATTTAAGACAAAACAGCTAATATTTATATTTCTGTAGGAGCCCCTGCCATCTGATTATGACACAGACTTGCTGACAGCAGCAGAAAAGTCAATTGCCCAATATTTCCCAGTTGGAGATAAGAAATTGGTCAACTGAAGGGAAAAACTTAAGTACCATAATGTGATGCTGTGCCAGTCCAAAGTAGTGCCCTCCATGTCTGCAGTAAGTTATTCACATTCTTGGCAGGCTTTACAAACTTTATGCCTAATTATTTAATACTGTTCACAGCAGATACAGAAGTACTGGATTATCAATCATTATTTCACTAATGTTCTGTTAATGAGACATTTTGTTGTAATTAATAATGAATTAAACATGGGAAGTATATTAATAAATTCTCTTAGCAGCTCAATTAGCTTTGTTGGCACAGTTACCAACTGCAAAAAGATGTTAGATGATTTAAACATGTCGTCACATTCCTTCAAGACAAACAAATCAGAACGAAAATAGTTTTATTTCAATTTGATATAAAAAGTGTTTCAGAAAACAAAACCTCAAAATTAGTTATAAAAAGGTATAATACTCTTCTAAAGAGGTCGTAGGCAGAGGAAGCTCAAGCTCAGTCTCTGAAGTAAACAAAGCTAAAGTTTGTATAGATTTGTTTTAATTTAAATGTGTGGACTTGGGTCGGAACCATCTAGAGAGCTTTATTTTCTGAAAAGATACAGCTCAGATCGCCTTGCTGACTCAGAGAATTTATTCAGTAAATAGCTCAGCAATACAAGCTGGTAAAATTGCCGGTTTAACTTGCCTGTGTTGACTAATCTCAGCCAGGCAGATCCGAAGGGTCCTGCAATTAGTTTCAGTGGCTCAGGCCGGAGAGGAGGAAATCATGTAGCGCTGGCCTTTCTGATTGCTATGCAGAAGTACACATAACTGGGCATCGAGTAAGGATAAGTTACAGCACAACTGTGATACCCTTATGTGGTCATGTAGATTGACAATTGGTGCTTACACATAAAGAGTGGGCGGTTAGATAAGCAGTCAACATTTTAAGGAGTCGAGAACAGTGAAGAAACTTGGCAAGAGAAGGAACAAAAAGGCTCAACATCCCAAGGCAGTTAACAGTGTAGTGAGCAGGAAAAAAATAGATAAGAGGAATAAAGAACTTGCAGTTGGGCCATGTCACAGGAAGTCTGAGACTTGACTGAGAGGTTTGTTGAAAAGAGGAGTTTAAGAAGGTTTTCAAAGGCAGAGTGAGGAGGAGTTGCACAGGGATTTACGGAGGAAGTCCTAAAGGGATGAGCCAATGTCATAGAAGAAGAATTAAGTAGTTTTGATGATGGATAGATTGTGCAAGATCACACAGAGCAGGGAGGTAGGGGAAGGGGTGTCAACTTTCCAGTCCTTAGCCAAATTAAGAACTCCCTTCCTAACAGCACTGTGGGTGTACCTACACCACATGGACTGCAGCGGCTCAAGAAGGCAGCTCATCACCACCTTCTCAAGGGCAACTAGGGATGGGCAATAAATGCTGGCCCAGCCAGTGAAGCCCACATCCCGTGAATGAATATTTAAAAAAATTATGGGCCGAATTTTTCATCCGGCAGGTGGGCGTGCACCCAACCTGATCGGGAGTAAAATAGTGCACGATGACATTTGGCGTCTTGTCGTCATCCTGCACTCACACGATATCTCGCTCGGCAGCCATGCGCGGGTGCCCACCATTAATTAACAGGCCATTTAAGGCCCTTAACAGTCCAATTGACTGTGATTTTACCTTGTCCGCGCGATTTTCTGCCCATCGCACAGGCAAAACAGGCAGGTGGCCAGCCGACATTTTCACAAACCTCATCCAAGCCGGGGGAGGGGGGTGGGACATAAAGGATCAGCAGCATTGCCAGTGTGAGTAGTGAGCACTTTTAGCCATAGGTTGTAGCTGGTTGCTTATTGGTGCTTGGCAGCTTCATCTCTGTTTGGGGCTTCATTTCAAGACTCATTGTTGTCTGCCAGGCCCCTGGAGGATTCAGACCGTGTGGACCCTTCCAGGTATTGGACAGCCTTCCCTTACCCTGGTAAATGGGGATTGTGGTCTCCGCCAGAGGCTCCTCCTCTGAGGAAGAAGACAGGGGCAGGAGCAGGAGGAGGCGAGATGTCCCTATGTAGTTTCCAGTGGAGGGACCTGTGGGAGGAGAGGCACAGGCACAAGGGCGCACAGCCAGCAGGAAGTCCAAGGCAGAAGAGGCCACAGAAGATGCCACTATCCTGCTGCCATGGTTTACAGGCGGCAATGCAGCTACCTCAATATGTCCGAGGTGCAATGCCGAAGAAGGCTCCACCTCTCCAGGGAGACAGTGACCTCCATCTGTCAGATGATTGAGCTTGAGATCAGCTCCAGCTGTGTGGGTGGACACCCCATGCCAGTGGCTCCGAAGGCCACAGTGGCCTCAACTTCTATACCTCTGGATCTTTCCAGAGCTCAGTGGGTGATCTGTGTGGAGTCTCCCAATCAGCTGTCCACATTTGCGTTAAGCTGGTGACAGAAGCTCTGTTCAGGCGGGTACTGACCTTTATTCTTTACCGTATAGACGAGGCCAGCCAGGCTGAGCGAGCCAGAGGTTTTGCAGTGATTGCTCGGTGCCCCCACGTCCAGGGTGCCATCGATTACACACATGTGACAATCAAGGCCCCAGAAGGTCAGCCCGGTGCCTTCGTCAACAGGAAGGGATTCCACTCCATTAACGTTCAGATAGTGTGTGACCACAGGATGCAGATTCTGCAAGTCTGTGCAAGGCACACTGGCAGCTCCCATGACGCTTACATCCTGAGACATTCCCAGGAGCCGAGGCTCTTCAGTGCTCCAGCCCGACTGCATGGATGGCTGCTGGGTGATAAGGGTTCTCCGTTGAAGAGGTGGCTCATGACACCTCTCCCCCACCCAAGAACAGAAGCAGAGAAGCGTTATAATAAGAATCATGCCTCCACAAGGGCAGTGGTAAAGAGGACCTTGGGTCTTCTCAAGATACGCTTCCAATGCTTGGCCCATTCAGGGGGAGCACTACAATGCCTCCAGAGCGGGTGTCACTGATAGTGGTCACATGGTGCGCTCTCCAAAATCTGGCTCTGACAAGGGGGGACCCACTGGAGGAAGAAGATCTTGACGCAGCTGCACAGGCCACAGATAATGAATCCAGGCGTGAGTCAGAAGAGAAGCACGGTGAGGAGAACTCCGAGGGCATGGAGCAGACCTCTGTAACATCCAGAGAGGCAGGGACACCAGGGACGCCTTGATTCAATGTTCCTTCAGCTAGGCTGCCAAAGATCAGCTTCAAACGCATACCAGGGCTGCTGCCTCCACCCCGGATGTCTGAAAGGGCCCTTTCATTTGAACACAAAGACTCAGTGCCTGTGCAACAACATTCAGAGCCACTTACATCCAGCATTACACACTGGCATACGCTGCACCAATAAAATAAAAAGGTGAAGCTTACGTAGGCCATGACAACAAAAACAAAATTTATCTCCTTGTGACAGTTCAAAACTATTTACATAAACGGTTCTGGTCTTTAATCCCAGACCAATATAGATAAAGTAAACAGAAATGAAAATAAAATCACCTGTGACCTGTCAGCCTCTTGTGCTCATGGTGCCTTTAACTTGCATTTCCGAGTACTATGTCTTGATGCCCCCCTTCGCTGGCAGCAGCATTGGAGGCAGCCTGCTGACTGTGCTGTTCTGTTGGCCTTGATGACCTTGGTGGTCGTCCTCTGGCCAGTGGAGCCTGTGCCGGCCCCACCTGGGAGGGAGTGGCTGGTGCCATGGCTGGCATCTCGCCAGTCATCATCAGAAGGGACGGTCACTGGAAGAGGGGCGGAGGAGCTGCTGCTGTCATCCAGAGTGCCCTGAGAGAAGCCCGCAGAAACAACAGGCAGCTCATGTGCCAACATAAGGTTGCTCTGGAGCTCCCTGCACACCATTGATAGACGGGCACCCGGCTGGAATACTGGGTGCCTCATCCATCTCCCACACTGACACTGACCACCTGAGATCAGTGCCTGTGTGAGGGCTTGCAGGTCTGAGCGCAACTCCAGGAACCCCTGGTTCTGTCTCTGGAGCTGCTTCTTCATAAGAGTTGCCACTCTCTCAATGGAGGAGGCAGTGTGCTTGCCCATGATGGTCAACACAGTGCTCATGCTCTGCATGGACTCCTCCATCACGGAGACCATGGCACACAGACTCGCAAGGATCTTCGCCAGATCCCGCACACCTTGATGGACATCCAGCATCTGCTGCCTAATGGACGACATCAGAGGCCCATCATCAGCCTTTGGCTGAGCATCACCCTGGTCCCCAGCAGCCCTCCAACTGACGTCGCCCAGGGCACTGTCTGCCTCTGCCTGCACCTCAGGTGAGTGTGAAGTGCCCTCACCAATGTGCACTGAGATATTAGCCACCAAACTAATGCCCACCAAGGTGCTGGTAGCCGCGCTGGTGCCTGCTTCACAGAGTGGGTGTGAGCCAGGTGAAAATGATGCTCGGTGGTCCTCCGGTGGACACCTGCTGGTGAGCCTAAAAGGGAGAAGGACATGTCATTAGTTAAAGTCATCACACTGTCACTGTGCATGCCAGGCATCCTGGTTAGACAATGGAGATCTGTATCATGGTGCCATCGTCTTTCAATGATCAATGGGGACTCCAGGTTCAAGGCTCCCATCAATGAGTAGACTACACTGGAATGGTTCCACAATCTGAAAGTCTCGCCTCTGTGCACTGCACTTACCTTTGCCTCTCCATGCCCAGTTGCACGGGGCTCTCGAGCTCGAGGGCGTCCTGCTTGAACTGGGAGAGCAGCAGTAGGTTGGGTGGGCCTCCACCCATACGTGACCTCTCAGCTTGGTTATGACTTGTCTTCTCCTGATAGGATAGAGGAGCATTGATTAGCCCACTCTCTACCTGCAGCGCCATTGCAGCCTGGCCAACCCCAGCTGAGGAACACCTGGCAGGGCACATCCTAGTCATGGCCCTCAAACCGCAAGGCACTCAGTCCAAGCAGCCAGGGCTCACCCCCTTGGCCTGCTCCTGCATCATTGACAGTTGGTACTTAGACTCTAACACCCCTGAGGTCCACAGGGGGGGATGGCCACACCTTAACACTTCTGCACACTGACCCATGGCATCATGATCCTCACCCTTCCTGAGCGCAGCAGGTCATTGAGGTGTTTTCGGCACTGCACCCAGGTGTGCCGCACCACGTCATGGCTGCTCACCAGGGCTGCACTCCTTCCCATGCCCTCTTGGTGAGGTGCGGTGGCCTCCTCCTTCCATCTCTGGGGACAAGTGCCTCACTGTCCTCCTGGCAGCCGCTCCCTCCAGGAGGACAGTGAGGCACTCATCAGAAAAGCGGGGGTGGGGGAGGGGGCCAAGTGCCCACCTGATCTGCCCTCTCGCCTGACATTTGCAGCTGCACTCGGGTCCATTGTTACAACAGCAGACAGACGTCCTTTCCTGGCAGCCTTACTGGGGCTCCCTGGGCTGTTTTTAAACTGGCCGCCGGGCAGCCACTGGAGCCGGCGGCCGAAAGCCTCCCGCCCCCGCTTGGCCCTTCCTGGCCAGTGCCGGGCCGCGTTTCTCGCTGAGCGGGCCTTAAGTGGCCCGACAGCGAGAAATCGCGGCCGGGGCCCGATCGTGGGCAGCAGTCGGTTTCACGGCCGCTCCCGGGTCTGCCCGCCACGCCTGCCCGACAGGGTGAATATTCTGCCCTGTGGATACACGTCTACAGCTGACAATCCTGCGAGAAGCATTCGCAAATAGAATGTTTCTCTACCCAGCTAAGCTAAATCTTTATCATGCACTAGAATTAGACCCTTCTGGGATGCTGGGATAAATACACTATCTTAGTGTATTTATGCTTTGCTGAAAATCAAAACATAGCATTAGATATCAATGCTACAATTCTGAAAAATTATATATGCTATTTTAAGATATATAGCAAGTCTCGCAAGCCTACACAGTACGTATGGCCTTTTTTTCCTCCATCAATAGAAATAGAACATCTCTGGAAAATGTGCAAGCTCTAATCTACCTCACTTTGTGTGTGCTCCAAGGCCCACTGCACACTGAAATGCAATAACATTGCAATAAAATGCAAGGTCAGGTACTGTAATTTTTTCATAGCTGACTGCCACATGCTCTACTTATGTAAGTGAAGTGTTGAATACTATAGATAAACACAAATTCAAGATAATCATTTAACCACATATGGTGCAGCCCCATGACTGCAATTCACTTTCCTGATATAATTGGTGCACTCTATGAATGCCAATGCAGTTACATTAAGAAGTCAAACTGGTTTCTCTTGTAGCAGAATAATGATTCAGGATTTCTGATCCCCTGGTAACTTGAATAGGCTCATTTCTAAATACCAAAGTTTCTAAAATGTGGTGTTTTTGCTTAATAACAGTTTCACTGCATAATATTTAGAAGCAAACCATATGTGATCATTTAATTATTGCATTACTAATTCTTAGCATGCTTCCTCATAACGTTCACCATATTCAGCCTTCTCCACCACTAGTAATGCTTTCAATTCTGGAAGTCTGGGAAAAAAAATTGATTGGCTCATCTTAATCAAGGATTTCTGTTGTATGCTGTCTGGTGCCAGCGATACTGGCACTGACTAAGTCAACTGGGACCGTGTTGTTGGGCACCCACGGCTTAGATCTGTTGCCTTTCTAACATTTTCATTGTTATCATGTGAAAGTCAACAGCATAAGTGCAGACGATGACTGTACTCTGTTCAAAAAGGAATATAAATGATGCGGCTGCCCCATTGCCCCACAGCACAGGCAGATGCTGCTGTTGTTCATACCTGACAGCAGTAGCACAATAGTAATGTCACTGAACTAGAAATCCAGGGTCCTTGCCGAATAATCCAAAGACTATGTTCAAATCTCGCAATAGCAGCTGTGCAATTTCAATTAAATAAACAGAACGCTAGCATCAGTAATAGGACCTGGGTTGATATAAAAAAGCTCATCTGTTTAGTAATGTTCTTTAGGAAAGGAAATCTACTATCCTTACCCAGCCTGCCTGACCTATATGTGATTTCAGACCCATAGCAAAGTGGTTGACTTTCAACTGCCCTCTGAAAGAGCCTAGCACGCCACCCAGTTGTCAGGAAGATGGCTCAGTCCCACCTTCTCAAGGGCAATTAAGGATGGGCAAGAATTGCTGGTCTTACCAGAAATGCTCATGTCCTGTGGATAAATAAAAATAGTGCCTACTGCCTGAAAGACCCTCTCAGCTGTAAAGCAAAATGGATTTTTGCATTGTTTAGATCATTGTTCTTGACAAATAACACATCAGTTCAGCTCTAGACACACTAGTTATGATGCTCCTTGATTAGATCACGGATAGAGCTGTCAACAGGAAGTTCTAGGGGATAATTAACTTGAATTGTTACATTCATTGACAAGCACCTTAGACAATTAACCAATCTTGCACCCATTCAATATTGATGTTCAACAACTTCAGACCATGAATTCCCTCCTCCATCCTCACCCCCCTTATTATCCCCTTTTTTCTATATTCATTTTTACTTCTTTATTTTTATTTTTTATCTGCTTATTTTTATTTTTGTTTATTTTTATTCATTGTTTTATCCCCACCTTTTATCCTATTTTCAATCTTTTTCCCACCACCTTCCCCTCCCCACACCCCACCCCCCACTAGGGCCATCTGTCCCTTGTTCATGTTGTTCTTTCCAGAGTGCTTTCCCTTGCCTGGCTATTATCACATTCTGCTTTCTATCCTTAATGTCACCATCAGCACCCATTTTAGCTAGTACCCCCACATTGACCTTTAGTTTATGACATCATTGGCAATCTCCCCTTTGTCTCCACCTATCGCTGGCCTTCTATCCAGCTTCATCTGCTCCACCACCCTTAAACAGTATAAATTTCACCACATTTTTTACTTCTCTTTAGCTCCGAAGAAGAGTCATATGGACTCGAAACGTTAATTCTGTCTTTCTCTCCACAGATGCTGTTAGACCTGCTGAGCTTTTCCAGCAATTTTTGTTTTTGTTTCAGATTTCTAGCATCCACAGTATTTTGCCTTTAACTTGATGAATGGCTATTATGCTTTAATTAAATCTTGAGAGGCATATTGTTTGGCACCTGTATTGCAGGTTTTATGGGAATGTTACAAGTTCTCTGCTCAGTTCAAACAGCATAAGGGGGCATGAACCTGATTGGCTGAAGCCCTGCGATCAACGCACACCAAAATTCCAAAATATGGTTGGTTTTTAAGGAAATGAAGGTACATTGCCACTTTAACCGATAAAATTACAATGTGATATCTTTTCAGTTAAAGCAGCAAGAGGTTTTTAAATTGGAAGCCGTGAGCGTCACTTCTGCTCAATTTTATTTTGTCCTTTTGACTTCAAAGCTGGTACATAAAACAAATACAGTCAGGGAGATGATGGGATGACTATTTGCAGTCAATTGCATCTAAAATTCTAAAAATGTGCATGATATAGTCTATCATCAGTGCCAGCTGATGGAATTATCTATGAGAGTCAGGCTATCTATGGTAAACCAGAGCCAGGCGATCGATCTCATGATGCCAAGTAAAGAGCTGGGTGTGCCAATTCATGCTTTATCTGCCTGGAAAATAGAATTGATTAAAAGCTTCTTTACCCGTCTGAGATAACCTTGTTTAGTGTGCAGCAGATACTTTGATTCTGAACTTTGACAAGACTACCAAACCATAAAAGTCTGAATTTCTACCCTAGTTTGTTTAGTTCACATATGTTTGGACCACGTACACAAATAACAGTGGCAGGATGGGACTCCATAGTGGTCAAAATGCCTACGAAACAGATTTCTGAGAAGCAGTACTGAATTCAGACACAGGGAGAAAATGAGCATCATAAAAGCAGACGAGCAGAGCTTTTTAGCCAGGGTATGGGCTTCCTTTCTCCGTACCAATCCATCCAGCACAGCTTGAGTTTGTCGATTGCTTGGCAGAGTTTCAGGAAAGGGAATTTCAAAAGTTATCAGTTCATTGCTTTGCTTCCACGGAGCTCTTGTGGCTCAGTAGGTAGCAGCCCTGTCTGTGAGCCAGAATCTCTGGTTCAAGTCCCACTCCATGGGCTGGATTTTCCTCTGAGGCTCATGAAATGTAGGCCCCAGGCCTATTGTGGCTTCCAACACACCCACCTGTCTCATGACTGACTTTGTCCGGGATTTTCGTGTTTTCAAGCAATGGGCGGGTTCCACCTGCCAGTTTGCCAGTTGCAATTGAATGCAGCCTTGCATTTGGGGACGGAGGCTTGTGCTTTCCCGCCTCTGCCCAGTAAAAGGGCAGTAAATGGCACCAAAATCAAACATATGCCTGAAGGTAGCGCTGCCACACCCTGGGCTGACCTGTGACCCTCACTGCGAAATACCCAACAGAAAGTTGACAATGAGCCTTGGGTGGAATTTTTTCTTTTACATTTTATTCAAGAAATTAAGGACTGAAGAACATTGTGACACATTTTTAGTAACATTTGAATTTCTGACTCTGAGTCTATTCCAATAACAATATTCCAGTGCTAAGTTAATGTTAGGGTGGAATATGATGGTACGTCATAGAACTTGCCATTGGTTGAGGTAGGAGGGAAAATAAGTTTCACTGATAGGAAAGAGTTGGCTTAAGAAAATATGTTTAAACTGGGCCCAGTTATTTACAGCAGGGAATAATATGAGTATGTCTGTCATTGAGGAAGCTAAATGGGACTTGGCTGAAAGCAGGGACCCCCTTAAAACATATTAACTTTGTTGGCACAGGTGAAGAGAAGTGAAAACTTTGCTTGATTGACAATTTTATGATATAATAAGCTATTTTTAGCTGTGATCTCTTTCTGTCAATGGTTCAAAGTGTATTTGCACAAGATAAAGATGTGTCAAGTGCTTATAACTTCTGTTATAGATACCTTAAAGGTCAGGTTGATTGACACTTTATAGGGCTGTAGTAACAGCAGTTTTTTTTAAAGAAAATTATGAATGGATGTTTTTTAAACAGTTCCACACATTCCATTGTTACGATAGGGTTCATTGGTTCTTTACAGAGTGTACACTGGGTGAATGGCATGGAAGTGCCATGAGTTGGCATGGAGGGTATGAGGGGCCATTGGAGGTGGATGGGGTGGCATGGGTAAGACCTTTTGAGCGTATCTGTCAAAAGGTTCCCGAATACAGGCTATGGTTCTTGAATCCTCTGAGGGGCTGTGGAGAAGCTGGCCTGATTCCACGAAAATTGCAGGGCCAGGAGATGCCTAACCCGCAATGGAGCTGAGCAGGTCTGGAGTACAGGGTGCAGGCTTGATACCATTATCCCATGATACTGAACATACATATGAATATATGAATAAGGAATAGGCCATTCGGCCCCTCAAGCCTGCTCCAACATTTACTAAGATCATGGCTGATCTGACAGTAACCTGAAATCTGCATCCCACCTACCCCAAATAACCTATCAAATCAACCTTACAAAGAATCTATTCACCTCTGCCTTAAATATATTCAAAAACTCTGCTCCCACAACCTTTTCAGGAAGAGAGTTCCAAAGACCCACGACCCTCTGAGTGAAGCAAGTTTGCCTCATCTCTGTTTTAAATGGGTGACCCCCTTATTTTTAAACAGTGACCCTAAGTTCTGGATTCTTCCACAAGAGGAAACATCCTCTCCACATCCACTCTGTCAAGACCCCTCAGGAACTTATGGGGAGAATTTTCTCCACGTCAGTGGTGCTGGGTGGGAGCGGGCGCGGGCGGGTGATTAGCCCATCGCTGCCCCACTCGGCTGCACGCCGCCATTTTGCGTGGGCGGGCCAATTAAGGCCCACCCAGCGTAACACGTACCCAGAAGCACTGAGCATTCCCTGTGCGGGCGGGCAGAGTAGGCCGAGTCGGGGGCCTGCACAAGAGCACAGAAATCTTCCTGAGGCACAGAGCTGCCTCAGGGACATTAGTTTGAGTTTTTAAATTTTAAATAAAGAAAGAAAAACATTTTAAGACATGTGCCCTGAGCCATGAGCTGGGACATGTCTATGAATTTTATTAAAAATTTTTATTGAAGTTTATAAACCTTCATGAAACCTCATCCTGCCCGTGGATGAGGTTTCATGAAAAATGTGAAGGCCGCCTGGGCTCTTCGCTTGCCCGCCAACCTTAAGGTTGGACGGGCAGCTATGTTAATTATTTAAATTGATATTTAAAAGGCCTTGATAGGCCTTTGACAGTTTAGCAGGCGCGCAGCCAACTCCTGTGCGCACCTGCCGAACAGAAGGTCTGAATGACACGTGGTGACATCAGGGCCCACGCCTGATGTCACCACGTGTCATTTTACACGTCGGCGAGCAGGGGCCACCCCCACACGCTGATTCGACGATTCTGGCCTATACGTTTCAATCAAGTCACCTCTTACTCTTCTAAACTCCAGTGGATACAAGCCTAGTTTGTCCAACCTTTCCTCATAAGACAACCCACCCATTCCAGGTATTAGTCTGGTAAACCTTCTCTGAACTGCTTCTAACGCATTTACATCCTTCCTTAAAAAAGGTGACCAATGCTGTACACGGTACTCCAGATCTGGTCTCACTATTGCCCTGTACAACTGAAGCATAGGCTAGAATCTTCTGTTCAGCGTGTGGGGGTGGGCCCTGCGCGCTGACGTGTAAAATGACGCGTGGTGACGTCGGGCGTGCTTCCCAAAGTCACTGCGCGTCATTCCAATCTTCAGTTTGGTGGGCGTGCACCGGAGTCGGCTGCGCATCCGCCAAACTGTCAAAGGCCTATTAAGGCCATTTAAATAGTAATTAATTCAATTAACTGAGCTGCCCATTCAACCTTAAGGTTGGCAGGCAGGCAAAGAGCCCAGGCAGCCTTCGCATTTTTCATGAAATCTCATCCACAGGTGGGGTGAGGTTTCATGAATTGTTTATTAATTAAATAAAATGTCTTATGAAAATTCATAAACAAGTCCCAGCTCATGTGACAATGTCACACGAGGGGACATGTCTGAGTAATTTTATTTTTTCATTTTTCTAATGTTTTATTATTAAATTAATCTCCCTGAGGCACAGAGCTGCCTCAGGGAGATTTCTGCGCCCTTCGTGCACATGCGCGAAAGAGCGCAGGGCCCGACTCTCCCTCCTCCCCCCGCCCATATAGGTAGCACTGAGCGCTACTGGGTGCACGTCACGCTGGGCTGGCCTTAATGGACCCGCCCATGTAAAATGGCACCACGCAGCCGATCGCTTGCAGCAATCGGCTCCGCGCCTGCCCACACCTGCTCCCGACCAGCCCGCCCGACAGAGAGAAAATTCTCCTCATAACATCCATACTTATGTATTCAATTCTCCTCGCAATAAATGATAACATTTGATTAGCATTCGTAATTACTTGCTATACCAGCATACTAGCCTTTTGTGATTCATGCACTAGGACACCTAGATCCTTCTCCAACACAGAGCTCTGCAATCTCTCACCATTTAGATAACATGCTTCTCTATTATTATCCCTGCCAAATGTAGAATTTCACATTTTCCCACACTATACTCCATTTGCCAGATCTTTGCCCACTCACTTAACCTATCTGTATCTTTTTGTAGCCTCCTTATGTCCTCTTCACTACTTACTTTCCTACCTATCTTTGTGTCATCAGCAAATTTGGCAACCATCCCATCCATTCCTTCATCCAAGTCATTTATATAAATTGTAAACAGTTGAGGCACTGATCCCTGTGGCACACCATTCGTTCCATCTTGCCAACCTGAAAAAGACCAATTTATGCCTACTTGTTGCTTCCTGTTAGCCAGTCAATTTTCTATCCATGCCAAAATGTTACCCCCATACCATTTTATTTTAATGTGGCACTTCATCAAATGCCTTCTGGAAATCTAAGTACAGTACATCCACTGGTTCCCCTTTATCCACAATGCATGTTACTTCCTCAAAGAACTCCAATAAGTTGTTTAAACATTATTTCCCTTTCACAAAACCATGTTGATTCTGCCTAATGACCCTGAGCCTATCCAACTGCCCTACTATAACTTCTTTAATAATAGCTTTCCTATGGCAGATGCTAAGCTAACAGGCCTGTAGTTTCCCGCTTTCTGTCTCCCTCCATTTTTGAATAATAGTTACATTTGCTATCTTCCAATCTAATGGGACCTCCCCCAAATCTAGGGAATTTTGGAAAATTAAAACCAATGCATCAACTATCTCACCAGACACTTCTTTTAAGACCCTAGGATGAATTGGGGTTACTGGGAACGGGGGCTGGAGTCCCGGAATTGGGTCCCGCCTATTGTTTCTAAATGGCCCCATAGTCCTTACGACTACATAATTTCCTCCAATCTTAATGCTAAAGCATTTGTCTTTTAAAATAACTCAACTTCTATAATGCAGCCCTCCATTTTATTTAATCTGGCTTCAGTTGAATAGATAATAGCGCATGGCTGAAAGATGAGGTTCAGTGCTTTATAAGTGCTAATGGACACATATTAAAATAATTCCGCACCAGTCAGCACCAGTTGGGAGAGGTGCTGAGAGAGACACCAAAACATATGATATACATCTGTGGCTTTTGCAGGTGAATCAGCTCTTTTCTTCTTACACTGCTTCCCTGCTCCCAACCAAATGTACTGTTTGTTCTATTCGTATCGCTTAATTGTAGTTTCAATCACTTTAATTTTTCTTGGGTTGTATTTTTTATTGAGACATTATGTACCATCATTTGCTGCAGCAGGACATTTAATGGCATCTCCTGTTAACTAGATTTGCCTTTGCATGTTTAAGTTTTTAATTTTTTTACATGATAACCGACGGAAAGTGCAAGAGATAGGTGTTAATTACCAGTAATTGACGCTGCTGGCATTGACAATTAACTGTTACAAATGTAAGGGAAATCAGGCATCTAGACCCTGCAGCAGTAGATCTCATGTCAAGGTTCTCCTCTGCAATAATTTTATTATGTTTAATGATGATGGTCAATTTCTAGTTATTTCTTTCATCTCATGTTATCGACAGTTTCTATGAGTACAGCAATGGAGATGTCCATGAATGTTGGGTATAAATGTAACTACATTCTTGTGATTCCACTTTCACCTTGTCAGGTATAAGTTAAGAAAAGAATAATAATTTTTTTTTATTCGTTCATGGAATGTGGGTGTTGCTGGCTAGGACAACATTTATTGCCCATCCCTACTTACCCTTGAGAAGGTGGTGATGAGCTGCCTTCTTGAACTGCTGCAGTCCATGTGCTGTAGATACACCCACAGTGCTGTTAGGAAGGGAGTTCCAGGATTTTGACCCAGCAGCAGTTAAACTATTTTTCTCATTAACTTTTTGCATCCAAAGCCATAACTCATTCGTTATACCAACCTATTACACTTCTTAATCAAAACATAAAGTATAGCAGCCAGAGGTTCCATGTGGTATGCATAGACAGATTATCCGATCTGCTTCCTATAAACAACCTTAAGGAGTATCTGCTCTGCTTCCATATAAGAATAATTTGCAGGTTTTTCTTCTTCATTAGGTTACCTAAGGTGAACATTTAGTTGCAGGGCACAGATTTGTTTTATTGTTTCATCCAGGCACTAATGATAAAACTGGAACGACAAACTAAAACATGGGAAATCTCACTTAGCTTCTTGCATTAATTTCTTGCTGCATATCAATGATATGGATTCCACAAAGAATTGCAATGACCTGCATTTCCTATAGTCTCCTTTGTGAAGAGCATTTGTTTTTGGGCATTTCTTGAATTTGGTTATAGTAGTTGACAAATTCACAATGTATGAAGAGATTCTGTAAAAGTTGTCTGTGAGAACTCAGTACTTTAATGTTCAATTGAAAAGATAGTTTGCAATGCACAAAGTGTCACAGATAATCCCTCCCTCTTTGTAGATTTTGTTTGCTTTTTCCTCATATGCATTAGCTCAGGATTAATTCAACACTCCGTGTTACTTTGAGAAAAACATTGAAATGTCTGGACAACTCTAATTCTTTGTTGATTTCACTTTAACTGTTCAGTTTCAACTATCTTTTCTCATCTCAATTTCCACTTATTGTCATTACTAGCAGTGGAGAAGAAAAATCGACTTGTGAATGAATTGTGATCACTGAGATTACATTATCTTTGCCTCATTTGTTTAGTTACAATGTTCTTCAGAAGACAAATGGTCTGGATAACCTTGGGAATATGCGCTGGGAACTTTTTGGTCTCCTCACCCTTGCCTGGGTGATTGTTTATTTCTGTATATTTAAAGGGGTAACGTGGACTGGAAAGGTAGGTTTATAGTTAGTTATTATATTGTCTCGTATAGATGGTTTATCGTTATTTGGAATATTGTATATTTTATCAAAGAGCAGAAGATCAATTATAATTAGAATTGTGCTATGATAAAGACCTTCAGAAGTTACATTATTAGCCCAAACAAATCAAAATATCTATTACAATACATTACATCATGCCTCACTTTTATTTCCTAATTTTCTAATCTCCCCTCCTCTCCAAAAGGTTCACTTGAGCATGTATCCTTCAGCAGCTGATTTCCTCCCATACCTCTTCCATGCACTCATTGTGATGATGAAAGTTAATAATCTTTACAACTTGCTGTTTTCTATCCTTAAGCCAATTTTTTATCCAGCGGATACTGATTCTCCTATTCCACAAGACTCAATTTTGTTAATCAGACTTTTATGTGGCACTTCATCACAGGCTTTCTTAAAATCTATATAGACAACATCCATTCCATTCTCTTCTTCATCAATTTTCTTTGCTACTTCATCAAAAAATTCTGTAGATTAGTCAAACACCATCTGTCTTTTACAAATTCATGCTGGCTCTCCTAATTAACTCAAACCTCTCCAAGTGCCTGTTAATTTTTTCTCCCTGATTAGTGTTTCTAAAACCATTGAAACTAAACTAACCAGCCTGTAGTTACTAGGAATGTTTTTACACCCTTTCTTGAGTAAGGGTGTCACATTTGCCACTCTCCAATCCTCTGGCACCACTTTATTTTCTTGTAATTGTATCTAGTAAGGATTGGAAGGTTAATTCATCTAATTGGTCTAAGGGTGGCAAGGCTGTCAGCCACTTTCCAACCAGCTGGTAAAATGCCAGCTGTCATGGGAAGGTGGCATGTGTGCCACCCTCACCATCCCAGCGGATTGTTTTTTCCCATCACCCCACCGCCCCCCCAACCCCACCCACTGTACACTCCCTAAAGCCCCGTAAAATCCCAGCCGATGATGCTAAGAACATAAAAGATGGCCACTTGGTCCATTGTTTCTCTCTGGTTCTTTCTGAAGCAATCCAAAATTAAAACCCAACGTCAGTTCTCTTCCCTTACCCCTGTCCTCACCCAACATCATAAAATATCTAAAAGACTGATTATCTAGTTATTTACCTCATTGCTACCTTGTTTTGTGAAAATATATATTTTTCTATATTACCTCATTGTATAGACTTCAAAAGTTTTTCATTGGTTGCAAATCACTTTGATATGTCTTAAATATGTCTTAAGATCATGAAAGACAATATAAAGAAATTTAAAGAAATCCACATAAAGACATTTCTCTTAACCTATCTTCTCACTCTCTTAATGATCATTTTAAACTGATAGTCCAGCAGTCAAAATCCTTCATGATTTTTAAAAACTTTATGAAATCTCCTCTTACCCCTCCGAGCTCCAGGTGAACTATTCTGAGTAAGTCAAGTCTCCCTTCATGACTATTTTTTAACCTCAGGTGGCATCCTGGTGAATGTAGGTTGTCTATTTTCTATTACTTTAATTTCCTTTCCATTAAAGGGACCCCTGAACTGCACACGCCAAACAATATGTTGTACAAATTTATCACTATTTCTTTACACAAATTCCAATGCCCCTATTTATAAAGTCCAAAATGCTGTTGGGTTATTTAAAGGCTTTATTCTTCTTGCAATTGTATTTTCTCAAAATTATGTATTTGAACCTCCAGGTTACTGTGATCATCCATGTCCTTCAGTGTGTATCTATTATATTTTCTCCTAAACTATATTACCTCATACTTAAATAAGTAATTAGCCATAGTCCAACAAAGGACCATAGGCATCTATTTCCATTAAGAGACAGAGGCGCACACACACACACACACACACACACACACACAATTGGTTATATATAGCTTGAGGGGCACCACTCTACAAAGTAAGGAGGCAGGTGCCCATGAGCTACTGGAGCTGGTACGGGGCGGGACGGGGGGGGCGTTGTTGAACCTATGCCATTAGTGTCATTCTGCATCACACACTAGCCATCTAAGCCAACTAACCCTCACAAAATACTTACTCACAATAAATTACATCTACTACCTGTCTGAACATTATGTGAACCAGTCTTTTAAAGTCTCTCCTCACTATATGCCAAAACCCCTATTTTTATGTCTTCAGCAAATTTTGAGATTATGCTTCCTATATATATATATATATAAGCCCAAATCATCTGTGTTTACCGAGGAAAAGTGGACCCAGCACCAGCCCTTTGGGTACACCTCTTCCAACTCTCCTTCAGCTCAAGCAACACCCATTTATCCTATCTCTGGTTCCTGTACTGCAACCCAATTTCTGTCTATGTGGTTACATTTCCACTTATACCATATGCCAGAATATTCCTAAAAAGCTTTTTTGTAAGATACCTTAACAAATATCTTCTGAAAATCTATATAAACTCCATTCCCTTTGTTTATCCATGTGGTTGCCTCTTCATAAAATTCTAGATAGCTAAACGCTTACTAACTTTATATGGAATTATGGATAATAAGAGTTTTCCCACAACTGTAGTTACACTAACCTGCCTATAGTTGCCTGATATATCCTTCTTTCCTTTCTTGAACATGGGTTCCACATTGACTTCTCTGCCCTCCCTTGGCACAATTTGCACACTTAAGGCACTCCCCTGGCCTCGTGCAGATTTAGGTTCCTCATGGAACTTCCCTAAGTTCCATGTCATTCAGATGCATGAACTTTCCTGTAGTGATCACACGATAATGACCAGCATTGGCTTCTTTTCTTTTTCTAGCTTGATCTGTGGTGTTCAATTTATTCTTTCTTAAGTATATGGACAGGGGACATGCAGGATTAAAGTAAGGAATAGATTTTGGGGGGAAAACATTTGAGTACTGGTAAAACTATCCTGTTTGTGTTCAATTATTTTAATCAACTTCTAAAAGTTATAATTCTGGTTATTTTAAGAAATATTTCTTTATCTGTATTTTCCATAATCTGAAAAATAAAAATTCATTCTATTAAATATTTTAAAACTTTCAGCACATTACTTAACACGCCATTTGATAACATTATTACAGGGCTAAATTTGGTTTTGCTAAAATTGCATCAAAAACTTATCCAGATTAGCCTTTGTACTTTAATGCAGTAGTATTAGGCTATTGATTTTGTTTTGTGATTGTATTGCAATTGCCTCCATTGCTATTAATAGTTTAACTATGGGCTGAGAATGTTTCATTACTTGGATAATGAATATTAAATTTGAATGAAATTCCCTCATTTGAAGCAGATAGCTTTTGCATTGCTGAGTCAGCTAGAAGTTCAGAAACTGAAAATGAAATTTACGTTAATTAGCACATGGCTTCCACTTTACAGTCACTTAATTCATAAATGATGTGTGATGAAGCTCAGATCTACAGGCACTGCTATATTTCTTGAAAATGCATTTTATGTAATCAATATTCTAATGTTGCTTTGAAGTTGTAGTGCTGAATAGACAAATTAAGCGCCACAGGGGCAGGAATAAGCCCATCAATCGTCTCAACCATAACAATTCTTTGTCTTTATTACTCCCAGTACCCTGTCCTTTCAACAACATTCCTTAATACCCCTTTTCCCCCAATTAGGTATCAATCTCCAGTTTAGGTTCCTCAATTGAATCTACATATATGGCCTTTTGGAAAGTATATTTCTCATTCTTACCTCCCTTTGTGGAGTAATTTTTCCTGGATTTTCTTTTAACTTTTAAAATAAAATTAATTAAGGTTATATCCATTTGTTTAAGGTTCCTATCTTCATCTACTTTATCCATTTTTAAAAATTCATTTACGGGATGTGGGCTTCGCTGGCTAGGCCAGCATCTATTGCCCATCCCTAATTGCCCTGAAGAAGGGGGTGGTGAGCTGCCTTCTTGAACTGCTGCAGTCCCTCTGGTATGGGTACACCCACAGTGTTGTCATTATAAACGAAAGGGAAGAGAGTAGACTAGCAGTCAGAAATTGTGCTTTGGACATGAGAGGAAAAACTGAAAGATGTAAAAAAAATTAATTCAGGGAAAGAAATAAGACTTGTGAGTAAAGCATTAGAACAGAAGGACAGGTTAGGGTGTGGGTCTCAATAAACATTCTTTATATAAACACACAGAGTATAAGAATCAAATTGAATGCATTGCAGGTGAAAATTCAACTTGGAGGTTATAACATGGCAACTATTACTGAGACATAGCTGCAAGATGGTCAGGATTGGGAACTAATATACCAGGTTATAAGGTCTATGGGCAAGAGAGGGAAAATAGTAAAAAGGGGAGAAGTAACTTAAGTGATTAAGGATGAAATCACTTCAGTGGCGAGAGAGGATAAAATGAGAAGTACACAGACAGTGCAAACTTTATGGGTAGAGTTAAGAAATAGAAAAGGATTTTATATTGTAGTAGGGGTTGTGTATAGGCCCCCTAATAGCAGCTGGGAAAAGGTAGATTGTATAAATACAGAGATTGGACAAGCATGTAGTAAAGGTTTTAATTGGGGGTGGGGGGCTAACTTTTATATAGATTAGGATAAGCAGACTAGCTCATATCAGAAAGGTAGTGAATTTCTTGGGTGTGTCTGGGATAGTTTTCTGCAGCAATATGTCCTAGAATCAACAAGGGGTTAGGCCATGTTGGATTTATTAATGAGAATTTTCTGGATTTAGTAAATAGTCTAACAGTCTAGGAACATATATCAAATGGTGATCATAGTACGATCAAGTTCAACCAATTGGTTGAAAGGGAGAAATGTGAAACAACTACTAAGATTCTAGACTTACATAAGGTTGACTTCAATGGGGTGAGACAGTGAACTGGGGAAACCTGTGAATGGGGAAAATGAGTGTTCAAACAAGAATTTAATATGACACAGAATGAGTTTATAGCGCTCAGTTCTACTTGCCAAAAAATACATCCATGGACAACTAAAGAGGCAAGAGCACAAAACTAACAGAAAAGGCATACAAAATGCAAAAAAAGAACAGGTCCTGGTGAATGTAAGAAGTGGTAAGAGTTATAAAAAAAGGCATATGAAAAGAAACTTGCAAGGTATATCAAAACTAACACAAAAAAAAATTCCAATAATATTAGGAAAAAGAGAGTGGTCAGGAGCAATGTGGGCACTTTGACAGCTGGTGATATTGTCAACAAAGGAAAAAAAATGACAGACATGCACCATGCACAATAATTTCTTTGCAACGTATCTACTGTTGAGGAAGAATTGAGCATGCATGCCATGCATCCCAGGCATGCTAGGCATCCCAAGGAAACTAATATTGAATCTAAGGCTCAATAAAATTAAGGCATTAAAAAGCGGCAAATCCGCAGGAGCAGATGATTTCCATCTCACAATTTAAAGACAAGTGGTGAGAACATTTCAGATGCCCTAACTATAATCTGCCAAAGTCCTCTCAATTTGGGAATTTGTGCATGCCACTGTTATTTAAGACAGACAGCAGAGGGAAACCAAGGAATTATAAACCAGTTAGCCTAACATCTATACTTAGGAAATTGCTAGAGTCTATAATTAAGGACAGGGTGACTGAACACCTTCAACATTTTTAGCTGAGCAAAGAAAGCCAGATTGGATTTGTAAAGGGTAGGTCATGGCTGATGAACCTGATTGAATTTTTTGAAGTGGTAACTAAAGTAATAATCAAGGGAATGTCTATAGATGTTATATATAAGGACTTCAGAAGGCATCAAATAAAGTTCCTCGTAAGATGGTTAGAAAACTTTAAGTTTGTGGAATTAAAGGCAAAGTGTTGACCTGGTTAGAAAACTGACTGTATGGCAAGAGGCAGTATACTAATTATGGTTTTATTTAGTGTGTAATGTACCTTTAAGAATAATACGTGTTAGGCAAGATCATATGATCTGTAGTAACTAATAGGAGAGTAGCGCAGGCTACCTCAGCAGCCAGTGTAAATAAACTTAATGTTTCGACCCAAGAAGTATCTGCAGGTCAACTCTATCATTAATAGTACAACTCGGCCACCCTACAACAAACTGGCAATGAGGATGGTACAGGATTGAACATAAGAAATCAAGTTAGAAAGAAATCGGCACTGTACCTTGCCCAGTGATTGTATGCAGCAAGCTCCATTAGAATTAAAGAAGTTATCCTCTCTCAAAATGCCACAACTTGGGAGAATTGATCCTTTTGAACCAGCCACAGATGATTGGTCTCAATACATAGAACACCTCATGTTCTTTTCTCAAGTGAACGAGATTAGCAGGAAGAGAAGAGGTGAGTGATCCCCTTGAGTACTTGTGGGAGCAAAACCTACAGTCTGATTTGAAGTTTGACTACACCCAGTGCCCCAGGTTTGAAGATTTCGATGAATTGGTGGACCTCGTGAAGGATCAAAGGATCATTTTCAACCAAAGCCCTCAGTCACGGTGCAGTTTAATTTGCAAAATAGAGCCCCAGGTGAGACAATTGCATGCTATGTGGCAAATTTGAAGCAGCTAAGGGAACATGGTGGGTTCAGTACGACTCTAAACAACATGCTCAGAGATTGTTTAGTGTGTGGTGTGAAAGGGAACTCTATTCAGAAAAGATTATTGTCCGAAGTGAATCTGGATTTCAAGAAGGTGCTAGAGATAGCGCTGGCCATGGAAAGTGTAGTAAAAGATTCAAAAACAATACAGGGTGTGCAAAATGTTGCTGTCCTCCACATTGGGCAGGAAACCTCAGCTGAAAGAGGCGCAAAAAAGCGAGACTCCGCCGAGAAGCGGGTAAAAGCCCCTGCTTAGTGAAGAATAAAGAAAAATAACTTAGCAGCAAAATTGAAGAATAATTTTAATAGAGGTGGAAACAATCAGTCTTTTAGCGATTGGCAGTTTTAAAAAATCGAATGATATTATTGTCACAGAAATGGACATATAATGAGGCAGTGCAAGGAAAGATTCAAGCAGGCTTGTAAACAAAAGAAGAAGCCAGTGAAATCTACAATGTAGAAGAGCCTGAAACAACAAATTCAGACATTTACTCATTGTTTAATCCGAAAGTTGGAAAGACAGAACCAAGTAAATGGCAAACCTATTAGAATGGAAGTGGACACGGGAGCTTCCACTACGGTAATTGGGGAACATACCTTCGGATATTTGACTAATGGTGAACATCAAATAAGTTTAGAAGAAACAGCCGCCAAGCTAAAAACATATTCGGGTGAAGATATTCAAGTAAAAGGCATAAGCAGTGTAATTGTCTATAATGAAAGCCAAAGCAATCAGTGTTAATATTGAGAGGCAGAGGACCAAACCTTCTAGGGTGAAATTGGCTAAGGGAAATCAACCTTGAGTGGCCACTGAGATTCCAAAAGGAAGCTGGAAGGGTTCCTGTTTTGAAAAAGGATTGTGGGAGGACTCAACAACCTGAAGAAATGCAGGCTGTCTTAAGCTAAACCCTGAAAGAACAGCAGAAGGAACTCGAAGAGACCCTGCTTGATGACAGAGTTCCAGAAGAGGTGAGCAACCTTCAATGGCAAAAAGAAAACCTGTTGAAAGACCTTCACACACTACAAGATTCCCTCAGGCCAAAGTTTGTACCTCTGAGAAAGTATGAAGAGAAACAGGAAGAATTCAGCAACTCTTTGAACAAACTGAAGAATAAATTGGCAGAGAAGACAGAACGATGTTCAATTTTCCAGGAGGCAGCAAACAAATACTAAAAAGAGACAGAAGAGCTGAAGAATCAGCTAAATGAAGCCAAAGAGACTTTGGAAGCAAAAGTAGCAGAATTTTCCAAGAAGCCGACAATGAAATTTTGGGAGACTCAGCCATTGAGCTCAGACAAGTTAAGCTTGCATCTGACAGAAGTCTGGCCAATAGTGAAGTCAAAGTGAAGGCTGAGATTAAAGGCTGCACTAGAAAGAAGGCGGATTGTAGAAATAAGATACAGAAATACTAATAGGGCTTTAATTCTGGCAGCATACGAATATACTTTCATACATAGGCCAGGCAATCAAATCGCAAATGCCGACACACTTAGTCATTTGCCTTTAAAAGAAAATGATGAGCATGTCCCAGTTCCACAGGAACTTGCTTTACTGTTAAATTTCTTAGATTCCTCACCAGTATGTGCTTGACAGATCAGGGACTGGACAAGTCAAGACGCAGTCCTATCTCAATTATGAGAACAAGTGCTACATGGTTGGTCATAGGAGCCCGTATCTGATGAAATGAAACCGTACTGCAACAGAAGACATGAAATAACCAGCCAGGATGGCATCTTATTGTGGGGAGCATGAGCAATAGTTCCTCCAAAGGGAAGGGAGTCACTTTGAATTGAGCTACACGGTGCCCACCCAGAAATTTCCCAAATGAAGACCATAGCACGCAGCTATCTATGGTGGGCTGGGATGGATGACGAAATTAAGTGTTTAGTAAAGCATTGTGTGCAATGTCAGCAACTGCAAAAGTTGCCAGTGACAGCTCCGTTACACCCATGGGAGTGGCCAGGTAGACCCTGGGTGCGGTTACACATTGACGACATTGGACCTTTCCTGGGAATAATGTTTCTGCTCATTGTCCATGCCCATTCAGAATGGTTGGACGTATATGATGTGAAGTCACCAATGTCAACCGCTACAACTGAGAGACTACATCAGAGTTTTGCCATTCACAGGCTACCAGAAGCAGTCATTTCCGATAACAGCACGGCATTTATGAATGTTGACTTTCAACAATTTATCAGCCTCAACGGTATCGTTCATGTGAAAACTGCACCGAACCACCTTTCTTCAAATGGACTGGCCAAAAGGGCGGTTCAAATGTTCAAGGCAGGCATGAGAAAGCTAATTGGCGATTCCTTGGCAACCAAGCTAGCACACTTTCTTTTTCATTACAGGACTACCCCTCACACAACTACAGGTGTCACACTTGTGGAGTTATTGTTGAAACGCTGTCTCAGGACGAAATTGAGCTTAATAATGCCGAATTTAGAGGGCAAGGTGGAAAGGAGTCAGGGAAGCCAGAAAACTAGACATGGCTGGCATAGTTGCGAGAGGAAATTTACTGTGGGAGAGCTGGTATATGTGAAGACCTTCGGGGAAGGACCAAAGTGTTTACCGGGTGAAATAAGTGCAGTGACAGGACATCTATCTTACCACGTGGAGCTGGAAGGCCGGATCATCCATAAACATGTGGCCCATTTAAGGAAGAGAGAGACAAATAACAAGATTTGGTTCTACCAGTGATCATGACAGGGTCTGCGTTTCCTGTTGAGGATACTCAACCCAGGTCTGACATGTCTGATGTTCCTGTAAGAGTTGAGGATACAGAACTGCAAGTGCCCGCTGAAGCACCTGATGCTCAGGCATCTCTGGAAAAAGAGATTCCTGACAAAGAATCTGAAGTTGTGGAGCTGCGATGTTCCACATGTACCAGGAAACCACCTGAAATACTGAACTTGTAAATTCCTTACTCAGTGTGAATATTATGTTGTCTTGAAAAATGTGTACCTGTAAAACTAATATGTATTGCGGAGTTAAAGAGGGAGGAATGTAGTAATTATGGTTTTATTTAGTGTGTAATGTACCTTTAAGAATAATACTTGTTAGGCAAGATCACATGATCTGTAGTAACCAATAGGAGAGTAGTGCGGTTTACCTCAGCAGCCAGTGTAGAGATAGAGTTGGAGTTGAAAGCACATGTGTAGTTGCGGCTGAGTATATTGTAAATAAATTTAATGGTTTCACCTAAGAAGTGTCTGCAGGTCAACTCTATCATTAATGGTACAACTCGGCCACCCTACAACAGGCAGAAAGTAGGAATAATGAGCAGGTACTATAATTGGCAGAATATGACGAGTGCTGTCCCAAAAGATTCTGCGTTAGAGCCTCAACTATTCATTGTATTAATTAACAACATATATGATGGAATAGAAAGCCACATATCCAAATTTTCTGATCATACAAAGAAAGGTGGCAGGTTAAACTGTTTAGGTGGGAGCATAAAATTACAAAGACTTTTTGATAGAATAAGCATATGGGCAAAACTGTGAGTTTCCCAACTTTGGGCCTAAAAAGGATAGAACTGTATACTTTCTAAATGGAGAGAAGCTAGAAATAATGAAGGTCCAATGAGACTTGGGAGTCCATTTACATAGATCATTTAAATTGTCATTACCAGGTACAGAAAATAATCAAAATGGCTAATGGAATGCTGGCCTTTATACCTAAAGGCCTAGAATTATAAAGAGGTAGAAGTCATGCTTCAGCCTTGGTGAGAGCTCACCTGTAGTATGATGAGCAGTGCTGGGCACCAGATCTTCGGAAGAATATGTTTTTTAATCAGAACAATACCTGAACTTCAAGGGTTAATTACAAGGAGAGATCACACAAACAAGGGTTGTTTTCCCTGGAATTTAGAAAGTTAACGGGTGATTTTCAAGATAATGAGGGTAGGAAGTGAAACACTATTTGGCTGGTTGGGGAGTCGAGCGCTGGGGAGCATAGTCTAAAAATTAGAGCCTGCTGGCCTTTCAGGAGTGAAATTAGGAATCAGTTCTCCAAGCAAAAGATGATCAAAGTTTGGAACTCTCTTCCACAAATGACAATTGATGCTAGGTCAATTGTTATGTTTAAGGCCCGGATTTTTGCAGCTCTAAAATGATGGGAAAGACCCAGATGCGGATCACCCCTTTTTCTAAAAGATCCAATTTTTTCTGGTAGAGGAATGGGGGTGGGGTATGATTCACACATGAGGGAAACCCAAACTCAGCAGGGCCTTTTGAACTCTGTTGAGTTCAAACAGATCCCCTTTTGGCTGCTGCAAGGGATTTACCCAGCAGTGTGGGAGTTATGAATGTTCACATTTCCGTAAGGGCTCTTTCAGAATGTGTAGCTGATTTCCAAAAGCTACAAGTATCTCAGTTGGTGGGCGGGGAAGGTTCTGGTTGCACAGTTTGATTGACAGCTTAAAGAGGATATTAAAGGATTAGCTATCTTTGATGTGCATATGAATAGAAGTTTGTTTTATATAAGCGATTAAAAGTTTGAATGGGCTTTCGAGAATGAGAGTTTTATTTAATATAGTGAAATCTGTATTAACTTTTTAAAACATAATTTTATTTCATTTCCACATGGCTTCTGAGGTGTACCCAGGGTGGATACCAGATGAGTTGGCACAGGTGGATGCAGGACATGGGTTGGCATGAGTTGACATGGCAGTATTAATGGCCTTGGTGTTAATTGGAGTTATGTTGGCATGGGGTTATAAAGAATCATGGGGGGGGGCAAGGAGGCATGAGTTAACATGGGGGTATAAAGGACCATGGGAGTGGGTTGGATGGGGGTGAATGGGATGAGGGGTAGAGTGCATAGAATCTTATAACACAACTGGGAAGAAGTCCCAGAAAACCAAGGCAGGCCTTTCAAACAGCCTGCCTCGTCACTTGGGATGGGGTCGAGCACATGGTCGCCTACGCTCTGTTTCCAGGGACAGCATTTCAGATTGATAGATTTTTGTTAACCAGGGTTATTAATGGATATGGGACAAAGGCCACTTGTGGAGTTAGGTTGTAGATCAACCATTATTGATTGGCGGAACACACTCAAGAGGTTGTTAGTGGTGGCTAGTCTTGTTTCTATGTTCTTGTCTTCCTACTTTAAACATCTCAATTATGTCATTGTGTAACCTTCTCATTTCTAGGAAACAACCAAGTTTATCTAGTCCTAAATCTCTTCATCCCATTTTAATCAATCATCAGGAGATTCTTTCCAAGGTTAATATATCCTTCCCACATTGCAAAACTGAACATCAAACTATAAATGAGGTTTCATCAGTGTTCTGTATAATTGCAGTAGGAATTCCTTGCTTTTATATCTAATCATCTTGTGATGAAGCTCAGCATTCCAATACCTTTCTCTTTGCAACCAATGCTGTATGCTAACTTTTATATACTCGGACCCCCAAATCCTTTTGTTCATCTATATCACCCCAACAGTGCTTTACCATTTACACCTTTCCCACCAGCCATTCTTACCTCACTACAGTGTGGAGGTGAAGTGATACAATCACCTATAAAGCTTCTGTTTTTGCCCCATGGGAAGATTACAGCCACCTCAGTTTCTATTAGCTGCAAAAGGAAAGCAGATATTGGTGGTGAGTACAGTCTTGTTATTGCATCCAACCAGCTAGAAGAGGGACCTGAGTTTGGTGGGATACATAAGAAAGAATAGGAAGAATAATAGGTAAATATATCCCACAAATAATCTGTAAGCTTTATCCTAATAATTGATTATTTTTTCTTGATGTTTTCTGTAACCAGGTTGTGTACTTCACTGCACTCTTCCCTTATGTTGTGCTGTTTGCCATCCTCATTAACAATGTGCAACTCCCAGGAGCCATAGATGGAATTAATTACTTTGCTAATCCAAAGTGGGAGAAATTAAAGGAAGTCCAGGTAAACATTATCATGTTAATGAATGAATTTTAAAGGTAGAGACTGTGGAATTTGGAAATTTAAGGGTTTACACTTCAATAAAAATGTATTTTGGTCAGGAAGATCTGATGACATTTCACCAAAAACTTCTGCCTATAGCTGAGACCACCTCACTCTTTAGAGCATTGGAATACAGGGTAATCCGGAGCTGAATTGAAAGAATCCTACCACCCCAATAACAGGCCTCACCATGTTCACCCCAGGTTCCATTAATGATTCAGACTGGCTTAACAATCACCTATAATGCTTTGGAATATTATGGACGCTGCCCAACACAGATGTTAGATTAGCAAGTCTATTAGAGAGGTTGGTATGTGTCCGAACTTCCATTGCCAAGCATAACACCCAAAAGCCACCTTGACCCAACTAACCTGCCCTCCAATTCCAAAGAGAAAGACTGATCTGAATAATCAAACCAAAATATCTATAGAAGATGCTAACAACTATTTAATGATTGTATTATTTGAACATCATCTGTACTGTGGAAGATCTGTTGAGCAAGATAAAATCATGATGAAACTTAAAATAGATCCCCATTTTCAATCATCAGAGATGATGATCCTGTTATATAGAAATGAAAGAAAAATTGTTTGTGCTGATCTTTTCATATCCTCATATCCCACGCATTACATGGGATAAGGAATTGTTGATATTTACACTTTGAACATTCAAGTACACCTTGAATCCACCAAAAAGCTCCAGTTTTTAACTGACTTCTCTCAGTCCAGTGGTGCATATAATTTATTCCAACAAATACACCAGAAGTCTGTCTGAATATCAGAAACAAAACTTAAATATTTAAACTTAAAATGAAAAATTAATATGATTTTTACTTTAAACAAATATAATTCAAATTGCAGGTACCGGACCCTGTATCCGGGAAGCTTGGGAATGGATGTGTGCCAGATTTGGGGATTTTACACATTTTGGGTCATAGACCTCATGAATGCCCAGTCTTGAGTTGCTAGATCTGTTCATAATACACAAAATAAAGTATAGAAAATAAACAGTAAAAGGATCTTATTGAAATTGCTACCTAGCTTCCAATGTAACTGGTTTTCGGGTCCTTCCAGGTTTTGGGACGCTGGATAAGGGGTCCAGAACCTGTAAATGATATTCAATTTTGGGGTTCCTTATGTGCTTTTGCTTTGACAGCTATGGAATGAAGATCCATTTTTATAAATTAATCACGATAATTGTTTTTCTTATTAATAATTGTTATGATGCTGGGAGCTGAATGTTGACTGGGGGCCCAGCAACCTACTGCATTGTACAAATGTTCAAAACTGTTCTTAAATTACAATACATTTATGTAGTTACTGATGATTATTGTGACTCAATTGTGTAATCACATTACAGGTCACATTAACGTACACATCTCCCTTCAGAGTGACTTGCGTGACATCCCATTTGCATCCTCATACAGTTTGTCAGTACCATATCATTGGCCTGCTAGGAGGGCCATTTCACTTGTAAAGCTTGGGATAGCACTAGCAAAACTCACCTACCAGGGCATCAGTCTTCAATCACTGATGACTGGAAGGTATCCCTCTGTAAAAGTAGTTGCATCTTATATTTCTACACTGGCATTATTCTCTATGAAACCCTGCTTGTGGAAGTGCTCTGGATAGTCAGATCATCATAACGAAATGTAAGGCCAAATGGAGCACTGGGTGAGTGTATCCATTGAAGATGGTCTCAAGGTAATGTGTGAAAATATCCAATGCCAAGAAGATCAGCTGTCAGAATCACAGGATGGTAAAATTATCTAGTGTTTACTTATCTAAAGATCAAAGCAGTTTTCTCCATCTCAAAAGTCCATTTTAATGTTTATTGATGTTCTGTAATCCAATTCTGTCACAGATGGAAATGATACTATTATTTATACCCTAAAATGTGATTTATATTGTCATCCAGGCGTTTAGTTTAGCCTAGATTACACTGAGTCATGATTACACTTAACCCCCATTACAGTTAGTCCATTTAGTCAGAATGCCACCATTTTGTTTTATTATCTACACCAAAAGTCCAATTGATGCCTTAACGGTCCCAAATAAGACCTTCTAAACTGTATTTGTGATTGCTTTCTTTTGTCAAAAACCTTGGAAACTTTGGGAATAGTTCCAGCATGCAGGGTATGATGAAAGATCTATATCTGTTAAATTTGACTTTTTTAAGGTAAAAAGTCAATTGGTACAATCAGGAATTTAATTAAGTAAAAAATAAATAAAAAATAAAAAATATCTGGAAAAACTCAGCAGGTCTGGCAGCATCGGCGGAGAAGAGTACAGTTGACATTTCGAGTCCTCATGACCCTTCAACAGAACTAAGTAAAAATAGGAGAGGGGTGAAATATAAGCTGGTTTAAGGGGGGGGGGAATAGCTCTAGTCGGGGTGGGGTGAAATAAGACTAAAAGGGCATAAAAGGTATAGATAAATGATCGGTGGAATACATTAAAAATAATGGAAATAGGTGGGAAAAGAAAAATCTATATAAATTATTGGAAAAAACAAAAAGGAAGGGAAGAAACAGAAAGGGGGTGGGGATGGAGGAGGGAGTTTAAGATCTAAAATTGTTGAACTCAATATTCAGTCCAGAAGGCTGTAAAGTGCCTAGTCAGAAGATGATGTGCTGTTCCTCCAGTTTGCGTTGAGCTTCACTGGAACAATGCAGCAAGCCAAGGACAGACATGTGGGCAAGAGAGCAGGGTGGAGTGTTAAAATGGCAAGCGACAGGGAGGTCTGGGTGATGCTTGCGGACAGACCGAAGGTGTTCTGCAAAGCAGTCACCCAGTCTGCGTTTGGTCTCTCCAATGTAGAGGAAACCGCATTGGGAGCAACGAATGCAGTAGACTAAGTTGAAGGAAATGCAAGTGAAATGCTGCTTCACTGGAATGGAGTGTTTGGGCCCTTGGACGGTGAGTTTTTTGTTTTTATCTCAGGAATTTAATTTATCTGTTAACACTTGCTCATTTCTTAGGCTGCAATTATCCAGCCCCTCACACTGACAGGGTCTTCCAGTCCCACCAATGTGAATGAAGATTTCAATGGCTCGCTGGCCCTGCTGTGGGAGAACTCGCTGCAGGTGGGGTGGGGTGGGGTGGGGAGAAGCGGGGTGGGGGGAAGCGGGGAGGGGGGGGGGGGGTGGGTGTGGGGCTGGAAAATTTCAGCCTTAGCCTTTCCAAAGTAGACAGAAAATACTTCTACTCAACCTTATCATCAACTTCTTACTGTTCAAGGGAAGAGTTATTCACTGGCAATTCATTCACAACTCCATGCAATATCAGGTGAAAATAATTTAATACATTTTCTCTAAAATTCCTTTTGAATTACACTGAACCTCCTGTGCAGTAACTGGCAGGAGGCCAGCTGACCTTGACTTCCCATATCTATCCTCCCCGAACCCACTAGATTGCGCTCGGTCTCAGTTACTTCTGTGTGTCTGCTAGCTGACCTTCATCCACCTCTTACGAGGCAACTCATGGCCTGGGGTGGAGCTAATTGAGAGCCTCCCTAAGCCAGCAGTCTCTCTCTGGTTCTGAGGCTGAAACAGGGCCCAGGCATGTTCAGGTACACCAAATAAGCAGAAGTGTACTGGCCTGCAAAAGGGTGTAGCCAGGCAAAGGACCCCCAAAGAATCAAAAAAGTTTTATAGGGAGGCGATAGTGTAGTGGTATTATTGTTGGAACTAGTAATCCAGAGACCCAGGGTAAATGCTCTAGGGACCCAGGTTCGAATCCTGCCACAGCAGATGGTGTTTGAATTCAATGGTGATGGAATTTGAATTCAGTAAAAATCTGGAATTAAAAATCTATTGATGACCATGAAATGATTGTTGTAAAAGCCCATCTGGTTCACTAATGTCCCTTTAGGGAAGGAAATCTGCCATCCATACCTGGCCTACATGTGACTCCAGACCCACAGCAATGTGGTTGACTCCTAAATCCTCTCTGAAATGGCCTAACAAGCCACTCAGTTGTATCAAACCGCTAGAAAGTCACAGAAAAGGAATGAAACCAGATGGACCACCAGGCATCAACCTAGGTACCGGAAATGACAACAGCAAACTCAGCCCTGTCAACCCTGCAAAGTCCTCCTTACTAATATCTGGGGGCTAGAGCCAAAATTGGGAGAGCTGCCCCACAGACTAGTTAAGCAACAGCCTGACATAGTCATCCTCACGGAATCATATCTTACAGATAATGTCCCAGACTCCACCATCACCATCCCTGGGTATGTCCTGTCCCACTGGCAGGACTGACCCAGCAAAGGTGGTGGCACTGTGGTATACAGTTGGGAGGGAGTTGCTCTGGGAGTCCTCAACATCCACTCCGGACCCCATGAAGTCTCATGGCATCAGGTCAAACATTGGCAAAGAAACCTCCTGCTGAGTACCACATACCCTCCTTCTTTTAATGAATCAGTGCTCCTCCATATTGAACACCACTTGGAGGAAGCACTGAGGGTGGCAAGGGTGCAGAATGTACTCTGGGTGGGGAACTACAATGCCCATCACCAAGAGTGGCACGAAGCACCACCACTGACCAAGCTGGCCAAGTCCTGAATGACATAGCTGCTAGACTGGGTCTGCGGTAGGTGGTGAGGGAACCAACACGAGGGAAAAACATACTTGACCTCATCCTCACCAACCTGCCTGCCGCAGATGCATCTGTCCATGACAGTATCAATGAGTAACCAACGCACAGTCATTGTGGAGACAAAGTCCTGCCTTCACACTGAGGCTACCCCCCATCGTGTTGTGTGGCACTACCACCATGCTAAATGGGATAGATTTTGAACAGATCTAGCAACTCAAGACTGGGCATCTGTGAGGCTCTGTGGGCCATCAGCAGCAGCAGAATTACACTCGAGCACAATCTGTAACCTTATGGGCTGGCATATCCCCCACTCTACCATTACCATCAAGTCAGGGGATCAACTCCAGTTCAATGAAGAGTGCAGGAGGGCATGCCAGGAGGCATACCTAAAAATGACGTGTCAACCTATTGAAGCTATAATACAGGCCTACTTGCGTGCCAAACACAAAGCAGCAAGTGATAGACAGAGTTAAGTGATCCCACAACAAACGGATCAGATCTAAGCTCTACAGTCCTGCCACATCCAGTTGTGAATGGCGGTGGACAGTTAAACAACTCACTGAAGGAGGAGGCTCCACAAATATCCCCATCCTCAATGATGGAGGAGCCAAGCACATCAGTGCAAAAGATAAGGCTGAAGCATTGGCTACAATCTTCAGCCAAAAGTGCCGATTGGATGATCCATCTTGGCCTCCTCCAGAGGTCCCCAGCATCACAGATGCCAGGCTTCAGCCAATTTGATTCACTCCATGTGATATCAAGAAACGGCTGAAGGCACTGGATACTGCAAAGGCTATGGAAGTGGTCATCAATAGTGCTATCAAGCGGCACTTACTTAGCAATAACCTACTCACTGACGCCCAGTTTGAGTTCCACCAGGGCCTCTCAGCCCCTGACCTCATTACAGCCTTGGTTCAAACATGGACAAAACAGCTGAACTCCCGAAATGAGAGTGACTGCCTTTGACATCAAGGCAGGATTTGACCAAGTGTGGCATCAAGGAGCCCTAGCAAAACTGGAGTCAATGGGAATCAGGGGGAAAACTCTCCACTGGCTGAAGTCATAACTAGCACAAAGGAAGATGGGTGTAATTGCTGGGCTCCCCAAAGCCTATCCACCATCTACAAGGCACAAGTCAGGAGTGTGATGGAATACTCCCCACTCGCCTGGATGAGTGCAGCTCCCACAACACTCAAGAAACTTGACTCCGTCCAGGACAAAGCAGCCTGCTTGATTGGCACCACACCCACAAACATTCACTCCCTCCACCACCAATGCACAGGAGCAGCAGTGTGTACCATCTACAAGATATACTGCAGGAATTTGCCAAGGTTCCTTTGACAGCACCTTCGAAACCCATGACCACTACCACCTAGAAGGACAAGGACAGCAGATAGATGGGAACACCACCGCCTGGAAGTTCCCCTCCAAGTCACTCACCACACCATCCTGACTTGGAAATATATTGCCATTCCTTCACTGTTGCTGGATCAAAATCCTGGAACCCCCTTCCTAACAGTACTGTGGGTGTACCTACACCACATGGACTGCAGCGGTTCAAGAAGGCAACTCACCATCACCTTCTCAAGGGCATCTAGGGATGGGCAATAAATGCTGGCCTGGCCAGCGAAGCCCACATTCCATGAATAAATTTTAAAAAGCAATTTCACAGCTTACCCCATCAAGACAGTACACCACTGTGTCAATCACCTGGCTGGTCTCACATTCCAGTACTAAGAGATCCTCTGGTTCCACAGATTTTGACATTTCCTTCCTGTCAATCAGGTTGTTATATTCTACTTTTAGTAATTTTTCTGTACTTAAGCAACAGGACGTACATTACCTACAGTGTTAAAAGTATTTCTCAACAAAATATCAGCATGAACAATTTCTCTCCCTCTGTGGTCTAGTTTGTAACTGTGCACAGAGATTTCTAGAATGGCAAATTATATGATTTCAGCTTCCAATTTCACTTAGAACGTAAGGCTTTTAAAAAATTTGCAGGCTTCTGTACCATGCAATTTAACTCTCCAAAGATTTATTATTGTATTTACATTGTGGTGGGGAAATTTTTAATTTTTAATTTTTGTGTTCCAGTGTATAAATTTAGGGAAAAAATTTATAGGGCTCGCATTGCTGATTGTTATCCCTTCAGTCCCTTTTTGAAATTACATTGATGTGGATGTTGGATTATGGGGCTTTCAAGGTTAAATAATCCATCTACACTCAGAGCTAAGCATTAACTCGAAGAATGGACACTTGAGTTAGGTGCTGGAACACAACTGGCACCAATAGAATTGTGGTCCAGCCTAAACATCTGTACCTTCGGACAAGTGGGGAGAAAATTGAGGGGGTGGGGGTAGCAGTTGTAGAGGATCTGGTTTTCTTTGAAATTATGAACTTTTAAAGTCGGTCATTTTGTACTTGCAGCTGGTTCAATGTAACGGCCAGCAACCTATCACAATTGTATGACAATGATCAGGGTAAAAAAGGCCCCTCCCTATTACCTTACCCAGAATGCTGCATGGCTATTGTCCTCAGACTCACACATTTGCTCAGTGTCATTGTCTTTATTTTATTCTCAGGTATGGGTATATGCTGCTGTCCAGGTCTTCAATTCCATTGGCATTGGCTTTGGTTCACTGATTTCCATGTCGAGTTACAACAAGTTCGACAACAATATTCTTAAGTATTTTTGTTTATTCTTGCCTTTATGAGTGCGCTGGGATTTACCAATAATTATTAGTATAGCTCAACTAATGAAGCCAATCTGAAATCCTGTATCATTATCCTATTCTGTTATTATTTTAAATGTGTTTTATAAATGGTGGACTGGCAGCTCTACTAGTGCAACGTAGCAGGCTGAATTTCCATGGGCAGACTTTTAGCCCTTGTCGGGCAGTCTTGGCAGGGGCGGGCAGGGGCAGTCGGGAAGCTGCCCGCCGCCCGCGATCGAGGCCAGAAGGCGATTTCACGCTGGTGGGCCAATTAAGGCCCACCTAGTGTGAAACGCAAGTGGCAACACTCAGCGCTACCTGTATGGGCAGGGGGAGGAGGGCGAATGGGGTGAGTGCGAACTTCACGCATGCACGTGACTGCGCGCTTCAGAATCTGCCTGAGTCACAGAGCTGCCTCAGGGAGGTGAAGAGTTTAAAAAAAAAATAAAGAATTGAAAAATGTAATAAAACATGTCCCCGCTCATGTGACAGGGACATGTTATTAATTAAAATTTTAAAACTTTCATTTTTATTTGCTTTAGGATACCTCATCCCACTCTTGGATGAGGTTTCCTAAAAAGTGCAAAGGCCGCTTGGCCTTCTCGCCTGCCCGCCAACACTAAGGTTGGACGGGCAGTGAAACGTTTCCTTCAATAGCCTTGTTAATGGCCTTAATAAGCCTTTTAATTGTCGGCGGGCGTGCTGCCGACTCCTTCGCACGCCTGCTGACCGAAATATCACGCGACTGCGCGTTGGCGTTGGGACGCTCGCCTGACATCAACGCGCATCATTTCACTCTCGTGTGGGTCGGGCACGCACCCGCCCGCAGAGCTAAAAATTTTGCCTCATGGGAAATCTCCCACCCTATGGCTGTAACCAGCAGAACAGCCACCCGTAAAAACAGTGGAGGATTTCAACAGAATATAAATCAGATAGGTTCTATAAATAGTGGGCTATCTGTCCAATGAGATTACCACCTAGGCCACAAGACCATAAGACCATAAGACATAGGAGCAAAAATTAGGCCATTCGGTCCATTGAGTCTGCTCCACCATTCAATCATGGCTGATAAGTTTCTCAACCCCATTCTCCCGCCTTCGCCCCATAACCTTTGATCCCCTTACCAATCAAGAACCTATCTATCTCGGTCTTAAATACACTCAGTGACCTGGCCTCCACAGCCTTCTGTGGCAATGAATTCCATAGATTCACCACTCTCTGGCTAAAGAAGTTTCTCCTCATCTCTGTTCTAAAAGGTCTTCCCTTTACTCTGTGCTCTCAGGTCCTAGTCTCTCCTACTAATGGAAACATCTTCCCCACGTCCACTCTATCCAGGCCTTTCAGTATTCTGTAAGTTTCAATCAAATCCCCCCTCATCCTTCTAAACTCCATCGAGTATAGACCCAGAGTCCTCAAACGTTCCTCTTAAGCCTTTTATTCCTGGGATCATTCTCGTGAACCTCCTCTGGACCCTCTCCAGAGCCAGATCATCCTTCCTGAGGTTTGGGGCCCAAACTTGCTCACAATATTCTAAATGTGGTCTGACCAGAGCCTTATAAAACCTCAGCAGCACATCCCTGCTTTTATATTCTAGTCCTCTCGAAATAAATGCCAACATTGCATTTGCCTACCTAACTACCGCGTCAACCTGCAAGTTAACCTTAAGAGAATCCTGGACTAGGACTCCCAAGTCCCTTTTCACTCCAGATTTCTGAATTCTCTCCCCATTTAGAAAATGGTCTATAGCTCTATTCTTCCTACCAAAGTGCATGACCTCACATTTCCCCACATTGTATTCCATCTGCCACTTCTTTGCCAATTCTCCTAACCTGTCCAAATCCTTCTGCAGCCTCCCTGCCTCCTCAATACTACCTGTCCCTCCACCTATATTTGTATCATCTGCAAACTTAGCCAGAATGCCCTCAGTTCCTTCATCTAGATCATTAATGTATTAAGTGAAAAGTTGTGGTCCCAACACTGACCCCTGCGGAACTCCACTAGTCACCGCCCGCCATCCTGAGAAGGACCCCCTTATCCCCACTCTCTGCCTCTTGCCAGACAGCCAATCTATCCATGCTAGTATCTTGCCTCTAACACCATGGGCTCTTATCTTACTGAGCAGCCTCCTGTGCGGCACTTTGTCAAAGGCCTTCTGGAAGTCCAAGTAGATAACATCCATTGGCTCTCCTTTGTCTAACCTACTCATTACCTCCTCAAAGAATTCTAACAGATTTGTCAGGCATGAAACTATGAAACTTTGCCCTATTTTACCATGCCATGAAGATCAAATTTTACTCCACGGTATTTAAACTTTCAGAAAACATTTAATGTTTCACATGAAAAGCTGATGTGCAGCATAAACCAGTGGGTATTCTAGGTCAAACTTGGGAATGTGTTAGGAATTGGCTGAAAGGTGTAAAGCAATGGACCAAGGAGTAAGATCAGGCTGGGCAGATGTATTGAGTCGAGTACCCCAAGTACTGGTACTGGGGCCCCAACCATTGATGATTCAGATAAATGATCTGGATTCCTATTTTGAATACAGTTCTGGCTGTTAAGGTCTTTGGAAAACATTTAAGTGCCAGAAAGAGCCCAGAGAATGGTAACAGGCCATGTATTAGATGACTGAGTTATAAGGAAACTCTGGCTTTGAAAAGAAATAAATTAGACAGAACTTTATAGCGATATGTAAGTGGTATCTGAATAGTATCTAAGTAGATCCATTGCAGGCAGAATCAGGAGAATTTATAATGGGGGATAGAGAAATGGCAGAGAAGCTAAATGATTACTTTGTGCCTATCTTCACTGAAGAAGACACAATAAATCTCCCAGAATTAGAGATCCAAGAGACGAGGGAGAATGAGGAATTGAAGGAAAATAATATTAGTAAGCAGGTTGTATTGGAGAAATTAATAGGACCGAAGGTTGATAAGTCCCCAGGACCAGATATTCTACATCCCAGAGTGTTGAAAAATGTAGCTATGGAGATAGAGGATGCATTGGTGATAATCTTCCAAAATTCTATAGATTCTGGAATGGTTCCTGCAGTTTGGAAGGTAGCAAATCTCACCCCACTATTTAAGAAGGGAGAGAGAGAGGAAGCCTTATAACAGTAGTAGGGAAAATGCTGGAAGCTGTTATAAAGGATGTGGTAAATGGAAACTTAAATAATAATGATCTGACTGGATATGGTCAACATGGATTTACGAATGGGAAATCATGTTTGACAAACCTGTTGGTGTTTTTTGAGGATGTTACTAACATGGACAAAGGGGATGTAGTATACTTGGATTTTCAGAAGACTTTTGATAAAGTCCACCACAGGAGGTTGGTTAGCAAAAAGTAAAGCACACGGGATGGGAGGTAATATACTGCTATGGATTAAGGATTGGTTAACAGGCAGAAAACAGACATTAGGAATAAACGGGTCATTCTCGTGTTGGCAAGCTGTAACGAGTGGGGCACCGTAAGGATCAGTGCTTGGGCCCCAGCTGTTCACAATATATATCAATGATTTGGATGTGGGGACCAATTGTAATGTTTCCAAGTTTGCAGATGACACAAAGCTAGGTGGGAATGTGTGTTGTGAGGAAGATGTAAAACGGCTACAGGAGGATTTGGACAGACTTAGTGAGTGGGCAAGAACGTGGCAGATGGAGCATAATGTGGAAAAATGTTAGGTTATCCACTTTGGTAGGAGGAACAGATGTGCAGAGTATTTCTTAAATGGTGAGCAATTAGAAAGTGTAGATGTACAAAGGGACCTGGGTACCCTCATCAATAAGTCACTGAAGGCTAACATGCAGGTGCAGCAAGCAATTAGGAAGGCTAATGGTATGTTAGCCTTTATCTCAAGGGGATTTGAGTACAGAAGTAGCAAAGTCTTGCTTCAATTGTGTAGACCTTGATTAGATGGCATCTGAAGTACTGCGTGCAGTTTTGGTTCCTTACTTTAGGAAAGATATTATTGTCATAGAGGGAGTGCAGCAAAGGTTCACCAGACTTATTCCTGGGACGGCGGGACTGTCCTATAATGAGAGATTGGGAAAACTAGGCCTGTTTTCTCTAGAGTTTTGAAGACTGAGAGGTGATCTCATTGAAACCTATAAAATACTTAAAGAGATAGACAGGGTAGATGCAGGTAAGATGTTTCCTCTGGTTGGGGAGTCTAGAACCAGGGGGCACAATTTCAAAATAAGGTGGAAGCCACTTAGGACTGAGATGAGGAGAATTATTTTTTCTCAGAGGGTTGTGGATGTTTGAAATTCTCTACCCCAGAGGGCCGTGGAAGCTCAGTCACAGTATGTTTAAAACAGAGATTGACAGATTTCTAAATACCAATGACACAAAGGGATATGGGGATAGTGTGGGAAAAAGGAATTGAAATGGATGATCAGCCATGATCGTATTGAATAGCAGAGCGGGCTTGATGGGCTGAAATGGCCTACTCCTGCTCCTATGTTCCTACGTTAAACCATGACTAAAGGACAAGGGGACAGAGATAGAAAACTAGAAAATGGCAATTTCAAAAGGGCAACAACTCTGAAGTTAATTAAAAAGCAGTTAGACAATGTAATGGGATGCATTGAAGCTCTCTATGAAAGATCAGCCAAATGGCCTTCCTCATTTGTATTTATCCTTGTGATCTTTTGGATTATGTGAAAGCCCCTAAAATGACTATCATTGATTAAGGAAATAATGAGCCATTATAACTTCATTATTTCTGATATCCTCAGTCCTTCTTGTCCTGGAATCTTCAAGTTTCTAAAGCCCAAACTTTGTGTCACCTAATTGCTACTTCCTAATTTATTTCATCTCTCTTTTTGACTCTTTTTAGCCTGCACTATTGGTCTCAGCCCTTCAGCTTAGTAAATGGTTTGGTTTCTTAATAAAAAAAACTTGCCTGTTTAATCAAAGTTCTCTCACATCTACTAGTGTCAATTTTCCACCTGTGGGCAACAGGCACTTTCCCTGGGCAAGAGACATTCTCTGGGCAAGAGATGTTCCTGGACAACGTAAGAACATAAAAAATAGGAGCAGGAGTGGACCATATATCACCTCGGGTCTGCTCTGATATTCAAAAAATTCATGGCTGATCTTCAGCCTTAACTTCACTTTCTCACCTGCTCCCCAAATCCTTTGATTCGCTGAGAAACCAAAAGTCCATTTATCTCAATCTTTAATATAGTCAACAATGGAGAATCCATAACCTCTGGGTTGGAGAATTTCAAAGATTCTGAATGAAGAAATTTCTCCTCATCTCAGCCCTAAATGATCAACCCTTTATTCTGAGGGCAGAATCATCCCAGGTTTGCACTAAGTGCAGTAGCGGGTGGGTAAGACAACGTTCTACCCGCCAGCTGCAATGGCGGCTTTTCACACTTTTTCATCCCAGATCCGCCACATTAATTATGCATTCCCAGGAAACACGCCATTTCCATGGCGGGCAGGCTCTCGTTCACCTCACCGCTTCATCACGCCGGGTGCCATATTTAAAGTGTAGCCGTGCGCACACATCTCAGTGCTTCCAGCCCACGACTGCTGCAAAGATGACATGGCTCTGAAAGACAAAAAGACTACAACCCCTAGGTTCAGTGATGCGTCCCTCTAACACTTTTTGGACACATGATGTCCTGCATCCCCGCTCTGGATGGGCAGCAACATCACTAATCCGGCTTGGGAGGCGGTGGCAGCGGTGGTCAGCGCCAACACCCTCAAAAGAGGACAGCCACCCAGTGCCACAAGAGGATGAATGATCTTTTCCATTCCGCCAGGGTAAGTCACTCTTCTCATCACTCTCAGCTCACACACTCACAAACATCACACATCCACAGGGCCCTCACTCACTGCCGGTTCAAAGGACATCACCATTCACTCTCTCACACTCACCATCATTGTCCTCAAAAACAGAATTACCTGGAAAAGTGTAAGCAGGATGCCTGCCAGGCCAGGCATACTTATCATCTGGCCTGGCAGGCATCCTGCTTACACTCTCTCCATCTCTATTCTGCAGGACCAGCTGGCACACAACAAGAGGGAGAGGTCACAGGCCAGTGGAGGAATGCCTGAAATCAAGAGCCTCACGGGCTTTGAAACCAGAGCCTTCCAGCTGGCCTGTGACGATCTGGACCAGTCCTGTGCTGACGGTGACGTCGGTGGTGCTCTACCAAGTGAGGATCCAGCAGTGCAACATCCATCAGACAACCATGCTGTGAGTGATGTGTCCTGTTTCACAGGCCACTGCCATGCACTAATTATCTCCCCTTGCTTCCGCAGGCACATCTGGAAAACAGCCGACGGAGTCCATGACCCAGGGCCTCCAATGAAGCCCCGAAGAAACCTCTGAAGAGGAATCTGGAGGCACCCTCCCTGAAGTCCCATCACAGCGCTCACCACACCCTCCACCAGCGCAGAGACACACACTCGGTGGGACTTTGCTTTAGAGTAGGCTCGGGATCACAATCTGGTGAGCACATCACACTATCGGACCCACAGCAGGCGCCGGCAGGGACTTCCCAGGTGTCCGACACTCAGAGAACTGCTGGAGGCCAGAAATTTGCTGCATCCAAGTCAGATGAAAAGCTTCTGGATTCGGTCATTTCACAGTTGCTGGAGCCGCAAATGCAAGCTCGGAAACATCAGGACAGGATGTCCTCCGATTGCAAGGCACAATGGAGGAGTCTGTCCACCTTCAGGCTGAGGTGATAGTGCCAGCATGCCAACGCACCGAGGTCAACACTGGCAGGATGGTGGCCACCATGGAGACCTTGGTCCAGTGTGTCACTCCTGCATTGCTGCGTGGGCTCAACTCCACTGCTAATGCCATAGTTGGCCTCCAACAATGTGCACATGAAAGGGGTGTGGGGCAGTTTGATCTCACTCCAGCTACCCTTTCTCCTCAAGGCATCAGCCAGGGGCCCCTGGCCACCCATAGGGAGGGGGATCAGCAGGTGTACCCCCCAGGGCCATCCATCCAGGTGACTCCGGGAGCGGCCGGCCCATCCAAATCCCCTCTCCCTGTGACCTCAGCAACTCCAGCTTCACAGGCCGAGGAGGGTGCCACTGCCACACAGCAGGACCCCGAAAGCAGGCCGGAGCCCTCCAGGTCTCGGCCCTCCAGAGGACGCCCGCCAAGGTCATCACAGACAGGATGTAGCAGTCAGCAGGCTGCCACCACCTCCACTGTAGATGGCCGGGCGGCAGGGTTAGGAAAGTTAAGAAGATGTGGTTGAACAGCCTGGGCACGGGTGTTAATCATTTGTACAGAATGTTCACTATTGTCATAAACTCCCTGCCTATGGCTCCTTGTTCTGATGAGCAGTGTTCTTGTCACTCAAATGTGAAACCTTTCTGCACAAGATAAAGGCAGGTGTCTCAGCCCAGGGTCTCTTCCCTGTGCTTTGTGTAGCCTTCAGCCCAAAGTGATGGTCTAGTCTCTCACTCCCTGGACACATTCCTGATGCCTGCACCTCAATGGTGCTTGTCATTGCTGTCCGAATGTTGTGGGCAGGTGTCACAGAGTTCTGTCACTCTATCTGTGTATTCTCAGCACCTTTAAGATGGGGCTGGCCCCCATCTCTTCAACATCTGTGACCGGTGACGCTGTGCTCCTGAAGGAGTCAGGTGCTGAAGGCAGACAAAGGATCAGATGCTTTTAAAGTTTCATGGCTGCATCTCTATGATATGATCCTGATCACAGAGCGCAAGCGAGCTGCCCTCGGCCAGACAAGAGTTGGACATTCTCAGAGGCTATGTGAAGATCTATGGAGTGTCCTCACAGCATGTCATCATCATCCTCCTGCAAATGAGTGATTATTAGGGCCTCCATTGCATCTCCATGACAGGAGCATTATAACAGAGGGTATGTGTGCTTCCTTAAGTCAGACTGGAGTCAAACGCTCACAGACGCAACGTGAGGATCTATGGTGTCTCCTCACTGCATGTCGTCATCATCCTCCACAAATCTAGCAGCTATCAGGGCCACCTGAGCGCGCCTGCCTTGTCTAGCCAGTGCGAGGGCCTTACCCCCGTCACCATCGCCTTCGAGGACCCCCTCACCCTCATCCCCGTCAGCATCTTCCTCACCGGAGGAGATGTGCAGCTCCTCCATCTCCTCAGCCAGCTCCTCTCCCCGTTGCAGTGCCAGGTTTTAAAGGGCGCAGCAGGCGACAATGATGCATGACATTCTCTGTGGACTATATTGCAGAGCTCCACCAGACCGGTCCAGGCACTGGAATCTCATCTTCACTATCCTGATGGTTTGCTCCACCAAGTTGCGAGTTACAGCATGGGCCTCGTTATACCCTCACTCTGCTGCAGTCTGAGGCTGCTGCACGGGTGTCGTCACCCACGGCCTCTGTGGGTAACCCTTGTCTGCGAGGAGCCATCCTTGCAGCTTCTGAAAGATGTCAGGGATCTGTGACCGACTGAGAATGTGGGATTCGAGGACACTGCCTGGAAACCGTGCGCAGAGCTGCAGGATGCATTTGTGGTGGTCACACACCAGCTGTACATTCAACCAATAGAGTCCCCTGAGGTTGACATAGTTGACCGCGAGTTGCGACGGAGATCTGAGCGCCACAGGAGTGCAGTCAATGGCCTCTAGCTTCTCTACCCACTCAAGCAACGTAGAAGCATCAAAGTGCCACCAAGTGCTCCAGAGGTTTTCACCCTTCATACACCGTGTTTTAGTGGACCGCAGAACAGTTGGATGACTGGGCACGTTGTACAATCTCCTTGCTAAAGCTGGCTGTGGAGCAGTCACTGGTGGAGTTGCTCACAGCCCCTTGCAATGTCATCCCAGTTTGGACCAGTCACCCCCATGGTGTAAGCTAACAGTGCAGCCTTGCAGTGTGGGTTAGAAGAATGCTGCGCCTGAGCTGAGAGCACAGCATGCAGTCCAATGGGCAAAGTTGCCGCCAATTGGTCGGGTGGAGTGGGGCAGAGGAAGGTGGGGTTTCGGGCAGCCGTGCAGCGCACTAAACTCTGGCCATCCAAGTGGTGGCCAGCACTCTCTGGGATGCGTTAAGGGGCCTTCAGACTTAACCGAGAACCATTATCGCCAAAGACTGTGCATGTCGAGGGAACTGTGGGAAACCTGAGATCTGGGCAAATCCAATCACTCTTGCATCCTGGTTGTTCTGGTCCAGGGCAGAATGCACAAAGTTGTGTGCCCTCGCAAAGATGGCCTCCGTGACCTCATGGATGCATTTGTGGGTGGAGGCTTGTGACCAACCAGCTCCCTAGACATGCGCAGTCTTCGGTGACACTGGTCATCTCGCCGGAATGAAAGACAGCGTCTATAAACCCTGGGTCTAGCTAAGGGTTGACCAACAGCTTGCTGTGGCTCTTAGGCAGCACGTGTGGGAGCCCCAGCCGCCCCTTCTTCCTGAGGGTGCTGCTCCTCCCTCTGCGCAGCCAGATGCCTCAACCACTCTCTTCTCAGTCGTCTTCACTCTCTGTACACTACAAGGCATACAGCTAGTTCACCAGGATCTGTGATCCTGATGTACTCCTCCTGCAGTATGAAAGAGAGAGATGCGTGGGTTAGCATGGGTGTACAAAGAACCTCTCTTGGTTAAGTCTGAAGGCCCCTTAACGCATCCCAGAGAGTGCCGGCCACCACTTGGATGGCCAGAGATTAGTGCACTGCATGGCTGCCCAAAACCGCACCCATCTCTGCCCCACTCCAGCCGACTGATTGGCAGCAGCTTTGCCCACTGGACTGCATGCTGTGCTCTCAGCTCAGGCACAGGCATTCTCCTAACCCGCACTGCAAGGCTGCACAGTTAGCTTGAACCATGGGGGAGACTGGTCCAATCCGGGATGACATTGTAAGGGGCTGTGAGCAACTCCAGCAGTGACTGCTCCATGGCCAGCTTTAGCAAGGGGATTGTACAATGTGCTCAGTCATCCAACTGTTCCGCAGTCCACTAAAACACTCATTAGTTTGCAGTCTGTGCCCAAGGGGTGAAAAGCTCTGGAGCACTTGATGGCACTTTGAAGCCTCTGCGTTGTTTGAGTGGGCAGAGAAGCTAGAGGCCCGACTCCAATCATATCAATGTCCTGCGCCTGAACTGTCTCAGCTGCAGTGTCCCTAATACGTGGCCGCTTCCCTCACCCCTCATCCACCCTACCCCACATGTGCCTGTGGGCAACCCTCAACCGCAGGGCAGCCCTTGCCCCCCACCCCCAAGTTGCCTCATTCACAGGGCAGCCCATGCAACCCCCCACCCCCAAACACACCTCAACCGCAGGGCAGCCCTTTGCCCTTTGCCCTCACCACCCCCCCCCAGCCAACTCCCAATGTGCCTCAACCTTGAAGTCCAACAGGTGACCCAGGCGAGCACTCTGGAACATTACTGTGTACTCACCTCCGAGTTATATGCTGTTGTAAAGCACGTCAGCTTGATCAGGCAGACGATCCAGCAGGATGGGAGGGTGTTGGGGAATGATTCCGGCGGGCTTGGCTTATAATGAAATGCAGATGTATTACAGTGAGGATCCTGACGTCCAATGGCAGGAAACACAGCCCGCCATTGGCGGGTCGAGCGGACAGTCGCAAACTAGTATCACGACGTCATAAAACCGATTTTTGGCCTTCTCACCATATTGTCCACTCACACCACTGAACACGCTTGACGCCAGCAGGCACGGACTATTCTGCCCTGAGACTGTGTTCCCATGTTCTACCTTCTGCAGCCAGGGGAAGGAACCTCTCAGTGCCTGCCCTGTCAAGCCTCTTCAAAATCTTGTGTGTTTTAATGAGATCACCTTTCACTCTTCTAGACTCCAGATAGTATAGGCCCAATTTACTCACCCTGTCATCATAGGGCAATGCTGTTATCCCAGGAACCAAATGAGTAACCCTTCACTACCGCCTCTGAGGCAAGTATAATGCTTCCTTAGACATGGAGAACAAGACAGCGCACGGTACTCCAGGTCTCACCAAAGCCCTGTGCAATTGTAGCAACAATGTCCTTGCACTCCAGCCCCTTTGCAATAAAGGCCTCATTCTATTTGCCTCCCTCATTGGTTGCTGTACCTGCATGTTAAATTTTTGTGTTCCTTGTATGAATACATCCAAGCCTCCCTGAACATCAACATTTGCAAATTCCATGCATTCTAAAAAATATTCTGCTTATCTATTTTTACGACCAAAGTGAATAGCCTCAGTGTTGTCCACATCATACATCATCTGCCACCTTGTTGCCCACTCACTTAACCTGTCTACATTTCTTTACAGATTCTTTGTGTCCTCCTCATAGCTTACATTCTCACATTTGTATCATCAGCAAACTTAGATACATTATTCTCTGTCTCTTTGTCTAAGCCATTAATATTGATTGTAATAACTGAAGCCTCAGCACTGATCCTTGCGGCACTTCGCTAGACACAGGCCGCCTATTTGAAAATGCCCCACTTATCCCTACTCTCTGATTCCTGTCTGTTAACCAATCTCTATCCATGCATATATGTTACCTCCAACTCCATGAGCTCTCCTTTTGCATGTTAACCCTTTACATTGCATCTTATTGAATGCCTTTTGGAAATCCAAGTAAACTACATCTACTGTCTCCCCTTTATCTACCTAATAAGTTACATTCTCAAAATTTTAACTCCAATAAATTTGTCAAATGTGATTTCCCTTTCACAAAACATTGTTGCCTCAGTCTGCTGATACTATGATTTTCTAAATTCAAGATTAAGACTTCCTTCATGATAGATTGCAACGTTTTCTCAATGACTGCTGTCAAGCTAACTAGCCTGTACTTCCCTGTTTTCTCTCTCCCTAGTTTCTGGAATAGTGATGCTTCATTTGTTAAAATTCCATTCCACTGGAACCATTCTAGAATCCACATAATTTTGGAAAATTATGACCAGTGTATCCACTACCTGTACAGCTACTTCTTTTAGAACACTATGATGTAGGCCATCAGGTCCGAGGGACTTGTCATATTTTAGACACTCAAGTTTCTCTAATACTTTTTCTCTGCTGATATTCCCTCACATCTATTAGCCCCTTGGTTAGTCTCTATCTCTGGTATATAATTTGTGTCTTCTACTGTGTCTAGAAACACAAAAAGCAGATTCTTCTGGTCGGCATGTGGGAGTGGGCCCTGCATGCCGACACGTAGAATGACACGCAGTGATGTCGGGTGTGCGTCCCGATGTCACCGCGCGTCATTCCAATCTTCAGTTCGGCCGGCGGGCACTGGAGTCAGCTGCGTGCCCGCCGAACTGTCAAAGGCCTATTAAGGCCATTAATCAACTAATTGAAGTACTTATCTGGGCTGCCTGTCCAACCTTAAGGTTGGTGGGCAGGCGAAGAGCCCAGGCGGCCTCCGCATTTTTCATGGAACCTCATCCATGGGCGGGATGAGGTTTAATGAAGGGTTTACTAATTTAATGAAATGTTTCATGTAAATTCATAAACTTGTCCCAGCTCATGTGACAATGTCACATGAGGGGACATGTCTGAATAATTTTATTTTTTTATTTTTCACATCTTTAGGACTTTTCTTAATCTCCCTGAGGCACGGCGCTGCCTAAGGGAGATTTCTGCACTCTTTTGCGTGCATGCGCGAAAGAGCGCAGACCCTGACTTTGACTCCTCCCACCGCCCATACAGGTAGCGCTGAGCACTTCCGGGTGCGCGTCACGCTTGGCGGGCCTTAATTGGTCCACCCACCTAAAATGGCAGCGTGCAACCGATCGCAGGTGGCGCCCGCTCCTGCCCAGCCCGCCCAGCGGGGAGAAAATTCTCCCCAAAATATTTGTTCAACATATCTGCCATTTCCTCATTCCCCATGATAATTTCTCCTGTCTCTGCCTCTAAGGGACCAATGTTAACTTTAGCTACTCTCCACCTTTCTATATACTTGGTAAAAGTTGTAATGATCTTGACTTACATTCTGGCTAATTTATTATAATATTCTAATTTTTTTCTGTTTTATCAACTCTTTGGTCACCCTTTGCTGGTTTCTAAATGTTCCCAATCTCAGGCTTACCACTATTTTCTATAACATTATTAGCCTCCTCTTTTAATCTAATATACTAGAAAGTCAAAGATGGATCTTTCTATAGATACAAACATACAAATTAGGGGCAGGAGTAGGCCAATTAACCCTCCACCATTCAATAATATCATGGCTGATCTAACTGTGGCCTCAACACTACTTTCTTGCCTACTTCCTTTACCCTTTGACCCCTTATTAGTCAAAAATCTATCGACCTCTACGTTAATAATATTCAATGACCCTACCTCTACTGTTCTCTGGGGAAGAGACTTCCACAAGCTCACAACCATCTGAGAGAAAAAATTTCTCCTCATCTCTGTCTTAAGTTGGAGACTGCTTATCTTTAAAATGTGTCCCCGAATTCTATTCTTTCCCACAAGGGGAAACATCCTCTCAGCATCCACTCTGTCAAGCCCCTCAGGGTCTTATGTTTCAATAAGATCACCTTTCATTCTTCTAAACTCCAGGCCCAGCCTGTCTAACTTTTCCTCATAAGATAACTCCCTCAACCCAGGAATCAGTTGAGTGAATCTTCTCTGAACTGCTTCTAATGCAATTATGTAAGGAGACCAAAACTCTACAAAGTACTCCAGATGTGGTCTCACCAATACTCTGTACTCTGTACAACTGTTGCAAAACATCCCTACTTTTATATTCCATTCCCCTTGCAATAAATGCCAACATTCCATTTGCCTTCCTAATCACTTGTTGTACCTGCATACTATATGATTCATGTACCAGGACACCCAGATCCCTCTGTACCTCAGAGTTCTGCAATCACTTTCTATTTAAGCAATATACTACGTTTCTATTCTTCCTGCCAAAGTGGACAAGTTCATATTCTCCCACATTATACTCCACCAAATACTCCACCAATATACTGCCAAATTTTTGCCCAATCACTTAACCTATCTATATCCCTTTGGAGACTCCTTGTATCCTTTTCACAACTTACTCTCTATCTTTGTTCCTGAGTATTTTTTTTAACAGATCTATTTTTATTGAAAAATTTGAATCATTGAATGGTATACGTGTTGCTGGGCACTTCTCACAATAGTCATGCCCTGGGCATTGAGCCTAGGAAAATCATTACATAGAACTTAATCAAAGAGTTAATTATTATGAATTGGAAACTCGTCTGATTATGAGTCTTCTCAAACATTTGAGTAATTTGTAAACAAATTGCTTACAGCTACATATTAATATTTAGTAATTATGTTTTCATTTCCACACAGAGATACATTGGCCATCTCATTGACTAATGCAGCCACAAGTATCTTTTCTGGGTTTGTTATTTTCTCTGCATTTGGATACATGTCCCATATGATTAAAGTCCCTATTGATGATATTGCTGTAGATGGTAAGTGAATGTAAAGATGCAAAAAGCAGCTGCAATTGACTGAGACTTGGGGCTGAATTTTTGGACCTTCTGAGGTCAGGGATGGAGGTGGGCGGGGCCCAAAGATACCAGTGCCGGCTGGTGTGCCCATTTCCCAATCCTGTTCCTGGCACCGGACATTTTTCCGATGCGGGTTCAGGCAGGGCACCTGCCCCCCACCACCCCGCCCCCATTAATCGGGTAGCCAGTTTGGCTCATTAAGAGCCTTGTTAAACTTGTGGGGTTATCCATGGGTTTCCTGACATGACAGCGGGCAGTTTGAATGCCTGGAGGTTGGCGTGAAGTGACAGGCCGAGTGCCAGTGCTCCAGGCAGGCCCAAATCTCCCCGCCTGGGTGGGGATACAGTGAAAGGCCGCCTTTTGGTGGGATTCCACCAGCCTGTGCCACACCGCAGTGGTGGCCCAGCTGCTTTTTCTGTTTTTTTTTAAACCTTTAAACGAATTGGCGAGAGGGCGTATTCATGTTCCTTTTATGGATGCTCCTCTGATGTTGGAAGGCCTCTGATTGATCCTCCAGCTTCAAGGACCTGCCTGTTGCCCTTAATTGGACAGGGAACCCAACTCTGTGCCAATTAAGGAGAAACCCCGGTCAAAAGCCAAAAGAGTCACTGTTTCTCCCCTGGGGTAAGTTCGGGACCCAGTCCCAACACCTATTTCTTGCTCCTGAAAGAAAATTAAGATCCCAAATTCTGGTGACATGCTTTAACCAGAAATATGTGCAAGTAAACGTCCAATATTTTCACCTTACCATGGTTGTAGGGATGGGGAAGATGGCATGGATGCTGCAGCATGTTGCAGTACAGAAGGCATTAAAAATAAAAGTGCTAGTGTTTCTGGCAAGATGTCTCAGCACCTTCAAATAATGAAGGAGGGTTGAGTTTGAATTCTAGTCTGTATTGAATGAGTTGATCTTGGGCAAGACAGTAGAAATACTATAGTTGGCCTCTGAGTTAGAGGAAAGAATCTCAGCTATGGTCCTTGCACACTATCCAGCAGCTCACGTATTTTTGTGGGTGTTGGATGAGGAGAGGAATGGGCCTGGCTGTGACTTCCTTATAGTCAAGTAGTTTGTCAACTCCCAGTGTCTGGTTAAGATTAATAGCTGTTGATAGAGCTGTGCCCAGAAGATATCAACACCTTCAATAGGAAAGGATGAAAGACGGAGAAAATTGGTGAGAAAAAAAGTTGCAGCAAAAAATTACGTATTTTGGAGGCAAATAATTTTTTTCCTTATTCCAATTGTTTCATGTGGTATTATCACTGCAGTAGGTAACTTATACAAAGGTTCTTAACCTTGCAGGACCAGGATTGGTGTTTGTGGTTTACCCAGAAGCCTTTATTACGATGCCAGTTTCTCCTCTGTGGGCAGTGCTGTTTTTCATTATGCTGCTGCTTTTGGGGCTTGACAGTGAGGTAAGTCATTATAAAACATTGGCAACTTCAGGATACAGTGATGACTGAGGAGGCATGGCAGCTGCAGCAGAGAATTGCAAGTTTATATCCAGTGTTGTTAAACTTTCTCTACCTTCCTGGGATACTTGCCTCTATTAGCCGAGGCATAGAAATCAAGACAGGGAGGTTATGCTGGAACTGTATAAAATACTGGTTAGGCCACAGCTGGAGTACTGCGTGCAGTTCTGGTCACTACATTATAGGAAGGATGTGATTGCACTGGAGAGGATGCAGAGGAGATTTACCAGGATGCTGCCTGGGCTGAAGGGTCTGAACTATGAGGAAAGATTGGATAGCCTAGGGTTGTTTTCCTTGGAGCAGCGAAGGTTGAGAGGGAACCTGATAGACATGTATAAGATTATTAGGGGCATAAGTAGGATGGATAGGAAGGCACATTTTCCATTAGTAGATGGGTCAATAACCAGGGGGCATAGTTTTAAGGTAAGAGATAGAAGGCAAAGAGGGGAGTTAAGGAGAAATGTTTTCACCCAGCGGGTGGTGGGAGTCTGGAACTCACTGCCTTAAAGGGTGGTTGAGTCAGAAACTCTTGTAACATTTAAGAAGTATTTAGATATTCACTTGCATTGCCATAGCCTTCAGGACTATGGGCCAAGCGCTGGAAAATGGGAATAGTGTAGTCAGATCCTTGTTGACCGGCACAGACACAATGGGCCGAATGGCCTCTTTCTGTGCTTTAAACGTCTATGAGTCTACATACAAGGAGGTGACGATTGCTAAAAAAAAATCCGCACTGTGAACAAATTCTGAATCCATCAAAAGGTCTGAAGAAAAATTGTCCAGCAGACACTAGCAGCAACTGGCCTGAAGACATCACCTACAATCCTGCAGTGATATTACACTTTCTCACCACATTAACAATTCAGACCATTGTCTCATACACAGTACCACACCAACCCACAACACCGCCCACCTCCCCCAACCACTCTCCACCCAGTTCCTGAAATTATATAAACACAGTCAAATTATATTTGGAGTGTAAAATAAATTATCTTCTCTCTCAACAGTAGAAAATTCAAATAGACCTGACCATATAAATGCTGAAATCAAGGAAGTATTTCTGCCCAATATAAATCATAACTTCATGTAACTTCTCAAACAGATAATGCATAATTTCTTTAAACATATCTAAGCATTAGTGTGTTGATTTACACAAAAAAGCTGCAAGTAATTGAGTTAAACATGGGATTGCGGCTCACTTTTGCCTAGTGAATCGTAATGTAAAAGAAACAGTTCAGCTGCCACCAGCTCAATAGCTAAAACAAATTCATTGAACAACTCATAAAGAACAAGTAATCTAACAATGATTATAATTGAATATTTACAGAAACACATATCTTAACCAACCCACCAAGAAACAAAAATAATAAAAAGATTACAATGTAATCATGCACCACTGCCCGTCAATTATGAGGGAAGGGCCTATGTTCACCAACTATTGAATGAGTAATTCCCCAAACTTGTAGGATCACCGACCAGGCAGATAAAAAAACCATTATCCATGAGTCATGTGAGAATCCCAATACCAGAAGTAAAAGGCCAAGCAGTGCCACTCTCAGTCTTACTCTCTTGTGCCTCATTTCGTAGATGGTTAGACTATTTTTCAGTCTTACTGTTAGCCATAATAACCCTCACACATCTGGATTAGAAGGTTATAGGTTCAAGTTCCACTCCAGGGCATAATCTAATGTTATGATATTTGCCAGGCTGACCAAATCCACAAGGGAAACTTGGCTCTGCTATCACAATGGTTTTGCAATTTGTATTTATTATGATGTTTGTGCACTGAATTCAGAAGTAATGAAACCACTAACACGTTTAGAGATTTTAAAAATATAAGTTAAAACATTTATTAACAAAAGAAAAGAATTAAAACACATACACAAGATTACAGTTACAATGTTATTTAATATTATAACAAATCCCAAAATTCCTAATTAACCTGACTCCCAACTACACACACCCTTTAACGCAACAGTCCAAAATAGATTTTAAATTTAGATAGGCAATCCAGCAAGGTTAGCACAAGCATCCACTCGACAGTGAAATTCCAAAGGCTTTTAACACAACTTTGGTTACTTGAACAGCAGGCTTCTGCAAAAGCGAACTGATCTCAATACAGATTCAATTAAATCAGCCACATACACACACATAAGCCTACCTTACAATATCCCACAATACTATTATGAAAAATATGATAGTTTTGTGACACTAAGCTGACACTTCAGTGCGGTACTAGAGATATCACCACATGGGTTAGATGTTAAACCCTGGCTGCTTACTCAGGTGCATGCAACAAATCCCATTGCAGTAATTGAAGAAGAGCGGGGGTGTTTTCTCAGTGTGATGGCCAGTGTGTACTCCTCAACAGAGGGCACTAAAATAAATTATTTGGTCATTTATTTTATTGTGCATTGTGGGATCTTGCTGTTCACATATTTGCTGCTGTAGTTCCCTGTATTATAACAGTGATTAAACTTTAAAAGTACTTAATTGACTGTAAAGCAAATTGGGACATTCTGAAGTTGTGAAAGGTGTTATCTAAATGTAATTTTTTTTTTCTTCTTTTAACATTAGAAATTAATTTAATCTTTTAGAAATGACCTTTAAATGCACATAGTGATGCTTTAGGAATATTAATCCATATCTTTTGAGATTTTCAAATTGTCTCCTCATGAGATTCTTACCTACCATCCTCAAAAGAACTTCCAATTACATACCTGCCTTCTTTAAGAAAACCTGATAACTAACCTTGATGAAAAAGAATTGTTTCTTTTACATCCTTGAAAAGAGTCTCCTAGGCAAACTGGATTTTAAATAACTAGCCATTCAAATTTTAAAATTCTGTCACATAAACACTGAACCAAAATTGCGCTGTCGATCTTAAATATATTAAATGTTCTAAACGTCAAGTAATAATTATTTGGGGTGTTGTAACATCCTGAGCTGGACCCTTCAGTTTGTATGGACGATGCCCAGGTGACTCGTTTCCATACTGTACCTCTTATCAGGGAGACTAACAACCTTTGCAACTTTGCATTAGGATGGGCTTTCAGAGACTGCTGAATTCTCTGTGCAATGATTAAATGTTAAAGAGGCAAATATCAAAAAATACACAATTTTGGTCACATCCACTTTGCTCAGTTTTACTTTGAAGCTTTTTTCAATCCAACTAAGAAGTCTGTCTAGTGACCTTTCTGTGCCTAACTCAGAAGCTAATTGTGTATCACCCACCAGTTTTTTCACTTCTTCCCAGCTTTTAATAATAACACATGCATAGACTATTAAATCCATGATCTGCTCCTTGGTGATTGCACTCAGTTATAGATGACTCTCGACTCTCTTTGTTTTGTTCCATCCAATAAAGGCATTCACTAAATTATCATCACACCATAAGCCTTTCTCTTATAAGATAGATTTTTTTAAATCTTACATACAGAGCAGTTTATTTCTTTGTAATGAAAAAAATGCATTTAATAGATTGAGCAGCACAGCAAGTAGGCAAATCAGCAGGACTCTGAATGATAATACTATTACTAAGCTTGGCACCAAATCTAAAACACAAAGAAAAATAAGTTTCGTTTAATTAAAAAACACAAATACTGGGCCCCTCCCACCAGCGGAATTTTCCAGTCCCGCCAAAGCCAATGGACTTTTGAACAGCTCGCCACATTTCCCGGGCTTGCCCCTGCCACAACGGGGCCATAAAATTCCACCACTGGGGCTGCACAGCAAGCCCATGGTGGGGAAAGGCACAGGGTGGGGATTGTGTCTCGGGTGCGGGCCCTTTGAAAGTAAAGGGGATCTGCTTGGCTTAAAATTTTAAATAGGGATTCTGTGCCTTTCAATTTTGGGTAATAGCCTACTTATTTTATATTTCTACTGAGCAAATTGTACTTAATTGAGTTTTATTTGGTGTTGGGATTTATTATATGGCGTTCGGGTTTTATTTAAGGAACATGTAACATTCCAGAGGAAGTCAGGGATTCATCGATGCAATTATTTCACACGTGTCTTCTTTTTCTCCCTTGTTTTACAGTTTGCTATGGTCGATGTGATGGTGACAAGTCTATTGGATGCCCACCGGGATTGGCTACTGAAATGTTTGAAAAGGAAAGAGTTTGTGGTGTTGGGTGTCTGTGTCGTAGGCTTTCTGTTCGGAATTCCAAATGTCACACAGGTATACTTTTCACCAAATGCCAGTCAAATGCATTTTCTAAGTATAAACTTTTATAATGTCAAAGTATTAGCTGAAGATACTTTATTTGGATCAAACTGCCACCGTAACTCAGACACTTTTACCTTTATTGTCTTAGCATTTTCCAGTTTGGCTAAATTTTATTTGACAGCCTTGGGCATACATTAGGGGATTTAATCATACAATTTCATAATGCATTATCATAGTTTTCCATATAAGTACCTTTGTTACAACCACCCTGGGAATTGCACATTCAAATGAAAGCAAAATACTGTAGATGCTGGAAACCTAAAATAACAACAGAAAGCGCTGGAAATACACAACGCGTCTGGCAGCCTCTGTGGTGAGAGAAACGGAGTTAACATTTCGAGTCAAATTGTGACTCTTCTTCAGAACTGAGTTCGGAACTGACAGTTCTGGAGAAGAGTCACATTCGACTCAGAACATTAACTCTCTTTCTCTCTCCACAGAGGCTGCCAGACACGCTGAGTATTTCCAACACGTTCTGTCGTCATTATCTGGGAGCTACACAGTTTGTTACGTTGGTATTGCTGAACCACCTGATCACATTTTGTCTGAAATTTCTGCCTAAAATGTTCCAGGGCAAATTCAGGCTGAATCAGACCCTGACGCTTCAACGTTGGTGAAACTATCAATTCATCCAGTAAATGTTATTGTTATAATCTCAGCCCTTCCAATCAGAATAGAGTGCAGCTGGAGAACTACAAATTGTCTGCTGCTAATGAGCTCTCTGTGTTTGGTCAGTGGACTAGGGCAGCCTGAACTTCAGGTTTGCAATACCACAAACTGTTGCTTTACAAAAAAAATCCATTCAGATCAACCTCAATCTTATATTGTGCCATTCGCTAATGCAAAATTCATAGACCAGACGTTAAAGTCCCACCCAGTTTACCTCTCATCATATGCCTCATCTTATGGAGTGAGAAGGGTTGATTCATTTTTTAAAAAAGGAGGCAGGCTTGTTTGGGCCTGATGGTCTTTTCCTATTTCTAAATATTATTAAGCTTCTTGTTAGAATATTATTGTCTCCTGTCACCCAGATTCTGACATTTCTGTGGGATCAGAACTCTAGTGTGCTTGCATCTTTCTGTCCTAAGCATTGCTTTAACGCCAGTTTTAATCTAATGTCATTTCAGGGTGGGATTTACGTTTTCCAGCTCCTAGACCACTATACCGCTCAAGTATCCATTGTTTTCCTGGCTTTCTTTGAGGTTGTTGCTATTTGCTGCATTTACGGTATGTCTGCTGTGTTTCTTATCGTGAACTGATCTCAATACAGATTCAATCAAATAGATCTGTTTCAAAATTAAAGCCAATTGTTTATCAGGGCATCAATCCCTAAATTACAAGGAGTTGGCATAATCTTTATCATAACAATACTGTAACTGTTGAATAGAGAAGAATAATATAACACAGGTATCAATCTACTAATTTAAAAATGACCAGTTGTATCAATTAAATTAAACTTTAAATGCATTAAACATTAAATGTGACCTTTTCCAAATTAAAAGAATCCTAACTCCATTTAATAAAAAGTATCAGTGAACAACACTAAACCTCTCCCAAATTCAAGGGGTGCATTGGATCCATCACACAAACACACACAAATGAAAATTAATTGGAATGCCAAGGAGTCATTGGACTAGCCAAAATCTGATTTGGAAGGACACGTTTTAAACAATCAGCTTCTCATAGCAACCATGTCATAGAAAGTGAGCAAGCCAACATTTCGATGTTGGAGACAGTAGATATACAGGCCCACTATCCCACCATGGACACTCCCAGCTGGCCCTCCTATAATCATGCAAAAATAACACTTTGGTACGCTACACTTAACACAGAGTTAAGTGCGTACAACTCCCAGATACTTAACTCCCAGCGAAATTAAATGGATTGATTGAAGAGGATGGACAGACGAAGCCAAAATAAGAAGAAAGCCTATTGGCTCTGCTGGGTGAAGCAGCAATTTACACATAGAACAGTAAAGAACGAGGTTTAACAGTGTCCAGGCTGTCTGAGTTAACCAGGGGGTCACTCTTCTTTTTTATTCTTTCATGGGATGTGGGCGTTACTGGCAAGGCCAGAATTTATTGCCCACCCATAATTGCCATTGAACTGAGTGGCTTGCTAGGCCATTTCAGTTAAGAGTCAACCACATTGCTGTGGGTCTGGAGTGACATGTAGGCCAGATTAGGTAAGGGATGGCAGATTTCCTTCCTGAAAGGATATTAGTGAACCAGGTGGGTTTTTACAACAATGATAGTTTCACGGTCACCATTACTGAGACTAGTTTTATATTCCAGATTATTTTATTAATTAAATTTAAATTCCACCAGCTGCCATGGTGGAATTTGAACCCATGTACCCAGAACATTAGCCTGGGCCTCTGGATCACTAGCCCAGTGACATTACCACTATGCTACCATCTCCGCTAATTGAGTCGTTGGGCCCATGGACATTTAGATTAAGGAAGAATGCACTGGCCAGTTCTCAGTCCTGGTCACTATCAACAACGCTCTGCTGGAAATGTGCGTGTGTGGCCATTAAATAAAGACAGGAACAACTTCAGCTGTGATGCTGTCCATTGGCAAATAGACTACTGACATTCACTGTTGAGACACACAGCCCATTCATGCAAACACTACGCAAGACCTCCTGAATATCTGGATGCACTATATATATATATATCACAGGGTTTTCCAACATCCACTTGGGAAGTCTTTTCTTCACATAAGTCAGAAATAAAGAAAAGGAGAGTGCCACGGACGGGAGAGAGGAGCAAAACTGAAATAATTTATTCTCTCACTGCCTGTCTGTAAGCAGAGGGTTTTTTTTGTTTTAAAAATAGGCTGTGTCACTTATTCCAAAAACCCTTTGTTTGTTTCATCAATTTTTAAAGCAAGCCACAGTAAACTCCCTTGGGATTAAATTGGTTAGTTTACTCGCACATTCAAACCCTCTCTCTCTCACACACACACACACACACACACGGGATAGGAAAGAGGGGTTTTATAACTACAAATAACTTAACAGTAAAAAGGACAATGGAAATAGATATCAGTTCACATGATTGCCAGAGTCCAGAAAGTTCACAGAGACATTCCAGTTCAGGCAGGTTCCTGGCTAAAGGCAGAAGTGCAGAATTCCTTTAAAGGTGATGGTGACACAGTGAGATGAGGTTGATATTCAGGGACCTGATCTGACTTGCAGGTGGTAGCTGGTGCCTTCCAGATAAAAGGTCTTCAAGGGGGGCTTGTAGCAGGCTGCTTGGTCAGCCTGGAGACCTGCTATTGGGTCTTTGCAGGTTGGATTTAACTCAGCAGATTGTTCTACTTCTGAGTTCTCAACTGTATATAGAGATTTCAATATGGTCACTCAAGTCATGTGACCTCCTTCCTCTACAATGATTCCATAATGGGATGTTTATCTGGTGTCTGGATCTGGCTTTTGTTGGGTGGTTTATAATGTCCCAGTCATTAGCCTCTGAAAGAGTCATCATCTATATTGATGAACCTGTTCCAAGTAGCCATTGCCTTGGTAACCTCTTGGGTTCCGCTAGAGGGGTAAGCTTACAGAGATGCAAATTATGTCCATTTACTTTCAATTGTTCCTTTTTTGAAATAGACCTTGATAATCCCAGTGTGAGGTTCCATGAGCAACATGTTAGGGCATATTTCCAGTGCAATCCATAAAATGTCTTAGTGGTCAAGTTACAATTCCAGGTATCAGGTGATTTGTGGTGGCCATCTTTTTGTTCAGCAAAGTTCATTTTTGAATAATCAAAACAGAATAAAGTTTGATTTGCATTGTTTATGATTTCTTTTATGTTTTAGGGACATGTCAAAAGACTTGCACCTTTCACAACTTCAGAATGTCCCAAGTACTTTATAGCCGATTAAATACTTTGGAACTGTAGTTCTTGTCATAATTTAGGAAGTGCAGCAGCCAATTTGCTCATAACAAACTCCTACAAACCACAGTATGATGATGGCCTGATAATCTATTTATTGTGATGTTGATTGAGGGATAAATATCAGCCAGAATGTCTGGGATATCTCCCCTGATCTTTTTTGAAAAAGTGCCATGCAATTTGGTAAATGGAGACTCAGTTTAAAGTATCATCCGAAAGATGCTATCTTTGACAGTGCAGTACTCCCTCAGTACTGCATTGGAGTATCAGCCTTCATTTTTTTATTCTCAAGTCTCTGGAGTTTCATTAGGCAAAGTCAGGTCTGATCCTTTGACAACTATGCTGGCCGCAATTGACTAGGCTCCATTCATATAATTGCCCAGGGGAATGAACATCTGCGGAAGTAGACCAAGTCATCTTCAGCTGCTCCATCACTGACCTTCTCTCCATCATAAGGTCAGAAGCGGGGATGCTCTCTGATGATTGCACAACGTTCAGCACCATTCGTGACTCCCCAGATACTGAGCGGCCAAATGGCAGACTTCTGCGCCTATTCCTTATGAACTTCCTTATGAAGCTGTCTGCGTCCATACGCAGAATGGCTTGGACAATATCCAGGCTTGGGCTGATAAGTGGCAAGTAACATTCATGCCACACAAGTGCCAGGTAATGACCATCTCCAACAAGAGAGAATCTAACCATTCAGTGACATTACCATTGCTGAATCCCCATTATCACATCCTGGGGGTTACCATTGACCAGAAGCTTAACTGGACCAGCCATGTAAATACTGTGGCTACAAGAGTACTCGGGCTGGGAATTCTGTGGTGCATGACTCGCCTCCTGTCTCCCCAAAGTCCGTCCATCATCGACAAGGCACAAGTCAGGAGTGTGATGGAATAGTCTCCACTTTACTGGATGAATGCATCTCCAACAACACTTAAGAAGCTTGACACCATCCAGGACAAAGCATCCCCCTTGATTGACACCCCAACCACCACCTTAAAAGTTCACTCCCTCCATCACCGACACACAGTGGCAGCAGTGTGAACCATCTGCAAGATGCATTGCAGTAACTCACCAAGACTCCTTCCACAGCCCCTTCCAAACCTGTGACTTCTACCACCTGGAAGGACAAGGGCAGCAGACAAGGGCAGAAGCTAAAAATACGAAGCGATTTTGTTTTAAACAGATCATTGCGATTTTTAAATCCCCAGGCATTACATGAATTATTGCCCCACTTAAAGTTTCAGCAAGATTTGACAAGGACAGGTTTATTTTTTTAAAGGTGTCCCTCGGTTGTCACAGAACATTGAGGAGATGCTGGGAAAAAAGCCGAATATTTACTTCCGTTTCTGCTGGTTGCTGTCTCCTGTCCTGATACTCGTACGTACCCATCAACTCGTTCAAGTTTCTTAACAAAAAATTGCGGGCGGAATTTTACGGCCCCTCCCCCTGGAGGGATCTTCCCTTACCACGACAGGGGCCATCAGATTCCGCCCTCTGAATGACGGAGCCCCCGGTGAGCTTGCATTTGTTTAATTAGCTAATTGACGTTTATAACATGTTAAACCTTTACTCGATATTGAACTGTTTAAATTCACTCTGGGTTCATTTTGTATTCACTGTGAAGCTTAGTAAGATCACTTTTGGATATTTATTAGGAAAAAAAATGGTGCTTAACCACAGTGTTACCATCCCCTTTAATAATGATGCTTTGCGTAAAAATGCTGCCTTGCCCTTCAAGAAACCATTAGTAATTCCACCAGATTGACTCCCTGAGTTGAGCAGCAGTATGATTATGGTAATTTACTCCAGTGAATTCTGCCCATAATAAGTACTTTAAAGCATTGCTCGTTCAGGCATTATTTTAGTATTCATATAAATATCTTCTCCCCCCCCACTCCAGACTTTTCCACAATTGTCAGTAGAACATAAGCATGTATTTATTTGTGTTCCTCTTTTGAAAAGCTGAGAAGCCTTAACTCTCCTGTTTCTTTCCCCCTTTTCAGATTATTATAGTGTTTGTCATCATTGACTTTGAGCCCGTACGTTACGGCAATTACAAATACCCAGAGTGGGCTCAGGGTCTTGGTTGGGCCATTGCTCTCACTTCGCTCATCTGGATTCCTGTGGGAGTGATCCACACGTTACTCACGTTGGAAGGTTCATTCTGTGAGGTGTGTACTCTTTAGCCTTTGCAATAAATGACAATACATCTTAATTAATAGGGAGCTCGGGCAGACAGCAGCAACTTCCAGCCAGTTCATTCACACTTCCAATAGGCTGTCCCTTGTTAACACACACAAGAAGCAAAGAGTAACAAGAAGTCACCTAAAACCATAGACGGCAGGGAGCCATTAGACAGGATTACAGGCCACACAGAGCAGCGAGGAGCTATGATGAGAAATTAGCCGGGACATTGTTCCTTTCCTATAGCATACGTCTACACTTTGTAATTTCTTTTCAGCACTTTTCTTTCCTTCAGCACGTGTGTGTTGACAGCAGCTGCAGAATGTTGTCCAGTGCTACAGCACCAGACTGCACAGGTCAGATTTGGGAATTGGGGCCTAGTACATTGCCTGCCCCACTCTGCCATCTTCAAACCTGTGCAAATAAAATTCAAACATTTAAACTGAGCGGGAACTAAATTGGCCACAAGTCTTGCTTCTGATTGGTTTTTTTTATAATTAGTTTCACTCAAACGTTAAAGCTGAATATACATCAAGTAAAAGGAGGGCTTTGTGTTCTGGAGGAAACTAGAATGCTCACCTTTGCAGCCATTTCCCACACACAGGCGGGAATGTTTCCTCCTGGACATGGAAGTGGCCTATAGTGAACCTCATTAACTGGCTGACTTTGTCCCCGAAGTGGGAAGGGAAAAGCAGCAGGGGGTCAGACAATGTCTGGGCCCAAAGTGAGCGGGGAGCATGGGTTCTGGGACAGTCAGCAGTTTGTGAGGTCGGGGAAGCTGGGGGGAGGTGTGTGAGTCGAGGAAGGGTGGCCTACATTTTTCTGTGGCACTCTTTCACCCTTAAAGGAAAGGCTTAGATCTATCTGGTCTTCATATCTAGTTGTAGTTGCTGGATCTGGGTTTCTGGGTCAAGATAAAGTTGGTCCTATTACGACTTGCATTCAGTTATGAGACTCCCACCTGACTCAAGCATGTGCCTCATACATCAGAATTAACATGCATTTAAAATTGGAATGAATAGAAATCATGGGTGGGAGAAGCACGTTAGTGCTGCTGCCTCACAGCTCCAGGGACCTGGGTTCGATCTGGGTTCGGCTATCTGACTGTGTGAAGTTTATCCGTTTTCCCTGTGTCTGCGCGGGTTTCTGCTCAGTGCTCCGGTTTCCCCCCACTGTCCAAAAACGTGTCGGTTGGATTGATTGGCTACAGTAAATTGTCCCCGATTGTGTGCCCTGTGATGGACTGGTGTCCTGTCTCAGGTGTACCCCACCTAGGCTCCAACTCCCCTGTGACACTGAATTGGACAAAGTGGTTTTGGAAAACTGAGTGAGGAAACCATCAGCTCGATTTTAATCCTGTGCAGGGGCACAGGTTTTGAATGAGTTAAAAAATCTCAGCCCCAATGGGGTTAAAATTTCTCTCTGTCTCTATACCTGTCAGCTCAAATACACTGATTCAAAAAGGTCACATACTTGGTTTAATTGAGATTCAGTGCACTGTAAGATTATGAAGCATGCCCAGAGCACTGCGTTAGCTCCAGCTGTTAGTCTGCTCTTCCCTGGGGATGACTATTAGTGCAGGTCACTGCTAAGGTAATGTAGCTGAAGTTGATTGAAATTTCGACAGCTCCTTCCAAGGATTTTTGCTCTGAATTTGCACAACTACAGGCTTGAAAATCACAGCCTAAAAGGGACAGATTGGGAAAGGGATAGAAGGAATCATAGCTGGCCAAGAATCCAATCTTATTACTAGAGGCATAAATCAGAAATCTTTTTAACAACAATTAGGAACTTCTTAATGGAATGTCCACTATTGCCGTGATCTCTTTGACTTTGAGTTTACTCAAAGGGATTATGTCTGTCCATGGGAGATGAAAATCCTCTCTGCCAGGTCTGGTAACCGGGGAAATGCACAGAACCCCTGAGCATTGTTTGCGATTGATTAGCCAGCCTGGCTCAGTGGTGGGACCTGGAAGAGGGAAGCTGGGCTTCTTTCCACTCGGCCAATGCCCCAATTGACCAAATTCGAGAAGTGTCTGTGTGCCCACTTGGGTGGAGTGTTCCTAAATCTTTGTTCCCACCAACTTGCACCTAAGCTCAGTAGGTCTGGCAGTATCTGTGGAGAGAGAAATACGGTTAATGTTTCAGGTCAAGGACCTTTCTTCAGAACTAAAGGAAGATAGAAATGTGATAGGTTTTGAGCAAGTGACTGTTGGGTGATGGGGAGAGAACAAAAGGGAAGGTCTGTGATAGGGTGGAGGGTGGAGAGATTAACTAACACAAGTTTTCATTGTACAAAAGGTAAAGGGAGTGGTAATGGTTGTAGTAAAGAAACAAAAGATTTGTCCAGAGTGGGTGTGAATGGCAGAACATTGGCCAGCTGTGTGGACCATTTCTTGTTCCCTCTACTCAACCCCCTCCCTCAATTCTCTTTCCGGTACATTGATGACTGTATTGGTGATGTGTCCCGCTCTTGCCCAGAACTCAAAAACTTCATCAACTTTGTCCAATTTCACCCCTTCTCTCACCTTCACATGGTCCATCTCCAACTCATCCCTAACCTTCCTTGACTTCTCTGTCTCCATTACACACAGGGCAGGCTATCAACTAACATTCATTATAGGCCCACCAACTGCCACAGCTACCTCAACTACACTTCCTCACACCCGGCTTACAGTAAGGACTCCATTCCATTCTCCCAGTTTCTCTGTCTCCGTTGCCTCTGTTCTCAAAATGCAACCGTCTACGAAGTGCTTCTGATATCAACTCCTTTTCTTCTCAACTGAGGATTCCCGCCCACACCCCTGACACTGTTGACAGGGTCCTCAACCATGTCTGACCCATTTCCCACACATTTGCTCTCAGCCCTTTCCCTCTTTCCAGTGCCATGATAAAGTTCCCCTTGTCCTCACTTCTTACCCCACCAATCTCTCATAAACAGATCATCCTCCGTCATTTATGCCAACTCCAGTATGACTCCACCACCAAATACATCTTCCCCTCCCCTTCCCTTCCAGTGTCCCGAAGGGACTGTTTCCTCCATGATATCCTGATCCACTCCTCAATCACTCCCAAGTTCCCTTCCCAGGGCACCTCCCCATGCAAACGTGGGAGGTGCTAACACCTGCCCTTTTACCTCCTACATATGAACATATGAATGAGGAGCAGGAGTAGGCCACTCAGCCCTTCGAGCCTGCTCCGCCATTCAATAAGACCATGGCTGATCTGATTTTAACCTTGACTTCACATTCCTGCCTATCCCCGATAACCTTTCACCCCCTTGCTAATCAAGAATCTATCTAGCTCTAAAGATATTCAAGGACTCTACTTCCACCGCCTTTTGAGGACGGGAGTTCCAAAGGCTCAAGGCCCTCTGAGAGAAATTTCTTTTCTTCATCCCTGCCCTAAATGGATGACCCCTTATTTTGAAAGTGACCCCAAGTTCTAGATTCACCTACAAGAGAAAACATCCTTTTCACATCCATCTTGTCAATACCGTTCAGGATCTTATATACTTCATTCAAGTTGCCTCTTCCTCTTCTAAGCTCCAGTGGATGCAAGCCTAGCCTGTCCAACCTTTCCTCATGAGACAACCTGCCCATTCCAGGTATTAATCTAGTAAAGCTTCTCCACTCACTGACTAAGGCCCCAAACACTCCATCCAGGTGAAGCAGTATTTCACTTGCACCTCCTTCAATTTGGTCTACTGCATCTGCTGCTCACAATGCTGTCACCTCTAATCTAGGAAGACCAAACGCAGATCAGGAACACCTCCGCTCAGTCCACAAGCGGCCAGTGACCTGTCATTTTGATTCTCCACCTTGCTCTCACGCTGACATCTCAGTCCTTGGCCTGCTTGGACTCTTCTAGTGAAGCTCAACATAAGCTCGAGGAATAGCACCTCATCAATCGATTGGGCACTTTACAGCCTTCTGAACTCCACACTGAGTTCAACAACTTCAGACCGTGAACTCAGTCGCTCCGATTTTGTTTCTGCTTTTTTCCACGATGTGCCGATCTTGAGCTTGTTTTTCATATTTTTGCTTTCAGATCCAGCTGTTCTTTATTCTGCTATTTACACGCACTCTGGACAAATCTTCTGATTCTTTACTAAAACCATGACCACTTTCTTTGCTTTTATAAAATGAAATCCTTTGTTAATTAATTTCTCCATCCTCCACACTGCCTTGGACCTTCCCTTTAATTCTTTCTCCCAACCCTTTCATTTGTTCAAAATCTATTACATTTCTATATCTCTTCATTTCTGAATAAAGGTCCTTGACCTGAAATTTTAACTCTGGCCAGAATTTTTACCTCATCGGGCGGGCGTGCACTGATGTCATCCCGCATTCCCACGATATTTCAGTCGTCGGGGCACCCGGGAGCCGGTAGTGTGCCCGCCAACAATTACCAGGCCTATTAAGGCCATTAAAGCCCCAATTAAATGTAATTTTCCACCGGCGGAATGAGGTTTCCAACAGCAAATAAAAATAAAATAAAAATGTTAATTTTTCATTAATATCATGTCCTCGCTCATGTGACAGAGTCCACTTTTCCTGCGGACAAGCTCCCCGCTCGCCCTCCTCCCACCCTCCTCCCCCCCCACCCCCACCACCCCCCCCCCCAACACAGAGGCAGCGTTGAACGCTGCAGCGCCTGTTTCACGCTGGGCGGGCCTCGATCGTGGGCAGCAGTCAGCTTCCCAAATGCTCTCTCCCACACCTGCCCATCAAGGGCAAAATCCTGGCCTCTGTTTCTCTCCCCACAGATGCTGTTAGACCTGCTGAGTATTTTCAGCATTTTCTCATTTTATTTCAGATTTCCCCTACATCTGCAGTATCTTATTTTTGTTACACCCAAGCTCTCTGCACTTGGGTAAGTGGGATGCATCTCTGTGAAACCTGAACATTTATGATGGGACAATTAGTTTACCCATTCATTGCCAGGTCTGGCTGGACCACATAAAGTACCGTTGGGTCCTGCTCACCTCTGTCAGGACTGATCACTATTCCAGGGTCATCCAGGAATACATAGGTAACCCCTGGTTTCCCTTCTCTATTCCAATTTGTCTTCTTAAACCCCCCCTCCCCGCCACCTCCACTCTCACCTCCAACAACAACATGGGGTTCGTTGTCATGAGGATTGAAACCATTTGTTCAGCTTCCTCTGCAGGTTCCCTCACATCCACTACCCCACTGGGCCAAATTTTCCTTCAGGTTAGGCCCGACCCTAAACCTGAACTCATAAGACCATAAGACCATAAGACATAGGAGCAGAAATTAGGCGATTCGGCCCATCGAGTCTGCTCCGCCATTCAACCATGGCTGATAAGTTTTTCAACCCCATTCTCCCGCCTTCTCCCCATAACCTTTGATCCCCTTACCAATCAAGAACCTATCTATCTCCGTCTTAAATACACTCAATGACCTGGCCTCCACAGCCTTCTGTGGCAATGAATTCCATAGATTCACCACTCTCTGGCTAAAGAAGTTTCTCCTCATCTCTGTTCTAAAAGGTCTTCCCTTTACTCTGAGGCTGTGCCCTCGGGTCCTAGTCTCTCCTACTAATGGAAACATCTTCCCCACGTCCACTCTATCCAGGCCTTTCAGTATTCTGTAAGTTTCAATCAGATCCCCCCTCATCCTTCTAAACTCCATCGAGTATAGACCCAGAGTCCTCAAACGTTCCTCATATGTTAAGCCTTTCATTCCTGGGATCGTTCTCGTGAAGCTCCTCTGGACCCTCTCCAGGGCCAGAACATCCTTCCTGGGATACGGAGCCCAAAATTGCTCACAATATTCTAAATGTGGTCTGACCAGAGCCTTATAAAGCCTCAGCAGCACATCCCTGCTTTTATATTCCAGTCCTCTCAAAATAAATGCCAACATTGCATTTGCCTTCCTAACTACCGCGTCAACCTGCAAGTTAACCTTAAGAGAATCCTGGACTAGGACTCCCAAGTCCCTTTTCACTCCAGATTTCTGAATTCTCTCCCCATTTAGAAAATAGTCTATAGCTCTATTCTTCCTACCAAAGTGCATGACCTCACATTTCCCCACATTGTATTCCATCTGCCACTTCTTTGCCAATTCTCCTAACCTGTCCAAATCCTTCTGCAGCCTCCCTGCCTCCTCAATACTACCTGTCCCTCCACCTATATTTGTATCATCTGCAAACTTAGCCAGGATGCCCTCAGTTCCTTCATCTAGATCATTAATGTATTAAGTGAAAAGTTGTGGTCCCAACACTGACCCCTGCGGAACTCCACCAGTCACCGGCCGCCATCCTGAGAAGGACCCCCTTATCCCCACTCTCTGCCTCCTGCCAGACAGCCAATCTTCTATCCATGCTAGTACCTTGCCTCTAACACCATGGGCTCTTATCTTACTGAGCAGCCTCCTGTGTGGCACCTTGTCAAAGGCCTTCTGGAAGTCCAAGTAGATAACATCCATTGGCTCTCCTTTGTCTAACCTGCTCGTTACCTCCTCAAAGAATTCTAACAGATTTGTCAGGCAAGACCTCCCCTTGATGAAACCATGCTGACTTTGCCCTATTTTATCATGTACTTCCAAGTATTCTGAAATCTCATCCTTAATAATGGACTCTAACATCTTACCAACAACCGAGGTCAGGCTAATTGGCCTGTAATTTCCTGTCTTTTGCCTCACTCCCTTCTTAAACAGGGGGGGTTACATTAGCGATTTTCCAGTCCTCTGGGACCCTCCCTGACTCCAGTAATTCCTGAAAGATCACCACCAATGCCTCCACTATCTCTTCAGCTATCTCCTTCAGAACTCTGGGGTGTAATCCATCTGGTCCAGGTGATTTATCCACCTTCAGACCTTTCAGTTTTCCTAGCAACTTCTCCTTGGTAATGGCCACCATACTCACCTCTGCCCCCCCAACTCTCTTGAACTTTGGGGATGTTACTCGTGTCTTCCACCGTGAAGACTGACGCAAAGTACCTATTCAGTTCCTCCGCCATTTCTTTGTTCCCCACTACTACTTCTCCAGCGTCATTTTCCAGCAGCCCAATCTCCACTTTTGCCTCTCTCTTACCCTTTATATATCTAAAAAATCTCTTGCAATCTTCTTTTATATTACTGACTAGTTTACCCTCATATTTAATCTTCTCCCTCCTTATTTCTTTTTTAGTTGTCCTCTGTTGGTCTTTGTAGGCTTCCCAATCCCCTGGTTTCCCACTGCTCTTCGCCGCATTGTATGCTTTCTCTTTAGCTTTTATGCTGTCCCTGACTTTCATATCTTTCCCTAGGTGAGGGGATTTTTCCCTCGTCAGGCAGGCTCGGTGGGGGCAGTCGGGAAGCCACCCCCACCAGCTGTGATTGGGGCCGGACCGCGGTTTCACACTGGTGGGCCAATTAAGGCCCCGCCCAGCGTGAAACACGAGCGTTGTGGGGAAGGGGGCGAGTTTGAACTTCACGGGTGCGCGTTGGAAAAGTTCCCTGAGGCACAGATTTCTAAAATGTTATAAATCATGTCCCCTCGTGTGACTCTGTCACATGAGCAGGGACATGTTATTAATTAAATGTTAAAATTTTTATTCTATTTTTATTTGCTGTTGGAAACCTCATCCCACCCATGGATGAGATTTCCTAAACCTTTTTGCCTGCCCGCCAACCCGTTAGTGCGGGACGCTTACCTGACATCATCGTGTGTCATTTGATGCCTGGTCAGGTCGGGTGCGCCCCTGACGAGCTAAAAATTCTCCCCCTGGTCTTTGTCCCATCTCCCTTCATGGTCTCTCTGAGTTCCATGAGGTAGACCTCCTGCACCCTCAGTCCTATTCCCACCAAAATGCTGACCACCCAACTTCCCTTCCTGGTCCCCATTGTCATGGCCAGAGAGTTCTCTGCAATGGCTTCTTCTCCCACTCCCACACCATCACCTCTGGAGTACCATCAAGGGTCTTTCCTTGGACTCCTTCTATCTCTTATCTGCATTGCTACCCCTAGACCAGGGGACTTTATCACAGGCCATTCATACACATAAAAATCAACTTTTTAGAGGGAATACCGAAGTGTTCAACTTGCCCGCTGTTTTAATGCGATGGCTGAATTTGAATATTATGTTGTTAAATAATATTATAGGAATTTAGCTGATGCTTTTATCCAAAGCAAATTCGTAATGCTGATGGTAAATGCAATTTTGAAGGCACTACTGTCATAGCCCTATATTTTTAGAAACCTTGCTGTGGGCTGGATGAAGCTGAGCAACGGGCCGGATCTGGCCCACAGGCCGTAGGTTCCCCACCCCTGCTCTTGACGACATCATTTGGAAACACATCAGCTTCCACATATGCGCTGACCACACCCAGCTCTACGTCACCCCGACCTCTCTCGACCCCTCCACTGTCTCTGACTTGTCACACTGCTTGGTCTGACATCGGGTAATACACGAGCAGGAATAACCTCCAGCTCAATGTTGGGGAGGCCAGAACTATTGGTCCTTGTTACAAACTACGTTCTCTAGCCACTGACTCCATCCATCTCCCTGGAAACTGTCTCAGGCTGAACCAGACTATTCACAAAACGTAGCGCCATATTTCACCCCAAGATGAGCTTCCAACCATATATTCACTCCATCAACAAAGATCGCCTATTTCTACCTCTGTAACATTGCCCAGTTCTGTTTTTGCCTCAGCTCATCTGCTGCTGAAATCTTATCAGTGCCTTTATTACCTCTGGACTTGACTATTCCAATGCTTTCCTGGCTGGTTACCATCTTACCTCCAGGAACTTGCTCCTTTGTTTCACTACAACTTCTTCCAGCCTCCCCAGCATCCGAGATCTCTGTGCTCCTCAAATCCTAGTGCCTTCCACAAAACCAACTTTAGTTGCTCCATCATTGGCAGCCGTTCCTTCAACTATCTTGGCCATAAGCTCTGGAATCGCCTCCTTAAATCTCTCCACATCTCTACCTCTCTTTCCTCCTTTAAGATGCTCCTTAAAACCAACCTCCTCAACCAAACCCTTTGCTCATCTGTCCTAATATTTTTCTACACAGCTTGTAGGGTGTCAAACTTTGCTTGATAAGGCTCCAGTGAACCACTTTGAGTCATTTTAGTATGTTAAAAGGACTCTATAAATGCAAGTTGGCCCTGACAGATAAACAAACTCTACTTGCACATTTTTCTGAGCTAGTTGTAAAACAAAATGATTGGGCCTGACTTGCAACATATCATGACAGTTAAAAATTGAGAGAGGTTTTTTTTGATGTCAAAGACTCAACTAGCTAAAACTTATATAAAGTGGCTGGCACTCCTCACTCAAAGACCTTGAATGTGTTGAGAGACACCTACTTGAGATGTCCACTTGGTGGTGCTGTCTAACTGCAATCTGCTCCAGTTGGCGCTATCAATCAAATTAAAATGGGGATGCATTAGGACCTCACTAATTTTTATTTGCACATTTTGCATACATATGAAAATTAAGCAAGTTTGTTTTTTTTTTAAACAAAAATAACATAAAACAGAAATTGCCAGCATCTGAAAAGAGAATCGATTGACAAGTTGGGTGTAGACCCCTTGTTAAAATTTTGTCTATACCTAAAACATTAAGTTGCCTTTTCTCCTTTCAGGTTGACATATCCAGTAGTTTCTCTTTTTAATTTCAGATTTTCAAGATTTGTGTTTTCTTTCTTTTTTTTTATCTCGATCCAAACATTAAAAGCAACTTCTGAAATTTGTGAAGACCACAGTCATTTTATTGTATGTTTTTTCAGAGTGCATGGCCCTCTTTTGAGGTACTTTCTTGTCTTTAAGTTCCTGAACTGTTTGCTCTCTAACTGTGCAAAGGGCCAGAAGCCAGCTCATCCTGGTAATGGTCATTCTGAGATATATGGGGTTACTTTCAATACCTACCCATGGCAGACATGAGTCTGTGTTGAACCCCATCACAGCACAACGTACAGGAGGGCCATTTGCCACCTATGCAGAAACATTTATGATGGTGCATATATTTTTATGCTTTGCTTGCAGATGTGATCTGGATGGCACTCACACACTTCCTACTAGCACCTTGCAGAGGAGAAGCATTTTGACAGCTTTACCAAGGAGTCTCTCTTCTCTGTAGCTATGCATCAAGCATTCAAACTCGCCTTTTCCTGCTTATGCTTTAATCTCTGTTTCATGTTCAAAGATTGCAGTTCTTTCTCAGTGTAAGTCTTTATTGAACTGATGTAAAATGGCAGCTTACAGAGAGAGGTTCACATGACTACAGCAAGCCAGATAGGACATGCAATAATGTTACATTTCAAACCCAAACACACTCCTTTTCATAATGAACAAAAGACAAATTTGCATGCATGATCATGTGTAACTGTGAGTTACCCTTAATACCACCACTTTCACCTGCATTAACAAACTGTTCATTATTCTTGTCTGTCGCTGCACATGCATTGCATACATAGTCATTAAATCATGCTGGTCTCTTAATGGTGCGCATGCATGTTGTCATTGGCTGTTCGTCTGGATGATGTTCCCTTTTTAAGGAATGTCGGTCCCATGGCACTTGTTGCTGTGGTAACGGTTGTTGTTCCATTTCTGTTGTTGGGGATAATTGGACCTCTAGGCGTGGTGGTCATTCTGTACTCTGTGTAGCTGGTGAGATCCCATCTTCCCGGGCCGCCTGCAGCAAAGGAACATCTTCGCTAGCTGTTTGTATATCCCTGTGGTTGCGCCTGTATATTTAGTCGTTCACTTCCACTGCGATCAAGGTTCTATGCATGTCCCAAGTTGCCACGGGAGCTGACTCCTGTTGAGAGCGTTGAAGGTTTGTACCCTGACTGGCTCTCCAATGCTCAGCTCTGGCAATGCTTTGGCAGTCTTGTCAAAATGAAATTTAGCTTTCTGCCATTTCATCTTGATTTTTTTCATTCACACTTGTTACTACTTCTGGTTTCAGTAGCTTTTTTGCTATTGGAAGAGTAGTTTGGGTAAGGCGTGACATTAGTCTTTTGACAGGACTACTTTCCTTTGTACAATTTCCTCTGCAGTATCTGTATCTTCGGCCCTTTGTCTGCGATTGCTCTACTCTTTTGACCTGGAATGTCTCTCAGCATAATGTGCCTCTGCTCTGCTCTGCCATGTATGTGCTCTAACTGACATTTTACAACCTCCACATTTTTAGAAAGGTCTGATGCTTTCTTGAGTGTAAGCCTCTTCTTTCAGTAGACTTGCCCTCACTGAGGGGTCTCATATGTCTAAGATTAATCCATCTCTAATCAGATCATCTATTAGTTGCCTGGATTCACATGATTCTGCGAGCTGTGTTACTGCAGTCACATACTGCTCAATGGGCCCGTTTACACCTTGAATTCTAGTGTTGAGTACATAGCGTCATAAGCCATGTTCACTCAGGGTTCAAAGCGTGCATTCATGGCTTTCAAAATCTCTGTTGTCTGTTTCCTTTGTTCATTGAATAGATTTAGGGTGGAATACAATTTGTAGCAGTTCCTGTCCAGCAGTGTTAGAAGTGTGGCAACTCGTATTGGGTCCAGCTTGTTAATTAAACCTGTTGCAAGATCGTTGTTTTGCCATTACAAATGGGAAAACTGCCAATTCTGCCGCCTATCACCTTTCATTTCTACTGGAGCAGGGAGGGGAAAGTTTAGAGCCATGTTAACTCACCCAGTACTTTACTTGCAGCTTCCAATTTGTGTTTGCTTTTCCTTGACCTTTTTCAGCAGCTTTTAGCAGATTTGAACAATTCTGTGTGGCTTCTCTGCAGAATTTCCAAGCTTTCAAAATTCTATTTTAGCTCCACTTCTGACACCATGGGCAGAATTTTCCCATTGGCAGGTGGGGGGCGGGCTCTGCACACACGTGCGTAAAATGATGCACGGTGACATCAGGCTAGCGTCCCGACATCACCGTGCGTCCCGACGTCACTGTGCGCCATCGCGATATATCGTTGGGCGGGCACATGATGATCTCCGATGTGCACCCGCCATTAATTAATGGGCCACTTAACGCCCTTGAGGCGGCAATCAATGGTGATTTTTCGGCGCCCGTGCAATCTTCGGGTCGGTGCACGGGCACAATGGGCAGGCGGGTAGGTCACATTTGTATTAACCTCATCCATGGGCGGGATAAGGGGGCTCAGTGGGGTCGCGAGTGTGCTCTGTCAAATATTGATGTTTCAAAGTTACTGATACTTGCCTGTGTGTGATCTGCAATACTTCAAAACACATACCAGCTGCTTGGTCTGGATTCTCAACCTTCAGGTCAGCACTCTGCAGTGAGGAAACTTTTTTGGGCCTGCATGTTTCAGGAAGCCTTCACTTAGCCTGGGAATGGGAGCTGAACTCTCCACTGGAGGCACATCTTCTGAGGAGGAAGAGAGGGCTAGAAGGGGGAGGAGGCCAGGAGTGCACATTCAGCCTCCAGGGGAGCCAGCTTTGGGCGGTCAGGTGCAGGCACAAGGGCTAACAGGAAGCCCAAGGCGGAAGGGGCCGCAGAAGATGCCACTATCCTGCTGCCAGAGTTTTACAGGTGGTGAAGCAGCTACCTCAATATGTCTGAGGTGCAGTGCCGAAGGAGGCTCCATCTCTCGAGGGAGACAGTCAACTATATCTGTCAGATGATTGGCCCTGAGATCTCCCCTAACTGTGTGGGTCGACAGCCCATGCCAGCGGCTCTAAAGGTCACAGCTGCCCTCCACTTCTATGCCTCTGGCTCCTTCCAGGGCTCGGTGGGTGATCTTTGTGGTGTCTCCCACTTGTGTCAAGCAGGTTACAGACCCTCTGTTCAGACAGGCATTGAACTTCATCCTCTACCATTGGGACCAGGCCAGCCAGGCACAGTGAGCCAGAGGCTTCGCGGCCATTGCTGACTTTCCCCGCGTCCAGGGTGCTATAGACTGCACACATGTGGCCATCAAGGTGCCAGCAGGTGAGCCCAGTGCCTTCATTAACAGGAAGGGCTTCCACTCCATGAACGTGCAGATAGTGTGTGATCACAGGATGCTGATTCTACAAGTCTGTGCAAGGTACCCAGGTAGCTCCCACAACGCCTACATCCTCAGACACTCCCAGATGCCGGGGCTCTTCAGTGCTCCAGCCCGGCTGGATGGATGGCTGCTGGGTGATAAGGACTATCCCCATAGAAGGTGGCTCATGACGCCTCTCCACCATCCAATATCAGAAGCTGAGCAGCGGTACAATAGGAGCCACGCCTCCACAAGGGCTGTGGTGGAGAGAATCATTGGTCTTCTCAAGATGCGCTTCTGATGCCTGGACCACTCAGGGGGCACACTCCAGTATGCCCCAGATTGAGTGTCGCTGATAGTGGTTGCATGCTGCGCTCTCCACAATCTTGCGCTAGAAAGGGGCGACGCAGTGGACAATGAAGACGTTGACGCAGTGGCTGCGGCTGCACACGATGAGTCCAGCAGTGAGTCCGAGGATGGGCATGCACAGGGAAATGCTGAGGGGGTAGACACTGACCCGGGCATACTCCAGGGAGGCATGGACACCTGGGAGGCTTTAATCCAATGAACCTTCAGCTAGCACACCACATATGGACCTCCAGGACAAGCCTGGGCTGCAGGATCCATACTCGATACCTAAGTGCAAAATCTGCCTGGTTAGGAACATTAACTAAGGTCCTTGTTAATAAAGCTGAATGTCCCACAAAACACTCATTACATTATTGGAAACCATCCACCTGCAGAACAAAAGAGGCAACCTCAACCATGGTGGCATGTCTGAATGTAATACTGCAACCAAAGAAACTTAATGAAACAAAATGACCAGTGATAAACCCGTGGTGTGCCTAAGGTGCCTTATGTTTATGTTTTCGGGTGCTACGTGTTGGTGCTGACCCTTCGCTGGCACTGGCATCTGAGACAGCCTGCTCACTGTGCTGTCCTGTTGGCCTCGATGACCTTGGCGGATGTCCTCTGGCCCGTGCAGCCTGTGCTGGCCCCGCCTGGGAGGGAGCGGCCAGTTCCACAGCTGGCTTCTCCCCAGTTGTCGCAGTCTTACCGGATGCAACAGTCACTGGCAGAGGGCGGAGGAGCTGCCGCCCTCATCCTGAGCGCCTGAGAGGTGCCCACAGAGACGTCAGGCAGCTGCTGCGCCAACGCGAGGTCGTTTCGGACCTCCCTGCTCACCGTAGATGGATGGGCACCGAGCTGGGAAACTTGATGCCCAGACCACCTCCTGCACTGGCATTGACCAGCTGAGATCCATGCCGATGTGAGGGCTTGCTGGTCCAAGCGCACCCCCAGGAAGCCCTGGCGGCCTTCGCATTTTTCATGAAACCTCATCCACAGGCGGGATGAGGTTTCATGAAGGGTTTATTACATTAATAAAAATTTTAAACATTTCATAAACATGTCCCAGCTCATGTGACACTGTCGCATGAGGGGACGTGTAAATAATTTTTAACTTTATTTATTAAAAGTTCTCCGTATGTTCTGAATCTCCGAGTTAGCTCCGTGCCTCAGGGAGGTTTCTGCGCTCTTTTGCACGCATGACCCAAAGAGCGCAGGCCCCGACTCTCCCTCCTCCCCCCGCCCGCACAGGTAGCGCTGGGCGCTACCGGGCGCGCGTCACGCTGGGCGGGCCTTAATTGGCCCGCCCGCGTAAAATGGCGGTGCGCAACCGATCTGCCCCGCGCCCACCTGCGCCCACTCCCAACCGGCCCACCCGACGGGGAGAAAATTCTCCCTCATGTCTGTAAATACAAAAAGTATGGTGAATAAGATTGGTGAGGAATAAGCCCAAATTGCCATGAGGGAATATGTTGTAGCGGCAATAACGTAAACATGGCTTAAAAATGGTGAGGACCAGGTGCTTAATGTTCAAGGATACAAAAGACAGGGAAGCAAAAAAAGGGTGGGGCAGCAGCACTGTTTAGGGAAGACATTGTAGAATTGGAAGCAGAGGATGTCCTTGGTGCAAGGACAGAATCCACTGAGTGGACAGAGTTCAGAAGTAAAAAATTTATGATAACTCTACTACTGCTAGGACCATTGCTTTTTTGATTTATATAAATGACTTGGATATTGAAATTCAGAGTAAAATGTCACAAATTTGCTGGTGATATCAAAGTTGGAGGAGTGGCAAACAGTGGGGATAATACTAATTGACTGCAACGGGATATAGATAGGCTAGCAGATTGAGCAGACAAGTGGCAGATGGTATTTAATACAGAGAAAAGTAAGGTGATGCATTTTGACAGAAGGGATAAAGAGAGGCAAGATAGACTCAATGGCACAATTTTAAGGAGTGTGCAGGAGGGACCTGGGGAGCTCACGTGTATAAATATTTGAAGGTGGGAGGACATATTGAGAGAGTAATCAGCAAAACATATGTTGTCTTGGGCTTCATAAATAGAGGTATTGAGTACAAAAGCATGGAGGTTATCTTCATAAAGCTCTGGTTAGGACACTGCTAGAGTATTGCATCCAATTCTGGCCACCAATGAGGGTCCTTGAGAGGGTGCAGAGACTATTTACCAGAAGAGTTCCAGGGATCAGGGATGTAACCTTAGCTACAAGGTTAAGTTGGAGAAGCTGGAATTGTTCTCCTTGGAACAAAGGAGACTGAGGGAAAATTTGATAGAAGATTATGAAAAGTTTAATTAAGCTGAACAGAGAGAAGCTGTTCCCATTAGCTGATCAGACTAAGGGGCTCAGAGATTTAAGGTTTTAGGCAAGAAATGCAAGGGGGCTGTGAAGAAGAACTTTTTTACACAGCGAATGGTAATGACCAGGAACGCACTGCCTACTAGAGTGGTCAAAGCAGAGATAATCAATCATTTCAAAGGAAAATTGGATGGGCACTTGAGAGAAATAAATTTTCAGGACTATGGGGATAGAGCGGGGCAATGGGGCTGACTGGATTGCTCTACAGAGAGCCAGCATGTACTCAGTGGGCTGAATGGCCTTCCTGTGTGCAGTAATGACTCTATGATCCCTTTTCAAATGGGTTAGTAAGCCCGAATATCCCCACCATCTAAGCTGTAATGCTATGTAATACTCTTAATATAAAAGTGCTGCATGTAAAGAGGATGTTATTAATGCTTTGAAGAAAGGAGTAATTTACTTACAGGTGTCAGTGAGATGGGTGTACCTGCTAGGTACAAGGTTGTCAATAACACAAAGATAGGCAGCATTGTAGGTATTGCGGATTGAAGCATAGAATTACAAAAAGCTATTTATAGATTAAGTGAATGGGCAAATAGATTTCAGTGAAGGCAAATATGAGATCTTCTACTTTGGACTTAAAAGGGATAGAACAGACAGAGTACATTCTAAACGAGTGAAAAGCTAGAAAGTGGAGGTCCAAAGATACTTGGAGGGTTGTGGGGGGGTGGTGGGCAGGCACATAAATCCCTGAACGGGTCCAGCAAGTAATCAGAAAGGCTAATGGAATACTGGCCTTTATGTCTCAGAGGGACACAAGGGGTTGGAAGTTATGCTACAACTACACAAAGCTCTGGTTAGACCTGGGCACCACCTTGGAGGGAGTGCAGCATAAATTTACTAGAACTACAATGATACCTGGACTCCAAGGGTTAAATTATTAGGAGAGATTACTCAAACTAAGATCGCATTCCCTGAAATTTAGAAAATTAAAGGGTGATTTGATCAAAGTTGTCAAGATATGAATACAATTATTGTAAATCCGAAGGTTCATGTGCTTGTGCACAGCCATTAATTGAATTAACAGCAGGGATATATTTTTCACAAAACATATCTTTATTGAAACATCTACATACTAATCAAAGATTTTCTTTGGCTGCCAGTAGAATCTTAAATAAGTTTAAAATGGATCAGGGAAAGTGTCACTCAAATTGTTTGAGGTATTTTCCACCTTGTTGACACTTTTTTATACCTCAGGATAGTGATGTGCTGAGAAAATAGCAATACCATTCTGTGTGGTGTGAAAGGCATTTAATTATGGATCAGCTTGTTTTAAGGGGTTGGAGTCACAATGGGTTTACCCTCCGCCTTTTTGTCTCTGAGTGAAACTCCTGAAATTTATTTGATAGGTCAAAGGGTAAGATCCACTTTGAAATTAATATGCCAACATGTTTCCCATTATGCTCAATACTAGCAGCACAAAGCTAACCAGAATTTAGGATAAGCTGGTACATGATTAGGAATCTCACTCACAGAGGCAATAATTGTTATCACTGGGGGAAACTGAATCCCTATAATAGTGTGAGGGAACACTTCTAAGGTTGGGTTAGGGACAAACATATTCTGAGCCTTTCATGGGCCTGTACTTATAGGAAACAATTTAACAGAAATACTGGGGCAAAAGGGGGAAAACTGTCTTGTTTGGTAGACAGTAGTCGACACAAACTGAAGTTTGTATCCTGAACTCCCTCCCTAACAGCCCTGTGGGTGTACCTACACCACATGGACTGCAGCGGTTCAAGAAGGCAGCTCATCACCACCTTCTCAAGGGCAATTAAGGATGGAAAATAAGTTCTGGCCTAGCCAGCGACACCCACACCCTATGAATGAATTAAAAATATATATTTCCAGGCCTCAAAAATATTTTCCAATTTTTTAGAAAAGGATTTTTAGATCTGTGTATAAATCTGAATTAACATTTTAATTCATCTCTGTTTCAGAGGTTCATTAAATCAATCACTCCTTTTGGCCTAGAGTGTGATACCAGACAGATCGGAGCTGCTAGGCTTGAGGCTTCACCAGATGTCCCAATGGTTGGCAGGTCACCAGCACCAGAAGTTGGAATACTGAAGAACACTTCCATTTAACGCTGAAGTAACTCAGAAAACACTAAAGCTTTAATTAGCAATCATGAAACTTGATTTGAGATTCTTTATTCTGACTATTTTAGAAAGTTCTGCTTTGTTCCCATTCTTCTCTAATTCACATATTTTCTCCATTTTGCAACATACCTATATGAACTGTCTTTTGCTTCAACTTTGCTCTCATGTTCTACTCTTCCCTATGGAGAAGCTACTGACCTCCTCTCAGTACATCATTGATTGGGTTTATGGTTGTGCAATGAGACCTATCCCAATGCACTGCATTGCGTAACCTATTTGGACTCTTGCAGTCTGCTACATGACAATGTTTATATATTTTTATCACTCATGGCTTATAAATCCTTAGAATAAAAAATCCTACATCCAACCTGATCATGTAAATCATTTGTTTCACATTTGTTACTTAGCACAATGTTTCTTCATTTTATTTCAATTCACAGTTGTTCACATACTATAGTGATATACCATATTTAATGGAATTAATTTTCCTGATGGTATTGACATACATGGGGAACAGTGTGGGGATACCTATTGGATTCTCCTAATGATATGAAAATGTAACTCTCAACGTAAGTGTTGGAGTGTGTTGTAATTATGGTTTTATTTAATGTGCAATGTATCTTTAAGAATAATACTTGTTAAGGAAGATCACATGATCTGTAGTACCCAATAGGAGAGTAAGGTGAGCTACCTCAGTGTAGAGATAGAGTTGGAGTTGAAAATAAATAAACTTAATGTTTCCACCCAAGAAGTGTCTTCAGGTCAACTCTATCATTAATAGTACAACTTGGTCACCCTACAATAGATTCTTACTCAGTGACCAATTTGCGCACTGCTATTGTGTACATTTGTTCACAAGGCATTCAGGTGTTGTTAATAACTGGATTTTCAATTGCTGGCAGGGTCAGGATAAGGTGCAGGCACGATTTAAAAATCTCATTCTGCATAGTGTCGCTGGATCCTGACTCCTCTGGGGTCATAAGAGCTTAAAAAATACTGAGTTATGTATGAAATGTTCCATCTGTCACTGTGGTGCCCAAGAGGGAAGGGCCTGTATTCTTGTCTGGGTAAGTATCAGGCCGGATTTTCAAGGCAGGGTCAGGAACCCAACTCCCAGATGAATTCCGCGTCCTGATCCTGCCACGCCACTTGACACTACTTTGAAATGTAAATGCTCCAATTGGGCAGGTGGCAATATTGGCACCCAATTAGTGGCATTGAGTGTCTCCAGGAGGTGAGAGCTGTCTGCAGAGCATCAGTGGCAAAAGCAGCTGGCAGCCATGATGGAGCCTGCTGCTTTGTGAAAACAGAGGAAACAGCTCCCCACAGGGCCAGCAGCACTAAGGTAGAAGAAACTGGCCACACAGCCAAAATAAATGTAAATCTCTCAACCCAGTGCAAAATGCCCCATGAACCGACATTTTTGCATCCATTAAAAGCAAACTTTCCGATGTCCCTGCAATGAACCTGGCAGCTGGGCACTAACATGCATGAGGCTGTTTGGATTCACCGAATTGACCAGTGAAAATCCAGTCCATGCCCACACAGCCCCACACTCCACCCACCCCCAGCCCATCAACAAGGTCCTCAGGGAGCTTAATGGGATGTTAGTTGAAGGTGAGCCCCCTCCCCAAGCCTCCATTTGAAATCACACTGTGCTCTGCCGGCTTCGGGATCCAGATATGCCCTCCGGGAACAAGATTCCTAAATTATGTCCAACCCCACTGGCAATTGAAAATCTGTCTCATCGTCTCCGCAAAATGAAATATTTCACAAGTTTCTCACTACCAGCACAGGAAGTTGATGGTAACAGAGACTGTAACCATTACCATGACAGGTCAGGAAGGCCAATCTTTCAGGATAATTATACTTGAATCTTCCAGGCACTCAATCTTTTTCACTTCCTCCTCTCTCTCTCTCTGACCCAAGAAAGCAGTCAAACTGCTTTTATTCTGATTGAAAACCAATACCAAGCCCAAGTATGCAGGCTTGACGGATGTCGCCCGAGGCAGTTTGGAACAAACAAAACGAATAAAAGTTCAGGGTTTGGAGGACTTTTGCACTCTCTGTGCTGTTCCCACTGGTTCCAGATGGTTTTGTGAGGTCGCTCAGTCTCGATTTATATGAACAGAAAGTTTGCAGGAGCCAATGCTGTAGTCTCATCGCTGAGACTAGAAAATATGCGCAATAACTTAGAGAAATGCACAATACAACATGAAACTGGAATTAAATTATTTCTTAAAGGCTAGTGTGGTAATTTGAGGTGTAATACACCTTTAAGAGACTGTGAGCAGATTGACCACATGACTATATGACCCAATAGCTGTGTAGCGCAGGCTACCATGTTAATGTTAGTCTAGAGTAGGGTCTGGTTGGAGAAGCACACAACATGTTAGTGCTCTGTTGTCTGTGTAAATAAATAGTATGTGCTTCATTTCATATTGGTCTCCACATCTGCAGTATATTGTAATCGACTCACCTGCTGACAGATAAGAGTGCAACTGGTTCACAAGCAAAGCGACCCCATAGTAAAACATAACTGGTGACAAGGCAAAACACGACCAGTTGGCGACACCGAGGAAAGCTGCAAAAACTCTACTGAAGTGAACCAGCTGGGCCTTGCCGGCCGATTGTGAGTATATTACAATTGTAAACCCTCACCATAGTCATTGAAGTTAGCGCCCTCCAGTATACCAAATCTTGGCCACATCGAACCGTTTGACCAGGCCACCGATGACTGGTCACATTTCTTTTTGGCCAATGACATATCGGAGGAGGAGAAGAGGCGAGCAATCATCTTACCACCATTTGGCAGTAAAACATGCGCCTAATTCGTAGTCTAACGGCACCCAACACCCCAGATTCCAAGAGCTTTGATGAGTTGGTAAACTTTGTGAAAAGCCACTTTCAGCCAAAACCCTTAATAACAACGCAGCGTTTTAAATTCAATTCGAGGTGTCGCACCTCTTGAGAGACAGTTGTTTGCTATGTCCCAGCCTTAGCACAACTGAGAGCGCAGAGCTCAGAATGTTGATTAATAACATGTTAAGGGACCAGTGTGTGGGGTTAATGAGGACGCCATTCAAAAAAGGTTGTCATCAGAAACAAATTTAGACTTCAGCAAGGTGCTGGGGCTGGCGCTCGCAATGGGGAGTGCAGTCAGGGACTCGAAAGAAATCAAGGGAGCAGAAAATGGCGCCGATCTTCACGTCAGGAGGGAGGCACCAGCTAGAAATGGCGCGGAAACGCAGGGCTCCGTGGAAAGGCGGGAAACAGCTGTCATTAACAAACCAGCAAAAAGCAATGGTTTAACGGATAAAAACCACATTCATAATGGCAGAAATGGAACCAGACAAACAAATGACAATTTAAAAGAATCAAGTGTTTCTACGGCCATCGCAATGGGCACATTATGCGATACTGTAAAGAAAGATTGAGGCCAAAGTTCAAACAAAAAGGTAGAAGTCGTGAAATTTACATAATGGGGGAACCAGAAGAAACAGAGTCAGATATTTACTCACTACACAACTTAAAAATGGGTAAACAGAGCCAACCTACGTAACAGTAGAAGTCATTAGAAAACCTATTCGAATGGAGGTGGATATAGGGGTATCCACGACAGTCATAGGGGAACACACGTTTACGTATCTGAATGGAGGAGGCCACTCACTAAAGCTGGAAAACTCAGATGCTAGTTTAAAGACATAGCGGCAAAGATATACAAGGAAGAGGTATATGCAAGGTTCCAGTACAATGTAGAAGACAGTCTGCTAATCTACCCCTCATGGTGATAGCAGGCAGAGGACTGAGTCACCTCAGAAGAAACTGGTTAAGAGAGTATAACCTTGAGAGACTGCTGAGATCTCAATCAGAAGCAGGAAATGTTGCTATCTGGAAAAAGGAGCATGTAAAAACTCAACAAAAGGAACTCGTAGAGCTGATGCTTCAGGGCAGAGTTCGAGTTGAAGTCAGTAACCTCCAAAAAGAAAAAGAAAACCTGATGAAGGACTTTTGCATATTACAAGATTCCCTCAGATCCCAATTTCTACCACCAAAAAGGTATGAGGAAGAACAGAAAGAATTCTGCATATCTCTGGCCGAGATGAAGGGTCAAGTAGCTGAGAAAGCACAACAATACTTAATTCTCCAGGAAACCACTAACAAATATAAAAAATAAATGGAAGAGCTGAAGAATCAGCTACGTGGAAGCCAAAAAGCTTTAAAAATAGAGACCCCTGAGTTTTCAAAGGAGCTGACAGATGAGGAAATGCTGGAAGACTCAACCACTCAGTTCACTCAAGTTGAGCTCATACCTGAGCCTATTCTGGCCAATAGGGAAGTTGAAGAGGAAGCTGAGATTAAAGTCAGCGCTGCCAAGAAGAAAACCCATCAAAAGAAGACACGTAGGATGAGAAAGCAAAATTACTAGCAAGGCCCTGAATTTTTTTTTACACAACAGGCAGCTGATCATAGAGTGTTGAATTTAGCCTCACCCAACATCCTGATTCTCAGAACCTGCCTTACAATTGCCCTTCATATTCTTGAACTTGGAGGGGAGGGGCAGGAGTGCAGGCAATTGGGCCCAAAAGAGGATGAAAATATTCCCATTGGAGTCTACACCACAGGTAGAAGGAACTCCTCTTGCTTTGGAAGTACCTGTAGGACCCGTTGAGCCTGAGAGAGTCGAAGAGGCAAACTTACAGGTTCCTACTGGGGAGCCGAGTGGGCAGATAACTCCTGAGAGAGAGGCCTCAGATAAACCCTCCGAAGTCGTAGAACTACCACGGTCGACACGTTTGAAAAAGCCTCCTGAGACTGAATATGTAAATAGTTAATATATTGTAAAATGTACTTTCAAGTAAAGGGGGAGAGATATGGTAATGAGGTTTAATACACCTTTAAGAGAATCTGAGCAGATTGACCACGTGACTGTAAAACCCAACAGCTGTGTAGCGCAGGCTACCATGTTAATGTTAGTCTAGAGTAGGATCTGGTTGGAGAAGCACACATCATGTTAGTGCTCTGTTGTTTGTGTAAATAAATAGCACGTGCTTCATTTCATATTGGTCTCTGTGTCTGTGGTATATTGTAATCGACTCACCTGCCGACAGATAAGTGTGCAACCGGTTCACGAGCAAAGTGACTCCATAGTAGAACAAAACAACTAGCATTTTGCAAATAATTAAGCAAAAGCTTTAAATGCATCCAAATGTTTATTTCTAGAAATCAATACATAATTCAGTAGTTTGTCATAGGCAAGTTGGCAAGTATAAAAGTGCCCTCCAACAGTTGTTGGTGAGAAGTAGGGCCTGTCATTTCATGACAAGGCAATGGGGGAAGCCAATGATCTCGTATTGTTAATGGGATCATCTGGAAGTTATATAAAAGTAACACATCATTGACACGGGGAGCTGTTCTGGAAAGCAGGCAGCAGCTGGAGAGTTAATTCTGTTGTACTTGATCTGAAGGTGAAACATCCTCCATGACTCCTGTTTTTGTTTTGTTCAGGTCCAGTTAAATTTAGATTGTTATGAGGTTTTCAGCCTGGTTGAATAGATAAAACAACAGCTGAGGCAAATATTCCAGCCACCACTAGCACAGAAGAGGTGACTAGGAGCTCACAAATTAGATGAACACCACCACAAGTATCTCCCAGGACTCTCAAAGTGCCAAACCCACTGGCCAGTGCTTGGTGCGAGCGCTTCATTTGACGGTTAAAATACATGCAAATTAAATGAGGCTGGGCACAGAGTCCCTCATGTTTGCAGAAGGAATACCTGTGTGATGTACTCGCCAACATAAAATGGACGAAGAGAGGGCACACTCTGGCTGTTTAAAAAGCGAGTTCTTAAAGCGGCAAACCAAGTCATTAAAATGAATATTGGGTTGAGTGCTGAGGGGAAGGGAAAGGAGTTGCACTAAGTTGGTTTGCTTGATCAGTAATGGGCTGCCAAGAGCCCCGCTTACCCACAGCAAGGCCTACAAACTCAGTCACAGCTACCCAGCGATATGAGAGGACAACCAGACCTTCACATACTCTGCTTCACCAGCAGGGGATGCAGTGATGGAGTTGCGACATCTGTTGGAACTTACAAACAACCTTTAACAGAGGGAATGCACAGAGAGAGCAAAAGTGCCCAAACAGCTGAATTTTCATTCCTTCGGTTTGCTTCAAACTGCCTCAGACAACATCAGTCAATCCAAAATAAAAATGCTGGAAAAACTCAGTAGGTCTGGCAGCATTTGTGGAGAGAGAAACAAAATGAATATTTTGAGTCCAATATGACTCTTCCGAAGAAGTTAACTCTGTTTCTGTCTCCACAGATGCTGCCAAGACCTGCTGAGGTTTTTCAGCACTTTGTTTTTATTTCGGATCTCCAGCCTCTGCAGTATTTTGCTTTTATATCAGTCAATCCAAAGTGCACAGGTGGATCAAATAGGTCAATGCTGCATTGTTTGACACAATAAATCTATAGCTGATTCTAGATGATTTTGTGAGGTCGCTCAGTCTCAATTTATACGAGAACAAAGTTTGCAGGGGCCAGTGCTGTGGTCCCAGTGCGAGACCAGAAAATATGTGCACTAATGTAGAAAAGTTCACAACACAACACAAGACTAACATTAAATTATTCCTTGACGGCTAGCATTTTTCCGATAATTAAGCAAAACCTTTGAATGCATCCAAATGTTTATTTCTAAAAAGCAATACATAATTCAGTAGTTTGTCACAGGCAAGTTAACAGCATTAAAGGGCCCTCCAGTGGTTGTTAGTGTGTTATATATGAAGGTCAAAGTTAATAGGACCCAGATTTGCTTGCTTGCAGCAAAATGGAATAATAGAAGAGCATGTACTACCTCAAGGTTAAGTATAGTTGGCTAATGAAACTCAACACATTGAGTTCTTTAAATCAGGCAATCTGATCCTAGCTACAGTTGATATGCGGGTTCACTATTAAGTCAAATAACCCAACCGCATTGGCTATGTTTTCAGCCCATAAAGGTCATATCACAGTGAGGACAATACATGGCAAGATGCAGCCACAGTTGCCAGTATGATTGGGCTATCCTGAGTAATGCAGAGGTATCTTCATCAAACCTGAATTGATTATAATGAGTATGATCACTGAAGTATTGTTTGCTATTTCTAAAAGGGGTACTTCTAAACCCCATAGGCAGCAATTAGCAACTATATATAAAAAGTGGCAAATATAGAATTTGTGTACGTAACAGAATTAAATCAATGTCGTAAATGAGCCAAATTGTGGGATCCAGCAACATGAGGAGTGATAACAATGAAGCATGCTGATTTCTAAGAATTGTGCAAAGTTTGATTTCGAGTTACAGCCTTGGATGCATTTCCAGGTATCTTTTTCTACAGTGTTACATTGCACTTAATAGGGGTTCAACAGTGGCATCATTACTAAAGATTATGGGGCAGGTTGTCTCTTGGCAATATCAGCGAGCAATTAGGATGGAAAGCACCTAAAGTGCACACAGCTTTGTTAATACCTTCAGCACCTGAGCCTCATTACAATGAAGCTAACCCTAGGCAGACAGCATCTAAGCTGCAGCTCAGGATGCATAATGATAGGTTTTTAATAGGAGCAGTCTGCCCCTGATCTGTAAGTAGCCTTATTGGAGGACGTGTGTGCAGAGCCCAATGATTTTCATTTGCAAGCAGTTCACATTGCTGCACCCTTTTCATGTGCAGGTGCCAAAAACAGCCAAGAACTCTGTATTACTTAGGAGTGGAATGGGAGAATAAGGATTACTGTCCATTTATCCTCAGCAACACATCAGGCTTTCAGGTGTTTTCTGGAAACAGAGAAGAAATGAGACCTTAGAAGTGCAATTGATTTTCTTTTTAAAAGAAAATGGACATACAGAGGACTACTCCTCTCACGGGATTAGGTTATAATGGGATCTCAGTATTGGTTATTCATTCGGTGATCTCCTGAGATGTTGGGTGGAGAAGTCAGGTGCCCCCACCACCCCCCCACAGATCTTGGTGGCCAGGTTAATGTGATGTGTTTCACAGTCTGGGACTAATGACCATTGTTGCATTTCGGCTCATCTCTCACCTTCTATTTATGGGGCAAATGGCCACGTCATTCATACCCTATGCAAATTTGATTGAGCGCTGTCCACCATCTTCGAGAGAGGTCCAAGCCAGGGACCACGACTGTTGGGTCAGTTATGAGATTTTGCCTTTTTATGCTTCGCATCCCTGGCTTCCATCCATCTGGATAGTGGGTGGATACCATATAGCTGCTGTCTCCCAGAATGGCCGGCACCATTTGAAATGCTTTCGCAGTAGGTTATTTTTGAAAAAAGTCTCCATCAATGTCAAGTTAGCAGTTGCTCATGGCTGTTTCCATGACATGGAGCACAATAGTGTCATGGCACAAAGGTAAGAGGGACAATCTGGGAGCCACTCAATCGGAGTGGACTTAAGTGTCTGACACTGTTCTCATGGCAACATTTAGCTGCACGTCCATGGCTTTTGTGTGGTGGCTGCATGACAATGAGGCAGAGCAGTATCCTGCAACAGAATACACTAGGGCCACTGTTATGTTCTGGCTGTGCTTCCTCCATGAGTTTCCAGTGAATTTCTGGGCCAGGTTCAACCTGTTTTTTATCTTTTGGTCAGTGTTGATGGCAAGAGTCTGGTGTCCAGGGTGAACCTCAGGTATTCTGGATGTATAGAGTAATGGGAAGCAAGGGATTCGTTTGAACTCAATTGAAACCCAAGGTTGGGGAGGACAAGCTTGAAAATATTCATATGTGCTCAGTTGTTGACGATATATGCCAGAGAATTTTAAGCCCATGCCACAGACAGGGTGAAATTGCTCTATTAAAGGAAAACATTAGTTTTTCTTCATAATTATCAACTGGTTAATTAAATTGTATTCTCACAAATCATAAGTTTGAAGGCACTGTGATCTTGGTCCATTATTGGAAAGAAAAGTAGGCACATTCCCCTTTTTCCATAAAAAACCTGAGCTGATTTTGAGTGTGAGATACTGGCAGGGAGCCAATCAGCTGCACATATCAGGTTATGGCAAGCCTGCGGACCATGGTTTATGTCCATAATCATTGGCAGTTGAGCTACAATTTCTATTCATGTGTGGCCCATAAGCGCAAATCTCCATGGGTCTCCCTGAAGAATCAATCCTTTACTGGCAAGGTGTTCAAGTTTGATTCTAGGCCTGGAACTGGGTGAAGCTGCAAATCCAGAGAACTGTTTCATATTAGCAGGTGGCAAGGGTCAACTAAGTTCAAGGCATGTTGTTTACTGAAGAATACTATATCTTAGTCCCTTGTGGGATAGTGTGGTGAAATGACTGCTTAAGTTCCCCAGAAAACTATTAAAGGCAATTGTCAAATAATACTGCAGGTTTACAAAGAAATCATCAGGAACAGGAACTAAGCGTGTCCAATGTATAACAGGTAAATTATTATATAGCATTTCAAAGTATAATGTTGAGCATATTGCTAAGTATTAGTTAAAACAAAGGCTCGAGCGTTAGAAAGCATCATATTTGGATGCATCCATTTGACAGCGATAGATGAGTTTCTTCCTTTGTTGGAATGAGTGCGCTCACATTGACTGCTCCACTGGTCTAATGATGATTTCTCCAATCTAAATAAAGAGTTAAAAAAGTTCTCAATACTTCAGTGTGAAAGTGCAATGTTAGTTCCCAGTCACTTGAAAAATATAATTACAAGAAAGGGAACTACCGGAACTAAAACCATGCTTTTCCTATTACTTACAATAATTGTGCAACACTTGGATCTGAATAAACAGGCATCTACCTGGAGAGCAAATCCATGGGTTATATATATTGTTCTGTGTACAAAGTTAAAGAAAAATCCCTTTACTAAACCTCCCAATTTAGTAAAATATTTTCTCTTTAACGTCATGAACTGAGCAAAACATACATGCAGCAGCCAAACCCAGGGTGTGGTTCAGTGAGATCCAGAGAAGCGCAACATCGTTTCACCATCATGGTGCCATGTGGGTGTGACACAACGTGATTGGTCACAATTATCTCCTCGAGTCAAGTGTAGATTTTAGAAGCAGGTAGTGATGTAGGAAGAGAGAGGACCTGTTTATTATATTTTTTATTAAAAAGGTCCATGCATTTGTTAAAATTGCAGTTAGGAAAATGCCACAATATATTATGTATTTTGTTGTGTTTTCTTTGACAAACAAACCACAGGAGGCCCAGATACAGGTTATGATCGTTTATTCGAACAAGGAGAGAACCACCTCAAAGCAGCTTGAGGTAGCACTCTACCAAATTACAAGTATACAGCTTATTTATACATCACGGATCATGTACAAGAACATTGTTCAGATGCCAATCTTGTCAACATATAGGTTTACATTAAACAGACATCTCTGATTCCAGGTACATACATCCTCCTTCACTCAGGTAGAGCCTTCTCCCCCTATCTAAGCTGGGACCATCTGTCCTTTCCTTATCTGTTGAAAATCACACTTAATCTATCTTGTTTTCATCCTCCATCTCCAGTCTGCATCCCCAGGCCTTTCTGGTGATTGCAGGCCCTAAGGGTGTGCAAGGTTCATCTGGTAATCCTTAACTGTTAATGCACTTGACGGCACTGGCTGCCTGGAGATTCTAAGTAATTCCCTTTCAATAAATTCTTGCTGTATTCCCCCTAACAATTTGCATCTTTTACATTTATCAGAACAATACACAGAGCCTCTGTTTAATGTCTCATCTAAAAAACAGCACCCCCAACAATGTAGCATGCCCTCAGAGCACTGATGTCAGGCTGGATTGAGTGTTCAAGACCTGAATCCATAAACTTCTGACTCAGAAGCGAGAGTGTTATCACTTGCCCTGCTAAAGCTAGTCAGTCTAGATATTGCTCATTATTATTAGTAATATCTGCCTCACAAAGACGAGCAGATGAAGAGATCATTCAGCCCATTTATCTTACCCTTCCACAGTAACGTGGAATTCTGCTCCTCAATCAAAAACTCAACTGCCTCTTCATTGACTAGACATTTTATCTCCAGCCTACCCAAATGACCATTCGGGTGTTACCCATTCTTTGGGGACATTCTTCTTGCCATCAGTTGCAAACTAGCCTTTTATCAGATTATACCCATGTTCCTTTTCTTGCTGTCAAAGTTTTAAGTTGAAATACTGCTCATCTATATTAGCCTTCTTCTATTTCACTTCAGTATCTTAGAGTTCAATACCATCCCCTCTCATTCATTACTTATGAAAGCTGAAGAGTCTGAGCTTTTCTTGCTATTCCTCATAATACAGCCCTCTAACATGGGACTAACCTCTTTTATCCCTTTCTTTGCCACACCTCTAAAAACTGCAAGAGGATAGTGTGCCTCTTTATGTAAGTAAAAATAAGGTAAAAGACCAAATCTGTTTGGTGAATCAAGCCCCCTCAACTTTGTCCTCAATCCGTATCTCTAAGCCCCCCAGCCCCTCGCCTTCTGTGATCTGACTAACAGATGTGTGGAACTTCAGCCAAGACAGAGGTGTATATCTTTCAAACAACTGTCCTGTCTCTGCACAACATTCAGTTGTTTTATATATTTGTATCCTTCCTTTCTCACCTTGTGTCTATCGCACTGTGTCAATAGTGCTAAGTCTATACATGTGTCTTATTCTGAAATACAAACTACATGTTAAAAAAATCTCACATCGGTTGGCCCTTGTTTCACAATAGCTTGGCCATGTAAAGTTATCCAACTGTAATTACATCCTTCTGCCAGTCATGGTGCTGAATGATCTCAATTTGGCATCTCCTGGCCTGTACTGCAGAGAAACTTCTGAACTCCAACCAACTTTGCTTCCCAAATTGCCTGAAGTTAACTATAAATAATAGCAAATCAATTTTATAAAATGACAGAATACCTGCCTTGAGGCTGCAGACTGAACTACGTCCTCATGGCTTTGTCAAATTACACCTCACTCGGCATTCACAAAGCTGCATTTGATCTTCACTCTCAGTGTATATTGCGAATGTAAATTGGTTTATACTACGTAAATATTGAATTTAGCCTCTCTTTTTGTGGCTAATGAATACTGAAATTATTTTTTTCTTTCTTCAATGATAGACTTTTATAATTGAAGAGAATTTTAAATTAATGCATTATCCCTGCCCCAACCCCACGCTGCACACTTTGAATAAGCTAAAGCATCAATTTGAAAATTAGGTAGAATACTGGGATGGTTGCACCCGTGCAAACTCGTACTAATCCTATCATTATAGTAAACTATGCAAATAAGAGACTGGGGTAACATGAAGTTGCTCACTGTATAACCCTTCCTGTTTCTGTTTGATCCCCGCCTGCTAAAATGTGATTTTAGTAGCTGCATTACATACCTTGATACTTGAGTACAATTCGGAAGCAGGGACTGAAGTATTTTCTAAAAAACAATGAGAAAACTCAGTCTTTACCAATCCAGGCGATGTGCTCTGAAAAGTGAGTAAAAGATAAACACAGATTATACAAGCAGGAGCATCACACGCAAAGGAATCAGCAGTACATTTAGTGTAGAGAAGGAGAAGGTGGGAAGTCAGGAATTTGTGGGAACATGGAATGAAACATCAGATAAAAGGAGCAACAGCCAGTAACAAATTGAGGGGGCAGCAGTGAGACCATTGTGTTGATTTGCAGCCATCACAATGAAAAGTTGCATTGGGCTGGTTGGGTTTTCTCCAACATCCGATGGCGAATTTGTAACTTTTCTTTTGAAGTCACCATTAAGTAGACAAAACAGCAATCACTCTGCAATTGCATAGAGCAAATAAATGAATTCCCACTTAATCTATTTTTGCTGATGTTGGTTGTAGAAAAACTCTGTTCTTTGGAGTACTGCTATGCGATCTTTTTCATCTACTTGAACAGCCAGATGGGGTATAATCTTAAAAGGCAGCCAAAGACAGCGTACCTCTGGCAAAGCAGTGTTAGCCTAAATTCTGTGTTCAGTCCTAGGAGTGGGTTTTAAATACACAACCTTCTGAATGAAAGGTGTGAATGCCACCACTGACTTAAGCTGGCATTTATAGGAATGATAACATCTGAGACATCTCATGAGAGGTACCAGTTAATCTCCCCTTGAGCAGTTCACAACACAATTTGGCCAATCATAGCTGTGCTGGCTCTTTACTAGAGCAATTCAAAACTAATTCCACTGCCCTGTTCTGTCCAGGCACCCCTGTGCCTCCATCTGCTTAAAATAATTATCCACTTTTCCTTAGGTCTCTGCCTGAACCAAATTGGGTAAACAAATATGAAGAAGGATGAGATCATGTGATTTGCCTAATGTCTTTTTGACATGATTAAATTATAACTTTGCAGATTTACACATGCAAATGTTTCTGTTGCTGCATTTCATTTGTACACAGCCATACGATGGTACAAAGCTTCAAGACATTGTACCACCGCAAAATACCAGAGACTGGATTCTTTGCCTCAACAACTCCATAAGGCAGGGTTTTGTTTTTAGGTCTTAAACATGCTATTAGAGGGGCTTGGGCAAAATCAAGAGGATATATCACCCGAAACTGCTTTTGGTACTTTCTAGTGGTCATCTCATCGATGACCACAGAAGAGACCAGAACGTATGTCCAACTAGCCTTGTATGGCACGAGGTGCCTGAATGAAGAAGAGAGGAAAAAAATGTTTTAAAGGGGTAGGGGGGCGGTGGCAGGAAATGTTAAATCACCATGAAAGCTAGCCTCTATAAATCAAAAAAGACCAATACATGAGGGAAATGAGAGCGGAGGTGGTTATAAATGCTGATTTTTGGACAAATTTATAACACAGTTAGTGAATACCATCTGCTGCCTTGGTATAGATTTGCTTACTGAAATCTGTAAATTGTTATCAAATGACTTTGAAAAAGTATTCCATATCCATTTTAAGTCCATTAAGTTCCTCCTAGCATTAAAATTAAAAGTTAAATAAATTTAATTCAATGTAATTCCAATTATTGTGGCGCTCATATTCTAACCAACATATTATGGATCAGGGAATAGGAGCAACACCCTAGTTTTTGTTTACATGTAACTATAAGCTAATGAAACATTTTAATAGTGCAATATAGAAGCACATTTACTGATTGACACACCATCTCAAATGCTGCGGCAGCTGATAGGATGAATGCCTCTTTCTGCCAGTTATAAAGATCATAAGTGAAATAAGTCTGGAAGTCACAGACTTTATGGAAGGATGTCCACCTCACAAATTAGGTCTCAATTCAGCAACAATTGACATCTCACTCAAAATGGCCATGAGGAAATGTAAATGCATCATTGCTAGAGATTAGCAAGTGATGTGTGGTTTTGCTTAAGTTACATTGTTAGCCCAGTTTTGAAAGAGATTCATCCTGCAGCTAAGCTGTGCATGCTTCATGCTGGCAATGAGTGAGTTACAACCTCAATAATTTGAATAATACCAACATATAGTTTAACAACATAATGCAATTTATTCAGTTATGTCTCTGGACAAAACCAAGAGCTATAACAATAGCAACATCACGTGTGCCCCACAGCATAGTAAATGCACATCTGTAACCTGTAAAGCTTTGTTTTAACTTTATTTAGAAGAGCATAGGTTCCCATGATCTTTTCTATGTCAGTCTGTGAATACATTAACTAAAAGAGAATGTTGTCCCAAATTGATCCAAACCACAGAATCCTTAAGTGTCTCCAACTCTTATTTTTTTCTATAATAATGTCAAAATACTGTGGATGCTGGAAATCTGAAACAAAAACAAAAAAATACTGGTAAAACTCAGATGGTGAGGAGGGGTGGAAGTAAAGGCACAGGTGTTACACCTTCTGCGATTATATGGGAAGGTGCCACGGGAGGGGGAATGAGTTGTTGGGGGTGATGGAGGAGTGAGCCAGGGTGTCCCAGAGGAAACGGCCCCTACGGAATGCCAACCGGGGGGGTGGGGGAGGGAAGATCTGTTTGGTGGTGGCATCATGCTGGAGTTGGCAAAAATGACAGCATCTGTGGAGAGAAAGACAAAGTTAACATTTCGAGCCCATATGACTCCTCTTCAGAGCCAAAAGGAAGTAGAAATGTGGTGAAATGAACAGGTGAAGCTGGATAGAAGGCCAGTGATAGGTGGAGGCAAAGGAGAGATTGCAAACGATGTCATAAACTAAAGGTCAAAGGGCTGTTAATGGCAATAGCACTGGCTAAAGGAGGTGCTAATGGTGGCATTAAGAGTGGAAAGCAGAATGTGATAATGGCAGGGCTAGGGTAAACACTCTGGAAAGTGACGGATGGCCATAGTGGGGGTGGGGTGGGGAGAGGGGATGGTGGTGGGAAAAAAGAGCGAAAAGGCTAAAAGCTGGGGATAAAACAATGAATAAAAATGGAAATAAATTTTAAAAATAACAATAATGAAAATAAGCGGGGGGGAAATAAATAAATAAAAACGAATATAGAAAAAAGGGGGAGGGAATCAAAAAGGGTTGGGGATGGAGGAGAGTGCTCATGGTCTGAAGTTTTTGATTTGATGTTAAGTCTGGAAGACTGTAAAGTGCCTAATCGGAAGATGAGGTGTTGTTCCTCCAGTTTGCGTTGGGCTTCACTGGAACATTGCAGCAGACCAAGGACAGACATGTGGGCATGAGAGCAGGGTGGTGTGTTGAAATGGCAAGCAACAGGAAGATCTGGGTCATGCCTGTGGACAGACCGAAGGTGTTCCGCAAAGCAGTCACCCAGCCTGTGTTTGGTCTCTCCAATGTAGAGGAAACCGCATTGGGAGCAGCAAATGCAGTAGACCAAATTGAGGGAAGTGCAAGTGAAGCGCTGTTTCACTTGAAAGGAGTGTTTGGGCCCTTGGATGGTGAGGAGGGGGCAAGTAAAGGGGCAGGTGTTACACCTTCTGTGATTATATGGGAAGGTGCCGTGGGAGGGGGATGAGTTGTTGGGGGTGATGGAGGAGTGAGCCAGGGTGTCCCAGAGGGAACGGCCCCTATGGAATGCCAACCGGGGGGTGGGGGAGGGAAGATCTGTTTGGTGGTGGCATCATGCTGGAGTTGGCAGAAATGGTGGTGGGATGATCCTTTGAATGCGGAAGCTGGTGGGGTGAAAAATGAGGACAAGGGGAGGGACCCTATCATGGTCCTGGGAGGGAGAGGAAGGTGTGAGGGCAGAGGCGCGGGAGATGGGTCGGACACAGTTGAGGGCCCTGTCAACCACAGTGGGTGGGAAACCTCAGTTAAGGAAGGAAGACAACATGTCAGAAGCACTGTTTTGGAAAGTGGCATCATTGGAGCAGAAACGATGGAGGCGAAGGAACCGAGACAATGGGATGGATACCTTACAGGAAGCAGGGTGAGAGGAGCTGTAGGAGTCGGTGGGCTTGTAATGAATATAGGCATACAGTCTATCACCAGAAATTGAGACAGAGAGGCCAAGGAAGGGAGGGGAGGTGTTGGAGATGGACCATGTGAAAGTGATGGAGGGGTGGAAATCGGAAGCAAAATTGATAAATTTTTCCAGGTCCAGATGAGTGCATGAAGCGGCACCGAAACAGGTTATCGATGTACAGGAGAAAGAGTTGTGGGAGGGGGCCTGAGTAGGACTGGAACAAGGAATGTTCCACATACCCCGTAAAGAGACAGGCATAACTGGGGCCCATGTGGGTACCCATAGCCACACCTTTTATTTGGAGGAAGTGAGACCAGTTTAAGGAGAAATTGTTCAGTGAGAACACAAGTTCAGCCAGATGGAGGAGAGTGGTGGTGGATTGTTTGGGCCTCTGTTCAAGGAAGAAGCAGAGAGCCCTCAGACCATCCTGGTGGGGGATGGAGGTGTAGAGGGATTGGACATCCATGGTGAAGAGGCAACGGTTAGGGCCAGGGAACTGGAAATTGTTGATATGATGTAGGGCATCAGAGGAATCGAGGATGTAGGTGGGAAGAGACTGGACAAGGGGAGAGAGAATGGAGTCAAGATAGCAAGACCATGGGGCAAAACCATCAAACCAGGGGATCAGCCCTAGTTCAATGAAGAGTGCAGGAGGGCATGCCAGGAATAGCACCAGGCACACCTAAAAATGAGGTGTCAACCTGGTGAAGCTATAACACAGGACTACTTGCGTGCCAAACAGCATAAGCAGCAAGTGATAATCAGAGCTAAGCAATCACTCAATCAACGGATCAGATCTAAGCTCTGCAGTTGTGAATGGTGGTGGACAATTAAATAACTCGCTGGAGGAGGCAGCTCCACAAATATCCCCATCCTCAATGATGAAGGAGCCCAGCACAGCAGTGCAAAAGATGAGGCTGAAGCATTCGCAACCATCTTCAGCCAGAAGTGCCGAGTGGATGATCCATCTCGGTCTCCTCCAGAGGTCCCCAGTATCACAGATGCCAGTCTACAGCCAATTCAATTCACTCCACGTGATATCAAGAAATGGCTCAAGGCACTGGATATTGCAAAGGCTGTCGGTCCTGACAATATTCCGGCAATAGTACTAAAGACTTGTATTCCAGAACTTTCCACACCCCTAGCCATGCTGCTCCAGTACAGCTACAACACTGGCATCTACCCGGCTATGTGGAAAATTGCCCAGGTATGTCCTGTACACAAAAAGCAGGACAAATCCAACCAGGCGAATTACTGCCCATTAGTCTACTCTCGATCATCAGTAGAGTAATGGAAGGGGTCATCATTAGTGCTATCAAGCGGCACTTGCGTAGAAATAACCTGCTCACTGATGCCCAGTTTGGGTTCTGCCAGGGCCATTCAGCTCCTGACCTCATTACAGCCTTGGATCAAAAATGGACAAAAGAGCTGAACTCCTGAGGTGAGAGTGACTACCCTTGGCATCAAGACAGTATTTGACGAAGTCTGGCATTAAGGAGCCCTAGCAAAACTGGAGTCAATGGGAATCAGGGGGAAAACTCTCCACTGGTTGGAGTCATACCTAGCACAAAGGAAGATGGTTGTGGTTGTTGGAGGTCAGTCATCCCAGCTCCAGGACATCACTGCAGGAGTTCCTCAGGGTAGTGTCCTAGGCCCAACCATCTTCAGCTGCTTCATCAATGACCTTCCTTCCATCGTAAGGTCAGAAGTGGGGATATTCACTGATGATTGCACAATATTCAGCACCATTTGCGACTCCTCAGATACTGAAGCAGTCCATGTCCAAATGCAGCAAGACCTGGACAATATCCAGGCTTGGGCTGACAAGTGGCAAGTAACATTCATGCCACACAAGTGCCTGGTAATGACCATCTCCAACAAGAGAGAATCCAACCATCACCCCTTGATGTTCAATGGCATTACCATCATTGAATCCCTCACTATCAACAACCTGGGGGTTACCATTGACCAGAAACTGAACTGGACTAACCATATAAATACTCTGGCTACAAGAGCAGGTCAGAGGCTAGGAATCGTGCGACAAGTAACTCACCTCCTGACTCCCCAAAGCCTGTCCACCATCTACGTGGTGCAAGTCAGGAGTGTGATGGAATACTCCACACTTGCCTGGATGAGTGCAGCTCTCATAACACTCAAGAAGCTGGACAGCGTCCATGACAAAGCAGCCCACTTGATTGGCATCACATCCACAAATATTCACTCCCTCCACCACCGACACACAGCAGCTGCAGTGTGTACTATCTACAAGATGCACTGCAGCAACTCACCAAGGCTCCTTAAACAGCACCTTCCAAACCCATGACCACCACCACCTAGAAGGACAAGGGCAGCAGATAGATGGGAATACCACCACCTGGAGGCTCCCCTTAAAGTAACTCACCATCCTGACGTGGAAATATATTGTCGTTCCTTCATTGTTGCTGGGTCAAAATCCTGGAACTCCCTCCCTAACAGCACATGGACTGCAGCGGTTCAAGAAGGCAGCTCACCACCACTTCCTCAAGGGCAACTAGGGATGGGCAATAAATGCTGGCCCAGCCAGCGAAAACCACATCCCATAAATGAATGAAAAAAAAAAGGGTGACCAATGATGGGAATCCAAGGGTATTCAGTATTTAGGAAGGACAGACAAATCGGGGAAGGAGTGGGGTTGCACTTTTAGTAAAGGAGGAAACCAATGCAATAGTGAGGAAAGCTATTGGCTTGGAAAATCATGATGTGGAATCTGTTTGGCTGGAGATAATAAACACCAAGGGGCGGAAAACATTGGTGGAGGTTGTCTATAGGCCCCCAAACAGTAATGGAGATGTAAGAGAAGTCATTATTAAAGAGGAAATTAGAGACACATGCAATAAGGGTACAACTGTAATCATGGGTAACTTTAATCTACATATAGATTGGGCAAACCAAAGTAGCAATAATACTGTGGAGGAGGATTTCCTGGAGCGTGTACATGATGGTTTTTTTACACCAATACATTGAGGAACCAACTAGCGAGAAGGCAATCCTAGCAAGGTATTGCGCATTGAGAAAGGATTAATTAACAATCTTGTTCCCCGTGGGGAAGAGCAACCATAAAATGATAGAACTGTCCATTAAGATGGAGAGTGAGGAAGTTGAATCCGAAACTAGGGTCTTGAATCTAAATAAAAGGGAACTACGAGGGTATGAGGTGTGAGTTGGCAATGATGGATTAGGGAACCTTACTAAAAGGGTTGACGGTGGATAGGCAATTGCTAATATTTAAGGAACGTATGCATGAATTACAACAATTATTTATTCCTGTCTGGCACAAAAATAAAACAGGAAAGGTGGCTCAACCATGGATTACAAAATAAATTAGTGATAGTATTAGATCCCAAGAGGAGACTTATAAAATTGCCAGAAAAAGCAGTAAGCCTGAGGATTGGGAACAGCTTAGAATTCAGCAAAAGTGGACAAAAAGATTGATCAAGAGGGAGAAAATGGAGTATGAGAGTAAACTTGCAGGGAACTTAAAAAATATCTGTAAAAGCTTCTATAAATACGTGAAAAGAAAAAGTTGAGCAAAGACAAATGTAGGTCACTTACAGTCAGAAATGAGTGAAATTATAATGGGGAGCAAGGAAATGGCAGAAGAATTGAACACATATTTTGGTTCTGTCTTCACAAAAGAGGACAAATAATTTTCCAGAAATGTTAGGGAATCAAGGGTCTAGTGAGAGGGAGGAATTGAAGAAAATCAGTATTAGTAAAAAAAATGGTGCTAGAGAAATTAATGGGGTTAAAGGCTTAAAAATCCCCAGGGCCTGATAATCTACATCCCAGAGTACAAAAGAAAGTGGCCCTGGAAAAATTGGATGCATTGGTGGTCACCTTCTAAAATTCTATAGACTCTGGAGCAGTTCCTAAAGATTGGAGAGTGGCAAATGTAACCCCACTATTTAAAAAAGGAGGGGGAGAAAAAACAGAATTACAGGCCAGTTAGCCTAACATCAGTAGTGGGGAAAATGTGAGAGTCTATTATAAAAGATGTGGTAAAAGAACACTTGGAAAGCATTAATGGGATTAGACAAAGTCAACATTGGTTTATGAAAGGGAAATCATGCTCAACTAATCTACTGGAGTTTTTTTGAGGATGTAACTAGTAGAATAGATAAGGGAGAACCAGTGGATATGGTGCATTTGGATTTCAAGAAGGCTTTTGATAAGGTCCCACATAAGAGGCTAGTGGGTGAAATTAAAGCACATGGGATCAGGTGTAATATACTGGTATGGATTGAGAATTGGTTGACAGACCGGAAACAGAGAGTGGGAATAAATGGGTCTTTTTCTGGATGGCAGGTGGTGACTAATGGTGTACCGCAGCGATCAGTGCTTGGGGCAAGTTTTACGCTTCGGTGTGAAAAACAGAAAGGCAGAGTATTATTTAAATGATGGGATATTGGGAAATGTGGATGTACAAAGGGATCTGGGTGTCCTTGTACACCAGTCAATGAAAATAAACAGGCAGGTGCAGCAAGTAATTAGGAAGGCAAATAGTATGTTTGCCTTCATTGCAGGAGGATTTGAGTTCAGAAGTAGGGATGTCTTACTGCAGTTATACAAGGCCTTGGTGAGACCACACCTGGAGTATTTGCGTGCAAATCCCTACTTAAGGTCTCCCTACTTAAGGATATACTTGCCAAAGAGGGAGTGCAACAAAGATTCACTAGGCTGATCCCGGTGATGGCAGGACTGTTGTATGAGGAAAGATTGGTTCGACTGGGCCTGTATTCACTAAAGTTTAGAAGAATAAGAGGGGATCTGATTGAAACGTATAAAATTCTAACAGGGCTAGACAGACTAGATGCAGGGAGGATATGTTTCCCCTGGTTGGGGAGCCTCGAACCAGGGGCCACAGTCTCAGGATACAGGGAAGGCCATTCAGGACTGAGATGAGGAAACATTTCTTCACTCAGACGGTGGTCGACCTTCTACCACAGAAGGCAGTGGAGGCCGGGTCACTGAGTATATTCAAGAAAGAAATTGATTTTTTTTTCAATATTAGGGGCATCAAGGGGTATAGAGAGAAAGCAGGAATATGGCGTTGAGATAGAGGATCAGCCATGATCATATTGAATGGCGGAGCAGGCTCAGAGGGCTGAATGACCTACTCCTGCTCCTAGTTTCTATGTTTCTATATTGTAATAGTGATTTGATTCCGTTATTTATACTCATTAGCTAAACTTCAAATTCTCACTTTCAAAGTTCAAGAAGTGCTAAATCAAGGCCACTGGTTTTCTGCTTTCAATGAAAAATCATGATTTTGAACTTTACTCCAGCACCAGTCTTGAGCATGTCCTCTTTTACTCATAACTTATCCAAATGAGACCAAGTTGCATTTAGGCAGAACACTGGTACATACAGGTGGCAAATTACTGTAACTGCTTCGCTTATAGACAGGCCTCTTCATTCCAGCATGTCACATGCAGGTCACACACATAATTATGCAACAGGAATGACAACAGCTCCAGATTGGGTTGAAAATAATGAAAAAGCAAATGCGGTAGTATTCATTCTGTACTAAAATTTCATTTTAGATAAACCTTAATCAGTAAAAAAATCATTTTAAGACTTTTCAATCTAATTAATGACACAGCGATCCAATAGCTGTCAAAACTTTCTCTACAAATCTAGCGACACAGGGAATGCTAACTGAAGAAGTTGTTTTTTTTATAAGATGGTAGTTGGTGGTTTTTGCAAAGCAGTTGAGGTGCATGAGTGACGGACTGCACTGCAAACTGGGGCAGCAACATCCAAACGTGTTCAGCCTTAATTTTAACAAATCTGCTGAAACAAGGTGAAAGGAACAGAGCTCTATTGGTGTAAAAGGAGAGGTCACAGGAGGTTGGCCAGGAGCCATAGGTCTATTAAATGTTCAGTTGCTGTACTTGGAAATGGCAGGCGACAGAGCATAAGCAAGGCATGAGTCAGAGCAGAGGCGATAACATAGCGATTTGTCGATTCTTTTCCCTCCCAAGTCTCCTCATATCAATTTTAATAAAATAAAGACAAAAACAGAATTACCTGGAAAAACTCAGCAGGTCTGGCAGCATCGGCGGAGAAGAAATCAGTTAACGTTTCGAGCCTTCATGGCCCTTCGGCAGAACTGAAGCATAGTTAGAAGAAGGGAGAAATATAAATTGGTTTAAGATGGGGGGGGGGTGGGGGTGGGGGGGGGAGAGACACATTGAGGGTGTGGTGTGGTGATTGTGGAGATGAGCAGATAATCAAAAGACGTCACAGACAAAAGGGTCAAAGAGGTGTCGAAGGTGGTGACATTTGTCTGAGAAAAGTGCTAATTAAGAATGGAAGACAGGATATTCAAAGTACAGCTCTAGTGGGGGTGGGGTGGAAAGACTAACAAGGTTTTAGTTTAGATTTAAAAATAATGGAAATAGGTGGGGAAAGAAGAATCTATATAAATTATTGAAAAAAAAAAGGGGGGGGGGAAGAAACGGGGTGGGGATGGGGGGAGGGGGAGTTTAAGATCTAAAGTTGTTGAATTCAATATTCAGCCCAGAAGGCTGTAAAGTGCCCACATGTCTGTCCTTGGCTTGCTGCATTGTTCCAGTGAAGCCCAACGCAAACTGGAGGAACAGCACCTCATCTTCCGACTAGGCACTTTACAGCCTTCTGGGCTGAATATTGAATTCAACAACTTTAGATCTTAAACTCCCCCTCCCCCCATCCCCACCCTGTTTCTTCCCACCCCCCCCCCCCTTTTTTTTTTCAATAATGTATATAGATTCTTCTTTCCCCACCTATTTCCATTATTTTTAAATCTAAACTAAAACCTTGTTAGTCTTTCCACACCACCCCCACTAGAGCTGTACTTTGAATATCCTGTCTTCCATTCTTAATTAGCACTTTTCTCAGACAAATGTCACCACCTTCGACACCTCTTTGACCCTTTTGTCTGTGACATCTTTTGATTATCTGCTCATCTCCACAATCACCACACCCTCAATGTGTCTCTCCCACCGCACCACCCCCCCCCCCCCCACCCCCCACCCCCCACCCACCCACCTTAAACCAATTTATATTTCTCCCTTCTTCTAACTATGCTTCAGTTCTGCCGAAGGGCCATGAAGGCTCGAAACGTTAACTGATTTCTTCTCCGCCGATGCTGCCAGACCTGCTGAGTTTTTCCAGGTAATTCTGTTTTTGTTTTGGATTTCCAGCATCCGCAGTAGCTTTTAGCTTTTTGTTTTTATATTAATAAAATAAAGGTTGTCTACTCTTGAAGAAATTTGTTTTTTTTTTAAAAATAAACTGGAGCATGCTGTCAGAAACAGAACACTTCAGTTAACAGATTGCCACCACTCTTTGAGAGTGTATACAGCCGGCTTGCCTTTGGCAAGATAGTTGGATTGCAAACCTTTATTTTCCAGGCTCTGATAGTGAATGCATTGGTCTTGAATGCTTATAGTTTAAACCATAAACCTACTTTCAAAAGATTGTGCAGTTGTTTTAATAATATTGCATTTATTTTGTATCATGCGGTGAATATCTTGACCTGCTTGCCACAAATTTGGCGAGCACTGAAATCTTATTGGACAACACTGACCGAGAAGGACGAGGGCTGCAACTGCATGGGGATGCCACCATCTGCAAGTTACCCTCCAAGTCATATACTATCCTGACTTGGAACTATATTGCCATTCCTTCATTGTCACTGGATCAAAATCCTAGAACTCCTTCCCTAAAAGCACTACACCAGATGGACTGCAACAATTCACGAAGGCAGCTCACCACTATTTTCTCAAGGACTATTATTTGTGAGCAACAAATTCTGGTCTTGCCAGCAATTCTCACATCCCAGAAAAGAATTTTTTAAAATGCCAGATATTCTGGGAGTATTTAACATGCTGCACAAATCTGGATGCCTCCTGTCTAAAATAAAAGTAAATTAATGCTTTTAATATCGAGATTGAAACAATTTCACGTTTTCAATTTCAACAATGAATCAAAATGTTGTGCGTTCATTATTTACTCTTAGCACTGAGTACATAATCTAGGCTGTCTGCATTGACAGAGATTTTGTATTTTGGCAAAGATGGAAAAAAATCTCATGGTACTATTTAAAGGATACAGCTTCCTTTCAGTGTTTTGACCGTGATGAGCACACAACTATCAAACACAAATTAACTGACCATCACATTAGCATTAATAACTGGAAACTATTCATCAGAAAGGTCTAACTACCTGTCTCAAGTGCATTGATACTGACCATCCAGTTCCTAATGGCCACCATGGAAAGGGGAAGGGGATAGGATTTACAATAACTTGAATTTACTTAGCACCGTTGACATAGGGAAACAGCCCATGTTCCCTCCCCCTGTCCATGTCCCTTCTTGCTTTCAAAAGTTTCCCAAAACTCTTGACTATTGATCAAGCCTTTGGTCCTCAATCCTGGCCTAGCCATTCCTCTTTCCCCTTTCTTTGTGTGATGTGTTCATCGTACCCTTCCTTATTAAAGGAGTCTGGGATGCCTTCTTGCACATACAAGCAGAAGTGTTGTAAATTCTAGCAAACTCTTAACAATAACTTACATTTAGATAGCACCTTTAACATAGTTAAACGCCCAAAGACACTGTACAGGAATGTGATCAGACAAAATTTGACATCAAGCCAACATTAAGAGAAATTAGGACAGGTGGCCAAAATCTGGCTTAAATAGGTAAATTTTCAGGAGCGACATATATAAAGAAAGGGTAGAAGGGCAAAGAGGTTTAGGGAGCGAAATTCAGGCAGCTGAACGCAATGCCGATGGTTGAGCAACGGAAATCAGAGGTTCACAAGAGGTCAAAATTAGAGGAGCACTGAGATCTCAAATTAATAAGGCTGGAGGAAATTACAGAGCAAGGGAGTGTCAAGGCTATGGATGAGAATTTTAAAATAGAGGCAGTTTCCATTATAAATATGGATATAGGAAATTACAATTTCAGAAGTTGATACAGGAACGTTTCTCAGACTGATAGAAAGTGGAAAGTAGTGTCCCATAGGGGTCCTTGCAGTTCCCTGCTGTTTGCCAGATAGACAAACACGCTGGACACAAGAATTGGAAGTGTGGTGTCAAACTATTTGCACTTGTGCGTGAATCCAGATCAAGGAGATAGCCATTAACAAATAAAATAATGAATTTAGAAAGAGTTGCTTTACACAGAGGGTGGTGATATTACAACCAAGATGGGAGGAGTGCGCAGTCTATCTAGCCCCACTGCTCAACAAGTTGTACTATTAGTTTAAATGTTTAACTCAACTGCCAAAATGGCCAATTATTTACCTTCGCTACTGTTAGACCCAGAATAAAAGGTACTTTAACCAGGCTTCTTTCAATAAACTCAAGAATGATTGATTTATTATAAAACAAAGTTTGTTTTTCAAAACAAGTTGCAAGAGCTGGTTAACACATAATTTGTAATTTGGAAATGTAACTATCTCTTACAATTCCCCAGTGTGCACTCGCACGCGCACATACACACAAATAGGGCCTCTGCAGAGATGGGCGATTGAAGAAATTTTTTTCTCTTTTAAAAGGATAAAGTTCGCAGAGTTTTAATACTGTTGATCTGGTGCTCCCTTGTGTGAGGATGAGTCGCTAGTGCCAATAGATGTCTAGAGGTTCTCTAGACAGAGTTTCAGCATGGAGAAAAATAGAGCCGGATCAATCCTTCTCGTCTCAGCCTCAGGTTTCCAAATACAGACAAGTTCCACCAAGAGGAGGTTTCTGAGCTGTAAACTGATAATCACTCTGTATTTCAAGCAAGGCAATGAGCACGCGAGTTGAGCAGCTTTTCCCCTTCTCAGCTCATTCCCAACTGAGTTCAAAACAACAAGTTCAAAAGATAAAGCCCATCTGTCAGGCGAATTCCAGTAAATCACCAGGCCTTTGCCTTTAAAACAGTTTTTTTCCATCAATGAAAGTGATTGCAGTTCAAATAGACAAACAGCTCTCCCCCACAATTGTCATGCTGGGCATTTAGCTGATGTCATGTGATTTCACAATGCTCCAGTCCAAGATGAATTTATGATTTTTTAAAAATGCAGGTCTGCTCGATGTGTCCAAATAATACAATGTGCTTCCAATTTTTAAAAGAAAATATAGTTCTTGTAGATATGGTTCCAACAGTGAGAATATTGATCCTGTTCCCACATGGAGTAGTTAAAGCAGATGGCATTGATACAGTTAAGGAGAGGCTTCATGCATACCTAAAGGGGAAAGGAAAAGAGGAATACAGGGGCTGGGCAGAAAAAAGTAATGAGAGAGGGGGGAGGCCTGTGTAGTGTATAAACACAGTCACATATCATTATAAACACAGGCCATTTGGCTCAAAAGTAGATTTCTAGAAGTTATGTAATTAATATCAATTACATTTGCTTCATCTGACAATTTAAAAAGAGATTATTATTCAAGTAATGCTTAGTCACAGATGCTCATTTTGATCAAGATATAGGACTGCAATCTAGCTTGTTATATGAACACAGCAACAACCTGTTCATAGGTTTCTTCAAATCAGTTTCTCCAGTCCCAGAAAGGGCCAAACTTTGTTAAAACTGTCATCCATTGTAAATACAGGATGATCTACAAATAAATCTTTATCTTCTCCAGTCCTCTGCTTAAAGACTTCAAACTGGCTGCAATTTGCACATTTCATTCAGTTTTCCAAACCATTTAATTCAAAGGAAAATTTTATGATCACATCTGAATGCAACCAATGCAAAAAAAAACCTTTCGTTCCTACAATGCAGTAGACTCAGTAAGCTTATTCGTCTGGTCATTAATACTCATTTACTTGTGACTAGGCAACCGTTATTGCTCCTTTATTGAAATGCTAATATTGGCCTCAGGGTGGTCACAGACAAAGAAGCTATTTAATATATACCCCACACATAACCGTTAATATCCACTTATATATGCAAGTGAAATGCTCATTAACATCTCATTCAAGGGTTTATCATCCAATTATTCCATTTTCTCTACAATGAAGATAACTGCAGACTGATTGCATGGTGTACTTCGATAACAGAACGCCTGCACTGAGGAGTTAATTATTGGTTATTCGCATGGTCTTTTAAATAGCAGTTCCTGTTTCCATAGATTTTTTTTTAAACACAGGCAGACATTGTACTGACTGGCATCACCAACACAATATCCTTTTATATTTCAAATCTCTCATTAATATTCCAGTACAGTAACATTTTGTTGACAAATGTAGTTGCAATGAACTTGGCATAGTAAACAGCTACATGATCTCTCCCACATCCCTGAAATAACTGCTCTTCTTTCAAGTCCAAAAATCTCAGCAAATTTCCTTGTTGTACACAAGATAGAGTGCTGAGAAACTCAGAATTAACACAGGGCTACATTTACATCTTGCACATCCTAAAAACATCTAGAACTCTGACATCTGCATCTGGTGCCACACAATTTCTCACTCACTTATCTGTCCTTGATAACCTCCATTGTCTCCCTTGTGCCTCAGCACATCCATGGCCTTGATCTACCCTACTTCTGCTTACATGGCTGCTCACATCCTTTACTCTTCCAACTCCAGCCTATTGTCCATCACCTCCACCTCCCATTCTACCACCGGTGGCACTGCTTTCAGTTATCATGCCGTCAAAAACTCCCCCTAAATCTATATGGTTTGCTACAAAGCTTTAAAAGTTACACAACCTTTCAAAGCCTCTTTAGAATCTACCCCTTTGACCATCTTGTCTAATTTCCCTTCTAGGGTCCAAGTCTCAAATTTGAAGCAACTTGAGACTCTGTTAAAAGTTTTACATGAAGGTTAGAAATTATTGCAGTCACACCATCTATGATGAAAGCGATTTGTGGGGTGTGGGTGCACACCTACACACACTCTCTCAGGTCTTAACCTCTTCAATGGAACCTTTTTAAGTTCTGGCTAGTCCACAACTATGGTACTGTGTCCAGCTCACCACACTTTAGTGAAGATATGATGGTCCTTGAGAGGGTGTGGAGGAAATTTACCTGAATGGCTCCAGGGATGGAGGATTTTAGCTACAAGGTCAGAGAATCTGGAGTTGTTCTCCTTGCAGCAAAGGAGATTGAGGGGAGGTTTGATAGTGGCGTACAAGATTATGAGAGGATTGTATAAGGTAGACAAAAGCTGTTCCCATTAGTTGATGGAACAAGGATTAGAGGACACAGATTTAAAAGCTTTGGGGCAAGGGATGTGGTGGGATGGGATGAGGATTTTTTTTTTAATAACACAGTGGTGATTCCTCAGCAATTTCTCAAGGACCTTCACACCTTTTCTAAAGTGCAGTGAGCTGACCTGGACATAGTACTCTAGCTGTGGATTAATCAGAGCTTAAAAAAGGTTCCACTGGGATTGGTGTGGGAATGAGTCTGTCCGAGTTGTCCTACAGAGAGCCGGCATGAACTTGGTAGTCCCAATGGCCATCTGTCCCAAAATGACTCTATGATATTCTTAAGTCTAGGGTACCACAGATTTGTCAATGCTGTACTACGTGAGTGAACAATTTAAGCTCGAAGCCCAAGTGAGGTAATCCACCTCAGGATTAAGAATGACTCCTTAATCTACTTTAGCAACAATAAACGCACCTCATATTGGCTGAGCAACAGAGACACAGGTCCTGAGTCGCACCCCATTTTCTGTGAATCCAAGCTATCGTGGAGCAAAAATAAAGCTACAGAAAACAAAAGATACAAATTTACAAGCTAAAACAGTTGGGCTGTGATATTGAAAGTCATTGTTCCAATAAATCTTCTTTAATGTTGCATCTCTTTAAGATCACTTGATCTTCTTCAAAATCCACTGATGCCATTTACAAAGTCAGTTGATTGCTAACCATTGTTTCAGCGAGGTTTTCCATCCTTAATCTGTCTTGTTGCTTCTCTAATGGTGGTGCAGCAACTTTTGCCACTCCACATAAACGTTCTTCAGCAGTGAACAGAACTAAATATCCACTCATACTGACGACCAGAAAGCAATATATTTAGGTATAAGAGGATCACTGTCAGCGAGACTACGTACTGAGGTTTCCCATCCTCAATCTGTCTTGTTCCTTTTCTAATGGTGTTGCAAGACCACCACCTTCAACACCTCTTTGTCCTTTTGTCTATGACATCTTTTGGTTATCTCCACCTATCACTGGCCCTCTATCCAGCTCTTCTTGTCCCATCTCCCCCCCCACCCCCCCACCCCCCTTAAACCAGCTTATATTTCACCTCTTTTCTATTTTTCCTTAGTTCTGTTGAAGAGTCATGCGGACTCGAAACGTTAACTGTGCTCCTCTCCGCAGATGCTGCCAGACCTGCTGAGTTTTTCCAGGTATTTTTGTTTTTGTTTTGGATTTCCAGCATCCGCAGTTTTTTGCTTTTATATTACGTAATGAGTGAATCTTTATTCAAGACACTGATTATGCAGTGTTGTTAAAGACTCACGCAATCTAAAATGCAAATTCAATGGCACAATTGATATGTCAAGATAAATCCAATTCTTGTGAAAATATTATATAGTTCACAATGCAAAAATAATAGAGAAATCAGGTGAATTCAACAAATCGCCAATAAAAATGGCAAAATTATTGAAAAGAGAAATATTAAATAATTGAATGATGGGAAAATAATTCGGAAGATAAATACAAAAAAACAATCACAGGATGAATAACAGCAAACTCATTGAAAGAAACACAAGGAATAGTGAATGAAGGCAAAATTATTAAAAACAAAAAAAATTATATGAATGAAATCAACATCACTGGAAAAATAGTTTCAAAACTACAGCGATTAGAACCATAATGTCATTCTGAATTGGGAGGATCATCACTGGACACAAGATGTGAAATCATTAAACAGCAAATAATAGAAGTGCCAGATTCATTACAAGATTGTCATCACATCAAAAGACACAGATGTCAGCAAACATGACTGAGTAATTTTCAACCGTGACCTCTATACTGAAATGAAACTTTCATTTATTTATTATATTTTGTAAAACATACCATACCCTTTTTTTGGGGAAGGGTGGGGGAAATTAATTTCATTTTCAACAAACATTTGTAGCCCAAAATGCCTTACCTCATGACCATTACCAGCTCTGTCCATTCAACTGCTGTGTGAGGGCATCTACTATGATGGATTAAAACTATTCAAGAGGAAATAGCGTGTCATTTTATACTAAATACAAACCTTACACTCCTGTGTTTCATTCCAGTACCAGAAAGGATACCAAAATGATTATCAGTCAGAGTTTGTAGCATCATAGTATTGCCATACTTTAACTTTTCTCGTATAAATACTAGTCAAACTTGCACTGATACCATACAATGATCAACACAAAATCATGTGTACTGAATCATAGGAGAGGAAATCTTGCACCATTGCAGAGAAGTTGGATAACAACAATGCTGATACTGGCATCCTCATACTGTCATCCACAACCTGGAAGAATCACTGAGACCATTAGAAGCGGACAAAAAAATCAACTCCTGACAACTTCTACATCTAGCAAAGGCGTGAGGAGTAAATATGAACAGTTAAAAATTATTGACTTTTTTTTTATTCATTCATAAGATGTGGGCATCACAGTATTTATTGCCCATCCCTAATTGCTCTTGGTCAGAGGGCATTTAAGAGGCCAGGTAAGGACATTAGTGAACCAGATGGGTTTTTACAACAATTGGCAATGGTTTCATGGTCATGATCAGACTTTTTAATTCCAGATTTTTTATGGAATTCAAATTTCACCATCTGCCGTGGTGGGATTCAAACCCAGGTTCCTAGAGTATTACCCCAGGTTTCTGAATTACTAGTCCAGTGACAATGTCACTACACCATCTATTCAATAAAAACCGACTGCACATGTATATTTACATTAGTTAGAAGGAATAAAATTTAACTTATTTGAATTGATTGCCTTAATTTTGTTTATTTTACTATTCTGTTTACAGGCTTGGAATTTTTGAAAGGAGCTCGTAACAGTATTGTTTCACCTATAACACAGTGTCAAGATATGGACCCCGTGGACTGCATTATAGCAGAGTCCCAGTGTTGTCCATAATTACTTCACCATAACTTCAGAAGAAATTTAAAAAACATCAGATGAACTCTCACTATGTACAAATACCACACTCCCATCACAGGCTATTCAAAGCAATCTCTCATCCACTGCAGGCCAAGTTCAACTCATCTCAGAGTAGGGGTGCACTGTATCACCAGTATTGGCAAAGGAGCAACAAGTACATCCCCAACACCCCTAACTTTGTGCCTGTGCTTACGCTGCTATCATCACAGCTCCCCTTCAAATGCTGCCAAAGGTAGACAAGGAATGCTATGCTGTGTTACTTTCCAATATGCAAAAATCCATATGAAGCTTGGTCTTATAGAATTGTAGAAGCTTACAGCACTTAAGGAGGCCATTGGCCTGTTGGGTTAGTGCTGGCTCTCTGCAAGAACAACTCAATTAGTTCCACTGTCTCACCCTTTCCCCTTAGGCCTGAATTTTTTTCCTCTTCAGATAATTATCTAATTCACTTTTGAAAGCCATGATTGAATCTGCCTCTACCGTGCACTCAAGGCAGCGCATTCCAGACCCTAACCACATACTGATAAATGAAATAAATTGTTGAAACAGTATCGATGTGATTTCAGAAGCTTCAGATTGGGTTTAGAAAAATCTTAAATATGGAGTGAAGGCAAATTGTTGAGGAACAATATACAAAGATATATTTGAAAGAAAAAAAGCTACCAAAAATATCACAATAAGATCAATTCATTTTTTTGGCAAGTTACAATGTAGGTTAAAATTATGCAAAAGATAACAGATTGTGTCAGTTGTTTTCACATGATCTCAGGATTGCTAGAAATGAGCTGATGGTACCTGATTAAAAGATTAACCTGTAAATGTTTTAAAATAAGTCACAAACTGAGTTTCTTCAGATTAAAGTATTGTTTTAGAAAATAAGAGGATTTCAGCATTCATGCTTTTGATTGTTCGAATGGTGAGTTCTCAAATTTGTACACAGGAAGACATTTCCTAATGGGGCTGACAAGAAAGAAAAAGCTGTGTCATTCTCTCACATTCCTAAATAGTTCTCAGCAGCTGGTTATGAGTGTCATTGGTATAGAATTGTGCTTCAGTTTAATTTCTGCCTTATTGATTGGTGCATTTGAAGTCTATGACAGAACAATGATAGTGGAAAAGTTGTAATATTTATTGTAATTATATTCACCTACCCTTAGGCTATTCAAATATAACAAACCTTCAAATTTTCTTTTTGGCCAAATGCTTTTGTTAGTTCTTCGGTCCTTAATGTAGCAAGTAGGAATTGATATACAATAGTGATACCACTATAAGGCACACACCATCATTTCCAGTACACATAGCGGGATGTAACAGATTATTTGAAAACCTTAATAAGCAAAACCAAGATAACATTAGGCTCAATTTTCTATGTCTGGGCTTCATGAAATACAATAATGAACTGTACGCTTTCAAAATTGCCCAGTATTGTTATGGCTGCAAGGATAACTCCAGGTCTTTGAAGGTGGCAGGTCTCTTAACATTAAATCCAATGTAGATTTTTCTGCCAATAAAATATTTGTTGAATCCTAGGTTTATGTTTCAAAACAATACTTTCACCCATGAGTTGTACTTAACAGTATTACGACAAAGTGAAAAGGGATGAACTGACTCCCTGTATTCAAGCTCCTCGGTTGCAACAAAGATTTAAGTTTCCTCTTCACAAGGATATGCCTTTTCCAAATCAGAATGTATTTAACCATTTGAGCTGTAAGCAATAATGAGCCAATCAAACAAGGTTTTCAGTTAAAGAGTGAGCAAGTTTATTAACCACTAAGCTGGTGAGAAAAATAATAAAAACTTGACATCAAGAATTTGGCCCTCATGCAGCCATGCGGGCACATGCACACACGTAGGTATCAGAGATATGAGGAGTTCGAGTCTAAAATAGGGCAAAATAATATACAGTTAAGTGCCCTTTGATTGCCCTTGAGGCGTAGCTTTTAAGTCCAGCGGCCAATTTAGGTTAACTGGTTTCTTGGATGCATTCAGATGTAGGTGTTGTAGTTATTAAAAAATCTCAGTTCGCTGGTAGGTTTCTGGCTTTGTTGACTTCTCGAACTGTTAACATACTTCCCAAAAGAGAGAGAGAGAGAGAGGGAGGACGGTGGGGGGGTGGGAGGAAGAGAGAGAGAGAGAGAGAGAGAGAGAGAGAGTACAGCTTTCGGTCGGTTTCCTCTGCTGAGAACTTCCTTGACACTACCTGTGTCCCTTGCAATCTCTCTCCCCAGTGGCTGCAGCCTCACCTTGGAATACTTCACCCATTGTGTATTTTCCAAGGGGTTTTGGGTGGGTTTCAAACTTTGCATTTTAATATCTGTTCTCAGAAACTGTTAATAGTGTAAAAATCAACAGGAGATGGGGTCTTCCCACACTCCCCAGAGGGTTTGAGAGTCTGTTCCTTTTCATCCCCACTTGGGTGGAATGCAAGTTGTATTTTCCGCTGGCTGGCAGTCTTTCCATTGTCTTAATGGGATTACAGTTTCTTAAAACCCAGCCAGTAAAAAAAAAAGACATTAGAAATTGTATCTTTTCTTGCTTTTAAGAAGTCCTTTCTAAACTGTTCAGTACGTTTGTCAGCTGGTGGAATTACAGATTGATGTCACTCACATCATTGTGACAAGAGACATGTAACAAAAAAGGACTACCACAGGTTAAAAAACACTTTAAATTCAAAGTACTCTGAACACTTAAATGGGGTACTATGTCTGTCCCATTTCTATAAACGTAACCTCCTGGTAATTAGATTTTAAAAGACACCCCTCTTTTCTATGTCACAAGGGACAAGAAAAAATTTGAAAACAGTATTGCAATGCAGAGCATTGGTCATGTATTTGTCAATACCATGACTACAGGTGTACCTTAGCTACGCTGTACCCTTCCCAGAAAGAGTCACCCTTACAGCTAACAGACAAAGGGCTATAAAGCCCGATTTCTTCAACATAAACTTCTTTTGAAGGAGGCAGAAAGATGGAAAAAGAGGTGAGAAAAGTTCACTTTGCATGTGTGTGGAGGAAAATCCTTCTCAAGATGCGGAAATTCCTCTCCAAGTCCTCAAGCTTAATAACACAAAATATATCAAGGAATGTTTTAAATATTTATATAGGGTACTTTAATGTGCATGATGCAAATGTAACATCTTATAAGCTTTAGACAAAAACAAATTCATGACAAAATTTGGTAGATTTTGGAAAACAAAACATAATTGTATCATTGCACTGCAAAAGCAGCATATCTTCTAATGGCCAAATTACCATCCCTACCCAATGATCACTGAGATTTCATCATACGGTGGGTTCAAAATATTCAGCAAGATCCAGTTTCACAGTGAAGGAGGTAATTTATTATATCACAACTCAAGTAATACTTAATATCTTATGTTAATTCAGCAGCATTCGTTAATTTGCACAGAAACAGAACAATAGTAGTGTTGATTAAAGAATAGTTGGAAAACTCCAGCCTACTTGAAACCAGCTCCAAATTTGGAAAAGTATTGTCCAACAGTTCAACACGTAAATGTGTACAGCTCAACAGCTTAAAATTAAAAGAATGTTGCTTAAAATGTCTGCTAACAGCAACATATTCAACTCTAGGATATTTTTAGTGGATGTTGCCCCTGTTGTCTTCTGCCCATAGACAGGCTTGAGTACTCATTTAAAATCAACTACTCCAGATCTGTCTTCCTGAACCACACAATAAAAAAAAATCAATGAAAATGGGCTATGTGAAAGTGTGCTTGATTTAGTCACAAGGCTAATTTTTACAAAGGGATAATATGGTATTAAAATAATGTTTCAGATAATAAACTGATGACAAAAATATGACCTGATCAGACAGTGCAAGAAGATTCCAATAGAAATAAATTGAATTTAGCAGGATTCATTGGGCACCAATACTCTATATCGATGGCAGACACTAGTGTGTAGGAGAAACATTTTAGTCTTGTAGAATACCAAAAAAGTGGAGGGGATACACAGGAGGTTGAACTGTCTTTACAAACATAGACTGACAAGTTGGAGGTTTCCAATATTTTTAGTTTTTCATGAATCATTTTTGAGGGAGGTGCGTCTTTGAATCTAGACAATCTTCCATAACAATCTGTTAAAAGGTCATAAAACATTATTACAATTATGCATCTTAAAAAGTGTAGTTCACAATGTTGAACAAATTACCAAAAATGTATACTTGTGACAAAATAAAAAATGGTATCCTGTTTTAAAAGACATACTTTGCTAAAGGGTCCTCTTAAGAGATACAACATATGCAGTTTATGAGGTCACTTCTGGCTCTGGGGACAGATCAATAGATGTGCTCTCTGGCAAGTATTTTATTTAAACATTACAAAAACATGCAGCAAATAGAATAAATTAAGTTAAGCACTTTTTTTTGTGAATTTGGAAAATTTTAAAAACTTAGCATATTTACTTAGCATAAAAACTTAGCGTGTTGGAATGGCACTGGGTAAGGCTGTGTTCTGTAGAGCACCCCTACTGTAGGAGTGACTTCAAACTTTGCATATTAACAACCTGTAAAACCATTTTCTCATGACAGAGATAGCTCTTGTAACACCAAACGGTCAACTCCAATCTTTATATGTAAATATTTGCTGAATATATATTAAATGACTTTGAAAATCCAGTAACCATGACAAACAAATCAATTAGTTCACTTGCATGTGATGACATGACTTGGGCTACCAAACCTGATCTGGAAGAAGCCCAAAGTACCTGAAATTTCTAGCCCTAATATCTGGCATTTGCCCCAGTCTCCACAATAATGACCTTCAAGTGTTCCATCATTAAAAAAATCAGCAGTTACACAGAAATGGTAGGAGAACATTTAACCACCGATTACTGGTCCATAGTTGATGGTTAACAAAAAGACTTCACAGCAACGTTGCTTACAACTGGACCACAAAGTGTGGCTTTAGTGTTAGGTTGAAAGGCCACAGAAAAGAAAGGATCAAAGTAAATTCTGCAGCATCTGTGCTGCATTTTACAGAAGTTACTTTCAAAGGAGACAACATCAGGAATTATTCTTCATATTAACCGCTTAATTATTATTTTTATTGTATTATTCAGAGAAGAATACATACAGATATCTTTTTGGTCACAGGGCACTTAAGTAAAACAGGGATTGTTAGCATAGTTCAGCACATTGGGGGAACATACTTTTGAGCTCTTGATAATCCGGAAACATGCTTGGAGTATGGGCATACGCTTATATGTGAAGGGGGTCTATCAGGACTGGTCATTATTGCCCTTTAAGTAGCTTTAAGCACCCAATCTTCAGAGTTATTCAATTTTTACTTATTCAACATTTAATATACCTATTATTCAGGAATACCACACAGAACATGTGCGCAAATATAAGAGTAGCTACCAACAATTATATAGGATTCAGCAGTTTTCCTAGAATATCAATGAGAGAAAGACAGAAATACTAACTGGGATGTCAAAACTTCCGTCAGGTGCTCTTAAATTTGGGGTGAGCGGGAAGAGCACATTAAACAGGAATGGGTGGTGATTGAGTAGCCTAACATCACACAAATGTGGAATGCTCATTTAGATAGGTACTAGAGAACTCCTAGCAAGACTCTACACAAGTGATGGTAGGTTGTTCGATCAACATCCAATCCAATCCTCACCTGGCTTTCACACACCGCCCCCCACAATAAGAGTTATCATCTTTGAGATGAGGGAGCAAACATGTAGAAATACCCAGCAGGACTGCAGGGAAATAAAAACAATGTCAGCAGCTTGAACTGGGAAATTTGTAGCATACTTCAGTGAAGAGGAGAGTGGCTGAAGTTTTATCACACATATTCCCTTTCTTTAAATTATTAATTTTATATTAAAAAATGCTAATTGTGCAGGGTAAGGCAAAACTGTGTCTAAATTTTGTACATGAATTTATGTGGAGCTAAGAACCTCAAAGTACAAGGTGATTCACAAAGTTTCAGGGCTAGCTTCTACAAGTAGTTGGAAAGTGACTTTCAGGCCAGTTGGGACCAATCAGAACCAAGAAATGGACTAGGTATCACCTTTACAGAATCCTCTGGGCTACCTTAGAGCAGCTCATTCCCTATTTTAAAAAATAAATTGTTGAGTATGCTCCCTTTCTGTTAGCTTTCACTGTTAAAGTGGCAATGCCACATAGTGAAATCCTGATAAAGGTCATATTGCCAAAACTGGAAAAAAAAGGTGCTCCTTAAAACCTGCAAACTTGTCATTTTTTTCTTGCTGGGGTTAATGGGACTTGACACAACTTTAAGTCCCAAATTAAACCACTGTGATTTTCTCGCATGTGGGTAGAGAAAACATGATCAATAGAAGATGCTTGTTTTTTTCTTATAAGTATCTTTAAAATTTGCATTTCCCTTCTTATTTTTATTCTTTAGGGAATAAGCGAATTGTAAAGTAAATTAGCATCTGGATTACCAGGCAGCACAATTCTGGGAGTGAAGCATTTCTGGAAATCAGCTAATTGATGTCCAATGCAAGTTTGCATACTATCTGCTCTACTCCCATATGGTGGCCTCTTTATAATAAAGATGATGTCACCTGGAAATACATCACCACAGACAAGACCACAAATGTTCATTAACTAAGCACTGCAGATCTGCGCTAAACTATCACATTATTCTGGGTTAACTGAGCGTTCATCTGTGGTATATAGTTCCTACGAATGTGGCTTTATTTAATACAAAAACAGAAAATGCTGGAAATGTTCGGTAGGTCTGGCAGTATCTGTGGAGAGTGAAACAAAGTTAACGTTTCATGTCGATGTGGCTTTATTTGCCTGTTGTGGTATATTCCAAGGTGACACCACCTTCAAAGAGCCACCTTACAGCAATCTGACAGCAAAACTTGAATATCACTAACCAGTGAACAAGATATGGATTCCAAGAGGAAGCACAGCATTGGTCAGTGCTTGGAATGGAGTTACTATTATAAATTACAGAATTACATATTCCTCAGTGGGAAACCTTTGTGAGTTATGCACATCCTTCTCTAACATTGTTGAAGTTATAAAGAAAACCTAGTAGCAGGAATTCTCAGCAGTTAAATTCAAGAATTACAAATAGGTGACAACCAATAGTACTCGAGTTCAGTTGGTCTAGGTTTCAATGGCATTAAACCACTAGAGAAGCCTCTTAGTTTTAGACAAAGGTGAAGGTGGTCATGGAAGGCAATGGGCGAATGTCCTTCAGTAAGCCACTAGGTGCAATTATTATTGCTAGGCCTTCCTTCTGTACAAGGAACTTTGAAAAAAGAAAATAGTGGAATAGTAAAAATTAAAAAGAAAATCGTGGAATAGTAAAAATTAAAATGAAAAAAGTCAAGAGATTCAAAAAAAGTGAGGAACCTTTAGTTTGTTTTGGATCCTATTCAGTGCCCTGTTAACATTCTAGTGATCTAGGCTTTTCCTTTTTAAAAAAAAACTATATATAAAAACTAGATAAACCAACTGTTCCCTGGTTCGTAATATTATTCTAATCCATAATGAAGCAGCAATGAAATCATATTATAAGTAATTAATGTCATCACTACGTAGCAATGAGACTGGTTACTTATTACAATCAGTTATCAATTATGCCCCATAAAATAACTCCTTCAAAACAGTTAACATTTTCACCCAACTGTATTAATGGATTCTCAGTGCAAACCAGAGTGGAGATCAACAGATACACACACCTACAAGAAGTCACATAACTGTTAGCATGGTTTAGCATAAAACAAATATCCAGTAAAATAGAAAGCCAGGTGGTCAAGAATCATTTTCTCCACATATATATATGTGCAGCACAATCATCCTTCATATTATTTTTTATATCTTTACTGCTACAGTTGGCACTAAAAATGATCTGCAGCAATCAGAAGCAAAAGACATAAAATCAAGTTAAAAGGTTTGCCCTGAAATAAAATAATTCTAACATGTTCTGCTCCTACAGCAGATTTCTCAGTACAGGCAAACAATATTTCCTTGGAGAATGAAAGGTGAATTCTGCCAGTTAGGCAGGGCCAAATGAAATGGGACGTCACACAACCCTTAGCATCACATTTTTTTGAAAAAATTGTCCAGCAGAGGTCTCATGCCGTAAACTATTTTGCCGATTGACAACTGTGGCTGCTCCTTTCTTAGCTGCTATGTCCGCTGCTCTGTAGGTCTCATCTGAATGTCTCCAATCTGAAGCCAAACCAAAAGCAGTAGTCAGTTAAATAAATCCAATGCATACTTTTAAAGTATTCGTAAAGTAGATGCTGGAAGTATTCATAAAGTTTGAGTAATACTAAACTACATTCCACTTTGATGCTAATGTAAAATAGGATTACAGGACAAAAAAAAAACTGGGGAAAACAGCAACAGTAAATTTGGGAATTTTATAACTCCAGTAACAGCAGTATAAATATTTCATTATACAGAGCAGCAATGAAAACATTAAGTGTGAAGAATGGTGCTCCTTATTATTGTGGGGGGGAATACTGCACATTGATGAGTAGGGTACATCCTTTGCAAATCATCTGTATGAAACATGCGGCAAGAACACTCTGATGGGCAGCATTGTTTAGCAGAATGAGGAAACCAGTGGAATGTGCCAACATAAATAACAAAAAATGAAGTACATGCTTAAACTGTCAATAATTAATGGCCATGAGAACCAAGGAAAGCCATCGCTAACCCACTGGGGTTTTCCTTCTGTAAGGCGGTGAGGACAGAAGTTTGAACATTTAAAAAGAGCTGCTAATAAACTTATTTTTATACAATTTTTTAAAAAACCAAGTTACATAAAATATATAGCACTGAAGCAGGCCATTCAGCTCAACCAGTCCATATGACATTTCTGCCCCACTCGAGCCTCCCTTCATCCTTCCTTACCCAGCATACCTTCTCCCTTATATGCTCATCTAGCCTCTATACCATTTCCCTCAATCACTCCTTATAGTAGAAATTTCCACATTCTTACCACAGATAAAAAGATGTAGATCAGTGCATTCTCTCTGTGTCTACTTTTATATAAACCTTTCATAATTTTAAAGAACTCTGTAAGGCCACCTCTCAGCCTTTTCAGGAGAGAGACCCAAAGCTGGGGGTCTCCTTTCCTGATAGGTATAACCTTGCAGTCTGGTATCAAGCTTGTATATCTCCAGTGGCTCGTATTTTTATAATATGGCAACCAGAACCATTAAGAATAGTCCAAGTGTAGTCTAGCCAAGATTTAGCATAACTTCTCTATTTTTCAATTCTATCCTTCCAGAAATAAACAGCAATTTGTATATTTTGTACTCCAGAGTTGCTTTGTTTCTTTGCCTCATTTTAGATATTTAATTTCCAACTAATATGAAACCACCTTATTTTACTTCCCAAAATGTAATACCTCTCACCTATCTATATATTGAAATTCATTTGTCAAGCTTATCCATTTCTTAATAAGTTTTCAGTTCTCAATATTGACTACCCCTCCAATTTGGTATCCTCAAATTTAGAAATTGTGTTTTTGATTTGAAAGTTTAAATTGTTAATAAAATTTATGAGCCTTATGTCATCCCTCTTAACTCTGGGTTTCAACTTTATCTTGACGAACAAACATCTGGTTAGGAACATAGGAACAAGAAGAAGCCATGTAACCTCTCAAGCCTTTGCCACCCTTCAACGAGGTCATGGCTAATCTGTAACCAAATTCCCTGTACCTGCCTTTGCCCCATATCAGTTAGTAATTTTGGATAATATAAAATCTATCAATCTCAGATTTAAATTTAACTCATCTAGCTTCAACTGCTACTTAAAACTTATACACCCTTTGCATGTAGAAGTGTTTCCTAATTTCACTCCTGAAAGGTCTGGCTCTAATTTTTACACTACACCCTCTAATCCGGGGCTTCCCGACCTGTGGAAGTAGTTTCTCTCTATCTTGATATCTTGAAAATTTCATTCAAATAATCTCATAACCTTCCAAATTTCAGGAAATACAAACCTCTGTGTAATCTCTCATAATTTAACACTCGGAATTCAGGTTTCTTTCCGGTAAATCTACACTAAATTCATTTCAAAGCCTATATCCTTCCTACACTAAAAGCAAAATACTACGGATGCTGGAAATTTGAAACAAAAACAGAAAATGCTGGAAAAGCTCAGCAGATCTAACAGCATCTGTGGAGAGAAAGACAGAGTTAATGTTTCGAGTCCATATGACTCTCCTTCAGAAGTAAAAATGTGATGAAATTGATACTGTTTAAGTGGGGTGGAGCGGATAGAAAGCCAGCGATAAGTGGAGACAAGGGGGAGATTGACAAAGATGTCATGAACAAAAGGACAATGCGGGTGTTAATAGTAGTGGTACTGGCTAAAGGAGGTGCTGATGGTAGCATTAAGGTCAGGAAGCAGAATGTGCTAATAGCAGAACAAGGGTAAGCACTCTGGAAAGAACAACATGAATAAGGGACAGATGGCCCTAGTGGGGGTGGGTTGGGATGGGGGAGGGAATGGTGGTGGGAAAAAAGATCGAAAATAGGATAAAAGATGTGGATAAAACAATGAATAAAAATGGCAATAAATTAAATTAAGTGGATAAAAAATAAAAATAAAAAAGAATATTGAAGAAAGGGTATAAAAAAGGGGTGAGGATGGACGAGGGAGTTCATAGTCTGAAGTTGTTGAACTCGATGTTAAGTCCGGAAGGCTGTAAAGTGCCTAATCGGAGGATGTTCCTCCAGTTTGCATTGGGCTTCACTGGAACATTGCAGCAGGCCAAGAACGGACATGTGGGCATGCAAGCAGTATGGTGTGTTGAAATGGCAAGCGACAGGAAGGCCTGGGTCATGCTTGCAGACAGACTGAAGGTGTTCCGCAAAGCGGTCACCCACTCTACGTGTGGTCTCTCCAATGTAGAGCAGACTGCATTGGGAGCAGCGAATGTAGTAGACCAAATTGAAGGAGGTGTAATTGAAGTGCTGCTTCACCTGAAAGCAGTGTTTGGACCCTTGGATGGTGAGGGCAGGGGAAGTAAAGGGTGCAGGTGTTGTACCTTCTGCGATTGACTGGGAAGGTGCCATGGGAGGGGGATGAGGTGTTGGGGGTGATGGAGGAGTGCACCAGGCTGTCCCAGACCGAACAGTCCCTACGGAATGCCGACAGTGGGGGTGAAAGGAATGTGTGTTTGATGGTGTTATCATCCTGGAGTTGGTGGAAATGGTGGAGGATGATCCTTTGAATGCAGAGACTGGTGGGGTAAAAAGTGAGGACGGGGGGTGGGGGGGGGCCTATTGTGGATCTGGGAGGGAGAGGAAGGTGTGAGGGCAGAGGTGCAGGAGATGGATCGGACACGGTTAAGGGCCTTGTCAACCACAGTAGGTGGAAAACCTCGGTGAAGGAAGGAAGACAGACATGTCAGAAGCGTGGCATTATTAGAACAGATGTGATGGAGGCAAAGGAACTGAGAGAATGGGATGGAGTCCTTACAGGAAGCAGGGTGTGAGCAGCTGTAGTTGAGGTAGCTGTGGGAGTTGGTAGGCTTGTAATGAATATTGATGGACAGTCTATTACCAGAAATTGAGACAGAGAGGTCAAGGAAGGAAGCGAAGTGTCGGAGATGGACCAGTGAAGTTGATGGTGGGGCGTAAATCAGAAGCAAATTTGATAAATTTTTCCAGGTCCAGACAAGAGCATGAAGCGGCATCAAAACATTTATTGATGTACTGAAGGAAGAGTTGTGGGAGGGGGCCTAAGTCGGACTGGAACAAGGAATGTTCCACATACCCCATAGACAATAATAACTGAGGCCCATGCAGGTACCCAAATAAAAGGTATGCTATGGATACCCGCATGGGCCCCAGTTATGCCCGTCTCTTTATGGGGCATGTGGAACATTCCTTGTTCCAGTCCTACTCAGGCCCCCTTCCACAACTCTTTCTCCAGTGCATCGATGACTGCTTCGGTGCCGCTTCATGCTCTTCTCTGGAACTGGAAAAATTTATAAATTTTGCTTCCAATTTCCTCCATCACCTTCACATGGTCCATCTCCAACACTTCCCTTCCTTGACCTCTCTGTCTCAATTTCTGGTGATAGACTGTCCACCAACATTCATGACAAGCCCATTGGCCTCCACAGCTACCTCAACTACAGCTCTTCACACCCTGCTTCCAGTAAGGACTCCACCCCATTGTCACAGTTCCTTTGCCTCCGGCGAATCTGTTCTCATAATGCCACTTTTCAAAACGGCGCTTCTGACATGTCTTCCTTCTTCCTTAACCGAGGTTTCCCACCCACTGTGGTTGACAGGGCCCTCAACCATGTCTGACCCATCTCCCGCACCTGTGACCTTACACGTCCCTCGCCCTCCCAGAATCATGATTTGCCTCCGCAGTCAAAGGAGCATCCTCCGCCATTTCCACCAACTCCAGCATGATGCCACCACCAAACACATCTTCCCTTCACCCACCCATCGACATTCCGTAGGGACTGTCCCTCCGGGACAACCTGGTCCATTCCTCCATCACCTCATCCCCCTCCCATGGCACTTTCCCATACAATCGCAGAAGGTGCAACACCTGCCCCTTTATCTCTCCCTCCTCACCAACCAAATGCCCAAACTCTCCTTTCAGGTGAAGCAGCACTTCAATTGCACCTCCTTCAATTTGGTCTACTGCATTTGCTGCTCCCAATACGGTCTCCTCTACAACAGAGGCGCCAAACGCAGACTGGGTGACCGCTATGCGGAACACCTTCGGTCTGTCCATAAGCATGACCCAGACCTTCCTGTCGCTAGCCATTTCAACACACCATACTGCTCTCATGCCCACATGTCCTTCCTTGAACTGCTGCAATGTTCCAGTGAAGCCCAATGCAAACTGGAGGAACACCACCTCATCTTCCGATTAGGCACTTTACAGCCTTCCAGACTTAACATTGAGTTCAACAACTTCAGACCATGAACTCTCTCCTCCATCCTCACCCCTTTTTTATACCCTTTTTTCAATATTCATTTTTATTTTTTATCCACTTAATTTTATTGATTTTCGTTTTTATGCATAGTTTTATCCCTACCTTTTATCCTATTTTTAATCTTTTTTTCCCACCACCATCCCCTCCCCCACCCCACCTGGGCCATTTGTCCCTTCTTCATGTTGTTCTTTCCAGAGTGCTTACCCTTGTCCTGCTATTAGCACATTCTGCTTCCTAACCTTAGTGCCACCATCAACACCTCCTTTAGCCAGTACCACTACCATTAACACCCCCTTTGTCCTTTTGTTCATGACATCTTTGTCAATCTCCCCCTTGCCTCCACCTATTGCTGGCTTTCGATCCAGTTTCACCTGCTCTACCCACCTTAAACAGTATCAATTTCATCACATTTTTACTTCTCTTTAGTTCTGAAGGAGAGTCATACGGACTCAAAACGTTAACTTTGTCTTTCTCTGCACAGATGCTGTTAGACCTGCTGAGCTTTTCCAGCATTCTGTTTTTGTATCCTTCATATGGTGGGCTGCCCAGAACTGCTCATAGTACAACTCCCTTGTATCACAATCCTTTAGATACAAATCAAGGCATTCCATTGGCCTTTGAAGTCCTCCATAGTTGCATCCTTGCTGACAATATATCCTTACGTATTAGGTCACTTTCCAAGTGTATGGCAACGACACGCAGCTCTATCACTACGCCGACAGCATTGATTACATTTTGCATTTTTAAAATCATGGAAAATACCATAACATTTTCCGGTATAGCACTGGAAACGCCAAACCTTTATGTGGGTCTTGCTTAAAACTCAATACCCTAGCCTCAGACTCTATGCTCTATGTTCACTGAACTGCACTGGCTTCCTGTCCCTCAACACGTCAAATTTGACTGCTTCATCTTTACTTGCAAGTGCACTATAATTTCACCCCAATTTACTTCTAACCTCCTCCAGTCATCCATTTATCCTTCCAAACCTACCCTGGCCTCCTTCGCTTCATCATTATGAGGCAGTCCTTAGCTATACCACTCTATTCTTGGAACTTTATTTCCTTGCAGTTTTAAAATTCTGCTCAAAATCTATCCTTTCAACTGTGCTTTCAGTCATCTTGCAGTATGGGTTTCTCCTGTGAATCATCTTGCAATATTTTCGGCATTAAGTACTAAAGGAAAGTGCAATTGGTGTTAAAAAAAAGGAAAGATTGAGATAATCACGGAAGTGATTCTCATTGAAACTCAAACTGTGCAATGGGATATCTATAATTACTGGATGATGGATTGTTACCTGAACATGAAGAGGTGAACTCAAGATGTAAACAACAGCACTGGCCAAATCCTCTGCCTTCAGACACTAAGAAAAATAATATAGGTTGTCAAATAAAGTTCGATTTGCAACAGATAGAAGATGAAAATACAATTAATATTGAGTATGGTTCTGTACTGCACTAAACATGCAAAGTACCTTTTATGGGAAAGGTGGATAAACTTTAGAAGCAGCTAGCCTAGACACGATACACTAAATAGCCTCTTCTGTACTGTAAACTTTAATTACAATTTTTTTGGCGTCTCACTCTCTGATGATTTTGTTCAGTGTGAAAGACAGCTGTTCAAGCCTTCTGATTGATAGGAAATTGTGATATATATCTTACAAATGGTTGCCGTCGAACAAATAAAAGTTCTCTTGCGTTACAAAGCTAAGGGAAGGCACAACCTCTTAATTTGGGGCTCACTGCCAGATATGGGTTCCAGGCTCAAGCATTGCTTGGATCTTTAATACCCCAATCATTTTAGCTCTCATATTCACTGCTATTTGGGGCACTTTGTAGATAAAAGTATTTCCTAAACGTAAGCATATTTCTTGCAGCACTATTGTGGACTTCCTTGTCTTTGCCAGGGACATTTAGAAACAGCAAGAAGAATCCACTGTTCATCAGTTTTAAGTCTTTATTATTTTACTATAACTAACAAATGGCAGAATTCTACCCACAAGGTACGTCGTGAAATATGAATAGCTCAGATTGAAATATATACCATGGGTGAACAGGATAACTCACTTGGTTCCTGTAAGTTCACTCTTTTACTTCTAACACGAGGTCTAAAATCTGATCAGATCATGTTTCAGTCACTTTAGTCTCTTGTCCTAAGATTAATTGAAGAGGTGAAAGCTGCTTTAATTTATTTAAAATTTCCTTAACAGCAATAAAGGTAGAAATGATCTGTTGAGAAAGCTACCAAAGCCCTTTTTTCAATAATACAGAAAACTATTCCAAATTTTTAGTTTAGCACTCAAAATTACAGGAATACACTTCAATGAGATAAAAGGTCCAGCTTCCATCTGTGTCAGTTATAAATGGTTACATAATGCAAAGTTCTAATCACATTCAATTTTCTGGTGTAGGCTCATTTTCAGAATTATTAACTGAGGGAGGTTAACATGAGCTGTACACACACACACAAGGACAAGATGCTTAGTGCCAATAGTTTCTGCTGCCCGAATAATGGCACTGATTTTTTTTCTTAAAAAGATACATCAACGAATAGTTTGGCCTCCTCACTGCAGAGCTGCTAAACTGAGATTCCAGGCCAATTCCCAAAGATATATGCAGACACACGAGTGAGAAGCTGATAATGGCACAACTAGTGAGACATTCCCAGCATCCCCTCCCCAGAAAGAGGGGTTATCAAACTGCATGGAAATCTAAACTAACTCTCTGATATTACATTGGGATGATGTTTAGAACCTGGGCTGTAACTTCACAGAGATAGTGGTGCATTGTCAGAGAATATTGCTGCATCTCATGCCACATCACATCACACCACATACATGAGAATTAGAATTAGCTGTGAATCCCCTAATTTTTTTTCTTTATTCATTCACAGGATGTGGGCTTTGCTGGCTGGGCCAGCATTTATTGCCCATCCCTAGTTGCCCTTGAAAAGGTGGTGATGAGCTGCCTTCTTGAACCACTGCTGTCCATGTGGTGTAGGTACACCCACAGTGCTGTTGGGAGGGGAGTTCAAGGATTTTGACCCAGCAACAGTGAAGGAACGGCAATATATTTCCAAGTCAGGATGGTGAGTGACTTGGAGGGGAATTTCCAGGTGGTGGTGTTCCCATCTATCTGTTGCCCTTGTCCTTCTAGGTGGTAGTGGTCATGCGTTTGGAAGGCGCTGTCTAAGCAGCCTTGGTGAATTCCTGCAGTGTATCTTGTATTTTGTAAATTGCTGCTACGGTGCGTCAGTGGTGGAGGGGGTGAATGTTTGTGGATGTGGTGCCAATCAAGTGGACTGCTTTCTCCTGGATGGTGTCAAGCTTCTTGAGTGTTGTGGGAGCTGCACTCATCCAGGCAAGTGGGGAACATTCCATCACACTCTTGACTGGTGCCTTGTAGATGGTGGACAGGCTTTGGGGAGTCAGGTGGTGAGCTACTCATCGCACAATTCCTCTGACCTGCTCTTGTAGCCACAGTATTTATATAGTTAGTTCAGTTCAGTTTCTGGTCAATGGTAACCCCCACTAGGATGTTGATAGTGGGGGATTCAGTGATGGTAATGACATTGAACATCCAAGGGGCAATGGTTGGATTCTCTCTTGTTGGAGATGGTCATTGTCTGACACTTAGTGTGGCGCAAATGTTACTTGCCACTTGTTCAGTCCAAGCCTGGATATTGTTCAGGTCTTGCTGCATTTGGACATGGACTGCTTCAGTGTCTGAGGAGTCGCAAATGGTGCTGAACATTACTGATTGCACAAACATCCCCACTTCTGACCTCATGATGGAAGGAAGGTCATTGATGAAGCAGCTGAATACTAATGCTGAATATCCAATACTGATGATAATGCTGAACCCCCTAATGCCTAGAATGCATTGCCGAGGCCCATTTGAACAACAGTCAATTGGACAACGTTGCCTATGGAACCGTAGTTCAGCTCAAGTCAGGGTCTCGAGGAGAGAAGATTCTGAAAAACCAGTACCAATGTACCAATCCATTCCAGGTTTTACCAATCAACTCTAATTGTGATTTGCCAGCTGATATAAGTTACATAGGATTCCCACTGTATCTTCAGTCAGCTGAGTGCAGATTTGCAAAGGTTAAAATTTAACATATGCAGAAATGAAGATATTAGGAATATACAAGGTAGTACAGAATAATTTTAATATACATAATCGTCAGTGCCCATTATAGCACAATGGGCTCCTAGGGTCACAGAATGATACTGCACAGAAGGGAGCCATTCAGCCCATTGTGCCTGCGCTGTCTCTTTGGTGGTGCTATCCAATTAATCTCATTATCCTGTTTTTCCCCCATAGCCCTGTACTTTTTTTCTTTTCAGGTATTGATCCAATTCTTTTTTGAATGTTATTACCGAATTTGCTTCCCCACCCCTCTCAGGCCGCATATTCCAGATCACAATTCACTGTAAAAAAAACTTTATCACCTTAAGTCTGTGCCCTCTGGCTACCAACCCTTCTGCCACTGGGAACAGTTTCATCTTATTTACTCTAACAAAACTATTTATGGCTTTGGATACCTTTATCAAAACTTCTCTTAACTTTCTCTGCTCTAAAAAGAGAACAACCCTAGTTTTTCCAGTCTCTTCACATGGCTGAGGTCAATCAACCTTGGTGCCATTTTAGCGGATATCTTTCACACTTGCTCCAAAGTCTTGACATCCTTCCTAAAGTGCGATGCGTAGAACTGAACACCCAACCAGGCTTAACCAGTGTTTTATAAAAGCTAAATGTAATTTCTTGTTTGCACACTCTATTGCTCTATTAAGAAAACCAAGCATACAATTTTTTCAAGCAAAAAAATTCTCAATTGCCCTGCCACCTTCAAAGGCTTGTGTGCATACAGCTCCCAGCTCTCTCTGCTCCTGTAGCCCCTTTAAAATTGTACCTTTTAATTTATATTGTCTCTCCTAATCCTTCCTGCCAAAAATGTATCCTTTCACACTTCATCTGCCACATGTCTGCCCATTTTACCAATCTATTGCCTCCTGATGTCTGTTATAAGTGTTTCATTGTATTCTACATTTCTGAGTTACTTTGAAATTATGGCCTGTATACCCAAGTCCAGGTCACGAATATATTACTGAAAAAAGAGACATTTTCTTGAAGCTTTTCATTCTGCACTCATCAGGGCAATTTGCAAGAAAATGCCAATGTCTGGGAAACAACATATTTATACTGTATGAGAGGAGAGTGCTGATTGGTTGGCAGGTAGACTCTTTACGACCTATCTTATCTATGACCGGTTCTGCACAACATGAATTAGTCAAATAGCTGGGTGAATTGTTACAACCAATTTTGAGAAAGTTTTCCAGATACACGGTGAAGTCTTCCTTCATTTTGGCAAAGTCCATACAGGACTTGCATATCGATAGCAATGCTGTGTCCCAGTGCTCATTTGACATTGCTAGCCTATTCACCAATGTTCCACTTATGGAAACCATAGATATTTGCACTGCAGCACTACATCATGGCGATCTAGATCCACCACCATTGCCTGAATCAGTATTCAGTGAACTTATGGACTGGGCAACTTGCGCAGTTGAGTTCAGTTTTAATACATCATGCAAGCCCAAATAGATGGTGTCGCCATGGGATCCTCTCTGGGCCCAGCTCTCGCAAACACCTTTGTTGGGTTCCATGAGAAACAAGTTTTCGATGAAATGACAGCCAATCTTCTACCCCTTGCATATTTTCAATAAGTGGATGATACGTTTGCTATATTTAAATCCGCAGCTGCATGTAATAATTTCTTTACATGTCTTAATGGGTTCCAACCTGCGCTCAGATTCACCTTTGAAATGGAGCAGTCAAATGAACTCCCTTTCCTTGACAAACTAGCTGAGAAAACTGCCAGGGTGTTCTCTACCATGGTCTACCGCAAGCCTACCTTCACTGGTCAATACACGCATTGGGATTCTTACAGTTCCACGCGCTTTAAGATTGGCCTTAACGGCAATCTTGTAAATGGGGCTCGAGCCATTTGCTCACCATGTAAGCTTGATGCTGAAACAGGGCGCAAAGACATCCTGCAGGATAACGGCTACCCTGGTCAGGTCATTTCATGCTGTATATCGCGCAAACTCATGAACCGGCCCAAGGCCATCACTTTAAGCCCTGAAAAGTGACCAGTCTATCTCCGATTACCCTGAAACGGCAAGGTATCTCAAAAATTTGAGCAACAGATGAAGCCAGCTGTTTCACGCTGCTACAATGCAGTATCAACACGAATGCTATCCGCCACTAACAGGATGCTGCCATCAAGCCAAAAGGACATTTTGCCTATCACACAAACGAGTAATGTGGTGTGTGAATTTCAGTGCCAGTGTGATGCTGGGTATGTAGGCTGTACGATCCGCCAGTCTTTGGGAGGTATCAAACAGCATGTCCCAGCCGCTGTTCACAACAGGCAAGGTGCAGATCGTACCCAAACAGCCTGTGCTTGCAAAACTCAAAACAGTGTCCAACATTAGATGTGATTCCACAATTGGACAACACTTTCTAAATAACCCTCAGTATGCTAAGAATTACACTGACAACCAATTTAAAATCATTAGTCGGGTTCGCAGTGTGGCGCATTTGATGTGTGCTGGAAGTTACATAATACAGGGCCTTGTTCTTTGCAGACAGAAAGGACATGTACATACATTGTGCCTGTTTCAGCTAAACAAAATGAGTGACAGCATTCACTGGTTCATTCCCCAGGGCAATGTATTGATTAATCAAGCTGCTTGGTTTAAATTGCAAACAATGCTTGGCAGTTAACTGCCAGTCACAATCAACTGATGCATTCTCCACAGCAACACCTGTACCAGAGTCCACTTACCAACCAATCAGCACTCTCTTCTCATACAGTTTAAATTGTTGTTTCCCCTGACATTGGTATTTTCTTGCAAATTGTCCTAATGAGTGCAAGACAAAAAACTTTGACAAAAAATCTTTTTTTCAGCAATATTCAAGTTCGGTACTATCAAACAATTCATTAATATATATCAAAAAAGAGCAGTGGTCCTAATACCAATTTGTGGAACACAACTGCATACTTCCCTCGAATCTGAAAAACTGCTAATCAATACTCTCTACTTTTTGTCCCTTAACCAATTTTGTATCCACGTTTTAATCCCATGGGCTTTAATTTTCTAAAAAATCTATTATGTGTTACTTAGTCAAAGATCTTTTTAAAAGTCTAGATACACAAAGTCAACCACACCACGACCCTGATCAATCCTCTCAGTTACTTCAAAGAACTCAATCAAGTTAGCCAAACACCCTTTCCTGTAACAAATCTCATGTTGTTAGCCTATACCCTGTTAAATGCCAATTCATTTTGTCCCAGGTCATTGTCTCTACTGACATTTGGTTAATTGGCTTGTAGTTACCAGGAATATCTCTGCCCCCTTTTTTTGTTAAACAGGGATGTTAAATTTGCAACCTTCAAGTCCTTTGGCACCACTCGCATATCTGAGGAGATTGGGAAGATTGTGGCCAAAGCCTCTGCAATCTGTATCCTTACTTCCCTCAGTAACCTAGGATGTATCCCAGTAAAATAAAAGCAAAATACTGCAGGTGCTGGAAATCGGAAATAAAAACAGAAAATGCTGGAAAAACTCAGCATGTCTGCTATCATCTGTGGAGAGAGAAACAGAGTTAACATTTCGAATCTGTACGACTCTTCTTCAGAGCTGTAGAGATAGATATGTGATGGATTTTATACTGTTAAAGAGAGGAGGTGGAGCAAAATAGAAGGTCAGGGATAAATGGGAGCTCAGGAGAGATTTGACAAATATGTCATGGACAAGGCAAAGGGAAGGTTAATGGTAGTGTTAAAGGCTAAAGGGGGTGACATTAGTGGCATAAAGGTCAGGTAGCAGAATGTGTTGATAGCAGAACAAGGGCCAGTACTCTCACAACTCTTCTTCCAGTACATCGATGACTGTATTGGTGCCTTCCATGCCCTTGTCTGGGCCTGGAAAAATTTAAATCGGTTTTGCTTCCAATTTCCACCCCTCTCACCTTCAGAGTCCAAAATTCATTGAGGCAAGGGCGTAGAGGGATAAAACTGAGCCCTTTGCTGAGCACAAAACTTTCAGCATCAGAGAGAGGAAGGTCAGTGGGTATAGTGAATACACAGCAGGAGCTGGGATTAGAAATCAATTAGTTCAGTCTCTTCCCATCTATATTCATGATTCCTCTGGTGCCCTATGTCAAATTATCAATTGCCAGTTTCCTGGCCCTAACCCCCTCCTCTTCACTACAGACGTCCAATCCCTCTACATCTCAATCCCCCACCGCTTCTTCCTTGAATAGAGGCCCGAACAATCCCCATCCATTACCACTCTCCTCTGCCTGGCTGAACTTGTTCTCTCATTGGGCAATTTCTCCTTTAACGTCGCACTTCCTTCAAATAAAAGGCGTGGCAATGGGTGCCTGCATGGGCCTCAAGTTATGCCTGCCTTTTTGTGGGATATGTGGAACGTTTCTTGCTCCAGTCATACTCAGGCCCCCACCCACAACTCTTTCTCTGGTACATCGATGACTGTATTAGTGTTGCTCCATGCTCTCGTCTGGACCTGGAAAAATTCATCAATTTTGCTCCCCTTCACATGGTCCTACTCCAACACTTCCCTTCTTTTCCTCAACATCTGTGCCTCCATTTCTGGTGATACACCATCTACCAACATTCATTACAAGTCCATCGACTCCCACAGCTACCTCGGCTACACCTCCTCAAATCTCGGTTCCTATAAGGAATTCATGCCATTTTCCTAGTTTCTCCGCCTCCGTCGCATCTGTTATGATGATGCAACATTCCAAAACAGCGCTTCTGACATGTCTTCCTTTTTCCTGAGCTGAGGCTCCCCCCACACTGTGGCTGACAGGGCCCTCAACCGTGTCTGACCCACTTCCTGTATTTCTGCCCTCAACCCTTCCCATCCCTCCCAGAACCTTAATAGGGCTCCCCCTGTCCTCACTTTTCATCCCATCAGCCTCCACATTCAAAGAATCACTCTCCGCCATTTCCGCCAATTCCAGCACAATGCCAGCCAGAAATACACCTTCCCCTCCCCTGTCAACATTCCAAAGGAAGCGTTCCCTCCATGAAACCCTGGTCCACTCCTATCACCCCTAATACTTCTTACCCTTCCAATGTAATCGCAAGAGGTATAACATCTACCCCTTTACCTCCTCCTTCCTCACTGTCCCAAACACTCCTTTCAGGTGAAGCAGCAATTCACTTGCACTTCTTTCAATTTGGTCTATTGCATTCACTGCTCACAACGTGATCTCCTCTACACTGGGGAGGCTTAACGTAGACTGGGTAACTGCTTTGTGGGGCACCTTTGCTCAGTCCGCAAGCATGACCCCGACTTTCCTGTCACTTGCTATTTCAATTCACTATCTTGCTCTCATGTCCACATTCCTGACCTTAGCCTGCTACAATGTTCCAGAACAGCCCAACGCAAACTGGAGGAAGAGCACCTCGCCTTCCGATTGGCCACTTTATAGTCTTCTGGACTTAACACTGAGTTAAACAACTTCAAACCATGAACTCTGTCCTCCATATATATTTTTTTCCCAAACCCTTCCCCCCACAAGGGTTCGTCTGTAACTTGATCTCATGCTCTGCTTTCAGAGAGCGCTGACCCTTGTTCTGCTATTAACACCTTCTGCTAACTGACCTTTATGCACTATTAACACCTGCCTTAGTCTTTAACACAATCATTACCACTCCCTTTGTCTTATGTCCATGACATCTTTGTCAAAACCACCTGAGCTCCTACCTATTCCTGACCTTCTATTTTGCTCCATCTCTCTCCAACAGTTTAAAACCCATCACATTTCGAACTCTCTTCAGCTCTGAAGGGTCTTATAAACTCAAAACGTTAACTTTGTTTCTCTCTCCACAAATGCTGGCAAATTCGCTGACCTTTTCCAGCATTTTCCGTTTTTAGTTCAGATTTCCAGCATCTGCAGTATTTTGCTTTTAATCTATATGTCTGTTTCTTTGCTGTAGATTCTATTTGACCCAACTGTTCCATGCCTGTATGTATGCTCCAGAGCCTCCTCTTAATTTAATTATCTCTTCCCTATCTGCCCCATATCCCTCTATTCATTTTTCCCTTATGTACGCTTCAAGCCTTCCCTTAAATATATCAATATCTGTTCCAACTGCTCCATTTTGTCAGCCCTCTGTGTAAAGAAATTTTTCTTCACCATTTCAGATGTCATATGGATAGGGATGAAGGATTCATCAAGTTACATGCAGCATTTCATCAAGGTTATGCTTTGCTTCCATCCACCTTGCCACATTTTCAGATTACCTCACGTCATGCGTCAGTGACTAAGCATCCCCTTTAGGCCTCAAAACACTTACAAAGTGACCAAGAAGTTAACAACAGAGACATAACAAGAATTTACTTGCATAGCAGTTTGGCTTCCATACCTTAAGGTTCTCATATATTGCTGCAGCTTTTTCTGGATCATTATTATAAAGCCTAAATGCAAACTCTGTTTCCACCAATCCTGGAGATACAGACTGTAAAGGACACAAAGCAAAATTACTACAAAAACATTAACTTGCATTTATATAGCACCTATAATGTAATAAAACATCCTAAGGTGTTTCACAGGACCATAATCAAAAGAAAAAAAAAATGGATGACATGGAAAATGGCCAGACAGACAGAATGCCCGAGCATTTGGTTGTTAGCTAATTCCCTTAATTCAAACTGTGGGTGGTCACAAGCTCAAAAAACTAGAACTCTCTCTGTACCAATGGTAACAAGATGGCTTGGCAGGGGTGAAGAGCCTATTCCTGGGTCCCTATGTTAGCAAGAAAACTGACATTAAAAAAAAACTAAAAACTATAATTTTCTTCAGTAAACAAAAAGTTATCCCTCTGGATTTTCCTTTCCGCTTAAGCGAACAGAGTTGGCAAGCAGAAGTGCTCTTCCACACTTGACCATAAAGGACACAGAGAGATCACATAGCTGGAGGGCTCACCACCTGTACTGCTAGTACACTGACTACTGACAGTTACTAGGCTGTGATATTTATGGGGAGACAGAGGGAGAGTGTGTGGGGGTTCAGGATAGGAAACTCTGAAACATGGTCTTCCCCAACTTCCTGCCCAAATTAACAGCAAGATGCACCTTAAATTTTTGCACTAGGTTCACCACTTCATAACCTGCCTGACTGACAGGCTGTCTGGTTGTCAGGCAGGGAAGCCTGGTGTACCAGGCCACAGCCAAGCAGAGCAGAGCAGGGAGGGAGAGGTTGTGGTTCAGTGGGGGAGGGTTTGGTGGTTCAGGAAAGAGATCAAGGCCTCAAGCAAGGAGAATAGACACTGTGGTTGGGATGGGGGTGAGGGAGTAAGGTAAAAGAGATCATGGGTGAGGGCTGGAGGAAAGAGATCATAGCCCCGGGGGTAAGGGGAGTGGTTGGTAGAGAGATGGCGGATTATGGGTTGGGTCAGCCAATCGCAGCGAGGGAAATGGGTAAGTTTGCTGGGTCTGCAGAAAAGACTCCTGTTCCTCCTGGATCAGAAGCTGTGCTGAGAATGGATTTATCTGATGGATCAGCGTGTCATATTTCCATTTGTCTGCTGGGTTTTATGAGCCCTAGAATGGGGTGAAAATAGGTTAAAAAATTAAAAATTGTAAAAATGTCAACATGCTGTCTTAAAAGCTGTTACTGGCTGACCTACCCAAGAGTAGATTGGTCATAAACCGTGCCCCCATACCTCCCACCCCCATTAAAATTGGAAAAGGGTGGGCTAGAAATTTTTCATACTTTAACCCCTCACCCACACCCAACACCCCTGCTCGTGGGGGTCATTGTGGAATAGCCTGTAGGGGTAACATATTAGCCTGGATAGAAGATTGGCTGGCTGGCAGAAAACAGAGTATGCATAAATAGGTCTTTTTCTGATTGGCAGGATATGACAAGTGGAGCTCCACAGGGGTGGGGCCTCAACTTTTTACAATTTGCATCAATGACTTAGATGGGGGGGAACGAAGGCATGGTAGCTAAATTTGCAGATGACACAAATATAGGCAGGAAAGTGTGTTGTGAAGACATAAGTTTGCAGATGAATATAGATAAGTTGAGCAAGTGGGCAAAAATCTTGCAGATGGAGTATAATGTAGGAAAATGTGAAGTTGTTCACTTGGGCAGGAAAAATAAAAAAAGTACAGAATATTGCTTAAACGGAGAGCGACTGCAGAATTCCGAGATGCAGAGGGATCTAGGTGTTCTTGTGCATGAGTACACAACACGTTAGGATGCAGGTACAGCATGTAATCAAGAAGGCTAATGGAATGCTATCCTTTATTACAAGAGGAATTGAACATATAAGTAAGAATGTTATGCTTCAGTTGTACAGGGCATTGGTGAGACCACATCTCGAATACTGTGTGCAGTTTTGGAGTAATATAAAATATTTAATATAAAAATATAAAATAAAATATATTTAAGGAGTAATATAAAAGCGTCGGAGGCAGTTCAGAGGTGGTTTACTTGATTGATACCTGGAATGAGCGGATTGCCTTATGAAGAAAGGTTAGACAGGCTGGGCTTGGAGTTTTGAAGAGTGAGGGGTGACTTGATTGAAGTATACAAGATCCTGAATGGTCTTGACAAGGTCGACGTGGAAAGGATGTTTCCTCTTGTGTGAGTCCAGAACTAGGGGGCACTGTGTTAAAATTAGGGGTCACCCTTATAGGACAGAGATGTAGAGGAGTTTTTTTCTGAGGGTTGTGCAACTTTGGAACTCTGCCTCAGAAGACGGTGGAGGCAGGGTCAATATTTTTAAGGTAGAGGTAGATTGATTCCCTTGCCTAACAAGAATCTAAGGTTATTGTGGGTAGATGGGAATGTGGAACTTGAAACACAAACAGATCAACCATGATCTTATTGAATGGCGGAGCAGGCTCGAGCGGCTGAATGGCCTATTTCTGCTCCTATTCCGTATGTTTGTAAACACAGCTCCCCACACATCTTCAGGATCTGAAACACAGATTAGAATTGATATTTTCTTTTAATGCCTATTACAAGAACACAAGAGATAGGAGTAGGCCTGTTCCACATTCAGTGTAAATATGGCTGATCTTAATTTATAAATTATTTTCATCAGGAGCACCACAATAAAAGAGATCATGTTGAAGGAAGAGAACAATTTTAAATTTATAACATTACTGAGGATAATTTAAAAACTTATGAACAAACAAAATGACCAGTGCCATCACATACAGACTTCAACCAACTGGGAAGCATATGGCTGAGTAGTTAAATGTGTTGAGTCACATTATATTTTGTTATACAGACCAGGAGGGTACCAGGTTCAGCCTGTTCTTACTTAACCGATTGCTGGGTTAAGTTTACATGATTGATGAGAGTTCTCTGGTACCTTGTCCAAGTGACCACTCTTCAAATGTGAAACTTGACATTGCAAGTCAGCAAGCTATTTGACTCTGGGGAGGTCAATCAAAGAGCCCGTCATCCATATCCTACCCACTTCCAGCAGAAACACTACGTACTAAGCAGGGGGTGGAACCCTGGCTGGTTTTCCTCATCCTAGTCAATTTTAGTGCCCTTGGAAGCATCCTGCTCTACAATTCTGTGCAATGGTGTTATTTGCTTTGGAAGCAGCTGCACTGCAATATTATCCCACTCTAAAGAGCCGATACAAGTAAGTCTCCTTTCATTACAACTTGTACAATTCTTACCGTGGCCCTTATGTGCGTCTTGGCTTCTCGAAGCTCTTGCCTTAACCCCTCAGTCAGGGCAGTTACTGCAAACTTTGTAGCTGCGTAGAAATGGGTGGCTGTGACCGGGAACACTTGGTGGCCACTCAAACTAAAATGGCAGAAGAGGGGACAAGAAATGGAGTCAGGTCTACTACAGCACATAAAGTGCCAAATAAAGCTTATAGACAGGACCTGAAGAAATATACATACCTACACAAGTCAGTTGCATAAACATGGCTTTTTTCCATGGAATGTAAGGTGCACAAATTGGCGCAATTACATTTAAAAAACAAAACCAGCTGGTCGACAAGCATCTTCAGGTGGGCTATTTTCCTGTAATGTTCAACTGTCTTTCTAAAGGGTTTGAAAAGGATGGGGGAAAAGAAGGAAAAAACTATTTGCTGCAGAATAGACAAGTGTCTTTGAAGGAATGGAGCCCTAAATCGGTCGTTTTTGTGGATGTTTAAAGCTTTATAACCAACAGTAGCAAACAAAGCCCAAGTAAATCATAATGCAGCAACACCTTGTGGATAACCTGCAACAACAACATGGAACTGACAACACCACAACAGTCACAGCAAGGCAAGATCATGCAGATTTGATTAGAGATTCTTTTGGCATTCCCTCAAGCAGAATGGACAGTCTCCAGAGGTTGATACCAGATGGTTGGGGTTTTGATAGGGATTGTGGTAACTTGTGTTCTGTACTTCAAGAAAGAGTTGGATCTCTGGACTAAGCTTTGAATTGCAGACCTTTGGCTGCCTATTTGCTATTTTTATAAATTCATTTCAAATGCACTATTAATCTGGCACCAATATTTCTGGACACTAAATAATAGCTCTAGTCCATACAAACATCTCAGTGGGTTGCTTCCTCACAGGAAGTACAGTTTAAGCAACTAGTGATGTGAGAGTTTTATTAGTGTTCAAGTGGGTACGTGATATAAATATTTAAACTGCATGCTGCCTCGAAATTACCAAATACCAACTGCACAGACTTATACAGAGGACAGTAATAACAAAGGCAGACCCATTTCGGCACACAGACTCAGCTACTCTTGCCAGGGTGCAAACCTGAAATGTCAGGTTTTAGGTCACAGGTTTGTATATGAATAGTCTCCAGTTGCTATTAAATTCTTCATTTAAATATAATCAGAATTGTTACAATGCAGGAGGCGGCCATTCAGCCTATCATGTCTGCACTAGCTCTCCGAACGTATAATTCGAAAGGAGACAGGATTCACCCAAGACACCGACTCTCATAGTAATACACTTAATTATATCAAGACAGTCTGATACATGAATAATGCAAAAATGAGACCCTTTCGTTGGAGGCAGAAGGAAGACGCAGTTCACAATACATCAAGAAACAAGAAAAAGATAAACGAGATTTCAGGATGATGATTAACAGTTAAAAAATAACAAAACCTCTTCTAATATATGTCATGAAATGGATTATTTTAAGTAATAATTCACAGCAATGACAAGCATGGATTGTGCTCTTTGCTATTGTACAATGTCAGACTTTAAAACAAAACAGCACCTTGAGACTTCAAAGGCAGCTGACCTTCCCCATTAGGCAAAACCACTTCATTTTATCGCTTATAGCCAGAGGTCTGGAAATACCTTCTGCAATAAAGCACCTTGAGTAACAATTAGGTACATATATATACACTCATCTTTGAAGGTCAAAAAAATGCCACACCCGCAATGCTCCATTACCACAAAATTATTATTCATTTCTTGCCTTTCAGCATAGAGACCTACAGCCTAATTAATAATAATAAAAAAATCACTGAGTTGTTGGTTTATGAGTCAACAACAAGATTATCATTCACAGGTTAAAGAGATACTTTCTTTAAATATAGTCGAGGCGGACAAGAGTGAATTGATTGCAATTATGTTTTGCTTCGCCAGCTGGGAGCCTCTACATTTAATCATTTAAATCCTTTTTACTCTCTATAATGAAGGTAGCAACAAGTATTTATATTGCACCTTTAACATAGCAAATTGTCACAAAGTGCTTTACAAGAGCGTTCTCACACAGAATTTGACACCAAGACACGAAAGGAGATATTAGGGCAGGGTTAATCAAAAAATAAGTTTTGAGGACTGTATCAAAGGAGGACAGACAGATAGAGAGGCAGAGGTGTTCAGGAGAGGGAATTTCAGTCCTTAGGATCTTGGTACTTGAATGCCTCCAATAGTTGAACGATTAAAATCAAGGTTGCTAATAGGTCAGAACTGGAGGAGCGCAGATATCTCAGCGGGTTCTAGGAGACAGTAGCTTGTCAGGAGCTCTTCACTTTGCCATTCCCCCTAACCTAGTTCAGCCTGATTAGGGAAGCTGGTGCCATTTCCCCACTTAGTTTGGAGCTAAAACTGCAGTCCGTGGGAGTTGTGGGAGGTTCAATGGTTTCATCAAACCGTGACCCGCAAATTTAAAGGAGGACACTTTTGGTTCAAATGGGTAGCTCAGTTTCCATTTTTTTATGGACAGGCAGCTACAAGATCCGTGTGGGTATACTACCTGTTGTCTTTTAACTACTCACCTGCCTGGTTTCCACTGTACAGGTCACCACAGTGTGTTTTACCCACAGGAATACTAAGTGCCCTAATCTCTCTGATTTTTAAGGCAAAGATGAATAATAATGTTGGAATGGGGTCAGGACTTTTAATTTTAAAAAAGGGGAGTTTTTGGCTCTACCCATTTTGATAAATATGAAACTGAAATGAAAGTTTGTTGAGAAGCAAATTGATGAGGGTAAAGATTTTTTTTAAAAAAGGTAATTCTCAATTGCTGCTTTTACTTAACCTGTCACTGTTAAAGATGTCATGAGGTGTTATTCCCATTTCAACCCCCCGTGGAACGTTAAGTGAGCTTACAAAGCCATGCACCAGAGCAACATATAGTTGGGGTTGTTTGAGGCCTACTACTACTCCTGCTACTACTATCCCTACTCCCTTCTGAGATAATCATGCCCCGTCCCCTATTTAAATCATCCTCACTTTGACTTAGAGGCCTACAGAACACACTCTCAGCATCATATATAAGCAGCATTTAGCATTCCTGTTTCTTTTTAACTTTTACATAAACATTCAACAATGAAAGCACCATCTATTAAGTAAATAGCACTCAGCCCCCTGTGCATTAGGTGTCATTTGGCTGACTCAGGTTGCGTACAGGTTTTAAAAAACTTGAAACAAGAGAACATACACATTTAATAGGTCCAAGTTTGAAAGCACTATGCTTTCATCTTAATAATAATGAAGAGATGTTTCTGAAATCTTCTTCAGCAGATTGCAATAAAAATAATGAAATTCTGAATGTCGTACTCTTTCCAGGATTTACTCAGGGATCATTTGGACCAACATTACTTTACCTACAACAAAAACAGAAAATGCTGGAAAAACTCAGCAGGTCTAATAGCATCTGTGGAGAGAAAAACAGAGTTAATGTTTCGAGTCCGTATGACTCTCCTTCAGAACTAAAGAGAAGTAAAAATGTGATGAAATTTATATTGTTTAAGGGGGGTGGAGCAGGTGAAACTGGATAGAAGGCCAGCGATAGATGGGGGTAAAGGAGGGATTGTCAGAGATGTCATGGACAAAAGGACGAAGGGGTATTAATGATAGTGGCACTGGCTAAAGGAGGTGCTGATGGTGGCATTAAGGTCAGAAAGCAGAATGTGATAATAGCAGGACAAAGGTAAGCACTCTGAAAAGCACATCATGAGGTGACAGATGGCCCTTTGGGGGTGGGGTGGGGATGGTGGTGGGAAAGAAAGATTGAAAATTGGATAAAAGGTGGGGATAAAAATAATGAATAAAAATGAAAATAAATAAAAATAAAAATAAAAAGTGGATAAAAAATAATTTTAAAAATTAAAACTAATGTAGAAAACAGGGGATAAAAAAGGGGTGAGGATAGAGAAGAGAGTTCATGGTCTGAAGTTGTGGAACTCAATGTTAAGTCTGGAAGGCTGTAAAGTGCCTAATCGGAAGATGAGGTGCTGTTCCTCCAGTTTGCATTGGGCTTCACTGGAACATTGCAGCAGGCCAAGGACGAACATGTGGGCATGAAAGCAGGATGGTCTGTTGAAATGGCAAGCAACAGGAAGGTCTGGGTCATGCTTGCGGACAGGCCAAAGGTGTTCCGCAAAGTGGTCACCCAGTCTGCATTTGGTCTCTCCAATGTAGAGCAAAGAATGCAGTAGACCAAATTGAAGGAGGTGCAATTGAAGTGTTGCTTCACCTGTAAGGAGTGTTTGGGCCCCTGGACAGTGAGGAGGGAGGAAGTAAAGGGGCAGGTGTTGCGCCTTCTGCGATTGCATAGGAAGGTGCAGTGGGTCGGGGGTGGGGGAGAACGAGGTGTTAGGGGTGATGGCGGAGTGGACCAGGGTGTCCCAGATGGAACAGTCCCTACGGAATGCCGACAGGGGTGGTAAAGGGAAGGTGTGTTTGGTGGTGGCATCATGCTGGAGTTGGCGGAAATGGCAGAGGATGATCCTTTGAATGGGGAGGCTGTTGGGGTCTGTTCAAGAACAGGAGGGCCCTCAGACCATCCTGGTGTATTATGGAGGTGTAGAGGGATTGGATGTCCATGGTGAAGAGAAGGTGGTTAGGGACACGGACCTGGAAATTGTTCAAATGGTGCAGGGCATCAGAGAAATCGCAGGACGTAGGTGGGAAGAGACTGGACGAGGGGAGAGAGAACAGAGTCAAGATAAGAAGAAATGAGTTCTGTGGGGCAGGAACAGGCTGACACGATTGGTCTACCGGGACAGTCCTGTTTGTGGATTATGGGCGAGGAGGTAGAAGCAGGCTGTCTGGGGTTGGGAGTCTATGAGGTTGGAAGCTGTGGAAGGAAAATCTCTAAAGGAGATTAGGTCAGTGACAGTCCTGGAAACAATGGCTTGATGTTCGGTGGTGGGATCATGGTCCAGGGGGGAGGTAGGAGGAAGTATCTGAGAGTTGGCGCTCAACCTCTGCGAGGTAGAGGTCAGTGCGCCAGACAACAACAGCACCACCCTTGCCGGCAGGTTTGATAACAAAGTCAGGGTTGGACCTGAGAGAACGGAGTGCTGCAAGTTCAGAAGGAGACAGGTTAGAGTGGGTGAGAGAAGCAGAGAAATTGAGACAGCAGATGTCACGCCAACAGTTCTCAATGAAAAGGTCAAATGCAGGTATGAGGCCAGAGTCCAGGTGGAGGGAGAATACTGGAGGCGGGTGAAAGGATCCGTTGAACGAGGGAACTCCTGCCCAAAGAAGTGAGCAGAGAGACAAAGGCTCTCCCCTTCTTCCTTGAACAGAGGCCCAAACAATCCTCATCCACCACCACTCTCCTCCGTCTGGCTGAACCTGTTCTCTCACTGAACAATTTCTCCTTGAGTTTGTCTCACATCCTCCAAGTAAAAGGTGTGGCAATGGGCCCCAGTTACACCCGTCTCTTTATGGGGTATGTGGAACATTCCTTGTTCCAGTCCTACGCAGGCCCCCTCCCACAACTTTTTGCAGTACATTGATGACTGTTTCGATGCTGCTTCATGTTCTTATGAGGACGTGCAAAAATTTATCAATTTTGCTTCTATTTTCTACCCCTCCATCACCTTCAAATGGCCCATTTCTGACACTTCCCTTCCTTGACCTCTCTGTCTCAATTTCTGGTGATAGACTGTCCACCAATTTTCATTACAAGCCTACCGACTCCCACAGCTACCTTGAATACAGCTCCTCACACCCTGCTTCCTGTGAGGACTCCATCCCATTGTCTCGGTTCCTTAGCCTCCATTGCATCTGTTCTGATGGCACCACTTTCCGAAACGGCGATTCTGACACGTCTTCCTTCCTCCTTTATCCACCCACTGTGGTTGACAGGGCCCTCAACCGTGTCTAACCCATCTCCTGCGCCTTTGCCCTCGCACCTTCCTCTCCCTCCCAGAACCATGATAGGGTCCCTCCTTGTCTTCATTTTTCACCCCACCAGCCTCCGCATTCAAAGGATCATCCTCTGCCATTTCCACCAACTCCAGCATGATGCCACCACCAAACAAATCTTCCCTTCATCCACCCGTCAGCATTCCGTAGAGACTGTCCCTCCGGGACACCCTGGTCCACTCCTCCATCACCCCGAGCACCTCATCCTCCTCCCATGGCACCTTCCCATGCAATCGCAAAAGGTGCAACACCTGCCCCTTTACTTCCTCACCGTCCAAGGGCCCAAACACTCCTTTCAGGTGAAGCTTGCACTGCCTTCAATTTGGTCTACTGCATTCGCTGCTCCCAATGCGGTCTGCTCTACATTGGAGACATCAAATGCAGACTGGGTGACCGCTTTGCAGAACATCTTTGGTCTGTCCACAAGCATGACCCAGGCTTTCCTATTGCTTGCCATTTCAACAGACCATCCTGTTTGCATGCCCACATGTCCGTCCTTGGCCTGCTGCAATGTTCTAGTGAAGCCCAACGCAAACTGGAGGAACACGACCTCATCTTCCGATTAGGCACTTTACAGCCTTCCGGACTTAACATCGAGTTCAACAACTTCAGACCATGAACTCTCTCCTCCATCCTTACCCCCTTTTTTCTACATTAGTTTTGATTTTTAAATTTTTATCCACTTTTTATTTTCATTTTTATTGTTTTATCCCCACCTTTTATCCTATTTCAAGCTTTTTTCCCACCAACGTCCCCTCCCCCCACCCCACCCCCACAAGGGCCATCTGTCACCTGTTCATGTTGTTCTTTCCAGAGTGCTTACCCTTGTCCTGCTATTATCACATCCTGCTTTCTAACCTTAATGCTACCATCAGCACCTCCTCTAACCAGTACCACTACCATTAACACCCCTTTGTCCTTTTGTTCATGACATCTTTGGCAATCTCTCCTTTGCCCCCTCCTATCGCTGGCTTTCTATCCAGCTTCACCTGCTCCACCCTCCTTAAACAGTACAAATTTCATCACATTTTTACTTCTCTTTAGCTTTGAAGAGTCATACGGACTCGAAACGTTAACTCTGTTTTTCTCCACAGATGCTGTTAGACCTGTTCAGTTTTTCCAGCAATTTCTGTTTTTGTTTCAGATTTCCAGCATCCGCAGTGTTTTGCTTTTATTACTTTACCTACAATCTATTTCATCCACTATCACATCCACTGACTCAAGATATTCTGAAAAAGGATTTCATATTCTGGAAAGGGGAATTTTTTGCTCAGTGTTGCTTTAATGTTGGAGGTTTAATTTTTTTAGCAGCTTACCACTGAGACTGCACACATCAACCACAAGGTATGTTTCATCATTAAATTAGGCACTGTGATGACAGGTTGTCATGGAATAAAAGGGAGATGAGGAAAGACAATTTCCCATGCAAGGCAACACTTCAATTCTCTTGAATATGACTCTTGTTCAGTACAAGAACTCTTCTGAAGAGGAGTCATTTTTGAGTCAAAACATGAACCGAGTTTCTCTCTCCACAGCTGCTGCCAGACATGCTGAGTATTTCCAACACTTTTTTTTATTTTAGATTTCAAGCATATGCGGTATTTTGCTTTTAATTCAATTCTCTTACCAATTGATGTTAATAATGTGTCCATCATCAATATTCCGCTCTTTCATCGATTGGTAGGCTTCTCGGGTGCAGATAGACATTGCTATCACATTAACCTGAAACAAAGATTGAAGACGTAAGTTCATCGCCCTTACAGATGACCTTCCGCAGGTTCACATTTGAAGGTTCTTGGGTAAAATCTACCACAAATGTCATAATTTACAGACATCTAATAACATTTTGGCAGGTCCCAAAGCTTTTTTATTGAGTAACAACTGATTATTTTTAAAGCTTTAAACACTGAGTATTACTGTCACTGGAATCATTATCACTAGTATTGAGGTCCTACCTTGGGTGTGGTGTAAAATAAGCTTTCATCACCAATCAATTTGACCGCCTAAGTCTTCATTAAGAAAAATGTTTTTTTTTTAAAAAAATGTAAACTTGGGAGAGCTGCCCCACAGAATAGTCAAGCAACAGCCTGACATATAGTTAGGTGTATGATTCTATCAATGTCCCAGACTCCTCCATCACAATATCTGGGCATGTCAATTCCACTGAAAGGATAGACTCATCAGAGATGGAGTAGTGGTAAACAGTTGGGAGGTAGTGGCCCTGGGAGTCCTCAACATCAACTCCAGACCCATGAAGTCTCATGGCTTTGGGTCCAGCATGGATGAGGAAAACATTTGCTGATCACTTCCTACGACCCTCCCTTAGATGGTGAATTGACACTTTTCCATGTTGAACCCCATTTGGAAGGTGCACTGACGGCAGAGATAAAAATCACTAAAAATAGTGAAACAGGTTAGTAAAGCAATAAAAAGCAAACATGGAACAAAGGTTCATTTTAAGAGAAAATTGAAGAGCAGAGATTATGTTAAACTTGTATAGAAGCACAGTTAATCTACACTGGATTACCATGAATATTTCTTGGTTTCCATGTTGTGCAACTGATATTGAGGTGCTGGAGAAAGTGCAAAAAAGATTTACCACAGCAATACTAGGTTATGTCTATCAGGAAAGATTTAGCAGACTGGGCGATTTTCTCAAGAAAAGAAAATACATGATAGAGTTCTTTGAGACTATGAAAGAGTTTTATAGGGTAGACATGGAGATATTTCCACTTGCAAGGGAGTTTAGAACAAGGGGCGATAAAAAAAAGTCACTATTACATCCAATCAGGAATTCAAGAAAAATCTGTTTACCCAAAATATGGTTAAAATGTGGCACTCCTTATCACAAGGAACAGTTACAATAACGAGCATAGATGCATTTAAGGGGAAGCTATATAGACATGAGGAAGAAAAGAATAGAAGGACATGTTGATGCGATTAGATGAACAAGGCATGTGTAGAATAGAAAAGCAGGGATGGACTTAATGGACCAAACATCCTGTTTCTGTGCTGTGAATAAAATAGAATAATATATACAGAACATTCTCTGGATGAGTGACTTCAAAAGTTCCTCACCAAGGATGGTTTGATTGTATAGCCACTGACTGAGGTTGTTGAGTCCAGAAGGATATTTGCTGCCAGACTGCATTTGTGGCAGGTGGTGAGTGAGCTAACATAAGGGAATTTACCTACTTGACTTTGTCCTCACCAATCTACTTGTCCCAGATTCATCTGTCCATGACAGTATTGGTAGAAATGACCACTGCAGTCCTTGGAGTCCCTAGTCATGCTACATGGCATTACCAACTTGCTAACATTAAGACCCAACAGCTCAGAACTAGGCATCCATGAAGCGGTGTGGATCCTCAGCAGCACCAGAATTGTGTACCATCACAATCTAACCTCATGGTCCAAAATATCCCTCACTCCTTTATCACTAAATTGAATAGTTCTTTCAAAGAGTCAGTTCAGACATGATGGACCAAACGGCCTCCCTCTATGCTTTAAGTTTCAATGATTACCATCAAGCCAGCTGACCAACTCTGGTTCAATGAGAGCTACAGAACAGTATTGTGGGTGCAACACCAGGAATAATTGAAAATCTGGTACCAGTCTGGTGAACTTACAGCACAGGACATTATGCATTTAAATGCCAAAAGCAGCATGCAATAGACAGAGATAAGAGATCTGATAACCAATGCATAAGGATTGTGAGGTGGACAAAGCTCTGTAACCCTGCCACATCCAGTAATGAATGGTGATGGACAATTCAGCAACTAACAAGCTCGATGAACATTCCCCATCTTCAATGATGGCCCAGCACAAGTGCAAAAGATAAGTTTGAAGTATTTGCAATCAGTGAATGATTCTTCACAGCCTCTTCCTGGAGTCCTACCATTACAGATGCAAGACTTCAGCTAATTCAGTCCAGTCCACATGTCAGGAAACAGCCAGGTGCACTGGCTACGGCTATGTGCCCCAACGATGTCTCGGCTGTTGTGAAGGCCAGATGCGCCAGAACTAGCCATGTTCCTAGCTAACCAATCCAGTACAGCCACAATACAAGCATCTACCAGTATGGAAAGTTAGCCAGGTATTTCCTGTTGTCATGAAGAGATATTAATGTCTATAATGTTATTGAAATTTTTTTTTGAATTGGGCTTGTAGTAGAGTCTGTGTCTGCGTGCGTGTGTCTAAGTGTGACTCAATTGGATTAAAGCCAGCTCGTCAGCCAGCTTTGATGTATAGTAGTTTTGAGATGTCAATTAGATAAACGTAAGGAAGTTAAAAGGTAAAGTGCAATTTGCATTCTTAAATAAACCATTCAAAAGAATGGGTAAAATTTTGCACCTATCTGGGAGACGCCAAGCAATGTGCTTATATTACTAATAAAATTGGTGGAATGAAAGGATTATCATTAGGAGAGGTAAAGATTTTTTAAAAACTAATAATACAATGGAAAATTTACATTCAAAGGGAAAGTTTGGTATAGACAGAAAGGAGTTTGTGTGGGAGTGTTAGGCATTTAAGATCTAACCAGCCTGTAAGCCTACAACTGTGTCTGCAAAGGAACCTCATTTTGAATTTGTACGGTCAAATGTGCTTTGCCTGGTGTCTGTTTAAAGTCTATGGGCTATTGTTGCCTTGGTGAAGATTTACCTGGGAGTGATTAATTTGGGGATTTGTTTAATAGTTATTATGGTAGTAATTCGTAGGCATGTGTTTAATTTGTTGTTAAATTAATAAATGTTTAATTCAGTTTTATATAAAATAAACCTCTCGAGGCATGGTAGCTTTATTCCTGAATTCAGAGCTGCATCTCAAACATACCAATTGAAAATATAGGTTATGACAGTTGTTCAAGTTTCCCTCTGGGATTTAAACAACTCAGTCTTTACCAACTGCTGTGCCACAACACTTGACAAAATAGTTGTATGCAACACAGCCAACTGCCACCCTAGCCAACTGCCACCCTATCAGACCTTTGCAGTTGTGAGCAGTGATGAAAGAAGTCAACAGCAGTATCAAGTGATACTTAGTCATCAATAACCTGCTCACTGTGGCTCAGCTTGGGTTTCATCAGAATCACTCAGTTCCAGATCTAGTTAAAGCCTTGGTCCAAATAAAATACCTAAATTTGAAGGGTAACTGTCATTGGGAAAATGCTGCAATGCATTATTAAGATAATAGTAGCAGGACATTTAGAAAATCATAAAATGAAGCAAAGTCAATATGGTTTCATAAAAGGGAAATCGTGTTTGACAAAATTCTTAGAAATCTTTGAGGATGCAACAAGCAGGGTGGATAAAGGGGAATCAGTAGATGGAGCATTTGGATTTCCAAAAGATATTCGATAAGGTGCCACATGATGTTGTAAAAGGTTGTTTGGTGTTTCATGGAGAGATCTGGAGGTTCGTATGGCTGAACATAAACCATTTCTTATTAACCAATCATGTATATATCCAAGGTACTGCCCTGCATGGCTGCCATCTCCATGCGGGCTCCTTCCAGGCTCTACTCTACCCAGTCATGTGACACTATACATCACTGTGGGCGATACTGTTCTCTCGTCCCACATCAACACTTGCTCTGCCAAACACCTTTATCCTACACATGAAAGGTTAATAAGGGCTCATGGAGTTGAGGGCAATATATTAGCATGAATAGAAGATTGTTTCCTACTAGTTAGGCAGTTGTAAGCAGGTCATTTTCAGGTCGGCATACTAACTAGCAGAGTGCCAAAGGGATCAGTGCCAAGATCTCAACAATTTTCATTAACGACTTGGATGAAGGGACCAAGTGTATTGTAGCCAAATTTGCTGACCATACAAAATAGGTAGGAAAGTAATTTGTGAAGAGAACACAAAAAGTCTACAAAGGGACATAGATAGGTCAAATGAGTGGGCAAAAGTTTGGCAAATGGAAGATAGTGTGGGGAAAAGGTAAGGTTGTCCACTTTGGCAGGGAGAATAGAAAAGCAGGTTTAAATGGAGAGAGACTACAGAATGCTCGATATGGAGGGACCTGGGTGTCCTTGTACATGAATTACAAAAAAGTTAGCATGCAGGTACTGCAAATAATTAGGAAGGCAGATGGAATGTTGGTCTTTATTGCAAATCAGATGGAGTATAATGGTAGGGAAGTCTCGCTACAATGTACAGGGCATTGGTGGGGCTATACCTGGAGTACTGTACACAGTTTAGGTTTCTTTATTTGAGGGGGGATATGCTTGCTTTGGAGGCAGTTCTGAGGACATGCAGACGAATTAAGAGGAGTGGGCCATTTGGCCCCTCAAATCTGCTCCACCACCTCTGCTGAAGGTTCACTGGTTTGATTCCATCAATAAGAGGGTTGGCTTATGAGAAAAGACTGAGCAGGTTGGGCCTATTCAGTGGGGTTTAGAAGAATGAGAGGTGGCCTTATTGAAACATTAAATTTGGAGGGGCCTTGACAGGATAAACGCTGAGAGGATGTCTCCTCTCATGGGGGAGATCTGTAATTAGCAGGCACAGATTCAAAGTAAAGGGTCTCCCATTTAAGATGGAGTTGAGGAGCAATTTTTTCGCTCAGAGGGTTGTTTTGGAGTTCACTACCTTAGGAGCAGCAGAGACTGGGTCAGAGATTATATTCAAGGCCAAGTTAGACAGGTTTTTAATCTACAAGGTAGTCAAATGTTATGGGGGGCAGGCAAGAAAGTAGAATTGAAGCCACAATCAGCCATGATCTTATTGGATGGTGGAGCAGGCTCGAGGGGCCAAATAGCCTATTCACGCTCATTTTTCTTATGTGCTTACGTTAGACCAACAGTGCTCAATAACAAGGCGGCATTAGACAGAGTATGCCATTAAAGGAGCCCTAGTGTAACTGGTCAATGGCCAAGAGTGGAGATCTCTCCAATGGGTGTAGTCATAAATGACACAATTTTCATGATCTTTCACAAAAATGCCTCATTTTAAAGACATTTGTTTCACAATATTAAAGCCGCATAATTAAACTGCATAATGTTGCTCCTTACAACTGGCACAACCTCATTGTACACCAAAACCATGGCAACAGACATCTGCTGTAGAAATTCAGAACAATTTTGTTTAAGCACAAAGTTAGTGCATACTGAACAAGAATTAAATCCCAACAGATTTTGATCTGTTCACACTGTATTAATCTCAGTTGAAGAATTCAAGCTCCAGCTTCCTGCTAAATGAATATTTTCTACTCAAATCTGCTTTGTATTGTTACAACACAGTTGTTCAGAATTCAAACTTTATTGCCCCTATTCAATTTGCATTCTCAGGTTTTCGTGCCTCTGGATTTTGATTAGAGAGAGACAGACAGTGTTGAAGAATGTCTAAAGATCAATTAACAAATAGGCTGAAAGCCTTTAAAAGGGGAAATGTATTCTTAATGACTTGCCACATATTCTACAACTTCATGAAATGTATTATCTATACATGCAACAATGCCTCTCAGTCATCCCTTGTACCATGTGGTGTTCATTAAGACTGGTGAACATGAGCTGCATGGAAGCAAACTGTGTGTGAAACACTGCCTGCTGCAAATTGGGAGTGCTGCCTACAGCCCAATTCCAGAAACTGGACGTGGCATCATGGAAACCTCCAACATGGAGTTAAGTCACATTTAATTCTTGGCGTGTCTTTTAAAGGCATAACAGGAATATCCTCTACCCTCAAGTTCTCTTCGAATAGTTTCTCTCTGGTGTTGCCATTAATTGATTGTTTGACAGAACAATGCAATGGGGATCCTTTGAGTTCTAAACACTGTAACCAATTGTTGCTAGGCTTTAAAAAAAAGAATTGGCTCAGTTATGGGTTGTAACCTGCAGAGATTTCATTGGGCAAAAACCAGCACGTTACATGGCAGGGCAGCTCAGTCCCGTGTTATGTACTGCCTGCAACATGTGGGAAGTCCTAGACGCTCCTTGCGCTCTGACCAACCATGTGTGCAGAAAGTGCCACCAGCTGCAGCTACTTGAGCTCCGTGTTTTGGAGTTTGTGCGGCAGCTGGAGGCACTGAGGTGCATCCGCTAGGCTGAAAGTTTCGTGGATAGCACGTTTTTAGACGTGGTCACCCCACAGCTTATGGAAGTGCAGACAGAGAGGGAATGGGTGACCATCAATCAGAAGAAAGGTGTCAGGCAGGTAGTCAGGCAATCCCCAGGGTGCATCCCGCTCGTGAACTGTTTTTCTGTGTTGGAAAACGGTGAGAGTGACGGTTCCCCTGGGGAGTGCAGCCATGCTCATGGCACTCTGAGTGGCTCAGCTGCACAGGGTGGGGGAGGAAAAAGAGGGGAAGAGCAATAGTGGTAAGAGACTTGATAGTAAGGGGAACAGACAGGCGTTTCTGCGGCCGTAGGCGTGACTCCAGGATGGTATGTTGCCTCCTGATGCCAGGGTCAAGGATGTCACTGAATGGCTGCAGGGCATTCTAAAGGAGGAGGGCAAACAGACAGAGATCTTGGTACATATTGGTACCAATGACATAGGTAGAAAGAGGGATGAGGTTCTGCAAGCAGAGTTTAGGGTGCTAGGAAACAGATTAAAAAACAGGGCCTCAAAGGCAACAATCTATGGGTTACTTCTGGTGCCACGCGCTAGTGAGTATAGAAATAGGAGGTTAGTACAGATGAATGCATGGCTGGAGAGATGGAGGAGGAGGGAGGGCATTAGATTTCTGGGACATTGGGACCATGGGACCTGTACAAGGCGGACGGGTTTCACCTGAACCGGAATGGGACCAACATCCTTGCGGGGAGGTTTACTAGTGCTGTTGGGGGAGCGTTTAAACTAACTTGGCAGGGGGATGGGATCCTGAGAGGAGGTTCAGCAGGGGGAGATGCATAGCCAAAATTAGAAGAGAGAGCAAGTGAGTCTGGAAGGCATAGAAATTATAGGCCAGTTAAGGCAAAAGGGAGTTTGGCATGGTTGGATGGTATTTATTTTAATGCAAGGAGTCTGATGAATAAGGCAGATGAGTTGAGGGCACAAATTAACATATGGAACTATGATGTCAATGCTGTCACAGAGACATGGTTGAGAGAGGGACAGGATAGGCAGCTCAATATTCCAGGATATAGGGGCTTCAGGCGAGATAGGGAAGGAGGTAAAAAAGGAGGGGGTATTGCAATACAAAAACAGAATTACCTGGAAAAACTCAGCAGGTCTGGCAGCAGTATTGCAATATTGATCAAGGAACCAATTACAGCAATGAGGAGGGATGACATCTTTGAAGGCTTCTCAAATGAAGCCATATGGGTAGAACTGAAAAACAAAAAAGGAGCAATCATATTGCTGGGAGGGTACTATAGGCCTCCAAACAGTCAGAGAGAAAAAGAAGAGCAGATATGTAGGCAAATTTCAGAGAAGTGTAAAAGTAATAGGGTAGTAATAGTGGGGGATTTCAACTTCCCCAATATTAACTGGGTTAGTCATAGTGTAATAGGTTTAGAGGGAGCAGAATTCTTAAAATGCATCCAGGAGAGCTTTTTAAGCCAGTACGTAGAAGGTCGTACAAGAGAGGGGGGGGTCCTAGACTTAATTTTAGGGAATGAAGCCTGTTAGATTCAAGGTTGTTATGAAAAAGGACAAGGATGGGCCAGGAATTAGAGTTCTAAATTGGGGGAAGGCCGATTTTAATAAGATCAGATATGATTTGGCCAGAGTGGACTGGGAGCAACTACTTTCAGGTAAATCTGCATCAGAGCAGTGGGGCTCATTCAAGAAGGAAATAGGGAGAGTACAGGGCCAACATATTCCAGCAAATATAAAAGGATGGGACCAACAAATCCAGGGAAGCCTGGATGTCGTGAGATATACAGGATCAGATAAAAAGAAAAAGGGAGGCTTATGGCAGATACCGAGGGCTCAAAACAGCAGAAGCTCCAGAGGAGTATAGAATGTGTGGGGGGGAACCCTTAAAAAGGAAATGAGAGCAAAAAGGGGGCATGAAAAAACATTGGCAGGTAAAATAAAAGAAAATCCAAAGTTATTTTACAAGTACATTAAGAGTAAGAGGATAACTGGGGAAAGGGTAGGGCCCATTAAGGGCCATAGTGGTAATTTGTATGTGGAGCCGAAAGACGTAGGTAGGGATCTAAATGAATACCTTGTGTCAGCGTTCACAAGTGAGAGGAATGACGTGGGTATGGAAACCAGGCCGAAGGGCTATGATATAATTAAAGAAATTAGCATAGAAAGGGACGAGGTTCTAAGTGGTCTGGCAGGTTTTAAAGTAGATAAATCTCCAGGCCCGGATGAAATGTACCCCAGGCTGTTGAGTGAGGCAAGGGAGGAGATAGCAGGGGCACTGGCAATAATTTTCAATACCTCTCTGGCCACAAGAGAGGTGCCAGAGGACTGGAGGACAGCCAATGTGGTACCGTTATTCAAGAAGGGAGGAAGGGATAAACCAAGGAACTACAGGCCAGTCAGTCTAACTTCAGTGGTGGGGAAACTATTGGAAGCAAATCTGAGGGACAGAATTAGTCTACACTTGGAGAGGCAGGGATTAATCAAGGGCAGTCAGCATGGTTTTGTTAAGGGGAGGTCATGTCTGACCAATTTGATTGAATTTTTCGAAGAGGTGACCAGGTGTATAGATGAGGGCAATGCATTTGATGTAGTCTACTTGGACTTCAGCAAGGCTTTTGATAAGCTCAGCATAGGAGACTGATAATGAAGGTAAGAGGCCATGGAATCCAAGGCCTTCTGGCAAACTGGATCCAGAATTGGCTGAGTGGCAGGAAGCAGAGGGTGATGGTTGAGGGGTGTTTTTGTGACTGGATGCCTGTGTCCAGTGGGGTTCCATAGGGATCGGTTGGGTCCCTTGCTGTTTGTGGTATATGTAAACGATTTAGACTTGAATGTAGGAAGGTTGATCAGTAAGTTCACAGATGACACGAAAATTGGTGGGATGGGAAATAATGAGGAAGATAGTCTTAGATTACAGGAGGATATAGACGGGCTGGTCAGATGAGCTGATCAGTGGCAAATGGAATTTAATCCGGATAAGTGTGAGTGATGCATTTGGACAGGACAAACAAGGCACGGGAATACACGATGAATGGTAGGACCCTGGCAAGTACCGGGGAGCAGAGGGACCTTGGTGCGCATGTCCACCGGTCCCATAAGGTAGCAGGACAGGTAGATAAGATGGTTAAGGTGGCATATGGGATACTTGCCTTTATTAGCCGAGGCACAGGATATAAGAACAGGGAGGCTATGCTGGAACTGTATAAAATGCTAGTTAGGCCACAGCTAGAATATTGCATGCAGTTCTGGAATCCGTATTATAGGAAGGATGTGATTGCACTAGAGAGAGTGCAGAGGAGATTTACCAGGATGTTGCCTGGGCTGGAGAGTTTTAGTTATGAGGAGAGATTGGATAGACTGGGGTTATTTTCCCTGGAGCAGAGGAGATTGAGGGGGGACATGATTGAGGTGTATAAGTTTATGAGGGGCATAGATAGGGTAGACAGGAAGGAACTTTTCCCCTTGCTGGAGGGATCAATAACCTGGGGGCATAGATTTAAGGTAAGGGGCAGGGGGTTTAGAGGTTGACGGGAGGAATAGTTTTTTCACCCAGAGGTTGATGGGAATCTGGAACTCTGCCTGAAAGGGTGGTAGAGGGAGAAACCCTCATAACATTTAAGAAGTATTTGGATGTGCACTTGCGATGCCATTGCATACAAGGCTATAGGCCTAGTGCTGGAAAATGGGATTAGAATAGTTAGGTACTTGTTTGACTGGTGCAGACTCGATGGGCCGAAGGGCCTTTTCTCTGTGCTGTAGACCTCTATGACTCTATGTTAGTAAGGGTGCAACAGTCCCATTGCCAATGCATACTCACTTCCCTCTGTTTACAATCAAATAACACACCTTGCACAGAATATTTTATTCAGTATGTCGGAGTAAAAGATGGAGAGCAAGCGAATATGAGCACGAGAGAGCAAGGAATACAATATATAGGCAAGTGCATTTTCTGGTTACCATTATGTTTATCAACCTATGATTTCCAGCAGCATAATGCTGTGGCCTAATGCTTCTGCAGGCTTCATTTCATTTTCTGACTATTCACACAATGGGTCACCAAATAAAACAACCACCTGTTTTTATATAGCACCTTTGCATAGGATATAATGCACAGAAACAGACAATTTGGCCTAACCAGCCTAAGCCAGTGTTTATGCTCTACTTGAGCCTCCTCCCAACTTTTCTCATCCACATCTACCATCATAGCCATCTACTCTTTTCTCCCTCATATACTTCCCCTTGAATGCATCTAGCCTATTCGCTTCAACCACTCCACGTGGTAGTGGGTTCCACATTCGCACCACTCTTTGGGTAAAAAATTTCTTCTGAATTCCCTTTTAGGTTTCTTGGTGACTATCTTATATTGATAGCCTCTCATTATCCTCTTTGTATCCACACCATCAAAACCCTTCACTATTTTAAAGACCTCTACTAGGTCACCCCTCAGTCTTTGTTTATCAAGAGAGACAGCCTGTCATTACATTCCTGATATATATACCCATGGATTTCTGATATTGTCTTGTAAATCTTCTCTGGACCCTCTGCAGTGCCTCTGTATCAATGCCTTGCTGGCCATAAAAAAAAAAATAGTAAACCAAGCACTAGGCTTTATTTCTAGAGGGACAGTAGGAAAGTTATACTAAACCCACATCAAGCCTTGGTTAGTAACGTAATAAAACATCCGAAAGTGCTCCACAGGAGCATTATTCAACATTATTGGGCTGCCTCTGGAAGGGGTAGTATCTCTGAGAAGGGGGAACTCTTCACATTCTTCAAACTAGTTCACCTTTCATTGGTCCTTACCATCACCTGGCTCTCATCTATGGTTCTAAGTATTTGCTTGTATGCAAAAGCGGATACACCCCAGTAAACTGTCTTGACAGGCGGGCAAAACTAGGTGAGGGTAGGCGATGCGTCTCCCCATTAGTAAGTTAGGAAGCTTTTGCATTCTTTGAAACATGGATGGTTTATTCCAGGCACACAAACAAGCTACACCACTTTCATGTGACCTCTTTGAGCAGACTAGTCAAAATCAGATGGCAAGACAAGGTTCCAAATACTGAGGTTCTCTCCCTGTCCACCATACCTAGATTCCAGACTCCGCTAAAAAGAACTCAGCTAAGATGGGCAGGACGTTACCAGAGTACCTGCCAAAATTGATGGGAAGAGTTCAGGGGCCAGAAAAGGCACTTCAAAAGCACCCTGAAGGTATCATTGAAGAGTTTCAACATTGCCCCTGAGAAACGTTTCAGCTAATCCAGAACATCATGGCCTTTGTTGACTCTTCCACAAAAGCTCACATACGCACTCTAATCTTTTCCTGGGTCTCTGTACTCCAACAAAATTGACCATGGGTCTTCAATCCGAATGTTACAAAAGTAAAGTCTGCTGCAAGTATCTTTGACTTCAGTGGCATCGGTTGCTCATATAAGCAGATTCCATCATCATGTTCCAAAATTGACTCATGCTACCCAATATCTACTTTTACGATTTCATAACAGAGGAGGTTTAACTGTAACTGTGAAGCTTTCAAATCAACGTTAATCCTAACAAACGGATTTTAAGATATAAATATGCTGCTTCCTCTGATTATGGCAGTCATGGACTCGGAGAAGGCTTATCGCAGGCTCAGAAGATTTTGACAAGGTGCCCCATAATAGGTTAATAATTAAGATAGGGTTCTGTGGCAGTGGCAAGCACTTCTTATGTTGGAAAACATTACTAGTGGAGGTACACAGCAGTCGATTTTGGGGCTGTTGCTCTTAACATTCTTTGAGACAAGTGATTTGGAGAATGGCCCAGAAATTCACAAATGATACAAAGATCTGTGCAAGTGTTAGGACCTTGGATGAGAAAAAGTAATCACAATCAGATGTGTGAGAGGTGGGGAACTGGACCGATATCTAAAAGATGTAATTTAATATTGAAAAATGCAGAGATATGCATTTGAGTAGAGCTTATACCAAGCACGTGGTTCAGAAAACACTCTGAAGCTGGAGTACTGTACTGAGTTTTGGTTTCTTTAAATGGTAGTTGAGAAGCCTTCAGTTACCACAACTGGCTTACAGAATTTTTTTTTAAAACTTCAGAAATACATAGGCTTAAAAGGAGATTTGATGAAGGTCTTTAAAATAATGAAGCAATTAGATTCTGTCCACACGAATAGGCCATTTGAGACAGATACGATAAGGATAACCAGAGGACATGCATCCAAAATTATTTAAACATGGGTCTAGGTTCGATGGTAGGAAGTATTTCCTTTTGCACAGGGTCATCTACCTCTGGAACAAATTGCCAGCTAGTGCAATGAGTATGGATTTACTGCAAGGGTGCAAAAAGGAGCTGGTTGAGTTCCCAACCGTGCTAATATCACAACTTATAACGCTTAATACCACCTACCTTTTGTGTCTCATGGAATTTGCTTTGTTTGCCTCTGGGAGTCAGAGAAGAATTACACAGATTCTTTTCTTCTCCCAGAATTAAACCAGGATTTTTTTCCCCCCCGTTTTGCCTCTCTAAGGAAATTTTGTAGCCACTGGTGGGTGAGTGAGGTTTGTGGGATTGGAACCATGATGCTCAGTGCAACATGATGAAAAAGGGACAGGCTCGATCGGCCAGCTGGTCCTTAGCTAGCCACCATTTTTGTATATTCATACAATATAGAAATTTTAGGACAATGCCACAGTATGTGAAGGGTACTCTTTTATGAGTCATAATGCTGACAGATGCCTCTGATGAATGGTCCAATTTAGATAATGCATTGGCACATAATACAATCTGTACGGATTTTTCAACTGGATCATTCCCATTCATATATGGATGTTAAAAATGTCAGACCAAATTGTTCACCAGGTACTGTGAACAAATTCAACCCCAAGATTATTTTTTTTTTTTGAGTTCTTAGATTTCTGTAAATTTTACTACCCCCTCCACCTTGTTGAAGGTTATGCAGGGCACTTAGAAAATCTTAATGCAATCAGGCAGCGTCAATATGGTTTTGTGAAAGGAAAATGGTGTTTGACTAATTTATTAGAGTTCTTTGATGGAGTAACAAGCAACATGGATAAAGGGGAACCTGCAGATGTGGTGTACTTGGAGTTCCAAAAGGCATTTGATGAAGTGCCATATCAAAGTTTACTACACAAACTAAGAGCTCATGGTGTAGGGGTGACATTTTAGCATGGATAGAGGATTGGTTAGCTGCTTATAGGAAACAGAATAGTGATAAATGGGTCATTTTTGGGTTGGCAAGATGTGACGAGTGCAGTGCCACAGGGATCAGTGCTGGGGCTTAACAGTTTACAATCTATCAATGACTTAGATGAAGCGACCAAATGTATGAGTGTACAAAAAAACATAGACAGGTTAGATGAGTAGGCAAAAATTTGGTCAATGGAGTATAATGTGGGAAAACGTGAACTTGTCCACTTCAGCAGGAAGAATAGAAAAACAGTATGTTATTTAAATAGAGAAAGATCGCAGCACTCTGCAGTGCAGAGGGGTCTGGGTATTGGTACGTGAATCATAAAAAGTTAATATGCAGGTACAGCAAGTGGTTAGGAAGGAAAATTGAATGTTGTTGTTAATGCAAGGAGAACGGAATATAAAAAGGAAAACTTTGCTAGTCGTACAGAGCATTGGTGAGACCACGTCTCGAGTACTGTGTACAGTTTTGGTCTCCTTAAGGAGGGATGTAATTGCATTAGAAGCAGTTCAGAGAACTGGACTAATTCCTGGGGTGAAGGGTTACCTTTTGAGGGAAGGTTGTACAGATTGGGCCTGTATCCATTGGAGTTAAGAAGAATGAGAGGTGACCTTCTTGAAGCATTCAAGATTCTGAGGGTGCTTGACAGGCTGGATGATGAGAGGATGTTTACCCTTATGGGAGAAACTAGAAATATGGGACAGTTTAAAAATAAGGGGTCTTCCATTTAAGTGATGGAGACATTTTTTCTCAGAGGGTCGTTGGTCTGTGGAAGTCTCTTCCCCAGAGAGCAGTGGAGGCAGGGTCATTAAATATTTTTAAAGCTGTGTTGGATAGATTTTTGATTAACAAGAAGTCAAAGGTTATAGCACATAGACAGGAAAGTAGAATTCAGGCCACAATCAGATTAGCCATGATCTTAACAAATGGCAGAGCAGGCTCAAGCAGTCGAATGGCCTACTCCTAATTCCGAATGTTCAAAGTACCATCTCCATGATTTGTATTAGAATTAGGATTCTGTCATAAAGTAGGGAGGGGGCGGGGGGTGGTGGCTGCCTTTCAATGTTACAAGCCCAACCATCTTCAACTGCTTCAATGACCTTCCTTCCATCATAAGGTCAGGAGTGGGGATGTTTGCTGATGATTGCACAATGTTCAGCATCATTCGCGACGACTCTGAAACTGAAGCAGTCCATGTCCAAATGCAGCAAGACCTGGATAATATCCAGGTTTGAGCTTACAAGTGGCCAGTAACATTCGCACCACACAAGTGTCAGGCGATGAACATCTCCAACAACAGAAAATCCAACCATTGCCCTTTGATGTTCAATGGCATTACCGTCACTGAATCCCCCATTATCAACATCCTGGGGGCTTACCATTGACCAGAAACTGAACTGGACTAATCACGTAAATACTGTGGCTACAAGAGCAGGTCAGAGGCTAGGAATCGTGCGACGAGTAGCTCACCTCCTGACTCCTCAAAGCCTGTCCACCATCTTCAAGGCACAAGTCAGGAATGCAATGGAATACTCCCCACTTGCCTGGATGAGTGCAGCTCCTAAAACACTGAAAAAGCTGGACACCGTCCAGGTCAAAGCAGTCCGCTTGATTGGCACCACATCCTCAAACATTCACTCTCTCCACCACCGATGCACAGTAGCAGCAGTGTGTACCATCTACAAGATGCACTGCAGGAGTTCACCAAGGCTCCTTAGACAGCACCTTCCAAACCCATGACCACTACCACCTAGAAGGGCAAGGGCAGCAGATAAATGGGAATACCACCACCTGGAAGTTCCTCTCCAAGTCACTCACCATCCTGACTTGGAAATATATCGTCGTTCCTTCACTGTCGCTGGGTCAAAATCCTGGAACTCCCTTCCTAACAACACTGTGGGTTTGCCTACACAACATGGACTGCAACAGTTCAAGGAGGCAGCTCACCGCCACCTTCTCAAGGGCAACTAGGGATGGGCAATAAATGCTGGCCCAGCCAGTGAAGCCCACATCCCGTGAATGAATAAAAAAAAATCTCATGTCGGGATCACAGGTAAGGAGGATTTTATGATAACAGCATGCTAGAGGTATTCTTTTCCATTAGAAATGATGCTCTCTACAACTTTACAGTGCCAATGAAGTTACTTTACAGCACTCATTTATTAACACTCACATCAATCATGTTCCTCCAAAATTCTGTCCTCCCCGATAACAGCGGTTCAGGATGGGCCAGTCCTGCATTGTTGATACACACATCCACACCCAGGTGCAGTGTCTTGATGGCAGAAAACATAGAGAGGATCTCCTCTTCGCTGGTTAGGTCACACTTGTACGGGACCAAGGTACCTGCGTAGCCAGCACTCTCACATTCCGCTGCTAGTTTCTGCAAGAGGAGGAAATGGTTAAGAATGAAAAATCAAGTTTCCTCCCCTCTACACACCTACCCTCATACTGGAGTGCTATAAATCATGAAAAAGTAGGAAAAAGTATTCAAATCTAGATTTTCCATTGCCATGAAGACATGCTTTATGTCAAATAATGATTTAAATCCACCAGCTGCAAACATGAACTGAACTTTTAAAAAACAGATAGATGAAAGCAAAAAACTGCAGATGCTGGAAATCGAAAACAAAAACAAAAGTGTTCTGTTAAAGAGTCATTCGGACTCGAAACGTTAACTGTGCTCCCTTCCACAGATGCTGCCAGACCTGCTGAGTTTCTCCAGGTATTTTTGTTTTTGTTTTCTTTTAAAAACAGATATTTTTTATAACAGACTAAAGTGACTTGAACTCACAGCCAAGATGGCCACTTAATTTGAATTACTGTACATTCCACGCTGAGATGGAGATGGCATGTCTGCAGAAACCCATTGAAGACAATGATCTCAGAGGAATGTGAATGAACTATATTTCCTAATCTATTAACCCCACTTCCAAATATTCAACTGAGTGGAAGCAAACCATCAAACCTAATCACTTGAACAATGGGACCTTGGAATACACGATCATGTCTGAATTCAGTTGGAGAGGGCAGTCACATGACAAACCAATCTGTGTTTTAAGCACATGTTTTGTAGCAAAAGAGGTCAAGCAGCTGAGGAGCTGAGAGAGATCCTTCCTCCCTCTATCTCGCCACTCGATTTGCAAGCATTTTGGCCCCATCTGCTTTTGATCGACTCTCTCTGCACGTGCAGCAGGCAGAGATTTTAAAGAAGGAACTCAACGTTACAGTTGTGCCTCCAGGAGAATAGGTAGATCATCCATCTGCAGTTTTAAACCACTTCAACCCTGAAAGCAAAAAACCACAGAGAGAAAGCAGAAAGACCATCAGGTTAAGCCTGAAGCCAGCCAAGTCACCAAACTACAGACAGTAAATTCTGTTTAACTTTTATGGACTCTAATTTGTCCAATTTATCCTTCCCCACTCTATCTGTATTTGTGTGTGTGAACTTCAAATGTGCACGCGAAAGGCAGTGAGTGTTTTATTATTTTATTTAGGTTGGTTTCAGTATAAATTTTAAACTCAAGAAAACCTGTCCAATTGGTTCTTATATGATCACAGCGCATAAACCTTTAAGTACCCGTTTGCAGGGGAGGCAGTGGCATAGTGGTTATGTCGCTGGGCTAATAATCCAGAAACCCAGGCTAATGCTCTGAGGACATGGGTTCGAATTCCACCACAGCACTAGTGGAATTTGAATTTAGTAAATAAATTTGGAATATAAAGCTGGTCTCAGTGATAGTGACCATGAAGCTATCATCGATTGTCGCAAAAACCCATCTGGTTCACTAATGCCTTGATCTGGCCTAGATCCACAGCAATGTGGTTGACTCTTAACTGCCCTCTGAAATGACCTAGCAAGGGCAATTAGGGATGAGCAACAAATGCTGGCTTTGCCAGCGATGCCCAAATCCCATGAAGGAATAAAAATAATTGACAAGTATATCCTTTTCCAAAGCAAAAAACCTGTTCGACCCCTCCTCACCTGATTGTGAAGGTACTAAATGGTGTTACAATTGCTTTTGACCTAGAAGGAAATATTCTTTTAAGATAATGGACAATTGAGGGGTCAGCATTTTTAGAAGAGGCGAGTGCAGTCTGACTGACTGCTTTCTCAGGCAGATTAGCACACAATACGCAATTCGATGAATTTACAATAAAAAAGAAAGATTGCACCTCTTAAAGACCCTGATTCAAATCCATTGCAGATTGAAGAAGTGAAAATCTTCCCCATCTGCTGACATTCTTGGGCCTTACTAGGGCAGTCTTAATGCATTTCTTAGCAAGGGCCTACAGAATGAATTTGTTTCTAATTCAACAATCTCACTCAGAGGCTACAAGGTGCCTGGCATGGTATTAGGACAAGAAAAATGTCATAACGCCATAACTCTTCAAAAGCTAGGACTGGTACAGTAGAGGGAGTTTTATTCTGCATTTAACCTCGTTACATTTGAGCAGACACTTGATTCTGCCTCCAAATATCCAAAATGAAAATGCAGTCCAATCTCCGCCACTAACACCACTGACATGAGGACACAATCACAAAACAAAAAGAATAGTAAAGAATGGTTCAGGAAAGTCCAAATGACACTTGCTTAGGAATAGATGAGGACTGATCAAAGCCTATGAAAATGTGCCTCAGTAAAGCAACATCTTTAGAAACAGTGGTGAGCGGAAAAAGAGATGACAATCAGATGGCCATTTTGTACATGATGAACAAGGCAGGCTTAACTACTAAGTCCTTCTAGCATGCCTTTTAAAGAAAATGGCATTTTTGGCTAACAAAAATGATGGGGAACCAAATCTAAATCAGATCCTTCATGTTAAACCCTTATGAAGTTTCCACTTTCATGCTCGTTACTGCCATTAGATTTGTTCATATCAAGAAAACAAGCTCACGGGCAAGGTGATTGTGCAGAACATCAAGTCTAAAAACACATTTGTAAGCGTATATTTTCTGCTGTTATCTGCAACATTACGGCAGCAGCATGGAGGAGAAATGAAACTGTCCAGAGGTTGAAATTACCTATGGTTTTCACAGATTTTCCTAGAACCTGCTGAATCTAGAATTACACATCCTGTCATTACTTTGGTCTGTAATGAAGCAGCAAGTATATATCTGCACCAAAAACAATCATGTCTATTCTATAATCCCCTTTCTACCTTGCCCTCTCCAAGTTAGGTCAAACTCCAAATACCTGAACCACCATCATTTAAACAAAGTACTAAATGTTAAACATGGAACTGAAATAAAATGATAGTAGGAGACAATATATAGGCAGTGCACAGAAACAAAACAAATTTTCATTTGTATTCGTTCTTTACAAGAACGGTTTCTACTTGTCTCCACTGTTAGATCCAATGTCTCCAGTTGGGTTAACTCAAAAGTCAGCCACAATTATCTTCATCAGGCTTAATATTTTTCAGCAGGATTAAGCAAACTATATTAAACAGCAGTTTATCAGGATTTATACTATTCTCATTCATGATGTATATTTTCATTTGTATATGCAACAATTTATATCAGTTTTGAAGGCATGTGTTATTTGCATGACACAATTGCAATTAAAAAGCTGGACTACATCAGTGCAGACAGTGCAAACCAGCCTACACGAGGAACACCGCTAGAGTCCTGAAACTTAGCAGGAATGGAAGTTGCAGTTAAAAGCGATTTGAGGCAGATTATGGCACGAATGTCAGGGGCTCTTTCCTACAAGACACCAAACCATAAACATTTCGTGACTGCACACCAAAAACTAATTCACTGCACCAAACACTTTGCGACAGCTGAACATGCTAAATACTTATATAAATACAGCTATTTATGATTTGAACTAGCAATACAACACTGCTCCCAGAACAGTAATTTTCAGTATTCTACACAGTGGGCATCTTAAAACTTGTTCTTGAGCTAGCGATAACATTTGCACTTATACTCATTCCTTTACAAAACCAGTTTCTACTTGCCTTTACAAACTGTCCCCCATAGAAGACCTTCATTTTTTTGAAGTTCAACTAGGGTAAAAATTAACTTTTTTTGTGATGTATTGCTCACAAAGTCTACAGGGTTTAAAGCTGCTTTTATGTTGATCTTGCTACTTGGTTTTCAACAGAAAGGTCTTGCACAGTTAGTGGCAAATACAACCAGACCAACAATAAGGTTAGCAAAAAAGACTCAATTTAAACCTAGCAAATAAGATCCAGACAAAAATATGCAACCTAGTCTTCCAGATTGCCACCAGTCTACATATTTCCAGTATTCATTGTACCGAGTGCAGTGCCAGTCCCTCATCAAGGCATTGTGACACAACATTGCCAGCTATGTACACAAGACTGATGTAACAACAAATGTTTCGTGGCTTGCTCACTACAGCAAAGCAAGCTAATATTATGACATTCGTCCATCGCATCTGTAGGCCGACCATTCACAGCGAACCTCTGTGTAATTAAAGTTACATCTTTGAAACTGGCTTCCATTAACATTGTTTACACATTTGGACAGCGAAACCAAAGAATGATGCATGTGGGTCATTCTCCCAGGGCCCAACCAGCAATAATAAAGCAAATTTACTATTAAACAGCCACAGAAACATTCACTAAAACAAAGCAACACAGCAGGTCTTTTTCTACACCAAATAGGTTATTTCTTCAACATTCTGTGCCACAGAGCACTACAATAAGATTACACAGCCTGATGCTCGAGTCTTCCCACACGTTCAGATTCCTATCACTACGACAGCTTGAGGAAGTATAGGTGACAACACACACTGCTGGGGACAACAAATAAGGGAAAACTGGAAATCACATAGCACAAAAGGGCGAAAGATCTTAATAACAGCATGAGATTAGATTTAAAAAGTTCCAGTGCAGATTACATTTAAGACATGAAGTAGGGGAGAGAAACAAGGCATCAGAAGGGTTCAAACAACTTAGCAATATTTTAAGGTGATCTAAACTCTATGAAATGACATATCCTGACCCCACCACCCACATTTTTCCATCAGGAGGTAGAGCTTGGATCTGCAGACATCATGGAGCGAATCAAGTTCCAGCAGGCTGCAAGTGTAGAACCCATGCCTTGGCTACAGAGAGTTCATTTTGAACCCATAAGACACAAAAAATTGGCTAGGAATGTAATAAGTGTTAAAAAGGAAACAGTGCAGACTGACTTAAGAATTTACTGACAGAGGGTTCTGTACTTAGCTGATGGGTCACTGATTCATGACAACTGAACAAATCAAACCCTGTTTTTAAAATACATGAGATTCCAGGAGTTTTACTGTGTTTTGGGAACGAATCCTGTGATTTCATCTATTTTTCTGTGAAAACCACAAAATGAGTGATGTTATTAAAATATCAGTGTGTAAGGACAGTTTGAGCGTGCAAAACTTTTGAGGCAGTGAGAGACATCACTCAAATGAAGGAGGGAATATAGAGGACCGAAGGATCATGCTACAGTCTTCATACTCAACAAGAACACGCAAGATATAAGATATTGTTGTCCCTTCGGCACATTAAGGGAAGAGGCTGAAGTTATAAATACGCTGTCTTAAACCATTAGCTATGGGTTCTGCCAATCTTGCCATTTTAAATTTGTTTTCAGTCACAATTATGCTCACATGTACCCCATAATTCAAACAACACATTTACTGGAGCTGGTATTAACTAGAGTTACGGGGTCAGTTAGGCAGATGCTCTAGCTTACATTGACATTAGGAACACAGGCAAAGATATAGTACACACATTTCTCTAAGCAAAAATATACCTATAAGCAAATATGCCATAGGATGGCTTTACAAGCATTAAATAGAATTTATGTACAAAACAATAATGTTTCAAAATTAAAACTTTAAAAAATGTATAAAGTGCATTCTTTTACAGGGCCTGAATGGTGCCACAGTCTGGGATAATATTCTTTCATCGCAGGCTTAGATTTGAATCTCTGGCACTCACTTTTTTTTCAAAAACACTCCAATGTCCATGATTAAATTGCTAACTTAACTTTGCTTGGGCATACTGTATGTCTCAACTTAGCAAGCACAAACCTGTCCCTAGAATTACATCACACACAAAAAAATGCCACAGCCAGTATAGGAAAGGATTGTATTCATAATGCTGCTCACTGATTTGCTCAAAATAATGCAAAAGTTGACTTACCAATGAATCAAATTGTATTCCAGGATCCCCTAACCCACACTCACAATTCCACTGTACATTTGTTTAATACCTTATATCAGTAAGAATTGCAGAAGTGGACCCCACTTACTACAGTATTGGGATCAAAAAAATACAATGAACCTAAGATGGCACACAAATTGAAAGCATGCCATTTTATCCTATACTGCGCTACTGCATCAAGTTATACCAACTTCAAGCAATGCCACCTGCTTTGAAACTCAGTACATCCTTGCAATCCATCCTTGCTTACACTTACCATTGTGTAGGCAATACATTTAGTATGTCTATTGCGTCATCTATATGCAGAGTGGTGTGCCCAAATTTCAGAAGCTGCTAAAGCATGTTGTGTACACGATGTCTCCATCCACTGATATGCTCGTACATCAGCACACATCATGGAGGATGATTGTAAGATAATATCCATTGCTTCAATAATGGAGCATCACAAGTAATTGGAGAATTATTATAAGTTTTTTTAAAGCCAAACTTGGCCTGATAGCAGAATAATTGCTTTAGAAAAATCAAAATGTGGATAAGGTTGGGCTGTGGAAAATATTGAAATATCTACAGCGAAGCCATCCATAATATTCAGAGCTAATTAGGTTCTGTGATTACAATGCATAGGGGCAAAGCAAGAAAATTATCCAGGTATCAATGCAAATTACTGCCTAATTAGTAATGATTCATATTCACAGCAACATTATTGTCTGGCTCTCTCAAAACATTCATGTTTCCAGAGTCATCCAGCTAACGATTGGGAGAAGATTGAAGCACAAGTGGGTTACAGCCTGTACTGCTGGTATATTAGGTTATCAATTAATCTCCTACTTCAAATTTACAGTGGATTACTCTTACACATGTTAAAATGTTTAAAATATGCAGCCAGGATAAATTTAGACAAGTCCATGTATATAAAAGGCAAGAAAAATTCAACTTGCACAAATAGATTTTTTTAAAAAGTTGTTTCCTTCATTGTTAGTTTTTGACATCGCCAAAGGAAAATGCATTGTTGCCCCTCTCCCCATTAAAAAGACACTCTGCCCATCAACAGCCACCAATTAAACAAAGTGAAAAGCAAGCTTTGCATTTCAATTTTTCTAATTCATAAATGTCAGCTTAGTTCAGGTTGTGGGATCAAGCCCTTCTTTAGAGCAATCCACAGACATTCCACTCCAGTACAGAGAAGTGAATATTAAAGTTTCAAGGCACTATATAAAAAGTTCTCCCCATTGGTCATGAAGATATGCTTTATGCCAAACAATTTTAAATGCATCAGCAGGAAACATGAATTGAATTTGAAAACAAAACTTTTTAAAGCACAGACTAAAAGTGGCTTAAACTCATAGCCAAGGTGGCCAGCTAATTTGCCTCACTATACATTTCACATTCGATCCAGACTCTGTGCCAAGTTTGCTTATATCAACGAAGGCAAAAGTTTATAAGTATGACAATTTCACCCAGTGTCCTGGGATGGAGGAAGGAGGGGTAAAAATAACCAGGATTCCATTCTTTATCACTACATAGTGATCCAATCTAAAAAAATGAGCATTTGCAAATATAAATTGTTATGTCTTCCATGGTCAAACAGACTACCTATACTCAATTGCTGATTCACACAATAGGCACAGACAAAAGTTGTTGTCCGTGTCCTTGGAACTACATCTAAATGGTACAGCTTTGAAGGGGGATTTTTGCAGAATATTGCTAATAAAGGATAAAAAGAAAATTGCTATAAACCAGTTCCAGGAAATGTTATTTCTAGGTCTTCCTCTGTACTATAAGTAATGCACGTCTTATTGAAATGATCAGTGTGCAATAAAGATTGGCACATATTCCTCAAATAATTTTTTTTAGATAGCAAAAATATACATCTTTTTAAAAAAAGATTTAGTCTGCGTGGCACACGTTAAGAGCTGGATTACACATATTAAATAATATCTAATAATAAATTCTAGATCGAGAGAGTGTGAAATAAGCTGACGAGACAATAGCTGTGGAAATGCATTTCATGGCTCTTTTAGGACAACATTAATCATTCTAGTGCTGTAATTGGCATCACTCTACAGAATGTTCCCATTTTGAAAGCCTTGGGGACCAATTGGTAATGAAATACACTAGCTCGTCTATGATCTGCAACACTCAGTACGACAGCTTCAGGCATCGGGTGATGATCACATGATGTCTCAATTAAGCAGCAGCTAGACGGAGGCCGTCAACAATTGCAGGCCTTAAAGCAGTACTCTGGAATCAGATAGTGATCCAGCAATATACCAGCTCTCTCTTACCAGCTATAATATCCCTCTACAATTTAACATAGTAATATGCAGTTTAGGGAACTCTAAATTGGATTATGAAATCACAAATCAATATTTATCCCAAATATAATTTTATGTACAGCAACTATTCTTCAATAATCCTAAAGTAAAGTTTCAACTGTGCACACTTCTATGGTTTACCAACATATCACTGCAACTTAATTAAACAAATCATTATTGGACTGATCTATAATTTAAAAACAGAAAGCTGCGAGGAAACAAATTTCTTAATGCTAATCCACATGTGTGCAACTCTTAACACAATCATCATTCATGGTATCGATGTGAAATTTGGTTCTTCCAGGGGTCTTTCCTCCCCATGATGCAAATAAGCCTTTAAAATCAGACTTTTTTTCCCCTTCCCTCTCTATTCGGTGTTATTTTCAGTCGTTCAAAATGGGGAATAACCCACAGGTCAGAATTTTTCACTCGTGCAATATTTCGGTTGGCAGGCGTGCACAGGAGTCAGCAGCATGCTCACCGACAATTAAGAGGACTGCTAAGCCCATTAATTAAGTAATTTAATTTTTCCCTGTCCATCCAACCTTACAGTTGGTGGGCGAATAGGCCAAGCGGCCTTTGCATTTTTTGCGAAACTTCATCCATGGGTAGTTTCAACCAGTGTTTAAAAAAAAACTTTTAAAACTCATTTTTAACATGTCCCTGTTCGTGTGGCAGAGTCACATGAGGGGACATGTTTTCCTTAATTTTCAATTGTTTATATTTAATGTTAAAAATCTTCAGCTCCCTGAGGCAGCTCTGTGCCTTCAGGAAACTTTCAATGAGGGCACCCACGCACATGCGCTGACTTCCGCACTCACCCTCCTCCCCGCACCCCCACCCCCCACCCAGGCAGCGCTGAGCGTTGCAGCACATGATTCATGCTGATTGGCCAGTAATTGGCCAGCCAGCATGAAATCACGGACGGGGCCTGATCACGGGCAGTTTCGCGGCCGCACTCAGGCCCACCTACTGCGCCTGCCCAACGAGGTAAAAAACCTGCCCATAGAATCCAACAATCCCACAATTTAGCTACTAACTGAGGAGAGAGAAAAAAAAAGACTATGCAGCTTTCAATAAACAAAGTCTATCATTTTAAAAAGGCTTTTAATCTGGAGTGGTCTCAACTCTAATGAAACTTTAAAAAATTCTTAGTATTTTGCAGCAGCTCAATTGTGCGCGCGCATGTGCGTGTGTGTGCCATTTCACCCAAAGGATCTCCGACAAATGCAAGTTATTTAACATACAAGACAGAGACACACGAGCAGGGCAAAGTCATAGTCAGCCCTGGAAACCAGCCAGCACAGACCAGTGAACTCTTTTAATATTGTCAGATGCACAATTCTGTGTCACGGACAGGTGATTTAAAAGGACAAGCCAGAAAGAAATACCAAAAACTGGCTCTCACTCCCACCAATTGTATTACTTTATCTTGCAGCCCATGGCTAAATATGGAATGGAGGTTGAGCTCGGGAAGGCTGTTCTCTAATGCAAATTTCTGCTAAGAACAACAGAAGATATAGAACTATATCGCAGTAATATTGTTAGGCTTTGGACTATAACATTTATTGTGATATCTCAATTCTTTGGAAAGATTATACAGCTTTCAAGCCAAAAACTCACTTGCAATAGTCAGTAACTTGATGTTGATGCTGCAGGTTACATCCTGTTAAACAAACAACTAGTGACAGTTTCAATCTAACCTTTGCACCCATTCATTTATAGACCCCTAATAGCACATTACATACTATTTCCCGTTACAAATATAGAATTTGGAACCAGGCAATAGACAAGGACTGTAGCAGCTATTGGATAACCCTAGTAGATTTAAGGTTGAATTGCTCAATTCACCCTTTTTTCGCCCGCATATAATTCCAACAAAATGGATGGGAGCCAAATTGTTAAAGATATTAATCTTGAACCAAGTGGGAGCAAGAAGAGTCTCAATATCAGACCATTAAAACATTTACCATAAAGTGCATCATGGTCAATACATCATGCAAACAGAGCTAATAGATATACAGTATGGCAGACTAGGTTACTGAAACGCTCCAATTTTAGTAGGCCAGATTAAAAAACAAATGGTTGTAATTCCTCTGGCAGCACACTCATTAACACATTGTGTAAAATTTCTTACTTCTGCACTTCAAACGTTTTAGCAATTGATTTAAAATCACACTCGAGAAGATTTATTCAAATGCAATCTAGTTAGCTGTTTTAAAAAAAACATGTCCCAGCATAATTTGAATAAAATTTGCTACCATCGTTCAAAACGATTTTCAGACTGCAGATTTAAGGAAGAATCTAATAAATTTCTGGACATAGCTTTTTATTGTTTGTTCAATTAAATATAGGTCAGTCAATTCTTGTTACAAAATTTCAAACAAGCCACAACAGAGAGGAAATAATTGGTTAAATTTATTGACAATAGTCAAATCAACTGGAGTCTTCACACTAGATAGTTACATAGTCAGAAAAGAATACAAGACAAACAGGATTGCAATTGTACAAAAGATCATCTGGAAGACTGTCTTAGCATTAGATTGAACCTCTTTTATTGTTTCTCCCTCTACCCCATTCATTAGATAATAGACGCTTAATTGTAGGTATATAATTTAATTTTATCAATGCTAGATTATTCAATTGTTTGGTGTTTACTATTTGCTTAATATATTAAATTTACCAGGTCTGATGTGATGCTCCATCACTTTTGAAGAGTGATGGGAGGTCCTAAGGGAGAATAGGACAAAATAATTACCAGTTTACTGCTCCAATCTCAGTCGCACTACTGAAAGTTTAGCTAGATCAAGCTACATACTCCCAAAGGGTATCAGGAGCTGAGGCATGCCCATGAAAGTAATCCAAGATACTAGGACTGAAAATCTAGACAAAAAATGGTAGAAAACCCCCCAAGAAATGTAACAGTCAGCATATAGATTGTTCTAACTTTTGGTACAATTATCAAAATGAGGCATTTCATCCTCTTTTATGTGGCAAAACACTTACAAAAGATGAATATTCTCCGAATTATAAATTTTACGTAGCACAAAACCAATTGATGGAAAATGTGACTATTTCTAGGCTGACTAACTTTTTGATTTTTGTACAAAGAATGTAATGTGGAAATCAGTCTAGGTCAAGGTCGGGCTTGTTAGTTATGCCTTCCCTTGGTCAAATGACAGGCTGACATTCAAGGTCTCAGCTCATGGATAAGGAATGGAACGAGGCTTCCAGCAATATTCAGCACCTTCAGGAGGAAGAGATGGAGAAAATTGTAAATTAGGGGACGAATAAGAAGCTGGGGAGAAGGTGGTGTCAGAGACCCTTCTTGCCTTAATAACATTTGGGATTATTGCCAATATTTTCCAACTGATGGAATCAATTCCAACAATGTGATTGAGGCTAATGATCTAGCCTAGTCATCACCAGAACCTCCCTCTGATTTTGCAATCAGGCTTTATCTTTGTATTGTTTGCTCTTGCTGCCGATCCTTAGCAAAAATTTCATTTAGCATATGATCTGTAAATAAACAATGACCTCCAGCTGATTCTCCTGATAGTTAGGCCAGTGTTGGATCAGCCATTTAAACTGGATGTTAGACATCAACTGTTTGTGTAATGCAGTTCTCCAACAGATGGCTGCTGTTTGGATTATTTTTCCATTAGATTTTCTGGAGAGACAGTGTTGCATTATTGGGTCTTTGTGCACCTTATTACTCTAGATTATTCAGGCTTGTTGTATCATCGATATCACTTATATTACAAGAGTCCCAAATGCCTGTGCCTTTGAGTGTGTACCTTTGCCTACAAATGTCAGCAAGCTTTTGGCAATGTGCCTGTGGAAGCAAACAGCAGTTTGGTAACTGCTTTCAGGTACTTTACCATAACCATTTGAAAGTACCCAAGATAGTGGAGCATCACACATCAGATCATATTTTCAAGTTTAACATATATGACAAAAAACAGGAGACAACCAGCTAATCCATCAAGCTTGCCCCTCAATTTCAGGGTGCAACTGATGCACACCATGAACCCCATCTGCACGTGCCCCACCACTGCTAACAATGCTGTTATAGTTATATATTTACAGTAGGAAGGTTTTATCCAACTCATGTAGTCAAAATAATAAGTTTCAAATGTTGCTCTTTGGGAGTTAGCTAGTGAGCATTATCTGTCAATGTGAAGTTCCTGATCAGTCTGACTACATCATCACTCAAAATTTGCTGATTTGCACAGATTTGCTGAAGGACTTGTGATATTGTGACAGTCTGTAGGTCAGTAATACAGAGATTTAATGAGTTACTAAAAAATTGCAACAGCTGTGGATTTCAGCCAAACATTACTAACACTCCATCCAGTCGACCATGTACCCTATGTGACCATACCCGTTAGTCTCACTCAGCTGCATCTCACCACAGTTACCCTGACTCCATACCTGCCTTACTCTCCTGGAGGTCAGCAATTACAAACTGGAAGTGTTTAAAAGTAGCAACAGCAGAGGAAAAAAATCAACCCAATAAGGCAGTCATACAGTATCTTTTCTTTATTCTTTATCATAGTCACTTTTTTGTGTCAAGATCTCAGCAGCTAATCGATTTTCCCTAATAATACAGATGTAGCAAAGCCTTTCTTCTTTTGACAACATTTTTACTAATGGATGAATACTATATATACGCACACAAAAAATGCATCAAAAGATTATGGGGGCTAAATGCACCACAAGCTAATCACACCTTTAAAGCTACTGAGCCCTCAAAACAATTATTCAGGCCGAACTCCTTAAATTAAGACTAGTCAGTGATCCCACTAAATGTGTGGGCAAGTTATTTACTGCATGTACAGTGTGTACATGCAATCTATTATTAGTTAATATACAGTGATAACTACATTCACTCTGAACTAAAAGCAAATATCAGTCACAATCAACAGCGCTGTAAGTGATTTACAAGTGTAAATCGCCAGACTACAGATGTTCAAAGTCCTCCAAGTATGAAATATAAGCTGCATTGCATCCTCAAAATTGAGTTTTGTAATAAAACTTATACCACACAGAGAACAGGTAGGGGTGACATAGTCAAGAAGTATAGATGTTTCAGTTCTGTTTCGGAAGCCAAATTCAGTAACCCATATGGGCATATTCTATACACAGCTTTTAGGTTATAATTGCTGACTTTTCATAGAATGGTTATTATAAATTCCTGTTTCTTTCAGGCATTCATTTTATACAATACCCATATATACTACAACTTGTCATCCACCCAATTTCCACTACAGCCGCACAAAGTGAGCATTCTTTACATGTCATCATCTATTCCTATCTTTACATTTGCACCTTTTAGAGAGTAGGGATAAATATACACAGTACTGAAGGCATTCTTAATACTAGGCGAAGCTTTAAACATGAATAAGCTACCAAAAAATTGTGGCAGCTACCAAACAAAAATCAAAAGTTAAAAGACAAAAATTCTTGGTCAAGGGCAATTTTAAAGGAAAATTATTCAGAGAGTTTAGGGATAATGAAAGAGGATCACATTGGAATTTGATTATGCCCTCACCTAACACACTTCATTCATTGTATTTTCCTGCTCTATTTTCTATTCCTAGCCAAGGGATATTGAAGATATTTTCATGCCCCTATTAATTCCCCAGCAGTTACTGGTACGTGGCAGGGAAGGGAAGAGAAAGTCGGTCAGCGTAACAGAACAAAAATGGAACCAACAGGTAAATTCAGCACTCAAGTATCAAGCCACATTCAAGAGAACATGGGTTAGCTGATTCAATACTATGGTCTAAACTTTCCAACCCATAATTCCTTCATCTGCGGATCAATGTTGGGATCAAAGAATGTACACCCTGGCACTTTCCTTGTGTGCTGGGCTCCGCAATGCAGCACAACATTCTTCTATCCTAAATGGCAAGACTAATATCAATTTTAATAAGAACATGCTGACTCAAAAAGCACCAAAGTTTTCCATTAGCTGAAAGGCAAATTGCTGTCAAAGACAAGGGAATTATTGAATATTTGCTTTAAAAAAATACATATGTGAAGATCTGCTTACATAATTACCAGGAAAAAACTGCAAAAATAAATTATCCAGACGCAGAAAAAAATTCTGAGATACTGAACATGTAAAAAGCCCAAGAATAAAATTCCTTCCTCAGGCTCTAAATACAAGCAGTACAACATTAAAACTTAAATGGCTGACCTAAAAATGTCAGCAATTCCAGTTTCTCTGTTTTTTTAAAAAAATGTGCTCACACTAATGGGCCGTAATTTTACAGCCCCAGGCTGTAAAATGAGGCGTGCCATTCTAAACTCCATTGACTTCGGCGGGAACATAAAATCCCGCTGCCGTAATATTCCGGACATTGAGTATTTTCACCTCCATAATAAATTCCACTTCTGCATCAGTTCACTTGCTGTTGAAATCTTCGTTCATGCCTTTGTTACCTCCAGACTATTATTCCAATGCTCTCCTGGCCAAATTATCTTACATCTTCTGTAAATTTCAGCTCATCCAGAACTCTGCGGCTCACATCCTAACTCACACCAAGTCTCAGTCACCAGTCACCTCTATGCAATCAATGTTGGCTGCTAGTGGGCAATGCTTTGATTTTAAGATGATCATCTTTATGTTCAAATCTCTCCATGGTCTCACCCTCTTTATCTCTATAAGCCCTGGTCCAATCCTTGCACATCTCTGATTTTCATATCTCCACTATTAGCCACTGTGTCTTCAGTTGCCTTGGCCAAAGGCTATGGAACTTCCTCCCTAAAACACTATCTCTCCCTCCTTCTTTAACACATTATCAATATGACCAAGCTTTTGGTTACCTGTCCTTATAAATCTTTATGTGGCTCATTTTTAAAAATATTCTGATTAACCCCGTTAGCTTTTTTACTACGTTAAGGGGGCTTTATTATTTATTCATGGGGGCAGCACTGGCTAAGCCAGCATTTATTGCCCATCCCTAATTACCCTTAACAGAGTAGCATGCTAGGCCATTTCAGAGGGCATTTAAGAATCAACCACGTTGCTGTGGATCTGGAGTCACATGTAGGCCAGACCAGGTAAGGACAGATTTCCTTCCCTAAAGGGATTAGTGAACCAGATGGGGTTTTATGACAATTGACAATGGTTTCAGCGTCATCATTAGAATTTTAATTCCAGATTTTTTGGTGAATTCAAATTTCACGATCTGCTGTGGTGAGATTCGAACCCAGATTCCCCAAGGCATTACCCTAGGTCTCTGGATTACTAGTCCAGTGACAATACCACTATGCCACTGTTTCTCCAAAATGCAAGCTGTTATCATGAGAAGAGAACAAATCTATCATGACAGCCTAAAGCATAGATTAGAATTCAAATCAAAACATTCATGCAAATTTGTACCACTGTTACAGTCCAGTTACTTTCATCAATTAGGAAACACCGTCTAGTTTAAATTGTATGGCTTTAACCTTCAGCTGGTTAAACCAAGCTGGTAAATTCGTCCAGTGTTTCTTTTTCCCTAATCTTAGTTGTTAACAGATATTCAGGTGGTTTTTCATCATGGTTTTTGTTGCTGGCTACTGATATTTTTGGTCATTCTTTCAACAGTATTAGGATAAACCAAACACTTTTCATTCACTTGCATTTAAATTTGAGAAATGCTTTGAGTATTTTTTTGCAAACTTAGCTCTTCCATTAATCTCTTTGATTTGATCAGTTTATAAGTATAGCACTGCAGTTATCAGCCAGTTCAATTTATATACAGAGACTTTGTTGAAATACCTAATTAGTTGTGAAAAGCATTGTAATTGTTATACTAGGATCTTATTTAATATCCATATTATTCATTATCCTGTCCTGCAGTGGCAGCCTTCCATCTTGTAAGACGATGGTTTGTGCCATGGCGGTCAACTCTGTTAAGCTTCATCTGGTGTGGCCCAGGTGTCCTGTTCTGGCATGACAGTCTCAACAGTATTTGCTGCAGAAGACGACAGTGGACTGCAAAGGTGCATGATTCACTGGCCTCTGATTTCTCTGAGCCACCTCCTCGGCCAGCTGAGCTTTTCTTTTCTGCTCACCTCTTCCAATGCCCTTCCAAAAACAGTCAGCCTCCAGGGGTCATAGCCATCAATGACAGTCTCCCAATTGTCAGTGTTGATGTCTGCCATCTTCATCTCTCGTTTCCAGGTGTCCTTGCCATGGAGGTATGAACACCCAGGAGATCCAGTGGGCAGTTCATCATACAGAAGATTTTTTGGTATATGGCTGTCATCCATCCAATGAACACAGACGAGCCAGCACAATAAGCACACATTGATGGAATTAGCGCGTTCCAGGACATCCGTGTGGTAACCTTGTCCTGTCAAGAGATGCCAAGTACACATCTGAGACAGCACTGTTCAGTCTTTTCTCCTGCCTGGCATACATCGTCCAAGTCTCACCACCGTAGTGAAGTGTGCTGAGGACACAGGCTTGGTAAACTCGCAATTTGGTGTTCCTGTGAGAAGATATTGCTGCATGTGTCCATGTATCCTAGCTAATTTCTAAATCTTTCACCACGAATATTGCTCACCATAATTGTAAAGAAGCATATCACACTGAGGACATCTTCCATTACGTCATGTGGTACAATCACCATTGTTACAATATGGTTACAGACCAATTAACTTTTTGTTTAAAGTAGAAAAAGTTTGAAATCCCAAGTACATACTAAGATAATAAAGCCACAAAATTCCATAGTTTTAAACAAAATAAACTTTACTATACAAAGTCAGCAAAGTCAATCTACAATATTTATCTTTAACTTAACGTCCAGAATTAACGAGGTAAACATGAATTAACAGATAAACTGTGGTCGAACACACCACACTGCACATTTAAATGGCAAATGCGACCAAGACAGATCCCATGGATTTCTTAACAACCCAGCCAGCTGTCAGTGACCACTGAGTCACAAAATCTTGTTAAAACTGTCTCCCTCATGAGGGATACCAACTCTTATCTTTCAAAGATCTAGCCTCTGAATTCCCTCAAAAGGTGCCCTGACTCGGATTGCCTCAAAGACTGCTCACTCCCGATGGTTCAATCTCCTCTACAGACTGCGTTCCACAGGATTCATAAAGCTGCACTCCCGCCTAATTGCTGGCACAATTTCAGCTCTTTTGCAGGCCACTAGCTTCACTTAAGCTAGCACTGCCCCAGGTTTCTCTGAATACCAGTCTCCTGCCAGTACAGTGCTCCAGAAATGGCTTCCCAGGACTAATCCGAGCCCTAACTGCAAGAAACATCTCCCAGGGAAACTCTCAGCTGCACCTTTGGCTTCCAGGTCTTCTTCGAGCCCTTACTGCCTGGGAGCTTGTTAATAGCAGCACCCTTTCATATAGCCTCTCCCCTGCTACAGAACACTCCAACAAGCTGAAACCACAGAACCTTAAGCTCCACCCATCTCCATGATGACAGCGCCTTTCAGGCTTCATTCAGTCACTGAATGTTCTGAATCTAATTTAGCTCTAATTCCCAAGACAAAACATCTCTCTGACTGCACTTCTTTGCAAGCAGTGTAGACACCAAGTCTCTAGCTAAGTAAGTCCACCTGCTGTTTTTAGATCTTGCCTTTCTAGCTGTTAATCCCTTAAGTCAATGTGACTCCAACATTTCAAGTGTAATAGACTCCAAGCTGCTTTAGTTGCATTTATCCCATTTTCTGCAGTTAAACTTTAATCTTCCCAGAACTAAACATTACCTCTAAAATATTAACATGAGCCATAAACTAGATATTTGTCACACCAGCTAACTGGGTAGATTCAGAATTGATCTAGCAGCTCAAAACTGGGCATCCATGAGACATATTGGGCCATGAGCAGCAGAATTGTGTTCAAACACAATCTCTAACCTCATGGCCTGGCATACCCCTCACTCTCCATTATCATTAAGCTAGGGCATCTAATCTGATTCAATGCGTGTAGAAAAACATGCCAGGAACAACACCAGGTATACCTAAAAATGAGATGGCAACTTAATGAAGCTACAACACTGGACCACATGCATGTTATAGACAGATCAATGGATCAGATCAAAGTGCTGCAGTCCAACAACATCCAGTCGTGAATGATGCTGGACAATTAAACAATTAATCGAGAGGCAGTGGCTCCACAAACATCCCTGTTCAGGTCAGTGCCAAAGGTAAGGCTGAAAGCATTTCTCACCATCTTCAGCCAGAAGTGCAGAGTGGATGATCCTCCACCAACTCCCCAGCTCTCTGGCATCACAGATGTCAATCTACAAGCAACACATGTGAACATACAAGTTAGGAGCAGGAGTAGGCCACTCAGCCCTTCAGGCCTGCTCTGCCATTCAATAAGATCATGGCTGATCTGACTGTAACCTACCCCCGATAACCTTTCACCCCCTTATTTATCAAGAATCTATCTACACCTGCCTTGAAAATATTCAAAGATTCTGCTTTCACTACCTTTTCAGCAAGGGACTTCCAAAGCCTCATAGCCCTCAGGAAAACATTTCTTCTCATCTCAGTCTTAAATGGGCGACCCCTTATTTTTAAACAGTGACCCCCTAGTTCTAGATTCTCCCACAAGAGGAAACATCCTTTCCACATCCACCCTGTTAAGGCCCAACAGGATCTTTTATGTTTCAATCAAATTGCCGTTTACTCTTCTAAACTCCAGTAGATGTAAGCCTTGCCTGTCCAACATTTCCTCATAAGATAACCTGCCCATTCCTAGTAATTAGTTTAAACCTTCTCTGAACTGCTTCTAATGCATTTCCATCCTTCCTTAAATAAGGTGACCAATACTGTACACGGTACTCCAGATGTGGTCTCACCAGCGTCCTGTACAACTGAAGCATAACCTCCCTACCTTTATATTCAATTCACCTCACAATAAACACTAACATTTTGTTAGCTTTCCTAATTACTTACTGTACCTGTATACTAGCCTTGAGATTCATGCACTAGGACACCCAGATCCCTCTGGTATCACAGAACTCTGCAATCTCTTACCATTTAGAAAATATAGTTTATTCTTCCTGCAAAATAGACAATTTCACATTTGCCCACATTGTACTCCATTTGCCAGATCTTCGCCCACTCGCTTAACTGATCTATGTCCTCTCGAAGCCTCCTTAAGTCTTCTTCACAACTTACTTTCCTACCTTTGTATCATCAGTAAATTTAGCAACCATACCTTCAGTCCCTTCATCAAAGTCATTTATATAAATTGTAAAAAGTTGAGGCCCCAGCACTGAACGCTCTGGCACACCACTCATTACATCCTGCCAACCAGTAGATGGCCCATTTATACCTACTCTCTGGGCAGAATCATTCCAGATTTGTAATAAGTGCGGTAGCAGGCGGGTAAAACATTTTACCCACCGGCCGTGATGGCTGGTTTTCACACCATCATCCCAAACCTGCTGCATTACTTATGCATTCCTGGGAAACACGTCATTTTGATGTCGGTGGGCTCCAACGTGCCTACTACACCCATCCCCTCGCTGCTTCGTCACTCCAGGCCCCACATTTAAAGTACAGCCGCACATAGTGCTTCCAGCCCAGAACTGCAGCAAAACATGGCCCTGAAAGGCAAGAAGACTGCAGCCCTCAGGTCAATGACTCTTCCTCAGAGCAAAGATGCAGATGGCATTCGGTTCATACATTGTGTAGGGGTTTTACATTGGCATTGATCAGGCCACTAGGAATCAGATACATCAAAAAACACTCTCCATCACCAGTAAAGCTTTACATTCTGCACACAATACGGCTTCAGCTTCTTTTGTAAATTGCAAAAAGATTTTAAGCAATCAAATATAAATTGATTCTCATGTGTAATTTCATATTTCAATTCAATTCATATTCAATTTTATATTTTAGTTTATCTAATAATCTTCTGCAACACCAGGATACAATATTGAAGCAAGAGGATTTTAATTTCATTTGTAAATATTAGAAAACTTTGGAGCCTTGAAATTCAATCTCAATTACAGGCCAAAATACCAATCACTAAATACATTTTCAATTCATTTCAAATCAAACAGTCATAAAAACTGTCCTCAAGTGTTTCACTTTTAGATATCCTAGTATTAGTGCCCTCATTAATTCTTATATAATGGTTCAGTTAGACCCCTATCAAATTTTAACATTTTTCTAATGATGGCTAATTCATATAAAATTTGCAATGCAAGTCACTGACTTTCAACACAATGTGGTTACTACTAACAAAAATGTCACAATAATCACAATCACAAGTGTTCCAATTCAATCAGCCTCAGCTGAAACGAACAAAATCCAGTTAGGCCTCAATGTATTTTCCACTTGTGAAGCTGCGGTATGTTTTTGTGGAAAAAGCATCCAATCTAAAGCTCAACATCAGGACTAGATGTAACTGAAAGTAACAAACTAATTCTCAACTTCTTAAACATAACCATCTTTACTCCGCCAAAATATACTGACAAAATGTTTTTAAAAAAACAATTAAATAGAAGTTCTGAAGAAGGGTCATACGGACTCGAAACGTTATCTCTGTTTCTCTCCCCACAGATGCTGCTAGACCTGAGTTTTTCCAGCATTTTCCATTTTTGAATAAAATAGAAGTGGTTTATTTAAGTCTGCTTCGAAAGTACAATTCCAAAGTTCATTTACCAGCTTAATTTCATAAAATATACCAGACACCACTAATCTAACCTCTCTGTAATCCAAGCAGCTAGTTCAATATTTTTCTGTGTGCAATAACCTCTGCAAATATTACAGCTGAACTGAAGTGATGGCATTAGTAAGTGTCAATCCAGCTCACAGCATAACACAGCTTAAAATTTTCAGTCACAGTCTAACTCAATGGCCCCACACAGTCATCAAATGCAGGGAGAAGTATGTTTGACAATGGGGGTGTGGGAGTGGTCAAGCAACAAAATTAGAACAGTAACAAAGCTTTATCCAGCAGCCAACATGATTTTGTAAGTGTTTCAGTTTGAGGTTGGAAACAGAAAGTAGAAAAGTTCCATTTCCCACTGCCACCCTTCAAATATACCCTTAATTTGTGAAGTCCTTTTTCCAACATATTCTAGCTCTTTAAAAGAATCAGAATCCTTACCAAACTTAGCTTACTGCAACTCCACCTAACCAGCTAAATCATGAATGAAACCTAGGAACCTGGTCCAGAATATAGACACAGACTAGGAGTATGGGTAGGCCACTCAGCCCATCGAGCCTGCTCCGCCATTCAATAAGATTATGGCTGATCTGATAGTAACCTCTCACCCAGCCCCAGTAACCTTTCACACCCTTGTTTATCAAGAATCTATCTATCTATCTGTCTATCTATGTCTGAAAAATATTCAGATTCTCTTCCTCAAAAGGAAATGGAGGCAGAGTTCCAAAGATTCTGGACACTCCGGAAAAAAATTCTCATCTGTCTTAAAGGAGTGACCCCTTATTTTTAAACCGTGACCCCTAGTTCTAGATTCACCCACAAGGGGAAACATCCTCTCCACATCCACCTTGTCAAGGCCCCTCAGGATCTTATGTTTCAAACAAGCCATCTCTTACTCTTCTAAACTCCAGCGGATACAAGCCTAGCCTGTCCAACCTTTCCTCATAAAACAACCCGCCCATACCAGGTATTAGTCTAGTAAACCTTTTCTGAACTGCTTCCAATGCATTTACATCCTTCCTTAAATAAGGAGACCAATATTGTACACAGTACTCCAGGAGTGGCCCCACCAATGCCCGGTATAACTGAAGCATAACCTCCCTACTTTTGTATTCAATTTCCCTCACAATAAATGATAACATTCGATTAGCTTTCCAAATTCCTTGTTGTACCTGCAGACTAGCCTTGTGATTCTTGCACTAGGACACCCAGATTTCTCGGAATCTCAGAGCTCTGCAATCTCTCACCATTTAGATAATAAGCTTCGTTTTTATTCTTCTTGCCAAAATAGACAATTTCACATGTGCCCATATTATACTCCATTTGCCAGATCTTTGCCCACTCACTGAACCTAAGTCCTTTTGTAGCTTCTTTATATCCTGTTCAGAATTTACTTTCCCACCTATCCTTTGTATCATCAGCAAATTTAGCAACCATACCTTTGGTCCCTTCATCCAAATCATTTACATAAATAGTAAAAACTTGAGGCTCCAGCACTGATCCCTGTGACATACCAGTCATTACATCCTGCCAACCAGTAAATGACCCATTTATACCTACTCTGTTTCCTGTTAGCTAGCCAATCTTCTATCCATGTCAATATGTTACCCCACACCATGAGTTTTTATTTTCCACAATAACCTTTGATGTGGCACCTTATCAAATCCTTTCTAGAAATTGAAGTACAATACATCCACCAGTTCCCCTTTATCTACAGCACGTATGACTCTGTCAAAGAACTCCAATAAATTGGTTAAACATGATCTCCCTTTCACGAAACCATGTTGACTCTGCCTGACTGCCCTGATTTTTTTTCTAAGTGCCCTGCCATAACATCTTTAATAATAGCTTCTAACATTTTCCCTATAACAGATGGTAAGCTAACTGGCCTGTAGTTCCCTGCTTTCTGTCTCCCTCCCTTTTTGAAAAAAAGTGTTACATTTGCTATTTTCAAATCCAATGGAACCTTCCCCAAACCTAGGGAATTTTGGAAAATTAAAACCAGCGCATCAACTATCTCTAACTAGTGGCAGGAGGATTAATAGCACCAATGTTGGTGATAGAAACCACCCAAAAGATTATTACCCTTCACAGATAAAGTAATTATCCCTCAACTAATTCACCAGCAAAAGTTGTAACAGGTTAATATTAGGAGACCTGATACTGATATAACCAATGCAATGACATGCTTGAGACACAGATCCGGTGGAAAGCAGAAGTACAACCTCATGTAGAGTACTGACATGTATACAGATCTGTGAATAAAGAACGTATTTTACAAACAACAGTCTATGGTAGCATTCCTATGGTAACAGGCAAACCCTAAAGAAACCCCATCTAGAACCCAAATACAAGATGAAACATGGCAGCAGTTGGTGGTTTCTGTTGGCTGTTCATGTGTACCATCCGAAGCAGTGGCAGTAGAGTGTAAAGACCAAGAAAAACTTGAAGAGAAGATTGCAGACCTGGACGATCTACAAATCCTTGGAAAAAGGAGGAAAAGAGATTGAAGATTTACCTGAGATTGGAGTATCATGGGTGCTGCAGATGCAAGCAGATATACAGGCCCAGAGTCCAGGCAGCAGTGAGTACAGAACACAATCTACAAGGCAAAGTACTGAAGCAGTAACAGATCCAGAGCTTAGGGTAAGCATGGAGTCTACAATGTCCCAGTACTGCTGCAAGGCACTGAAGGCTCACAACAGGCTCAAAACTGGGACAATTGGAAGAAGAGGAGGTTCTCGAGATACAAAATGATAAGGTCAGTCCTTTACTCTATGCAATACGGCCCATAGCAGGCAATGTCATTGCAAGCCAGGGCCTCAATGAAGCTTTGAGCTCATATGAGAAAGTCCTCCAGGCATTCAACTGTACTTCAGTGCTCGAAAGAATTTGATCATTGAGCGAGCAAAACTTAAGAGGCAAAAACTAGGCAAATCCATGGGTTCATTTATAAATGATCTGTACATACTCGTGGAGAATTGTGACTATGGGCTCCTCTGAAATGAATTAATACACAATCGTATGATGGTCGAGGTCTTAGATAAAACCCTTTCAGCTCTTTTGCAAATGCGGGAAGATTTAACTCTCACAAAAGCAGTACAAATAGCACGACAGACCAAGCATAGAAAACAAAACAGAGGTGTCAATCATATGGAAAGTGATGTCCCTTGGAAAAATGAGTGAAGCCATTCAATATAAATCGGACAAAAAAAGAAAAAGCGCAGTGAAGCAAAAGTCCACGCAATTGGGAAAAAGAGCGCCAACCACCACCTTAAGATGTCCTCAGTGTGGCAGGAATACTCTGCACAAGCAGGAAGAATGCCCAGCAGGGGGATCCAAGTGCCACAAGTATGGGAAGTCAGGGCATTTTAAAATAACCTGCAGATCAAGTTCCTATAGCTCACAGGAAGAAAGAGATAACAACAAAACCAAATAAAATCCAAAGAGCCACAGAAAAAAAAACCCTTTTAGGAGAAGTTAACAGAACAGAAAATAATTATTAGAGAATTAAATTAGAAATTGATGGTCACCCCACAGAATTCAAGCTAGATACTAGTGCAAGTATTTCAGTATTATCTGATGAAGTAAAATTATTTAACATATTACATTACAGCCATCCTCAAATTCAGTTGCAAGGTCCAAGAGGGGCTACACTAACAAGTAATAGACCAATACTTAGCAAGATTAAGACACAAGGATAAAAAAATTGTTGAACCCTTATATGTGATAAGAACCAGGAGTCATCATTACTGAGCAGAAAAGCATATTTGCAGCTGAGGCTCATTTACAAGGTTGATTGATGATATTGCTGACAAGCAATCTAGTGAGGTATTCAGGAATTAATTTCCATCCCTATTTCAGACTTAGGAAAGCTGAAAACAGAATATCACATAACCCTAAAGGCAGATGTTAAGCCTATATGTCTCTTCACGGCAAGAAACGTCCCTCACCCACTCTTAGACAAAGCCAAGAGGGCGATTGGACACGTTATAGCAAGGGGTCGTCTCTTCAATAACCATACTGTCAAAGTGTTTTTTTGGAATGGGCACAGTACCAAAGTCTAATAGTTCAATTAGAATTTGATTGGGCTTGACTCGATTAAACAAGTCAGTAGAGCGCAAGATCCATCCAATAGCATCAATGGATGAAAGTCTCACCAAATTAGCAAAAAGAGCCCTATTCTCAAAATTGGATGCCAACAGCAGCATTTGCAGTTGTCTCTGGACAAAGAATCCAGGATGCTAACTACTTTTATCAGCCCATTTGGTCGTAATTGTTTTAACAGGTTACCATTTGAAATTGCTTCTGCACCTGAGATATTCTAAAGTACGAATGTGTCAAGATCCTGGAAGGGATGGAAGGAGTAAGACGGCATTCTCGTACATGGTTAATTGAGGAAAGAACATGACCATTGAGTGAGAGCAGTCCCCAGAGTCCCAGAAGAAGCAGGTTTGACAAGGAAGGACAAATGTGAATTTGCAAGCCCTATAATTTAAATTCTTAGGGTACATTGTGCAAGCTTTGGGAATTACGGCCAACCCACGGAAAACCAAAATCATTAGAGTTCTCACGAGGGAGCCTAAAAACATTACAATTACAAAGATTCCTTGGCATGGTCAATCTAGCAAGCAAGCTCCTACCAATCTTGGCAGAAATTAACGAGCCATTGCAACAGCTGTTGAGACAAGGTTAACAGTGGTGCTGGAACATGGACAAGCTAAATTCTTTTGTCAAGATCAAAAATATCCTAATTTCTCCAGAAATTCTACAATCCAGAATTGCCAACAATTATAGTAGTGGACGCACCATCTGTAGGCTCGAACAGTGTTGTTTCAAGTTCAAAAAGATGGACAAAGGCAACCAATTTATTATGCCACAAGATCTCTCAGGGACACAGAAAAGGTATGCAACCATTGGGAATGAAACATTAGAAGCCACATGGGCCTGCGAGAAGTTCTCTGATTATGTCATGGGATTAAGGTTTAAAATTGAAACCGACCACAAACCTTTGGTTACTCGTTAATCTAAAGGAAATTGCAAAAATGCCACCTAGAATTCAATATTTCAGACTGAGATTCATGAGATATGATTCAGTTACTGAGTACATTCAAGTACCACCAGACAACAGCAGATGCATGATCAAGAATACCAGTGGAAGGATTCAAACTGGAAGATTTAAATTTTATTGCAGAAGTGGAAACACATACTTCACTCATTACCGCTTACAAGCCTTTGAAAAGATTACAAGAAATTAAGCATGCACAAAAGCAGGATTACGAGTGTAAAATAAAGGAGTATTGCTGGAACGGATGGCCAGATTATACTCATAACAACCCAGTTCTTCACCAATACTTCAAACAGAGAAAACATCTCACAATCATTGATGCTTTTAGTTTTTAAACAACAGGCTAGTCATCCCTAAAACACTTCAACTCAGCATTCACCAGAAAAGCCATCAAGGTCACTTTGGAATAGCGAGACTGAGCAAGAGCCCAGCGGTCAGTCAGGTGGCCAGGCATCAGTCATTGAAGGATTAATCACAGATTGCCTTGTGTGTGCAGTGAATAGCCAACAGCAGAGCAAAACACTTGCACCCTCCCCTTTTCCTTCAAGGCCATGATAGGAATGGATTTATTTGAGTTTAAAGGAAAAGTTCTCATCATCATTTGCTACTACTCTAGATGGTTTTGAAGTGAGTAGGCCGCACAGCACCATGGCAGAGGCAGTCATTATACCACCAAGAAGAATCTTCGTGACACATGGCACCCCAGACGTTGTGGTGTCAGACAACGGACCTCAGTTTACTAATGAGATGTTCCATTTGCGTGGGAACACGGCTTCATACATGTGACTAGTTCACCTAGGTATCCTCAATCGAACGGAGAAACAGAAAGAGGTCAGGGGTAAACTGTACCATGATTATGAGTCACCATTAAATCAGAGTAACCACCCAATTAGACCAGAAAATCTATCTTTAACAAGTGGTCACACTGATCAGATTCTTTGTGCATTAGGTCTGGTGATAGACAAAAGTGTGTAGTCAGCATGGCAGCAAAGGTCATCTAATATTGACAAGGGAAAGAATGCATTTAGAAATATTGGTTTATTTGCATGAGGTTACTCTTTGCAAATATTTGTTTCTGAAGCAAAAGTTTAGATTTTTTGAGGAATTTTTTAGGAAATTTATTGAATTACTTACTATGGCCTGCCATTATTGCATTAACAAAGGTTGCGTTCCCTGTTTTTATTAATGTGTCGAATTAAGTTAAGCCAATTCCAACCTTTGGACTTTCAAACATTTTGTACAACACTAAAATGTCATATAGTGCCATAAACAGAGCTACGTTCAGGTACATAGCATACTGCTGAGTCATGTGGTGTGTGTTGTGTGTGGGTAAAGGGAGGAGAAAGAGGGGGAAAACTTCAAATTCCTGCTCTGAATTTCACATGCATACCAGTTCATACCAGCTGGGCAGATTGACCTGTCTAAATTTGCCTTTAACTGATCCAAACTGGTACTGTCGAAAAGGAAACATTCCACCAACATGAAACTACAGAATCTAACCTTAGCAGAAGAGACACTAAATCAGCTAGCTTTGGTATCTTAGCCTTACAGAAAGGGTGAGCTGCGGACTTTGCAATAAGCCCAAGATATGACCGATAATGAAAGCTATTTCAAGGCGGTTTTGTATCCCCTACTTTTTTTGATCCAAAAATACTACATAGAGTCGGAACATAAAAATCTATTGTGTGACGTGGCTTCCATTTTAATATTTCTGAAGACCAGAAGACAACCAGCTCTTTGGGAAGACATGTATGAAGTAACAGTATCTATTTTGGAGCCACTCTGAGTGAGATTGTCAAATACAACTGAATTAGGGACAGTTTACACTAAGGACCAATGGCCAAAGGACATTAGACCAAGATTGTCAAAACATATATTATTTAACTCACTTAGGCTCCACACAGCCAGCAGACGGAAAAGACTGTCATCCATCAACTAGGACAGTCCCAGTGGTGAAAGGCCAGTATGTAATACACTGCTCTACCTAGTTTACCCATACTCGTTCGAATCTAATGCTATTTTAGATTATATTACAAGCACTGCCTCAATAGTCACTTATGATGAAGCATTCCATATTCAAAAAACCCTCCATAGGAAAAATATTTCTAATTTCTCCTTTCATTCATCCAATCTTAATTCTGAGTCTTTACCATCGCCCTGTTACTGATATGCCAACTAAGTGTTTCACTACCCACCCTCTCAAAACCAGGCAATTTTGAAAATCTGTACTAATTCTCAACTTTCTCCATTCCAATGAAAAGTTCCATCATTATAATCGCATTCCTTTAAAACATCTGATAGCATTTGATGTTTATTTTGAAGAGGTAGGGCTTTGCACTAGTACAAAATTTTATGTTTTATTTACTGTGGTAAGATAAGATGTCTCCACATTAGAAAGGATGCCCATTAAGCAGATACAACAAAGCATTAAATGAATACGTCAATGTGCTATTCTTTGACATGTTGGTATGTGGGTTTATGTCTTGGACTGCAGCCTGGCCAGGCTAATCACAGCAGTCTACAGCAGAGGCTGCATAACTCCTTGCAGAGAGGGATTTTAAAAATTCCTAGGCTTCCTTTCTGTTCCTGATAGTGTCAATTTATAAGAAGTGTATTATCTGGGAGGAAGTGGTCTGCCTTCTTTGTGGTGGATTAGTGGAACTACCACACAACTAACATTTACCCTGTTGTTCAAGGAATATAATTTGAGGAGCAGGACAATTCCCCCTCTGACAAAAAACAGAGCCTTGTCCAATTCTAATCTACAGAATATCTTACACAAACAAGGACTGTAATCTTGCAATGCTACTGTTTCAAACACTGGTATACTTGCACAACCTAACGCTTTCTCACAAACGGTTGGATTTTGAAAGATTCTGATCATTAGCAGAGAGTTAGTGTCATTCCAATGAGGCACTCTAATATAGATGGTACCAAACCCCTGCAAACAAGAACTGACCAGGTGTTTGACAACCAAACTGAAGTGTTTTTAGTCAATCCCCAAGTGTTAACAGTTCAAGTACCAGATGAAACACAAATTTAATTTACTAAATAAATATATTGTCAAGTAACTTTAAGCAAATGTCCAAGGTATATGCAGAGGTTTGAAGATGTGAACAATTAGTACAGCCATAGAGGTAAGTGCTCTAAAAGGTGAATCAGTGGAATCTCCGAGTCAGAGATTTCAGTATTGAACAATCTGACCTCAAAGGTCAGATTGAAAAATGTCAGAGGTGGCATTGTGGTCATTAACCAAAATAGGTAATGAAGGAACAGATGCTAGTAAAACCACTTTTGAAGAGAAAAATTGAGCAATACAAAAAAAGCTGATTTGTACTGCAGTCATTAAGCAGATTGATTAGTTTTGCTGGTATTTTCTGAGACCATGTAAGTTACAGCATTTAGCTATCCTGCAAAGTTTGAGAGCAAGTAGACACATCGACAGCCTAATGCACTTAATTGCATATGCTAAAAAAGAGAGTTTAATACACTGTTGAAACTTTTTATACAATATATACTTAACAGAACACAAGGAGGAGAAAAAGATTTCTCAGACACATCCATGGTAGTGGAATAACATTTTCCCAAATGTTCAGAAAGTAGGGGACTGCTCATGATTCCAAAGTGCTTTTCATAATTTTTTTCAAATATTTCCTTTAAAAGTGAACTACATCTTTTTTTTTTGTTTTACAACAAGCAGGCATTTTAAAACTTACAACAGAACCTCAATTAGGCAGTGTCAATAATTCGCCATAGTGAACATTCCTTACATTGTCCCAACCCACAGCAGGTATTGGAAACTGCTGGATCATTGAAAGTGTGTCTAATGTTGCATCCTATAACGCTCCATTCACTGACAGTAGTAACATGTTGAAACATACAGACGTTGCTCATTTAAAAAAAAACAGCATTCCTCTGTGGAAGTTGTTGATAAGATCACTGAAGGCAAGCAATACCTTTAGCATTCAGATAAAAGCAAAAAACTGCGGATGCTGGAAATCCAAAACAAAAACAAAAATACCTGGAAAAACTCAGCAGGTCTGGCAGCATCTGCGGAGAGGAGCACAGTTAACGTTTCGAGTCCGTATGACTCTTCAACAGAACTAAGTAAAAATAGAAAAGAGGTGAAATATAAGCTGGTTTAAGGGGGGGTGAGACAGGTAGAGCTGGAGAGGCCAATGGACAAAAGGACAAAGAGGTGTTGAAGGTGATGATATTATCTAAGGAATGTGCTAATTAAGGGTAGAAAGCAGGACAAGCAGGACCTTTAGAATTCACTTCTGTAGCTGGAAGCTTGTGGCTGGCAATGGTACAGCCCTGCTGGCCAGCTCTGAGTCTCATGTCAGGTCCAGCAGCTGGAAATATGTACAGGTCTGTGGATGAGTATTGAGCTTAAAGATAAGGTCATAAGAAATAGCAGCAAGAGCAAGCCCATTAAGCCTGCTCCAACATTCTATAAGGTCATGGCTGATCTGATTGTGGACTTAACTCCACTCTCCTGCCTGTCCCCGAAGACCCAGGAGCGGGAGGCCATAGCTCAACTCACAGCTTTTGCCTTTGCAGCAGCACCATCCTCCTCTCTAGTGGCCAACTTACACCTCAATGTACTCGCACACAAGCACACGATGGCGCTCCCTCCAGGGCAAAGTTCCAGTACTCGAGACCCAAATGCCCTGGAGTGAGAACCCTGTGTGGCCATTTCTTTTGACAGCCAGGGTGCACTCTGGATGATGTAGCCCACCCTTGGTCATGCTCTCTCCCTCTCATGCAGGGGCCATCCTACTAAAACATTACAGGAGTCGTCCTCACATCAAGATGGCAGAGCAGGCCTGAGAGGCCAGGAGGAGCGAAGGTTGCATCAACAGCAAGGCCCAGAGCAGATGGTGTATTGGACGGGGTGGAGAGGAAGCATGTTTTGCCACCTCAAAGCCATCCCAAACTCTTCCTCAGTAATATTAATCTCCAAGCCTCGTGAGGGGAGTGAGAGTGCGCACGCAAGAGCGAGCACCCCGACATGACCGGAAATGAGCTAGACACACCCACACAGTGCAGGGACACACGGACACACACCCCCTCCTCCTTCCTTTCTCCCGCTCTGCTACTTGGCATGTTTTAATGGTTATTTTTATTGATTATTCATTTTTTAAAATCAATTTATTGCTTTGATATTGATTTTTTTTGCTCAGCAAGTTGTTTATGTTTTCTTCATACCTTAACTGTTTGTTTTGAAATTCATGTTTAATGTGCAAAATCAGATCTCAGACAGCTGCTGCTAGATTTCTTGTTAAAGGAGAATGAGAAGCTCACAAGAAGTCTGATTGCTTTTTGGAGGGCTGACAGAAGGGGTCATTTTTGTTCCAATAGAAAAGGGAAGTGTTGGAAATGCTCAGCACGTCTGGCAGCATCTGTGCAGTGACCCTTCGTCAGAATTAGTGCAAATCATGGGCCTGAAGTGTTGACTCTGTTTCTCTCTCCACAGTTGCTGTCTGACCTGCTGAGTATTTCTGGTATTTTCTGTTTATATTCAGATTTCCTGCATCTGCTCTCCTATTATATGCACCATGCTGGGCATTTCTAACTGTGGTTAGTTTCAATTTAAAAGTGCGAAAATATTTATCACTCAATATAAAGTATAGTTTTTCTGTTAATCAAGTCTACTTGTGTGGATAGAAATAGTTTAGAAGAGTAAGAGGTGACTTGATTGAAACATAAGATCCTGAGGGGTCTTGACAGGGTAGATATGGAAAGGATGTTTCCTCTTGTGGGGGTATCTAGAACTAGGGGGTCACTGTTTCAAAACAAGGGGTCGCCTATTTAAGACAGAGATGAGGAGAATTTTTTTTCTCAAACGGGTAGAACTCTTCCCCAAAAGGCAGGTAGAAACAAAGCCTATGAATATTTTTAAGGCAGAGGTAGATAGATTCTTGATAAGCAAGGGGGTGAAAAGTTATCAGGGTTAGGTGGGAATGTGGAGTTTGAGGTTACAACCAGGTCAGCCATGATCTTGTTGAATGGCGGAGCAGGCTTGAGGGGCCAAGAGGCCTGCTCCTTGTTGTATGCTCGTAGCACATTATTGCAGGTGAATTGATTGGTGCTAATTTAGTGGAAGGTTTTGCCATTTTTAAACTTGGAATTGAAACTACGAGTCATGTGCCAACAGAACGTGTCACTGTTAGTTCATGATATTCTCATTTGTACATTGTTCACAGTGCTCAAGTCTTTTGGACGTTGCTGTCTGGATATTGCATAGGCCCAGGTTCAAATCTTTCCTTAAGTAATTCATTGTTTGAAATTTAAACCAGGCAGATTGGCACTGATAGGAATGAACTAGTGTCAAGCTGCCTGGTTTAAATTTCAAAATGCTTGGCAGTTAACTATCACCATTAGGTGCATTGTCCATGGCAACGCCTCTACCAGTGTCCACTTGCCAACCAGTCAGCAGTCTCTACTCATACAGTATAAAGTTGTTGCTTCCCCTGACATTGGTATTCTTGCGATTGTCCTGATCACTGTAAGATGAAAAGCTTTGACAAAATGTCTTTTTTCAGCAATGCTCAAGTTCTATACTACCCTACGACTAAATAAGTAGTACCAGCCCTTCATATCAGATGCTGGATGCGGAAATTTGTTTTAGCTCCATTAGGGCAACTCAGCTCCTGGCCTCATTATAACTTGGTCTAAACATGGACATAACAGCCGAACTTAAGTGGTGAGGGGAGAGTGACTGTCCTTGACATCAAGGCAGCATGTGACTGTGTGGGGCATCAAGGAGCCCTAGCAAAACTGGAGTCAATAGAAATCAGGGAGAAAACTCTCCACTAATTGGAGTCATACCTAGCACAAAGGAAGATGGTTGTGGTTGTTGGAGGTCAATCACCTCAGTGCCAGGACATCACTGCAGGAATTCCTCAGGGTAGTTCCTTCAACTCCTCAGATACTGAAGCAGTCCGTACCCATATGCAGCAAGACTTGGACAACACTCAGGCTTGGGCTGACAAGTGGCCAGTAACATTCACACCATACAAGTGCCAGGAAATGACCATCTCCAACAAGGAATTTAACCATCTTCCCATGATATTCAACGGCATTATCACTGAATCCTCACAATCAACATCCTGGGAGTTAGCATTTACCGGAAGCTGAACTGGACCAGCCATATAAATATTGTAGCTACAAGAGTTGGTCAGAGGCTCGGAATTTGCAGACAGTAACTCACCTCCTGACTCCCCAAAGCCTGTCCGCCATCTACAAGGCACAAGTCAGGAGTGTGTTGGAATACCCTCCACTTGTCTGGATGAGTGCAGCTCGAACAACACTTAAACATCCACTCCCTCCACCACCACAGTGGCAGCAGTGTGTAGTACCTACAAGATGCACTGCAGGAACTCACCAAGGCTCCTTCAACCAAACCTTCCAAACCCATGATTTCTACCATCTAGAAGGAAAAAGGCAGCAGACGCATGGGAACACCACCACCTGCAAGTTCCCCTCCAAGCCACACACCATCTCGACTTGGAACTGTATAGCTGTTCCTTCACGGTCGCTGGGTCAAAACCTGGAATTCCCTTCCTAACAGCACTCTGGGTATACCTAGACCGCATGGATTGCAGCAGTTCAAGAAGGTGGCTCGCCACCACCTTCTCAAGGGCAATTAGGGATGGGCAATAAACCTAACTTGATCAGTTTGCATTTGGTTCACTACCATTTCCTCACTCCAAATGATTTTCATAGTATGGTTTCTAAGACTCTATAATGCCTGGGATGCATTTCAAGAAATTAATTTCTGGTACTAACCATCTTTTTTCATCTTCCCACCCCCTCAGGCAACATGTTTTATCCTCATACAAATAATAAAATTCTTATACCCATTTTAATCAGTTTGCTTCGGCTTGCAATGAGATATTGCTTTCCTTCCCTATACGGAGGTTGCACTTTGCAAACAGTTATTCTGTCACAGCAATTACTTGTAAATCAATTTCTATAAACAATGGAATATGAAGCTCTTTCACTATGTGTATCCACACTTGTCATAAGAAGAGTACTTTCTTCCCCTCCAATGTAGGGGTAAAATCTTTAATCCAAATAGTACAATGTAGCCTCCTTTTAGGTCAGTTTATTATAGGAGACAGTGAACATCTTCATTACTCTATGTTTATGAGAAAACTATCAGAATTAGTAATCCAACCAGTTATATATAGAATGGCAGCTTTTAGCTCCTTCAATTGGGGCCTTGTGCTTGGAGCCATTTGTTGAATCTTAAAGAAGAAACAATATTAAATATCCTGTAAAGTTATCCACTGCATTTAATTCAAAGTGCACTTGCAGTCTTGCCTCAGACTTGTCCCATATACATTCGAAATGTCTGAATCGCCCCTTTATCATCCTTCCATTTATTGTTTTTGAGCCTGAACCAAACTGTTCATAGCCTTGGCATCATATTTGACCTCAAGCCAAACTTCCATCCACATTACAGCACCATCGCTAAGACCTTCCATTTCCACATCCGTAATGTCACACAACTCCACCCTTGCATCAGATAATCTGCTTCTGAAATCCTCATTCATGCCTTTGTTAAACAACTATTTCAACAGACTCCTGGCTGGCCTGCCCTACCGAGTCCCCCTCTGTAAGCCTAACGTCATTCAAAACCCTGCTGCCCATGTCTTTACCCACCCATCACCCCTGTGCTTGCTGACCTACATTTAATCACAGTCAAGCAAATGCCTAGATTTTAAAATTCTCATTCTTGTTTTCAAGTCCCTCCATGACCTCATTCCTCCCTATCTCTATAAGCCCTTCTAACCCCAGAACCCTCAGATATCTGCGCTCATCTAATCCTGGCCACTTGAGCATCCCCAATTCTAATTTCTCCACCATTGGTGGCCACGCTTTCAATTGCCAGGGCCCCAAGCTCTGAAATTCCCTCTCTAAACCTCTACAATTCTCTATCTCCCTTTCCTTCTTGAAAGACACTCCTTAAAAACTACTTCTGACCAAGCGTTTTGCCATCTGCCTTAATATCACCTTATGTGGGTGAAAGCTAAATCCTGCTTTGTAATGCTTTTGTGAAGCTCTTTGTTTCAGTACATTAAAGGTGCTACAATAAACAGTTTTAAATTATCAACAATAACCTAAGAGAAGCAGTCTGAAAGTAGACCTTTTGTTTCAGACTCTGATACAGCGCTAAGTTCTGAAACTACATCACAAATAAGAGTGGATTTTCAGCCTATTATTCATGAGAACTCTACAACTAAATTTATCTGATTTACACAAAGTTCTTGCTCTAAAGCAGCCTTTTCCCTGTAGTTCTGAAATAAGTTTACCATTAATTTTGCTTTATAACATCATTATGGACAATTTAGTGCTACACGTCTACTTTAAGAATACAAACCATTGTATGACAGCTATGTTTTCTACCCATGTTCAACTTATGCACTTATTAACCTTCTTAATGTTCTATTTAAAGAATGAGATTGTAGGTATTTTAAGTTTCAAGTATTTGACGTTTTTCATTTTAAATATTATGTTTCTATTTTTCCCCTCATCTTTAGCTCTGCACTTCCCAGGCAAGACAGTTGGAAAATGATCTATTCCAGAATTCTTTCAAAACCACTGTTGAACCTCATTTGGGTGCTAGAACAAGTCAAGATGGCTCATCTGGCGATTTTTCTTCCTTCATTGTTGGGAAATGTCTAATTTTTCATAGACACCAGCCTTTGGCAGCACAGCCAAGATCAGGAATTTGATACCCAGAGAAATTAAGGTGTTGGAGCCATTGCTCTAGGCACTCCATGATAGACATTAGCATGCTGCACCATTCTTTGACCTCTCTACATACCTTCTCTCAACAGTGATCTTTAGTGAAAGGGTAAAGATTCCTTCTAGAGAGCCTAGATGACATGCTGCACTCAAATGTGAAATGGGCACTAATATCAGATGAAGCAAAGGAATTCATGAGTTATATCAACTAGCAGGTATTGGTCATTGTGATGTTGTTCAATGCAGGCATAATATATTGAAAATGAACTCTTTGGTAACTGCACAGTGGAGCAGTTAGTCAACATCAGAACTTTTACACAAGGGAATTGCTGAAAAGTTTCCTTCAAAAAAATAAAATAGGTAATCAAAACACAGCAACCATCTCCAAGCTGCCAGTGATAATAAAAATCATTTTGCTGTCTAATTAGTGACTGTGAATCGAGTTTCTGTTGCTGTTTTTGTTCCACTATGCTGCTTGGTTATGTACCAAAGTATATTATTTGTATTCGCTATGTGTCTAATGGGGTGTTACTGCATTAAAGATGCACTCTTTAGATATGCTTGTAATATAATGCTAGTGACTTTTGTGTTCGTAAATGTGTAGGATGTCAGTGCATGATAGGAATATTTAGCTGCACCCGGCATTCACGGTCAACATCAACTTCCATATTAGGTACACTGGTAATCAGGTACAGAATGAAGAAAGTGAACATGCGGACATACAAACATATGAATTAGGAGCAGCAGCAGTAGGGGGGAGGTGGTGGCATAGTGGTATTGTCACTAGACTAGTATTCCAGAGATCCAGGGCAATCGTTTAAGGACCCAAGCTCGAATCTCAACACGGCAGAAGAAGAAATTCAAATTCAATAAAAATCTGGAATTAAAAAAGACCAATGATGACCACGAAACCATTGCCAATTGTCGTAAAACCCATCTGGTTCACGAATGTCCTTTAGGGAAGGAAATCTACTGTCCTTACCTGGCCTACATATATGTAGTTGACTCTTAAATCCCCTCTAAATAAGGGCAATTAGGGATGGGTAATAAATGCTAGCCTACCCCATAATGCTAGCCCACACCCCATGAATGAATTGGCCCCTCAAGTCTGCTTTGCCATTCAACGAGATCCTGGCTGATCTGATTGTAACCTCAACTCTACATTCCCAGCTACCCCCAATAACCTTTTGCCCCTATGCTTTATCAAGAATCTATAAATCTCTGCCTTAAAAATATTCAAAGACTCTGTTTCCAGAGTGTTCCAAAGCCTTACAGCCCTCAGAAAAAATTTCTCCTAGTCTCTGTCTTAAATGGCACCCCCTTGTTTTTAAACAGTGACCACCAGTTCTAGATTCTCCCCCAAGAAGAAACATCTTCTCCACACCCACCCTGTCAAGACCCCTCAGGATCTTATATGTTTCAAACAAGCCACCTCTTACCCTTCTAAACTCCACGGATACAGGCCTAGCCTGTCCAACCTTTCCTCATATGACAACCCGCCCATTCCAGGTATTAATCTAGTAATCTCTGAACTACTTCCCACACATTTACATCCTGCCCTAAATAAGGAGACCAATACTGTATGCAATAAACAACATTCTATTAGCTTTCCTAATAACTTGCTGCACCTGCATACTAGCTTTTTGTGATTCATGCACTAAGACACTCAGGTCCCTCTGAATCTCGGAGCTCTGCAGTCTCTCACCATTTAGATAATAAGCTTCTTTTTCATTTTTCCTAGCAAAATGGACAATTTCACATTTTCCCACATTGTACTCCATTTGCTAGATCTTTGCCACTCACTTAGCCAATCCCTATCCCTTTGTCGCCTCTTTATATCCTCTTCACATCTTACTTTCCTACCTTTGTGTCATCAGCAAATTTAGCAACTATACTTTCAGTCCCTTCATCCAAGTCATTTATATAAAATTGTAAAAAGTTGGCCCACCCAGCACTGATCCCTGTGGCACACCACTCGCTACATCTTGCTAACCAGTAAAAGATGCATTTACGCCTACCCTCCATTTCCTGTTAGCTTCTATTCTATTAATCTTCTATTCATGCCAATATGTTACCCCCTACACCATGAATTGCACTACTCACACTAACCATCATTATGGCCTCCCCAGACAAGACTGTCAATTTAGTGCCAATTTGTGGCCAGATTTGTACTTTACTCACCCACCAGGGGCTGAGTTAAAGGCCTATCTTTGTAAAATTCAAGAAACTGTGGCTTGTGCTTTCCTATAAAGCTGCGGTCCAACATGACCTCCCAAGAAACTTGTGGCTCGTGACAGACACGGCAGACTATATTTTGGTCATTCAATCCCATATGGAAAGACAGTGAGGAAGGTACTGCTCCCCAAGCAATTGATTTATTGAACAAATGTTAAATATATGATATACACCAAAGGAATAAAAGGTATACTGAAACCTAACGTAGAAGCAGTCAAATCATTGTAAATTCCTAGTTTAGTAAGAAGCTGTGTTTCAAACAGTATTTTCATAAACTCCAGGCAATTGGCACTTTCTATGTCTTTTAAATCAATTAAATTAACCAATTTGGTTGAAAAAAACAAACCTATATTCTACATAAAACATCTGCTGTCAGCTTACATTTGGCAGATTCACCATTTGCTTTGCGTTAAAACACAGCACTGGACAACATTTTACATTTGGATCAGAAATTGTACACAGGGAAATTAACAGCTTTGATGGGCTAGGATAATGTAGTATAGCCACATATGTGGAGATATATGAACTTGGCATGTTTTCTCCCTGTTCTACTGAAGTTGCTGACTCTATTCACCTACCACAGATGCTTGTCACTTTCAAGTAGATCATAAAAATGGTCATTCTTCATGTGAAAAACCACACATTGAATGTTGGCAAGCTTTTTGACCAAAGCCCGACAAATATGCTTGCTTTTGCCTTCACCAGATATCTACTCATGCTCTTTCCAACTTTCCAGGGGTACAGAACAGCAATCAAGTTTTAATATACAGTGCAGTTAGGGGGCTACAGTTGGTTAATCATCTAATTAACAGTGGAGAGGTCCTTTTGGTCAGTATGTTTTAATACCAAACCACATGGTACATTGACAGCACTATTTAACTGATCAATATTCAACTTTGAGAATCATCTGAAAAAGGACAATACTGAGTTTAGTTTAAATGTATTTATTCCTGTACAAATGGAAAAACCACAATACCTCCACTCACTGCAGATTTCTCGTTGTGATGATTTGGACATACTTTTTGTATGCTCAAGATCAAGAATGTTTATGCTAAGGGAAGGAACTCTCCCCATTTCAGGTTCCCAGTGAGAGTCAGGTTGAGCACAGACAGATATAGAATAAAAAGGTCCCTCCATCATGCCTCAAGGTAAAGAGTAGCCTTTAATGCAGTGACCACTGTGACTTTTATTTCTCATGCCAGCCACTCTGCCAAATAATGCTGGTTCTTGTTACGATCCAAGTGGAAAAACTGTAAACCAAATTTACTGAATAAGCCCCAAATGAAGAAATTACCCCCAAATGAAGAGATTACCAACAAGATTTGATTTTTACTTTAACACAAGTCAGAACCAATGCAAATTAAACAGGAATTAACAGACAAATGATACTTCAAATAAAAAGGTAAATTTTACTTTAAATATTTGATGCAACAAAAATACCCCTTACACAACCACAAGAACCCACATCACTCCACACAGATATGTGGCACCACTTGCAGCTCCAAAGTTCTCTAACTCGACCACTGGTCTACAGGATCTCTCACTTTCCCACTCAATCAATTCAATCCTCAAGTCACGTTCACTGGCAGCCGTCTTCCATCAGAGGCCCCTGGAGACAGACATCACCCTAACAGCACACGCTTGCAGAACCTCCTTAGCGAGGTTCACAACAATCTTGGTGGCATAGATTCCCCAGAAACGCCTATATCAGACCCCTTCAATGAACTCCCTTAAATGGTTCAGTCAACTTTGGCAAAACTGAGGCAGCAGGGTTAAAATTGTCAAATTCACAACCCATGCTCTATCCATGTCTTCAGCCTTCTGTCCTGTTTAACTGTATTACACACACACAGCTCCTTGCAAACGTACCTTCTCTGTCCTCACATCTCCTGCAGCTCTGCTTTGTGTCTGGCCACACGGCATTTTTGTATCTTAACTTCCTTTCTGTTGGTACCACTTCCAAGTCAAGGATCACCAGTATTTCTTATTATTCAAGAAAATAACAATTAATCCATTTGCAATCATACAAACTCTTGAAAGTCTCTTTCACACGTTCTAAAAACCAATTACACAGATTCCACAGACATTTTAAAGAGGTTAGATTGCCCTTGCTGTACTGTTTCCGGGTCAAAAGTCGTCACAATCTATGCATTCCTCAAACTCGTTTCACATAGAGCTTCACAGGTAGCAGATAAAGAAGACTCTCATTCCACTGGTCTGGGCTGTATTTGAATTTTGATCCCAGAGGCGAATGGTCACTGCTTAACTCAACAGAAGACCCAGATGCCTTCATTAGATTAGAGAGAAGTATTAAAAGGTCAAGAAGCTGGAAGGCAGAATACAAAATTGCTCCAATTCAAATAAAAAATGTAAAAGAGTGTAAATCAGTGACAGACAGGTGCCATCACCATAGCTGATTTCTTACTTACTATTAGAGAGTCACTCTAAAGGTAACTCTGATGAATATGCTTATGACATACATGGTTACTGTACAAATTTTGACAGTGTAGTTACTTTGTGAATAGGTTGGTGATTTTCAGAGCAATGTTTACTGTTCAACAAAAAACTTTTTGTAGTCTGAGAGTTGGAACAAGAGCAACTTGCATTTAGTGTCTTTAATATAGAAAATCATCCCACAAAATTTTAATAAGAATACAATCTTAATTCCAGCACTTGCTCTCAAGTACACCAACTCCACACATCTCTATGACTGCCTTTCGTCCTTACAATTAGGTTTCTGCCCGCTTGCAGCACCAAGAGCATCCATCCTTGCTGACTGCAGCCATAATGCACTGTCCATCTTTATCCTCCATCACCTCTTTACAACATCAACCACTCAATTCCCCTCCACAGTCCATCACTGTGGCACTGTCCAATTTTGGCTTTATAACTACCTGTTCGAAGCAAGCCAGAATTGGTACCTTCTCACGTTGTCAGCCGTGGTTCAGTTTATGGCTCCAGGTCAGAAGATTGAGGATCCAAAAACTTAAGCATATAATTTAGTCTGAAACAGCACCAAGTACTGAGGGTACTGTACTGTAGTCAGAGGTGCATCTTTCGGATTAGACTTTAAACTCTGCCTCCTCGGATGGATGTAAAAGATTCCAGGTCACTATTTTGAACAGCAGCATGGAAAATGTCCTGTGTCCCCTGGCCAACATTTATTCCGCGACCAATATTTCCAACAAAAAGTGACTAGTTGGTCATTCTGACATTTTACTGTTTGTTGGAGCTTGCTGTGCCCAAATTGTCAGCCACCTTTTCTACATTAGTGTCTACATTTCAAAAAGTAATGCAACAGCTGTGAAGCATTGTGGATTTTTTAAAAGGCGCTGTATAAATGCAAGTCTTTCTTTCACCTACACATGGACATTCTTTCTTCCACCTAAAAATAACGTCATGCCTGAGCAGTCCTGGGGGTCCATTCAATATCATACTATTGCACATCACAATATGCAGATCTAACTCCAAATGCAAGCATAAGAGTATAACAAATAACAAAAATACAAGTCCCAAATTCTGTCTGAAGCCCTTGAATTAAAAAGATTATCGCCAGGACCTTGAATACCATGCACCTGTCATTGACACCACATTCAGTGCAAATGTACATTTCCACTAGAAGCATGAGCCAATGCCAGGCAATTTCAGCTTAACAATGCCAAACTGACAGAATAAACAGAGTCATGGTATACCTGATTCTAGAGAAAAAAGGAGTGAAACTCTGGACAGAGCAGTACCAAACTGCTTGGTCTGACTGTCACGGCCTGGAATGCAAATCAGGTCTGCCAGTTGTTTGGGGTGAGGAGGGCAGGAGGTCTGTTGAACTCCTGGATACTTTATTTAATTTAAAATGTTAAAAAAACAATCGATTCTTCCCTCCATGCTGGTTAAAATATTAAGATTTCTAACGTTCAGGAGGCCACTTTGCACATGCATGTGTCCAGGATTGTTCACAGTTCTCTTCTAAACAGGGGAGATAGAATTTCTAGTCAGGCAGGAGGCAAGCAGTGTAAACAGGGTTCTGCCTGGCTGAAATTCAAACTAGCCAAGATGAGTAATTGTAGTTGGTGCTTTTTCATTATATTTCTCGATATTTTTAAATACTGTGTTAGAAGTTCGCTCTTTCAGAATTTCAGTGCACTAGTGACTGCAGGAACTTTGCCCGGAGTTTGAGCAACTGAAAACATCTTGGAAATGTGTAACTACAACATGAAATTGTAGCTTGTAAATGTCACATTTTGTCAAGAAGTATAAACAAACACAAATTTGAATTAGTCAGTCATCACATTTAGAACAATTCAAGGAGAATACAGAAGTAGGGATCACTGTATTAAAGTAAGGGGTTGCTCACTTAAAACAGATGAGAAATTTTTTCTCTGAGGGCCGTGAGTCTTTGGAACTCCCTTCTTCAAAAGGCAATGGAAGGCAGAGCTGGATAGATTCTTAATAAGCAAGGGAGTGAAAGATTATCGTGGGTAGGCAGGAATGTGGAGTCGAGGTTTCAATCAGATCAGCCATGATCTTATTGAATAGCGGAGCAGACCTGAGGGGCCGAGTGGCCTACTCCTACTCTTAATCCATATGCTATGTTCAAAATTACAACCATCTCAAAAATGTGTAAATTAAAGCTCACAGAAGCACTTTGGGAAATCAGGATATTTGGCGTGCAAAGATAATCTGCCTCTGCTTCTATCTGATTTAAAATCCATAAATCAACTGAATTTTGTTTTGTCAACTTGCACCCATGTTTTGCAGTGCCAATTACACAAACTGGACAGTTTGAAAAATGAATGCTCCTGGCAAAGGGCATATCAAAATAAGAGGAAGAATCAGTCTAACAGTACAGTCTTTAAATTAATGTGATATTAGCTGAAAAAATAGATAATTCAGCATTAGTCATCCTTTGAACTATTGCTGAACAATGAACAAAGCAATTCGATTTACACAAAGTGTGATTTCAACATTCCCGAGGGGAAAGGGAGAGGGGTAATTATGAACAAAAAGAAATATAGTTACAGCTAATCTATTCTGCAGCTTAATAAAATGAATTCATTAAGTGCACCAAGCAAAATTTTGTAATAATCAATATAGGTTTACCCAAGATGCTTTGTATAGTTTACAAAGTGCTACCTTAGTATACAAGCAGAAAAAAATGCCTCGAGGTGTTGCAAGTTGAAGGAGTGCATGGATAGTAACAGGTATGCATTCAACCTCCATACCAACCAAATGACCATGCATTATGCAGCCAAGGTCTGGTAGGGCATGAGGTATGCCCTGGAAAGAGTGCATTTGATAAGATTTTCAACAGCATGTTGCATCTTGAATGGTTGCTCTTTTGCGGTATGGATATGCATTAAGATCAACAAAAGTGCTGCAAGTTTAGGAGGGCTTGGCACAGGTGAGCAAATTGGCATGCAACCCTTAGAAACATTCCATCTTAGGTTATCCATCCAGTGCTTGGCTCTATCATCAGGTAGTCTTTACCTTGCCAGACTGCTAAACATGCTGCCTTTTGCACCCAATCTCCTTGGTCTTTCAAATAGTGTAGTGTTGAGCCTGGGCACCGCTTGCTATCAGAATTCTAAGAATGAGACATTGCTGTCTTTGAGATGGACACCCTGAAGTGCTAAATAAGGCAATAGTTCTCAAACCTACTTCATGCAGAAGCACATGTACTTTACTTGCCAGAGGCAAGATCTGAACCACTCAGCTACTTGCTCCAGGAAGGAATTCCTTTTCACTTAATTCTTACAAACAGCAGCCTCACAAAAACATACATTCTTCAAATAAAAGCTGAAATGCTCCCCTGCTATTAAAAATAAAATCACCAGTTGTACAGAGAGTTAAGAACAGTCCTTGAAATTCCATCCAATAAGCAAACACTGAAACATAAGCAACAGAGATCAATTCTAAGAATTAGTCTATTTGTGTACACATAATGCTGATCTCTAACCCTGGCTCCTGGTTGTGATTAGTAGGAACCCACCAGGCACAAAATAGAGCAGCAAAATACAACAATCCTGACCTCTAAATCTGACAATTGTGGAAACTTAAAGTTTTACAAACAGGATACTGGGAAGTTATTTTTAGGTAGTCATGTTATAGCTTCTATTGATACAATGAAGGAGACATTTAATGTCAATTATTCTGGAACACAGTTATAAACAAGAAAACTACCTGTAGCAAGACATTGCTTCTTCAACCCTTAACATAACTGGAGAGACCTCAGTCTGGCAGTGAAGACCGATGGAAAATCAGGAGGCACTTCAACCTACACACTCTGGAATGCTTCTGAGGACTCAACTGCGGAGCAGTTTTGCCAGGGGAGCGGGGGGAAAAGGGCAAGTTGCCTACTGAGATTTTAGAAATTACTCATTGGACGGACTGGGAAAATAATTTACAAAAGGGTAGTAGAGCAATTCAGTTTAAACCTATTACTAAAACAGTGGCGAGATCAGTGCCCCCTTCATGATGCAACCCATATTTCTTAAATCAGCTGCAGATAACCAATTATAAAACGAAGTTAAAGTGCATCAGCAAACAGGCAAATATGTCGGCATTTTTAGCTTCCGAGTACTTTTTAACGAATTGCACGTTATTAATCAGACCTGCAGCGAATAGCCCAACGTTTTCCAGTGGCAAACTAAAAACTTGTTCTGAATACGGGCAGGTAGGTGACACAAATTTTTGCCAACCAGAAATGTCATTAAGTGCAAACAAATATATTGGTCATCTTTACAGTGCTTGCAGTAGGTTGGAACGTCTTCAAAAGGCGTCTCACAGAATTAATTACTTTCAGATGCAGCGCCGGTTGTTGTGGGGGGAAAAAGCCAAATAAACGAATGGAAGTAAATTGCTGAGGGCGAGAGGTTTCAAGGGACGAAGTGAGGGGCGAGGTGAAATGTGGATCGAGGAGAGAGGGTGAAACCCAAGCCAAATGACAGCGGTATCGCTGCCTAGTGAAGATCTCCAGGAAAACCACCCTAGGCTTTCCTGTTACGAATCTACCCAAAAAAAAAATCAGCAGAATTTGGTAAAAAAAAATAAACAGGAAAATCAGCAGAATTTTGTAAAAAAAAATAAACAGGATTGGTGACCCAATTCCTTAGAACTGTCGACGGAGACATTCGGCCGCACAGGGATGTGGGGATCTCCCCGGTCCAAGTTTGGTGATTTAGTTTCGTTCAGAGATTTGGAAAGGCTCTGCAGAAATAGGCAACCGCTTTGAAGCTGCCGGGAGAATGGTTTCAGCCAAGATGGTTGCAGACTGACATATGTCTGGCCAACAAATGATCGTCTCCAAGCTCCAGCTCAACGTTGTCTTTAAAAGGGCTGAGGGGGGGGTGGTGGGGTGGAGGCACACGGGGAGGCTCAGCACCCGGGGCCGGGCCTGGCTGCTCTCTTCCCCCCCCACCCCCACACAGAGTCTGTCCCTCTTACCTCGATTTTGTCCACACTCCGGGCACAGCCCACCACCTTCATGCCGTGCTGAACCAGCTCCCGGGCGATAGCCGCACCGATCCCCATCGAGGCTCCGGTTACCAGAGCCACGCGTCCCTTCCAGCGCTCCATGTCGCCGAGAACCGAACCCACCCCCCACCTTCCCCCGCCCCCTTTCACTCGGTCTGTTCACAGAGATCGGATCGTGGGAGACCAGGAGATGTGGGCCGACAAAACACCATAGAAACGTTTCCACTGCTCTCTCTCTCTCTCTCTGTCTCACTGACTCTTTCCCGGAGGGGAGGGGGGGGAAGAGCAACTTCCAACACCGCCCTCCCTCTCTCCCCTCCTCCTCCCCCTCCCAGCAATAACCCAGTCCCGCTGGAGGCGACGCCGTGCGCGCTGGGATTTGTAGTCCGCCCCGCCTGGTCCTCCGGAGGAATCAGCGAGGCTGAGGACTACAACTCCCAGAGGGTAAAGCGGCCGTCCCGCGCAGACGCATGGACCGCCAGTCGCGTCACCCTCCCTCCTGGAGATCAGGTGGCAGCTGAATTGCGACAGGACTCTGATCTCTGGACAGATCTGCCAAGGTGCATGTGTCATGAATCTACTTTCACATTGTATGGATCCGGAAATGAAAGCTTACAGTATGTTCTTTTGTTTAACAATATGCAGTTTCTTAAACAGCTTAAAACAAGGATCACCTTACAAACTTATTGCATCAAGAGCCTGCAACAAACACCTAGAGTGGAGAGATGAGATCGAGTTACCAAAATCACAACACAAATCCAGTCCCCTACTGGTGTTCAAATAACACGATTCCCCAATTCCCCTTTAATCTTATTTTCAGCCACGTCTCCTTTGAAACTAAACTAGTTTTAAAGTTTTAGATAAAAACAAAAAGCTAAAAGCTACTGCGGATGCTGGAAATCCAAAACAAAAACAGAATTACCTGGAAAAACTCAGCAGGTCTGGCAGCATCGGCGGAGAAGAAATCAGTTAACGTTTCGGGTCTTCATGACCCTATTCAGTGCAGATGTCAGGACAGCTTCTCCTCCTGCCATCTCCCACAGTGACACAGAGAACTCGTTTGCTCCCCAATGGTACCAGGAAACAGGTTACTGCATTGGAGGTTGTTAAATTTTAGCTGAGTTTAAACAACGCAAACAGAATCTACAGAACGAGCTTGAACATGAAAACAAAATCAACAGCATTAACGCCGAACTAAGTCAATCAACAGTTGTGCTGACAACAGAGACTATATGATTCAGATGGCGTATCTAAAATGTTCATCGAAAATGTCGACTGTTTTTTTCGATAGATGACCTCCTGCGTCTTTCTAGCCCTTCTATTTTTTTGCTTTATATTACAACACCTGCGGTATTTTATCTTCAGGAAACTACTTAGATCTCTTAAAGTAGTTAAGTTACGGCCGCTACCTACAAAAAGTTGTGTCGAAATTCCGCTCAATGGATTAACTGTAGATGTCAATAGATTAAAATTTTATTACTCGTGAACCCTGAAAATTATTTCAATATTCTTACATAATATCGGTGCAGCGCTCTGCAGTTATTCATATTCACATCATACAGTATCATAGCGTTATACAGCACAGAAACAGGCCTTTCGGCCCATCGTGTCTGTGCGGGCCATCAAGCACCTATCTATTCTAATCCCATTTTCCAGCACTTGGCCTGTAGCCCTGTATGCTATGGCGTTTCAAGTGCTAATTACTTCTTAAATGCTGTGAGGGTTCGTGCCTCTACCACTCCTTCAAGGCAGTGTGCTCCAGATTCCAACCACCCTCTGGGTGAAAAAAAATTCCTCAAATCCCCTCTAAACCTCCTGCCCCTGACCTTAAATCTATGCCCCCTGGTTATTGGTACCTCCGCTCAGGGGAAAAGGTTCTTCCTACCTACCCTAATCTATGCCCCTCATAATTTTGTATGCCTTTATCAGGTCCCCCCTCAGCCTTCTCTGTTCTAAGGAAAACAACCCAAGCCTATCCAGTCTCCCTTCATAGCTGAAACGTTCCAGCCCAGGTAACATCCTGGTGAATCTCCTCTGCACCCTCTCCAGTGCAATCACATCCTTCCTATAGTGTGGCTACCAGAACTGCACACAGTACTCCAGCTGTGGCCTAACTAGCATTTTATACAGCTCCAACATAACCTCCCTGCTCTTATATTCTATGCCTCGGCTATTAAAGGCAAGTATCCCATATGCCTGCTTAACCACCTTATCTACCTGTGCTGCTGCCTTCAGGGATCTATGGACATGTACACCAAGGTCCCTCTGATCCTCTGTACTTCCTAGGGTCCTGCCATTCATTGTGTATTCCCTTGTCGTGTTAGTCCTCTCAAAATGCATCACCTCATACTTCTCAGGATTAAATTCCATTTGCCACTGCTCTGTCCATCTTACCAGCTGGTAAGGTTTTCCTCCTCACTATTTATGACACCACCAATTTTCGTGTCATCTGCGAACTTACTGATCATGCCTCCTATATTCACGTCTAAATCATTAATGTACACTACAAACAGCAAGGGTCCCAGCACTGATCCCTGCAGTACACCACTCATCACAGGCTTCCAACCGGAAAAACAACATTTGACCATCAGCCTCATGCCATTAAGCCAATTTTGGATCCAATTTGCCAAATTGCCCTGGATCCCAAGGGCTCTTACCTTCTTGACCATTCTCCCATGCGGGACCTTGTCAAAATTCCACTGAAGTCCATGTAGACTACATCAACTAGTCACCTCCGCAAAAAATTCAATCAAATTTGTTAGACATGATCTCCCCCTGACAAAGCCATGCTGACTATCCCTGATTAATCCCTGCCTTTCCAAGTGGAGATTAATCCTGTCCCTCAGAATTTTTTCCTATAGTTTCCCTACCACTGATGTTAGACTCAAAGGATAGCCTTTAAAGATAAATCTTTAAAACCTGATAAAACATGAAGTTTTAAAAATTCTCTAAGCATTAGCCTTTGTGTTTTGCTTGCAAAATGTTTTCAAAAGTATACTTTGATGCCCAAAGGGCACCTAGAATCTCTCTCACAAACCACTGATTTACAGTCCATTAATTCTTTAAAAACAGATCTAGATATTTGCTAGAGAAACATAGGGTGCAAGCATAAAAGTAGGACTGGACTAGGTGGTCTGTGTGGGGGTAAAATCACTGGTGCTAACCTAATGAGATGAACAGCCTGTTTCTGTGCTATAAGATTCCATGGTTCTGTTATTGTCCTCTCTACTCGCCTTTTGAAGGCAGTGACGTAATGAAGGAATGGCTCCACTGGTGCTAGAAACAATTCACAATACCTCACCCAATGTGCATGTGTGATTATCAGCTGGTTATTTTGATTGAGTGGAAGTTACTGGCTGAAATCATTGCAGGTTTATGTGATTTTTGTTTCTTGTTTTGCTTCTGATCCATGAAAGGCCAAGGAGCAATGCATGGTTGTTAATTTGGTCTATGTAAAAATCCTGCTAAATGTAAAAGTTTTGCTGTTGTATGTAAAAGCAATAGGAATGTAGAGGTTAGGGGTCCTGCTGACCTTCGTCTGGTCAGGTTTGGAAAGAAAAGTTTGGTACGTACTGACCAGAGATAAGCAGGAGCGGTGAGATGCCATGGATCTGGCAGAAGCAGAGATAAGTAAGCAATATCAGTTAAAAATGTGACCTATGAAATCCTTTAGGAAGGCTGTAAAGCCCAGACACATCTCTATCATAAAAGCTCATGCATAGACAATAAAATGATTACAAGAAAGGCCATTTTTAATAATTAGTTTGTAGTCTAGCCACATTTAATGATTAAGTAATCAAAATATTTTGATCATTTAACCTAATATTATATTCTGTGTAATTATGTTCAAGGTGCACACTATTACACTGTAAGAGCCTTTGACATAAGAACTTAAGAACATAAGAAATAGGAGCAGGAGTAGGCCATTCAGCCTCAAGCCTGCCCCACCATTCAATAAGATCATGGCTGATCTGCCCCAGACCTCAATTCCTCTTTTGTGCCAGCTTCTCATAGCCCTCAACTCCCCGATATTTCAAAAATCTATCTACCCCATCTTTAAATACTTTCAGTGATCTAGCCTCCACAACTCTCTGAGGTAGAGAATTCCAGACATTCACTACCCTCTGAGAGAAGAAATTCATTCACATCTCAGTTTTAAATGAGTGTCCCCTTATTCTGTAACTGTCCCCTGGTTCAAGATTCCCCCACTAGTGGAAACATCTTCTCAACATCTATCCTGTCAAGCCCCCTCAGAATCTTGTATGTTTCAATAAGATCACCCCTCATTCTTCTAAACTCTAATAAATAAAGGCCTAACCTGTTTAGCCGTTCTTGATAAGTCAATCCCGTCATCCCAGGAATCAGCCTAGTGAATCTCCTTTGAACTGCCTCCAATGCCAGTATATCCTTTCTTAAATACAGGGACCAAAATTGTATACAGTACTCCAGGTACAGCCTCGCCAGCACCCTGTACAGTTGTAACAAGACTTCTCTATTTTTAAATTCCAACCCCCTAGCAATACAGGCCAAAATTCAATTTGCCTTCTTAATTACTTGCTGCACCTGCATGCTAACGTTTTGAGTTTCATGCAGAAGAACACTTAGATCCCTCTGCGCTGAACTTTTTTGAAGTCTCTCTCCATTTAAATAATAGTCTGCCTTTTGATTTTTCCTACCAAAGTGCATGACTTCACACTTTCCTGCATTAAACTCCATCTGCCAGATTTTTGCCCACTCACTCAACCTGTCTATATTCCCTTGCAAATTCCTTATGCCCTCATCACAACATGCCCTCCCACCTATATTTGTATCATCAGCAAATTTGGATACATTACACTCTGCCCCCTCCAAGTCATTGATATAGATAGCAAATAATTGAGGCCCTAGGACTGATCCTTGTGGCACTCCACTAGTTAAGTTTCCAACCTGAAAAAGACCCATTAATCCCAACTCTCTGTCTTCTGTGTGTTAACCAATCCTCAATCCATGTTAATATATCACCCCAATATCGTGAGCTCTTATCTTGTGCAAAAACCTTTTATGTGGCACCTTATTGAATGCCTTCTGGAAATCCAAATATGCTACATCTACCAGTTCCCCTTTATCAACTCTGCTTGTTATATCCTCAAAGAACTGTATCAAATTTGTCAAACATGATTTACCTTTCACAAAACCATGTTGACTCTGTTTGATTGCGTTAAGCTTTTCAAAATGTCCCATTTCTTCCTTAATAATGGACTCTAGCATTTTCCCAACGACAGATGTTAGGCTGACTGGCCTATAGTTTCCTGCTTTTTGTCTCCCTCCCTTCTTGAACAGGGGTGTCACATTAGCGGTTTCCCAGTTCGCTGGGACCCTCCTGGAGTCCAGTGAGTTCTGGAATATTTCGACCAATGTTTCCACTATCTCTGCAGCCACTTCCTTTAAAACTCTTCGATGCAGGCCATCAGGTCCTGGCGAACTGCCTGCCTTTAGTCCCATTAGTTTGTCAAATACTTTGTCCCTCATGATAGAGACTGTTACAAGACCTTTCCTCCCATTAGCTCCTTGCTTAACTGATATCTTTGGAATGCTTATAGTGTCCTCCACCGTGAAGACCAATACAAAATATTGGTTTAAATTATCTGCCATTTCCCTGTTCCCCATTATCAATTCTCCAGTTGCATCCTCCAAGGGTCCCACGCTCATTTTAGCTACTCTCTTTCTTTTTATATACCCATAGAAGCTCTTGCTGTTTGTTTTTATATTTCTTGCCAATTTACTTTCATAATCAATTTTCTCCCACTTTATTAGTTTTTTAGTCATCTGCTGCTGGTTCCTAAAAAATTCCCAATCCTCTGGCGTACCACTAGTTTTCGCTGCTTTGTATGCCTTAGTTTTTGATTGGATAGTCTTCTTGACTGCCTTTGTTAACCATGGGTGGTTCATTCTTCTCATCAAGTCCTTCTTTTTGACCGGGATAAATTTTTGCTGAGCGTTATGTCTGCCACTGCTCATCCACTGACCTTCCCCTTAGTCTATTTTCCCAGCCTGCTTTAGACAACTCTTTCTTCATACCTCTGTACTTTCCCTTATTTAAGTTGAGCACACTGGTTTGAGATCTGAGTTGCTCACTCTCAAACTGAATTTGAAATTCTACCATGTTGTGATCGCTACCCCCAGAGGATCCTTAACTACGAGATCTCTTATTAATCCTACCTCATTACACATTACTAGATCTAAAATAGCCTGTACCCAGGTAGGTTCTGCAATGTATTGCTCTAAGAAACAATCCCTGATGCACACTACAAATTCGTCTTCCATGTTACCCCTGCCAATCTGATTTGTCCAGTCAATTTGCAGATTAAAATCACTCATGACAATTGTAGCACCCTTCTTACATGCCTCCATAATTTCCCAATTTATACTTTGTCCTGCAGTAAGACAACTCTTCAGGGGCCTATAGACAACTCCCATCCATGACTTCTTCCCCTTGCTATTCCTTACTTCCACCCAAACTGATTCCAAATCACGATCCATTGCACCTATATCACTACTCACCACCACACTGATACCTTCCTTTATTAACAAATCTACTCCACCTCCTTTTCCATTATGCCTATTTTTCCAGAATGTTGAATACCCTTGAATATTAAGTACCCAGTCTTGGTCACCCTGCAACCACGTCTCTGTAATAGCTATCAAATCATATCCATTTACTTCTATTTGTGCCGTCAACTCATCTTTCTTGTTATAAATGCTGCTTGCATTCAGATAAAGAGCCTTAAGCTTTGACTTATTACTATTATTACTCATTCTGGTTCTAATTTCTGCTGCACTCTTCTGCTTATATTTTCTGCCCCTTCCAGTCACACTTTGATTATCATTCGCCTCTTCACTACCCTGCACCTCTGCTCTCTCATTTATTTTTGATTTTCAAAACTTCCCTTCAATTAAACCCACCCCCCCCCCCCCCCCCCCCCCCCCCCGCCGCCCCCCCTACTATTTAGTTTAAAGCCCTATCTACAACCTTAGTTATACAATTCGCCAGGATACTGGTCCCAGCATGGTTCAAATGAAGCCCATCCTAACAGAACAGCTCTCTCCTTCTCCAGTACTGGTGCTAGTGCCCCATGAATTGGAACCCATTTCTCCCACATCAATCTTTCAGCCATGCATTTGCCTCTCTAATTTTATTTACCCTACGCCAATTTGCATGTGGCTCAGTCACTAAGCCAGAGATTATTACCTTTGTGGTTCTGCTTTTTAATTTAGCCCCAAGCTGCTTGTAGTCTCTCAACAGAACCTCTTTCCTAGTCCTACCTATGCCGTTGGTACCTACATGGGCCATGACAACTGGATCCTTCCTCTCCCACTCCAACTTCCTCTCCAGCCCAGAGGAGATGTCCTTAACCTTGGCATGAGGTAGGCAACACAGCCTTTGGGAATTTCTGTCTTTGCTGCAGAGAACAGTATCTATTCCTCTAACTATGCTATCTCCTATTACTACTATATTTCTCTTTTCTCCCCCAACTTGAATGGTGCTCTGTACCATGGTGCTGTGGTCAGTTCGCTCATCCTCCCTGCAGCCTATGCTCTCGTCCACACTGGGAGCAAGAGCCTCGTACCTATTGGACAAGGGCATTGGCTGACGCTCCTCCAAAGCTAAGCTCTGGATCCCCATATCTGCCTCACTCACAGTCACACCCTCCAGTCCCTGACCACGGACCAAATTTGATGTAATTAATCTAAGGGGTGTGACTCACTCCTGAAACACAGTGTCCAGGTAACTCTCCCCCTCCCTGATGCGTCATAGTGTCCGCAGCTCGGACTCTAGCTCTTCAACTCTGAGCCAAAATTCCTCAAGCAGCCAACACTAGCTGCATATCTGGTCACCGTGGTTTGCACCGGCGTCCACCAGCTCCCACATGCTACAGCTGCAACACATCGCCTGCCCAGCCATCTCTATTCTAGTTAATTAATTAATTTGGATGTTAAATATTTTAAAAGTGAATTTCTTAACTGTACAGTTCAGCTGTAAATAACGTCTCCTGATTTAAACCACTTGGCCAATCAAAAGAGACACAGAAAAGATCACTTACCTGTTTTCCTTTGATGTCATACTTCAGCTTTTATAGGTAGAAACAGGTTGAAGGGGCTCTCCGCTGCTGGCTTTTATCACCCACTGCTGCTGCCCTTCTCACGCAGGTCCACTCTCCGTGTGCTCCCGGCTCTCCTATTGTTGTTTTAAGCTGTGAAACTCCCAGCTCTCCTCTCGTTGTTCTAAACTGTAAAAATACCAGCTTTCCTCTCACTGTTTTAAACTGTAAAAATCTCGGCTCTCCTCCCACTGTTTTAAACAGTATAAATCCCAGCTCTCTTCTCCCTATTTTAAACTGTGAAAATCCCGGTTCCCCCCTCACTGTTTTAAACTGTAAAAATCCTGGCTCTCCTCTCACTGTTTTAAACTGTGAAATTCCCGGTTCCTCTCTCACTGTTTTAAACTGTAAAAATCCCAGCTTTCCTCTCGCTATTTTAAACTGTAAAAACCTCGGTTCCCCTCCTGCTGTTTTCTGTAAAAATCCTGGCTCTCCCCTCACTGTTTTAAACTGTAAAAATCCTGGCTCTCCCCTCACTGTTTTAAACTGTGAAACTCCCGGTTCTCTTCTTGCTGTTTCAAACTGTGAAAATCCTGGCTCTCCCCTCACTGTTTTAAACCGTGAAAATCCCAGCTCTCCTCTCGTTGTTTTAAACTGTAAAATCCTGGCTCTCCTCTTGCTGTTTTAAACAGTAAAAATCCCAGCTCTCCTATCTATTTTAAACTGTGAAAATACCAGTTCTCCTCTCACTGGACAGAATTTTGCCCTCGGTTGGCGGGTGGGCCCCACCGGCTCGGCGGCGGGTAGGCAGCCAAACTCCGCCGACGAAATGGGGCCCGCCGCCATTTTAAGTGGGCAGGCCAATTAAGGCCCGCCCAGCGGCCTGCCCGACAGGAAGCGCTATGCCATCCCGCCAGTGGACAAGGTTTCATGTATTATCAGAAGCCCGCTGGGGCTCCTGACCTGCCCATCAGCCTTAAGGTTGGACGGGTAGGGTATTTAATTATCTTAATGACTCTGTCAATGGCCTCAATTGGCCATTGACAAGTTGGTGGGCGGACAGCTGATTTCGCTGTCCGCCCACCTTCCTAAAAATTTAAAGGGACCAGGATGACATTGGGGGTTCCTCCTGACGTCATCCCGCGTCATTTTCCCATCGGCGAGCGGGCCCCGCCCCCAAATCGCCGACGGGGAAATTCTGGCCATTGTTTTAAACTATAAAAATACTGGCTCTTCTCTTGTTAAGCTGTGAAAATCCTGGCTCTCCTCTCGCTGTTTTAAACTGTAAAAATCCCGGATCTCCTCTCACCGTTTTAAACTGTGACTGCAGAGGTATTCTTATCTAACAGGTGAAAATACACCACATGACCCTAGGCTGGTACAAAGGTATACTTTTGTTTTAATGTGTAGCTTTAAAAGAAATAATTATTTTCTTTCAAAACATGTAACAAATGTATGTACCCTGCTACCTTAGCTGTAACATGTTGATTGTCTACATGCACTGATAAGTATATATTTTAATTATGAAGTGACTTTGTAATCTCTGAATCAGGTCAAGACTGTGTGCCATGTTATGCCTTTTTAATTAGCTTCTCTCCAAGCGCTAACAGTCACTAAGAGAGCATATATTAGCAACATTCTGATAAACACCTGTCCTAATGGATATTCTACAGGGTACCAATACACCAATTAGGGATACTCTTTCAAGTTATCAACAGTCACAGATTGCAACTCTTTTTGAGCACAATCACAGTTCTTGGTTTCCAGGAGTGGGACATGAACCCACAACCCTCTGATTCAAAGGCGAGGGTGCTATGAACTGAGCCACAGCTGACACCTCAGGTATTTGGGATAATCTTTCGAGTTATCAACAGTCACAGATTGTAACTCTTTTGATTACATTTACAGTTCTTGGTTTTCCGGGAGTGGGACATGAACTCACAACCCTCTGATTCCAAGGCGAGGGTGCTATGAACTGAGCCACAGCTGACACCTCAGGTATTTGGGATGATGGACTCAGAAGCAGAAGTTAATCATTAGTACATTGACACCTAGACTCTCACTTATCTCAAATAAACAAATACCAAAAATATCTTCAGGTGCCCCAGAAAAAAACAGAAAACTTAGTGAAATAACAGAAAATGCTATAATGAGAGGGACATCCCACAGGTAACGAGCACCTTAAGGAACCAGTCAGGGGATGAAAGGAAATGACATCAGGACATCACCATCATCCTTAAGAACTAGTCAGAGACTAATCATGTGCTGCCTAAACCAATGAAAGCTCAGGAACACCACTGATCATGCATATGGGCTGGGTCTAAAAGAGTATAAAGAAAGAGCTCTTAACACCTTTCAGTGTAAAGCTTGAAGAAGATGAGCAGGAAGAAGACAGACTATGGTCAACTGGAGGTTTGCGAGCTGGTGTTCCAGTGTGATTGCCTTTGTTAAATATCATGTGTTTGTATTTATTTTGATTAATTTAATAAATTATGAAACTTGTGACAACATACTTGTACCCAGCATAGTCTGGTCTGAACTAAGGGTCTCCTCTGAGATCAGATTTCCCAACTCAGTCTGATAATTGTAATTGACCTGAAATCTTACATCATTCCTTTCTTATCCAATCTCCATTTTCCATTAGAGGTTACAACATAGCAGTGAAAAACTGAAATTCTGATTGATGTTTCCCCTCTAGACTGACAATACAAACACATGTTGTTCAACTCCCACCTCTTCAAGCCCCCACCCACCACAATGTCACCCTTGTTCAAATCAATTAAATCAATGCGTCTGCAGGCAAATGTGGTAGTTGTACCTTCTATACCTAAGGTTTTAAGCATAGGAGAGCTGATTCCAATGTGGATGGACTTGTGTGTGTACTTATGGTATTTTAAATGGTGATGCAATTTTTTTTGTCTCTTCTTCAAACTTTGAGGATTGAAATTTCAGTACAGAAAATAAAATCAAAATTAGCCTGATTAAAATTTTGCAAGACAGCTTAAAAGATGTGGCATATTTCTTAAAATGATTTAATCGAACTAGTATTTTTAAAATCATTCCTGCTATCCAATTGTGTAATATATGTGTTATGTTTTAACTTGCTCACAAACCGGTTGCACGCTTATCTGTCGGCAGGTGAGTCGATTGCAATATACGGTAGACGCAGAAACCAATATGAAATGAAGCATATACTATTTATTTACACAAACAACAGAGTATTAACATGATGTGTGCTTCTCCAGCCAGACCCTACTCTAGACTAACATTAACATGGTAGCCTGTGTTACCCAGCTAGTGGGTCTTACAGTCACATGGTCAATCTGTTCACAGTCTCTTAAAGGTGTATTACATCTCAGATTACCACATCCCTCCCCCTTTACTTGAAAGTACATTATACAATATATTAACCATTTACAAAAATGAATATTTACAAATTCAGTCTCTCAGGAGGCTTTTTCAAACGTGTCGACCGTGGTAGTTCTACGACTTCGGATGGTTTATCTGAGGCCTCCTTCTCAGGAGTTATCTGTCCACTAGTAAGAACCTGCAAGTTTGCCTCTTCGACTCTGTCAGGCTCAATGGGTTCTGTAGGTACTTCCAAAGCAAGAGGATTTCCTTCTATCTGGCGCACCTTTTCTTGTGAATCTGTTTCCGTCTCCTGATTATCCCACCTTCAACCGATATATGGTGGGACAAGGGTCCTATCACTGCACAGACCTCACCTGATAACCATTTGGGCCCATTCCCAAAGTTCTTTGCAAAAACAGCTTCTCCTACGATGAAGTTTCTTTCATGACTGTGGTAATCATGTCCATTTTTCTGAGCCTCTTGACTTCTCTCTAAATTTGGCCTTATGTGGCTTAACCGTGCCCTAAGACGTCTCTTCATTAATAACTCTGCAGGGCCAATACCGGTGGTTGTATGTGGTGTAGTCCTATAGCTAAAAAGGAAGTGTGATAACTTTGTTGCTATAGAGTCCCCCTCTAGTTTTTTCATTCCGGCCTTGAAGGTCTGGACTGCCCTCTTGGCCAACCCTTTGGGTGCAGGGTGGTATGGTGAGGTCTTGACATGTGTTATGCTGTTGAGAGTTGTAAATCTTTGGAACGCCCCACTGGTGAATGCCGTTCCATTGTCAGACACTATTACCTCTGGTAAATTGTGCGTCAGAGTTTCGCGATACAATCTGTCTATGGTGGCAACAGATGTGGGTGATCGCACCTTGTATACATCCATCCATTTGGAATGGGAGTTGATAAATAAGAGGAATATTATGCCCAAAAAACATCCCATGTAGTCAATGTGGAGGTGGACCCATGACCTTCCTGGCCATTCCCAAGAATGCAGTGGAGTAGAAGGAGGCAATTTCTGCACCTGTTGGCACTGCAGGGAGTTCTTGACCATGTTTTTGATTTCAGTGTCCATCCCTGGCCATCATAAGTAGCAGAGCGCCAACATTTTCATTCTGGAAATGCTGGGGTGAGCGCTATGCAATTCTATCAATAATGGCTGTCTTCCCCTTGACTCTCACTCGTAATGGTAAGATGCCATCCTGGCAGGTGAGCTCGTACCTCCTGTTAAAATAGGGCTTCATTTTATCAGACTTTGACTCGTAAGACCATTCCTGCAAGACTTGTTCCCTGACGTGAGACAAAACTGGATTGTGGTTGGTCCATTCCCTGATCTGTTTGGCATTCACCGGTGATGAATTCAGAAAATTTAATAACAAGGCAAGTTCTTGAGGGATGGGGACATTCACATTGCTGTCCTTTTAGAGGTAATCGGCTCAGCATGTTGGCATTGGCAATCTGGCTTCCCGGCCAGTGGATAAGAGTATACTCATAAGCAGCTAGAATCAGCGCCTGCCTTTGGATGTGGGCTGAGGTGATTGGGGGTATTGCCTTATCTTCCCCAAACAAGCCTCGTAGTGGCTTGTGATCAGATACAATGATGAAGTGGCAGCCATGGATGTATTGGTGGAACTTCTTAATGCCAAATACGATGGATAAGCCTCCTTTCTCTATTTGTGAGTATCTTCGCTCTGCCTCACTGAGTGTTCTTGAAACATAGCCAATGGGCTTTTTGGAGCCATCTGTCATCCGGTGGGAGAGTACCTGCCCCTGCTCTATAAGGGGATGCATCACATGTTAAAATCAATTGTTTCTTTTGGTTGAAATGTACCTATAGGGCCAATGAACATAGTAACTGCTTTACTGCTGTAAAAGCCTGTTGTTTTGGGGTTTGCCAAGTCCACCAGTGGTTTTTCTTAAGTAACCCGTATAATGGAGCCAGCACTGTTGACAAATTTAGGAGAAGACAACCGTAGTAGTTAACCATTCCCAAGAAGGACTTTATTTCTGTGGTATTTTGTGGGGCTGGTGCCGCAGGAAAGGCTCTCTCCTTGTCTTCTACTGGGTGAAAGCCCTGCGAGTCGACCCTATGACCTCACTTCTTTTGCTTGGAAAATACATTTTTCCCTTTTCAAGCGTACTCCGGCTTTTGAGAAACTCTTCAATACCTTTCCCAAGTTAGCCAGGTGTTCTTCATCAGTGTCATGAAGAGAAATTAATGTCTATAATGTTATTGGAAATTATTTTTAAAATGGAGTTGCAGTAGGGTCCATGTCTATTTATGTGTTTGACCGTGTGTGTCTTAATTGGATTAAAGCCAGCTAGTCTGGGTGCTTTGATGTATAGTAGTTTGAGATGTTAATTGGGTAAATAGTAAGGAAGTTAAAAGGTGAAGTGTACATTTGCATTTGTTGAATAAAGCATTCAAGAGTGGGAGTAAAATCTTGCAACTACATGAGAGATGCCAAGCAATGTGTTTATATTACTAATAAAATTAGTGGGATGAAAATGTTATTGTTAGAAGATGTGAAGTTAAAAGCCTGGGATACCATGGAAAATTTACATTCAAAGGGGAAGCTAGGTATAAAGAGGGAAAGGAGATTGTGCGTAAGGGAGAGGCATTTAAGATCTAACCGGCCTGTAAACCTCCAACTGTGTCTGCAAAGGAACCAAATTGCAAGGAACCTCATTTTCAATTTGTACGGTGAAATGTGCTTTGCCTGGTGTCAATTTAAAGCCTATGGGTTACTGTTGCCTTGGTGGAGATTACCTGGGAGTGATTAATTTGGGAATTTGTTTAAAAGTTATTGTGGTAGTAGTTTGTAGACATTTGTATGTGTTTAATTTGTTGTAAATTAATAAATGTTTAATTTAGTTTTATCAAAAACACCTTTTGAGGCTCAGTGGTCTTATTCCTGAATTCAGACTGCATCTCAAACATATCAATGGAAAATATAGCTTATGACAGTTGTTTCAAGTTTCCTTCTGGAATTTAAACAACCCTGCCTTTACCAACTGCTGTGTCATAATAATCAGTTAGTCCTTTTACTAGGACATCATCGAGATAAACCACCACATGGAGTAGACCTTGCAGCAAATTTTCCATAGTCCGTTGGAAAATGGCACAAGATGCTGAGACTCTGGAGGGTAACCTGATATACTGATATAACCCCCTATGTGTGTTTATTGTCACAAAATCCTGAGAGGCCTTTTCTAGCTCGACCTGCTGGTAAGTGTGGCTCATGTTGAGTTTCGTATATTTGGTTCCCCCTGCCAGCTTGGAGTACAATTCAACAATTTTTGGTATAGGATGCCTATCAAGTCTGGATAACTTATTAACGGTCAACTTGTAATCCCCGCATATTCGTACACTCTGGTCAGGCTTTAGAACTGGAACTAAGGGTGCTGCCCATTCGGGAAATTGTACAGGTTGTAAGACTCCCAACCTTTCCAGCCTGTCTAATTCAATATCCACCTTTTCTCGTAATGCATAGGGGACTGGCCTCGCCTTCAAATATCTGGGGGTTTCGCCGGGATTCACGTCGATTTTAGCTTGCAGTCCCTGAATCTTCCCAAACTCGTCCCTGAATACAGGGCATATCTGTGTAATAATTTTTGCAGATCTTTCATTCTGAGTTGTAAAATCTCAGCCCACTCCAATTTCATTTACTTAGGCCAGTTCTGAAACAGTAGCGTTGGACCCTCCCCTGCTACCACTAGCAGGGGAGGTTAGTAGACTGGTCTCCATATTGTACTAGAACCTTGCATATACCTTTCAATCATATGTTTTTGCCAGTTTATGTCTTTAGTGTGGCATCTGAGTTTTCCAGCTTTAGTGAGTGGCCTCCTCCATTCAGATACTTAAACGTGTGTTCTCCTATGTCTGCCGTGTATCCACCTCCATTCGAAGGGATTTTCTGTTGACTTCTACTGTCATGTAGATTGGCTCTGTTTTACACATTTTTAAGTTGTGTAGCGAGTAAATATCTGACTCTGTTTCTTCTGGCTCCTCCATTATATAAATTTCACGACTTCTGCCTTTTTGTTTGAACTTTGGCCTCAATATTTCTTTACAGTATCGCATAATGTGCCCATTGCGATGGCAGTAGGAGCATTTGGTTCTTTAAATTGTTATTCGTTTGTAGGCTGTCTGGTTCCAATTCTGCTATAATGAATGTGAATTTATCCATTAAGCTATTGCTTTTTGCTGGTCTGTTCATGGCGGCTGTTTCCCACCTTTCCACGGAGCCCTGCATTTCTGTGCCATTACTAGTGGAGAACGGTGCTGTTTTGTGCTCCCTGGATTTGTTCTGAGTCCCTGACCGTGTTTTCCACTGCAAGCGCCAACTCCATGGCTTTGTTAAAATCCAAATTTGTCTCTGACAGCAACCTTTTTTTGAATGGTGTCTTTGTTGATCCCACACCCTAATCAGTCTCTTAACATGTCATTAATCGATGTCCCAAACTCACAGTGCTCTGACAATTGTTTTAAGTCTACTACATAGCAAGTGCCTGTCTCTCTGGGGGCATGACACCTTGAACTGAATTTTAAACATTGCATTGTTACCGAGGCTTTCAGTTGGAAATGGCTTTTCACAAGGTTCGCCCACTAATCAAAGCTCTTGGAATCTGGGGTGTTGGATGCCGTTAGACTACAAATTAGGCCGCATGTTTTACTGCCACAAGTTGCTAAGAGGATTGCCCGCCTCTTCTCCTCCCCCGATATGTCACTAGCCAAAAAGAAAAACGCAAGGTGTTCAATATAATGTGACCAGTCATCGGTGGTCTGATCAAACGGTTCAATGCGGCCAAGTTGTGGCATATTGGAGGGCAATAACTTCGATGACTACAGTGAAGGTTTGCAATTGTAATTTTGTTTGGAACCCAAAATGTGCAAAATTGACTTCACTCCTATTGCAAAGTAAACCACACACTTTTTGGACAATGTTTACTATAAAATTAAAATGGCTTTCTGCAAATGTGATTTATAGATTTTTTTATTTAATCATCTAATTTCATCATATTTTGCCAGTAGTAATGAAACCACCAATGGTCTTGACAAAAGAACAAGTGATGTGAAGCTAATTTTATTTTCAAATAAAGCATAATTTTCAAATAAATACCTTAGCAACAATCAAAATTAGTACATTTACAGACATTTTTGACAGCATTAGGTTAGTTCATAGGTTTTTGAAATGGATACCTTGAACCCGATGAGATCACCATGGCCTTTGGATTATTGTCCATCTGGAGCCCGACCTGCCCCATGCAGAAAGTCCAGTGTCAGAAGGAAGCTGCATTCTACAGATTTTTTAATATACACAAAAACACAGTTTGTTCTTTTTATTGTTAGTTGTCTGGTAGGCATCTAAAATTGGACAAGGATCTTCCGGATGCTGTTGCTAGAAGTTCAGGAGTTTATTTACATTTTAAATTTCCTCTCTGCAGCAGTGTCCCCGCTCCCTCATGTCATCAACTGCTCTTACAGAGAGCCACAAGCTGATGGTGTGCCAAAAACAATCAGGAGTTGATCCATGGCTAAGGAGGAGGAGGACCTGGGGAATATGGAAGTTTGGGAATGAAGTTGGGAGATAGGGAAGGAGACTGGGGGTCAGCAGAAAGAGGGGGAATCCGGGAAATGATAGCTGGTGAAACACAGATACCGGGGAATGAAGCTCAGGTGGAGAAAGAGACAGAGACAGACAGAGACTGGGCAATGAGGATGGGGATCAGCAGAAGAGACATCCAATGAGGATGGGAGACTAGTGAGAGAGGGACTGAGGATCAGGAATGGCAAAGAATGAGAAGGATTCAGGGGGACTGGGGCTTGGGCAGGGAAGAGAGGGAGCCTGGGGTTGAGGCTTAGGTGGGATATGGAGACAACAAAATGGGAAATGGGCTGGGCATGGAGACCAGTATTCTCTGCAGAGCCAGAAGCAGCAGCAATGTCATGAGTGAGATTGGAGCAGCCAATAAAGGAATGAAAGTAGCCCGGGACTTTACCATGTATTAACAGTGAAAGATTGTTTCCAGTGGTGGATGTATGGGGAAACAGAATATAGACTGCAGATTCACACCAAAAGACGCAAGGAGGGAATTGGAGGGTTCCTGTATTGAGGGTTTATTGAGGCAGACTAGAAAATTAATTTTTAAAAGAATGGGATAAACGTTTGAAAAGGAGGACTAATGAAATGATTGGGGCAATGTGTTTACAGAAGATAGCACCAGCTCTTGAGGCATTGAATGGCCTCCTCCTACACCATGAAATCTCTCCTTAACGAGTCTGAGGTGAGTTTAGGTCAATGTGCCTCATGAGCAGTGCCTGAAGTACTAGGCCCCTTTGGTTTAGTTTAGGGCTCTCTTAATCAACTGGCCTTGAAGTGTAAAGTCCAGCACAGATCAGCTGTCCAAGGCTCCCAGTTCAGAGTTGTCACCTTCACACAAGAATCAGAGTTTAAGTTCAAACCAAAGTCTTAAGGAGCTAGAGAAATTGATTCAATAACATTTGGATGTCACGTGAGCAGATGCCATATGATCACGATCAAACCTCCAAGTATACCTTTAATCAGAATCAACAATCATATGCTTCTTACTGGTTGAGCACAGTACAACATTAGCTCTGAAAACTGGTTGTACCAATTGAAGGAAAATAGTGAGTTGAATATTGATGCACAGCGTCGATACAGACACTAACACAGAAAAAATGCACAAGTATTTTTTTAATTAGAAATCTTTCTTGGACTGCAAGCTGATTTCACATAGGTGGTAATGAGATTAAACCAGCAAATAATTTAAAAGCTACAAATGCTAGGAATATGAAAAACAAAGAAAATGTGAAAATGCAAGTTAATCTTCTGTAAGAGTAAGGTTATGACATGTCATGTATGTATCTTTCTTCAGAACCCAATTAACATCAGGCACTTGATAACTTGATTGATCTGCTCTGCATTTCTAGCAGTTCTTTTTTTAAATGAAACTTCATACAAAACCTTTTAAATAGACCTTGTTTATATTTAAAGTTTTCTAGAATGATGTTGAGCATCGAAGAACACTACAGCATTTTCCTAGGAGGAGGTAAGGAAACCGATTCATCCATGCCAACTCACAAGGACGAGGTAGTCTAAATTCTGGAAACATTGTTATCCACCAACATTTAGACTTAAAGTCTGCTATCAAACTCTGTTATTTTGTCAGCTATCCAAGGAGTTTAACCCTAATTTAGATCAAACTTATTCATCTAACTGTAAATTTATCACCAAGCGGCTAATGTTGAAAAATGGCAAAAATGAGTTTTATAATCTCATGTTCTCTTTAGCAGATTTCTCAACTAACATGATGAGGGAAGGGAGCTCATTGGCCTGCTCCTTTTCAAAGGTGAATTTGAGCACGGGATGGAACCCATTAAGGTGTGTAAGTAAATTCTTACATGCAGCTGTATATTCAAATATATTTTAAAAATGCATCATCTACATATTGGAAATACGCAAGGGGTAGGAGGTTAGGGGCCATTCTGTTGAAGATTTGATCTGTGGAAACCGACAAAAATGTTAGAGAGAGCTGGACCTAGATTGGAGACCATGGCAACACCATTTATTTGGGCACTGTTATGGCAGGCGGATGGTAAATGCCAAGCTGCTCAAATCCCAGTGGGAAACTTGAAGCAGCTGTCACAACTATTTGCAATTTGTATTTATTTTGAGATGTGGGCCTTGAATTCAGTAAAAAGAAGGCCACCGAGGCTTAGAGGTTCTTTACAAAACTAAATTAAACATTTATTGATAAAAGAAAAGATTGTAAGCCAATACACATGTCTACAAATTACTGCTATGATAACTCCTAGCTCCCCTAATTAATCTAACTCCCAGTTACCCCTCCGTTAAAGCAACAGTAAGACACATAGATATATGGGCAGCAATTTGAGGCTTTTCACACTTGTGTTAGATCTTACATAATGCCTTCCCTTGCACACAGCCTTCTCTCCTTTATACATATTTGCCCCTCTGAATGCAAATTCTCATTGTTTCGCTATGTCTTTGGACTTTACCTCTCTGATAATAAAAATCTATCATAGCACCAATTTTGCCAGTAGACTTTGGGAAAAATTAACACATTGTTTCTTAACTTCTCCTAACTCGGTGAAACGTTTCACCCCATCTTTTGAATTCAAGCTACTCTGGTTTATATAAAAATGCAAATGTTCCCTTTACACCTCACATTCTAAACCTTCACCCATGTTTACCTATTTAGCGTTTCAAATCTAGCTTCAATTCTTACATCAAAGGCTTCAGACCAGCTGCCTTTAACTCAACTAAGTCCCACACACACATATGTAGACACAGGCTCCACTGTTGCTCTACTTTACAATAAATTCCAAATAATATTATGAAAATTATTATATCTTCCTGACAGGCACACAGCTGTCATTAACGCTGAACTCAATTGTGTGAGTTTCTAGATTCACAAGTTCAGTGAATTCAGATTCAGACAATGGTGGTGCGTCTAGATTGCCATGATATAGTGATGCTGTGCAAATGTCTGTGGCTTCCTTGAGCAGTACATTAGTGAATAGGATATCAATGTCAAACAAGCACATGGACACGGCATTACTATTGATATGCAGGTCTTGTATAGTCTTTGGGAAGGTGAAGGAATCCTTCACATTTACGTGGAAAATTCACTCTGAACTGGTTGAAGCAACTTGTTCAATCATTTGGCCAATTCATGTTGTGCAGAACCAGTCATAGGTAAGACAGGGCGTAAAGGGATATCACTCTTGTGTGTCTTGGGAAGCCGATACATATGTAGGCGCAGTGAACCATGAGGATGAATCCTATCATATACACCACCAGGCAGCCCATTACTCTTACACAAGTCTAACAAATATTTTTGTAACTTGCTCTTGAACAGCTAATGGCTACCCCAATCAGATTATTGCTTGCTGTATATTGCGCAAACTCATGAATGGGTCTGGAAAGTGCCCAGTCTATCTCAGATTACTCTGGAAGGGTAAGATGTCTTGAAAATTTAAGCGAAGGGTGAAGCTTGCTGTTTCACACTGCTATTATGCAGCAACAACACAAGTGGTATTTTGCACTAACAGAGGCTGCCATCAATACAAAAAGGCATTCTGCCTATCAGGCAAATGAGTTTCAATGCTGGTGTGATGCTAGGTATGTAAGCCATACGTCTCGGCAGCAGGCGGATCAAACAGCAAGTCCCTTTGGCTGTTTGATACAGAGTGTGGAACTCATTCAACCAGCTTGTACTTGCAAAGCTCAGAACATAGGGCTCAAGTAGATGTGATTCTGCAATGTGGCAGCACTTACTTAACAATCCCTAGTGTGCTAAGAATTACAGTAAAAACCAATTCAAGATAATTAGTTGGCCTCACATTGGGGCTCACTTACACTTGCTAGAAGGCACACATATTCATGTGCAGGATCCTGTTCTTTGTAAACAAAGAAAACATGTCCAGGCATCCTCCCTTTCTCAGTTAAACAAAAACATTGTGGGACAATGTTTCCATGGGGTATTCCCTATGGCAACGCCTTGACCAGTGTTGACTTACCTGGTTTGAATTTAAACAAAAGCTTGGGGAATATCTGTTGTCTGGTGCATTCTCCATGGTAACATCTCGACCAGAGTCCACTTGCCAACCAATCAGCACCCTTTTCTCATGCAGTATAAATTATTCCTTCCTTTGAAATTTGGTATTCTTGTATTTCTGTCCTGATGAGTGCAAGACCAAAAGCTTTGACAGCATGTCCCTTTTCACAGCAATGCTCAAACCTCTAAGCCTCGGTGACCTTTTTACTGAATTCAAAGCCCACATCTCAAAATAAATACAAATTGCAAATAGTTGTGGCAGCTGCTTCAAGTTTCCCTCTGGATTTGAGTACTGTGGCATTTACCATCCGCCTGCCATAACAAAATTGGGGCTCATCTGGGATATATTTGAAATTCCCTGATTGGTTTGGAGTTGGTGAATCTGAAGGTTATGAGTATGAGAAGCATTTTGAATTCAAGAGTTGGTGTGAGGGAATTTTAAAGTGTTGAGACTGCAAAAATGACTGTACCCATGACTAAAACTTTTTTGGAAGTAGAAGGGGAGATGTTTAAATTTGGACAAGTTCTTCCAAAGTTTGAGAAAAAAGATGTTGAAGCATTCTTTATTTAATTTGAGAAGACAGCTAGCCAGATGAAATGGCCAGAGGAAAACTGGTCATTGTTGTTACAATCCAGGTTGATGAGTAGAGCACGAAGTTTATGCTTCACTATCAGAAGAAATGTCAATGAACTATGATGTAGTAAAAAATGGCTATTTTGAGTGCATATGAGTTGGTTCCTGAGGCATACAGGCAGAAATTTAGCAATACAAGAAAACGGCCTGGGCAAACTTATATTGAGTTTGAGAGAGTAAAATAATGTAAATATAACTGGTGGATACAGGCATTAAAGATAGAGACAACATGTGCAGCTCTTAGAAGTAATTCTTTTGGAAGAATTTAAAGATTCAATTCCTTCGGTAGTGAGAGCTCATGTGGAGAAACAGAGGGTTGATTCTATAAGACAAGGAATAGAGATAGCTGATGATTATGAGTTAGTTCATAGAACTAAACCTTTTTCTCATCACCCTTTTAAATCAGTAAAGAATTGAAAGTGGAAAGGTGAAAGGAAGGTGGGTAGTCAGTGAAGAGAAAGAGTAGGTGGAAATTTGTAGGAAATCTTTTCTCAGAATAAAAAGGAAGGTGCAAAGGGTAGAAGTGACATTCGAAAATTGAGGTATTTTCATTGTAATAAAGTTGGACACGTGAAGTCAGTGTGTTGGAAATTGCAGGGACAATCTGTTAGGATTACTAGGGTACAGTAAAGTTCTGGAAGTAAAAGTACTGTGGGTCCTGAGGTTCAGGCACAGGAAAAACCAATGGTTTGTGTACAGCAAAACAGGAAGAATCAGTGATAGGTAAAGAAGTGGGCATGTGTTCACAATTTACCCAAGAGAATTCTGAGGAGCATGTTGCAGAAATGTTTAAAGATTTTATATATGAAGGGAAAGTCTTTCCACGTGTACAGGAGTAGGTAAATATGTTAAAATTTTAAGAGACACAGGGGCTAGTCAATCCTTAATGTTGTGGGATAGTGACATTTGTTGTTCAGAGGGAGTATTGCAGGAACAGGTGATAAGTGGGGTCCATGGAGATGCTAAACCTATTATGTTGTGGAAAGTAAATTTAAAGAGTAAGTGGAAAACAGGTGCGGTGATTGTTGGAGTAGTGGAAAAATTTCCCATTGCAGGGGTTCAATTTATTTTGGGTAATGATATAGTTGGGTCCCAGGTGTTGGTGATGGTAGTTGAGCAGCTTGTAGAAATGTTTTCAATAGAAGTGTTGCAGGGAGAGCATCCTGGATTGTTTCCAGATAGTGTGATAACAAGATCACAGGCTCATAGGTTGAAACAAGAACAACAGGAAGTTCAAAGGCAGAGAAAAGGGGTGGAAGTCCATTTAGCTAGCAATGTGTTTGATAACATTGTTCAGAAGAAAGATTGGAGAATGCAGCTGAGGTGTTTAACTCAAGGCAGTTGGTAGAGTTATAGAAAAAAGGATACGAAAGTAAAACAGTTATATCAAACAGCTCACTCAGAAACAGAGGCAATATTCCAGAATGTTATTACCTTAATGGTAATGTTTTAATGAGAAAATGCTGGCCATATCAAATTTCAGCAAATAAGAACTGGAGGGAGGTGCATCAGATTTTAATACCATTTGGATATAGAAATCAGATTCTGAGAATTGCTCATCAAAGTGCAATGGGGGATATTTCAGAATCAGAAAGACACAGGCAAAAATACAAAAACATTTTTATTGACCTGGATTGCATAGGGATGTAGTCAAATTCTGTAGAACATGTCACACATGTCAGGTAACAGGGAAACCACAAGCAGTGATTGAGCCAGCACATTTAATTCCACATGCAGCATTTGAAGAACCTTTTACAAGGGTCACGATTGTGTAGGACCCCTCCTCAAGACTAAAAGTGAAAATCAGAACTTACTGACCATAATGGATGTGTCTACAAGTTTCCCGAAGCAATACTTTTGAGAAATATTAAAACAAAGAAAATTGTGGAAGAGTTACCTAAAGTATTTCACAAGATATGGTTTACCTAAGGAAATACAATCAGATCAGGGTTCCAATCTCATGTCACAGCTGTTTAAGGAAGTAATGAACAGTTTGGGGATAAAGCAATTTAAGTCAACAGCTTACCATCCTGAGTCATAAGCAGCTTTGGAAAGATGGCATCAAACTTTAAAAACTATGATGAGGGTCAAGATTATTCACAGGATTGGGCTGGAGGATTTCCATTCGTTATTTGCTATTAGGGATGCTTCTAATACATTCTGAACTAATTTATGGTCATGAGGTAAGGGCACCACTGAAATTGATTCATGAGAAATTGGTGGGTCAAAATTCAGAAACTACTCTCCTGAAGTACTTTGACAGGGAAGAGGACCAAAAGAGGTATTAGTCGCGGTAGACAGTGAGAAAGAGATCGAAATGCAGGATCCTGAAATTGATTTTCCTTTAATCAAATTGGATAATGGGGGATAATTGGAAATGTAAACATAATATTGATTTACCTTCCAGACAAGTGTCAAAGTGATTTGGTGAAGCTATTGCAGTCACACAAAGCTATTTGTGGAAATAAGTTGGGGAGGACAAATTTAGCTATACATGATGTATGTGTAGAAGTTTCACCTTTGATAAGGCAACATCCTTATAGATTAAATCCAGCGAAGTTATCACAAATACAGAAAGAAATTGAATTCATGCTTCAAAATGCTAACTTTGAATCTAGTTGTAGTAACTGGAGTTCGCCTATTGTGCTGGTACTGAAACTGGATGGAACACAAAGACTGCGTGTGGGCTATTGAAAGGTGAATGCGGTGACAAAAGCAGATTAATTTCCTATATCACAGTTGGAAGATTGCACTGAGAAAGTGGGACAATCAAAGTTTAACAAAGATTGACTTGTTAAAAAGATATTGGTAGCGTTATTGGAGAGAGCAAAGGAGATATCGGCTTTTGTGATGCCAGATGGTCTATATCAGTTTAAAATCATGCTGTGTGGTATGAAAAATGCACCTGCAACATTTCAAACACTGACAAGCAAAGTAATTGCAGGTCTGAACAATTGTGCTGTTTATATTGATGACTTGAGTTTTTGGCAGACTTGGGTGGAGCATTTACAGCATCTGGAAGAATTGTTTTGTCAATTACAAGAAGCCAATTTGGTGATGACCTTGGCTAAAAGTGAATTTGCAAAAGCGCAAGTTACATATCTAGGCCATCACAGAATCACAGAAACACAGTGCAGAAGAGGCCCTTCGGCCCATCAAGTCTGCACCGACAAGTAAGGAACACCTGAGCTACCTACCTAATCCCATTTACCAGCACTTGGGCCATAACCTTGAATGTTATGACATGCCAAGTGCTCATCCAGGTACTTTTTAAAGGATGTGAGGCAACCCGCCTCCACCACCCTCCCAGGCAATGCTTTCCAGACCGTCACCACCCTTAGGGTAAAAAAGTTTTTCCTCATATCTCCCTTAAATCTCCTGCCCCTCACCTTGAACTTATGTCCCCTTGTGACTGACCCTTCAACTAAGGGGAACAGCTGCTCCCTATCCACCTGTCCATGCCCCTCATAATCTTGTACACTTCGATCAGGTCGCCCCTCAGTCTTCTCTGCTCCAACAAAAACAACCCAGGTCGATCCAACCTCTCTTCATAACTTAAATGTTTCATCCCAGGCAACATCCTGGTGAATCTCCTCTGCACCCCCTCCAGTGCAATCACATCCTTCCTATAATGTGGCGACCAGAACTGCACACACTACTCCAGTTGTGGCCTCACCAAGGTTCTATACAACTCCAACATGGCCTCCCTACTTTTGTAATCTATGCTTCGATTGATAAAGGCAAGTGTCCCATATGCCTTTTTCACCACCCCACTAACATGCCCCTCCACCTTCAGAGATCTATGGACACACACGCCAAGGACCCTTTGTTCCTCAGAACTTCCTAGTGTCATGCTGTTTTATTGAATACTTCCTTGTCAAATTACTCCTTCCAAAGTGTATCACCTCACACTTTTCAGGGTTAAATTCCATCTGCCCATTTGACCATCCCGTCTATATCTACCTGTAGCCCAAGACACTCAACCTCACTGTTAACCACCCGGCCAATCTTTGTGTCATCCGCAAACTTACTAATCCTACCCCCCACATAGTAATCTTTGTTGTTTATATAAATGACAAATAATAGGGGTCTGAGCACAGATCCCTGTGGTACGCCACTGGACACTGGCTTCCAGTCACTAAAGCATCCTTCTGTCATCACCCTCTGTTTCCTGCAACTAAGCCAATTTTGAATCCACCTTATCAAATTACACTGTATCCCACGTACATTTGCCTTCTTTATAAGTCTCCCATGCGGGGCCTTGTCAAAGGCTTTGCTGAAATCCATATAAACTACATCAACTGCACTACCCTCATCTACACACCTGGTCACCTCCTCAAAAAATTCAATCAAATTTATTAGGCATGACCTCCCTGACAAAGCTAAGCTGAATATCCCTGATCAAACCTTGCCTCCCCAAGTGGAGATAGATTCGCTCCTTCAGAATTTTCTCCAATAGTTTCCCTACCACTGACGTGAGACTCACTGGCCTGTAGTTCCCAGGCTTATCTCTACAACCCTTCTTAAATAGTGGAACCACATTAGCTGTTCTCCAGTCCTCTGGCACCTCCTCCGTGGCCAGAGAGGAATTTAAAATTTGGGTCAGAGCCCCTGCAATCTCCTCCCTTGCCTCCCTCAGCAATCTGGGACACAAATCATCTGGACCTGGATATTTGTCCACTTTTAAGCCTGCCAACACTTCCAATACCTTGTCACTCCCTATATCAATTTGCTTAAGAACCTCGCAGTCTCTCTCCCCGAGTTTGATACCTTCATCCTCATTCTCTTGGGTGAAGATGGATGTGAAGTATTCATTCAACACTCTAGCGATGTCATCTGGCTCCACCCATAGATTGCCCCCTTGGCCTCTTATGGGCCCTACTCTTTCCCTGGTTATCCTCTTCCCGTTGATAAACTTACAGAATATCTTGGGATTTTCCCTACTTTTGCCAGCCAGAGCTTTCTCATATCCCCTCTCTGCTCTCCTAATTGCTTTCTTAAGCTCCAACCTGCGCTTTCTGTACTCCACTAATGCCTTCGCTGATTTGCTTCCCTTCTACCTGCTAAAAGCCTCTTTCCCTTCTCGTCATAACCTGAATGTCTCTGGTGATCCATGGTTTTCTGGGCTTGTTACTCCTTCTTATCACCCTAGAGGGAACATGTTGAGCCTGTACCCTCCCCATTTCCTTTTTTAACGCCCCCCACTGCTCCTCTGTAGATTATCCCACAAGTAGCTGTTCCCAGTCTACCTTGGCCAGATCCTGCCTTATTTTACTAAAATCCACTCTCTCCCAATCCAAAACATTTTTTTGTAACTTGTTTATTTCTTTGTCCATAACAAACTTAAACTGTACCATAACAAAAACAGAATTACCTGGAAAAACTCAGCAGGTCTGGCAGCATCGGTGGAGAAGAAATCAGTTAACGTTTTGAGCCTTCACGACCCTTCGGCAGAACTGAAGCATAGTTATGAGAAAGGAGAAATATAAGCTGGTTTAAGGTGGGGGGGGCGGGGGGGAGAGAGAGAAGTTGAGGGTGTGGTGATTGTGGAGATAAGCAAGCAGTGATAGGAGCAGATAATCAAAAGATGTCACAGACAAAAGGATCAAAGAGGTGTTGAAGGTGGTGACATTTGTCTAAGAAAAGTGCTAATTAAGAATGGAAGACAGGACACTCAAGGTACAGCTCTAGTGGGGGTGGGGTGGAAAGACTAACAAGGTTTTAGTTTTAGATTTAAAAATGATGGAAATAGGTGGGGAAAGAAGAATCTATATAAATTATTGAAAAAAAAGGGGAGGGGGGAGAAACGGGGTGGGGATGGGGGGAGGGGGAGTTTAAGATCTAAAGTTGTTGAATTCAATATTCAGCCCGGAAGGCTGTAAAGTGCCTAGTCGGAAGATGAGGTGCTGTTCCTCCAGTTTGCGTTGGGCTTCACTGGAACAATGCAGCAAGCCAAGGACAGACATGTGGGCAAGAGAACAGGGTGGAGTGTTAAAATGGCATGCGACAGGGAGTTTTGGGTCTTTCTTGCGGACAGACCGCAGGTGTTCTGCAAAACGGTCACCCAGTTTGCCTTTGGTCTCTCCAATGTAGAGGAGACCGCATTGGGAGCAACGAATGCAGTAGACTAAGTTAGGGGAAATGCAAGTGAAATGCTGGGCCCTTGGACGGTGAGGAGAGAGGAAGTGAAGGGGCAGGTGTTGCATCTTCTGCGTGGGCATGGGGAGGTGCCATAGGTGGGGGTTGAGGAGTAGGGGGTGATGGAGGAGTGGACCAGGGTGTCCCGGAGGGAACGATCCCTACGGAATGCTGTCAGGGGGGGTGAAGGGAAGATGTGTTTGGTGGTGGCATCATGCTGGAGTTGGCGGAAATGGCGGAGGATGATCCTTTGAATGCGGAGGCTGGTGGGGTGATAAGTGAGGACAAGGGGGACCCTATCATGTTTCTGGGAAGGAGGAGAAGGCGTGAGGGAGGATGCGCGGGATATGGGCCAGACACGGTTGAGGGCCCTGTCAACGACCGTGGATGGAAAACCTCGGTTAAGGAAGAAGGAGGACATGTCAGAGGAGCTGTTTTTGAAGGTAGCGTCATCAGAACAGATGCGACGGAGGCGAAGGAACTGAGAGAATGGGATGGAGTCTTTACAGGAAGCGGGGTGTGAGGAGCTGTAGTCGAGGTAGCTGTGGGAGTCGGTAGGCCTGTAATGGATATTGGTGGACAGTCTATCATCAGAAATTGAGACAGAGAGGTCAAGGAAGGGAAGAGAAGTGTCAGAGATGGACCATGTGAAAATGATGGAGGGGTGGAGATTGGAAGCAAAATTAATAAATTTTTCCAGGTCCCGACGAGAGCATGAAGCAGCACCGAAGTAATCATCGATGTACCGGAGAAAGAGTTGTGGGAGGGGGCCGGAGTAGGACTGGAACAAGGAATGTTCCACATACCCCATAAAGAGACAGGCATAGCTGGGGCCCATGCGGGTACCCATAGCCACACCTTTTATTTGGAGGAAGTGAGAGGAGTTAAAGGAGAAATTGTTCAGTGTGAGAACAAGTTCAGCCAGACGGAGGAGAGTAGTGGTGGATGGGGATTGTTCGGGCCTCTGTTCAAGGAAGAAGCTAAGGGCCCTCAGACCATCCTGGTGGGGGATGGAGGTATAGAGGGATTGGACATCCATGGTGAAGAGGAAGTGGTTGGGGCCAGGGAACTGGAAATTGTTGATGTGACGTAAGGTGTCAGAGGAATCACGGATGTAGGTGGGAAGGGACTGGACAAGGGGAGAGAGAAGGGAGTCAAGATAACGAGAAATGAGTTCCGTGGGGCAGGAACAGGCTGACACGATCGGTCTGCCAGAACAGTTCTGTTTGTGGATTTTGGGTAGGAGGTAGAAGCGGGCCGTCCGAGGTTGGGCGACTATCAAATTGGAAGCTGTGGGAGGAAGATTTCCAGAGGAGATGAGGTCAGTGACAGTCCTGGAAACAATGGCTTGATGTTCTGTGGTGGGGTCATGGTCCAGGGAGAGGTAGGAGGAAGTGTCTGCGAGTTGACGCTCAGCCTCCGCGAGGTAGAGGTCACTGTACCATGTTGGACATGGTAAGGTGACTCCAAGAGGTGTGAAAGTCAAGGTTACTGTGGATTTCCTACAACATGCCTACAACAAAACAAAAAGTTTTGAGATTTCTGGGCATGAGTGGATTTTACCAGAAATTTGCAGCACATTTTAGTAGTACAATTTCTCTATTGACTGAACAATTAAAAACGAACAAGAAGTTTCAATGGATACAGGAGTGTCAGAAGCAATTGACAGTTTGAAAACTGTAACTATGACACCAGTTTTGGCAGTACCCAATTACACCAAGCAATTTAAGTTGGCCATTGATGCAAATGATGTAGGCGTTGGGGCCGTATTGTTACAGAATGACGCTGGAATTGAATAACCGATAGGGCATTTTTCATGAAGGTTGAATGTACAACAGAGAAAGTATTCAATGGTTGAAATGGAAACATTGGGTTTGGTGTTAGCGTTGCAGCATTTTGAGATTTATGTTGTAAACAATTCGTCAGAAACAATTGTTTATACAGACGACAATCCTTTAAAGATTCTGGACAAATTTCTAGACAGAAGTGCAAGGCTATTCAGTTGGAGTTTATTATTGCAACCATTTAATCTACAGATTACACATAAGGCTGGACGAGAAAATCTGATTGCAGATGCATTGTCAAGAGTTTGAAACTTAAAGGGAAAATTGGACATTTAAAACCTGGATACTGAATTGGAATGATGTCTGTTGATATGAAGGATTTCTATTTGTGTGTGTAATAATGCATCTGGTAATGTAACAATGTAAGTACATAGATAAATATAGGTAGTATAAGGTGGGTTAATAAAATGAAGCCATCTTTTTAAATTATTACTTTAAATCTATACCCCACTGATAATTGACCTAACAGAAATAGGTTCTTCATATTCACTATCTAGGCCCCCAACTCTATACACCACCACTAAATCTGGACCTCTGTTCCAAACAAACTCAGCCTACCCAATCTTTCCTTATAGCTAAAATTCTCTGTTCCTGGCAACATCTTTGTGAATCTCTTCTGCACTCTCTAGTAGTCACATCTTTCCTGCAATGCAGTGACCAGAACTGTCCACAGTTCACTAGCTGCTAACAAGTTTTATACAGTTTTAGCATATCCCTACCCCCATTCTTTCCTTTTATTGACCGAGGAATGGAGTACAAGTATTCCATATGCCTTCTTGACCACCTCATCTACTTGTGCTGCTCGTTTCAGGGATCTGTAAATGTGCACTCTGTCTCTACACTTTCCAGAATGCTACCATTTATTGTGTATTCCTTGCCTTATTTGTCCCTCCCAAAGGCATTACATCACACTCCTCTGGAGTGAATTCCATTTGCCACTTTTCTGCCCACCTGACCAGTCCACTGATATCTTCCTGCAGTTTGTAGCTTTCTTCATCACAATCAACCACAAAGCCAATTTTCATATCTGCAAAGTTCATGCTAACAATCCAAATTGGTTGAAACAATTCAGCACGTCAAATTTAGGCATGAAATTATGCATGAAGAATTCACAAGCATACATCAGCTGGTGAACTCCAGATGGTTTCTTGACACAATAAAGGTGAAGGATTAATCTGGATCACTTTGTGAATTTTATTGGCAGGCTATGGATCCCAGTGTAAAATTAGTGCTAAGAGCAAATTTGCTTTATATAGCATATTTATAGCATGCTCTGTAGCTGAGCCATTCAACAATTTATATTGGACAATATTGATGTAGTCAAGAGCCAGAGATAATTTGCATATAATAGGATCCTAGAACCAGCAATAAGATACATTACCATCATGGTATCTGAGTCTCCTGTTCACTAAATAGTGCCATAAAAATTTTTTTACATCCACATAAGTAGGACTTTGATTCAACTTCTAACTGAAAGACTGCTGATAATCAACCTGTTTGGCCACACCATGAATGCACCTTCCATGTCCATCAAGTCCTGAAGAGGCACTTGAACCCAGAGCCTCTGGCCCAGAAATAGGGACACTACCACTACATCATGAGACTGCTGCTATACTGATCTATAGTTTTAGCAATACAGGTACATTTACCATTCGCCATTCTGGAGCAGTTTTTGCAGCCCTGCAGCAGCTCAGCTCTCCTTTGATGGCTCACCTGCCTAACTTTGCATCTTTTGACAATGTTAGCATGTATATTTCAAATAATTGCCAATTTGGGAGGAATTACAAATGGTTTCAAACAATTTCAACTTAATAACCACAACGGATGCTGCTAGAGATTCTAAACCAGCACATTATAAAATGCTTCATTCATATCCCAACATAATTAGCATTAAAACTATAAAGGTTTTGCTGCAGTGGACCTGTTTAAAAAAAAAGCTTCATTTATCCTGTGTTGTTACTAGAGTGTATGCTGTAAAAGCAATGTTTCGTACTTATCTGAAGCTACTGAATCTTTCTTTCTGTACAAATTTGATTTTATTTTGTAGAGAGGAAGTATAACAGTTGAAACAAGTCTGAAGTTGGTTTGCAGAGAGCTTGGAAAATAGTTTTAAAAGGTAGGAATATAATTTCTAGCAGTCATTAAAGTGTAGCACCCAATACTGTAAAAAACAAGAAAACAGCTTTAACAAAAAACTGGAATGGATTAGTGTTCATTAAGTAGAAAAAAAATAAAGTTGGCCATCTGGTAAGTTCATTAACCCAGCTGGGCAATGGGTAAAGTGAGGTTTTTCCAAGCCAGTGTGTTAAATTTGAACAATTGAAATTATAAAGGAAGAGGGGCAAATAGTGAGGTGCATTGGGAAAATACATTAAAAGGTATGAGAGTACATAGGCAATGGAAAGTCTTTAAAGAATTATTACAATTTAGAGCAACTATACATTCCTTCATTGCACAAAAAACCAAGAGTCAGTCAACCGTAGCCAACAAAGGAAGTCAAGGTAAAAGCAAAAAACTGCGGATGCTGGAAATCCAAAACAAAAACAAAAATACCTGGAAAAACTCAGGTCTGACATCATCTGCAGGGAGGAACACAGTTAACGATTCGAGTCCGTATGACTAGGAAAGGAAGTTAAGGATTGTGTAAGATTTAAAAAGGCCCATAGCGTTGCCAGAAATAGTAGACCTGAGGATTGGGAGGATTTTAGAATACAGCGAAGGACGACAAAAAAAAAACTGATAAAGGGGGAATAGAATAGGAATGAAAATGAGCAAAAAACATGAAAATGGACTGTGAAAGCTTCTAAGGGTATGTAAAAAGCAAATGTTTGGCTAAGACAAATGAGGGTCCATTACAGGCAGCATCAAGAGAATTTATAAAGGGAAATAGAGAAATGGCAGAGAAGCTAAATGATTACTTTACCTATTTCACTGAGGAAGATACAAGAAATCTCCCAGAATGAGAGATCCAAGGGACTAGGGAGAATGAGGAATTGAAGGAAATTAGTATTAAAAACACTGTACTGGGCAAATTAGTGGGACTGGAAGGTTAAGTCCCTGGGACCTAATATCCTGATTCCTGGTGTTGAAAGGGGTAGCTATGGGGATAGTGGACACATTGGTGACCATCTTCCAAAATTCTATAGATTCGGGAACGGTTCCTGCAGATTGGAAGGTAGCAAATGTCACCCCATTATTTGAGAGGGACAGAGAAAACAGGAAACTAGAGACCCGTTAGCCTTACATCAATAGTGAAAATGCTAGAAACTAAAGAACAATATATAGACACTTGGATAATAATGATCCATTAGGCATAGTCAACATGGACTTATAAATGGGAAGTCATGTTTGACAAACCAGTTGGAGTTTTTCTTGAGGATGTTACTAACAGAATTGATAAAGGGGAGTCGGTGGACATACCATACTTGGATTTTCAGCAAGCTTTTGATAAAGTCCCCCACAGGAGGTTTGTTAGCAAAATTGAAACACTTGGGATAGGAGGAAGTATACTGGCATGGATTAAGGATTGGCTAACAAGCAGAAAACAGTAGGAATAAGGGTCATTCTCACATTGGCTAGCAATGAATAGTGGGGTACTGCAAGAAGCAGTACTTGGGCCCCAGCTGCTTATACCATGTGATTTAGATCTGGGGACCAAAATGTAATATTTCCAAGTTTGCGGATGACAAAGCTAGGTGGCAATGTGCGTCATAAGGAAGATGCAAAGCAGCTTCAAAAGGATTTGGACAGACCTAGTGAGTGGGCAAGAACATGGCAGATGGAATATATTGTGGAAAAATGTGAGGTTATCCACTTTGGTAGGAAGAACAGGTGGTGAGATATTTGAAAGTGTAGACATACAAAGGGACTTTGGTGTCATCAGTAAGTTACTGAAGGCCAAGATGTAGATGCAGCAGGCAACTAGGAAGGCTAATTGTATGTTAGTCTTTATTGCAAGAAGATTTGAGTACACAGGTAGTGAAATCTTGCTTCAATTGTGCAGAACCTTGGTTAGACCATACCTGGAGTACTGTGTGCAGTTTTGAAAACTTATCTTAGGAAGAATACTCCTGCCATAGAGGGAGTGCAATGAAAGTTCACCAGACTTGTTCCTGGAATAGCTGGACTATCCTATGAAGAGAGTTTGGGGAAGTCAGGCCTGTATTCTCTAGAGTTTCAAAGAATGAGAGATGATCTCATCAAAACCTACAAAATACTTAAAGGGATAGACAGGGTAGCTGCAAGATGTTTCCCCTGGTTGTGGAGTCTAGAACTATGGGACAAAATTTTTAAAATAAGGGGATTGTGAATCTTTGGTGTTCTCTACCCCAGAGGGCTCTGAAAGCTCAGTCATTGGGTATGTTTAGAGATTGACATTTCTAAATACCATTGACATAAAGAGATACAGGGATAGTATGGGGAAAAAGGAATTGAAGTGGATGATCAGCCATGACCATAATGAATGGCAGAGCAGGCTTGATGGCCTACTCCTGATCTTATGTTCTTAAATAAGAACAGAATCCATAAGCAGCAGTTTCTCAACCACAAGAATTAATTTCCACAATCATCCTTGAAAAGATCGAGAAATTCCATAATTCTTTTATTTCACACAAGCAACGCATCCTCAGCTTCAAAAGTAGTAAGTGGATTTAAAGTTTAAACCAAATCAAAAAGATGAAATTGCTTAATATTCCAAGTATATCCCTTTTTGCTGGTCTGTTCTCAAATCAAAATTAAATGGGAAGTTCAGTGTTTGAGACATGCTTATATCTAAATTAATTTGAGACAATTAGCATAAAACGACAACAATTTGATATGCATATCAATAAATATTCTTTATTTGTAAATTCTGCACATTGCGCTTGTACATATTACATCCAAACATCATTTGAAATGGATGTCTATTGTAAAACCTTAAATCAGAAGTTTCATTTTTCTCTGTACACATTTAATGGTAGGACATCTCTCGTCACTAGACATTTGTATAATTCTCACAGTAAAGAGAAACATTTAGTGAGTGGGAGAGGAGAAGCTTTGTTGAAAAGTATAAAGTAAGCTTTTGCAGACATCTGGCTGAATACTGCATAAGCTTCAAGAAAGCAGATGAGCAAAAATGTGCTCCCCACCACCAGCCTGGGAGAGTGTAGAAAGAAAAATAAAAATAAACCACACCACCAATTGTTCAAGGTAAAATTATGTAACAGGAAACAAAAATCTAAATTTCTTAAGATTGAGAGAGAAGGCGCAGTGGTCATTGAGAGTGTTTGTGTAGAAAAGAATAGCTTCTGTTTCAAGCTTTGCTAGTTTACACCAGCTGTCGTCAGCCAACCATTGCAGACATTGTAGTCATTGGAGCGACAGTATTTGTTAAATTTCTCCTTCAGGTGCTGCCGGTATTGTTCTCGGTTGATATAGAAAGATTGATTATTTGTCATAAATGCCTGTATTTCATCTTGGGTAATGAAATTCTCCTCCTCAGAAGTACATTCAGATTCTTCCTGAAAAGTCAAACCAGCAAATTAGAGCAATAATTTATTTACAACACAAGGACTTGTGTACTACAAATCTTGTTAACCAGCAGACAGCTGCAATATTAAAAAGAATGGGTCCATAACTAAGTCATTGACCCGAAACGCTAACAGTCTCTCTCGCCATAGATGTTGCCTGAACTGCTGAGTATTTACAGCATGTGCTGTTTTTATTTTACAACCATTACCATTTTATTTTGGAACTGTTACTGGGGTTATTCAATGAGAACAATGATGAGTGGATTGTAAATTCAAAAAATATTTTGAATTTGCAGTCACCAAAAAAACTGTCCTGTTAGTAACAGAACAAATTGCATAAATGTATAAGTAATTTTTCCATCGTGAGATTGCATGAAGTTTAAGGACATACAAAGGAACCCACACAAAAGGAATTCACTGTCTAAAGTATGAGATATTTTGATGCAACATGACATTTCATAAATGTTCAGCCTCAAACTCAATGTTCACTTCCTTAGCTTTTTCTGGTGATTTGTTCCACAAGTCTAAAACTTACAGGTGATAAAGTTCCACCTGACCTCCGTTTACAGCTTCCTATTTTATCTGCTAGTTAAAACTTTTCCGAAAGTGAATTGGCATTGAGAAGTTCAAAAGAATCAGATCCTGATTATTCACTTAAAACAGAATTGTTCCAAATGAAGAAACTCAATCAAAATAACTAACAGTTAAGAATATTTCATAGGATGCAATTGGGAGGTTTCATTAGATGGAAGGAAGCTAAAAGCTACTGCTCATTTAACTCATCTATTAAATCGAGCATCTCCACCTTTGTCCACTCTTCATTTCAACATTCAATGGGCAGAATTGTGGAGAAACTATAGATCTCATTTTTCAACTTAACGAGAAAACTACATATTTGTCTGAATTGGCTCTCACTGACTGAACAGTAAGATTCAATTCCAATAATTTGAAAACTTTAAGATATGAATCAAGATAAAGACTACAACTGTAGCAACCAACAGTACTAGCAATGACCCAAAATAGCAATGAGTTTTTTTTTTTAAAAAGTGATGATGGTTTCTGTGTAAGCATCAAGGGATATTGTGATAAGGCTGGTAGATGGGGTTGATATATAAAAAAGAACTTGCATTTAATAGAACCTTTCAGGGCCTCTGGAATCGTTTGCTGAATCTAAGACAGCACCTGTGACAACACAGTAATTCTTCAATACTTCACTAAAATGCCAACCTAGGCAAGATGCTCAAATCCTAGAGTGGAATTTGAACCCTATCTTCAGATTCATGATGAGCCCATTATCACTTAGCCTAGTTGGCAAGTTTGTTGGGACCAATACAGTACCTAACTTTTGGTTTAGAAATACTAAAAAATAAATTTAGTTATGCTTGAAGCACATAGCTGAACAAAATAAAAATCACTTTGTGGCTATTTTGCCTTAGAAGTGCAGAAAAAATGTGCAAATCACAAGGCATTGGCCTAAAAATCATGTGAACATTTCTCAGGAGTACAAATGAGAAAACTTCAAGTGCCATCGAATCTTGCATTTTAGTTGATTGTTAGCATTTCATTTGGCAAAATGTTAGAATTAACTCCATCTAGTGGTGACCTATTACATCAAAAGAAATGATCAGGTGGACAGATTTGAAAATATTGAAATGCGACTTTAGTGTTGAAGACCCTTGCATCAGAATGAACTATCGCACCACCAGTGTCTCCCTTTCTTTCCAAAATTTGAATTATGTAAAATCACAAAAAAAAATTGTTCCGATATATCATGTCTAATTGAAACTTGATTAAAATACAGCTCGGCCTGCTGCTATGCAGTGAGCCAATAAATTATTTGCCCTACACCCGCATAATTAAAATCAGATTTAAAATCACAGCCTTTTGGCACTGTCCTGTGGCATTTGCTGAAGATTTATAATACCTGGCTGACCTCATATGTGAGAGATAGGTGCTTTGAAGGCTTTTCTAGCATTATTCTTCCTTCAGAGTCTTGCAATGTATGCTAGTTGAAAATACATAGAAACAATGCAGTTTTGTTCTCATTAATTACACATTTTGGGCTATACTCACTTATTAAAAAGTGGAAAACTGCATTATCCCAAAATCAATAATGTAGTTTGGCAGAGAGACATATTACATTAGAATTATGTACATTTCCCCAATTCTCTCACCTGGAATATTCAACTATTGAAACTAATTTTGATGTAAAACAATTTAAAAACAAGAGTCAAATTTAATCAATTTTAACTGGTAAGTTGCACTGTTTCTGGTGCAACTTGTTTTGGCAATTTTGGACCATTCAGCCAAAGAATTTTAATTCTCATCTTGGAAGTCAAAAAGATGCTCTCCTCCACTAACAACTTTTAAAACTTCAGTGAATTTCCTAAACTATTTAGGTCAATTTGTTCACTTATGTTGATACTTTCATGTGGTAGGACTGTAAAAAAAAATGTAATTAGTACTTCATTGAAACAGATCTCTTTGCACTAGTAAGGTGGAAGAATGAATATGTATAAATCTCTTCAGTAAGTTTACAAAGTCTAGAAACAATACGTAAGCACAGTTCTAAGCTTTCTTCTGAAATATAAAGTGAATTGCTGACCATAATTTTTATTACTATATCTAACTGGATACCAGTTAGTAAAAAATAATTTAACTGTTTAAACATTATGAATTACAATTTCCATACTTACAAGTAGTTCCTTTAAGGTTTTTGTGCCTCTTCCCCAGTCAGGCAGACAGGGTGGTGGAATTTGTGAAGATTGTGAAAAATGCTTTTCTGACAGTATCTGTGCTACCCAAGCTGGCTGCTGGCCACCTTTCTCTAATGAGTTACAGCTATCTTTGGTTTTGTCATGATGTAACTCATTATGAAAAGTGTTACCCAAGTTTTCTTGTCTGCTTAGGTCCATGTTACAATCTCCAGTATTTTCACTCTAAGGAGAAAACATGGAAAAAAAATTAGAATTTGAGCCTTTGGACTAAAAATGTTAACATTTTTATTTTTGGTTTCATTTAAAATAGAAAACTTGAGACTAAAGGAGAATAGGTTCCTGAATGCACAATTTAAATCAAAAACATATGTCCAGTCACCTCAGGAAATACATCCAAATCTGAAGGAATGATAACCAAATCCACAGGACACAAACATGCTTAGGAAGTGTGCTTAGGCATTGCAGTCATTCTCAATGGTCTCCCAAGGATAGGAAAGTTCCAGTAACTTAGAGGGGAAAATATATGCCTAATCTGGTTAAAAATAGAGAATGACTATGTTCATTATAGTTGCAAGAGTTAAAATCCAGGTTTCTAAAAAGATATTGCTCTCAAAAATGATTGGAGTATATGCCACAAAGTTGCTAACTTTGGAAAATTTAGTTAATTCCACTGAAAGATCCACTTCTGATGGGGAAAGGCAGAGGATGAAATACTTATAGTATTAAATATTTACAGCATTAGTTACATTTCCCAGGCACATCTATGAAACGGCCTAAGACCACCAAAATACTTACATCATCGTCACATTTTACACCTTTGCCTTTCTTCTTTTTCTTCTTGTTTTTGCCTTTTGTGTTCTCTTCAGCAGCATTGGCCCAGCATTCTACACAACTGTCCACACCATCCTCCTCTTTGTCCTCTACACAGTGATGTACACAAGTGTCATCGCCTGACAAACGTGCAAAAACATTAACTATGTTCATATATTCCATTGCAGTTTCCCACTAAGCGCAACAAAAAAATTGGGCTGGATGCTGTAAGCGAGCAACACTAAAATTCAGAATATACCTTCACATGTACAAAATGGCTCCTTCAAGTATGCGCATTTAGAAAAAACATCTGCTGTCAGATTTCCAATCAACCTAGTTTTCATAGCATAATTTTAGAAACCCAATAGCAACTACACAGCACAGGTGCTACCACAAAGTAATTTTCATTGCCTAACAAAGTTGAAAAAAAAAACAGGTCATGTTTAAACCTGAACAATTGAAATTTTGTCAGTTTAATTCCTATACCAGGGGTTGGCAATCTTTTTATATTTGAAGAACCCTTCCTTAAAAAAAAAACAGCCTAGAACTATTGGAGCCACCAAACAAGAATACAGTATTTCTAAACCAAGTACATGGCAAATTGCCAAGTACCTGTTATAATGCATAAATTCAACACTTATTTTATATGCAAATGATGTACTGGTAAAAAGAATCAAAACCACAAATATACCTAACTCTGAATCGTCACTTGTTTTGACTTGACTTTAGATTTTTTCTCCCTTGCATCTAAAGTATAAGCATGTTCAAGTTTAAATGTGTCAATTTGCATGAATTATGTACATGTATATCAGAAAAGAATGTAAAAAATGGTTAGTCATATTAATTTAATGGAAAGCAGCATGTTTCCACTGAATAGAAAAGTAAAAAGACAAAAGATAAAAATGCTTTTTTAAAAGCAGATCTTGTAAAAATTGAACATGTTCACTATAATTTTGTCAGTAAAATCTTTAAAACAAACTAAGGCATGGGACAATTTTTTGGGTATTGATTCTCATGATAAAAAACCTACTAATAGCACAGAATAATTAATTGTCTCAGTTGTATTAGAAACCGTAACGGCCACAGCCATAAACCTGTTTCTCGAACCAAAGGCATTATCTATAACCACACTGTCAAGGTTGGTTGGTTGGTTTGAACTAATTTAATCTTAAAATCACAATTACCATATATTTTCTAAAATAATCCCTAAAAATTATTTTGCAGTCCAACAGAGTAGAAACTAACTTTGATTAAACAAATAAATAACCCAAAACAAGGAACTAGACATAAACATTTTTCTTATTATCATTTTCTTGACTGATGGATTTTTTTCTGAAGAAGGTTATCATCATGATAATGTGACCCAAATGCAAAAGATTGGGACCTGCAATTGAGATGTTAAAGAGCTGCATGCAGCATGAGTTGCCAACCCCTGTTCTAGAGAATGTCAGATATATATTTCATCCATTTATTTAAATATTGTTAAGTCAATATGCTGTTTTCAGGAATGCTCCAAGAATTTTAGTATCACTAACCTGTTTCATCATGATTGCAGATACCTTCAGTGCAAGCTACATCTGACCCTTCTCGGGAACCAGTCTCACTACCTTCCATGCTTGATGAGTAACCACAGTCACTACCATTACAGTGTGGGGATAAACCTGAGTGAAAACAAAAAGATACAAAGGAGAAGCTTCAATGAAACCTGTGTCCACAATATTACTTTTAAGATTAAACCTTACTTGTATAGAAGTATATCACTTCATGAGCTTTGTACTGGGTACAACTACTTGTTAATTTTCTTCACTATTTCCTGACGAAAGTGGCTTAAAGATGTTTACTTCTTCAGTTTTGTGTCACTTAAGCTTCCATACAACTATAACATTATTTTAATTAATAAACAAAAGTCTGGATTCCAGCAGCTTTGGCTCCAGAGCAGCTTTGCAACAGCAGCCTGGGGTAGTGTCTTCAGTCATTGCCTGTCCTACAACCAAGCTTCATGCAACATCTGCCCAAACAAACAGTCAATTTAGCAACATGTAAGTTTGCAGGTTGAAGGCCTGCTTCAGGTAGTTACTTCAGTGCAGTGCTGAAGTGCTACATCAGAACGTGGTGGAGCAATAAACAAACAGAGGCCTTGTCTGTTGATTAAGATCATCACAGCATTAGTCAAAGAACATAGCTATTTCAGTGTCCTAACCAACATTCTTCCCTAATGACCACCAAAAATAGATTAGCTATTTATTCACTTGCTGCAATACCCATATTTCAAAGAGTACTTTGAGGCATTTGAAGATAAAAAGGAACTATAAATTATTATTTTTTGAACAAATAGGCTACCAGGATAATCTAAAGCCCTTGCTCAAAACAAGGCCAAAGCAAACAAGTACAGTAACCAGCCAGAATCTCAGGCTCAGCACTTGTTTAATTAAAAAAAGTCAGTTACCGGTTACACTCATCTAAAATGGTCTAGTACCATTAGAAGATTTTACGAAACAAAAGCTTCATCTCTGAATTGGCAAGATATTCTTCTACAAACATTGGGTACAACATGTACATACCTTTCTTTGTTTTGGGTGATCCAAGTAGATTTTCACTGCCAGGGCACGTGCATGAGGTACTTTCATTTGTAACAATTACTTCAACTCTACCATTTGCATCTTCTATGGTGCCACAGTCTTTACAACTACTCTCTACTGACTCGGATGTTGCCTGGAATGACATTTAAATACAGTATCCAATTAAAACAAAATGATTGCCCTGGAAAACATACCATGGCTCTTTTAAGAGTGGTGTCTCCAATAGGACTGGAGTGGTTAAAAAGGGGACACCAGATCCAGGTAATTATAGGCTTGCAAGTTTAAAATCCATTTGTATTGTATATTTGGAATATTTAAAGATCACCTAATTTCTAGAAGAATAAAAAATAGATGCAGCCAATATGGATTTCTGAAAGAAAGGTCGCCCTTGACAAACTCAACAGTTGAGGTGGTAACAAATATAGTGCATGGAATAAATGCAGTGGATGTGGTGCACATGGTCTTTCAAAAGCCTTTAACAAGATACCACAGCCCTGAAGATGAGGGCAGAAAACAAAAACGGTTTAGAAAGGAAGGAAGGAATTAAAGGCAGCCTTCTCAGTGGCTGGAAGATGGGTAACATTCCCCCAGAGGGATCTGTCATGGGAAGGCTTCACTGTATATCTCAACAACTTGGATACATGGTTAAAGGAAATGCTGCCCAAATTTGTAGGCAAAACTGAAATGAGGTATAGCAAATATTTGAAGATCAAAAGGAACTGCAAGCAGATATTGAAGAAATGGGCAAGAACAAAACTAGGATGTATTCAGTAGCTTTTGAAGTGAGGGGTGATACATTTTGGTATACAAATAAAATTATACTTGAATGGGAAAAGCTAGGTGATGTGGAAGAACAGGGGGATTTGGAAAGGTGGATTCAGGTTCACAAGACCTTAAATAGTTGCACCTCAAATAAATATGGCAATATAAAAGCTAATGGAATACTCAGTTTAATGACAAAGGATATAATAAAAGACAAGTTGCAATAGTTAATCAACCACAGTAAGATTTAAGTGAAGTAGTGTGCAGAGTTTTGGGTTCCACAGTGTAGGACAGATAGAGGCAAGAGGGTACAGCACAAATTCATTAAATGCTGCCTGGTAGGAGATAACAAATACAAAGACGGGGATGAAAAAAACTGGCGCTGTTTTCATCATATTTGATGATAATGGAGTAATTGGGTAGAGATGTTTAAAATTCTTAAGAAATGGGACAGGGTGAACAGAAATAGACCATTTCCAGTGGTTGAGGGGCTAAACAAAGTACATTGAAAACAGATTAAGTACAATAGATTTAGTATGGAAAGAGAGTTCTAAGGTTGTGGAATGCACTACCAAAAGCCTGGCGTTAAACATTGATATGATTTCTGCTCTAAAGAATAGGGATGATAGATGCTTGAAGGGAATGGGACAAAGTCATGGGTACAAAGTATACATAACCTGTTTGTGTGGAGTATAGATACCAAATGAACTGGTTGAGCAAAAGGGTCTGCTTCTTTCATTTGTTGTAACTTCTATGCAATTCTTGGCAATATACAATCCAAGGGCTGACTCACTTAAGCCCTTGGACTTTACAGCCAACAGGCAGTCCCAATAAAAGGGAAGTCCAACAAAATATTCTCCAGTAATTATCATCCAGAGACCTGAAAGGCAGGACACCATGTATACAAAACTAACTTGCAAGAACATAATGTTTAATGTCTCTTAATCACATACACCAGCTATTACTTTGACCATTGTCAATTAACAAATATGGCAAACGCAAGATATCTCAAAGCAGAGAGAGAGAGAGGGGGGGGGGGAGAGAGAGAGAGAGAGAGAGAGAGAGAGAAGAGGGAGAGAGAGAGAGAGGGGGGGGGGGAAAGAGAGAGAGAGAGAGAGAGAGAGGGGGGAGAGAGAGAGAGGGGGCGAGAGAGAGAGAGGGGGCAAGAGAGACACCTCAGTTATCGTGAAGATATGGAAGAGACCTGGAAGGAGGCAAGCCTGCTCCTTACTAGCCAATAAATTGTATAATTGCAGCAGATAAATGGAGTGGAAAAACTGAAATTAATGTATTCAAATAGGCATACTGCCAATGAACAGGTTACATTTTACTTACTATCAGTAGTTATGGGCCATCATTGACAAAAAGGCAAGGATCAGAAATCCAACTTGTGCACACAAGGACTGTTGGATCAATTTAACAATTTGAAAGTTAATAATAGTATTCTACCTACCTCCTCTTGGGCCTTAGTTTCTCCTGGAGTTTGAAGTGGAGTAGATATTTCACAGGCACATTTATTTTTACGTCTGTTCTTCCGTTTTTGACGCTTCTTTTCTTGCTTAAGCTCTCGAACTCTCTCCTCTTCAGAGAGCTCCTCACAAAGCTGCTCCAGTCGACTAATACCTTGCACTTTTTCAATTGCCATCTACAGAAGAAAGTTCATTTTTCTTTTATAAACATTACTAAAAAAGCTATTAGTCTATAAAAGCAAAATTTCAAGATTTATGTATCCATTTTACCAAAATATGGTTTCCTTACAGCTCCTTCACTGGTTAGAAAAAAGGGCAGGAGACCAGATATTCACCATTTAGGCTCGTAGTATACTCAAAGCATACTACTAGTACACTTTGGTCACCCCAATAAAATCTCCAACTTGTCTATGCTTCCAAAAGTTTGTACGTCTCATTTCAGAATCCTATTCTTCTCGTTGTTGAAAAATGGAAGGCCTTTGTGATCAAGTTACCTCGAGTCAAATATTCCGTGAAAGTTCTGTATTTTAGGAGAATCCTACAATGACTATAGACTACTTACACATGCATTTTTCTGCAGTGAGAAATTTAGTTAAAACAATTATATACTGCAATATTTTTATTTTTCTCACCCTGTCCGCAAGGTGGTGTTCTAGTCAATTGAAGTTGGAAATTATTTTTGGATATGTCCAAGCCATGAATTCTCAAGTAGTACTTGCCAAGAGTTGAAGGAACCTTTTGGTTAACACCCAGGAAATAGTACTACCATTTTTCCAGTTTGAGAGAAATTTGATATCTATAATTTCTCAAAAGCAGCTGCACTGTTGCTCGCATTTTAACATGTAGAGAACGAACTGGGACTTTTTCCACCACTTCATACCTTAAAGCTCTGCATTGTTAGTGCCTCAGTTTAACTGAGTGGCAGACCCACAGAACAGTCCCAAGTGTTTAATTACTACCCAGGCACCCTCTAAGTGCACGTGGATCTCAAAAGAGGATGGATCAAGCTTAATTGCAATGCAGTCAACTTGATAACATCAAGGCACACACGAGTTACATGAGCTAGCCAAGAATGACCAGGGTTTATGGAACCACTCCCCTGCAGTTACTGACTGGAGGGGGATGGGAAATAAATTCAATGGAAGCCCCAATGTAAATTTACATGATATAAAAAAAAACTTTAGAAATAACTTGAGTAATGTGTATAAAAACACAAAAAAGCACGTATAAAATAGGAATGGATTAAAAAAGTGTTGGAGTTGACCACATGTTTGGATCATAAAAGTTTTAATTGCCAACCAAATATTTATTGGGCTCAAAAGCAATCCAAATCCAGGTTCAGAGGGGTCTGTGGATATGGAAAGGGTGTTCCCCCTTGTGGGAGAACCTAGAACTAGCGATCACTATTTAAAAATACGAACATATAAAATGGGAGAAGTAGGGCATTCGGCCCTTCGAGCCTGCTCCGCCATTCAATAAGATCATGACTGATCTGTTTGCGTTTTGAATTCCATATTCCCACCTAACCACAATAACCATTGAATATTTTTAAGGTAGAGGTTGATTTGATCCCAGAGATAAAAACAAAAAATTGCGGATGCTGGAAATCCAAAACAAAAACAGAAATACCTGGAAAAACTCAGGAGGTCTGGCAGCATCGGCGAAGAGCAAAGTTGATGTTTCGAGTCCTCATGACCCCTCAACAGAACTGAGTAAAAATAGTGAAGGGGTGAAATATAAGCTGGTTTAAGGGGGGGTTGTTGGGACAAGCAAGCAGTGATAGGAGGAGATAACCAAAAGATGTCACAGACAAAAGAACAAAGAAGTGCTGAAAGTGGTGATATTATCTAAAAGAATGTGCAAATTAAGAGTGGAGAGCAGGACAAGCAAGGTAGCTCTAGTGGGGGTGGGGTGAAATAATGATGGGTGGAATACATTTAAAAATAATGGAAAAGGGTAGAAAAAGAAAAATCTATATAAATTATTGGAAAAAACAAAAGGGAGGGGGAAGAAATGGAAAGGGGGTGGGGATGGAGGAGGGAGTTTAAGATCTAAAGTTGTTGAACTCAATATTCAGTCTGGAAGGCTGTAAAGCGCCTAGTCGGAAGATGAGGTGCTGCTCCTCCAGTTTGCGTTGAGCTTCACTGGAACAATGCAGCAAGCCAAGGACAGACATGTGGGCAAGAGAGCAGGGTGGAGTGTTAAAATGGCAAACGACAGGGAGGTCTGGGTAATGCTTGCGGACAGACTGAAGGTGTTCTGCAAAGCGGTCACCCAGTCTGCGTTTGGTCTCCGCAAGCATTACCCAGACCTCCCTGTCGCTTGCCATTTTAACACTCCACCCTGCTCTCTTGCCCACATGTCTGTCCTTGGCTTGCTGCATTGTTCCAGTGAATTTCAACGCAAACTGGAGGAACAGCACCTCATCTTCCGACTAGGCACTTTACAGCCTTCCGGACTGAATATTGAGTTCAACAACTTTAGATCTTGAACTCCCTCCTCCATCCCCACCCCCTTTCCGTTTCTTCCCCCTCCCTTTTGTTTTTTCCAATAATTTATAGATTTTTCTTTTTCCACCTATTTCCATTATTTTTAAATGTATTCCACCCATCGTTATTTCACCCCACCCCCACTAGAGCAACCTTGCTTGTCCTGCTCTCCACTCTTAATTAGCACATTCTTTTAGATAATATCACCACCTCTTTGTTCCTTAGTCTGTGACATCTTTTGGTTATCTCCTCCTATCACTGCTTGATTGTCCCAACAACCCCCCCCTCCCCCTTAAACCAGCTTTTATTTCACCCCTTTCCTATTTCTACTTGGTTCTGTTGAAGGGTCATGAGGATTTGAAACGTCAACTTTGCTCTTCTCCGCCGATGCTGCCAGACCTGCTGAGTTTTTCCAGGTATTTCTGTTTTTGTTGATTTGATTCTCTTGTCTAACAAGAATCTATGACCCTGCCTCTACCGCCTTGAGGCAGAGTTCCAAAGCTGCACAACCCTCAAAATATTTTTCCTCATCTCTATCCTAAAAGGGCAACCCCTAATTTTAAAAACAGTGCCTCCCAGTTCTGAACTCACCCACAAGTGGAAACATCCTTTCCACACCCACCTTGGATTCAGGATCTTATTTACTTCAATCAAGTCATCCCTCACTCTAAACTCCAGCGGAAGAAAGCCCAGTCTGTCCAACCTAGCCTCATAAGGCAACCCGCTCATTTCAGGTATCAATCTAGTAAACCTTCTGTGAACAGCCTCTCAGCGCATTTACATGGGGACTAAAATTGCACACAATATTGGAGATGTGATATCACCAATGCCTTGTATAACTGAAGCATTACATCCTTACTTTTATGGTCAATTCCTCATAATAAAGTGCAGCATTTCGTTAGCCTTTTTAATTACTTGCTGTACCTACATACTAACTTTTTGTGGCTTATGTACTAGAACTAGATCCCTCTGCACCTCGGAATTCTGCAGTCGTTCTCTGTTTAAGTGATACTCTGCTTTTTTATTCTTCCTGCCAAGGTGAAAAGCTTTACATTTTCACACATTATACTCCATCAGATTTCTGCCCACTCCCTATATCCGTCTACAACCTACTTATGTCCTCTTCACAACATACTTTCCTACCTATGTCATCTGCAAAATTAGATACCATGATTTCATTCCCCTCATTGAACTCATTGTTATAAATTGTAAAAATAAGGGTCTCTCATTTGAGAGAAAAGAGCATAAATTTTGAAGGTAGTGAGCTATTGGAATGCTCTTCCCCAAAAGGTAGTGGAAGCAGAGTCTTTAAATATCTTTAAGACAGAAGTAGACAGGGTCTTGATAAGCATGGTGGGGTGAAAGGTTATCGGCTGCAGAGTAGAGGCTACAAATCAGATCAGCCATGATCTTATTGAATGGCGGAACAGGCTAGAGGGGCTGAGTGGCCTACTCCTGCTCATAGTTCCTATGTTTGTAAATAAAATCAACTACATTGGAAATTTTTGGCAATTTTCCTGTGCTTTCTTTTCCCTAAACTAATTTATTAGCTGTAGCAGGGATGAAGGATTGGAAACAGCCTGGACAAGAGAAGGACCCAACACCTGATGTTTTATTCTGACTGATGCAGGGTATACGCTCTCTAATCTTCTCTTCCCCTAAGGAGGTACCTGGCATTGGTTTTGTTTCCTTATTGCAATACTATTGACACTTCCAATTCATTGTGATGGTCTTCCACCATTTTCATTTGTTTCAATAAGATAAAATGCAGGGAATATAAAAATAGTTGATAGAGGAAAGCATTCTAATTTCAGAATATTCAGTACTCAAATTGCATTTAAAACAGCCAACCACATTTTACATTAGTAATCTAACACTGTACCTCAAAGCTTTTGCGCAGTGCATCAATACCAAGGTAGAAGAGCATTTGCCATGTCTGTTCTTCAGCTCGTAACTTTTGCCAAATTCTGTGCAAGCGTTCATACAGATGAATACCAAGACATGTAAGGACTTCTTCTTGTGCAATGTCTATAGTTTTTGCATGCCGCTCCCTCCGCCTAAAAGCAATACGACTGGTTAAATTACTTTTTAAAAAGGTACTTGTTCCAACCTACACAACTTAACATCTTCAATATACGTTCAGAATGGAGAGTTATAGTGCAGTTATAATGTATTTAGAAATGGTAAATACCACATTGTTTATATAACATTCAAATGTCACAATGACTTATACAGCTTGTTCCAGAAAAGAGTCAAAATGTTCACTGTACAAGAACCTCGCTATTGGACCATATGTTATACCGCACCAAGAATGAAGTATTGATTAGATTCAACTTAGCATTCAGGTGACATGATGCAGTACATGGAGCATCTAATGCAGAACGGATTTAATGGCCTGCATTTTTTCCTCCATTTCTTCTGGAGACTTAATTCCTCTTTCCATACATTTCCAGCAATAAATAAATGTCAGGTGCTCTAAATGCCCACTCATTTGGGCTAACATTAATGTGAGAAATATATGCAAGTAATTTTGATTGTTAGCACTTTGGCAACACTAATATCAAGAATACTGTTGCATTACTGGCATCTGAAGTTGCTAAGGAAGGAGGATTTAAAATGGCCTTAAAACCTACTGCAAAATGTACTATGGAATCAAGAAACCAAAAAAAACAATTGCCTAAACACGTTGCTATGCTAAACTTCAAATGCTATGAAAGTTTTCCTATTTTCTTAGCCCATCCAACAGACAACTGTTCAAGGCCACAGAAGATCCAGAAATAACTTGTAAAAAGTCAGGGTGCAGCATGGACTGTGTCTTCAAATTGGGATCGCTCAATTTAGAAAAATAAACTTTATTCTACCCTAACAAGACACATGATTTTCCCCATGATCACAACCTAAGCCACATTAAAAATTTGTGAAGCATTCAGGAACAATGCCCATGATAGAAATTGAATCCTCTTCAAAAGAGCCTTTAAGCCACCCTCCAACTGCCATCCACAACTTTCTTTTTGATCATGGAAACAGGCGACCTGCCCCCATGTCTTGGCGTTGCTGGTGTGGCGCGCACACATGTTCAGTTTCCTCCCTCATGTGAGCAGTCTCTCAAAGTGCCCTGGAACAGATCTAGATCTCTCTGCAAGTTACAAACAAATGCTGTAAAGCTTCAGTCAATTACTGCTGTAGCCTTAAAATAGAAGCGATTATTGAATTCAGCACAAGTATTTTAGTTACATCATGACTAGAGTAAATGCAATTTTTTTTTTTTTAAAAAAAGCAACCAAAAGCGCTAGATAGCCCACTCTAGCAAATTACATACTCATACCCTCCTGCGAACTCTGGCTCAGCACGGCCCAAGAGATGTGCAATGAAGTCAGTCTCACAGCAGACATGAATGTGTCGTTCATGGGGACAGCAACGTAGACCCTCATACAGAGCTGCACAGTAGCCCTTTTCTTTGCTGCAATCCAATTCCCCAATGAGAATGTTGTATGCTCGCAGTACTTTATTTTTACAATCCGTGCAAAACCTGCAAGAAAAAGCTCATGTGAACCAGAAATTTAAGAACATTACGGTTGCCTAGATAAATGCTGTGACTTTTCCTCAATAGCTTCTGACTAACTTATATCTAATTAATTTCAATTGTTAATTCTGCACAGAACAGCATGCAGCATCCTTGTGCTAGATTACAAACCTGTGCTTCCGTAGGTAAGTCTCTAGTGTTTCCAAAAGACAACTGGAGTCAATTAATACTACTTCATCCCTACATTCTTGGGACATTAGCTCCCACACATCCATCCAGCAACCCCTGTTAATATAAACAAAGACAACATGATTTTCTCCATAATTTACAAAAAGCATCTGGCCCATTTAGATTACACGTCACTACAACATACATTTATGCTAGATAACAATTATCCAAACTTGCCACCATTCTGGTTTGATGGTTTCCAGAATCAGTTAATTTATGATCTCTGAACAAAACAAAATTGATCTGCATATGCAATAGTGCCACTTGTAATATGCACTCATCCAATACTGTAACCATAAAAAAGGGAAAATGCTTGAACAGATCCACAGAATCATTTCTGATTTATGCTATAATGCAAGGAGCAAACAATTGACTTTGAAATTAAATGATTATTTGGTAGCTCAAATTTTCCAATCCTAAGGAAGACTTAGATCTTTAGGAGCCATGGTGAGCATCGCCCAATGTGAAGTAATAAAGCTAAATACAAAACCAGAATAGAATATCAAATTACAGAAGCTTAACAAAGTTTTAGAAAGCATTGTTCAGCACTTGCTACTCAACTGTATTTACATGTCATTAAAAGCTTACATTAGGGTATTAAAAACAAAAGTGTATATAGGGTGAGCACCAAGTAGGATTAAAGTCTAGAAAAGATAATGGGTTAGGGGAAGGAAGAGAAGGAAAAAATATTAAAGCAAAGAAACCAACTTGTATTTATATAGTGCCTTTCCACATTTTCAGGACATCTCAAAGCACTTAACTATCAATTAATTTGGGGTACTCATTTGCCATGTAGGCAAACACAGCAACACCCCACAGACAGTAATGAGTTAAATGACCAGACGTGTTTAAGTGCAACAAAAATGAAAAACGTTGGTGACACTCAGCATGTCAAGCATAGTATCTTTGGAGAATCTGGTTCTGATGAACAATAATTGCCTGAAACGTTAGCTTTGCTTCTCTTCGCAGATATCATGGCCGACTTGAATGTTTCTGACAAAATCTGTTTCAGATTTTCAGTATCTCCAGTATTTTGTTTCATTTGTCTTAGTGTTTTGGTTGATCCTGCATTACGTATTGGGACTTGAACCCACAACCTTCCGTGACACAAGGCTGACAAAATTATGCAGAAAAGATCATAAAAATAAATTTATATTATTTAGAGTACCCCAAGAAAGCAGGAATTCAGCAAAAAACAAATTCAGAACATATTATTCTAAATTTATTGTTCAATAATCTACAAAAACTGAAGCTATTCAAAACAACTTAATGCAAGGAGTGCTAATGTACTGAAGAAATGAGCTTCAGTGGGCTAATGATGTTTACCCAAAGCAGTTACTTTAACTGGAGACCGGGATAACTAAAATCATAACCAAATTTCTTGCACAGCAGATCATTTTTAATATACATCTGATAACATACAATGGTGGATTACTGTCCCAAATAAAAATGTGCATTATGCTGCACTTAACATTAACAATTTCTCAATATTTTACAGGGTTGCCAAGCTTAATTAAGGGTATTCAACTAAAAACAGTTGTGAAACCAGGCGGTGAAATTATAGAATGCTATTCCTTTAACCCAACTACAATTTAACATTTCTAAAGAAAACCAGAGGTCAAGGAGCAACTGCATACATAATCTAGCTGCCTTTCCCCAGTCAACCAGTGTACAAAATAAAATATCCAAAGTAGCAAAAGTGATCAAGATGTGGCTGAGGCCACCTTTGGACACTGCAGTTTGCCCAAGTCAACACAGCTTGCCCAAGTCACAGTTGCAATACATTGTAAAAGGCATGTGTATTTCTATTGCCTTAGCAACAGAAAAATCAGTTAGTTGCCTCCCTGCATCAGCCAGCACAACCCCAAAGTTGCAACATAAATGCACTGATTCCCTACAACAAAATTAACCCAAATTACTCATGATCAAATCACTTGTTTGACCAGTCATTTAAACACAGCTTCAATACTCACTTGGTGTTGCCTACTCCCTAGCCTATGCATAATGCTTTGCACAAGCCAGAACTCAAATCTAATTTGTTTTTTTGTATTGGATGGAATCAAAGGCTACATATTTCCAACTGTTATGGTCTGACCAAAGTTCTCCTGCAATTCCAGTTTTGGAGGATTATTTTTTTCTTGTAGCAGTTTTGCTCGCAACTCTCAAGATTAGGTCTCCTACTCTTGGGTTTTATGATATTCTATCCGTACTGAAGCAGCCCTACGAGTGAGGCTCTGGTTCATAAACTATGCTCGAAAGGATACCATTTCATATGTATTTCTTAAAATTAAATGCATGATTTCCATTTGAGTTTTATTTTAAAAAAAACTAGCAGAGGTCATCATTTTGCTAGCTAGAACTTCCTACACATTGACAGGCCATTTATTCCATTTCTAATCCCAAATGCAAGATGGTCTAATTATTTATAAAATGGAATTGCTGACATTTACCCTACTTTTTTTTTTAAAACCTAGCCATTGGCACTGCTAATATTTCCATAGGACTTCAGTAGGAAGGTAGCCAATATTGAAACTGGTTTCTACATAGAGATGAAATTATAAAATTCAATACTTGAAATGTGATAGAGTATTCAACAGGTTACAACAGAGTATAGTTAGATAAGGGTTCAATGTTGGACAGAACATTTCTATTTGCGGCTTCAGCTTGATAAATTCAGATGATTTCCAAAATAAGCACCAATAAAAAGATATCCATGCCAGGGATTAGTTTCTCATCAGTTGCTTTGCAAACTACTGGCAACCTAAATAGCCATTATTCCAATGCAATTATTAGCAGGAATGACAGAAACACTGTTTACTAGAACTCTACAGTAGCTATACTAACCTAACATGTGATCCTAGCACATTTTTCATTTAAGTCAGTAACGCATAGGCACAGGACCAAGTTCATGTTGCTTGAACTAGCAATACCCCAACCACCTCCAAGTCTGGTGACCAATCATCTTGAATTTTCATAAGCAGTCTGAATTGAGCTTGCAAGTAAACTACCAAAAATAAAATTTCTTATATTAGTGACTACACTTCAAAAGGTGTTTACTTGATCTAAAGATTTTTGTGATGTCTTGAGATCATGAATGGCACTATATAAATGCATCTCTCTCTAAATGCACTGTTTGCTACTGAACCACAACTTCAATACCTCATCTTTGCTAAGTTATCTGATTGTCAATGACATAAAAGACCTTTAAAAAAGGTTTAAGGGGGAGGTGGGGAAAAGGTAAAAAGCCAGGGTTTCCACCTGACTCCTGTCCCAATAGTCCCACCATCTGCAATAGAGAAAGAACGTCAAGTTAAACTCATGCATCCCTTGCTTAAATAGCCTGCCAACATTCATCATCAAGAATAGCCACTTATGCAAGGGATCAGAGGGCTACCAGCATACATTGAACTAAAGCCTCAAAATAAACAATGTATCTTTTATTTGGGGGGGGGGGGGGGGGAGAATTAGGGAAGAACAAACCAATAGAAAAAAAATACCATATGACGGGAATGTAAATTCCAGTTTCACAAATACAAATAGAATTAATAGATAACCATGCCCCCCAAAATGATAATTATTCATGTCTCTTGGATGTGTAAAGCATGCTTTCAAATGCAGTGCAATTTAACCTGTTCTGAACAATACATGGTTAAGGAAGCTTTACTAGATAAATATTTTACTAGAAGTACGGTTAGACAATCATTTCTAACTCTCTTAATCCAGCCCCACCTTTAACCTGTGCTTCTGCCATGAGATATAACAAGTTACAAGAGAAACATGCATCGGAGTTATGTCATGCTGTCATATCCACTAGCTATCACAAACCAATAATTTAATGTTTGCTACTGGTCAATTTCTAAAAGCAAGCCTCTGCATGCTTATTTTGAAAATAGTCATTAAATTAATTTAGTAAGCATCATGCCAATAAGATAGTAAATCAACATTCAGTAATAATTGTTATTAACAATGTACTTTGCAAAAGGAATTGTGTTTGATGGCAAGGATAAATTTGGTTAAAAGCCAAGTATGAACATGACATGTTAATGTTTATAAGAGTACTATGCACCTCAAATAAACTACCTCTACATTTATCTCCCTGTTACCTGTGTGGTGGCTGAAAAGGTCCAAAGTGAAAAAGGATGCTACATCTGACTTCCTTCTTGCTGTCTCCATTACTTTTCTTATCTGACCCTAGTGCTCTCTCTGCGTTTCCACTGCCACTGTTCCCTTCACTGTAATTTGCAGAAGAGTTAACAGGCTCAGGATCATTTATGCATATATCTTTCTACCCTTCACCTATAAAGATGTACATCAAGTGTATTAAAGATACCAAATCCTACAACTTTTACTGCATTCTGAAACAAATTTCAGAATTCAAATAACTTAACACATTGTTAAATGGGGTGCTTTGGAAAACCAGCCCATTATAAAGCCATGACATCACAGATGTTGGAATGCAGCTTCATTTCCCTACTTTAAGTTGTCAGTCTTGAGCATGCATTTTTAAGAGGCATATCAAGGAAGGAAGGAAGACAACTGAATCTCTGGGTACATAACTAGCTGAAGCTGCATCAGCACATGACCTGAAGACAGGCCAATCAGGCACCCCCTCATTGCAGGCAGTGCAGGCCTTAAGTATAAGATTTGTTAAAAGCCAACTTTGGGATTTTTGATGCATGCACAAAAATAGCAATATTGAGGCTTGAAAATGTCCTTAATAAACAGAGTCAAAAGCACTCAAATGCCAATTTATGCTACTCAACAATAGGTGGTTCCATAACAGAATAGAGAAACTATAAAGTGCATAAAGCCTAATTTTCTGGAATTCGTAGTTCAATCCACTCAGCACAAAAAAGTATATTAGCTCAATGATCAAACTTTACCACTTGGTGGTGCTGTTACTAACACTAATTGTACTCCAAGATTATTGTACAGCTACATGAATCTGCTATGGAACACTAAGCAGGAAAAATGCACAATTTTATCCCACGTAACATGCATAGAAATAGAAGGTGAAATATTTTGGGAGGATAAAAAAAGACATACTGAAGGAGAGGTGCAGACAAACTTCAGGGTTCAGATATACAAATTTAATCAGAAGGAAAAGCTGGTAAAATCCATCAAGAAGGTGCAGAACTGACTCATGATGTTTTCATCACGAGGGGCAACAGACTGAGGCTCCAGTCATTGTCAAAAGTAAAGAAATCTCATTAAATTGTTCAAAATTCTTTAATAATATGATAAATTGGGAAAACAACATTACTTCCACCAACAAATTTAACATATTTTTGAAAGGTGCAAAAAGGTCAGGGGAAGAATTTTTTTTAAACATATAACTCAAGGTGGCTTGTTAGGACATGGCATATCCTATCAAAAAGAGCACAGTGACAGCAAAATCCAGTTTAAAAGGAATTCCGAATCTATTTGAAAAATAGGAAAGGCCAGTAGAATAGAAACAACTTCATATCTTAAAACCAGCAGCACAGATGAATGGCTGACTGACCTTCACATGAATTGCATGCTTCCTTCTCTCCCAGAAGGCACACACTTACCCATATCTAGAGAGCTCCAGTCAATGTTGGTGATAACTTAAGTCTTAGACACCCTCCAGTATGCACTGTGAATGTTCAACCAGTGGAGGCCATCCTGCTCAACAGCACAATGTACTATTAAACACTCGCTACTTGTCCAGGACTACCCTGTTAGGACACAAGGCTTTCAAACTGGGATTCAACGGTCAGGCTTCTGTCCATCTCAAAATTTCTAAACCCTTCTGTATGTCAATTTATTAGGTTATATCTGAGAGTCCAAATAAACTAATTTCCATAATTTTACCACTATTTTCCTTTAAGCAGTGGTTTACCCTTAGGAAGATATCAGAAACTACTTCTGGAACACATCAACTACTGGCAGAGATTTCCTTGCAGAAGTTAAAAAACCAGTGCATCAGGAAAGTGACTTGAAGGTTTATCTGGAACTAAGTGGAAACGGATCCCAGCTTTCAGTTGCAGCATGAGTCTTCCAAGTCCCATTCATGCGCCAATCAACATTGCTCCCCCCCCCCCCCCCCAAGTATTATGGAGCCATTTGCCTCAGGTATTAGATTACCAAGTCTGCCACAGGTAGCAGACCCAGTTTTGAACTTTTATCAGCAAGCAGGTCAAAAAGCTAACTCAGCCTGGAGACTGTCTTGCCCCCTCTATATCTCCTCGCCCCAAATCTACCAGTGTCAACAGTTGGCCAAATAACTGTGGGTTTGGGCATCCACTAAGTGGATAAAGGAATTCTTAAGCAATCCCAAGTCACTGTAACAGTATATTACCACCATCATTCTGACCATGATATAGTCTGCTAAACAATGGTTCCATTAGATTCAGCTGTTCAGCAACAGCTGCTTGTCTCTCTTTACCCAATTATGGTAAGCATCAAACCCTGGATATACAGACATGTAGCTATTGCCCCAAGTCTGTTTCCTCAACCCTGTGACAGACATTGGAAGGAACAATGTATGACAACTCAAAGCATGCCACCAATATTACAGGTGGATAAGCGGCTTCCCTCAGCATAGAAGCACAGCAGAGGTAATTGTTAAGTAGATGAAATTGGTGAATAAAAGTAAATGCCAATCAAGCATATTACACTTACTTATGAAAATATTCATACTTCACTAATGCTGCTGGGCTTGAAGTACTGTAGTACAGATTTCATTGTCATACTGAAAATCAGGTTTTAAAAATAACAACCATAAAGGTAAAAGTTAACTATACAATACCTTTAGGTAACTCTTTTAAACTATTCTTATAATGCAAAATCAAGTTAAATCCAATAACCCTAAAAGAATACACATTTTTCCACTAGTTCAGTTTAGGCCTTGAACCAAACAGGTACCACTACAACTGAAAAATGTTTCACCTCCCCCTGCCCCAAGTTTCCTTCAGTGGTATCAGCATAGGTAGCAAATATTCCTTTGATCCATTGGTCATTGTGCAAAATTAATTTACCGTAGAGTCCTGAAAATTTCATAAAAACTATTAGACATTAGCAAATAAAGCAAAGTATATTTCACTCAACTCTTATTTTCAAGTATATCTGAAATGTCCCATGATAACCAAAGTGACTTAAAGAATAACCTTCAATTAAAAGCAGCAAACACCAATAACTAATCAAGAAAGGTCAATTTTTCCTGATTTACGAACCACTGCATTCAAGAGTGATTAAAATCCTGGTCGTCTATAGCCGAAATTGGATATATAGGTTAGATTGAATTTATAACCAAAAGGTTTTACACTGCCATAGAAGTGCAGCTTTTAAAAATTTCCATTATAATCTAGTACAGAAGAACTGCAGATATCACTTACCCTAATGGTTTTGGCTTGTGCGTATCTAACGAATGTAATTGACATCTTTTGTTCTTTTTACTTTTAGGAATTGCATCAATAGTCTCATTTAGTTTGGACCTAAGGAGAAATTATTCAGAACTTACTGTAAAGAACATTCATTGGCAAAAACATCCTACAATACTAAACAAACTTCTGTGGTGCTGTACACAGGTAGCCTATGACTTTTTGATGTAGGATTACATATCTTATATAAAACGTTCTGCTTCAAGTCTCTCAACTGTTACCTTGGCTGGGTCTCACCGGATAGAAGAAAAAGAGACCTAAAATCATTTGATCTGTGCGCTTGTCCTTCTGCAATCATCTTTCATTTGATCAAATTCAACTGCATATATAGATAAGACCAAGGACAGGCTCCACTATGTGTAGTAAAAAATTAAAAAGGCAGGCAAGAAACATTTAAAAAGCATCCTAACCCTCAAATGCATGGCAAAAAAGTAGGGAACAAAGGTCAGGAAAAGGGAAATCATGTCCCTTGCCTTCAAAACATAGGTAGACCTCTGGAAAAAAGGGTATGGCTAACATTTTGGGAGAATTATAAAATTGTACATATGCTTTTGAATAGCTAAAGTTTCAGCCAAGTCAAATGAAACAGCACATTAAATCATTTTGAAAATCTAAAATGGACCAATATAGTCTACAACCTTTAAAATGTTCTCAGGTAAATTTGTCAACTTCAGAAGTTTCTCATTTCAGCTAATTTTTTTTTGCTATAAGTTTAATTTCAATACAGTACTATATTCAACAATTCGGAATTTAATGCTGAAATTATCCGACTGGTCTAGCCGCCTCTGCTTCACAGCTAACCAATGATTTTAAAATTACTACCCCACAGCTCCAAATTCACTGCCACTAGGCTTAATCAAACCAAAACTCCAGCTCATCTCCAAGTTAGATATACACATCATTTAATGTTCCTGAAATTAACAATGCTACAATATTGGAGTGGTAAATCAGCATGTTTCAGTTTAATATATTTTAAAATTATGCCTCAAACCAAAATGAACAGTACAATTTACCTCACCATTTCTTACACTCAAGACCCAGAATGCTTAATCCCTCCTGAAAAGTTTCTCCAGTCCCCTTTTCAATCAAGTCTGTTTAACATGCATGCCAGTCTGCTGACTATTAATAGGTAGTTGAAATTTGATCAATAGTCAAGAAAATACCCAGGCAGCCCTTTCCAAATTGAGCAGCATAGAGAGAGAGCATATCCAGGCAGTATGCAAAGCCTAGTTTATTTCAGAGTTAAATTATATACATGTCAGCTCAGGAGCAACTTTATCCAACACATTTCAGAGTAGATTTAAACAAAGGATTATATCGTCAGGAAATGGTCACATTATAAATAGTTTACAATGGTTTTAGTAGTAAAATGGGCTACAAAAATCCAATCTAAAAAGAATTCACTTACCCGTGCACATAAAATAACGTGAACAGTTTTTTTGCATCCGTCATGCAGGCACGAGTTACTGAAAGAACTCCTGTGGGCCCCACGGAAAGCGGCTCCAAGGCCGGATTGCCAGATTCTACTAGCTGGGAGAAAAGACGCTCTACACTACGCCGACATCCAACACATGGAACAAGCTGAGAAAGTGCACTGAAGACTTCACGGGATGTTACCATCATAGCAATGTTAAGGTCTTGCTGCTTGAGCATGCCATGTTGCTGAAACAAAATAGTTTTAACCTTAATTGTTATACGTAAACATATCTAAAATGTTAGATATACAGCAGATCTTGATAAAAGGCAAACCCTTGTTGAAAAAAAATTACAGCTGAACTTGGTTACTTACTTTGAAGTATAGCAATTAGCGCAACCCATTAAGGATGCTTCAAATAAAGCAGCTACACTTATCAAAATGCAATTTCCTTTGAATTAGATGTTTGAATTTTCATCTACCAAATTTAATTTTAATATGCACTACAGATTCTAGGCCCCTGTTCTAGCTCTCAACTAGAATCAAAAACTAGTAATCTGAAAAATGAAACATTAGAATTTGGAATGACTTCATAGAAGTGGTCCACGTTTGATGTAAGAATTGGTAAACAATAGATTACCCAGCTTTAAGCATTTTTTATTCTTTCATGGGATGAGAATCATTGGCAAGGCCAGCATTTGTTGCCCAACCCTAATTGCCCTTGAGGCGATGAGCTGTCTTCAACAGCTGCAGTCCATATGACATCAATACACCCACAGTGCTTTCAAGGATGGGGTTCCGGGTTTTTGATCCGGACAGTGAAGGAACAGCAATATATTACCCAGTCAGGATGGTGAGTGGCTTGGAGGGAGACTTGAAGGTGATGTTGTTTCTATACATCTGCTGCTCTTGAAGCTGATAGAGGTCATAAGTTTGGAAGGTGCTGTCAAAGGAGCCTTGGTAAGTTGCTGCAGTGCATCTTGTAGATGGTACACACTGCTATCACTGCACATTGGCGGTGGAAGGAGTGAATGTTTAAGGCTGTGGATGGGGTGCCGATTAAGCGGACTGGCTTTGTACTGGGTGGTGCAGAGCTTAGTGTGGTTGGAGCTGCACTTATCTAGTATGGTGTATTCCAAACACACTCTTGACTTGTGCCTTATAGATAAGGGACAAGCTTTAGGGAGTCAGGAGACAGGTTACTCGCTCCCCACAGAATTCCCAGTCTCTGACCTGTTCTTGTAGCCACAGTTTTTATGTGACTAGTCCAGTTAAAATTCTGGTCAATGATAGCCTCCAAGATGTTGATAGTAGGGGGATTCAGTGATAGTAATGCCATTGAATATCAGGGGAGATGGTCATTGTCTGGCACTTGTGTGGCATGTTACTTGCCACTTATCAACCCAAGCCTGAATTTTGTCCAGGTCTTGCATGCAAGCATAGACTGCCTCACTATCTAAGGAGCTGCGAATGGTTCTGGACACTTCAATCATCAGCGAACAGCCCCCAACTCTAGCCTTACGATAGAGGGGTGGTCCTTGATGAAGCAGCTGAAGATGGTTGGGCCTAGGACACAGCCCCGAGGAACTCATAGCAATAGCTATGATGAATTAGCCTCCCAACAACCACAACCATCTTCCTTTGTGCTAGGTATGACTCCAACCAGTGGAGTTTTTCCTGATTCTCAGAGACTGTAAGTAATCAAACTACAAAGGGATATTTTTGGAAAAGTTAAATTTAGTTCCTTCCATTTATTAAATGCACAGTAATTCATAGCGATCATGAGTATTTGGCTAGAGGGATTTTTGTTTTAAGCTACAACAGGTTTTTGATATAAAAAGGCTCAGAATTTAAGAGTTATTTACAAACCCTGCTCCCAATACTCAAGCAATTTTGTGGCTATTGGAACTATTATTCTTCTTCAACAACCTGGGACAATAGGTAATTCATTGTCACACTTCAGGGTTCAAGAAAGGCATTCACATGAGATGGTGCTTACTCCTGCATTCACATCATGGCAGTTTGGTAAGGATCGGAGCGGAGAAACAAAGCAGGCGGAATGGGAGTAGAGTGTGAATCCACTCTAGAGCAAGGAGTCACATGTGTGAATATATTGGTAAGCTTTTTATTGTAAATGTCTCAACTATAAAGCAAGCCTTGATTGATTAATTAGTACCAAAGCTAACTAAAGCTAATCTGATAATTTATCATATTAAAACCAGTGCTCAATTAACCAAATCAGATCTAGGGGATAAAGTTAAAATTAAATGACAATGGATGGTAACACTAAAGAAATCTGAATTTTCCAATCTAAGGAAAACATTTCTGGTACCCTCTCTATAAATGTCAGCACAGTAGAAGTACACAGTAGATTGGTGAACAGCTTTATTTTATTAAGAAGTTTAATAGTCTAATAAATAAGAGACATAACAGGGTAGTTCCATCACATGGAGTGCACATTAATGTTCCACATGGGAACTCCAGGACAGTTATGTCCTGAACATCCACAAGAGCACCAAGTGTTGTTAGTTGCAGCAGCTCGAGCTCCAGGGAACTTGAACAGCAGATGTCATTGCAGTACATCCACGAGTGTTTTGTGGTTAGAACATTTAGATATGGTCACCCCACAGCTTAAGGTTATGGAGGCACAGGGGGAATGGTAACCACCAAGCAGTCAAGGAAGGCCATGCGAGTGGTGCAGGAGTATCTAGAGTACGTCGTTCTCCAACCAGTAATCATTTCTGAACAGTGGTTAGAACGATGGTTTCAATGGGGTGGGGAGGGCAGCCGGTGCCAAGTCCACAGGACTATGGCTGACACAGATGTATAGGGGGCAGGAGGAAGATTGGGAATCAACAGTGATAAGTCAGTGAAACAGACAGGCGTTTCGGTGGCCAGAGGCTTGAATCGAAGGTAGCTTGTTGCCCTCCTGGTTCCAGGTTCAAAGATATCACTAAACAGAGTACTCAGAGGGTGGAGAACGAACATCCAGTGATAATGATCCATATCGGTACTAACAACATAGGCAAAAATAGAGGGGAAAAGTCCTGTAGGCCAAGTTTAGGGAGCAAGGAAATAAAGCAAGGCGGCCTGAAAAGGCAACGATCTCTGGATTACTCCCGATACCACCCACTAGTGAGCATAGAAGTATAATGAACGTGTGGTTGGAGAGATGATGCAGGAAGGAGGGCTCTAGATTCCGTGGATTTTGGGAGATTAGACCTACACAGGCCTGAAGAGTTGTAATTGAACAGAACGGGTTCCAAGGTCCTTGCAGGGCAATTTGCTAATGTCAATAACTTGTCAGGGGTGTGGGAACAAGGAGGCAATATTAAAAAGAGGAAAACCAAGGTACACAGAATTGGGAGAGATAGACAGCACTAAAGAAATAGCAAGTTACTAGATGGGGTTAGAGCAAGGGGAATGTAATTGGTCTAAATTTGGTTTACTGTGCACATATGAATGTGTGGAGTGCAGTTAATTAGGCTGGTGAGCTGCAGGTGCAGATAGCCAGGTATGAACATGTCGTGGCGATAACAGAGACTTGGTTTAAAAAGGGTAGGCCTGGATACTAAATATTACAGGATATTAGTTGTTCAAGATAGATAAAGAGGGAAGGAATGAAAGGAAGCAGTGAAAACATTACAGAGCTAAGGAGGAGGTCAAAGGGATGAAGGCTGGAGCCTATTTGATCAGGACTAAGAAACAGAAGTACCATTACACTACTAGGTGCATTTATAGGTCACCAACTATTGAGAAGGATATGGAGGAACAATTTACAAGGAAATTACACAAACACTTGCAAGAATTAGTGTAGCAATAATGGGGAACGTTATCCTAATATAGAATGGGATAGTAATAGCGTATGGGCAGGAAAGAGTTTCAGGAGAATTTTCTACATCAGTATGTTTCCAGTCAACAAGGAAGGAGGCACTTCTGTATCTGGTTCTGGGGGATGAGGTGAGTCAAGTAGAGTCAGTAGGGGAATATTTAAGGGACAAGTGATCGAGTATCATAAGGTTTAGACTGGCTATGAAAAGGGGCAAGGAGCAATCAAGAGTAAAGGGAGAGCTAATTGAAATGGTGAGAACACAGATCTGGCCCAGGTAAACTGGAAACAGATCAACAGACAAAATGGGCTGCTTTTAAGGAGATAGCTTGGGTGCAGTCGAGGTACATTCCCACAAGGCAGGAAGTTAGGATAAACAAGTCCAGACTGCCTGGGATGGGGAGGGAGAGATAGAGAAGCAGAAAAAGTATGCATATGACATATCAGGACACAATTAAGAACCAGACTAAATATTTAAAGCTCAGAAGTGAAAAAAAGAAAGAAGCAAAGAGTATGAGAAGAGGCTGGCAGCTAGCAAAGGAAAACCAAAAGACTTATAGGCATACAAATAGTAAACAATGGGGCCAATTCAGGATCAAAAAAGAATTTATGCATGGTGATGGAGTACTTTGCACGTTTTTAACCAAAGATGATGCTGCAAAAGCCAATGAAAGTAGAGATGATGAGACAGTTGATAGGCTAAAAAGGTGAGAAAGAGCATATTAGAAAGATTGGCTGTACTTAAAGCTGATAAGTGACAAGGACTGGATGAAACATATCCAAGGATACAGAGGGAAGTAAGGGTGGAAATTGCAGAGGCACTGGTCATAATCTTCCAATCTCCTTAGGTACAGGGGTGGTGCCAGAGAGCTGGAGAGTTCCAAATATTACACCTTTGTTCAAAAAAAGTGTCAAGATAAGCCCAGCAGCTACAGGCTAGTCAGTTTAACTTTGGTGGTGGGAATGCTTTAAAAATACAATAATTTGGGACAAATTAACAGCCTCTTGGCAGTTGTGGGTTACGGCAAGCCAGCATGGATTGAAGGGCAAATAGAGTTTACCTAATTTGATTGAGTTTTTAGATGTAGTAGCAAAAAGGGTTAATGAGAGTAATGCTGTTGATGTGGTGTTATGTGGACTCTCAAAATACATGGGATAAAATGCTACATAAGAGGGTGGCAGGATTATCATATGAGGAGAGGTTGGGCTGACTACGCCTGTATTCACTGGAGTTTAGAAGAATGAGAGGAGATCTCGTTGAAACATAAAACATTCTGACAATGATGGACAGACTGGATGCAGGGGTGATATTTCCCCTAGCTGGGAGGTCTAGAACAAGGGGTCACAGTCTCAAGATACAGGGTAGGCCATTTAGGACTGAGATGAGGAGAAACTTCTTCAGTCAGAGGGTGGTGAACCTATGGCATTCTTTACAACAGAAGGCTGTGGAGGTTGAATCACTGAATATATTTAAGGAGGAAACAGACAGATTTCCGGACTCTAAAAGGCATCAAGGGATATTGAGAGCACCAGAGTAGGCACTGAGACAGAGGATCAGCAATGATAAAACTGAACGGTGGAGCGGGCTCAAAGGGCCAAATGACCTACCTTTGCTCCTATTTTTAATGTTTCGATTGTCAACAAAGTTATGGAATAAAAGGGACAGTAGAAGCATGGATATGAAATTGGCCGAGTGACAGAAAATAGACTAATAGTACACAGTTGTTTCTTGAACTGGAGGAAGGTACGTAGTGGGATTCCTCAGGAGTCAGCGGTAGGACTACTGTTTTTCTTAATCTATTTTGGTAACCCAGACCTCAATTTCAAAATTTGCAAGTGACAGATCTTGGAAATGTTGTGAACTGTGAGCACATAAATAGGCTGGTAGAATGGGCAGACATGTGGCAGATGTAATTTAATGCAGCGAAGTGTGAAGCTATTAATTTTGGTAGCAATCATGAGGAGAGGCATTATAAAAATGGTACAATTCTAAAGAGGGTGCAGGAACAGGGACACCTAGTGGGACAAAAACAAAATGCTGGAAAAACTTAGGTCTGACAGCATCTGTGGAGAGAGGAACAGAGTTAACATTTCAAGTCTGTATGACCTTCCTTCAGAGCAAGGGGGAACCTAGTGGGGTGTGTGCACACAATCATTGAAGGTGGCAGGGAGGTTGCGAAAACTGTTAATAAAACATTCAGGACTTTGGGGCTTTATAAATAATGGCATAGAATAATGCAGCAAGGAAGTTATGAAGAACCTGTATAAACACTGGAGTATTATATCCAATTCTGAGTACCAAGTTCAGGAAGGATTTGAAGGCATTAGAGTGTGCAAAGATGATCCATGAAAATGGGTTGAGGGACTTCAGTTACATGGTTAGATCACAGAAGCTGGAGCTGTGCTCCTTGGAAGAGAAAATATTAAGAGGAGATTTGACAGAGGTGTTCAAAATCATGATGGGTCTGGATAGAGTAGAAAAGGGAAAAACTGACCCCATTGGCGAAGGGTCAACAATTAGAGGATATCAATTTAAGGTGAATGGTAAAAGAAGCAAAGGCAACATGAGGAAAAACTTTATGCAGCGAGTGGTTAAGGTGTGGATTGCATTACCTGAGAATTTGGTGGAGGCAGATTCAAATCAAGGCTTTCAAAAGAGAATGGTATAGTTACGAGAAAAGAGCCTGCAGGGCTGCAGGGGAGAAGGCAAAGGAGTGGGGACTAGATTAGTTGCTTTTACAGTGAGCTAGCAGAGACATGACAGGTTTAATGATTTCCTTCTGTGTTGTAACCATTCTATGATTCTAATCCACCATTGGCAGTGGCAAGTTAACCAGTGCTCATATTGACCAACTCTTTGACCAGAAATAGGGTCCACTACTTCCTGTGGGTGCAAAGAGCAAGAAAACAAGATCATGCAATTGAGGTCAGCTGGTGAGATCCAAGAGGTACAAGGCCTTAATAAAACTAAGCAGGCTCAGTGTATTTCTTGGTCTGATTCATGTGCCAAGACCAAAATTATAATCAGCCCGCTCACCATGACAAGGTGGCATAATTGTTTATGGCAAAGGATCAAAATCAAGTTGGTGCGAAAATTGTTTTACATTGTTAGTCTGTATGTTCACTGCAAAGTAAAACAGCTTCATTGTTCAGATTCTGCCTCATGTCACTAATGAGAAGTCCACCTGCCAGATGATTGAGAATCCACATCAATGGACATGCACTGGACACTGTCCAGTTCTGATAAGAGGGGTCACATTATGTTAGACTAAGGTGGCTCATGTGACCAAATAGCTAAAATTTGGACAGTATGAGTGAATTCCTAAACACAAGACAAAGTCATCTTATGAGTGATCAGTGCCACTGAAGCTGGAAGAATATGCAAGGCAAACTAGAAATTTGCAATCTCTAATACATCTAAATGGCTAGCATCCAACCACATCCTAAACACTGTTTAGTCTACTTGCTTGGTAGATTAATATCAATTACCCTTCTACTTAAAAAGTTACTTCTAGGTTTAAATGTACTCCCAAAAGTTCTAAATTTACATCTCTCGATCCTATTGACCTTTAAGTAGCTATTTTATCAATGCTATTTAGTCCTCCATACACCTTAAGAACTTCCTGACCCCCAGCCTTTAACTCTTTGCTTCAGAATTTAGAACTTCAGATTCTCAAACATTCCTAATAAATTATACTTGTTCTGTGTTGTATATAATCCCTTTATAAACATGGTAACCAAAATTACATACAATACTTCAAAAGTAGTGCATTCCAAATGTTTCAAATAGGTAGCTACAGGCTTATGTTCAATGTGCTATCTTTGTCTGCCAATATTCTGTGTGCTTTGACTACTTTGTTCTAATAAAGGACAGGAAGCAATGAACATTACTCCTAGGATGCCTTCTAAAAAATATTGTACAACGAGGTTATCCATTCCACACAGGCAATATTTTACAATTATTGCATTCACTCCATTTCTCTTTTCTTTAAATCTTTACCTGTACCCTCAGTAACAGCCGCTTTTATTTTAGGCTCATTTAATTATCTTATATTTGGCTTCGGCATCCAGGCAGACAAGAAATAAGGGACCAATACCAACTCTTTAGTACTCCCACTCAACTCTTTTCCTTGTGACAGCTCGTACAAGTACATCTTTCTATAGTCTAATGGTGCTTAATTTTAAGGATTTTCCACAAGGAGTGAATACAGACAAATACTACTAAAACCTTACACCGATGTACATAGTTCCTGCTTACCTGGACAAATTGTTTCAGTTGTGCACCATTGATCTGGTGACCATCAAGGTTCAGCATATTATCAGAGAACTCCATTACCATCTGTAGGGAAAATGCAACACAGTTAATGGTCATTTTGAAGGGACTGGGTGAAATGAACAAAAGCATCTATGAGCAATTGCCAAAGTCTGGACAAGTGATTTTCTGGTTACTATTTGGTAAAGACCTCAAATTCCTCAACTTACTCTGCCAAAGAACAGAAAAGATTTTAATAGTACGGAACTTTGTTATATTGTGTCTTCACAGACACTGTCCTACAAGAAGTTTCTATGAAAAAAAGTCCTAAAGGTTTATTTCAGATCCAAGCAGTCCATTAACCTTACTAGATAACCACATGCAAGTTGTTTTGAAAAAAATTTAAACCACAATTGTCAAAATACATTAACAGATTATCTTTCCAAAGGAGCAAATTCCTGGTTTTTGCATTTACAATACATCATACGTAATGCCATTATTAGGCACCCTGAGACACTAAACATCTGCATTCATCAATAAGTTCAGTAAATCTAAGCTAGAATGTAATCAGTTTTAGCAATCTTGCAAGGCTAAATTTGCCTTAACAAGCATTTTGTCACTTAACTATTTGCCATTTCTAAATATTTAATCTAGAAGGTAAAATGAAAAGCTGAGGTTATAACAGCAAATATAATACTTGAATTATATTTTGTACAAGCCCCTGAAACCTCTGTGATAAGGCACTATTATAAATGAACATCTTTCCTGTTCTTTTCTAACATTGCCTGCTCAGTCTGGGAATGTTCTCCTCGTGCCTAGAAGTTGGATCCCATCCTCAACACAACTTGCAGAGTTATTACTGGCTGCCAAATACCAACTAAAGTATACATCTGCACCTGCTTTCTTGTACCAGTCATAAGGAGGCAGGTTACACCAAGAGTAGAGCAGAGAAGGCACACACAGTGACCCTCATCATTCTCTCTTCCAGAAAGAAAGAGGCTCGTGTCAAGGGGCAGCTTTCTGCATAATGTCCAATTCTAAACTGTAATCCCCACAAATGCCACCTGTGGTGTTTGCTATTGCAAGGTGCTAATGTTGCAGTGGGGATACAGCCAAACAAATTGCCGACTGACTGTGGAGAGGCATCCCACTACTACAACAAACTACTACAACTACTACAACAAACTACTACTAACACCAAATCTCCTGGAATGCCCTCTACTACCAAAGACATGCAGCCCTGTAGATCTCAAGATTGTCACCTCTTGAGGCAGAGCCTGTGTGGAACAGTAGTGAGGGAAGGTGTAGTGACATAAGATAATCTTAGACTTTGGAAACTTTTGGGATAGGGAGTGGGGGGGAAAGAGATGGGACAGTAAATCTGGTCACATAATTCCAACCTAGGGTCTCTACTAAACTCCAAGAACTATTCTCTATTTGGGAATTTCAGTTCAGTAAAATCAGCTTCTTTCTTTACAAAAAGTGGGAATAATTGTTTAGGTTTACATTGGAGTTCCAATTCATTAATTCATCTCACTTATCATAATGGTTCAAGTGATGCTATCCAACTTACATTGTTAATTCTCAGTGAAGCATTCAAGTGAATTCATTTTTGTTCATTCCACAGTGCACTGACAAATTTAAACAGGGTTAACTTTTACTTCCTCAATCTTCACAGTATTAAATTTACAGCTGCATTTCCTGTCAATACCGTGCATGCACCATGTATATGCAGTTCTAGCGTGCTGCGTGATATCATTGAAACATACTAGGCAGTGGCCAGGACCAGGCACTGCTGAAAATTTGCACAATTAGGCAGCAGCGTCCTTTAACGTGCACTCGGAGCGGAATTGTGAAACATACAAATTTGTAATCATCCAGAGGTTAGTTCTAGGCATGAGAGATTTAACAGCTGAAAACAAAGGCACCAATTTAGGAGCAAAGAACAATGCCAATTGTAGTAACACGCAAATCACTGAGGGTTTCAGGGTTTAGAGGAGGTCGCAGAGTTAGGGAAGGGTGTGGGGTCTGAGGCAGGTTGGTGAGGTATGCAGGGGCTGGAGAAAGTATCAGACATAGGGAGGTACAGGAGGACTCCCCACCCGAGTCAGATTTCATGGTGGCTATGCATGGTGCCTATTGTTAACTCGATTGCACCATTTGGTGGACTGTGCCTTAAATTTGCAGATAGCCTGACGGTTTTGGCGGGGGCGAGGGGGGGGGGGTTTGGAGGAGGAGGAGGAGGAGAGGGTGGCAGCCTCTCTCCACAAGTAAAGAAATCACTGGATTTTCAAATTTGTTCATGCACAATCCTTCTGCCATCAGCACGCCCATGCACAGTGACGTCATCAGCACGTGCGGAAAGCAATCCTGGCAGCGGGATTAAGTGCAAATTTACCAGGTCAATGTGCTTTTATGCAAGAAACAGTTCCTAGCATAAAACCTGGTCAAATTTAGCAGTTAGATTCTAGATTAATCCCACACCAACTTAATTAGTAGAATTCACCCCAGTGCATCGCAAAAAATAATCTCCCCCACCCTCAAAGTACATAAGCTATTCATGTACAACTTCTGTTCAAAGAAATGATTCTTTCCAATTCTCAGTCACATGGCTTACCCTTTCCAACAGAATGAAGGGTTTACCATAATTTGTACCTCTGAACTAATGAAATCCAACTCATTAAACTGCACTACGCAAAGATTTGGAAGCTCCAACAGGGTATACAGCCAATAAGTGGTAATGTATGCATGCATCCATGCAATCAGGAAGAGAGGGTTGCAACCAGAGCCCAATAGAACACCATACTAAAGCCAGTTGCCATGCCATTCACTATTTCTGCTGAAATCAGTTCAAATGTAGTTCAGGTATCAGGCATAGAACATATCTTTCTTCTTGGGCCAGACTTTGAATGCAGCATAAGCTGATGGAATGAATGTCTAACTGTGCTGGATGTTTAAAGATTCCAAACAAAAACAACTGAGCAATGCTAGTCCATTGCTTAATGAACACAGCCCCTTAACTTTGCAATAACTAAAGTTCCCCAAAAAAGGCCAAAGAATCATAAGTGTGGGAACAGAAATGTACTGGTGGGGCGACAGTGACCTTTTGAGAATGTAGATAGCATAGCAGATTTCCCTTTTAGCTCAAGGTTACTAAAGCAATTTAATATGCCATGGCAAGTTCAACTCAGTGCCTACCAATTATTGCTATACTGTACATTTATCTATAAGCCCATAAATCACATTTAACATTTTACACCAATTTCAGGCTTACAAATGGACTATTAAGTAACATAACAGTCCCATTAGGGTCAAATGCACAACCAAATACCTAGTCAAGGATAGATTTTCCAACTACGTTGATGCTGGTGGATACAATTATGGAAAAAGACCAAGGAATTTAATTGAGCTACCAACTTGTAAATTTAATTTACAGCACAAGGATTAGAGAGAAAAACTAACCATTTGCTTCAATTTGCACCTGTTTATGCCCACAAAGCATTAATACTTCAAGCTTCCCAAGTTATTTGAATACTGCCGCAGGATCTTTTACATCCATTTGTGAGCTAAATGTCTCTGCAAAAAAACAGCACCTGACATTGCAGCACTTCCCAGTATCATGCTGAAATGCCAGCCTAAATTACGGGGTCATACTTTGAAAAAAGGCCTAAACACAATGTTTCGACCCCAAGGGTGTATCCTGCCATCTTGTGTTTACCCTTCAGGCTCTTGCTTTATAGTTTCCATGCATCCAGTTTTCCCCTTGCCTTCCATCTTCGCTCCCGATCTGCAAACTTGCCCTTCGGTTTTCCAATGCTACCACAAAACAACTACTTCTCAGTCTTGAGTTTGCCATCCAAACCTAACAGGACTACAACCAGCCTGTTTCCTGGGATGGTGGGACTGTCCTATGAGGAAAGATTGAGGAGACTGGGCCTCTAATGAGTTTAGGCGATCGGACTGAAACATATAAAATTCTTACAGGGCTCAGCAAGCTAGATGCAGGAAGGATGGTTGCCCTGCCTGGAGTGTCTAGAATCAGGGGACAGTGTCAGAATAAGGAGTAGGCCACTTAGGACTGAGATGAGGAGGAATTTCTTCATTCAGGAGGGTGGTGGATCTTTGGAATTCTCTACCCCAGAGGGCTGTGGAGGTTGGGTTATTGAATATATTTGAGAGTTCGATCGATCGATAGATTTCTAAAAATTAAAAAGACATCAAGGGATATGGGGATAGTGCGGGAAAATGATGGAGAGGTAGAAGATCAGCCATGATCTAAGTGAATGGCAGAGCAGGCTTGATGGGCTGAATGGCCTACTCCTGCATCTATTTTTTAATGCTCCTATGATTTTTGTATTTGGAGATTTACTGCTAGCCCAAGGATGACACAAAAGACAAAGTACTAGTGAGAGGTATAATGCCAGATTTAGGGAGGTGTTGACTGGGATACTAGTGTTCAGTGCTTGGACTATTTGGATAAAATACCCAAAGACTCAAATCGATATAGCCCTGTTAAATTTGCAGATAGTGACTGAGAATATGGTGGGTTTTTTTTTTAAATCTGGTAGCAATGGGAGAAGAATGAGGATTGGGAACAAGTGCAGAAGACAGAGGGAAACCTGGGTGATTGGAAACTATAAAATTTATACTTGGATACAAACAAAAGCCAGCAGGATACAAAGAGAGTACGAGCATTAGCTTAAAAGCATAAAACTGCGGATGCTGGAAATCCAAAAATAAAAATACCTGGAAAAACTCAGCAGGTCTGGCAGCATCTGCGGAGAGGAACACAGTTAACGTTTCGAGTCCATATGACTCTTCAACAGAACTAAGTAAAAATAGAAAAGAGGTGAATTGTAAGCTGGCTTAAGCAGGGGGGGGGGGGGGGAAAGAGAGCTGGAAAGAGGGCCAGTGATAGGTGGAGATAGCCAAAAGATGTCATAGACAAAAGGACAAAGAGGTGCTGAAGTGGTGATATTATCTAAGGAATGTGCTAATTAAGGGTAGAATGCAGGACAAGCAAGGTACAGATAGCCCAAGTGGGGGTGGGGCGGGGGTGAAGGGAAGGGATCGAAATAGGCTAAAAGGTAGAGATAAAACAGTGGATGGAAATATATTTTAAAATAACGGAAACAGCTCCTCACACCCCGCTTCCTGTAAGGACTCCATCCCATTCTCTCAGTTCCTTCGCCTCCGTCACATCTGTTCTGATGATGCCACTTTCAAAAACAGTTCCTCTGACATGTCTTCCTTCTTCCTTAACCGAGGTTTTCCACCCACAGTGGTCGACAGGGCCCTCAACCTTGTCCGGCCCATCTCCCGCGCATCCGCCCTCAAATCTTCCTCTCCCTCCCAGAACCATGATAGGGTCCCCCTTATCACCCCACCAGCCTCCACATTCAAAGGATTATCCTCTACCATTTCCGCCAATTCCAGCATGATGCCACCACCAAACACATCTTACCCTTCACCCTCCCGGCGGCATTCCACAGGGATCATTCCCTCCGGGACACCCTGGTCCACTCCTCCATCACCCCCTACACCTCAACCCCCTCCCACGGCACCTTCCCATGCAACCGCAGAAGGTGCAACATCTGCCCCTTTACTTCCCCTCTCCTCACCGTCCAAGGGCCCAAACACTCATTTCAAGTGAAGCAGCATTTCACTTGTACTTCCCTCAATTTAGTCTACTGCATTCGTTGCTCCCAATTCCTCTACATTGGAGAGACCAAACGCAGGACTGGGTGACCACTTTGCAGAACACCTTCGGTCTGTCTGCAAACATGACCCAGACCTCCTTGTCACTTGCCATTTCAACACTCCACCCTGCTCTCATGCCCACATGTCCGTCCTTAGTCTGCTGCATTGTTCCAGTGAAGCTCAACGCAAACTGGAGGAACAGCACCTCATCTTCCGACTAGGCACTTTACAGCCTTCCGGGCTGAATATGGAGTTCAACAATTTTAGATCATGAACTCTCTCCTCCATCCCCACCCCCTTTCCAATCCCCCTTTTTTTCCCCCAATAATTTATATAGATTTTTCTTTTCCTACCTATTTCCATTATTTTAAAATGTATTTCCATCCATTATTTTATCTCTACCTTTTAGCCTGTTTCGATCCCTTCCCTTCACCCCACCCCCACTAGGGCTATCTGTACCTTGCTTGTCCTGCTTTCTACCCTTAATTAGCACATTCCTTAGATAATATCAGCACCTTCAACACCTCTTTGTCCTTTTGTCTATGACATCTTTTGGCTATCTCCACCTATCACTGGCCCTCTATTCAGCTCTACCACCCCCCTCCTTAAACCAGCTTATATTTCACCTCTTTTCTATTTTTACTTAGTTCTGTTGAAGAGTCATACGGACTCGAAACGTTGACTGTGTTCCTCTCCGCAGATGCTGCCAGACCTGCTGAGTCTTTCCAGGTATTTTTATTTTTGTTTTACAAGCATTAGCTTAATCAGAAGGCATTGGCTCCTGATCTTGGTCCTACAAAGACCCAAATTCAAAATTATCAAATTCCTTCATGGCCGCTCCAACCCTACACCTCCGAAACTCTGCCCTCCTGTGCATGTTTCCTTCCTTTGTCATTATCATTGCTGGCCATGCTTTCAGCTGCCAAGGTTCTACACTCCATACTTTCCTACATGTAATCCTTTTATCACCTCAGGTCAACCCTGATTAATACCTTTGGCTTAGCTTTAAGATTTTTTCCCATGTCTTTCTGAAGCATCTTGGTATGTTATTTTATGTTAAAACATAAATGCAACTTACTGAAATAGTAGTAAGTAGTAAAAAGAGAGCTTATTGGGGATCTCAAAGAGAGAGAGAAAGTGTGTCATTGAGCAATATCCCCATCTGAATTCATGGGGACTCTTATTAAATCAACAATTGTACAGATGCTCTTCCAATCCCACTTGCAAATTATTTCAGTCTTAAAGTTATTTAGATTCTACTTGGTCATCTTATAAAACAGCTAAGCAACTTTGCTCACTTCCAAACCTGCATAACTTGTATACTAATATCTTGTGTAAAAAAGAACAAATTCACTACTTTCCCTTCAAACGTTCCAGCCTGCAACTTAATTACAAAAAATGCTCAAAATCATTTGTTCTAGGTTTGCCCCAGGCCTAAAGGTTTGCTACACATTTGATTGCTGCACCAGCCTATTTTTTGTCATGTGCTATAAAAGTTAAATTACAGTCCTTCCTAAAGATATATGAGTTAACATGATAGTACGAGTGACATCCCCAAAGTTCAAGAGAGTCGGGGGGCAGAGGTGAGTATGGTGGACAATATCAAGGAGAAGGTGCTAGGAAAACTGAAAGGTCTGAAGGTGGATAAATCACCTGGACCAGATGGATTACACCCCAGAGTTCTGAAGGACATAGCTGAAGAGATAGTGGAGGCGTTAGTGGTGATCTTTCAGGAATCACTGGAGTCAGGGAGGGTCCCAGAGGACTGGAAAATCGCTAATGTAACCCCCCTGTTTAAGAAGGGAGTGAGGCAAAAGACAGGAAATTACAGGCCGATTAGCCTGACCTTGGTCGTTGGTAAGATTTTAGAGTCCATTATTAAGGATGAGATCTCAGAATACTTGGAAGTGCATGGTAAAATCAGGCAAAGTCAGCATGGTTTCATCAAGGGGAGGTCATGCCTGACAAATCTGTTAGAATTCTTTGAGGAGGTAACGAGTAGGTTAGACAAAGGAGAGCCAATGGATGTTATCTACTTGGACTTCCAGAAGGCCTTTCACAAGGTGCCGCATAGAAGGCTGCTCAGTAAGATAAGAGCCCATGGTGTTCGAGGCAAGGTACTAGCATGGATAGAAGATTGGCTGTCTGGCAGGAGGCAGAGTGGGGGGATAAGGGGGTCCTTCTCAGGATGGCGGCTGGTGACTAGTGGAGTTCCGCAAGGGTCAGTGTTGGGACCACAACTTTTCACTTTATACATTAATGATCTAGATGAAGGAACTGAGGGCATCCTGGCTAAGTTTGCAGATGATACAAAGATAGTTGGAGGGACAGGTAGTATTGAGGAGGCGGGGAGGCTGCAGAAGGACTTGGACAGGTTAGGAGAATGGGCAAAGGAGTGGCAGATGGGATACAACCTGGGGAAGTGTGAGGTCATGCACTTTGGTAGGAAGAATAGAGGCATAGACTATTTTCTAAATGGGGAGAGAATTCAGAAATCTGGAGTGCAAAGGGACTTGGGAGTCCTAGTCCAGGATTCTCTTAAGGTTAACTTGCAGGTTGAGTCGGTAGTTAGGAAGGCAAATGCAATGTTGGCATTTATTTCGAGAGGACTAGAATATAAAAGCAGGGATGTGCTGCTGAGGCTTTATAAAGCTCTGGTCAGACCACATTTAGAATATTGAGAGCAATTTTGGGCCCCGTATCTCAGGAAGGATGTGCTGGCCCTGGAGAGGGTACAGAGGTTGTTCACAAGAATGATCCCAGGAATGAAAGGCTTAACATATGAGGAACGTTTGAGGACTCTGGGTCTATACTCGATGGAGTTTAGAAGGATGAGGAGGGATCTGATTGAAACTTACAGAATACTGAAAGGCCTGGATAGAGTGGACGTGGGGAAGATGTTTCCATTAGTGGCAGAGACTAGGACCCGAGGGCACAGCCTCAAAGTAAAGGGAAGACCTTTTAGAACAGAGATGAGGAGAAACTTCTTTAGCCAGAGAGTGGTGAGTCTATGGAATTCATTGCCACAGGAGGCCAGGTCATTGAGTGTATTTAAGACCAAGATAGATAGGTTCTTGATTAGTATGGGGATCAAAGGTTACGGGGAGAAGGCGGGAGAATGGGGTTGAGAAACTTATCAGCCATGATTGAATGGCGGAGCAGACTCGATGGGCCGAATGGCCTAATTTCTGCTCCTATGTCTTATGGTCTTATGCAGTCTTACTTCTCATTGAAAAGTTGCTTCATTCAAATTTAAGCACTAAATTCCTATTGTGTCAGTTGTATTACTTTGTTTGTCACTGGACAAGTTAAATTTTGACAAAGACTTTGAACCAGGAAACTATTGTACATTTAAATTCTGTAGATGATTCAATATTAATACACTATGCACCCAGATGTCCACTTAAGGAATCCACAATTGTGCTCATCTTGCTCAAGATGAATCAATTTTAATAATTAAAACATCTTATCCAAATTCAGAAAACATTTATGTCAACATTGTTACCAAACCCAGAAAAGCAGCAGATTATCACAAAAACTAGATTGTGGAAACCCAAACAACAATAGAAAGTGCTGGAAAAACTCAGCAGGTCTGGCAGCGTCTGTGGAGAGAGAAACAGTTAACAGAGTCAAATATGACTTCAGAAATTAAGGGTGGTAGAAATGGGATGGGTTTTATGCTGTTGAAATGGGAGGTGGTAAAACAAAAAGGACGGCCTGGGATAGGTTAGAGGACAGGAGAGATTAAATAAAGTCATGGAACAAAAGGCAGTGGTAGTGACTGTGGTAAAGAAACAAAAGGATTGGTCTAGAGAGTTCTAATAGCTAAATAATGAACAGCTCTGTCTGAAAACAAAAAAGACACAGACTGGCACTTGACCAAAAAAAATCAAAATGGAGGACAGAGTTTATGATCTGAAGTTGTTGAACTCAATGTTGAATCCAGAAGGCCCAGGACGAAATATGAGCAAGAGCAAGGTAGTGAATTAAAATGGCAAGCAACTGCAAGGTTGAGGTCATGCTTGCGGACTGAGCAGAGGTGTTCTGCAAAGCGGTCACCCAGTTTGTGTTTGGTCCCCCAGTTTGTGTTTGGTCCCCCCAATGTAGAGACCACCACATAGTGAGCAGTGAATACAGTACACTAAATTGAAAGTACAATTACTGCTTCACCTGGAAGGAGTGTTTGGGGTCTTGGATGGTGAGGAAAAAGGAGTAAAAGAGATTGGTGATGGCATCATGCTGGATGTGGTGGAAATGACAAAAGAATAGAATGGATTCTCCCAGTTTCTCACATTTGTTCTGCTACCTTCCATAATAGCACTTCTGACACTTTCCTTTTTCCTCACAGGAACATCCTCACAGTGTGGCTGAAAGGGCCCTCAAATCGAGTCAGACCCATTTCCTGCACTTCTCACCCACTTCCCTCCCAGAACCTCAATAGGGTTCCCCTTGTCCTCACTTTCCATCCCAAGGATCACCCTCCACTATTTCCACCATGTCCAGCATGATAGCAAATACATCTTCCCCACCCCATTAGTATTCCAAAGAGACCATTCCCTCTGTGACATCATAGCCCACCAACACATCACCCAGCCCCATCCAAACTAACACCTCACCCCCTTCCTTCCCATGCACTGCAGGATGTGCATACCTGCCCTTTTACCTCGTGTTCTCACCATCCAAGCCCCAAACTCTGTCCAGGTGATGTAGCGATTTGTTTAGTACAGGTTCAGTATCCTTTCTGCAAATCCGAAAACGTACAAAAACTGCACTTTTTGAACCTCATCGAACTTTAGCATAGGAAGTCTAGTTGTTTGTCTGCACTACTTACCTTGGTTTTGATGCAAACATGTCAAAAAGAAAATTTACAGGTACCCTGTATTTATTATTCAATGACATCTTACTTTTCTCGCCTTTAGACTATAGCTAGCCTAGGCTATTGTAACACAAGTTTATACGTGGTATCCAAAAACCTAAATTCTGAAATCCAAATGCAATCAGCCTTGAGGGTTTCAGATAAAAGGATAGGTAACCTGTATACTGTATTTGCTGCTCACAATGGGAAGACAACATGCAGACTGGGTGACTGCTTTGCAGAGGCCACAAGCATGATCCTGACCTTCTGGTTGTTTGCCATTTTAATTCACCACCTTGCTCTCATGCACACGTCTGTTCTTGGCTTGGTGCAACATTCCAGCTTGAGGAACACCACCTTATGTTTCGATTAGCCACTTGATGTTGAATCTAGAAGACTGTCAAGTTCAACAACTTCAAACCATGAAGTCTGTCCTCCATTTTGATTTTTTTTTGGCCACGTCTATCTTGTTTAAATTTTTGCTTTCAGACAGAGCTGTTCCTTATTCTGCAATTAACACTCACTCTTAACCAATGCTTTGAGTCTTTACAACTATTAGCACTCCCTTTGCTTTTTGTTCCACAACATCTAACATTTAATCTCTCCCTCAATCTACCCTATTCCAAACTTTTCCTTATGTTCTCCTTTTGCTCCATCTGCCAACTCAAAAGCATAAAACCCATCACATTTCTACCTCCGTCAGTTCTGAAGAATTATATTTGATTCGAAACGTGATCTGTTTCTTTCTCCACAGACGCTGCCAGGCCTGAGTATTTTCTGTTTTTATTTCAGATCTCCAGCATCGGCAGTATTCTGGTTTTTTTTTGTGGACACCCAACATCTACTTGCAGGCAGTTACTGCAAGTTTTTTAAAAATTAATTCATGGGACAGCATTTACTGCTCACCCCTAATTGCCCTTGAGATGGCAGCGAGTTGTCTTTTAGAACCACTGAAGTCCCTGTGGTGTAGGTACACTCACAGTGCTGTTAGGGAGGGAGTTCCAGGATTTTGACCCAGCGATAGTGAAGGAACAGCAATATATTCCCAAGTCAGTGGATTGGAAGGGAACTTCCAGGTGGTGGCGTTCCCATCTATCTGCTGTCCTTGATCTTCTAGATGGTAGCAGTCGTGGGTTTGGAAGGTGCTGAAGGAGCCTTGCTAAGTTCCTGTAGTGCACCTTGCAGATGATAGACACCGGCAGCAGCATGTGTCAGTGGTGGAGGGAGTGCCAATCAAGTGGGCTTTGTCCTGGATGGTGTCAAGCTTCGAGGGTTGTTGGAGCTGCACTGATCTAGGCAAGTGGAGATTATTCCACCATAATCCTGACTTGTGTCATGTTGATGGTGGACAGACTTTGGGGAGTCATTATGGATTAATCTCTGCAAAATTCCCAGCCTCTGACCTGCTCTTGTAGCTACAGTATTTATATGGCTAGTCCAGGTCAGTTTCTGGTCAATGGCAACCCCCAGGATGCTGGTAGTGCAGGATTCAGTGATGCTAATGCCATTGAATGTCAAGGAGAGATGGTCAAATTCTATCCTGTTGGAGATGATCACTGCCTGACACTTGTGTCATGAATGTCACTTTTCAGCCCAAGCCTGGATATCATCCAGCTCTTGTTGCATTTGGACATGGACTGCTTCATTATGAGTCATCGTGAATGATGAACATCGAACATCCCCACTTCTGACCTTATGATGGAAGGAAGGTCATTGATGAAGCAGCTGAAGATGGTTGGGCCTGGTACACTACCCTGAGGAACTCCTGCACTGATGTCCTGGGACTGAGATGATTGACCTCCAACAACCACAACCATCTTCCTTTCTGTTCAGTATGACTCCAACCAGTAGAGAGTTCTCCCTGATTCCCATTGACTCCAGGTTTGCTAGGGCTCCTTGATGCCAGTGTCAAATGCTGCCTTGATGTCAAGGGCAGCCACTTTCACCTCACCGAGTTGAGCTCTTATGTCCATGTTTGAACCAAGGCCGTAATGAGTTCAGGAGCTGATCCCATACTGAGCGTTAACAAGCAGGTTATTGCTAAACAAGTGCCACTTGATAACACTGTTGATGACCCCTTTCATTACTTTAGAGTAGACTGATTGAGGGGTAATTGGCCGGGTTGAACTTCTCCTGCTTTGTGTACAGAGGACATACCTGAGCAATTTTCCACATTTCTGGGTAGATGCCAGTGTTGTAGCTGTACTGGAATAGCTTGGCTAGGGGCATGGCAAGTTCTGGAACACAAGTCTCAGTACTATTGCTGAAATATTGTCAGGGCCCATAGCCTTTGCAATATCCAGTGCCTTCAGCTGTTTCTTGATATCACATGGAGTGAACAGAATTGGTTGAAGATTGGCATCTGTGATGCTAGGGGCCTCCAGAGGTGGCAGAAATGGATCATCCACTCAGCACTTCTGGCTGAAGAATGTTGCAAATGCTTTAGCCTCATCTTTTGTGCTGCTGTGCCGAGCTCCTCCATCATTGAAGATGGGGATATTTGTGGAGCCGCCTCCTCCTCCGGTGGGTTGTTTAATTGTCCACTACCTTTCAAGATTGAATGTGGCAGGACTGCAGAGCTTAGAACAGATCCGTTGATTGTGGAATCACTTAGCTGTCTATTGCTTGCTGCTTATGCTCTTTGGCACACAATTAGCCCTGAGCTGCAGCTTCATCAAGTTGACCTCATTTTTAGGTATGCCTGGTGCTGCTCCTAGCATGCCATCCTGTACTCTTTGAACTAGGGTTGATCCCCTGTCTTAGTGGTAGAGTGGGGAATACGCCAGGCCATGAGGTTACATATTGTGGTTGAGTGCAATTCTGTTGCTGCTGATGGCCCACAGTGCCTCATGGATACCCAGTCTTGAGTTGCTAGATCTATTTGAAATCTATCCCATTTAGCACAGTGGCAGTGACACACAACACGATGGGTATCCCCAATGTGAAGGCACGGCTTTGTCTCCAGAAGGATCGTGCAGTGTATCTTACCGATACACAGTCATGGACAGTAGCATCTGCAGCAGGCAGGTGGGCGAGAATGAGTTCAAATGTGTTTTTGCCTCACAACCTGCGCAGGCCCATTTTAGCAGCTATGTTCTTTAGGACTCTGCTATCTCTGTCTGCAGTGGCGCTATCGAGTCACTCTTGGTGATGGAAATTGAAGTCCTCCACCCAGAGTACATTCTACACTCATGCCACCATCAGTGCCTTCTAAGTGGTGTTCAACATGGAGTACTGATTCACCAGTTGGAGGTTTCCTTGCCCATGTTTGACCTGGTGCCATGAGACTTCATGGGGCTTTCATGGTTTTCATGGCTCTTGAACAGAAAGCCTGGTCAGCTTCTTCACATCTTAACAGCACTGAGTTCACTATGAAAAGAAAAAGGTAGATAAACAGGAAATTCCATCCTAATCACGTGGTTTTAATCTTCATACACTATTTCAACTACAGACAAAAATTATGTTTACACATGCGGCGCAGGCAGTGGCAGCAGAGTTCAGCAGAAAGGGACAACCTCCAATACGCTACAGAACCCTGGTATTTAAGCCAGATTCATACCTATTTCTACACCACAAGATTACAAACATCCCTGCTACATTGGGATTAGAAACATAAGCCTCAACATGTCAGAAATTTCAGGATGCAAGGGAGGATCTTTGCTCAAGAACCTTTACGGTGAACACAGCAAAAAGTGCTCAAAAGTGGGGCTTAAAGGAGTTCAGCAATACCATTAACAAAAAGCAATTAACACAGCTAACTCCAGCAGTGAACCAAACATACTGGAGCGGTCATATATGCTCGACACTTCCTTATCATCCCAGGAATGAGGTAACCAAACCATTATACCAATGTAGTTTAGATTCTCAATGAGCTGACAAAAGTCGTAAGTAATCACTAATGTTTCATGTTCTTATGCTGCAGCAACAATCTATAAAGTATCCTGTAGCCTTGCTTTCATCATGTAGACAGATAGCAATTGTAGAAAAAAGTGTTTAAGTACCATACTTAAAAATGTAAAACACTCCAGATGTTGAAAATCTTAAGTTGGAGGCACTCAGCAGATCAGATTGCGATGCGGAGAAACATGGGGTTAACATTTTAAACCTGAAACATTAACTCATGTTTGTCTCTCCAACTATGCTGCCTGAACAGTTGAGAGTTTCCAACATTTTCAGCTTTTACCTCAAAGATTTGACTTGATGAAAAATAAATTAGTTACATGAGGGTAGTACTTTTGACAATGCTGATTTTCAAAAAAAATTAAATCGTTACTGCCCTCCCAAATTTAGCATACAGGTTTAGGCAAACTACCAAAAGCAGCATGGACAAAATACAGACTTTATCTTTAATTTTACCCAATTTAGGAGGGTCTCCTTTATCCCAACATCTATTTTATGAAACAGATGGCCATAAATGTACCCGGGGTGAAGGGAGGCAATCAGTAATGACACATTAAAGAGCTACAAAACAAGTGACTAGATTCTATTATAAATTTGTCAAGCACTTTGACTTCTTGAAGACAAACATGAATGTTGTAATTTAAATCAAAGTTCTTTATTTAAAGAAATACATTGCATCTGAAATATTCAGATAGGGAGATGACCACTCCAATTCATAGCCAGTACTTAGTTAGCCAATGTCAGCAGATTTATTGATGCAAACATAACTAACCTCAATGAAACCCAGGCCTACTGCATATTCCAATGCAACTATTAAACAGGTACATGCGTGAAGATTGGTGAAAGTTAGGATCAGGGTCAGTTTTAATCATCTTTCCCTCCCCCCCCAAATCGAGGCTGAGCATGAAGCTTTGACAAGGTATCTGACATCCACACACCCCTAAGGAAAAAACACAAGTTCTGAAAGAAAGCAAAAAATACTGCACATAACTGATTTGAATTTAAGCTTGGTAATTTTTTCATGCTCCTTAAAATGGAACAAAATGAGCTGTGTAATTCTGCTAAAATCCCTGGCTCAAACTAATGCTATATTCAAAATTAAGGGAAAAACCCCAGTTTCTACTCCCAATTGTCATCAAATATACTCTTGTCCACTGTGCCAGCAGAAAGAATCAAACCAGCTTCAATATATAGCTAGATACTCATACAGTAATGGCTCATACTTCCATAGTCATTTGATCATTACGAGAAAGCTGGCAAAAAATCATGTAAAACTAGAATATTCACTCACTGTTGTATTTCACAATCCTATTTGCATTTCATGTCATCCTAAAAACTTACTCTTCTGCATATTGCAAATTGAAGAAACATGCCACAGTTGTACTTTTACAATATCTTGTGCAATTGTCCACTATGTACTACTTCTACCATGAAAAGTAGACAGAAAGTGCCAAGCCAATCAATCTTACAAAATTACAGGAAACAAATCAATTCAGTAAATCATTAGCAGCAAAATCAAATTATGCAACATTTCAAACAGCCTTAAATGTTGTACCAAGAATCTTAAAAGCCCTTTCAGAATTTTAACAGATATTGATTTGTAATATGGGTATTTCTTGAGTGCTGTCTCACCACCATGACATGAAACTAGTTGAACCAAAGGAACTGTTGGAAAAGGAAAGCCTGCAGTACCCAAATACTACCGCAATCAGGCTAACATTCCAGATGAAAGCAATCTGTTATCGATTGAGGAATTACATTTTTACATCAGTATCACCATTTTTCGAATTTAACCTTCCAGTGCTTTTGACCTCTGATGTACACATCAAAGGATTTTGTCAGATATGTAGGGGATTTCTAGCTTGCATACTTTAGCATCTCCAAAACTGAAGTGCAGATACAATTAACCTGTAAACATTGGGTACTGGCAATGCTGGCTGGCTTCAAAAGTTTTTGAAACAGATTTTGTGCATCATCTCACTTCCCCAAATCAAGAATAAATACCTCTTCAAAAGATAGTAAGCAGGCTATTATATTGGTAATTTAAGCAAAAATTGAAATATTATAGGAAAGATATTTGTGTGAATGATAGAGGATTCTCTTTCCATCACCATGAAGTTGTGAGGAATTTTCTAGAATTTCTTTCCCCTGCATGAAATGGGCTAGTGGTTTATCATCCAAATTTTCTGCCACTTCCAGGAGATTAAATGCCTGTTGATGGGTGAGAAGCATTGAAGCTCATGATGCTTAGTTGTAACTTGAATAAATAGGGCAGAATCAATGAACCAGCCAAATCCTGTCCTCGCCTACAACTCAAAAAAGTGTGTACACACACACACACTTCCCAGCAAGGGTCATTGGAATATGGGTCAGCTACAGAACCAATGCCCGATTCTTCTATCTCTTATCCCAGGGCCACAAAGGCCAATTATAGCATCTATCATTAGCTAACTCAGCAGAGACCATGGAACAAATCTGATGTATTCATGTATTGCTCAGCATTACAGACATTTCATTTAAGCACTGAGCTCGATTTCCATTTTGTGAAGATAAGCTATATTTTTTGGCAAGCCAAGATGTGGGCTTTTTGCAGTTCCATTGATAAGTACACAGAAACACTTATTGTAAGAAGATAAACCAAGGCAATAGAAATATTTTATTCAAGGTTTCAGAACAAAAACCCAGGAGGATGGTCTGCTCATCTAAAGGCAGAGATCAATTCATCATAAGTATAAAAACAGCCGATGGTATTTTATACTAGCAGCACATTGTAATTTGTATACAATTCCCAAAATCAATAATCACATTTAGTTTCCTTCAAAATACAAACAAAAAGTCATCACAATGAAACTAAGCAGCATTAGTCCAATACCAGCAACCTATCTGTACAGAATGCTCTTTAAAATAACTTGTGACTCACTATACCATCCCGTAGTCCAGACAACAGTTATCACGAGTGGATGATCCATCTCGGCCTCCTCCGGATGTTCCCGGCATCATAGATGCCAGTCTTCAGCCAATTCGATTCACTCCACGTGATATCAAGAAACGGCTGAAGGCACTGGATAATGCAAAGGCTATGGGCCCTGACATATTCCGGCAATGGTACTGAAGACTTGTGCTCCAAAAGTGCCGCACCCTTAGCCAAGCTGTTCTAGTATGGTTACAACACTGGCATCTACCTGGCTGTGTGGAAAATTGCCCAGGTATGTCCTGTACACAAAAAAGCAGGACAAATCCAACCCGGTCAATTACCACCCCATCAGTCTACTCTCCATCACCAGTAAACTAATGGAAGGGGTCATCAACAATGCTATGAAGCGGCACCCGCTTAGCAATAACCTGCTCAGGTGCCCAGTTTGGGTTCCACCAGGGCCACTCAGCTCCTGACCTCATTACAACCTTGGTGCAAACACAGACAAAAGAGCTGAACCAGAGGCGAGGTGAGAGTAACTGCCCTTGATACCAAGGTTGCATTTGACGGAATATTGCATCAAAGGGCCCTAGCAAATCTGAAGTCAATGGGAGTCAGGGGGAAAACTCCACTGGTTGGAGTCATAACTAGCACAAAGGAAGATGGTTGTGGTTGTTGGGGATCAGTCATTTCAGCTCCAGGACATCACTGCAGGAGTTCCTCAGGGTAGTGTCCTCAGCCACCTCATCTAAGACCTTCCTTCCATCATAAAGATCAGAAGTGGGGATGTTCGCTGATGATTGTACAAATGTTCAGCACCATTTGCGACTCCTCAGATACTGAAGCAGTGCATGTCCAAATGCAGCAAGACCTGGACAACATCCAGTCTTCGGTTGACAAATGGCTAGTAACATTCATGCCACACAATGTCAGGCAATGACTATCTCCAACAAGAGAGAATCTAACCATTGCTCCTTGATGTTCAATGGCATTGCCATCACGGAATTCCCCACTACCAACATTCTGGGGGCTACCATTGACCAGAAACTGAACTGCACATATAAGTACTGTGGCTATAAGAGCAGGTCAGAGGTTAGGAATCCTGTGACAAGTGACTCAACTCCTGACTCCCCAAGCCTGCCCACCATCTGCAAGGCAAAAGTCAGGAGTGTGATGGAATACTCCCCATTCGCCTGGATGAGTGCAGCTCCCACAACACTCAAGGAGCTTGACACCGTCCATGACAAAGCAGCCCGCTTGATTGGCACCACATCCTCAAACATTCACTCACTCCACCACCGATGCACAGTAGCAGCAGTGTGTACCATCTACAAGATGCACTACCAAGGCTCCTTAGACAGCACCTTCCTAACCTATGACCACTAACATCTAGAAGGACAAGGGCAGCAGATAGATGGGAACACCACCACCTTCAAGTTCCTCACCATCCTGACTTGGAAATATTTTGCCATTCCTTCACTGTCACTGGGTCAAAATCATGGAACTCCCTCCCTAACAGCACTGTGGGTGTACCTACACCACATGGACTGTAGCAGTTCAAGGCAGCAGCTCAAGGGCAACCAGGGATGGGCAATAAATGCTGGCCCAGCCAGCAAAGCCTATATCCCGTAAATGAATATATTTTAAAAATCATGATCTTTAACTCCATTCACTGGACAATTTTCTACGCTACTTTGCAAGTTTTTCCAGCATCTCCAAACTATCATGCTTGGATCAGCTAACTTGTGCCTGAAATTGAACTTGAGAATATTTGGTTGGTAGATTACTGCTACACTGGATGAAGCTTCCTGTCTGCCATATGGGGAACTCCGATGTTGCCCACACCTAATGTCTTTTAGGGAGTCACTACGTTACAGTAATTAAGTTAAATTCCACTCAGATGCAGATCCAAGCATTACATCAATTGGAGTAGAAATGGCCTCATTGGTCTTGTACTTTTTTTTGGGTGGGGGTTATGTTCTAATGCAAGTTCTTGGGCATTGGTGAATAGAATCAGGGTTGGCTACAAAGGTCCATGATCAAACATGTCAAAAAAGTCAACACCTAGGGTCACACAAAGCGTGAGTGAGATGCCAGAAAACTTCTAGCACCCATGCAATTCGGAGGGGGGAGGGGGGAATATCAATTAAGTGCTATGCAGTATAGCAGATCAGGTCAAATATTCTCACCACTAAAAGCCACAATGTTTTCCTCCCTCAAAATATACCTGAATGGCATTCCAATAATTAATCCAAATGAGATCAAACAAAGCACATTGGTAGTTACAGTAATCAAAAGGTGGATGCAATTAAAAATCAGATATTAAAGGGCAATATAATTTAGCAGAATTCATGAAAATAAAAACTCAAATGCAACTTTAAAACATTAGAAACTATAATGTTAATGCAAAAATTTCTTTAAATCATAAAAACAGGCAAAACAGCACAGCCTGGAAATCAACCCTGTGTATGTGCAAGAAAATGCTGAACTATGAAGCAGTTTGCACTTGGACTTCTCATTTAATCTGCCTATTGAGAAGGGAGCCTAACTTCCATGAAGTGTGTCACCTGCTTGCTCCAGTATCATTCACAAGATAGAAAAACTAATTTTCCCCATTGTCCTCAGGAGATCCCAAACCACTTCATAGGCAATTATTTTTGAAGAGTAGCCAATTAGTGGCTATCAGTAGTCATCCTGTGTAGAAGGTTTCATAAACAAGAGAAGTTGATGAGCCAGTTCGCATAAAAGCAAAGTGTTGCAGATACTGGAAACCTGAAATTTAAAAAATGCTGGAAGTACTCAGCAAGTCCTACAGCATCTGCGAAAAGAAACAATTTAACATTTCTGGTCACTGACCTTTCAGAGCTTTAGATAGAAATATAAGAATTCATTTCATTTGGACACAACCTTCATTCTTTTACTATATCTATTACCACTTTCCTTGGCTCATGAATTCTTTTGCTGGTTAATCTCTCCTGCCCTCCACCTTACAGACCTTTCCTTTGTTCTTCCTGCCCCCTGCACCCTTCTTAAACTCTCTTTCATCAGTACTGAAGAAAGTTAGAAATGCAAGGTTGGTCTTGCACAAACATCATCTGATGTATGTTTCTCTCCACAGGTGCTGCCTGACCTGCTGAGTGTTTCCAGCATTTTTGTTCTCAAGCTGTTAAACTGTTTTGGCGATAGTTGAACTTCGAATATTGGCCAGGACATTGGAAGAACTTCCCAACTCCTTTTTAAAATATCACCTTTAAATTTCAGATCCATTTAACATTTCATCCACGAACAGCACTTTTGACAATAAAGTGTTACACTTCTGTAACATGACTTGTCTCCATCTTCCCTCAGCCCACATGCTGAAATGCTCACTCATGCTTTTGTCACCCTAGACTTGACTATTCCAATACTCTCCTGGCCACCCAGCCATTCTCCACCTCCATAAAACTGAGTTCAGCCAAAACAACACTGCCTATATCTTAATGTGTACCACCTCCTGCTAATTAATCATTCCTGCAATCACCGACCTACGTTGGCACCCAATCCAATGCTTCAGATTTAAAATTTTCATCTGCCTGTTCAACTATCATTAATTTTCTTCAGCCCTACGGCCCTCAATGTTGGCATTGCAACAACTCTGGTTCATCACACATCCCCCATTCCCTCCAAACTATTGATGACAGTGCATAAACTCTGAATTCTGTAATTCCCGCCTTAAAGCTCACCAACTCTTCTCCCTCAAGGCCATCTTTAAAGCCAACCTCTAATCAAGCTTTTAGTGCCCCTATTTTCACTTTTGGTTTGGTGCGAATTGCCTGATAGTAATTTCTACACTCCATTGTTATCTATCCAGCCAGAGAATCACCTGCAATGACCTCTCTTCCTGCTCCTACAGTTACCTCTGGTGTTCCCAAGGGCCTATTCTTCTTGGCCCCTTCTCGCCTGCATGCTGCACCTCAGCAACATCACCCAAAAACAGTGTCAGTTTCTACATATATGTAGACAACACCTAGCTCTACCTCGCCCCTCCAGTGTCCGACCTGTCAGATTGCACAGCTGACATTTAGTATTAGATAAGCAGAAACGTACTCCAACTAAATATTGGGAAGACTGAAGCCATTCCCTTAAGACTCTGCCAAAAACTCTGCTCCTTAACCATCAGGTTGCAAACTATGTCTATGTATTTCCACCTCTAACATTGCCCAAATTAGTCTCTGCCTCAGCAAATGTGTAGTTGAAACCCATGCCTTCTTTGACTATTCCAATGCAATCCTGGTCAGTCACCCAAGTTTCACCATCTGCAAGTTGTGTCATTCAGGGCTGCTGCCTATGTGCTAACTTGCACCAAGTCCCATTCACCCATCACCCCTGTGCTAGCTGACCTATAGTGACTCCTGATGAGGCAAAGCCTCAATTTTAAAACTCATTCTTGTTTCAAATCCCTCCATGGCTTCATCCCTCCTTCTCTGTAATCAGCTCCAGCACTATAATCCTGATAACTGCACCCCATCAATTTTGGCCTTCAGCATTCCCAATTTTAATCACTCCGCCAATGGCAGCCATGCCTTTGACTGACTAGTCACTAAACTTTGGAATTTCCAAAGCTCTCTACCTCTCTCCTTTAATTTATGCCTTAAAATGTACCATTTTGACCATGCGCCAATACGTCCCCATATGACTCACCATCAAATGGTTTGATAACACTCCTGTGAAACACCTTGAATGTTTTACTATGTAAAAGGTGCTCAAGTAGTTGATCTTATGAAGTGCTAGCCTAAGCATGCACATGTCTTGAAATGTGGTTTGGACTCAGTCGGACACAAGTGTTACCACTAAGCTAGGCTAACAAAAATGGCGCAATGTTTAAACAGTTTTGATATTTAAAGTTTAAAATGCCACAATGACATTAGAACACTTGACCGAGTAAGATGATCCTAAATCAGAGAAGTGGTAGCATAAGTGGTCTCAATTTGGGAGGGCAAAATTTATTTGAAAAAAGTTGAGTTTCCATACCCAACTATCTTTCCTTGAAAATTCAGGTAGTCAAGTTAAACAAGAACTTTCAGTTATAGAGAACTTTTAGCACAAAGAACATCGCAAGATGTTTCAGACAGGTGCAAGGCTAAGCCAGACATCAAGAGAGATTAGAAGGTGCAACCTAAAGTGCAGTTGTTGAGAATTTTCTAAAAAGGAGGCAGAAAAATTTATGAACTTAAAGCAAAATCAGACCCAGTCAGCTAAAGGTTCTTCCATAATTAGTAGGATGAAGTAGGGTGGGGAAATCGAATGCTCTGGGACTAATGGAAAAGGGAAGAGGGGGAAGATCTGGCTGGAGGCAACTGCATAGGTGAGATGAGGAAAGTTTTTAAGTTTCCTGCATACAGGCAAAGGCAGAGCCCCTGTGGGTTACCAGAGGGGCAACACATAAATGGGCCTTAGTGAAGGTCAGACCAGAGGATGGGGGAGAGAATGCACACAGCTGAATCTGGAACTGAAATGCATCTAAGGGTTTCAGCCAGAAAAAGCAGAGATAGGGATAAGGCAGGCAATGTATGGATAGGCAAGAAGTGGCCTCTGTGATGGAAAGGATGTGAGGTCTGAAACCAAAAGACATTCTAATATCCATTCCTATCACCAGGTAAAAACAGAATGGAGATGGACTGAGTCAGTGGAATTATGCCAGTGGTCACTATCTTCATAGAAGAAAAACACATGTTCAGACCCATTTTAAGTACCTTCACATGAGCACAATGTTCAGCCCAATTTTCAGATTCTCTGATAAACAGGACCAGTACCATAATCCTATATAACCGCGAAAAAGGTAAACTGTCCCTCTTCATATTTCGACACATTTGATCACATCATCCTCCTCCAAGACCACCTGTTATCCAGCTGGGTGAGGATTCACCCATCTGGTTCCATTCTTATCTATCTAGTCATGGCCAGAGAATCACCTACAATAGCTTCTCTACCCTATCCTGCATACCCCACCACCACCCAACCCCCAACAATCTATCCTTCACCCTTTCCTATTTTTCATCAACATACTGTCCCTTGGCAGTATCAACCAAACACATCAGCTTCCAAACTTACATCAATGACACGCAATCTTACTTCTCAATGCCTCCACCATCTAACCTATCACACTACTTTTCTGACATCCAGTACTAGATGAGCAGAAATTTCTTACAATTAAATATTGGAAGACTGGAGCCATTGTCTTTGGCCCCTGCCACAAACTGTTCCATAGCCACCAACTCCACCCTCAACTCTCCAAGGCTGAACCAGACTGTTTGCAACCTTGGTGCTAAATCTGACCCAGAGATGAGCTTCCAACCACATATTTATGCCATCACCAAGATCACATTTGTTTCTCTGTAACGTTGTCCCCGATTCCACCCCAGCCTCAGTTAATCTGCTGAAACCCTCAACCAATCCTTTGTTACCTCTAAACAACTATTCCAAAGCACGCCTGACTGGCCTCCAAAGTTCAACCCTCTAAACTAGAGGTCATCCAAAACTCTGTTGCTCATGTTCTAGCTTGCACCAAATCCCTGCTCACTCATCACCCCTGTGCCTGCTGGCTCCCAACTGGGTAAATTTAAAACTCACTGTTTACAAATCCCTCCATGGCCTTGCCTCTTCCCATTATTGCTCTCCTCCAGCTGCACCAACCTCCAAAGCATCTGTGCTCCTTTAATTCTGGCTTCTTGCGCATCCCAGATTTTAACTGCTCCATCATTGGCAGCCATGCCTTAAGCTGCCAATGCCCTAGATCTGAATTCCTTCCTTAAACCTCTTGATCTCCACTTCTCTTCTTCAAGATGCTCCTTAAAACTCACCTCTGACCAAGTCTTTACTCATTACCCTAATATCTCAGATGGCTCAGTGCCATTTTGTTTTATAACTCCTATGAAGTGCCCTGGGATATTTCAGAACATTAAAGGCCCTATACAAATACAAGTTGTTGTAATAGCATCATGTCGGTCCCAGGATATCACTGCAGGGGTTCCTCAGGGTAGTGTCCTAGGCCTGACCATCTCCAGCTGCTTCAATGATTTTCTTGCCATCATAAGGTCTGAAGTTAGGATGTTCGCTGATGATTGCACAATGTTCAACACCATTTACAACTCTTCAGATACCAAAGCAGTCCGTATCCATATGCAGCAAGATTTGGACAACATTAAGACTTGGGCTGGTGTGTGGCGTGAATGTTACTTGCCACTTAAGTACCAGGCAAATGACTAACTCCAACAAGAGAGAACCTAACCATTGCCCCATGACATTCAATGGCATTATCATCACTGAATCCCCCACTACTAATATCTTGGGGGTTACCATTGACCAGAAACAGAACTGGACCAGCCATATAAATACTGTGGCTACAAGAACAGGTCAGAGGGTCGGAATTTGTGGCGAGTAACCCGCCTGCTGACTCCCCAAAGCCTGTCCACCATCTACAAGGCACAAGTCATGAGTGTGATGGAATACTCTCCACTTGCCCACGTGAGTGCAGTTCCAACAACACTCAAGAAGCTTGACACCATCAGGACAAAGCAGCCCACTTGATCGGCTTTCCATCCACCATCTTAACATTCACTCCCTCCACCACCGACACACAGTGGCAGTAGTGTGTACCGTCTACAAGATGCACTGCAGCAACTCACCAAGTCTCCTTCGACAGCACCTTCCAAACCCACAACCTCAACCACCTAGAAGGACACGGTCGCAGCAGATACATGCAAACACCACCACCTGCAAGTTCCCCTCCAAGCCACTCACCATCGTGACTTGAAACTATATCATCATTCCTTCACTATCACTGGGTCAGCATCCTGGAACTCCCTTCCTAATAGCACTGTGGGTTTACCTACACCACATGGACTGCAGCCGTTCAAGGTGGCTCACTACCACCTTCAAGGACAAATAGAAATGGGCAATAAATGCTGGCCTAGCCAGCGATGCCCACATCCTGTGAAAGAATAAAACATACTAGCTTTACACTTCTGAATATTCTGTATATGCATTAATCGTGATAATTTATCCTTAACATGTAAATCCATACATTTCCATAGGTTTGAAAGATTTAAGAAGTATGAAGCCAGACTGCAAATCAACATCAAAGCAAACTAAAAGGAATACCAGAAATAGATGGCACAAAAGTATTGTGCACATCTGTGGAATAAAGCAATCTCACAAATTTGCCTTTTAGACAACAATATTGTAATTTAGATATATAACTGAAAGTTCTAAAAATATAGTCAGTTGTTTCTTCAGAAAGTGTTTTGTAGTTCCCTTGACTTAGTACATCAAGACAACACCCAGCACAGTCCAGGTCATGCAAATCAGAGGTTTGACTGACAGTCAATATTGAGCTAGCCCAATTCAACTAGTACTGAGGGATCACAACTAACTGGAGTACCTGCTTTCTGGACAGGGGTGAGTTTGAGGAAAAAACGCGACCCACCCCACCACTGTCCAGCATCTGGATGGAAACTGAATGTGTACTTGACAATAGTCAATGTCAGCTGTTAAAATCTCCATAATCAAATACCCTGCCATCACTCTCTCAAAACAAGCATAAAGCACCAATTTAAGCAAAAGTACCATTAGGCACAGCACTTTTGAAATGCTAGAAAAGGCCAATATCTTGGGCGACAAGGAATACCCTTTGACAATCTGTTGACAGTGCTAGTACACCAAGTCAAACCTTTGCAGCATATTGTGTATAAATGGCACAAGATTAACCAAAATGAGTACCATAAGTAGCTATACTACAAATAATTTGCATAATTTATTTAATATAAATCCAACCAAAATCATTCTGCACAATTACATTTTTCTAGAGACAAAATTGTGGGACATTGCACACTGATTTCAGGTTCATTGCAATTTAATGGCTTCCTAAAAAAATGTAAGCAAGTAACACTTTGCAAATTTTAACAAGCCAATTCCGTCCCACTCAAATATTATGCATGAAGAAAATGCAATATCTGAAAATACTGAGATTAAAAAGTTAAAATTGAATGTAAAACAAATCTAGTGATCTAATCAAAGTGGAGTAAAACGAATTTATTTTAAAAATGGTAAAGGGATGATGTAACAATCTGCATTTGTGCAAAGTCTGCATTTGAAACTTTGGGGGAAAAAAATTAAAAATGCCAGTCATACAGGATAAATCGACGCACTTCAGAACTTAGTAACATAGAATTTCAGGCCCAAGAGGAGAAAGGGCAAGGTTGTACTGCTAGAGACACTATTTCACTCCGGGCGGGCCTAGTGGGCGATGGGCTGCAGCCCTCTCTGCAGATTTCACACCGTGTCCAAGGAGGAAAGAGAAGTGCGACTGCACTCAGACGCCAGGGGCCTAGTGCAAGAGGCAAGAGAAGCCCGAGGCCCTGGAGCCACTGAGCCAGTCAGCGGCGAGCAGGCTCCGGGCCTTGCCCTTCCCTTCCCTTCCCGCATTCGCCATTTCCCCGCGGCGGCTCTTCACTCACCGTCAGGGTGTCATCGATGTAGAGCGGGATTTGCCTTTTCTCGAAGGGGAACTCTTCCTCGCCATCTCTGCAGACGGCCACCAGGCGCGCCATGTCAACACCGAGAGAGAGAGAGGAGGAGAAGGAGAGGCTGACAGCACCAACCGCCACTCACTGACACACACACACAAACCCCCTCGGGCCTAGGCAAACCTCCCGCTCCGATTGAATTTAAACAGCCGGGCGCTGGTGGCGGTTTGTCGAAGGGAGGGTTTGAACCGAGTGGGAATAACACTGGACAGAAAGCCGGACTTCGGGACAGGCGCCGCCTCCCTCCCCGCAAACTCGGCTCTCTCTCCACCAAAATATTCGAATAAAAATGGAGCGCGTCACAGCCACAGCGCCGCCGCCATCCGCCCCCGGAAAAGAGTCCTTCCCTATAATCCTCAGCAACGCCTTCCTCCCACCTCAATCAACCCTTCGCCTCGCCCTGCCGGCTCCGTTTCACTTTCAAAATTCATAGTCTCTCCAGATGATTGTTTTATGTATGTGTGTGTGTTTATATTAACTCTCTACTGTTGAGCAGGCAGTTTTCCTCCCCCCCCCAAACCCCAGGCTAAGGTCTGAGGGACGTGGCGACAGGTTCAACATCCGCCACCCCCCCCCTAGAAAGTAGTTCCGACCAGACTGCGCGTGACCAAGGGGGAGGGGGAAGCGGAGCCGAGGCCGCGCGTGCGCGCTCACCCAGTGGCGATCTGGATCTAGCCCCTGATTCAGAGTTTGCGGAGCGAAGAATAATGCCTGGCAGTGTTTGCAAAATAACAAAAAAAAACACTCGCATACATCTGTATCGAAAGAGGCCGCAGAGAACCCACTAGTCTATGCATTTGCATAAATAAACCCTTTGGGTGTTTTTTAGAAAAGAAAAATTTACATGTATATTTCACTATCACAGGACTTCACAAAGCGCTTCGCAGCCAATAAAATACTTATGAACTGCAGTCATTTGTAATGTAGCAGCCAATTTGTGCACAGCAAGACACAAACAACAATGTAATAATGGAAATTTATTATTGAATATTGGTTGAAGAATAAACTACTGGTCAAGGTAGGCATCCTTCCATCTGCGAGAGATGATGTGGATGCAGCCTCAGAACTTTGGTGTGGTCAATTGAGATCATCTGCTGCACTTCTTTTGATAGCTGAACAAACCGATTCTGGAAAGGCAAAGTCTGCCACGAGTGCCGCATATGAAGTTGTCCCTTGCTGGTACTGCACCATGACCTCATCTGACAACTTGTTTGGAGGGCTGGAGTTTGCTTTGAAGCTTCTGAAACCACATGTCCTGTTGGTGTCAAATTTCTGCCCAACAGTTAGCTTAACATACCTCATTGGGAAACTGTTAGAGTCTATTATAAAGGATGTAATAGCAGAGCATTTAGAAATGCATAATATAATAATGCAGAGTCAGCATGGCTTCATGGAGGGGAAATCATGCCTGACAAATGTATTAGAATTCTTTGAGGAGGTAACAAGCAGGATACATGAAGAGGAACCAGTGGATGTTATATATTTGGATTTCCAAAAGGTATTCAATAAGATACCGCACATAAGGCTACTTATTAAGATAAGAGCCCATGGTGTTGGGGGTAGTATATTAGCAAGGATAGAGGATTGGCTAACTGATAGAAGACAGAGAGTTGGGATATGGGGCCATTTTCAGGGTGGCAACCTATAACTAGTGGAGTGCCACAGGGGTCAGTGCTGGGGCCTCAATTATTTACAATATATATTAATGACTTGGATGAGGGAAATGAATGTACTATCGCCAAGTTTGCAGATGACACAAAAATAGGTGGGAAGGTAAGTGGTGAGAATGATACAAAGAGTCTACAGAGGGATATAGACAGGTTAAGTGAGTGGGCAAAAACTTGGCAGATGGAATATAATGTGGCAAAATGTAAGATTATGCACTTTGGCAGGAAGAACTGAGGAGCTGAATATTATTTAAATGGAGAAAAACTGCAGAAAGCTGCAACACAGAGGGACTTAGGGGTCCTTGTGCATGAATCCCAAAAAGCTACGATATAAGTTCAGCAGGTAATAGGGAAGGCAAATTAAATATTGGTCTTTATTTCAAAGGGAATGGAGAATAAAAATAGGGAAGTCTCGCTAAAGCTATACAAGGCACTAGTTAGACCACACCTAGAATACTGTGAACAGTTTTGGTTCCCTTATCTAAGGAAAGATGTACTGGCATTGGAGGCAGTCTAGAGAAGTTTCACTAGGTTGATCCCGGGTATGGAGGAATTTTTTTTATGAGGAGAGGTTGAGTAGGTTGGGCCTGTACTCATTGGAGTTTAGAAGAATGAGAGGCAACCTTATTGAAACATATAAGATTCTTAGGGGTCTTAACAGGGTAGATGCTGAGAGGTTGTTTACCCTTGTGGGAGAGTCTAGGACCAGAGGGCATAATCTCAGGATAAGGGGTTGCCCAGTTAAGACAGAGATGAGGAGGAATTTCTTCTCTCAGAGAGTAGTGAATCCATGGAATCCTTTACTACAGATGGCTGTAGAGGTTCGGTCGTTAAATATATTCAAGGCTGAGATAGATAGGTTTTTAATCAGTAAGGGACTCAAGGGTTATGGGGTAAAGGCAGGAAAGTGGAGTTGAGGATTATCAGATCAGCCATGATCTCATTGAATGGCGGAGCAGACTCGATGGGCCGAATGGCCTACTTCTGCTCCTACGTCTTATGGTCTAACAGCTGGTGTCACCAATTGCATCAACCATCAGCTAGAGCTTCCCACTTGTCATAATTGATAAGACCATAAGACATAGGAGCAGAACTTAGGCCATTCGGCCCATTGAGTCTGCTCCGCCATTCAATCATGGCTGATAAGTTTCTCAACCCCATTGTCCCGCCTTCTCCCCGTAACCTTTGATCCCCTTACCAATCAAGAACCTATGTATCTCAGTCTTAAATACACTCAATGACCTGGCCTCCACAGCCTTCTGTGGCAATGAATTCCATAGATTCACCACTCTCTGGCTAAAGAAGTTTCTCCTCATCTCTGTTCTAAAAGGTCTTCCCTTTACTCTGAGGCTGTGCCCTCGGGTCCTAGTCTCTCCTACTAATGGAAACATCTTCCCCATGTCCATTCTATCCAGTCCTGTCAGTATTCTGTGGGATTTCATGTCTCTATTGACAGCATCCTTGAATCGGAGATTTGGGCACCTTTCTAGTCTCTTGGCACGGGCTACCTCCCCGTACAGCATCTTTGTGGGGATGCGGCCATCTTCCATCCTGTGCACATTCCTAAGCCAGCGAAGTCTTCTTTGCTTCATTCATGCTAGCATGCTCAGCATGTTTGCACTAGAAAGGATTGCTTCATTGGTGACTTTATCTTTACATATGATTGCTGAGGTTGCATCATAGATACCAGAGATGGAACTTATTGCGCCTTCTTTTTTGATAGGTGTAAGTTGTTCAAGCTTCACTGCTACACAGCAATGTGTTGAGGATACATGCTTTGTAAATGAGCTTCATGGTCTTGTGTGTCAATTTGTTGTTTCTCCATGCCCATTTTGTTAGTTTGCCAAAGTTGGTGGCTGCCTTTCCAATGTGTGTACTGAGCTCTTTGTCAAGAGACAGGTTGTCTGTCACCATAGACCCAAAGTAGCAGAATTCACTGACTGAGTGGTTTGTTGTTGAATCTGATCACAGGCAGAGACATAACACCCGGCCCTATAGCTACAGTTTTCTTGACACTGATGGTGAGGGAGAACATGACACAGGCATGGGACAGATTCTATGAGCTTTTGTTGCTGGTCTTCTGTCTGGGCAACTAGTGCGGCAGCATCATCATCAGCATACGGAAGTTCTCTGGTCAGGACATGCTGCACTTCTGTCTTGGCTTTCAGTCTTGATAGGTTGAGGAGTTTCCCATCTGACCGTGTGTGCGGAGGTACATTCCTTCCATGTCAGCAGGAAAAGCACAGGTCAGAAGGACCGAAAAAAAGATACAAATCAGAGTAGGTGATGGTTGAAGAAAAAAATATTGGTCAATGCACCAGAGGGAACACACCATTTCTCCTTTGATTAATGCTCTGAGATTCTTTACATCCACCTGAGAGGGCATGGGGCTTTAATTTAATATCTCATCTACACATCCAACTGCGAAGCACTTCCATAGTACTGCACTGGAATGTTAGCCTAGATTTTGTACTCAAGTCACTGGAATGGGATTTTATCCAACAATCTTCTGACTCAGAGGTGAGAATGCTATCAGTTGAGTTCTTGTTGGCACGCTTACTATGTACACACGTATAAATGCTAGTTTTCCCTTTTCAGTAGAGGACAGAGACTCACACTTTATGAATGAAGTCAGGTTCTTTGTCTGTTCTCAGTGCTTTGACTGGTGAAGTTGTGCACAGCAGCAGATTTGCAAACCAGGACCAGCTCCCAATACTTAGAAATAACAAAATGGATGCCTAACTGGAGCCGGTGGCAATACATTAGAGGCTACGTCCTCAACACATCCCTGAAGAGGTCAAACATTCCAGCCAACTCATGGGAGTCCCTGGTTTTTGACTAACCATCATGGTGAATGTTCATTTGGAAAGGCATCGACCATATTGCGAGACTTCATTGGGAAAACAGAGAGGTGAAGTTGAGGCATCAGAGAAAATGCACAAAACTCCAAGAAATTCATCACTCCAACCCTCCAAGCACCACCTGCCTCACATGTGGCAGAGTCTGTATATCACATATTGGACTTGTCAGCCATCTCAGAACCCATTGAACCGAAGTGGAAACCAGTCATCCCTGATCCTGGGGGACTGCCTAAAAAAAAGAAGACAAGTCATCGCAACAGACTGCATTGAATTTAAGTCAAAGTTGATTAAAACGGATGTGAAGGAAACAAATTATGGAAAGAAAGATCTCTTCGAAGGAAAGGCAAATTACACACAAGAAAACCTTTGGGAGGCAAGATCCAGTGAAGGAAGATAATGGGAACTTTTAAGCCATGAATATTGGGACAGTAGGGAAAATGACAGATGGATTGTCGGTCAGAGAAGTTAAGGGAAACCAGTTTATGCGTGAATAGATTACTCAAAATTCTATCAAACTAAATTAAAAAGATAGCATTATTTGTTTTTTTTCCACATTCCTATCATGTTTATTTTCTGAGTGACTAATTTTATTTAGGGTAGCTGCAATGTAATTTTAAGCTAGTTTATAATTATATTTGAGAAGTAGCTTCGCAGATCAGCACTGTCCAGAATGTATTAGTATTTTATTATCCGTACATGAACACTGTTCTAAATTGTGATGATCAATTAAATCCAGGGAGTTATGCAGATGTGCAACTCAGCACCAGGGGCTTCTCAAGAGAGAGTGTAGCACAGGACTGTCTTGTCTGTGAACGCCTCTCTGTTGTTAGAGAGAGGCAGCGGTTTTGGAGTATTATCAGGGTGATGCTCTGGGGACCCAGGTTCGAATCCCATTTGAATTTGAATTCAATAAAAATCTGGAATAAAAAGTCTAATGATGACTGTGAAAAACCCATCTGGTTCACTAATGCCCTTTAGGGTAGGAAATCTGCCGTCCTTGCTTGGTCTGGCCTAATTGTGAATCCAGAATCACAGCAATGTAGTTTATTCTTAAATGGCCTCTGAAATGGGTAAGCAAGCCACTCAGTTGTATCAAACCACTAAAAAGTCTAAAAGGAATGGAACCAGACAGATCACCTCGCTTCGACCTAAGTGCCAGAAATGACAATGGCAAACTCAGCCCTGTCGACCCTGCAAAGTCCTCCTTACTAACATCTGGGGGCTAATGCCAAAAGTGGGAGAGCTATCTGACAGACTAGTCAAGCAACAGTCTGACATGGTCATACTCACAGAATCATACCTTATAGACAATGTCCCAGACACCACCATTATCATCCCTGGATATGTACTGTCCCACCAGTGGGACAGGGCCAGCAGAGGTGGTGGCACAGTTATATACAGTTGGGAGGGAGTTGCCCTAGGAGTCTTCAACATTGACACTGGCCCCATGAAGTCTCATGGCATCAGGTCAAACATGTACAAGGAAACCTCCTGCTGATTATCACGTACTACACTCCTCACCTGCTCCCACCACTCAGCTGATGAATCAGTACTTCTCCACATTGAACACCATTTGGAGGAAGCACTGAGGGTGGCAAGGGTGCAGAATGTACTCTGGGTGGGGGACTTAAATTTCCATCACCAAGAGTGGCTGGATAGCACCACTACAGACCAAGCTGGCTGGGTGCTAAATGACATAGCTGCTAAACTAGGTCTTTGGCAGGTGAGGGAACCAGCATGAGGGAAAAGCTTACTTGACCTCATCCTCACCATCCTGCCTGCCGCAGATGCATCTGCCCTTGACAATATCGGTAGGGGTAACCACCGCACAGTCCTTGTGGAGATGAAGTTCTGTCTGCACATTCAGGATACCTTTCATCGTGTTGTGTGGAATTACCACCATGCTAAATGGAATAGACTTCGAACAGATCTAGCAATTCAAGGCTGGGCATCCATGAGGCACTGTGGGCCATTAGCAACTGCAGAATTGCACTCAATTATAACCTGTATCCTCATGGCCTGGCATATCCCCCACTCTAGCATCACCACCAAGCCAGAGGATCAACTCTGGTTCAATGAAGAGTGCAGGAGAGCATGACAGGAGCAGTGCCAGGCATACACAAAAATGAAGTCTCAACCTGGTGAAGCTACAACACAGGACTACTTGCGTGCCAAATAACATAAGCAGCAAAGCAATAGACAGAGCTAAGCGATTCCACAACCAAAGGATCAGATCTAAGCTCTGCAGTCCTGCCACATCCAGTTGTGAATGGTGGTGGACAATTAAACAACTCACTGGAGGAGGAGGGTCCAAAAATACCCCCATCTTCAAAGATTGGTGAGCCCAGCACATCAGTGCAAAAGATAAGGCTGAAGCATTTGCAACAATCTTCAGCCAGAAGTGCTGAGTGGATGATCCATCTCGGCCTCCTCCAGAGGTCTCAACATCAAGAAATAGCTGAAGACACTGGATACTGCAAAGGCAATGGGCCCTGATAATATTCCAGCAATAGTACTGAAGGCTTGTGCTCCAAAACTTGCTATGCCCCTAGCTAAGCTGTTCCAGTACAGCTACAACACTGGCATCTACCCGGCTATGTGGAAAATTGTCCAGGTATGTCTTGTACACAAAAAGCAGGACAAATACAACCCGGACAATTACTGCCCCATCAGTCTGCTCTCGATCATCAGTAAAGTGATGGAAGGGGTCTTCAATAGTGCAATCGATAGGCCCTTGTTCAGCAATAACCTGCTCACTGACAGTCAGTGTGGGTTCCTCTGTGGCCATGCAGCTCCTGACCTCATTACAGCCTTGGTTCAAACATGGATAAAAGAGCTAAACTCCAGAAGTGAAGTGAGAGTGACTGCTCTTGACATCAAGGCAGCATTTGACCGAGTCTGGCATCAAGGAGCCCTAGCAAAACTGGAGTCAATGGGAATCAGGGGGAAGAATCTCCACTGGTTGGGGTCATACCTAGGACAAAGGAAGACAGTTGTGGTTGTTGGATGTCAATCATCTCAGTTCCAGGACATCATAGCAAGAGTTCCTCAGGGTAGTGTCCTAGGCACAACCATCTTCAGCTGCTTCACCAATGACCTTCCTTCAATCATAAGGTCAGAAGTGGGGATGTTCACTGATGATTGCACAATGTTCAGCACTATTTGCGACTCCTCAGACACTGAAGCAGTCCATGTCCAAATGCAGCAAGATCTGGACAAAATCCAGCCTTGGGCTGACAAGTGGCAAGTAACTTTTGCGCCTCACAAGTGCCAGGCAATGACCATCTCCAACAAGAGAGAATCTAACCATCGCCCTTTGACATTCAATGGTATTACCATTGCTGAATCCTCCACGACCAACATCCTGGGGTTATTATTAACATAAGCTGAACTGGACCAGCTATTTAAATAGTGTGACTACAAGAGCAGATCAGAGGCTAGAAATCCCATGGTGAGTAACTCTCCTCCTGACTCCCCAAAGCCTGTCCACCATCTACAAGGCACAAGTCAGGAATGTGATATAATACTCTCCACTTGCCTGAATGAGTGCAAATCCAACAACACTCAAGAAGCTTGACACCATCCAGGACAAAGCAACCCACTTGATTGGCGCCCCATCCATAAACATTCACTCCCTCCACCACTGATACACAGTAGCAGCAGTGTGTACCATCTACAAGATGCACTGCAGGAACTCACCAAGCCTCCTTACACAGCACCTTCCAAACCCACGCCTGCTACCATCTTGATGGACAAAGGCAGCAGACACATGAGATTACCACCACCTGAAAGTTCTCCTTTAAGCCATTCATCATTCTGACTTGGAAATGTATCGCCGTTCCTTCAATGTCGCTGGGTCAAAATCCTGGAACTCCTTCCCTAACAACACTGTGCGTGTACCTACACCACATGAACTGTAGCAGTTCAAGAGGGCAGCTCACCACCACCTTTCCAAGGGCAATTAGGGATGGGCAATAAATGCTGGCCCATCCAGCACCTCCTGCATTCCATGAATAAATAAAAATAAACCTCCACTTTTCAGGAGCGTAACTTTCATTATTTTGAGATTTTCAATGACAGCGTGCATGCGTAAGCCTTCCAATTGTTCCCTGGTTACATTTTAAATAAAAATGACCAATTTCTGATCACTGTATTTCAGCTGGAAGTAATGTTACCATTTTTCACCAAAGCCATTTGGATGGAGCTTAGGAAAGCTCTTTTTACAAAATATAATTTCAGCTTTTGTTTGTCCTCAATAATCAACTATCATGAAAAGTTCATTTATGTTATTACAGCCTCTGTTGCAGGACTCACTGACTCTTGCCTCTAGGCCAGCTCCTTAGTTCAGTGCAGTATCTTCAGTTACTTATTCTCTTGTATTTATATTATATTCTGTATGAAAAATTGTACCAAAGTTGTGAATTAAAATTTCTATAGGTATTTAGTATCAGGCAGTGGTACACATAACTTGTTGGTAGTCTGTTGCTTCTAAGTCACAAGGTTTGAATTCGAACACTGTGCAACACAGCTGGAGGCCCCAGCTTTTAAATGAGATGTTAGGTGAACATAAAAGATCCCATGGCACTATTCAACCATATTCTTCGATATGAATATACAATACAATACCAATACAACCAAAGATAGATTTATTTATCTCATCATGTTTCAGGACCTTGTTGCATGGAAACTGGTTGTTGCAGTTGGCTACAAAACAACAGTAACAACATAACAAATAACAAAAAACACATATTATATAGCATCTTTAAAATAGTAAAATGCTCCAGTCATTTCACAGGAAGATTATAAAGCAAAACTAGATATTGAGCCGCATTAGACATGGAACTATATTAGGTCAGATGGCCAAAACTCAGCCACAAAGGTATGCTTTAAAGAGCGTCTTAAAGGAAGAAAGAGAGATAGAGAGGCGAAGAGGTTTCAGGAGGGAATTCCAGAGCTTAAGGTGCAGGCAATCTTAGTGATGGATCAGACTTGGGGTCAAATACAAAACTAAGGTTGCAGTTTGATTTAGTTTCAGACAGTTGCCAGGGAGGGGGATAGAGTTGATAGTTAGGGAGCAGAGTTTGTAATGGGGGCTAAAGACAATGACTTCAAACTTCCCAGTATTTAATTGGAGGAAATTTCTGTTCATCTGGGACTGGATGGCAGATAAATAGTCCAATAATTTAGCAAGAAGGAGGAGGCGAGAGAGGTAGTGATAACATAGAGCTAGGTGTTGTCAGCATATATGTGAGAACTAAGGGGCAGCAGGTAGCTCAGAAATAAGAAGGAGCCAAGGATAGATCCTTAGGTGACACCAGAGGTAATGGTGCAGAAGTGGGAAGAGAAGGTAAGAATGGACCAGATGAGTGTAGTCCCACCCAGCTGGATGATAGTGGAGAGGCGTCAGAGGAGAATGGTGTGGTCAACCATGTGAAAGGATGCAGACTTTCGAGAAGGGATAGTTTAACTTTATTACTGTCATGTATGATGTCATTTCTGACTTTGATAAAAGCTGTTTTGATACAATGGCATGGGTGGAAACCTGATTGGAGGGATCCTGGGAAAGATGAAGATGGATTTGGGAGGCAACAATACTTTCAAGGACTTTGGAGAGGAAAGGTAGGCTGCAAGGATGATGGGGGTCAAAGGTTTGATTTTTGAGGAGATATAAAGGAGAGATGGCGCCTGAAGAGAGAGAACCATTAACCATATCAGTTGCCATGAGGACCAGGAGGGGAAGTTGAATGATCAGCAGTTTAGTGGGAATAGGGTCGAGGGAGCAAGGGGGGGGGGGCCTCATGGACAAGATGAGTTCAGAGAGGGCATAAGGGAAGATAGGAGAAAAACTAGAGAAAGAATCGAGTTCGGGTCTAGGGCAGGAGGGTGGGCTAGTGGAAGGGAGGGAAGAGGCAGCTGAGAGGATGGACTCGATCTTGGTGACAAAAAAGTCCACGATTTCTTCGCACCTATTGATGGAGGTGAGGGCAGATGAAGAGAGAGGTTGAAGAAGATAGTTTGCAGTAGAGAAAATAAGTTAGTGGTTATCTTTGCATTCCAGGGTGATCCTGGAATAGTGAATTGTTTTAGCAGACAAGAGCAGGATCTGATAGCACTTTATGTGGTACAGCTAGATCTGATGGTGAATGGCTAAACTACTTGTTTACCACACCCCTTCATGCCTGTGCCCCTTAAACTTGAAGGGATGGAAATAAGGGCCATACTGATAGGAATAGCCAGGATAAGAAAGACTAATCATTTTATTTGGGACTAGGGCGTCAAAAGTAGAGATGAGGGTGCAGTTGAGCAAATCAGTAGCTGCAGAAATGTCGTTGTAAATGGAGGACCAAAGGTTAGACAGCTAAAATTTTTAAAGTGCAGTTGTACATGATTTGGGGATAGTTTTTTTCCAAGGGAAAATACAGAAGTACATCTGGCTGGGACATGGAAGGGGATTGTGGGTGAAGTGTGATGCAAGGAAGAGATCAGAGATGGCCTTACCTGTGAGTGATATGATAGGAGTAGCAAGACCATGTGAAAAGGCAAGGTCAAAGTCAAAAATAATTTAATGGCTGTAAAACAATTTGGGATATCCTTATTTGTGAAAGGTACTCCATAAATGAGTCTTCATTCTTTCATTAATGCAGTGAACATCTTCATCCTATATCCTGTAATTAAAAGGAGTGCTTCAAAGTCTTTCCATCTCTGACAGCCAACCTGTAATAGTAGACCAATGAGAAAACATCTCTATCAATGATCAAGGCAGATAGTCACATGACATACTACCGCGCAGCACAAAACTCTAGGCAACCTGGTTGGTTCTGTTTCAGTTCTAAGTTTAAGACCAAAAAGATTCTTCCCTAAGGTTCAACAATCATATGGCAAAACTGGGGTTGAGGGCAACACAACAATTGGATGTACGGTTGTGAATAACTGGCCCCTGTGCTGTGAGTGATTCAGCCAGGAAGGTCAGTCTCACAAAGAATATTGCTAATCACAAAGCTTGGGAATGTCTCTGTGCAACTACTAGTAGGACAAACTTGATGGTGGATGTTGTGGTCAATGGTACATAAATTGGAGCTGGTACCTATTAGCAGCTCATCCACTAGAGCACGATCCTTGTAAGTAAATTGGGAAGGAAAGTAAAGTTGTTACATGTAAACAGAGTGCCTTTGACTCCTTATTTGAAGCCTCTTCAGAGCAATTCAGAGCTACTAAGAAGATTGATTAAGATATATGTTACAAATTTTTCAGAAATTTCCTTTGTTGTAACCACAAGAAGGTAGCTTGTTTATATGAATGGGATCATGTTGTAATTATATTATTGTATATTGTAATTTTGATATTGTGATTATGTTATGGCCAGCCTGTACTACATCATGATGCACTTTCATTCTTTGGGAGTAGGTTTTGATGCATGTGTTTATATCTGTTATGTGGTGATAGATTTCTTCATCATGTTACGATCCATGTAGACCCTGATAACTTTTAAAGAAAATATTTAAATTTCCAGTGACTGACTGAAAGAATAACACAGCATGATTTCAAGTTTTAAGACTTCCATTGTAACAAAGGAATTAAAAGTAACATTGACTAGCTACTCGTTAACAGGCAACTTATATTTTAAACGAAATGACTTTTAAAATGACTGACAATCCCACAGTACAGTTATACTTTATGCCGTCCCTTAAGTTGACACTTCATTCTCCAGGGACCAGTCCAAGGATATTCTCAGCTCCCGATAGACTGTTTTCTTTTTACTTTCCTAGCCAGGTAATTTCTAATCCCAGAACGGACTTTCATTGTGAGGGTTACACTGGAGATCCCTTCCCTCTAGCCCAAGCTAGGTAAATCTTTCAGCTTCTTTTAAATCCTGACAAACTTGGCCTCTTCAATTTGATATGAGCTCCACCCGTGTTTTCATGGTGACCAATAGAGTCAATATTTTCTCTGCTTCAGGTGTAGTACTGGCTGCCCCTACCTCTTGCTCTCTCTCAGATAGCTGCAGGCTGACTTGTCTATGAGTTTTAGGGATATCTTAGAAAACACACAACCCAATACTACAACGGCTTCTGATTGACTTTTCCCTTCCCAAAGCTCATCTCCATGGTAATGTGAATCACGTGGTCCTTGTATCCAGGTAGAAATGCTAGTTAGCTATCTTCTATACCACCAATTCCATTCTATCTAGGAATTAAACAGACAGTTTAAAGTATAACAGTTTATAAAATTTGACATTCCTAACACCTCCCTATGAGACTTGGAGACTAACAGTCCACCCACAATCATCACAGGTGCCTTGCCATTGCCCACAGACGTGAACTTCTTTCCTGTAAGTCAACCTGGACCCCATCTAGGCTTCTTATTGTTGAGTAGAATTTGGAGCAGTTCATATGACCATGTCCCCCCTATCCCTCCATTTTGCCTTAAATTAAACAGACAATCCCAAAACATAACATAATTTTGTATTCGTAACAACCACCATCCTCAAAATGTTCACCTATGCCCTTCTCTCCACTGATTTATAATTGCCCTGGTGCCAACTACCCCTTGATAGGTCATTCATGGTGACAGCATTCATGTCACTAGAATATCTCCTTATTGCAGGTATCACAGCTAATTCCTGTTGCCACCTGATATCTGGTATTAGCACATCCAGCAAGATTCAATGGATAGAGGAGGAACACTCACCAATCTTTCCTTCCCACTTGGACCAATTTTAGTTCCCCCACTGTAGCCCTGCCTAAAATAACCAAATGCAGTACAAATTGCTGGTCAAACCTGTGACCTTTGAGATCTGTACAACTTAGCAATTGTCTGGATAAAAGAGCTGAGCCATCACAGAAGCAATACAGTTACTGAGAATCTTGTCCAATTTATATGCTTTTATGGTACTTTATTTGTGGAAACTGCACGCACTTTGTTGAGGATTCCGAATGCTGGTTGAATATTATTTTGAATGCTGATGAGTATGTTATTTACTCACAAGTATTGGTTGCTTTGTGTTTCTCCTTGTAGAAAGAATAAAACAAGCATAAATTGTAGTTTTCAGCTGAGGACAGTGCTTGTGAATCTGAAGTGGTGTTGCCTTGGTTACTGACGTCATGATTGCATGACAATGCAGTTCAGTTAGAATTTATGCAAAAGATAGTCTAGACAATTTTTTCCAAAGCAAAATACTGCATTACATAGAAGTTTATACTGCTGTTTGTGTATATACTGAGATATCTCACCAGTGATATTGAATTTATTTCGTAAATGATAAGAGAATTATAATTGGCAAGAGCTGCAGCAATGAGTCAATTGTGTGGATCTTTGTCAATGGTATCCTGTTTACTGTATCTCTGATACTAAAAGAAATTCTTCTCAATTTTCTCACATCCCTCCTGAAGTCATTGACTCCTTCCTTGCATTTGGTTCCATGGGAGCCAGTCATCCTCCAGTACCTTATCCAAGTGATCATTGTTCACTTATGAGGCCAAACAGTAACTGTCAAGTATCTATTATATCATAGCATGACATCACAGTTGATCCCAATTATATCTTCACCTTATGTCCACATTCCATCAGGATTGTTGGATGGTAATCAAGAGCAGGTAAATGCTGTAAAAGTAGATGCAATGCCTCAGGGATAGTGAGCAAAAATAGAATCAAGCAATCATTGTCTGATGACTCTTATTCATTGTGAGATAAGGATATTGCTGGAACTTTCAAACAAGCACCAAGATATAGCCTGGCTGGTGGTGAGAAGGACCTTCCCTATTATATACTTTCTGCATGCCTGGGGTCTCACTCCCTCCGCACATTGCCCTTGAGGTGGCTGTGATGGGGAACAGACTATTGTTCATCTCCCTCTGGAATGTGCCTTTGCAAAGAAGGCCTGGAAAGATATGCAGAGGTTTTTGTCATGGTTCATCCTGAGCGGCTCTGTGCCACAGGATTCTGTTCTACGGGCTGTTCCCAGGGACACACACCGAGATAAACATAAACTGGCTGGTGGACTATCAATTTGGTGAAAAATGCTCTTTGGTCTGCCCAAACCTTGCTGGTCTTCCAGTGCAAAGCGTTGTCCTCAACTGAGTGTTGCAGACTGGCACGTTCCAAGGTCCAGGGCCACGTGCTGAGGGTCAGCCATGGTACATTGAGGGGCTGGAAACTGGGTAAAACCCCTTAGGCTGTATGTTTGACATGTAATGAATCTTGTAACTATTTTGGATCTTCTGAGCAGTGGCAACGATGGTCAGATTGCCCCTGTGCTCATAAATTTCCCTGGCCGGACGCTGCTGTGCATTTCTTCTGGGGCCTTCCAATCCCGACTTTCGCAGAAATGTGCAACGGAGTGTCCCTCAGAGAATTCCGTTTGAGTAGAGTGGACTCTGGAGAAAACAGGACATGCCCCCTTTTTATAGCACTAGCTGCCATATGTTTAAAGGTCCAGTCTTTGAATGTTAGTGAATGGATGATTGAATGGATGAATAGGTGAGTGGGTGAGTGAGTGAATGGGTAGATGGGAGAGGTGGGTAAGCAGGTAGTGTTGTACGTTCAGTAGGTCTCACTATACTTACAGGTATGTGGTTAGGGGGTCAGTGGGTGAGGTGGATAAGTGGTTAAGGGGATAAGGTGAATAGGTGGGTGAGGTATGTAGGGTGGGTATGTGGATAGGAGGTAGGTAAGTAGGTAGGTAAGTAGGGAGTTGGGTCGGGTGGGGTCAGGTTGGGTTGAAGTTGCATAGGGTCGGGAGGGTAGTTAGTTGGGTGGTCTGGGGGTTAGCTGGGTGGTCAAGAGGGGTAGTCAGATTGAGGGAGTAGTCGGGTGGTCAGGGGCGTAGTCAGGTGGTCAGGTGGGTAATCAGATTGGGGAGTAATTGTGCAAATAGTCCCCAACTATTGGGGATGATAGTTAGGGGGCTGGTTGGGTTAGGTCAGGTTGGGAGAGTAGCTCGGTGGTTGGGAGGGATACTTAGGTTTGGGGGGGTAGTTGGGTTTGGTTGGAGGATAGTTGGGTCAGGCCAGATGGAGTAGTCAGGTTGGGGGTAGTCAGATAGGGTTGGATGGGGTAGCCTGGTCAGGTCAGATAGTCTGGTTGATTTGGGAGAATAGTCGGCTCGGGAGTGGGGGGTTACTTATGTGGTTGGGGAGTTAGCTGGGTGCTTGGGAGGGGTAGTCAGATGGTCAGGTCAGGGGAGGTAATCAGTGGTCGGGAGGGTAGTGGTGTCAGGGGGTAGTCAGGTCAGGTTGGGAGGGGGGGTGTAGTCGAGTGCAGGACCTGGGAGAGAGGGGGGCAGATGATGCCAGTGAGGCTTACTGAGGCCTGGAGCCTTGGGGGGGGGGTGCAGGGCTCAATGTTTTAAATGAAGTTTCTCATCATCCACACTGAGCAGTGTCATGAAGAGAAATTAATGTCTATAATGTTATTGAAAATTAGTTTTTAAAATAGAGTTTAGTGGTGTCTGTGTGTGTGTCTTAATTGGATTAAAGCCAGCTAGTCTGGGTGCTTTGATGTATAGAAATAGGTTTGAAATGGTAATTAGATAAACATGGGAAAGTTTAGAAACATAGGTGTCAAGGGGGCAATTTCCATTTTTAAATAAACCATTTAAAAGAATGGGTGAAATCTTGCACCTAGCTGGGAGACACCAAGCAATGTGTTTATATTACTAATAAAGTTAGTGGGATGAAAATGTTATTGTTAGAAGATGTGCCGTTAAAAGCCTAGGTTACCATGGAAGATTCCATTCAAAGGAAAAGCTAGGTATAAACAGAAAGGAGTTTGTGTGTGTAAGTCAGAGGCATTTAAGATCTAACCAGCCTGTAAGCCTACAACTGTGTCTGCAAAGGAACTAAATTGCAAGGAACCTCATTTTCAATTTGTAAGGTCAATTGTGCTTTGCCTGGTGTCTGTTTAAAATCTGGGTTATTGTTGCCTTGGTGAAGACTTACCTGGGAGTGATTAATTTGGTGATTTGTTTAAAAGTTATTATGGTACTAATTTGTAGACATGTGTATGTGTTTAATTTGTTGTTAAATTAATAAATGTTTAATTTAGTTTTATATAGAAAACCTTTGGAGGCTCGGTGGCTTTATTCCTGAATTCAGAGCTGCATCTCTAACATATCAATTGAAAATATAGGTTATGACAGTTGTTCAAGTTTCTCTCTGGGATTTAAACAACTCAGCCTTTACCAGCTGCTGTGTCATAACAGCAGCCAGAGCTGCAGGTCTGAAAGACCGGCTTATAAAAACGGATCTCTCAGGCTGTGGATTCCGATTCTTTTAAAGCCAGTCGGTCAATGTCAGGGCAATTTCATTGAACTGCTGCTCTGCTTCTGACCTTTGGGCAGCTTTGTGATTCTGATATTTTTTTCAAAAGCTTGTTGAAAATTCCAAAGTCAGCAGCAGTGCAGCAACTGACAATGTTCTTGCTTGAAAAATGGTAAGTCAAATTCCTGTAATTTTAGAACCAATTGGATGCTGTGTGTGTTGGGGGGGTGGGGGGCAGTGAGGTTAGAGGGGAGATTAGGGGAATTGGAGGGGGGGGGTTGGGAGAGTTTAGAGGGGGGTTTGGAGGGGAGGTTAGAGGGGTGTTGGAGGGGAGGTTAGAAGGGTGTTGGAGGGGAGTTGGGGGAGATTGGAGTGGGTGTTGAGGGGGGGTTGAAGTAGAGGTTGGAGGGGGTATTGGTGCGGAGTTGAATTGTTTTTGTAAATGTAGTGATTTCTTTGTAGCCACTTTCTTAACATCAGATGATTGCTCTGTGATTAATTATCCTTAGAGAATTAGCATTGGGCTTCCAATTTCACCATTGTTACAGTCACTCTGCCTACTGTAGGCAGGTGTAATGAAATAAAGACAAAACCTATATTTATCCAGCACCTTTCACAATTTCCCAATTCACTTTACAGCCAATTAAATACTTATGATTTGTAGTCACTGGCATAATCTAGGCAATGTTATCAAATGGCAGAGCAGGCTGCTGCTCCTAATACGTATGTTTGTATGTCATTCTGGGATGGATGAGATGAACTGGGTTAGATGGCCTTTGTCATCTATAATTATTTTTCGAACAGAGGGTGGAATCATGGCTGGAGTTCTACTTATTTTATTGCTAATGAAAGTTTACAGGAGTCCATTGTGGGCTCATAGTGAATCAGTAACCTGTTTTACACTGCACATGATTCTCTAGAGTCTTTTCCATTGACTTCAATCTTGTCATTTTGTCTACTTGCCTAGTATCCCATTCTATCTTGGTGCTGTTTATGAGTTTTTTTAATTATTGGAATATTGCGATAAAATTGTGTAGCATAGAAGATATTGAAAGCATGCTATAGTGAGAAAGAGCCATCAGCCGAGTCTTCAGATTTGCTGATCAAGAAAACACAGATACAATTGTGAACAATTCAGTCTTTTTTCCTCTGGCCTCTTAAAAGTTGTGTTGCACGGAGATACCTGAGGACTCCAATGCTTCTCACTGACAATGAAGACCTATGTTTGTTCAATCATTCCACTTTATTGCTCAGGAATTGTTTCTACCCTGTGGGATTCCTGATAAAATAGAATCCAATTACACCCCTTGTATGAAATAATTATATGAATAATATCATGCACCCAGAAGGGAGAAAGTCTTCTACTTCTACAGAATGGAAAAGATCTTGTGTAGTTTATCTGGGTTGCAAGTATTGAATCTTTCCCCCAAATATGAATTTACTGTCACTGTATCCATATGGTGCAATGTGCAAAACATATTAATGAGGGTAGAGGTAGTAACCAAAACCAGTGTCAACATCTGCACAGTTTTATAAATAACTAATGGATTATTTTCCTTTCAAATTAACAATATTACACATGCTGCTAAAGTAAAATTTGTACTCTCTGGTTTGTGTAATAGTTGCTGTGGGGTCACCTATAGGGTGTGCACAAACTAATACTGCATTATATCATTGCTGCTCTTAATATTAATGACCAATGCTGCATATATATTGGATGATATTTGTAACCAGATGCCAACAATGGGCATTATCATTTCACTAGGACCTTCTGGTGATTGTTGGTGAATTGATTGATGAACCTTGAAAGGAGAAAAAATATCATGCATGATCGAGGGGAAGGGTTAAAGTGGGGAGGGGGGGTGGGGGCAGGAATAAGGGGGCTGGAAACAGAAGTGCTGGGGCTCATGATTTCTCTCCCTGGTCCTGCTCGAGTAGTCAGGGGGATAGTAAGGTCGGGGGTGTAGTGGGGAGGGGAGATTGGTCTTCGGGAGGGGTAGTCAGGTTGGTGGTTAGTCAGGTCGAGGGTAGTCAGGGGGGTGATTGCAGTTATCCAGATTAGCCACATTCATTTCTCATCTACATGCTGCCCCTTGGCGACATCATCCTTAAAAACAACCTTAGTTTCATATGTATGCTGATGACACCCAGCTCTACCTCGCCACCAGCTCTCTCGACTCCTCTTCTGGTGCAAAATTATCAGATTGCTTATCCAACATCCTGGAAAAGATTAACAGAATTTTTAAAAAAAATTATTCTTTCATGAAATGAATGAGGGCATCACTGGCAAGGCCAGCTTTTGTTGCTCATCCCTAATTGCCCTAGAACTGAACGGCTTGCAAGGCCATTTCAGAGGGCAGTTATGAGTCTGGAGTCACATGTAGGCCAGATCAGATAAGGACAGCAGATTTCCTTCCCCTAAAGGACATCAGTGAACCAGGTGAGTTTTTAAAAAATTCTTTCACGGGATGCATCACTGGCAAGGCCAGCATTTTTATTGCCTGTCCCTAATTGCCCTTGCAATCCATGTGGTGTAGGTTAAGGAGGGAGTTCCAGGATTTTGACCCAGTGACAGTGAAGGAATGACAATATAGTTCCAAGTCAGGATGGTGTGTGGCTTGGAGGGGAACAGGTGGTGGTGTTCCGATCTATCTGCTGCCCTTGTCCTTCTAGGTGGTAGAGGTTGTTGGTTTGGAAAGTGCTGCCGAAGGTGCCTCGATGAATTGCTGCAGTGGTACACACTGCTGCCACTGTGCACCAGTGGTGGACGTTGGAGGTGGTGGATGGCGTGCCGATCAAGCGGGCTGCTTTGTCCTGGATGATGTTGAACTTCTTGAGTGTTGTTGGAGCTGCACTCATTCAGGCATGAGGGGAGTATTCCATCACACTCCTGAGTTGTGCCTTGTAGATGTTGGACAGGCTTTGGGAAGTCAGGAGGTGAGTTACTCTCCACTGAATTCCCAGCCTATGTCCTGCTGTTGTTGCCACAGTATTCTGGTCAATGGTACTGCAGTGTGATCAGGGCCCATGGAAGCATACTGTAGAAGAATAGAATATCTTCAGGAGAGGAAGAGGGAAGAATATTAGTAATAAAACACAAGAACATAAAGTGTTTGTACATCTTAAGCCCTCATCCACCTCAAAGTGCTGACTCCATGCATATTTCTGAGGTCAGCATTATTTGCATAATAAGGAGAACTTAAGATTGCCAACCCTCCAGGAATAGCCTGGAGTCTCCAGGAATTGAAGAGCAATCTTTAGGACACTGCCGTGTGCAATCCCGGAGAAAAATGGGACATTAAAAATATAGTTTTTTTGTCATTTTCTTTGAACATTTCTCTTTACCAGCTATAAAACTATTGAAAATGAGAAAAAAAGGCTATTTGGCTGACAATCAAGGGTCATCCAATTGGGTAATAAATCCTTTTGCTTTCCAATTGGCATAGGAAGGCAGTGCGTTGCAAGGATGGACATGTTGGCAGACTAATGGCTGGAACGTGGGGACAGGTCATGTGATGAAACCTCCAGGAATACATTTAATCACAGTTGGCAACTCTAGGTGAACTCCTGGTTCCACCTGTCATTGGAAGCACATCTCACAGAAAATGGGGCACCGGGTACAGTTGCAAGATTTAAAAACCTGTTGCATGCAAAAGAGCAGCCATTGTAGTTTCTAACTTTTCAAGGTGGCAGGATTTTTTGCTCATCTCCAATGTCTGAAAGGAATTCTTCAGCATAGATAGCACCCATGTTTTCAGGCTAAACATGCTGCTGCAGGATGTGGGCCTCTGTTCAGGATAGAATGTTGCAGCTTTCTGTGGTGTTCTGCAGGGGCATTTCTTTAGGGAAATTCAATGCACAATTATTAACAAGGTTGAGGCAAAAGTAATTGCTCTTGCAAATCACGCAATGACTGGTGACTATTGAAGAGTATAAGAAAAATCAAAAATGACGATGAAATACTTGTATTCAGACGTTCCAAACATTCCTCATATATGGCTCTGTAAATATATTTCCATAGAAAATACAGTTCCAAATCATTTAGACACCCATATGAAACTGTTGATGGATAATGGAAACATGCTATACTGACATAAATGTGGGAATCTACTGTGGACAACATTATGATCTAAGTTTGAACTAATTTACATACTTCCACCCTCAAAAATGGTAGAGGGACATAAAAATTATTTTAAAACTAAATCTACAGTATTCATAAGTCATGGTGTTAATTGGTTCTATAATTCTCATATTCTTGGCTTGGTAGCTGAAGGTTATGTGGTCAAGCTAAGACTTGAGCACGTAACCAACCATTTAAGTTCTGTATTGTTGGAGATGCTTTCATTCAGATGAGATGGGGAGGTGATGGTGTAGTGGTATTGTTGCTAGGCTAGTAATCCAGGGTAAAGCTCTACTGGGTTCAAATCCTGCCATGGCAGATGGTGAAATTTGAATTCAATAAAAATCTGGAACTAAAAGCCTAAGGATGACCATGAAACCATTGTTGTAAAAACCCATCTAGTTCACTAAAGGGAAGGAAATCTGCTATCCTTATCTGGCCTACATGTGACTCCAGACCCACAGCAATGTGGTTGACTCTTAAGTGCCTGAGGGATGAGCAATAAATGCTGGCCAACCAAAGATGTCCATGAATGAATTTAAAAAAAAATCCCCTCTGGCTTCTCAGGGGATGTTAAAAATCCCTTTGAAGAGCAGAATAATTCTCCCAGTGACTATTGTGTTTCTTGTATGCATTAAAAGTAATTTTTTGGTTGTCCTGTGGATATGACAGATGCTACAGAAATTCAAGTTGTTTCTTTAAAAATTAATTCTGATGGAAAATAAAGTCAGTAAAACTCTCAAGATATGATGTTAACTGGCTTTGCAGTATTCTGGGTTTTTTCTCCTCCCTCCTTTCTCAAAAACATTCACCCCTTACTGAGTTATGAATCCAAGACATTCTAGTTGGGCTGATGGTGTGTTTCTGTACTGCCTTTCCTTGGTGCTTTCTGATACTGCACCCAAGTGTCCATTACCTGTTGTGTCTGATAGCAAATGATGTTGCGTTAGATTTTGCAGTCAGCAGCAAAGTGACGGCGCTTACTGCTGACCTCGAAGAAAACTTCCCACAAAGATCTAGCAATCTCTGTGACGTAGACTTCCCCTTTATGGGAGTCAATTTGAATTGCCAAGGGGATCTCCAGGTGTTCAGTAAGGTATCATCAAACAGAGTAAGTAGCCAATCACTTTGAAGTATTCTCACAGACAGCAAACCATGAAGTATAAACCATGGAATCCCTTCACTTTTCATTTTAAAGTTTTATAGATGGCAAAATAAATGACTGGGGCATTCACATGAAATTAAGGCAGATGCTATTTGTCGCGGAAAACGGAGTGAACACTCAGACCCAGGAGGTTTGTCTTGGAAGTCTTTATTGAATCATGATATCATGGAGAGCCCAGCAGCATACAACGGAGCTAGCCGGCACTCTGAGGAAGCATCACAGTACACACATATTTATAGTAAAAGTTGTACATATCAAAGAGCTTGAAGGTGATAAGACTGTCTAACCTTCAATAATTAATTACATTGAGAATCATTGTCTTTGGCATGCAACACACAATTAGTCTATTCTAATTTATGACTATACAGGATACTGGGGGAAGCCCATCTGGTAATAAAAAAGTGAGACAGAGAATAGATAACCATTCTTGACCTTATCTTTAGTGCTAGGGGGTGTACACTCTAGAGAACAGATGACCATTGCTTGATCCTGTCTCTTTGTGTTGGGGGCAGACATCCTAGCCTTGTCTCAAGGATTCTAGGAAGCTTGTTTATGATACTCCTTTTCTCCTTTCGTGCTCAATTAGCTGGCAGTTGCAGGTGTGCCTGCTAGAACAAAAGAGGGAACTGTGCTGTAGTATTCCACTATGGTTTTAACCGTTTAACCCTTAGTTGTCCTGTAGATGTATTTTATTCTTCCACACTATGATATCATAAAAAATGTGAAATGTCTTATAATGGGGTATTTGACATTCAACAAATATAAAATTTATTTTTCAGTAAGGCTGTTTAAAACTAATTGTCAACTTAATACACTATTAAAAACCTATTTACACTATATTCAACAAGATGTAACATTTTCAAGGATTTTTACAGCAAGACTATATGATATCTAATTGATTTCGGTCTCGGGGCACCCCAATGGCACGTCCTCTGGAGAAGTGTAGAACCACTGACAGCAATTTCTGGATTTCAACATTTAACTGTGGAAGCGAAGTTTCTAGAGGTTGCTGTTAGTTTCAATGGGGTAATGATGGTGAAGCTGACAGTTTTGCTGTCAGTATTACTGTAAAACCTTGGCCTTTATAGCCAACTCTGCTCTGGTCCTTACCTGACGTCCACATAGATCTATTTCCAGCAGAGCTGGATAGCAAACAGGAGCAGTTGATATCAAGCCCATGATTCCTTGCCTCATCATTAAACCTGCCTGGAATCAGTTACTTCAATAAAGACCAGCGATCCCCTGCAAAGTTATTCAGCATAACCTAATGGATTCCTAGAACAGACAGAAGTCTGATTAAGAACTTCTGTGAGTGGAGAAGTGGACAATGCATTGAATGACAATGATTAAATGTCAGGGTCAGACTGGGTTTTTCATAAGCAATGCAGGAGCAGGAGGCAGTTAATGCTAAGGATGTGCATACTCCATGAACAAAAGTTAATACATCTTTCATACGACTGATTATATTGTTATTTTAATGAAACTGAGTTTGAAGAAATAATTACTTAATTTTGCCATGTCTAATTATTTTTTCCCTATTTGTAATAAGAACACAAGCTGAAGTTATCTGGCTGATGAAAGAGACATTTTAATGGCTCCAGATGAACAAGATTTCCAGAATCCAAGTTTTTTATTAATTACTAAATTAAGCTTGAGAAATTAAAGATCTATTTGAAATTTATTTTAAAAAGTGTATTAGCTTTGTAGCAAACCGCATATTTTAGGGCAGCTTAATTAAAATGAATAGATCACAGAATAAAAAATAAATAAAATTACATAAATACTTACTCTACAAATTGGTAAATAAAACTGCATGTAACATGCTATAGTGATATAAATAAATATGTATCGCTCATAGGCCAGTTACGTAAATTAATCTATGCAGATTACTGCTTTGGTATATACACAATAATTAACTAAGCACAAGCAACCAACAGTATACAGGATATACATTATATATATACCTATATATAATGTAGAAAGTGTTATATATAAAGTTTAAAAAATATATATCTGAAGAAATATATAAAATTGTACAGAACTGAATAGCTTAAAGTTTATAATTTTACCAATATAGTTAATTATACACAAATGTGCTTGTAAATATGTTTAATTATATATACCTTAAAAACAAGATTATTATAAATGAAACTGGAAATATAGGTAATTATAATTATAAAGAATTTGCATTTATATAAATGTCTGTCACAGCCTCAGGATGTGATTGCAGTGTGTTTCACAGTCAATTAAGTACTTTTAAAAAATGTATTCTTTCATGGGATGTGGGCGTTGTTGGCTCAGTCAGCATTTAAAATGCCATTGAGAAGATGATGGTGAGCCGCCTTCTTGAACTGCTACAGTCCATGTGGTGTAGGTACAGCCACAGTGCTGTTAGGGAGGGAAGACTTTGTAGCAGTTTGATACAACTGAGTGGTTTGCTAGACCATTTGAGAGTCAATCATATTGCTGTGGGTCTGGAGTCACATGTAGGCCAGCCCAGGTAAGGACGGTAGATTTCCTTCCTGCAGGATATTAGTGAACCAGATGGGTTTTTATGGCAATCGTCAAACTACCAAGACAAACTTTTTTTTAAAATTCGAGATTTATTAACTGAATTTAAATTCCACCAGCTGCCATGGTGGGATTCAAACATGTGCCCCCAGAGCATTAGCCTGGGTCTTTTGGTTACTAGGCCGATGACGTTACCACTACACCACCGTTTCCGCTATGGCTGGTCCAGTTCAGCTTCTGGTCAATAGTAACCCCCAGGATGTGATAATGGAAGATTCATAAATGGTAATGGCATTGAATGGCAGGGGTAGATGGTTAGATTCTTTCTTGTTGAAGATAGCCATTGCCTGGCACTTGTGTGGCGCAAATATTATTTGTCACTTATCAGCCCAAGCCTGAACATTGTGTAATCATCAATGAACATCTCCACTTCCGACCTTATGTTGGAGGGAAGGTCATTGATGAAGCAGTTGAAGATGGTTGGGCCCGGTACACTACCCTGAGGAACTCCTGCAGCGATTTCCTAGGACTGAGATGATTGACCTCCAACAACCACAACCATCTTCCCCTGTCCTAGGTATGCCTGCAACCGCTGGAAAGTTTTCCCCTGTTTCCCATTGACTCCAGTTTTGCTAGGGTTCCTTGATGCCACACTCGGTCAAATGCTGGGGCAGGGAGGTTCATTGATGGTCTTCTTGCCAGATGCTAATTGAGACCCTCAAGTGAACAATTAACACCCACTTAAGGGCCTCATCCAGGCATTGCTGGTATTCAAACAGTAGTGTGCGGGAAAGTCACCACACAAGAAGCCCAAAAAGCAAACCTTGGCTGTTTGCTTGCGGGTCCCCAGGGGGTTTCCCTCATTATCAGGTGCATCTAAAAATGAGGTGTCAAACTGGTGAAGCTACAACACAGGGCTACTTACATGCCAAACGGCGTAAACAGCATGTGATAGACAGAACTAAGTGATCCCCCAGACACAGGATCAGATCCAAGCTCTGCAGTCCTGCCACATCCAGTCATGAATGGTGGTGGACAATTAAACAACCGATGTAATCGAGAAGAGGTGCAAAGGTGGCACACCTTCTAACCCAATTAAATGCCTCCCCATCTCCAAATTCACCTCTGGGGAAGCCATTAAATCCTACTCTATGTCTCCGGAGGTGGCTTCAATAACAACCTTTAGAGTCAGAGATGAAGTTGCTAGCCCTGAGCCAAGGCTGACACTATTTAAAATGACATATATGAGGTCTAACTGAGTTAGAGTTGTGGGCCAAGGTCAAGGCACAGAACCAGGTCATAGAATACCTTATTTGGCTGAGCTAGCCCTGGGTTTGGTGGTCTTGGATGCACAGGGGAAGAGATTGCGATGAAGTATCTCAAGTTGTTATGAGGGCTATGGGTGTAGGTTGAGACCTATCCTTGGATTATAGAATCATTGAATGATGCAGCACAAGAGAAGGCCACCATGCCAATGCTTGCTCTTTGGTAAACTATCTAATTAGTTCCACTCCCTTGCTCATTTCCTGTAGCTCTGTAAATTGCTTCCCTTCAAGTATTTGTCCAATTCTCTTTTGAAATTGAATACTCTATCTGCTTCCACCATCCTTTCAGGCAATGCATTCCAGATCACAAAAACTTGCTGCACAAGAAAATGTTTTCTCACATTGCCTCTAGTTCTTTTGCCAATCAGCTTAAATGTGTGCCCCTGTTGACCGACCCGTCTGTCACTTAAAAGTCTCTCCTCATTTATTCTATCAAAACTATTCATGATTTCAAATAACTCTATCAAATCTTCCCTAATCCTTGCCTGGTCTAAGGAGAACAACTCCAACTTCTCCAGTCTCTTTACATAACTAAAGACGCTCATCCCTGGTATCACTTGAATAAATCTCTTCTGCACCCTCTCCAAGACCTGAGCATCTTTCCTAAAGTGAGGTGCCCTGAATCGAACATAATGCTCCAGCTGAGCCGAACCAGTGTTTTATAAAGGTTAAGCATAACTTCCTTCCTTTTGTACTCTATGCCTCAATTAATAAAGCCAAAGATCTCATGTGATTTTTAAAAGCCATCTCAATATTTCCTGCCAACTTCAAAGATTTGTGTAGGCACACACCTGCTCCTGCACCTTCTTTAAAAATTGTACCATTTAGTTTATATTGCGGCTTAAGGTTGGAAGTCAGACTTCAGGGGCCTTTAAATACATAGGTTTAGACATTAAGCAGAGCAAGTGACAAACCCAACGAGAGGAGATGCAATTCTAGACCTAGTCTTGGGGAACGAAGAAGGGCAAGTGGGTGAAGTGACAGTTGGCGACCATATCGGAGATAGTGATCACAATTCAGTCAGATTTAGTATTACCATGGAAAAGGACAGAGTCTTGAACCGGGGGAAGGCAAATTTTGCAGAAATGAGAAGGGACTTGGCTAAGGTGGACTGGACAGCACTGCTGGAGGATAAAACAGTGGAAAATCAGTGGGAAGCATGAAAAAGCGAGATCCTAATTGAACAAAGTAGACATGTCCCCTACAAAAATAAGAGTGGTACTGCCAAATTTAGACCTCCCTGGTTGTCTAGAGGAATACAGGGGAAGATCAAACAGAAAAAGAAAGCGTACGATAGGCACAAAGAACTAGCCTAGACGAATATAGGAAGTGCAGGGACGAATTAAAAAAGGAAATAAGGAAATCAAAGAGAGGGCATGAAAAAAGATTAGCAAGTAAAGTTAAAGATAACCCAAAGATGGTTTACCAATACAGTAATGCTAAAAGGTTTGTTAAGGAAAAGGTGGGACCTATCAGAGATGAAGATGGAAACTTGTGTGTAGATGCAGAGGCTGTGGGAAGGGTTTTGAATGAATATTTTGTCTCCGTGTTTACAAAGGAAAGGGAGGATGTAGATATAGTAATCCAGGAGGAACACTGTGAGATATTGGACGGGATAGTCATAAAGAGAGAGGAAGTACTCGAAGGGTTGAAATCCTTGAAAGTTGATAAGTCGCCAGGGCCAGATGGATTGTTTCCAAGGCTGCTGAAGGAAGTCAAGGAGGAGATAGCAGATGCTCTGAGGATGATTTTTCAATCTTCACTAGATACAGGGAAGGTACCGGAGGACTGGAGAAATGCAAACGTAGTTCCATTGATTAAATAAGGGATCAAAGGAAATGCCAAACAATTATAGGCCAATTAGTCTTACATCGGTGGTGAGCAAATTGGTAGAATCAATCCTGAGAGATAGGATTAACTGTCATGTGGAAAGGCATGGACTAGTCAGGGATGGTCAGCATGGATTTGTTAAAGGAAGGTCTTGGCTCACAAATTTGATTGAATTCTTTGAGGAAGTGACAAGAAGGGTTGATGAAGGTAGTGCAGTGCCTGTTATGTACATGGATTTTAGCAAGGCATTTGACAAGGTCCCACATGGCAGATTGGTCAGGAAAGTAAAAACCCACGGGATTCAGGGTAATGTGGCAAACTGGATAAATGGTTGGCTTTGTAACAGGAAACAAAGCATAATGGTGGATGGATGCCCTTGCGAATGGAAAGTTGTCTCAAGTGGTGTTCCACAGGGCTCAGTGTTGGGACTCTCGCTGTTTGTGTTATATAGTAACGATTTGGACGTGAACGTGGGGGGCATGATTGGGAAATTTGCAGATGACACAAAGATTGGCCGAGTAGTGGATAGTGTAGCGGATAGCCATAATCTCCAAAATGATATAGATGGGTTGGTGGAGTGGGTGGTAAAGTGGCAGATGGATTTTAACATACTGAAGTGTGAGGTCATACATTTAGGGAGGTCAAACAGTTACAGGGATTACAAAATAAATGGGAATATATTAAGAGGGGTAGATGAAGTGAGAGATCTTGATGTACAAGTACACAGGTCCCTGAAGGCAGCAGTTCAAGTAGACAAGGTTGTAAGGAAGGCATATGGAATGCTCTCCTTCATTGGTAGAGGTATAGAATACAAAAGTAAGGATACAATGTTGGAATTGTATAAAACACTGGTGAGGCCACAACTGGAGTATTGTGTGCAGTTCTGGTCACCACATTACAGGAAGGACGTAATAGTTCTGGAGAGAGTGCAGAGGAGGTTTACAAGAATGTTGCTACGAGGAGAGATTGGATAAATTGGTATTATTTTCCTTGGAACAAAGAAGGCTGAGAGGTGACTTGATTGAGGTGTACAAAATTATGAGGGGAATAGATAGAGTCGACAGGATAAAATTGTTTCCCTTGATGGAGAATTCTAGAACCAGGGGACATAGATTCAAGATGAGTGGCAGAAGGTGTATGGGGGACATGAGGAAGAACTTTTTTACACAGAGGGTCGTGGGTGTCTGGAATTCACTGCCCAAGTTGGTGGTAGAGGCAGAAACTTTAAACTCTTTTAAAAAGTACCTGGATCTGCACCTAAAGTGCTGTAAGCTGCAGGGCTATGGGCCGGGTGCAGGAAGGTGGGATTAGAAAGGGCACCTGGGTGTCCTCGGGCTGGCATGGACAAGATGGGCCGAATGGCCTCTTTCTGTGCTGTAACTTTTCTATGGTTCTAAGTCATGAGTGACATTGAAGCAACAACCTTATCTAGAAAACGTTAATCGTATCCCAATAAATTAGGTTAGACCCCCACAAAAAATATCCTGTGTCCAAGGAAGGAACAGGCCATTTGAGAAGTTTGATCGGGCAGTTGAACGAGTTATGCACTCAGACCAGACCTGACATTAGTTACGATGTTTTGGAGCTGAGTACCATGATGAAATATGCTACTGTTGAGGAAGTTCTGAGAACAAAACAGGTGATAGGCATTAGTTCACCCATCAAGGTAGTATAATTGGGTACAGCTATAACACTCTGATGTGGAAGGGACTGGAAAAGTCTGATGCACTGAAGGGCTATCTTGAGAATAAAACAGCTTGAGGTAAACGATTAGCTTTGGACTCATTTTTCCACGATAAGCACTTATTGTGAGTAATACGCAGCTCTAACAATTTGCCCAGTTCCACTTCTCTTGTGATTGTAATTTTCTTGAGTTCTTCCCTCCCTTCCATTTCCTGATTTACAGCTATTCCTGCGATGTTACTTGTATCCTCTGTAGTGAAGATTGATGCAAAATGCCTGTTCAATTCATCTGCCATCTCCTTATTTTCCCTTATTAATTCCCCAGCTCACATTCTATAGGGCCAATGCTCACCTTGTTAATTATTTTCTTTCTAAAATATCCATCTTTATATTTCTAGCTCGCTTTTTGTACTCTGATTTTTCCCTCCTTATCAATCTTTTAGACTTTCTTTGCTGTTTTTTACATTTTGTCCAATCTTCTGACCTGCCACCCATCTTTGCACAATTATATGCTTTTTCTTTAAGTTTGATACTATCTTTTAACTTTTTTAGTTAACCACAGATGGTGGGTTCTCCCCTTGTAATTTTTCTTTCTTGTTGGAATGTATCTATTCTGTGTATTCTGAAATATCCTCTTAAATGTCTGTCACTGCATCTCTATTGACCTACCCCGTAACCTAATTTGCCAGTCCACGTTAGCTAGCTCTGCTTTCATGCCCTCATAATTGCTCTTATTTAAGTTTAAAATACTAGTTGTACTCATTTATTTCTATTGGTGCTATCAGTTCATCTGTTTTGTTTTGAATGCTACATGATTCAGGTACAGAGCCTTTAGTTTTTCCTTTTATTATTTTTGTAACCTCTAGCCTTATCTGTTGATTTACTCTTAGATTTGTATTCTCTATCTCTTCCTGTCACGTTCTGTTTATCATTTCCCATATCAATACCTTCCTCTCTTGCCTTGTCTCTGCTCTTTGATTTACCACATATTCCCAAATTTGATCACTTGCCCCCACTATTTAGTTTAAAACCCTCTCCACTTCCCTAGCTATGCAGCTCACTAGAACACCAGCCCCAGCATGGTTCAGGTGTAGACTGCCCCAACGGTACAGCCTCCACTTTCCCCAGTACTGGTGCCAGTGCCCCACGAACCAGAACCCACTTCTCCTACACCAGTCTTTGAGCCATGCATTAATTTCTCTAATCTTATTTGCCCTATGCAAATTTGCATGTGGCTCAGATAATAATCCTGGGATTATTACCTTCGAGTTTCTGCTTCTTAATTTAGTGTCTAGCTCCTCATACTATGTAGAACCTCCTTCCTCATCTTGCCTATGTTGTTGGTACCTATGTGGGCCATTACAACTGGATCCTCCCTCTCCCACTGTAAGTTCCTTTCCAGGTGTCCTGAACCTTGGCACTGGGCAAGCAACACAGCCTTATGGACTCTCACTCTTTGCTGCAAAGAACAGTGTTAATTCCCCTCACTATACAGTCCCCTACTATCATTACATTCCTGTTTGCTCTGTCCACTTGAATGCCTTCCTGTACCATGGTGCCATGGTCAGTTAGCTCAGCCAGCCTGCAGCCCCCATGCTCATCCAAACAAGCTGAAAGAACCTCAAACCTGTTGGACAATTGCAGAGGCTGAGGCTTCTGCCGTCTGGGTCCCCTTACCTTCCTCAGCTGCGGTCACGCCCTCCTGTCCCTGATCACTTTCCAAATCAGAAGACCCTATCCTAAGGGGTGTGACTGTCTCCTGGTACAAAGCATCCAGGTAACTTTCCCCCTCACTGATGTGCCGCATTTTCTGCAACTCAGCCTCGAGCTCAATGACTCTGAGCCAAAGCTCCTCAAGCTGCAAACATTTACTGCAGACATGTTTGCCCTAGGTCACAATGGCATGCAGGAGCTCCCAGATGCTGCAGCTGAGACACATTACTAGTCCTGCCATCCTTATTTTTTTTTAATTATCTACTTAATTATATTATTCAATTACTTATTTTCCTTTTATGTATTTTATTAACCTTATCACAAGTTCCTATTTTAAACCTTAGGAATAGAATAACCCTTAACCACTTACCAGATACTCAGCAGATAGCTTTTTCCCCTGCAGGAGAATAAGAACCAATTCCTACAGGGTGAAAATGTTAGAAAAAGCAAAGGAGCACCTCCTTTCCCTCCTCACCTAACTCCCCCAACTTACCAAACTCGTAGAACTCCGTACAGGTCAAGGCAGCATTTGACTGAGTGTGGCATCAAGGAGCTCTAGCAAAATTGAAGTCAATGGGAATCGGGGGATAACTCTCCACTGGTTGGAGTCATACTTAGCACAAAGGAAGATGGTTTGGTTGTTGGAGGTCAATCATCTTAGTCCCAGGGCATCACTGCAAAAGTTCCTAAGGATGGTGACCTAGGCCCAACCATCTTTAGTTTCTTCATCAGTTACCTTCCCTCTATTATAAGGTCAGATGGGGATGTTCGCTGCTGATTGCACAATGTTTAGTACTGTATGCAACTCCTCAGATACTGAAGCAATCCATGTCTATATGCAGCAAGACCTGGACAACACTCAGGCTTGACTGATAAGTTTCAAGTAAAATTTGCACCACACAAGTGCCAGGTGATAAGTATCTCCAACAAGAGAGAATCTAATCATTTCCCCTTGACATTCAAAGGATATGGGGAGAAAGCGGTATCAGGCTATTGAGTTGGATGATCAGCCATGATCATAATGAATGGCGGAGAAGGCTCGAAGGGCCGAATAGCCTACTCCTGCTCTTATTTTCTATGTTTCTATTCAATGGCATCACCATCGCTGAATCCCCCACCATCAACATCCTGGGTGTTACATTGACCAGAAACTGAACTGGACCAGTCATATAACTGGACCAACCATATAACAACTGTGGCTACACAGTAAGTCCTAGGCTAGGAATTCTGAGGCAAGTAAATCACATCCTGAATCCCCTAAGCCTGTGCACAATTTACAAGGCACAAGTCAGGAGTGCGATGGAATACTCTCCACTTGCCTGGAAATTCAACACCATCCAGGCCAAAGCATGCCCACTTGATCGGCACCCCACCCACCAACATAACCATTCATTGCCTTCACCACCGACACACACAGTAGCAGCAGTGTGTTCTATATATTAAATGTCCTGCAGCAACTCACTAAGGATCCTTCGACAGTACCTTCCAAACCTGCATTGTCAAATGTGATTAAGTGTATTCCTGGAGGTTTCAACATATGACTTGCCCCCCGCTCCAGCCATTTGTCAGCCAACATATCCATTCTTGTGATGCATGGCCTTCCCATGCCGATCTTAAAGCAAACATACTCATTGCCCCATTGGATGATGCTTGACTGTCAGCCAAACAGCTTTTTTTTCCCCCCATGTTCAACATATTTAAGTCTGGTAAAGAGAAATGTTTGAATGTTTTATTTTAAAAGCGATATTTTTTTTAATGTAATTATTTTTCTCCAGGATTGCACACAGCAACATCCTGGAGATGGATCTTCAATTCGTGGAGACTCCAGACCAATCCTGGAGGGTTGGCAACCCTAAACCCTTGATCTCTACCAAGGGCAGCAGACGTATGGGAACATAACTGCCTGCAAGTTCTCCTCCAAGCCATTCACCATCCTGACTTGAAACTATATTGCCGTTCTTTCACTGTTGCTGGATCAAAATCCTGGAACCCCCCTTTTGTAACAGCACTTGGAGTACCCGCAGCAGGTGGACTGCAGTGATTCAAGAAGGCGGCTTACCATCACCTTCTCAAGGGCAATTAAGAATGGGCAACAGATTCTGGTCTTGCCAGCAACAGTCACATCCCATGAAAGAATAAAAAGAAAACGACATAACTATGAATTGTGTCATATGCAAACTTCATCCTTCCTTTGATTGCCCTTTTATTATTTGTGTTTATAAAATAATTTTGAGTTCCTTTCTATGTCAGCCAATAATCTATTCTCACAATGTCTTTGCTCCTTATTCCTTTTTTAAAGATTTTCTCTGTACTTCTTGTTTTTTTGCTGTATTATGAACCTACATTTACATAAGCCTCATTTTAACCTCTACTTCTTTAGTCACCTAAAGTGCTCTCGGTGTTGGATACCATTCCTTACCCCCAAACTCCCACTCCAACCACCCCGAGAGCAATGGGCTATTCCCAAAGCCTCTCCTCTTTGAAGGCCTCCCATTGTCAATTTAGGTTTTCCAACCAATTTTTGATACCAGACCACCTGGGATGGATCCCTTTTCAACTTACTAAAATGAGCCGACTTCCAGTCAAGTATTTTTGTTGGTTGAGATGCATCTGGACCAGTTGGGGATGCAATGTCTTAGGTGCATATGGAATGGTGAAGCAAGCTCGAAGCAGAGTTTCAAGTTGATCCAAGACTCTGTTGCATTGTGGAGGGGGAGTGACTAGTTCCAAAAATATGATAAATCTCCACCTAGTGCCCAAAGTGTGTAATTACACCACAACGACATTGATACCGTATAGGAACACTGGCCTGGACTTTGCTCTTAGCAGTGAAAAAATGGCTTTGCCATTCACCTTGCTGACAGCCGTGACAGACTTTTCATGTCTTGTCATCGGAGATTTCCTTGCATCTGGCATCTTCTCCATTGTGGCACCCGGGTTTGTGAAGAAGGCAAGCGACAGTGAGACTCTTCAGTTGATCAGACTTGAGAATCCTCACTAAGGCATGCTTGGTGCAATCTAGGAAGTATAAAGCAGGAAATATGATTTAAATGTTATAAAGAAAGCACGATAAAGACTGAGAAATACAGATAGGATTAAGGGAGAGAGATCATGTGTGAGACAAGGAAAAGTGAAAAAAATTTAAATCTCCAACACTAATTTTCTTCTGAGTGAATGAGATTTGACTCTTTCAAAATTAATTCTTCAGAAACAGAGGTTGTAATAAGCAACAATTATTTTTGCTTATTATGCCGTTACTCACTCACTCCTAAATGCACTAAATACACTTGCCCTAAATTTTTTCAACCTTTTTTAGTGCAAAAATAGCAGGCAAGTACCCCAATTTCCCACCATTGCAGATCATTTAATTGCTGAGCCAATCGGCAAGAATTGAAGCAGCGCATCATATCTGACTGTAAGCTACAGATTGCCATGTTTAACTACACGTGCGTACTCCAGATGTCAATTTTCCTATATTATGAAAGGAGAGTGCTCATAGCCTCAACTTATTCTCATCGCAAATTCTGGATCACAGAGAAATGGGGACACAGGAATTTACAATGGGAAAATTGGACACAAAAGGTGGCCAAAAATGCAATTTTTAATTAAGAAAATCTATTGAGACTTAACATTTTTAACATCTCCATGGCATTGCATTTACTGAGTTAAGACCAAATGTAATTTTCAGGTGAAACAAAGTTGAGGTCGGGAGAAAAATGGACCAGGGCTTGTAGGTGTAATTCAGTCTCTTTGAAATCATAATGCCTGTACTTCTAAATAATAATATAGAATCAGAAAATGCCATTTATAGTGAAACATCAAAACTAATGACAATTTGGGAAGGCAAAAAGTAGAGTTAGTTAGAATATAGAAGTTTTTTTTTCTACAGTGTAGACTGAGCAGGTGTGTTGCAAAACTGAGATACTACACCACTTCCACTGAGAGGAAAGTATAATTACAGTGTGACAAGTTTACATAGGCAGTTTCTATTACAAACATGGACATAGAAATAAATAATGAAAAATACTGACACAAAGGTGCAACAAAACCATGCTAACAGAATTAAAGGACTTTCAAAAGTCTTTTGAAACTCCTGAGAGACAATATCAATAGGCATTCTCCGATCCACTATTCTAGTTGCATTCAGCAATGACCTTCACAAATTCATTAACAGCTTTTTTTTTATAGAATTGTCACGGTTTGGAGACATCTTATGGAATGGAAATTGCAGTGATGGTAAGTTTTACTTAATTTAAAACATACCAAAATGACCAAAATTAAGATTTTACAACTGGTGATGAAAACTGTTAGCCTATTCATGGGTAATTTGAGCACTTGATTGTCTTTGTTCCATCATATAGAAAAATATTTTCAGGTTTCTTTATGCGTACCATTAGAGATGGTAGAAATCACACCACTAACTTTCCAGATTAGAGCACTTAACTTCTGCAGTGGAATAGGAGAAGGAAAAGTCAACAGCAATACATGCTACAAATTACGGTTGGTAATATTAGATGATGAACATTTAACGCATGATATTCACGTTAAAATAGTGGGAACATTAATTTTTAAAATAAGATTATCATATGAATATGCTTTTGATTGGTCTATTATAATAGACCAATAACAATTTCTGTTTTAAGGTGTCAAAGACAGAAGATGTTCAAATGCTTAGTATTTTGATTAGCATTCAATAAAGGAAAATGTAAGCTAATATTTTGGCAAGACAATTCATCAGACCCTAATTTTAAGTCTTCATTTTACTAATACTGATTTCCCCATTATCCCTCCCTAAGATACTTAAGAATACAAATTACTAATGTAAATTTTTAAACTTAGTCAATTTAAACTGGTCAATCTAAATAAATGCATGGGTTACCCTGGCCCTAAGACAGTTAAAAATGCAGTAGTAAATCAGTTTTGTCTTGGAAAATTGAGTGCTGGGCAAGATTAGGTGTGTGTTCTAAAATGTTTCTGTTCATAAATAACAAATATGAAGCTGTACTTTGTATTTTCAGATAGATCTGACTAATTGTTCTAACCTATGGGTTGAAATCTATTAATACTCCAATTTGGACTATGTAACATGCTATTGGAATACATGCAACTTTTATTTTTTTCTTTGAACTCCACACCTTGTTGATCCAAGATGGCCACTGCCAATCATATCTGGAACCAGTTATTTTGGAGTAGGCAAGAACACTTGTTAAACACTTTTTGCCTCCTTGTTGAGAAATTTCAAACATAAATCTACATCCTGTCACATCATAATTCATTAGAAGTAATTTGTTAAATTGATATACACTTACATGAGGCAAGTTCTACTATAGTTGTAATTGTAGTTGTAATTGAAATTTTGCAATTATAATACTTTTTTGATCACATGGCAATCTCAAAACTCTTCTAGAAGGACAAAAGCAGCAGATGCATGGGAACACTACCAGCTGGAAGTTTCCCTCCAAGACACTCACCATCCTGACTTGGAAATATATCGCCGTTCCTTCACTGTTGCTGGGTCAAAATCCTGGAACTCCCTCCCTAACAGCACTGTGGGTGTACCTACACCACAGGGACCGCAGTGGTTCAAGAAGGCAGCTCACCACCGCCTTTTCAAGGGCAACTAGGGATGGGCAACAAGTGCTGGCCCAGCCAGAGACGCCCACATCCCGTAAATTAGTAAAAAAAATTGAGACCTTTTACTTCTGGAGTAAAAAAGATGGTGTGTTTTTTGTTGATGTGGGCAAAGCTTCATCCATTTTACTATTTAAAAATATATAAATTTTCTGTCTTATCCATTCTTAGTCTCTATTCCACGCACCATCTCAGATGAAAAGGGTTATAATAATCCACTTCTAGCCCTTCACCAATATCACTTGAAAGTTAGCTGCAAAAAAGTATGCAAGAGTGACTTGGAACTGACTTGCCCTTTGATTTTGGCAGTGAAGCACTATGACTAAAATGAGCAAATTAGCAGATAGGACAAAAGGACACACAACTCCACATTTGACCAAAATCTAGAGCCACTTCTTAGATAGTACACTCTTCATATCTAATATTTGCTTTATTTTTTGCAGAGAATAAGCAGATTAACAACAGGCAGATAAATCCTGCACATGCAGAGTTATAAATGTTGTGAGGTATAATGTTCTAGAGAGGGTTATTATTGAAGTGCAAGAACTCTGTTCCCTATAGTGTCAGAATGGTTTTACTTTGATGGAAGTGAATCATGGAAACAGCAGATCACCAAAACTTTAAAGTAATATCATTGATGTGTAAAATGTAGACAATGAAGCAATTACAGAACATATAAAGCAAAAGTACAAATAAAGAAGTAAGTGTGTTGCAATGAATAGTATCTATTGTAAGATTCACCAGACCAGTCAAGATATTAGATTGCAGAAAAAACAGCAGTTGGTTTCTGCTTACAGCTTCAATAAGACAGAAATGTATAGTGGTTTTATCCACCTTTCTGGAAGGATTGCTTTTTAACAAAGTCCTACCCTTCTCACGTTGGGAAGAATCTAGTAAAATGTTCCATGAACTTGGCACATTAGAAATCCCTGAGATAACTTTGACAAATACTAAAACAAGATCAGCCAGCATGTGAATCATCAGAAAAAACAAACTCTGCCCAACTGTCCACAAAACAAAACTCAGGTTGGCCATCCGGCGTGATACAGTATCTGTGAGAGCCTCACACACATGCAGTAGCAGCCACAATAACAAAAAGCTCATCAAAAGGAAACCTTGCACTTTTATCCAGTCTATGACCAATGTCCTCTTCTTCATTATGTAAACACCAGCCTGTACACCAGCCATGTAAACAGCTGTGTATCCAAGCATTGAAAAGAGTCCTTCTCTGTTGGCATTAATTAACCCAACCCTTGTACCTTTGCCATCACTTCCATGCAATATAAATTGCTTCAGATTTGTAGTTTCAAGGACTAATTGATAACAGATGGCAATGCTAGCTGACAAGATCCAAGAACTTCTAACAGGACATAATATCATAAGAAAAGATGACAGGATCCTAACTATTGCCAGTGTGAAAAAGAAGTTCCAATGTAAACCGTATTCAGATATGTGCTCATGATAATCCACTGCTTTAACACTTATTAGACGAGCTACTCCTAAGAAAACCAAGGGCCAAACTGCTATGATCTGTTTAATGACAAAATTAAATTTGGAATGTGATATATTTTTGTTCCTTTGTCTTACTTCAGGAGAAACAAGGGCATTTGCAAAAACAAAAGCTGCCACTCCAAAATCCATAATTCCAGTCCCATATGTTTCAGCTTTAGCATAGCGTCTTGGAAATATTGGAAAGTCCACAGCTAGAATGCTGATGCCAGTCTTTATGTTAACAAAGACCCGAAACAAAGTGACAAAGGGAATGTAATTCATATTCAAGCTGGTTTCCAAAAAAGATCCTATGACTTCTTTGAAGTGTTGATGGGAATACTGTTTTCTTTGACTGTATATCTGAAACACAGATAGCACAAGTACAGCTGCTAGAACCAGCACCACCCAATGAAGTATATCTGACAAAACCGTGCAGCACAATACAAGAGATGCCACCAGCACAATAAAATCAATCAACAACAGTCTTTTCCATGATGATGATGATGCTGCATTTTGTCCAACAAAATACATTAATATTAGTCCCCGGCAGGTAACACATAATGCAGACAGAATTAAACCCAATAAATTCTCAGCCAATGTAGTACCACTTAGGTTACTGATAAATGCTTCTTTGAATTCTTTTTGTGCCATATTAGGATTGATCATGTTTCCTGAAAAAGGTCAGCTGGTGATACGCTGTATTTGGTAATAGATTATCGAAAAACAAACCAGAGTATATAATTGATTTACTAATCCTACAAACGTCATTGGCCCGAAATGTTAACTGTCTGTCTCTTCACAGATGCTGCCTGACCTGTTGAATATTTTCAGTATTGTTTTTATTTTATGCCTAGAGTTAGGATAGGTTGTTTCTGTTAGGTCAGCTGGGGAGATAAAATAGATCTTACTAGATCAAACAGGTTTTTAAGAGTCATCCTATAACATTCTTGTATCAGATGCCCATTTTAAAGGCATTCTTGTTTTTGTCCTTATTCCTTGTCCAAAAGAAGTTACTCCTGAGTTTTTGGCTATTGCAGTGCTTAGAAGTGGGCATTGGGTAGTTCATCCAGAACGAGGAAAGCATCTGACAGCCACTTGATGGCACAGCCGATACAGAAGTTACCTTGTAAGGCACTGGAGGTATAAACCCAAGTCTTCGTGCTCTGTGTTTATTCACATTGTCATCCCCACAAACAGGCAAAGGTACCATCCAGTGAGCGCCACAAGAAGCAATGAATCACATCTAAAAATATATATCAATGTCAGCCCAACACGTCCAGAATCAAAACCATTCGGATGAAGATTATTTTGCTCAACTGTGTGGTTTACCAACGAAGCTTTTTCACAGCTGTTGAGGGCGCTGGACTAGGCTGGTGCTCACCGCCACCGCGGCCCAGCACACAGACCGGGAGAGAGCGCGGCTGCTCATCCAGAGGCGGCGAAGCTCCCGCTCCCGGCTGCTCAGGATCAGGCTCCGGGCCTAGCGGGGACTGAGGTGAAAGGTCAGGGGAACGGGAACAGCCGCCAGATCCCGCGAGATCAGCCGGGAACGGAGAGCGGGAATGGCCGCTTCGAGCAGCCCCGCTGACCGAAAGCGGAGAGCCCACCCTCCAGCAGCAGGGAGCCAGGTAAGAGCGGGGGTGGGCCTGTGGGCTACAGGCGACTTGGGGGGGGGGGGGGGGGGGGGTGGTAAAGGGGCTGGGGATCGGGCGCTCATTGCTGGGGGAGTTAGGGACAAGGTAGCAGGAGGTTAGGCGACAGATTTAGGGGCTGAAGCTGCCACATGCCACCGCCTGCTAACCCCCCCTCTGTCCGGAGTTTACTGCACTCGGGAGTGTGAATGAGGCGAAGTGATTTTATTTTCCTGTAACGGGAATGATCCTCACAAGGGCGATGTCACCTTCATGTGTCCCAGTGCACTGTACACTTTCCCCACCTTCTGTATGGATTGCTCTTGTTTGATTGTGAGGCAAACTACAGTTTTTGTTTTAAACATTTGAAGTGTGCAAAGTTTGGGGAAGACGGGGGGGGGGGGGGGGGTGGAGGATATAAAACGATGCTAAACTCTGGAATATAGAAACGCTGCCAACCTTAACCTGCGAATTTGAAATCACAAACATGCTAACGGTGACTAAACGTCAGTTGTTCTTGATTGGCTGTAAAGCGCCGAAGGGTGTTTTGAAGTCCGTGAAAGGTGCACAAATGCAGGTCTTTCCGATATTAAAGTGTCTGGTCACCAAACTAATTTATTGTTGCTGATCTCTGGAGAATAATCAGTATGATTATACATAGGGGTCTTCCTTTACTTCTCAGACAAAGTTGGCATTATATCGACATTGAGATGCAAATTTGCTATTATAATGGCAGCAGCATTTGTTAAACATTTACTCTTTTTGGTCACGAGAAGCCCAGGCAAGGAAACGAAAAAAAAAACATCCAAGATTCCTAACTGTAATCTGTTTTTCCCGATTAACCGATGCCCAAAGTAAAAATCATTTGAATTTTTATAGTATTTCCAAATCGACTTTCTCTATCTCTATATCTGTCAGGAATTGTGTGTGGGTAACAGGATCAAGCTCAACTGTGATGTATACCACAGCTGATTGGCTTGCTATCTGGACTAATGCCTGAGGAATGACAATTCAGGTTAGCTATAGGGGGTGACTGGTAATAATGAAAATACTCTCCTGAACAACTAGCTCTTTCCGGAAAGGAGGATATTTGAGAAAATTTTGTTTTAAAAAGAGGAGAAATTTGATCCAGAAGAAACTTGATTTTTAACCTCACCACGACTATCATAGAAATGATAAAGCTGAGTGCATTTCATTTGTGACAAAATTGTACAATATGCCCTGAACATGCTGATGATTCCTTGAATATATTTTAGAATTGCACTTTAAATATTTTTTTAATTGTAGCTGGTGTGGTTTCTGCTTTACAAAGACTGGGAGTGGTAACCACACGATTCAGTGACTTGTTTGAACTTGCAATGCTGGATTTTGAGTAGTTTTATGTAACCTCTTACGATAACACTCATAGTTTAAATAACAGTTTAAAGTATGTTGAAAATTATATATACCTATTAAATTTGGCTTTACAGTGGAAATAAGTTAATGGAAAGGTTGTGTTGGAGTGTTTATGGGCGGAATTTTTTCGAAGCTGGTAGTTGAGCCATTAAATTCCTGGTAGGCATGGCAATATTGCTGTTCCAAGGATCTCCTCCCCTGAAACAGTAAGAATCGGCTCGTCTCCCTTACTGAGTCTTGCTGTGTCTGACTTTATGGAAACAGTCAAGTCCTCAACAGATTTTGAGTCTAACTCCACCCTGTTGAAAAATGTCATGTTGTCATTAGTAGGATTATAGAAATTGTTTCAGAGTGGGCCGTGGGTGTTCTGTTACAAAAGTAGCAAGCTAGAAGTGACTCACAGCAACCACGATGCATACTGTGAAGTTACTGTCCTGGCTTGTGAGCAATTCCTTGGCTGCAGTGCATGGATTTCACTCCCGCAACTTCCAATAGTTGTAACTTTTTGAATTTTTGTATTTGCCCTTTGGATATGCATTTAGACAATTGTAAAACTATTTTAAAAGTATGCAAATGTCACAATTGAGTTATTATGGATAGAATGCAGTTGTTCAACATTTGGGCATAGAAACCTTGGGCTGAATTTTCACGTTGTCGTGAAGACAGGCCGCGTTTCCTGCCATCGGTCGGTGGGGAGCTAATTGTAATACATTAGCACATAATTAAAAGGCTATACCACCAGGCTCCTGGGACCTTGCCATTTCGTCCATCCATATCAGCGGGGAAGCACTCTGACGTGTTTCACAACAGCATGCAGGTGACGTGCACTTGGCGGCTTTCACTTTGGGGGAACTGAGGTGAGTGAGCAGCAGCGTTCTCCACAGCTTGCCTGTTGTTTACAGGCCTCGGGCGTCGGTGGGTGGTGGAGGGGGGGTGGTGGTGAGGGTGGGGGGGGGTGGGGGGGGGACTGATGCCCGGCCCCACACGCAACTGCTGAGGGGTGGTTGGTGTCTGGGGACAAGTGCTGGCCAGCCTCAGAGGCGACTGCTGAGGGGTAGGGGTTGTCTGGGGGGGTAAGTGCTGGCCAGCCTTGGAGGCGACTGTTGGGGAGGGGGTCAAGGGCTACCCTGGCGCTGCATCCCGCACACAGGCAATGGAGGTGGAGGCAGGGTAAGCGATGGAAGTGGCCACGCATTAGTGACCCCTGTATAAACTGACCATGCCTCTGCAACTAAGACAGATCAGGCGCAGCCACAGTGATATGATTGGGGTCAGGCTCCTAGCCTGCCTGCCTATGCAAGCAACGCGGAGGCACCAAAGGCTCCATACCTTAGCACCCCCTCCCCCACCCGGCACAGACTTCGAGTCCGCCACCACTTTATTGGACCATGGAGCAGTTGGTCTGCACACATTGTACAATCTCCTCGCCAATGCTGGCCATGTAGCATTCACTGCTGGAGGTGCTCACAGCCCCTTGCAATCTCAGCATCCCGATTTGGACCAGTATCCCCCATGTCGCAGGTTGACAGGGCAGCCATGCAGTGCACTTATCTCTGGCCATCCGAGGGGTGACCAGCACTCTCCAGGAAGCATTAAGGGGCGGTCACGCAGGGCCAGGAAAGGTGCTGAGTACAGCCATGATAACCATGTCTCTCTCTCTCTCTTTCATGCTTCAGAAGGACCATGTCAGGTTCATGGACCCTGGTGACCTGGCTGTATCCCTGATGGCCTACAGAGACCATAGAAGACGGAGGAGAGAGCGACTGAGGTACCTGGCTGCACAAAGGCAGGGGCAGCAACCTCATGAAGAAGGGGCAGCAGGGGCTCCCATACACGCTGCCCAGGAGCGACAGTGAGCTGTGGCTGGTCAGCACCTAACGACACCCAGGGTTTACAGAGGCCGCCTGCCATTCATGTAGATGACTGAGAACCAGTGTCGCCAATGACTGCGCATGTCTAGGGACCTGGTGGCTCACATCTGCCACTTACTGCAGGACCTGGCACCAAGGGGACATGGAGGGCATCCACTGCCAGTGGCTGTGAAAGTGACCATGGTGCTCAATTTCTAGATGAGGCAGGTGCACTCAGGAGGCCATCAAAGCTGCCAGATTTGTGGAGGATGATGACGACATGCAGTGATGTGTCCCCATAGATCCTTACATCGCAGTTGTGAACGTTTGACTCCAGTCTGGCTTATGGCAGCACCAATACCCTCTGTGAGAGTGCTCTTGTCATGGAGATGCAGGGGAGGCGTTAATAGTCACTCGATCGCAGGAGGATGATGACACCATGTAGTGAGGACACTCCATAAATCTTCACATAGTCTCTGAGAATGTCTGACTCATATCTGAGCGAGGGCAGCTCCCTTGCACCCCGTGATCAGGGCCATCTTAGAGATGCAACCATGAAACTTAGGACGCACCTGATGCTGTGTCTGCCTTCAGCACATCAGCCCTTCAGGAGCGGGTGCACAACATCACTGGTTGCAGGTGCCGGTGTGATGAGGGCCAGCCCCACCTTAAAAGGTGCTGAGTATGAGAGAACTCTGTGGCGCCTGCCCACTACATTCTGGCGGCAATGACCAGCACTGCCGAGGTGCAGGCATCAGTAATGTTTCCAGGGAGTGTGAGGCTGGATCATCACTGTGGTCTGAAGGCCGCACAGAGAAGAGGCCCTAGGCCGAGACACCTACCTTTTATCTTGTGCAGAAAGGTTCACATCTGAGTGACAAGAACACTGCTCATCAGAACAAGGAGCCATAGGCTGGGAGACATTCTTGTGAGTTTATTGATGATAGTGAACAGTATGTACAAGTGATTAACACCCGTGCCCAGGCGGTGCAACTAATTCTCCTTAGCTTTCCTAACCCTGCTGCTATGTCTTGGTGCTCCCTGGACATCCACAGCGCAGCTTGCTGACTGTGACGCCCTATCTGTGATGACTTTGGCGGGTGTCCTCATGAGGGCTGAGACTTGGAGGGCCCCATCCTGCTTTTAGGGTCCTGTTGTGTGGCAGTGGCACCCTGCTCAGCCTGTGAAGCTGGATCTGCGGAGGTCATAGGGAGATGGGAGTCAGATGGGCTGGCCACTCCCAGAGCATCTGGGTGGCTGGCCCCGGAGCGTGCACCAGCTCATCCTCCTCCCTATGAGTGCCTGAGGGCCCCCCAGTTGACTCCATGAGCGGAATGGTTAGCTGGAGTGAGATCGAGCTGCCCACTACCCCTCTCGTGTACACACTGTTGGAAGTCAACTATGGCATCAATGATGGAGTTAAGCCCGCACAGCAGGAGTGACACCCTGGAACAAGGTCTCCATGGCGGCCGCCATATTGCCAGTGTTGACCTTGGTGCGCAGCAATGCCGGCGCTATCACCTCAGCCTGAAGACGGACGGACTCCTTCATAGTGCCTTGCAATCTGAAGAGAGCAACGGACATCTTTTCCTGTTGTTCCATAGCTTGCCTTTGCAGCTCCAGCAACTGTGACATGACCGAGTCCAGGGACTTGTCATCTGACTCAGACTCAGCAACGTTCTGGCCTCCAGCAGCCCTTCGAGTGCCGGGGACCTAGGAAGTCCCTGCCTCCGCCTGCTGTGGATCAGACAGTGTGATGTGCTCACCAGATTGTGATCTCGAGGCTACTCTAAAGCTAGGTCCCACCAAGGTGTGTGTCTCTGTGCTGGTGGAGGGTGTGGGTGAGCGCTGTGACGGACTTCAGGGAGGTTGCCTTCAGATTCCTCTTCAGAGGTTTCTTCAAAGCTTTCATGGAGGCTCTGGGTCGTTAGATCTGTCGGCTGTTTGGCAGATGTGCCTGTGAAAGCAAGGGGAGATAATTAGTGCATGGCTGTGGCCTGGTGAAAGAGGATGCATTACTTATGGCATGGTTGTCTGATGGATGTTGCACTGCTGGTTCCTCACTTGGTAGAGCAGCACCGACCTCACTGTCAGCACAGACTGGTCCTGGCCATCGCCAGAATTCTGGCAACTCTCCACTTGTCTTCGACCGTTCCCTCCTGTTGTGTGCCAGTTTGTCCTGGCATGGATAGAGATGGCGAAAGTGTATCAGGCCCTGCTGGGCCAGATGATAAGTATGCCTGGCCTGTGTGGCTGGTGAGTGGTCCCATGGACGGGATGAGGACAATGACAGTGAGTGTGAAAGAGTGAATGGTGTTGTCACTGGCAGTAAGTGAGGCCTGTGGATGTGCGATGGGTTTGAGAGTGTGAGAGTTGGGAGTGATGAAAAGAGTGACTTACCCTGGCAGAATGGAGCAGATCATTCATCCTTTTTCAGCATTGGGTGGCTGTCCTGCTCTGCAGTGCGTTCGCGCTGACCACTGCTGCCGCCACCTCCCAACCCTGGTTGGTGACATTGCTACCCATCCTGCGGCCAGAGTGGGGGTAGAGCACATCCTGACAGGCCTCCATGGCATCCAGCAGTCGCTCAAGGGACCCGTTGTTGACGTGGGGGGCTGCAGTCTTTTTGCCATTGCTGGTCATATCTCCTAGGCAGCGGTGGTGAGCTGGTGGCAATGAGTGCTTTGCTGGCGGCTGTCTTTTAAAGATGGTGGCCGGCGTGATGCAGCAGCAAGGTAATGATGAGCAGGCGAATGAGACCCCCCCCCGCCATGGAAATGATGTGTTTCGCGGGAGTGAATATATAATGAGGCAGGCTCCGGAAGAAACAACGTGAAAACCGGCCATTTTCATCAGCAGGTAGGACTCCATTTTACCTGCCCACTAACACACTTAGTGCAATTCTGGGTAAATTCCGCCTCTTGTGTTGTGCACAGATCAGTGTTCAATGGTTCATAAAGCAAATTTTGTGGTGACACCAAAGTTGGAGGGCACTTCATTGGAAAAGACCTCTAGCACAGCGAAACATTGGATCTTTATTTGACTTCAGTTTAACGTTAATGACTGCTGGAAATATGATTACATTTTCATTTATTTACAATTGATTATTTATGCTTATTTGGGAAAATTTGTTTTGAGCTATTTGCTAAAATAGCTCAAAACATCCTCCAGGAGTAGAGGATGGTTTTGCAAACTATTGATCTGTCTAGTAAATCAAAACTGAGGCTAATGATCCGGTTGCAGATACAAGTGCTGGAATGTAACTTGGAGAGGGACAAATGTATAAAAACCAAGCAGAGGCACCACACTGGCTCATAAACCAGACGGAAAAGGGTACATTTAAATATTTCTTCGTCCTTTTGGAAATTGAAGATTTTTGTAAAAATCCTAGTTTTAGAAAAGAAACCCAGAAAATTAACAAAGATTTGCTAAAACAGTCACTGGAAGTGTGTAACTTGATTTGGTCATGGTGGCATCTAGTGTTATACAATACTGGCTTTGACTGAGATCATCTATTCTCACAGATATTGTTTCAATATTCTGCACCCACTGAGTTTCTATGTTCCACATACAAATGTTTATATTTCAGAATACCTGTCCATTTTTCTTAGAGAGAAGAACTTGTCAATCTAATCATTTGGTAATTTAGTAAACTATGCAAAAGCTTAAGATGTTTGACCACTTTTTGCCCAGATTGAACTCCCAAAAAATGTTTGTAACTGTCACTGTAAAAATTAATATGGTTATCGGAATAAAGCTTTCCAGATGTTCCAGTTAATTTTTGGAGCAGAAATTTGCATGTAGTGTGAATGCACCTCCTGAGTCCTGGACATGTATACCATCTAGAGAGTTGCAGTGGAAGATATTTGTAGAATAAAACTGGCTAGAAATGGCACGGATTATCTTTTCACCCTATTTGTAGTGTCTGCCACATATTTTGAGAAGTCTTTATCACCTCACAACTAGTGTCAAAAAGAAAACAAACATATTGTGCTAATAATTTGTTTGAGAGAAAATTTCTGATTTTCGTTGTGGTCCCCCCCACCCCACCGCCTTAATTCTTGCTCTTTAAGGTGTTGGCTTTTTACTTTAGGATGGTTACTTACATGCTACTTGACTTCCAAAATATTTAAGCAGCTGCTGCTTATGTGTGAGATCTGCCAACGAGTCTCGGCAGGCTACTTGAGCGTGAAATATTGCAGCTGAGTATGAGCCTTTTCTTGCCTGAAGTTCGCTAGTTCTAGCAGTGGTGCAGTGGTTCCTGGTTAATGATTGGGAGTGATCAGGAGCTCTGGCTAATTTCAGTAGTTTTTTTTCCACTTTTCATAAGCCAGGGGTATCAAGCCAATTATGGTACTGCCTCCCAGGCTGAGACCAACTAGCACAGACACACTGGGGGTTGAATCCAGGAACCAAGCTTGATTTGGGTGGTTCAGCTTTTTCCTCATTTATCATTTGAAACATTGGAGGAGTTGGTTTTCAACTTTTAAAAGCATTGGCCAATTTTAGAAATGCTGAACAAGCAAATAAAGCACAAAACAAACTGAAGATGTTGGCCAGAATACAAACTTGCAGAAACTTGTTGGAGGTTATCCCAAGATGAAATAGTTGTCACAGCTAATTCTATCAGATAAAATGAAGAAATACAGATATCTTTATGATAAGGCTAAATAATGTATGGGAATAAACCCTTTGGTTCTATGTTTAAACGCTTGCAGTAACCCCTCTGAATATATTAAATATGTAACCCATGAGAAGGTTGAAGCAGGATGTGGAAGTGGGTGAGCTCTTTGCTATTTTTGAAAATAAAGGACCAAATCTGTGACTGATGGAACCATATTTTGGTTTGTTTTTGAAATATGTTACTAGTCATAAACAACAATCACACTGGTAGGCTCAAACTGCTACTGTTCATTGAAAATTCTGTGTTTAAAGCTGTCTGAGCTAATAGAATGTCAGCTAACCTTAATAACTGACAGAGTTTTTAAAGAGATTGAGACTTACTGATTACAGCAATTATTTGGAAAGAGGACATAAAATTATTTTCTAATTATTTTGTTTCAGAAATGCAAAGAGCCTTCTAACAGATAATGCATCTACATACCTCATCAGAGGTATTCTCTGGAGAGCTGCAGAGCACATTTCCAAATAAGAACATAAATTATTCAATAAAATTCTTTTGGCCCCGAGTGCAATAAATACACAATATATTTATGGACAAAAATGTCTGGATTGATTTTTTTCGCTATCGTAAATGAAGTCCAAATGAACATGAATGATGTTTTATATTTGGCTGCTGAAATATGAAATAAATTGAAAGTGTCTCAAATGTACTGAAACTATTTGGAATTTAAAAAATGAGCAGAAGACATGGAGGGTTCAGCTGTACTTGAGATTGAAGTAGATTGAGATAAAAGGTAGGAGTATCAAACAGGCATTACAGGAGTGGATAAGTATGGTGTAATTAGATTGGACATGCATTGAGTAACTAAGGCCGTGCTGGAATGGATGTGTATTGAATGACTTTGGGTATCATGCTGCAGGAGATGAAGATCTCAGCTGAGTTAATGTAAAATAAAGGAGAAAAATTAAATGATGAAAAAGCTGTACGTCCAAGAAGTGTGAGGAACTCCCAAACTTCTTTGTCCCCAAGATTTGAGACCATTGTTCAGGTGTCTCTGCTGTATTCCCTCTTTTCCATGCTCACTTAGCACCCTGCACCTATGTGCCTTTTCTAGTTTCTCTTCCTATCTTTACCATTTCTCAAAACACTACCTTGGGTCCATCCATCTGTTACAATTACCACATCAATCTCTAATCTCCTTTTGCTCTCTAAGGTCCTCAGATATGTCATCAACTCCCAGACCTCTCCCAAAAACTCCCATTTCAATCCCTTCACTGTAGGTTTTAGTCTGCTCACAGCACTGACAGTACCCAAGCCATAGTTACAAATAACAAATTGTTTATCCTTCTGTATCCTCCTCAATCTTCCATAGCTTTCAATATGGCCAACCACACCATTCTCCTCCATTATTTAGCTCATTGCCCTTGTGGTTCCACTCCTACTTGTCCACTTACAAACTCAAATCTCCAGTCGAGGCTTGCTCCCAGCCAGATAATGTCAACTCAGAACTCCCTGCAAGGTCTGTCTTAATCCCACTCTTTAATTACAGGCTGATATCATCTGCAGGCATAGGTCAGCTGCTACATATATGATGGTGTCATTCATTTTGACCTCTCTATCACTTCTCTCAGTGACTCCCTATTGCTAGACAGCCTATTTATGCCAAGCCAAAGTTGGATTTGAATAGGATATAGATGGTGCATGAGGAAAGAAAAGCAATGTTGAAGAGATGTTATTTAGTGGGGAAGAGAACTTGAGAACTGAGGGTGGGGTTTCATGAAAGAAATTAGCTTGGAAAGTTGAAGCGGGGGGGCAGTGGGTGGTGAGGGGTGCTGGTAGAAAAAGAAGAAAGATGACTGAGTGAGAGAATCTTGTGGGATGGATGAGAGACGAGAGGAGGTCAGGAACAACAGGGGAGAGGAGAGTGAAGTAGCAGCAGAAGCAGGTATTCTCAATCTTCAAAACTGTTTATCGTCACTGTTGTAGTGCCTCTCTACTTCGCTTTTCTCCTCTAAGGCACCTCTTAAAACCTGCCTTTTTGACTAAGCTTTTGGTCATCTGATTTGAATATTCCCTTATGTGGCTTGGTGCCATGTTTCCTAATGCTCTTGAGAAGAGTTTTGGGATGTTATATTATGTTAAAGGTGCTATATAAATATAAGTTATGGTAGGAATATGGCAGTCAATTTGTGCACAGCAAGCTTCCAGCAGTGAAATAAATGGTCTGTTCATTAATTTTTTTTCTATGTGTTGATTGAGGAATATTAGCCAGGACACTGGGGCAACACCCTTGCTTTTCGAACAGTGTCATGAGTTCTCACATTCACCTGGGAGGTCAGACAGGACCTCTGTTTAATGGCTCATTTGAAAGATGGCACCTCTGACAGTCTGGCACATCCTCAGTAGTGCACAGGGGTGCCAGCCTAGATTTTGTGCTCAAGTCTCTGGAGTGTGGCTTGAATCCACTGGGCCAAAGCTATCCCACTTGGGATTTGATTTTAAAAAGTGAAGATAGTGGTTGTTGCAAGACGGAGAGAATCATCATCAGCAGCAGCAAATAGGTGAAGGGCCAAGACCGAGGGAGGAATTAAGTTTCAAATTTCTCCACTGCTTTAATAAGACACTAGAACAGCCTTGCCCTGAGGGGTTGCGGTATTAAATACAGGCATTGTATTAATCAAACTGATTTGCAGTGTCCTCCATTAATGCAGGTCAACATTGTTTGATGTGGAAACAATTCCTGATATGCAATAGGCAGGACATGTTGAGAAGGGCCAAGCTTGCTTCGAGCATCTATAGTGCTAACCTGTAAATGTGCACTTATTTTGTGCTGAAAACTTTGTTCCTTGTGTGGGCAACCATGTGCTCCCTGGTGTTTCATTTGAAGGGTACTAATTGCTTTGCAATTTTGTACCATATTTTCTACCATACTTAATTTAAAACTAATCTTATGTGAGGCAGCTCTTACAGAATTGCAGTCTTATTCAGAAGAACTGTAATGACTCGGAGGAGGGGACAGGTTTCAACAAGAAACAGATACATTTTATTAGAGAGAGCTTTTCAGGTGCTACATGCTCGATCAGGACTCTCCTCAGGAAGCTCCCCCCCCCCACTTTATTGCCCACGCCAAGGCCTGCTTGGTCAGAGCCTCCCGTGACCCCGGAAAGTCAGCAGGAGAGGCTATAACTTCAGTTACTACATTTCCTCCCCCTTTAGTTTTTTTACAATTTCTACTCACAGGGAAACATTTGAATATTCAACAACATCAAGTCTCTGAGGTGCTCTCCTTATATGGCTAAAGCGGCATTGCTCTACCACTTGAGGTTCCTCAACAGGATCTAGAACTGCAGCATGGGACACGTCACTAGAAGGTGGCAATTCTGGGTTTGGAAACTCTACAGACATCGGGCATATCTATTCTAGGTCGATCAGTCACCTCAGGAATTGACGGTTCGATGTTAATCACAGGCAGAATAGTTGGTTGTTGGAATGTATCACTAGCACGGATATGATCTACGTGCTAACGAACAATTCTATCTTCCACTTGTACTTGGAAAGATAATGGACCAGTCCCTGAGACAATGGTTCCAGGAACCCAACAAGGTCCACTTCTGAAATTTTGCACGAATACCGTGTCACCTACACTGCGAGTTTTACCGTGTATATCATGGTTCAAATTTTGATTACTTTGATTCCGCTCTACCTTCCCTTCTAAATTTGGAAACACCAGGCTTAACCGTGTATATAGGCGGCGTTTCATCAATAATTCAGACGGTGTTGAAACCATAGTCGAATGTGGCGTTGTATGATAACTGAGAAGAAAGCGGGAAAGTCGAGATTCTACTGATGACCTTTACATACCAGACTTGAAAGTTTGTACAGCTCTCTCAGCTAAACCATTTGATGAGGGATGGTAAGGGGCTGTTTTAATATGCCTGATTCCATTCAGATTCATGCATTTCTGAAACTCTGTGCTGGTAAAGGCTGTACCGTTATCAGAAACGATGATTTCAGGTAGGCCCTGTATGCTAAAACAGTGACGCAGCTTCTCAATAGTTGCACTCGATGTTGGCGATTTTACTTTGTATACATCCATCCATTTAGAATGTGCATCTACAATCAGCAAAAACATGGTGTCTAAGAATGGTCCTACATAACTGATATGTAGTCTAACCCAGGGTCGACCAGGCCACTCCCATGAATGCAGAGGAGCTGAAACAAGCAACTTCTGTTGTTGATAATGAAGACAGTGCTTGACCATGCTTTAAATGTCACTGTCAATGCCTGGCCACCAGACATAGCTCTGTGCAAGCATTTTCATCTTTGATAGCCTGGATGCGCACTGTGAAGCTCTGTCAAGAGTACCTTGTGATGGGACGACAACTCTTGATCCCCATAACAAAATTCCATCTTGACAGCTTAACTCTTTCTGGCATGGAATGGTTTCAAATCTTCAATTATAGGTGAATTTGACCATCCTTGCAAAACAAAGTCTTTGACTTTCGACAATATTGGATCTTTGTTCATCCAATTTCTAATTTGCTTCACAAACACAGGCGAAGAAGCCAAGAAATTCAGTAATAGCACAACTTCTTGTGGAACAGGAGCATGTACAATGCTGTCTGGTAACAGGAGACGACTGAGTGCATCTGCATTTGCAATGTGTAAGCCAGGACGGTACATATAGGTATACTCATACGCAGGTAATATCAGAGCCCAACATTGTATTCTTGCTGATGCTATTGGTGGAATGGTTTTATCCTCACTGAATAAACCCATTAATGGTTTATGGTCCGACACACTGGTGAAATATCATCCATGTAGGTACTGGTGGAATTTCTTCACTCCAAATACCACCGATAAACCTTCCTTTTCTAACTGGTAATAACCCTTCTTGGCTGTGGAGAGGATTCTTGAGACATAGCCAATGGGCCTTTCTGGTTCGTTTTCCATTATATATGATAACACGGCCCCTACAGCATAAGGAAAGGCATCACGTGTTAATACCAACTCTTTCAATGGGTCGTAGTGTACCAGTAAACAAGACGAATGCAACAGTTTCTTTACTTTCACAAAGGCTTCTTCCTGTTGTGAATTCCACGACCAACGTTGATTCTTTTTTAACAACAAGTGTAATGGCGCCAACACAGTTGATAAGCTAGGCAAGAAACGGCTATTGTAGTTGATCAGACTCAGGAAGGAGTTGAGTTTGGTTACATTGGATGGCGATGGTGCATCTTTTATTGCCCAAACTTTCTCTTCTACTGGATACAAACCCATGGCATCCACCCCGTGACCCAGGTAAGTAACTTCTGGTGCTTGAAATGTGCATTTTTCTTTCTTTAACCGTACGCCGGCTTCCATGAACCTTCTTAGCACCTCCTCCAGGTAGGCCAAGTGTTCAGTCTCAGTTGACCCTGTGATCAGAACGTCATCTAGGTATACCACTTGGGGAAGTCCTTGCAAAAGACTCTGGAAGGCTATAAGACGTAGGAGCTGAAGTAGGCCATTCAGCCCATCGAGTCTGCTCTGCCATTCAATGAGATCATGGCTGATCTAAGAATCCTCAACTCCACTTTCCTGCCTTTCCCCATAACCCTTGACTCCCTCACTGATTAAAAATATGCGTATCTCAGCCATGAATACACTTGATGACCCAGCCTCGACAGCCCTCTGTGGTAAAGAATTCCACATATTAACTACCTTCTGAGAGAAGAAATTCCTCCTCATCTCTGTTTTAAATGAGCGACCCCTTACTCTGAGATTATGCGCTATGGTCCTAGACTGTGCCACAAGGGGAAACAACCTCTCAGCATCTACCCTGTCAAACCCCCTAAGAATCTTATATGTTTCAATAAGGTCATCTCTCATTCTTCTAAACTCCAATGAGTACAGGCCCAACCTACTCAACCACTCCTCATAAGAAAATCCCTCCACACACAGAATCAACCTAGTGAACCTTCTGTGGACTGCCTCCAATGCCAGTATATCTTTCCTTTAAATAAGGAGACCAAAACTATTCACAGTATTCTAGGTGTGGTCTAACTAGTGCCTTGTGGATAGTGCATGCAGATAATACACCAGAGGGTAGGTGAGTGTACTGATGAAGACCTTTTTGTGTGTTAATAGTCACATATTCTCTCAAAGTGCTATCCAGTTCTAACTGTTGGCTCATATCCAATTTTGTATAGGACTTGCCTCCAGCCAGCTTTGCGTATAAGTCGTCTATTCTTGGAACGGGGTGCTTATCTAGTTTTGCTGCCTTATTTACAGTCAGTTTATAGTCCCCACAAATGCGTATAGTTTGGGCAGACTTAACCACTGGAACTATGGGTGCTGCTCACTCTGAGAATTGGGCAGGTTGGATGATGCCCAGCTTTTCTAACTGGCATAGTTCTGCATTCACCTTCTTCAATGCATAAGGCACAGGTCTGGTCTTAAAGAAACATGGTGTCACCTGAGGATCCACATATATCTTGGCCTGCATGCCTTTTAACTTCCCTAATTCATCCCAAAATACCATGTCGTATTTCCTTAGCAGTTCAGGAACTCTTGTTTTCAGGTAAAACATCTCAGACCAGTCAATAGAAACAAAAAACTACTGCGGATGCTGGAAATCCAAAACAAAAACAGAATTACCTGGAAAAACTCAGCAGGTCTGGCAGCATCGGCGGAGAAGAAAAGAGTTGACGTTTCGAGTCCTCATGACCCTTCAGCAGAACAGACCAGTCAAGCTTGATCTTCTGTAATCAGTCTTGGCCTAAAAGACTGGGTCCTTCTCCTTTCACTATTATCACAGGAAGCTGGGCTGTCTGTTGCCTATAAGACACTGGTACCATGATGATGCCTTTTAACTGAATAGATTCTCCAGTGTATGTCTTTAATTTAGCGGTTGTCTGCTCCAGGTTTATTGGCTGTCTGCCTTCACTAAGGTATTTGAAAGTGTGCTCTCCCACCACTGTAGTTGAGGCTCCCATATCCATCTCCATTATTAGAGGCTTCTCATTAACTTGGACTGTGACAGTGATGGGTTCGGTTTTTACAGCGGTTACGTTATACAGGGAATAAATGTTGGTGTCGGCAGCTTCAGATTCTGCTGTATTTTTTAATTCAATCATATTGGTTTGCTGCTTTATGGGCTGTTTCGATTTTGCCCTGCATTGCCTTACTACATGACCATTCTTGTGGCAGTAATGGCATTCTGCCTCCTTGAATTTACAGGAGTCCGGACCGTAGTCACCCCTACATCTATAACAATTTAATCTTGAAGTTGCTGCTGAAGCATTCCTACTAGGCCTTTTCATGTTTCTAACAGCGGATATTGCATCTCGCTTTGATGCTGTGGGTCTGGTTTCGTACCACACTCGGCAGTAGGCTCCTTGCCCAGGTGAAGAATGACGCCATGTTGTATGTTGCAAAGCCTGCGAGTCTCTTAGCGCTTTCCATGGCGAAGGAGATTTCTAGGGTGTGCTTAAAGTTGAAGTTGACCTCGGCGAATAAATGGTGCTGTATGGCGTTGTCCTGAGCTCCACAAAGTAATCGGTCCCACAGCATGTCATTTAATGTGTCCCCGAAGTCGCAGTGTTCTTAAGGTTCACTACATAGGTTGCGATGGACTCTCCCAGGTTCCTAACTCTGGAATTAAATTTAAAACACTGCATTATTATGGATGGCTTCGGCTGGAAGTGCGTTTTCACGAGATCCACTAATTCATTATAGGACTTAGAATTGGGCGCACTCGGGGCTGTCAGATTCCAAATGAGATTGTATGTCTTACTTCCACATACACTCAGAGAATGGCTTTCTGCTTTTCCTTCACGGTAATTTCATTTGCTATGAAATAAAATCTGAGGCGCTCCAAATACTAGCTCCAGTCTTCCATAGTCGCATCAGAAGGATCGATTCTGCCGAAGAATGGCATGCCTGGTGAGTAGTCTTTTCTTTTTCTTAAGTTTCGATGTACTCTATAACAAGGCAACAAGGCGAGTTGAGCATCGGAGCTATCCCACTCTCGTCGCCAAATGCAGACAGATTTCAACAAGAAACAGATAGACTTAACATTATAGAGAGCTTTTCTGATGCTACATCTGAAAAACGAGGACTCTTGTCAGGAAGCCCCACCCCCCCAGATTGCCCGCACTTAGGGCTCATTGGTTGGAGACTCCCAGAACATTACGTGACCCCTGATAGATAGCAGGAGGGTCTCCTCCTTCAGTTACTGCAAGAACTGAACTAAAAATCTGACTGACTCGGCTGATACTCACAATAACAAGATGTTGCGTTCTGTTCCAGTTGGTCAGGGGAACTTTGTATCACACTTGATGATGAATGTGAGAACAATATGGCTGAAAACGCTTTCATTCCTGCGATGATTCTGCTGTATTCAAGCATTCTTATACTGTTTGACCTGCTGTATGACATTGGAGCAACAGTAGTATTTTTTTAATTTGCTGACAAAAATAGCACTGCTTAACATTTTTTTTAATGGAATTGCGGGCTAGATTATTTTTTCTTTCAATTTAAAAGTGCTCTAATTTCTCTCTTCCCCCTCTTCAATCTTACCACCCTCCACAAGGGCATAGATCCAAGGGGCCCTTGTCCTGCAGGCAGCAGGTGTCCTTGTACATCACTGAAGTGACTATTCGTCACACAAGCCAGGTCACTGAGTGGACTTGCAACGTTGTGTAACCTGGTTATAATAACCATCAGGGGCCCGATTGCTCAGCTAGTTCTGCCCTCCTTCATCTGATGTTCACAAATTTCCAGGAGGATTTCATACAGGATTGGAAATTCTTGCTGATTTTATGTCTTCCCCATCTGTATCACTCTGCCTGAAATTAGCTAATTCAACGTAGAATTGGGGTTGAAACTGGGAATTCCATAAATCGCATAAGAATGATTGACCTGTCAAGAAAAATTGGATGGTTTAGTCATCTAGGACAAGGTATAAAGTGAATTCTTTTATATTTAATGCCCTTGTAAAACTTTGTGTTCTTCAATATGCGGTTTTATAGTGCTTGTAAACAAGCAGTATTTTAATTTTAGGCACCTGATACCAACATCGAGTGTGCCAAGGTCACTTGTTGCTCCCTCCTAGTTGTATCTCAGTGGTACTCAGTATAGCACTGCTGTACCATTGTGACCACTTCCATTTTTCCACATGCCATCCATCCTGTACCATTCTTGAAAGAGATTGCCAACAAGGACAATTTATTGTAGTCCCACATAGGGTCCTGACAGCCAGCATGTAGAGGAATCTTTCACCCCATTGTTCTAAGCAGGATTTAAACTGAGACCCCAGAGTTGAAAAGCAGTGTTCTACCTATCTGCGCAACCCCAATGCCTCAGCTCCATATGTATGCAAAGAACAGAAGTAGTGACCAATGATTTTATCTGCAATCTTTTAAATTCTAACTCCTTTTGTTTTCATAGAGTTCTAATACCAGATTTATTATAAACTTAAATTATATGTTTTTTGTACATTTTAGATTCTGAATCGCTGACCAGTTTTTCACAAAAAGAACAAACTGGGGTTTTCGTAATAATGAGTACTAAGGGTACAAATTCAGTTCAGTAGTTTGAGTAATGAGTACTGAAGTTACAAACTCACTTCAGTACCATGCAACACAGTTGATGGTAACTTAACAAATGCAATAATGCTCCAATACGTTGTATAACTTCCATTCTGTAAAAAAAATTGTATACTGTCCCTTAAGAGGAATACAAGTTATCAATAAAAAATTAAGCAAGTGGGTTCACACTTTAGAAAAAAATACATGTTGAATGTTTTATGGTTCTGTTTTCAGAGTAATGGCTTGAAAAAGTCCCAGAAGGCCTCAGATCACACTACATTGAATCATGCACTCGAGGAGATAAAAGCTTTTCTCGTTAATGAAGATGAGTTGCACCACTTTGATGACCTCACTAAAGTCAACCCAGTGACAACTACCACAGGTATCTATTTAATTAGATGGTGACTTGTTTTTTGTGGGGTATTTGTTTTTAAAATACTGGATGTTTAAATATGATTCTGGTATGACTATGGCCCATAACTCCGATCTTCAGGGCGTCGTACCCAGGGGAAACCCCAAAGGTGTGCTGGGAGCACCCCCCCCCACCTTTCAAACTTCTGTTGGGCAATTATCTTGCACTGGGAACCATCTGATACTCCGATTTAAACCAGAGACTTTACATGGTTCCCACTGTCTTACCAGAATAGTTACCCAGGGAAAGTTAGAATTAAAACTACTTCTAACTTCTGAGTAACTGTAGTACTGACCACCGCCACGAGCCCCCACTTGATCTCCAGACTACTCTTGCACCCCTTCCTGAACCCCATCTCCTCCCCGACTACACTCCTGACTACCTTCCCGACACCGCCCCCATTCCCTGACCATCCAGACCTCTCCCTGACCACCTGGACCCCTCCACTCAATTACCCCAACCTCCACTCTACTGACTGCATGACCCCCATCCCCGATGCATCCTACCCACTTACCCCACACACCTACCTCATCCCTGGATTCTCAAAGTGGCCGGACTTTTAAACTTACCAGCCTTACGGCATCTACTGCCATAAAACAAAGGGGCGTGGCTTCCTTTCCCTGACTCAACTGAGAGGATTCCTGAATGGCTGCACTGCATTTTTCTCACCTGGTCCAAGTTGGAAGGTCAGGCAAGAAATGTGCAGCTCCTGACTAAGGTAAGTAAAAAGAAGTGGAGTGGCAATCTGACTGTGATTGCCACTCCATGGAAGTTCTGGCCCACTATCCTATATATCAATAATGGACAAGACAAGCATATATTATTGGGTGAGGTAAAACTGTCAATATGAAATAAGACATTTTGGAAACGCTTAGCAGTTCCATTATCTTCTGAAAAAGAAGATTGGTGAATTTAAGGATGTGGCTCCTTCAACAGAACTACTTTTAGAAGAATGTGCTGGCCTGACAAATCAAGGTGATGTTTCTCCCTGTATTCATTATCCAATTTCAAGGTTGAGAATTATTACAATACAGTGGTGTGATTATCCTAATTAAAAAGACCAAAGTACATTCTAAAGGAGATGTAGGGTGAACATAGGGATTTTATGCTTAATGTACATTTTCTTTGCAGATACAGAATTATGATTGAAATAATTTTGATTAATTAATCTCTGTAGAAAATGAAATGCATTAGAACTTGCAGTATTTTAATACTAAGGAATCTGCATAAATTCATGTCTTTTTTTTCTGCCTCCCAGTTTTAAAATGTCTGCATGCAAGATATGTGACCAGTGTGTTTTACACCAATGCCGGTTGTACGCTGGTGGCTCTTAATCCATTCCAACCTGTGCCTAACTTGTATTCCCCTGGCATTATGAAGGAATACCACACTGCGTCTCAACCACAGGTAACTCAAGTATAGAGTAGTGATATAACGTGCTTGAAACAAGAATTAATCGGAATGCTATTCATCCTTGATTACAAATTCTGTAACTTCTGTAATCAAGATATTAACATTTAATTTGCGTCCAGTTTATTTTAACTATTTGTTCAATGTAATGTAATCTGTGGCCAGACCACAAATTTGCGCAGACTATTTAAACTTGTTTTTAAAATTGAATAATTGAGAAAAATCCCTCTGTTTCCAGGCCATGTGTGTTGAGAATATAGGAATAACAGCTTATTTAATTTGTCTGATGGTGATGATGTGATCAGAGAACTAAATTTGATTGCCATGGAGACATGTTTATTAGCAGCAGCTGCATGGTCACATTTGTGCTTGCCTAAATGTATCAGTTTAATAACAATAATTCAATATTTTTCACTGCTTTTACTACTATAGTGTCTGTTTATACAAATGAAAATGTCTAGAGATTAAGTCTTTCTATTCTTTAGGAATTGAAACCGCACATCTTTACAGTGGCTGAGGAAGCCTTCAGGAACGTACAGAGTCTCATTGAACCAGTTAATCAGTCGCTTATTGTCAGTGGAGAGAGTGGTGCTGGAAAGGTAAGAACTGAACTTGAGGAATGTAGTCAGATCCACTAATAAATAAACCTACCTCATGCATAACGTAACTGGTGTGGATATAATTTTGGCAAATGGATTTTGATCATTATAAGCAACTGATCGTTAAAAGTAATGAATACAGTAAGATTCCATTGAACTGGCTTTATTGATCTGTCCCTCTTTCAGTAATGAGGCACAAGCATGGTACAGTAGGTCCAATACTTTGTTATATTCTTCAATAATGTTTTGATGGCAAATTACTGGTCATGCGATTGAAACCAAGTATTTAAGTGCTCCAGGAGTTCGTGCACACAGTTTTTCTGCTAAATTTACCAGGCAGGAAAATGACCAGACACAACCAAGCAAAAATGCATACTTGTTACGAATGGCCATGTTTTCAAAATCCATAAAGGAGACTCTCAACAGAAATCAGTTTCTAACCTTTGTAACCATGTCTATTGATGACATTTCTATTTTGCAGACCTGGACATCTCGGTGCCTTATGAACTACTTTGCCACAGTCTCTGCCTCATCCATTTCTGCTAAATGCCAAGAAAATGTAGAAAGGATAGAAAAGAGAGTATTAGACTCCAATCCTGTGATGGAGGCATTTGGTAACAAAGCTTTCTGCTTTTATTAAATTGATGTTTGAGAATTTAGTGAAATATTTTGACTCCCAGGATGAAATATTGCTTTTTATTGGGATCTGGAATCTAGGTCTAATTACTAACCAGAAGAAGTGATCCCATTAATATTTATGTCATCACATTAAGTAATCAGATCCTTGCTTGACATATTGGCCTGTGCACTGCAGATTCTTTGATGCGGCCAGTGTTCTCTGAGATAACTTGGAAGGAACCAGAGGCATAAAAATTAGTGCTCTGGTGACCTTCACTGACCACTGGTAGTGCAGCCCTCATGGTTAGTGTTTGCAGCTCCATATCCAGCAGCTGGCATAACTCTGTCACTACCTCCCTGGTGAAACAAAGTCTGCAAATGCATCCTAGAATACTGCAAGGTAGATGTGGCTGAGTCACATGCAACTATGTGGGTAAGGATGAGTGTGAACTGTTCCCCCTCTGATGCAAGAGAACCTATGCTCCCCCCATTGTTGCTTTCTTCCTCCTCCATAAAACTGGACAGAGAAATATCCATGGCAGTTCCCATATCAGAATTTAGCCTTTAACAATTGAAATACAACTTTTTGCACATTCTTAAAAAGAAACAAAATATTACTTGCCTTCATCATAAATTTTATATGAACAAGCCAAACATACAGCATGTTCCCAGTGAGATATTTGGATACCACCATTGGAATTCATTTAGATCATATTTTTGTGACGTTTATTATTTTAATTGATACTAATTCATTCTGTGGGAAGTGCTTCCAGCTGATCAAAAATCACAGTCTTAGCCTTAGAATTTGAAAAACTTCCCTAATGTTACAGAATAGTCAGGAGAAAGAAGTGTATATGAAGAGATTTAGACAATATAGTCACGTGAAATGAACAGTCTAAGCAGCACTATTTGAAAATTAGATTGAGATAGCACGTTTGCCAGTGTACGTGCCAAAACTAACAGACCATAAATTGTGTTCACAATTTTAATATGTTGAGTTACCATCTCGGCCAATCTGTTTGAAATGAACAAGGAAATGCTTCTCTAGTTGAGTTAATATATTAAAAAAATGGTCAACAAATCCTAAATTGACCATTCTGCACCACCTAGTGGCGTACTGTAGAACATCACTGGCTTAAATATTGGAATAGACTGCATGCTCACTCTTGTGGTCAGGTACAGTAATGACGTGTCACAGAATTGTGGGTGGTTGGGGTAGGAAGAAGAGGCAAAAGAAAAACATAAAAAATGGGGAAAGAGGAAAACTAACTTAAAAAGATACAATTAATAGAACTCCATTTTATTTTCATTTTAGGAAAACAAGTTTGCCACTAATATATTTTGGTAAAGTCTGGAAGTATGTTTGGTAAGCAGTGCAAAGGATATGGAGTTAAAGCCAATGGAAGTAGTGGCAATATGTTTCTTGGAGGCTGTTATGCCACAGATGGAAAACTGGTTATTTGCAAATATAAACACTGCACAGTAATTGGCAGAGACTAGTTAAACAAAAGTAAGATCGAAACGAAATACACATGAAATATTTGGAAAAGGTTTAAAACCATGATTCTGGAGGGAAATATGTAGTGTCTTAAATGGATAGTGTCAGATAATGAATAGATTTGTGTCATGGATTCAACAGCGTGAGGAACTGTCACATCATTTTAGTTGGGATACAAAAAAAGGTTCAATGAATTAGCTCCAGTCGCCTAGATGTTAACGATGACTAGGGTTAGGTTTAGGGTTAGGACATTAGGACAAGCTGCAGCTAGCACCTGGGGAGGATGTTTAGTGAATGGCCTGATCTGCTGAACAACACAGTTTTTGAAGCACACTTGGCCAATTGAAGATGCTGAATCTGTTTAATGTTGGATATTTTCAATTCGACTTGTATTCAGCTTTTTAAAAAGAATTAAAGGCTTGCTCCATTCCTTTTTTGTTTAACTAATCTTGTGCATTAAACTAAAACTCACTAAGGAGAGCATAGATGATGAGGTAATTGATTATCAACACGATTTACTATTTCACAGGAAATGCTTGTACACTACGGAATTACAACAGCAGTCGATTTGGCAAATACATCCAACTGCAGTTAAACAGGTAGTTTTACAGACCAGTTATGTGGGTGCATTTATTCAATCTGCTCTTAAATTCTTCAAAAGCATTTTCAAAATACATACTTTTCATTGTATAAGCCCATTCTTTTATTGGTGCATGGTTATTATACAGATGTATGGAATGTCATTTTAATGACTGTACTTCCATGATACGGGTTGTTGTGCTAGTAGATGATAACATTGGAATAAGATGAGGCCATTTCACCCCTTGAACCTGTTCCATCATTCACTGAGATGGCTGATCTGTGACCTAACTCCATGTACCATTCCTTGTTCCATATCCCTTAAAGTTTTTGGTTATCAAAAATCTTATCAATCTCCTTTGCAAATTTAACAATTGATGAAGAATCAAATTGCTGTTTGTGGAAGAGAGTTCCAAACTTCTACCAGCTTTTGTATGTAGAACTATTCCCTAATTTCATTCCTGAAAGGTCTAGCTCTAATTTTTAGCTTATGCCCACTCATCCCCAACCAGTAGAAATAGTTTTTCTCAATCTACCATATCTGTTCCCCTTAGCAGCTTGGCAACCTTGATCAAATCACCCCTTAACCTTCTGAATTCCAGGGAATACAACTCTAGTTTGTGTAATCTCTTCTTGTAACTTAACTCTTGGAGTTGAGGAGTAATCTGGTAAATCTACATTGCACTCCCTCAAATGTCCTTCCCGAGGTGTGTCAAGATCATCCACATTTTGACCCTTATCTGTGCTGAATTATCTGATCTGTTAGGTTGGACTGTAATTGCCCTAAGTGCCAATAGGTTATTTCCTATTAAGTAACAGACCTTTCTGGAAGTGTAAAAATAAATTGAAGACAGGATTTACCTTGGTCATGATGTCCTTTGTGGAAAAATAGCCTGCTTAATGCTATCTCTTTTGAAGCTTGTGTCTAAAGATTGATCACTTGGGCAAAGTAGGTTCTGAAATTTCCGTACCCGTTCAAGTTGCAAAACTGCTTACCAATTTGTTCTAGGCACTGTAAAAACTCAGCAGATCAGGTAGCATCTATGGAGAGAGCAGTAGAGTTAATGTTTCAGATTGATGACCTTTCAGAACACTTTATTTCAAATTTCTAGCATCAGTTGTATTTTGCTTTTGTTCTAGGGGCTGCCTATTTTAATATCCTTCTTGTGCAACCAGAGTCGTCTTGTTTTTCTCCTCTTTTCCAGACAATCAGTGCTAACAGATGCTTTATTTTCCAGATCACAGCAGCTGGAGGGAGCCTCTGTTCAGACTTACCTATTGGAGAAAACACGAGTTGCCTATCAAGCTCCATCTGAAAGAAATTTTCACATTTTTTATCAGGTGAGGCATTGATTCTGTAAAAGGTGGTTTTCAGAAGTTTAGTGAATGCTAATGCAAGTTTGAATTTATATTGAAAAAGCTGGGGTTGGTAGGTTACTGGGGTAGAGTTCATAAACCAGTACCAATTGCTATCAATTTTGCTACATTTCACACAGTGGGTGAGTAGGATAAGAAATGGCAATTTTTGATGTGGAGGTTTATGTTAGGATGGTGCACGCTTTGAGACATATGATGAAACAAAATCAAAATGCTGGAACCACTAAGCAGTTTGCCTTGGGGCACCTGTGGACCATACAGACCAAGTTAATGTTTCCGAACATTAATGAAGGATCCTCATCTGACAGGTTAACTTGTCTATTCTTTCCACAAGTGCTGCCTGACCAGCTGAGTGTTTCCAGTATCTTCTGTTTTGTTTCCAATTTACAGTTTCTGTTTTAATTTTTGTTCAAATAGATGACACTCTCCTGTTGGTTTATTTTAGAACTATAAAACCCAGAACTGATGTCCGTGGATAAGCTTCTGATATTGGTTTAGGTTAATTTTGAAGGTTTGCACTGGAATCTTGGAAATATACCAGTATAAGTGAGGAATTGGGTTCTAGTTTTTCTTTCACCCTAAAAGGCACTTACATAGAGAAGCAGTGTCAGACTTTTAAGAGGATATTTCAGAATACTCAGAATAAGTATATTCCTACTATAAAGAAAAATTCTAAAGGGAGGACCCACCATTTGTGGCTAACTAAAGAAGTTAGGGAAAGCAACAAACTTAAGGAAAAAGCATATAACTGCGCAAAGATGAGTGGCAGGTCAGATGACCGGCCAGAATATAAAGAACAGCAGAGAATGACTAAAAGGTTAATCAGGAGAAAGAAATTAAGAGTATGAGAGGAAGCTAGCTAGAAATGTAAAAAACAGATAGCATGAGTTTCTTCAGGTAATTAAACAGGAAAAGAGTAAGTAAAGTGAGTGTTGGTCCTCTAGGGAGTGAGAATGGGGAGTTAATAGTAGATAATAAGGAAATGGCGGATTAAGTGAACTAATATTTTGCTTTTGTCCTCACTATAGAGGATACCAAAAACATTCTAGTAATAGCTATAAGCTGGGAGGTGGAGGGGAGAAATTACATTCACTAGGGAAGCAGTACTGAGCAAACTGATGGAGCTGCAGGCTGACTAGTCTCTGGGTCGAGATGAACTTCATCCTAGGGTCTTAAAAGAGGTGGCTAAAATTCGCTAGATTCTGGAAAGGTTCCATCAGACTGGAAAGTAGCAAATTATAAACCCTCTATTCAAGAAGGGAGGGAGGCAGAAAACAGGAAACTGTAAGCTATTTAGCTTGATGTCTGAGGTGGGGAAGGTGTTAGAGTCCATCATTAAGGAGGTTATAGCTGGGCACTTAGAAAATTCAAGGTAATCGGGAAGAGTCAGCATGGCCTCAGTGAAGCCCAACGCAAACAGGAGGAACAGCAGCTCATCTTCCGACTAGGCACTTTACAGCCTTCCGGGCTGAATATTGAATTCAACAACTTTAGATCTTAAACTCCCCCTCCCCCCATCCCCACCCCGTTTCTCCCCCCTCCCTTTTTTCTCAATAATTTATATAGATTCTTCTTTTCCCACCTATTTCCATTATTTTTAAATCTAAAACTAAAACTTTGTTAGTCTTTCCACCCCACCCCCACTAGAGCTGTACCTTGAGTATCCTGTCTTCCATTCTTAATTAGCACTTTTCTTAGACAAATATCACCACCTTCAACACCTCTTTGATCCTTTTGTCTGTGACATCTTTTGATTATCTGCTCCTATCACTGCTTGCTTATCTCTACAATCACCACACCCTCAACTTCTCTCTCCCCCCGCCCCCCCACCTTAAACCAGCTTATATTTCACCTTTCTCCTAACTATGCTTCAGTTTTGCCGAAGGGTCGTGAAGACTCGAAACGTTAACTGATTTCTTCTCCACCGATGCTGCCAGACCTGCTGAGTTTTTCCAGGTAATTCTGTTTTTGTTTTAGAAGATTGACTAGCTGGCAGAAAACAGAGAGAATGCATAAATAGGCCTTTGTCTGATTGTCAGGATGTGACGAGTGGAGTCCCACAGGGGTCTGTACTGGGGCCTCAATTTTTTACAAATTACATCACTGACTTAGTTGAGAAGAGTGAAGACATGGTAGCTAAATTTGTAAACGACACAAGGATAGGTAGGAAAGTATGTCGTGTAGAAGACATAAGTTCGTAGATGGATATAGATAAGTTGAGTGAGTGGACAAAAATCTGGCAGATGGAGTATAATGTGGGAAATGTGAAGTTGTTCACTTTGGCAGGAAGAATAAAAAAGCAGAGCATTACTTAAACGAGAACGACTGCAGAATTCTGAGGTGCAGAGGGATCTAGGCGTTCTCGTGCTTGTGTCTCAAAAAGTTAGTATGCAGGTACAGCATGTAATAAAGAAGGCTAATGGAATGCTATCCTTTATTACAAGAGGAATTAAACATGAAAGGAAGGATGTTATGCTTCAGGCATTGGTGAGACTACATCTCGAATACTGTGTGTAGTTTTGGTCTCCTTATTTAAGGAGGGATGTAAATGCGTTGGAGGCGGTTCAGAGGAGGTTTACTAGATTGATACCTGGAATGAGTGGTTTGTCTGATGAATACAGGTTGGACAGGCTGGGCTTATTTCCGCTGGAGTTTAGAAGAGTGAGGGGTGATTTGATTGAAGTATGCAAGATCCTGAATGGTCTTGACAAGGTGAATGTGGAAAAGATGTTTCCTCTTGTGGGTGAATCCAGAACTAGGGGCACTGTTTTAAAATTATGGAGTGCCCTTACAGGACAGAGATGAGGAGAATTTTTTTCTCTGAGGTTGTGCGACTTTGGAACTCTGCCCCAGAAGATGATGGAGGTGGGGTCACTAAATATTTTTAGGGCAGAGGTAGATAGACTCTTGTTAGGCAAGGGAACCAAATGTTGTCAGGGGTAGATGGGAATATGGAACTTGAAACCCAAACAGATCAACCATGATCTTATTGAATGGTGGAGCAGGCTCGAAGGGCTGAATGGCCTACTTTTGCTCCTATTTTGTATGTTCATATGTTGTCGTTGTCATTTCTTCTGCCTGAAAAATCCCACTTAGAGGAAAAGATACTGTTATTTCTGAAACACTTTCTAGATTGACACATTTTGCTATGTTTGAAACCAAACTGACATAGAATATGATTGTAACTTCTGATAACAGCACATCATAAAATATAAGAAGTAATAGGAAAATTGACTTTTGTTTTGGAATCTGTGCTTTTGGTTTGTTAGCCCACTCAAATGAGCTGTCCTAATCCAAAACAGCCCCTGTACTCGCAGCTCCATTGGAAATGATGGCCAAGTTCATTCAAGAACTCTGCAGACATTCAATGCCATTTACACACCCTGTTTCTGCACTTTTACCACACAGCTCTTCAAAAAGCTGTTGAGGCCTTCCCTTTTCAAAGATTGAACTTAGGCACCTGAAAGAGCTCTTGGGCTGCATTGCTGCAGAACCAGAAGCTTATTGCTACTTAGTGGAAACATTGATTACTGAGGTTTGTAATCAATGTTTCCACTAAGCTGCGCAAGTGCACAGTCGTGCAGCAATTGGGAATATGCCACAGAGGGTAAAAACAAGCTATGTCTCCTACAAGATGTAGCCATGTGCAGTCACAGATCAATCTTAAAGGGACAGTGCAGTGTAACAAGCTTGCCATGCATAATGAACAGAAGCTAGAGGAAATGTGGGTTGTAATGAGGCACAAACAGTAATGAAGGTAGTAGGAAAATTGAAATACTTTGCTGCTGTCTTAGATAACTTCTTAGTGTTTTGTTGAATCCATCAATTCAGCAATACTCCAAATGCTGGAACTTAACTACTGTAATGTTTCCTCAGGTAATGAAAGGAGCCACTGAGGAGCAGAGGTTGGAGTGGGGTCTTCCTGAAGCAGCAGAATTCTTCTGGTTACCAAATGCTGACAAAATGTTAGAAGGTTAGCAAGATTGCCAAACTTTGCCCAATGCTGCTTTTGAAAGCAGGCAATCCAAAAATACACTCATTAAGTACAATATACCTACAGTTTTATCATAAGCAGGAGATTTTCTATGACATTATTCACAGAAATTTGGATGATGCCCTGCTTTATCACCATTCTACCATGTAATACACAATGTATTATTGAATCTGGTGAGGCGGAGGTGTGTTTAAGCTATCCTCCATTTTATATCAGAGCCCAATTCTTATGCATAAGCCTGGCCTGAGATCATTCATTTAATTTATCGGTCAGCAAGTCACATATCAAAGAAAAAACTTGCACATTTATAGAATACATCAGATGTCTAAGGAATGAGAAATAAATTGTTTCTTATTTTCTTCACCAGTTCTCTCCCTTCTTATCATTTGCTTGACCCTTTGATTCTTTTCTGGAATACGGGAGTCCTATGGAGAGAATCCAAATATTGAGTTTCAGCAGAGTATTTGGCTAAGGAAGCATTATGGCTATGGTTCATCCTGCCCTCACCCAATTTACATGTGAGCATTTTCAATTGGGGTTTCTGGAGAGTGATTGTGGGGGAATCCCTGAATTATTTTTTCTTCCTTACCTAAGTCTGTCATTTGAAGCCAGTTATAACACATGGATTACTGACCCTGCTTGGTGCAGCTAACTCACCACAGAGCAAGGAGCTAACCTAGAACCTTCCTATTCTTTTTGGCTCTTGGCTTCTATCTGAGTAAAGCATGTGAGATTGGCTGCCCTTGTGAAACTTTTTATTTTCTATGCAGTAGTAGGGAGGATTCTGTAATCTCTGAAACGGATTTGTCATTAAGCCATTTTTAAAGGCTGACATTCTACCTTGTTTGTCTGCCTTATCATGTGGTAATTCTGCCAGGTAATTCATGGAACAGATTTCTAAGTGACACTCTTGACCAGTTTAATGTCTAAATGACCAACCAAGAAGAGGAAAAGAACCGTGAGGAGGTGGAAATTGAGCATAGTATGGAAGTTTCATGGTTTATGCAGATAGCTTGGCTATCAGTCCAACTGTTTTAATCTCTTTCTATGTTGTTATGTAGAGGACCAATTTGAAGAAACCAAAGATGCAATGCTACATTTGGGTATTGACCATGGCACACAAGAGCAGGTGTTCAGGGTAAGTGAATGTCATGATCCTTTGCAATTTCTCTCTTTTTAAATTAAACAGTAACTCATTAACCACTTTATTTGTTTTCATATTTTTTAAAAAATGATTTTTGTGAAATTAGAGATGGAAGCTGCCCGTTATCCAAGACAAGTTTAATTTTTCTCTTCTAGTAACAACTATTCAAACCTGTACACTGAAGAAAAATGCAAGTAGTTTATTTAAAGTATTCATTGGCATCTCGAGCTTTGAATCAGCTTATTGTTCCTCACTCCAGGGTAAATGTGATTGAGTAGGATAGTAAAAATCTTGTAATACCTGGTTGATTGGTAAAGTGATAAGCTCTTGGTCCAAGGTCAGAAAGTGCCACACAGGAAATGATTACCGCAGATTAAGGAATATGGAAATGGGGGAGGATAAGAAACTGGATTTAAAATTAGTTAGAAAGAAGGAAACGGATACCAGAATTTGAGGACAGTTTTTCAGAATGTTTGGAAATAGGTAATGTTGTCCTGTGGGTTTCATCCTTGTTCACAAAATGAAAAGGGGACAAAAAAAAGGAGCAGCAGATGAGGAAAACAGAGGTTGGGAGAACTGAGGATTTAGTGCTGAGCTGTGTCTTGTGGGTGGTGGTGTTGGGGGTGGGGGGAGGGGGGTGGGGGGGGTGGGGGGTGGTAACAACACTTAATTAGAACATTGAAGGTAAACTAAAGTTTCCATCTATGAACAAGAAAGCATATAAAAACTTTAAGCAAAGTACTGAAAGATATAAAAGTAAATTTGACGTAGTTTAATTCTGTTGTCTTCTCTTGCATGTTTTTTTCTCTCTTCATTTTGTCAAATATTTTAAACAAATATTTAGCGTGGAGAAAGATGGCTAAAGTGTTTGTCGGCACAATTCTTGCTATTTTTCTATTTGTTTTATGCTTTTCTTTTTCTATTGGATTCTAGCTGGTCTTCTAAATCTTGGCAATGTGCGATTTAGCGTGCCTACAGATGAGTCTCGCCCTTGTGATCTCAAAGAAAAAGCTAAGTGTAAGAAAAGTCAAATGGATTATTTATTTTCAAAAGCATGTTTCCATGAATCCTGAGGAAGTTGTGCTTTGAGAAATTTCCTGGAGTTTAGAGGCCAGTATCTCAACCCTCTTCTTCCTTTTAATTTTTTTCTGAAAAAAAATCAGATTGTGTGCTTTGTGTTGACATGAGTTTTCCTCCTGGCACTGGGGATAGCCAATATGTGGCCTTCTGATTTATTTTTATTTTTGGGCTACTACATTAATCAGAATCTCTGTTTCCTTCAGGCTTTCTTAAGAGAACTGCAAATCTACTCAAGGTTTCTGAGGAGAACCTTTTGGAACAGCTCAGAGTCCGGACTATTACAGCAGGCAGACAGCAACAAATCTTTAAAAAGCCGTGCTCTAAAATAGAGTGTAGCACGAGAAGAGACTGTGTGGCCAAAGTCATCTATGCGAAGTAGGTGGCCCTTTATTGAGAATTTGAAGTCATGCTATATTTGTTAATTCAATTGAGCAAAGTAGTTTTCCCTTTGGAAAAGACAATAAATGGAGCATTAGAAAAATAAAAATGTTGAAATTCTTCTGCAGTTGCCTGTGATTCCATGCTGGGCTCCCTTTTGGTTCAGTAAGTAAATGTACTCACAATGTGATAGTAAAGCTAGCTAGACCATATACATTACAATTGGTATCAATGAGATTGGGATAGGGCAAAAGGATTCATAAGGGGTACCTTATTGTCAGAGGTGCCGTCTTTCAAATAAGAAGTTAAAATCATCTGTTTGTGACTGATACCATTTGAAGAAATGCACGAAGTTCTCTCATTTTTGGTCATCTTTTCTGCCTCAACTACCGCCAGTAATAACTAATTTGTCGGTCATTCATCTCATTTTCTATTAGTGAGATCTTTCAATGGACACATTGTTTAGGGCATTGCAAGTGTAATTAGTTAGATGTGAAATGCTTTGGAATATCCTGAAGATGTAGTAGTGCAGGTTTCTTTCTCTTCTCTAAGGGGGGAATTGAGAAAGCACTTGCATTTATATAAAACCTTCTGCAGAATCTTGCCCTTGTCGGGCGGGCTCGGCGGGGGTGGTCGGGAATCCATCGCCCATGATCGGGATCGGAAGGCAATTTCACGCTGGTGGGCCAATTAAGATCCACCCAGCGTGAAACGTGAGCAGCAGTGCTCAGCACTGTCTGTGCGGGCGGGGGGAGGAGGGCGAGTGCGAACAGAGCTGCCTCAGGGAGATGATGAGTTATGGAAAAAAAATAAAGAAATTAAAATGTAATAAACATGTCCCCTCATGTGACTCTGTCACATGAGCAGGGACATGTTATTAATTAAGTTTTAAAGTTTTTATTTTAGTTTTATTTGCTTTAGGAAACCCCATTCTGCCCATGGATGAGGTTTTCTAAAAAGTGCAAAGGCCGCTCGGCCTTTTTGCCTGCCTGCTAACTGTAAGGTTGGATGGGCTGTGAAAAATTTAACTTAATTGATAATTTAGTGGCCTTAACAGGCCTTTTAATTGTCGTCGGGTGCGCTCGCGTCATTTCACACTCCAGCGGATCGGACGTTCATCTGCCCGGCAAGCTAAAAATTTTGCCCCTTATCACATCTTCAGGTTGTGCAAAACTGGACACTGGGAGATCTCTCTATGCCTTTCAATAATACCATGTAACCCTTTATATCATCCGAGTTGGAAGATGGGTCAGCACAACTCCTTTAGTACAGCACTGAAATTACCAACTGAGACAAACTTACGCATATAAATCTGTTGCAGTAACATTTTTTTGTATTCTTGATATTGTTCGTTTCTAATATTTTTGTTTTGGGTATTTTGCAGGTTGTTTGAGTGGCTGGTAAAAGTTATAAATGGCTCCATATGCTCAGATTCTTTCAGGTGGACACATTTTATAGGTATTTATGTTAGCTTAATTACAAAATTGAAATCCTGGAATAGTTCTTTCTGTGACTTAATGTTACTGTTAAGTATTAAGACAATAGAACAAGGTTATATTCCAAATAAACTATCAATCATAAAGTTGATCTTGCAGGAGAATGAAAACGGAGATCACTTGCTGGAAGTACTCAATTTAACAGAGAAAAATATTACACAAATTTTGCTCTGGTTTTAAAAATATATCATTCATTTGAAATATACTTCATTGAGAATGAATTTATGTTTCTTGCATGTGAGTCTGAGCACTATATCGAGGCTGGGTCAAGTGTCCATTCGTTTTATTTGGGCAAGTGGTTATTGTCCTCTGATCGCTCAGATTGTCTTTTGCTGCCTCCTGGGGTTTTTTATAGAACATTTGCAATACTTTGCCAGTAAGCTAGGTTACAGGCATTACGTGTAGAAAATGGCGATTGGTCATAGGTTGTGCTGTGCGACCTTGGCATCTCTTGCCTTACATTTTATTTATAAATTAAGCATTAATTCTACAAACTATTAGATTGCATAAGAATGGAAGCAACCATCTGACGAGGGACAAGTGATTGTAGAACTTGAATTTAAAACAGTTAAGTTGAATGTTTATTCTTGTTATATGGGGCCATCTAACTTTCACTTTTCATTTTTGAAAAGACTTCAGTTGTGCGTTGTTGTAAATGTGTATTGCATTTAAGAAAAATAATGATGTTCAACACTTTCTTGTTTGTGCAGGTCTGTTGGATGTATACGGATTTGAGTCATTTCCACAAAATAACCTGGAACAGCTTTGTATTAACTATGCAAATGAAAAACTCCAGCAGCACTTTGTGGCACATTATCTCAAAGCACAGCAGGTACTCCAGCTCGCTGATGCAGTGTACCTTTAATACGGTATGACGCAGATGCTTCACCTGGAATTGTTATATTATGTCGTGGGTATCTGGAAATAATAAAACACCTACAATTAACTACGATGAATTAGCAAAGCTTGTTGGGATTCAATGGGAGACTTAAAGTTTGAAACTAAGGATGTGTTAAAATCAGGTGTAGGAGTTCCAGACATGAAATAATCTGCGTAAAGCTCAGTGGTAAACTGATGTGTGATTCAATCGCTGTATGTGTACACTCTATTCTTCCTAATCTCCCTTGTACTCAAAGATTTCTCAAAACACTATAAAAACTAGTAGATGCTATTGGCATCTTTCTGATATGTAAGTTTTAAAATGAATGTTCAATTGCCTATTAGGCAAAGATTATTCCTAAACAGAGCAACTTTTGATTGGATCTATTCAGGTAGCTTTTGTACAGTGAAATCTATTACAAGTAGATGTAATTCTATTGACTCCACACATAAGGAGAGCAGGGAAGTAATGAGAGGCTGCGAATAACATATACAAACAAACATATACAAACAGGCTATTTTCACAAATGAGATTTGGCTCAGACCTCTGGAAACTTTGCTATATTTTTGTATTTGAAGTTTATTCACCCCCTGCTATCCTATTCTTTAGGAGGAATACAGTGCAGAAGGTCTGGAGTGGTCCTTTGTTAGTTACCAGGATAACCAGAGCTGTGTAGATCTGATTGAGGGAAATCCCATCAGCATCTTTTCCCTTTTAAATGAGGTTGGTTGTTTCTTCAACTTGTTTTTTTGTAAGCATATGCTGAGTAGAAAGCACAGATTGAAAGGTCACAATGGTTTGGTTACTTGTTACAATCTTATTAGTTGATTGGTCCCACTAGGAGATTTATGGTTAAAATAAAAATTGACTTACTTTTGTCTTTGGTGAAGGAAAGGAGTAGGAAGCAGAAATCTTTTCAGAAGTTTCAGTGATCCAATTATCTTTCATTGTACAGGACATCTCCAAAGCCTTTGGCAGAATGTGACACCATGCACTGCTGAAATCAAAACTCAACAGAGTTTTCTCATTTTTCTTTCCCAGTACTTAAAAACTTTGGAATTTCTTACCTCCAATCTTTCATTTTGCCTGCAATCTTCATACATTCATAGTACAGTAGTATGTCAAATACTGCTGTCCAAAAAACCAGAGTTGTCCGAAAACTAGACATTTTTAGAATGTGCCATGCGTCAATTTTGATTGAGTGAAGTTAAAAAATGTAATTTACCTGGACAATTAGGCTAGGTGTTGCATTGGTGGAGTATGGTGTCTGATTAGTTATCCCCTTTGCCGCTTGTGCGCCAGTTTGTTTCTGTGCTCCGAGCGACTCTTGACCCATAGAACCATAGAAAAGTTATGGTGTAGGAAGAGGCCTTTCAGCCCATTGTGTCTGCGCCAGCCAAAAAATAGAAAAAAAAGAAATTAGCCATGCATTTAAATCCCACTTTCCAGCACCTGATCCGTAGCCTTGCAGGTTACAGCTCTTCAGGTGCAAATCCAAGTACCTGTTAAATGAAAGCAAAATACTGCAGATGCTGGAAATCCGAAACAAAAGCACAAATACCTGGAAAAGCTCAGCAGGTCTGACAGCATCTGCGGAGAGGAATATAGTTGACGTTTCGAGTCCGTTTGACTCTGATGAAGAGTCATATGGACTCGAAATGTCAACTGTATTCCTCTCCGCAGATGCTGTCAGACCTGCTGAGTTTTTCCAGGTATTTTTGTTTTTGTTACCTGTTAAATGAGTTGAGCGTTTCAGCCTCAAGCACCAATTCAGGCAGTGAATCCCAGACGCCCACCACCCTATGGGTGAAAAAGATTTTCCGTTTGTGTCTTCTAATCCTACCAATCACCTTAAATCTATGCCCCCTGGTAATTGACCCCTCAGCCAGGGGAAACATGTCTTTCCTGTCTACCCTATCTGGACTCCTCATAATTTTGTATACCTCAATTGGGTCATCCCTCGGCTTCCTCTGTTCTAAGGAAAACAGCCCAGCCTATCCAATCTTTCCTCATTGCTGCAATTTTCAAGCCCTGGCAACATTCTTGTAAATCTCTTTTGTACTCTCTGCAGAGCAATTATGTCCTTCCTGTAATGTGGTGACCAGAACTATACAGAAAATTCCAGTTGTGGCCTAACCAGTGTTTTATACAGTTCCAGCATTACATCCCTGCTTTTGTATTCAGTCCTCATCCAATAAAGGATAACATTCCCTATGCTTTCTTTACCACTTTATCCACTTGTCCTACCATCTTCAGGGACCTGTGGACATGCACTCCAAGGTCCCTCACTTCCTCAACCCCTCTCAATATCTTCTCATTTATTGAGTATTCCCTTGCTTTGTTTGCCCTCTACAATTGTATTACTTCACATTTCTCCAGATTAAATTCCATCTGCCACTTTTCCGCCCACTCAACCAAACTATTGATATTATTCTGGAGACAACAGCTATCCTCTTCACTATCAACTACACGGTCAATTTTTGTGTCATCTGCAAATTTCCTGATCATGCCATTTAAGTTCAAATCATTAGTATATCCAGCAGCCAGCAAGAGCCCCAACACTGAGCCCTGTGGAATGCCACTGGGAACCACTTGCCATTTGCAAAAACATTTATCGACCATTTCCCTTTGCTTCCTGTTGTTGAGTCAATTTTGGATCCAACTCACACCTTTCCCTGTATCCCATGGGATCTCACTTGTCTGACCAGTCTGCCACGTGGGACCTTGTCAAGTGCCTTACTAAAATCCATGTAGACAATATCCACTACACTACCCTCATCAATCCTCCTTGTTACATCCTCAAAAAATTCAATTAAGTTAGTAAGACTTGAGTAAGACTTTTCCCTTAACAAAATCATACTGACTATCCCTGATCAATCTGTGCCTTTCTAAGTGCTAGTTTATCCTGTCTGTCAAAATTGATTCCAATAATTTGCCCACTACCAAAGTCAGACTGACTGACGTATAATTTTCTGGCATATTCCTCACACCCTTTTTAAATGTTGCTACAATGTTCACAGACCTCCAAACCTCTGGTACCTCGCCTGTATCAAGTGAGGATTTGAAAATGATCCTCAGAGCATCCACTATTGCCTCCCTGGCTTCCTTTAACAGCCTGGGATTCAGTCCATCTGGCTCTGGTGATTTATCCACATTCAAGGATTTCAATCCCTCCAATATTTCCTCTTTCGTTATGCTTATTGTATCTAATATTTCACACTCCTCCTCTTTAACTAGAATGTCTGCATCATCCATCTCCTTAGGGAAGATAGAGACAAAGTACTCATTCAGGATCTTGCACACACCTTCAACATCAGTGCATAAGTTACCATGTACACCTCTGATAGGCCCTACCCTTTCCTTAGTTATTTTCTTGCTCTTAATGTACTGGTAAACATCCTTGGGTTTTTTTGATTTACCTGCCAATATGTTTTTGTATCCCCTTTGCTTTTCTAATTTCCTTTTTTACTTCATCACTGTACTTTCTATACTCCTCTAGGTTTTACACAGTATTAAGCTTTTTTGTGACTGTCATAAGCTTTCTTTTTCTGTTTTATCTTACCCTGTATGCTTCTGGGTAACCGGGGAGCTCTAGATTCGGCTTTCCTATCCTTTTTTTTAGTGGGGTCATGTCTACACTGTGTCATAGAATCATACTTTTGAATGCTTCCCAAAGATTTGTCACAGTTTTCTCTTTAGTAACTTCCCACCCTATCTGGCTTGACCCAAACCGCCCATGGCCCGAACTGCCTGACCAGAAATCCGGCAAGATCTGAAATTTGGCACAGCCACTGTCTCGAGCTTGCTGGTTTTGAGACACTATACCTATACAAACCATGTGCTGCCTAATAGTTATCTTGTATTTTGCCTCCTTTCTTTTACTTTGGTGTCTTGCACATTGTCTGCTTAGCTCAGTGATAACTCGCTCACCTAAGCTGGAAGGTCAAATGTTCAAGTCTCACCCCAGGATTTGAGTGCATAATATAGGCTGACACTTCAGTACACTACTGAAACAGTGCTGTATTGTCAGGGAGGGAATATTAAATCAATCTTCTATTCAGATCGATATAAAAAGTTTGATGGAAATACTCGAGGAACAGTGTCACAACTAACATTTTTTCATCAAATTTATTGCATAGGAGCAGTCCAACTGGTCTATTCCGATGTTAATGCTCCACACAGGCCTACTTCACCCAATGCTTTCTGCACAACCTTTTGTCCCCTTCACCTCATACTTGTCTAGCTTCCTCCTAAAGACATCTACACTATTTGACTCAACTATTCCTTTTGGAATCTGACACTCTACATTTATCCATCAAATGACACCACAAAAACTATTGATTAATCATTTGTGAGATTTTTCTGTGTGTAAACTAGCTGGCCTGCTGATCTAACACTGTGAAAAGTCATCCATTGGTTGCCAAATCCTTTGGGTGTCCTGAGGATGTGAAAGGGATTTTATAAATGGAAGTTTGCTATTTCTCTTTTTTTGTTGTTTCTGTTGTTTATTCCTTTTCATTCGTTCTTTCTGCATTCTCTTATTGGTTCCTACAGGCCTAAGTTTGTATATTTTATTTGAAATTGGGAATGAGGTGCATAGACCTGCATAAATTATCAGTGCATATCCATTGGATTGAAAAAGTAAACTGAGGTGCTGTATTACTAGTTTGTTTTTTCTTAGCTTTCCAGGGAAGTATTTACTCTCACAGCCTGACTGTGGTAAATATGAGCAGAACTAGCATTTAATTTTCTTTGTCAACTATTGTCAGACGAACTTTCTTTCTTGGACTCAAAATGTAATCTTAAAAATTTAGTTCCACCAATTTCACTAACTTTGCTTATGCCAAGATCAATGCTACATTTACTAGAACAGGAATAGCAACTTGCATTAACATGGTGTACAACACAGAAATAAGCCTTTTGGCCCGACTAGTCTACGCCAATGTTCATGTTCCCCACAAGCCTCCTCCCATCCTCCTTTGTCTAACTCTACCCACATAATCTTCTATTCCTTTCTCTTGTGCTTATCTGGCTTCTTCTTGAATGTAACTATGCTGTTTTCCTTAAATACTCTTTGTGGTAACCTGTTCCACATCCTTGCCACTATTAGTTTTTTTTATTTTAAAGTTTCCCCAATTTTCCTATTGGATTTCTTAGTGATTTTATATATTTATAACATTTAGTTTTGGAAAGCCCACCCCATCCTCAAATGGAAACACTTTCTTTACATCTACTATATCAAACTGTTTCATTATCTTAAAGACCTTTATCAGGTCAAATATTGGGAAGGCTGAAACCATTATTTTCAGTGCCCATTCCATTTCCTAGCTACCAACTCCATCCCTCTCCCTGGCGACAATCTGATTAAACCAGTCTGCTCGCAACCTTGGTGTCAAATTTGAGATGAGCAACTGAACACATAGTTGTGCTGTACCAAAGAACACCTATTTTCACCTCTGTAACTTTGCTCCTTCTGAAACCCTCATTCATGCCTTTGTTACTCTATACTTGACAGTTCCAACACACTTCTGGCTGGTCTCCCACATTCCATCCTTCATAAACTTGAGATCATCCAAAACTCTGCTGGCCTTTTCTTAACTTGCATGAAGTCCCAATCACAATCACCTACCACTTCTGTGTTCCCTGCATTGGTTCATGGTCAAGCAATGCCCTGATTTTTAAATTCTCATCCTTATTTTCAAATCCCTCCATGACCTCTCTGTAATCTCCTTCAGCCCACAATTCATCTAGTTCGGGTCTCTTGAGCATTTCTGATTTTAAATCATTCCAGCATTCGTAGCCATGCCTTCAGTTGCCTTGGCCCTAAGCTCTGGAATACCTTCCCTATGCCTTACTACCTTGCTTTCCTCATTTAAAACACTCCTTAATATCTACCTGTTTGGCAGAGCTATAATCAATATCCCCTTATGTGGCTTGGTGTTGCATTATGTTTTATAATGCTCCTGTGAAGCGGCTTGGGATGTTTCATTCTGTAAAAGCTCGATATAAATATAAGTTGTTTTGTCATCATCACCCTCAGCCTTCTCTTTTCCAGAGAAAAGAGCCTCAGCCTTTCTTGATAAGTTTATCCTCTCAGACCTGGTATAATGCTTGTGACTCATTTTTGCACCTTTTCCAATTCTATACCCTTTTTATAATATGGAGACAAGAACCGCTTAAAAATGTGTCTCAACTTTCTTTTATCTCCACTGAATAGCATGCTGCACCAAGTGTGAGCTGGCTGCTGCACCAAGTGTGAGCTGGCTGCTGCACCAAGTGTGAGCTGGCTGCTGCACCAAGTGTGAGCTGGCTGCTGCACCAAGTGTGAGCTGGCTGCTGCACCAAGTGTGAGCTGGCTGCTGCACCAAGTGTGAGCTGGCTGCTGCACCAAGTGTGAGCTGGCTGCTGCACCAAGTGTGAGCTGGCTGCTGCACCAAGTGTGAGCTGGCTGCTGCACCAAGTGTGAGCTGGCTGCTGCACCAAGGGAACCAATATTGATCATTTGAATTAAGAATCAGACTTCACCAGTCAGCACCTATTTGCAATAAGAATTTGAACTAACCAATAGTGGGCTTTTGCACAATTTCATTTGAATCATCAGATTATTTCAATTAAGCAGCTTAGAATTAAGAATAGTCAACTGTATTCTTGCACCTTATGTTCCCATGGCATTTCTCAGCATTTTGGCACACTTATCTAGGTGATGCTCATTTTTTCTGTATGTCAACTTAAATTACCACTTTTAAAGAGAGAAGATGCTTTCATGTAGCACATTTCATAACTTTGAGACATCCCAATGTGCCTTACAGCCAGTTAATTACTTCTAAGTGTATTCTCTCCTGTCATGTAGGAAACTTGCTATTTTTACCATAATACCTTTGAACAAAATTTTGTACAATGCCAGATTTACAGAAATCCACTTGCACTGAATTCTGTATTGTGAAACTCATATTGTGGTGAATATTCTAACATACCTAGTGGTTGGCACTATTAAAATTTGTATCATTTTACCAAGCAGCTCAATCAAGCCTTATTGCACAAGCATTGGTATAACTTCATTTTCACTAACTCTTGTTGTACGTGAGGTGATGGGGGACGGGGGGGAAGAATAATTTAAAATTGTGATTTTGTGACTTCATCATGCTTTGTGCCATTTTTTTCAAAAGTGAAATGGATTTTTACCTAATTTCTGAATTTTTAATAAAGTTATTCTAGCTCCTACAAGCATGGATGTTGTGACGCTTTATTTGTTCAATAAATTATAGTGATGGGTTGTGTATATATATATATATATATATATTTAGTAAATGCTCACCGATTCTTCATTTGAATTTATTCACGATCTCTTCTCCTGTAGGAGAGCCGTCTCAACCGACTTCCAGATGCAAACGAATTTAAAACTCGCCTCCAGGCAGCTTTGGCCAGTAACCACTGTCTGAGCTGCAATGTGTTTAGCAAGGTTCCCAATTTCATAGTGGCTCATTATGCCGGCAAGGTTAACTACCAGATTGAAGGAATGATGGAAAAGAACAAGGTAAGGAAAATTGAATATTCCTGAGACGTTCACTGCAGACAAGGTTAATGAGGTATTTACAATACAGCACTTCCTCATTCTTGCACTGAAGTGTCAGCCTGGATTATGTCCTCAAAGTCCCTGCTTGGGTCTTGAACCTGCAGCCTTCTCAGTTAAAGTAGTGCCTGATGTAGGTGTAGTGTCCATCTTGTCTTGGCTGTTTTTTTTTTTGCTTTTGCTTTGTCCATCAGCTAAAACAGAATTACGCTGAGTTTTAAAGCATATGTGAACACACATGGATTTGTGTAGCGTGATGGGACTCAGGTATGATTTCCCTTGCTGCACTGAGTTTTTCAACTTGGTTAGTACTGCAGGGGAGTGATGAGCAACGGTTTTTTTCCATTGCGGGGAGAAAATCGAGGAGTCTCTATCAGTATACTTTACCTGGTACACAGTAATTGTGTAGTTTGAAGGGAGGGAGAGAATAATGTGCTTTTATTTGTATTCGGTAAATAATTATGATTTATTATATTCAGTAGATGGCATTATAGAATGTTCTTTCTAAAAGGTATACTGTGTCCAAAAAATAAGTTACTGTAGTATTTTTGATAATTTGAAAGGTTACTCAGTGCAATCGTGCTGATAACTTATTCTCATGTACTTTTATTAGTTATTTTAAGAAATTCCTTATTTCTCCCTCATTGATAAAGAATTCATTAAAAATATTTATGAGGTGCCTTTTTGCATTACCTTGTTATGCTCAGTAATGGCATGTCATATTCCTAACTTCAAATATGGACTCTGTGTTTGTATTGAAGTTTATGGAGCTATCTTTTGTTTAAAATGGACACAACTGTTAAGATGGCCACCAAGGATCAAGTGACCTTTGCAATTTCAACAGACCACTTGAAGCTTTCGGAAAGTTCCTAATAAAATCACCCTGTTTGGAGGCCTCCTCCCCCACATACCCACCCTTTATTGCACGTGCCTAGACGGCACACCTCTGTGGAAATCACACTGTCTCATAAAGACATTGAGACCCATTTCAGACTAAGAAGTGTCAACACCCATATCCTGAAACCATCCAGGACTGCATTCCTGGCTTGAATAGGTCTTTTCAGAAACATAGAAAGTAATAGTCTCAAGCATGCATGGGGCTGGGAACAATAGCACAGGATTTGGTTAATCAAAGTAAGGCCAACGCCATATTCGGAAGGGAGCTGTAAGCAGCAACATGGTGAGGAAGCCACGTTTTTAGGCTGCCCCCTTTTGTTCAGGCAGTCTGCAGAAAACACCAAAAGAGACAGCAGCTGCAACAAAAGGCTGTGTCATTTTTGCCTTTAAGGATCTCGAGGCCATAATCTTAAAAGAGCCAGCCAACCTAAGGAAATTTAACCTCGTGATATGAAAACCTCAAGTGCCTAGCTTTGTGACCTGCTGAACATTCATCTGATCTAGGTAATCCTGCAACAATCCAGATATCTGACTTTAGCTATTTTAACCCAAATGAACAACAATTCAAGAGTGAAAAAAGACCCCTTTCTGTATTGGCCCCACAGTGATTTTTTAAAAATTCATTCAAGGGATTTGGGCTTCACTGGCTAGGCCAGCATTTATTGCCCATCCCTAATTGTCCTTGAGAAGGTGGTGGTGAGCTGCCTTCTTGAACCGCTGCAGTCCATGTGGTGTAGGAACACCCACAGTGCTGTTAGGAAGGTAGTTCCAGGATTTTAACCCAGCAACAGTGAAGGAACGGTGATATATTTCCCAGTCAGGTTGGTGTGTGGTGAGGAGGGGACTTGCAGGTGGTGATGTTCCCATGTGTCTGCTGCCCTTGTCCTTCTAGATGGTCGTAGTTGTGAGTTTGGAAGGTGCTGTCTAAGAAGTCTTGGTGAGTTTCTGCAGTGCATCTTGTAGATGGTATACACTGCTGCTACTGTGCGTCGATGGTAGAGGGAGCGAATATTTGTGGATGGGGTGCCAATCAAGCAGGCTGCTTTGTCCTAGATGGTGTCAAGCTCCTTGAGTGTTGTTGGAGCTGCACTCATCAGGCAAGTGGAGAGTATTCCAACACACTCCTGACTTGTGCCTTGTAGATTGTAGATAGGCTTTGGGGAGTCAGGAGGTGAGTTACTTGCCACAGGGTTCTTAGCCTCTGACCTGCTGTTGTAGCCAGAGTTTTTATATGGCTAGTCCAGTTCAGTTTCTGGTCAATGGTAACCCCCAGGATGTTGATAGTGGGGGATTCAGCGATGGTAATGCCATTGAATGTCAAGGGGCGATGGCTAGATTCTCTCTTGTTGGAGATGGTCATTGCCTGTCACTTGTGTGGCGCGAATGTTACTTGTCACTTGTCACCCAAGCCTGGATGTTGTCCAGGTCTTGCTGCATTTGGACATGGACTGCTTCAGTATGTGAAGAGTTGTGAATCATGCTGAACATTGTGCAATCATCAGCGAACATCCCCACTTCTGACCTAATGATGGAAGGAAGGTCATTGATGAAGCAGCTGAAGATGGTTGGGCCTAGGACACTACCTGAGGAACTCCTGCAGTGATGCCCTGGAGCTGAGATGACTGACCTCCAACAACAACAACCATCTTCCTTTGTGCTAGATATGACTCCAACCAGCGGAGAGTTTCCCCTCTGATTCCCATTGACTCCAGTTTTGCTAGGGTTCCTTGATGCCATACTTGGCCAAATGTGGTCGTGATGTCAAGGGCAGTCACTCTCACCTCTCTTCTGTAGTTCAGCTCTTTTGTCCATGTTTGAACCCAGGCTGTAATGAGGTCAGGAGCTGAGTGGCCCTGATGGAACTCAAACTGAGGATCAGTGAGCAGAGCTAAACACTGTTGATGACCCCTTCCATCACTTTACTGATGATGGAGAGTAAACTGATGGGATGGTAATTGGCTGGGTTGGATTTGCCCTGCTTTTTGTGTGCAGGACATACCTGGGCAATTTTCCACATTGCTGGGTAGATGCCAGTGTTGTAGCTGTACTGGAAGAGTTTGTTCTACCACGAAGCCAACATGTGAACTCTGAACTATTCTTTTGGTTTACAACTTGTAAAAGTATACTATTTTCTTTAAACGTGTGTGTGTAGTAGTAGACTTTCTGGGTGAATGCGTGAATAAATATCCTCTTAATTTAAACACACAAAAGCTTGCTGCTCTTATTTGTATTGACTACATACTTGCTGCTCTTATTCAAATTGACTACATACTTGAGGGGACTAAGAGATGCACACACCTTCCTTTCCAAAATCACACTAATTATGGACAGTAAGGAAAGGGGGTATTCAGTTTATTTCTCCACCCTTGTCTGTAACAACAAATTGTGCGTTCATGAAATGGTTCTGTGTATATAAATAAGTAAACACAGTATTGCACCATTATTAGCATTTTAAATAATTGAACATTGTACTAAGTGCCATTTTAATAAAACTACAGGTTTTGTTAAAAAAGCTTTGCTGTTAACATTGCTGTGACCACCTTGCAGCAAATGGACCATTTTATATATTGTAAATCAATATGTTCTTGCTGCACTAGGATCCTGTCCCACCAGAGCTGGTTCAGTTGCTACAGAGATCTCAGGATGCCTTGCTGAAGGAGCTTTTTCCTGTTGAAGGGAAGGCACATGATGATAATAAAGCTCAGAACAAAGCAGCTACTGTGGTCTCCAAATTTAAGGTCTGTTTGTATTAACATTGCATTTCTATAACTGACCAATACAAAGAGTCTCTTGTAGTTCTGTCCTCCAACGTTTTTTCACTTCTTCCTTCTCCTTTAGGGTTCACTGGAAAGGCTAATGCGTGTATTGAACAGCACCACACCTCACTACATCAGATGCATCAAGCCTAACATGGACTGCAAACCTTTCCTTTTCAGATCAGAGGAGGTACTGTCATAGAACAAGAAAAATTGCTCATATTGATGAAGTTATGAGCAATAAACTAGTTTTGACTATTCAAATTAAGCTGATAAAACTTGAATTAGTTTGACTTATGATGGGTTATCTGTATATTGACATATCTGCTTTCAGAGGCTGTAAAATAGAGTTTCGGTTTAAAAAAAATTCTAGTTGATAGTTTTTACCCTTTTAGGCAAATGATTTCTGTTGGCGCTGAGAGTTTAATAAATAATTTTAGTTTAGAATTTCAAAATATTAACAATGTTAAATGGAGATACTAGTTTTATCTTTGAAATGCCGTAAGCTTCAGGCATTGTGTAATCTCCTTTAGTAAAGTTGTATTTCTGAGTTTAACATATATTTGCACAACATTTCAAATCGATGCTTTGTCTGTATACAATTTTACTGTAGGTACACTATGCTTTTGTCTATGGTACAACCAGTAGAAAGTTTACATCAAATGTTTGAGACTACATAAAGCTTTTTTTATGAAGTGATTTGTTTGCTTTAGATTCTCAGCCAGTTAGAAGCTTGTGGTATAGTTGAAACAATCAACATCAGTGCAGCTGGATTCCCTATTAGGTATGTTAACCTATGGCTCCTTGTGTGTCACGTATTAATTGCCTGAGTGGAATAAGGGAACTTGAGCTCATTATAGCTCTTGATGTATGCCTAAAACGTAATAGAACGTAATATATAATAATTATGGCCTGTTTGTTCCTAATGGGCTATGAATAACTAATTGTGGAAATCACATGCTGAACAAGCTATGAATCGGACCAGTTAGAGAGAGAATACTGATTGATTTGATGGGTGGTTGCTTTGGGGAAGATATAGCAGCCTTTCATTTAACCTCTTTGAGGTATGCTTTGTAAACTACGTTTTTGTTCACTCCTGGTGTCTAACAATACTTTGTGATGTAGGGTCCCATACCAGCATTTTTTGGAACGCTATGGACTCCTGAGAACATATTGGCAACTTAATTTAAATACTGCAGCTAGCTTTAATGGATGCTCTCCTGCAAAAAAGAGGAAAGGTTTGTCATACCTGTTCTGTTGGCAATTTTAGGAGCAACATTTACAACATAAACTGTAATTCAGCTAAATGATTCCTGTTTTAATACTGTATTAATAGTGCAGCCTTATTTAGAGCAAAATAACTTATTTCTACACTGTTAAGTTTAGTGTGTTTTTATAACTGGTGCCGTATTAGATTTGTTCTCTTAATTTTCTCTCCTTTTTTCTTTTCTTTTTTCTCCCTCTCTCTTCCAGCTTCTGTCAATTTGAGTTCACCAATTCCTATATTTTCTGTTTGCTGCCTTCAGCTTGCTAATTGACTCAACTTTGCTGCGGTATCTCTGATGCTTTCTCACATCTGCCTGTAATGAAGGTGCTGTTGCCTTGGAAATGGATATCGTTTGCCTTTGCAGGTTCATCAACAGATGGCAGCACTGAGGCTTTGCAGTTCACCGTGCAGGAAATTCTCACTAATGTGTTAGCTGGCCAAAGTGCCATATCATCCTATAAGCCAACTGAGAACAGGTCATGTAATTCATTGGTACATTGTGGCAAAACAAAAGTGTTCATGACCCATAGTATGGTAAGCTGCCTAAATTATCTTGAAAAAATTTCTCTCTGGTATATTTGATTTTTCATTTAAGAACAGGAGCAGGCTATTCAAGGCCTCAAGCCTGGCTACCATTCAAAGCATGCAGGGCAGTCATGATCACAAACTCCTTCCACCTGCCCTGGCTTCATATTGCTTAACATCCTTGGCTAGCAAAAATCTATCAACTGAGCTTGCATCTATTGCTTTTTATGGTTGTGTGTTCCACAACCATGTCACCCTTTGGAGAATATTTCCTAACCTCTTTTCTGAATGGGCTTACTCTAATTTTAGGATTATTTCCCCTTGTCTAAGACTCTCCCACCAGCAGAAGTAGTTTCACTCTCTACCTTGTCAATTTCTTTCAAAATCCAGAATAATTTAATCATATCACCTCTTAGCCTTCTATATTCCAGGAAGTGCAAGCCTAGTTTATGCAATCTCTCCTTACAATCTAACCTTGAACCCTGGTAACATTCTGGTCAAACTGTGCTGCACTGATCCTAAAGCCAATGTAACATTTATAAGGTGTAATGGCCAAAACTATATCCAATGATGTTGATATGGTCAAGAAGGGCTTTGCATAGTTGTAGCAAAACCGCCCCCTTTATAATCTAGGCCTCTAGTGATGTAAAGACTAATATTCTATTAGCCTTTTTGATTGTTTTTTTTGTACCTGACCCCTAAATCTCTTTGGACCTCCACTATTGCTAGCTTTACACCATTTTAAAAAATACTTGAATCTATCCTTTCACACTTACCTGTGTTGAAGTCCATCTGCCACAGTTTTGCTCCCTCACTTATTGTAGCAATGTCTCTGTAATTTTATGCTCCCATCTACACTACTTATTATGCCACCAATCTTGGTGTTATTGGCAAACTTGGAAATATGGCTCTCCAATGTGTTATTTAACTCATTAATAAAAATAATGACATAGTTAAGACCCCAGCACAAATCTTTGTGAAAGACCACTAGTCATGTCCTTCCAATTCGAGTACATCGTTGTTATCTGAACTCCAAGTCTTCTACCACCTAACTAATCTCCTAACCACGTCAATAATTTGTCTTCAATATCATGAGCTCTAATTTTAGCTGACGGTCTCTTATTTGGAACCTTATCGAATGCCTTTAAGTCCACATAAACTACATCCACAGACATTCGCTTGTCTACTACATTTGAAGTGTAGTTGTTGTTGCAAAGCAGATTATGAGGGAATGTAAATCTTTTAAATGATTATTACATGTTTACAATAAACCCCTTTTAGATCGAAATGCTTGAAAGTGCAAGGAGTCAAATACTTTCCAAGAAAGCACTTTGTATTCAATATAGCTGGCGAAGATATCGTCAGAGAAAATTAGCACGATTAAGGCGAGCAGCAACTATCATTCAAGCAGGCAAGTATTTCATCTTTATAACTCATTTTCTAAGAGATTTTAGTGATGAAATGGAACACAATCCATTTCAGGAATTGGTGCTTGCCTCAAGTGTTCCCATCTCTCGTTTATCATGAATAGGTGCAGTTAAATCTCCCTCTGCTCTGCCTAACAAGTTGCCTGATCTCAGCCTTAGAAGCTTTGCATTATTGTGACATTACCTATTTTTCTCATTTCCTTATTAACTATTGGAATTTACCAGTTGGCATTAAATTAGGAAAACAACACACAAGTTTTTTTAGCGTCAGTAGTAGCTGAGTTGATATTCCCCATGCATATAACACGGGGCTGAATTTGCAACCTAGGTCCAAGAGAACATAGGAACAGTTATAGGCCATTAAGCGCTTCGGGCCTGTTCCACGATTCACTAGGTCAAAGATGATCTGTACTTCAACTCCATTTATCTGCCTGTTCATCCTTTCCTGTTAAGACAGTCTGCCCATTCCTGTTATTAGTTTAGTAGACCTTCTCTGAACGGCTTCTAATGCGTTCACATATTCTTAAATGAGGAGACCAATACTATACACAGTACTCCAGATGTGGTCTCACCAGTGTCCTGTACAATTGAAGCATAGCCTCCCTACTTTTATATTCAATTCCCCTCTCAATAAACGCTAACATTCTATTAGCTTTCCTAATTACTTGCTGTATCTGCATACTAGCCTTTTGTGATTCATGCACTTGGACACCCAGATCCCTCTGTATCTCAGCTCTGCAATCTCTCATCATTTAGATAATATGGTTTTTTTATTATTCTTGTCAAAATGGACAATTTCACATTTTCTCACATTATACTCCATTGCCAGATCTTTGCCCACTCACTTAACCTGCCTATGTCCCCTTGTGTACTCTTCACATCTTACTTTCCTACCTATCTTTGTATCATGAGCAAATTTTACAACATACCTTCGGTCCCTTCATCCAATTCATTTATATAAATTGTAAAAAATTGAGGCCCCAGCACTGATCCCTGTGGCATACCACTTGTTACATCCCACCGACCAGAAAAATACCCAGTTATGGCTACCCTCTGTTTCCTGTTAGCTCACCAATCTATTCCTTGATTTCCCTCTACCTAATAAACATCGGTCTGTCTTGAATTTGAATATTTCAATTGATCCAGCAATCACAGCCTTTTGGAGAGTGAGTTCGATATTCCATATTCCCCATGGAGGAAATAGTTCCTTTCTATCTACTGTATCTACTCACTTTAACATTTTAAACACAAAAATTCCCACTCAGCCTTCTAAATTTGAGGGATTATATAAGCCAACTATATGTAAGTTGTCATCACATTTTAATCCATTTAACTTGGTATCATTCTAGTCTATTTGTCGTGTAGCCCTTCCAAGGTCAATATACCCTTACCTTTGCTGAGTTCCATTGCCTGTATTTGAATATAGTATGCCTATTGAGGTGCATATTCTGTACAACTGAAGCATAACTTTCTTCACCCCTTTGTCTCAAGATCACCTGAAATAAAGGCTAGCATTTCATTAGCTTTTTTAACTACATTTTATGCACACTCACTTTTACTGATATGCGTATATGGACACTTAAATACCTTTACTCCTCTGCAGTTCCTGCTATCTCAACATTTCAAAAAAATCTGATTTGTTTTTCTTAAATCCAACGTAAGTGACTTTTCTCCCATTGAACGCCAGGTGCCACAGTTTTGCCCACTCACTTAATCTGTCTTTACCTCTTTGTAACTTCCTAATCCCATCTACACAATTTACTATGCCTCCTAAACTGATGTTATGTGTAAACTTGGATATACAACACTCTATTCCTTCATCCCGATGATAAATTGCAGTAACTTCCTGTTGGCATGTTAAACTAGCAGGTCTGCGGTAACCTGGTTCCCCCCCTTCTTACATCTGGAGTCATATTTACAATTGGTCGATTCAAGTGCACAATTCCTGAATGTAGAGCTGTGGTAAGCTATGATGGTCACATCTTCAGTTTCCTTAACTATTTCTTTTGATACCCTGAGGTTTGGAGATTTATCTATCTGAAGTCTGAAAGATTAATTCCATCATGGTTACTGTCATAACAAAGGGCTGTTAGTCCTGCAACAATTACTTCCATGTGATTTTGGTTTAAGTAGTTTCAAACAACAAGTTGTAATGTATAATACTGTGATTCTAGCATGCATCTGTGGAGAGAGAAACGGTTAACATTTCAGGTTAATGACTTTTCATCAGAACTCAATCTCACAGATGCTGCCATGTCTGCTGAGTATTTCCAGCATTTTCTGTTTGTATTTCAGATTTCCAGTATCTGCAGTATATTATTGTTTGTAAATTTCAATACATATTGAATAACGTGTTGCTCTTACACAACTGCTCTCTAGCACTTATATCAAAAGACAAACTAGAAAAAGACATTTAAGTAATACAACCTGGTTCCTAAACTGCGGAGTGATCAGTTCCCAGTCTTCAGACCAAAAAATCATGCATACAGCTGTCTGTGGACTTTTAATGTGCTTGTATCCCTCACCTCCCTTATCCCAACTTCAAGTTTAATTTTTATTCTTTGCCCTTGCACCCACCACTTCCCATCACCATTCCTGGCTTCCAGCTTCAGACTCAACTTCAGCTATTCTCACCAGCTAACCCAGCCCTACCATCACTAACTCAATTTAAATTTTTGATAGTCTGCTCTGCTCATCATAGACCTAAAGACAAGACTTATCAGCAAGCTGACTGTCTAAAAATATATCATGTGTAAGGTCTGCAATTCCTATAACACACTGGGACTTGATATACTCCCAAAATAGTTTTCTAGGTAACTCTTGCCCAAATGCAACAATTGCTTTTCATTTAATTTGTTAGAAAATTGGTAGTAGCAGCTATTAATCTTTCTGCAAATGTTCCTTGTCCAACAGAAGCAAGTCTGCTACCTCCCACATACATGCTGACATATGCACAAATGGGACTCTTAATTTCAGCTTCCAACTGAATGTAGGGGAACTTTTTTATAAATAATGAAGCTAGATCAGTACAAAAGGTTTACATTCATATAGGTTGTAGCAATTCATTTTCTGCTTTTACAGTGCATTCTTGCAAGTTTACAGTTCATTTATTTGTTTCACTGCAGCTATCAGATCGTGGCTGACCAGAGTGTCAATTAAAAAACTCCATCATGCTGCCATGGTGCTGCAACGAGCGTGGAAAACCTGGAAAGTGAGCTGCAATTTTGAAATTAAAAATACTACTGTACCTAGCTTAACTAAGTAACATAATACAATTCAAAATTAACCTTTAAGTTACTGAAAATGCATTTCTGAAGAGGTAGATTTTATCACATTTTAAAACTTATATACATTTCATAAATGTCTTGATCCAGAACTATGACATTACAGTACAGATATTGGATCAGCCTTTTGTAAAATGAACAAATCACATTTTTTGGAGTATCAGTGTGGACTCCAATATATGGGAGTTTAAAAGTTTTTTTAAGTAATTAGCTACAAAATAAAAATCTTGGCATTCATTCAGCATGAATTGCTGCAATGTTAGTTTCTGAATCCATATTTTACTTTCACATTTTTGAACAATAGAAAGAAAAATAAAATTAACTTTCATTTTTTATAACATTTTATTATATCTTTGAGCTGTCTCGTGAATCTTCACATTTAGTGAATTACTTTGGAGTGTACTCACTGTTCAGGGAAAAGGAGCATTTGATTTATCCCGAGGATAAATTGATTTATCTCATACACGTTAAACGGACTTAATGAGCAGCACACTTTTTGGTTGTGGTGGTTGAGTGTGGAATGTTGGCTAGGATGCAATGAGAACTTTCTGTTCCTTTTGCCTACATAACAGTGGGTCTACTACAAAACAAAACCCTTAGATATAAAGTGTGTTGTGAAGTGCTAAGAACATTAATTGTTATATAAATGCAATGTTGTTCTTTTCTTTCTCTTTTGATGAAGCCATTGCACCTTTTTGCGTGCTTTGAAGAGACTTTTTTAATGTCGCTTTGGAAAGACAGCATCTCTGACAATACAGCACTGCACTGCGGTGTTAGCTATGTATTATATATTGTGTATTCCAGTCCTGGAGTGGGACAAATGCGCAACCTTCCTGACTCAGAGTTGAGAATGCCACCAAATGAGCAAAGTGAGTTTAACTATTTAACTAATCTCTTTTTAATTGCTAAAATGTTTAGATTAAAATGGAAGCCTTGGCAGCAGAAGAATTGGATGATGCAACAGATTTTAAAGAAATGGAATTGGTTCCAGGTTCTCCTGTTCGCTCTCCTTTATTTCAGTCATTACATGATTCACCGAACAAGCTTTCCCAAGGTACTCAGTTCCAAGATCTAAAGTTATTCTGCTGGCCTCTGGGTCTAATCCTGTCGTCTTTTTGCATTACTGGAATGACTCCATCCGTGTCTGGAACACTTAAGGCCTTTACTCGACTGGCTGCCTTGAAGGTGAGATGGAGAAGTAACCATAAGGTGGAACGTAATCAGTCTGACCAGGGTATTGCTTCTATTAGAGCTTTACCTGAGGTAAGGAATATTTTTTATGTATAAATTAAATGATATTTGTATCTACATTAAAAAGTAAATGCCTTATTTGAGAGTAATATGCTAAATGGTGATACTTATACTCTATGCACATGATGATTTTGTTTAACGTAACTCCATTTTACATTTACTTTATTTTCCAGGTACAAGTAAAGTTCCACTGCAGACGATCTCCATTGCTTTTTGCTGATATTTATCCAGGACACCAAAAATGCACAATCATTGGTTTTAACCAGATTTTATTGGAAAAGATGTAAAATTAACCATGCCCCTGTAAAACTATATAGGGAAACTTGTTACTACACCCTCTTGCAAGAACATTTCTGGTGCTGGTAGAAGCCATAGTCAGAAACGTCGATCAAACCTTTATCAGATTAGTCCCTGATCTATATTACTGATGGATTGTAATGAGGTTTGGATAAAATTAATTTGTAATGCAAGAACATAAATCCACCACCAAAAAAAAAAATCAGTTTTGACTTCACACCTATTGAGCAAAATTCAATATGCACATGTGTCACTGGGTGTGTGTCTCTTACAAGGAGTGTGGGTGTGTGTCTCTAGGTCTGTGTCTCTGTGTGTGTGGGTGTGTCTCACTGGGTGTGTGTCTAGATGTGTCTCTGGGTGTGTCTCACTGGGTGTCTCTCACTGGGTGTCTCACTGGGTGTCTCTCACTGGGTGTGTGTCTCTGGGTGTGTGTCTAGGTGTGTCTCACTGGGTGTGTGTGTCTCTGGGTGTGTGTGTGTCTCGCTGGGTGTTTATGGGTGTGTGGGTGTGCGTCTGGGCATGTCTCTGGGGGTGTGTGTATGGGTGTGCGTCTGGGCGTGTGTCTAGATGGGTCTCGGGGTGTGTGTCACTGGGTTTTTGTCTCTGAGCGTGCGTCAGGGTGCTTGTCTAGATGTGCGTCGGGGTCTGCGTGTCTCTCGGTGCGTGTTTCTGGGTGTGTGTATCACTGGGTATTTGTCTCTGGGTGTGTGTCTAAAAAGTCTGATTGAACTTTATTGTTCAACAAAATGTAATTTTAGAGAAAACAAAACCAGAACAGTGCAATACTGCGATTGTCTAGAGAATCTAAACATGAGGTGGAGGTGTTACCCATGTACTGCCTGTTACTGCACACTACACTTTCTATCAAGTCTGTGCTTATACTACCTTTCTGATGAAAAATTCAATCCAGAATATCATAGTTCATTACTCTTTCAATATATATATGTTGGTAAACATGTTGAAATCCATGTTACACAAATAAGTGCCTTACCTCAGGTTAGTTGATTTGAACAAAATCCTACAATTAATGTGTACTCATAGGAACACTACAGTTAAGAATTTCTTTTTGCATTTTTTATTTATTCAGGGACGTTTTGAAATTGGAGAAACTTAAAATATTTTCTTATTTTTCTAAATGTAAGACACATTTTCAACCTGACTCCTATCTCAGGAAACTTTGACAGTTTTGCTTTGTTATTTGGTTTTCTGCAGCCTTTCCTAATTAAATTAAATAACACTACTGTGTTTTTCTTCATAGTTGCAAAACATGATTAAGAGCTATGACATTCTTTGGGACCAGACCAAGAGAAACAATTTTATGGACTTGTTAATGTAGAGTACTGACTGTAAAAAAAAATACACTGAAAAGTTCAAATTTCTCTCTTGCACGGCATTGATACTCTTCGGTATTGTGGAAAGACCTGGCTATCTTGTCTTGATAAATTCCTAAAGACATACTGGACACTAACATTGTAGCACACTAAATTATTTCTAGATTGCTGTCTTTCTAGATAGCTATAAGAATTTTTGGACAAGAATATGGGCTGTATAGCTCTTCTTAAACACGTTAAATTATTTCTAGATAGCTATAAGAATTTTTGGACAAAAATATAGGCTGTTTGGTTTGCCACATTTTGCGATCAATGCTGCTCTGCAGTCAGCCAGCTGCACTCCTTGTTTAAGCAGTGTACATGTCCACTGACTGAAGGTCTGTATCAAGGGAGAAAAAATTGTTTGATTGGGAGCTAATGATGCTCAACTCACTAAGGCAAATGGATTGAAATAGCAAGAAAAACATGGTTATAAACTTGATGGGGGTTGAGCACTCTGAGCACCCAGGTTCTCTCGCAAAGTAACCATACTTTTAGAAAAGTGCTTATTTTTCTTCTGCTTTCTGCCACTGTTGTCATTTTCTGATGGTATGTGATCAGGCCTGCAACCTTTCACTGAGAGTTGAATAAGTATTTGGGATCAGCCTGGTCACTTCCTCCAGTCACAGTTGAATATTGGGTTCCGCATCCTCCAATTTGCTGCTATGCTCTGTATCACTGAGTTGCTACGTGTACATTCCTTTGTTGAAACTACATCCAAGGACTAACTGATTTGTCATCTCTATTCATCACAACACTATTCAACTGTCATTCATGGAAATAACTTAAAATATATGTGTATTATGAACAGTCTTGATAGTATGATGAGGGCTGCAAAAGTTTTAACTGGACGATAAAGTTGCACTAAGTATTAACCTTATGGATTAATGTAAGTAAAAATGTTTAGTTTTAAAAATATTCTTTGCCAAATTGGCATTTTTCATTGAAAAAAAATCCATGTTGAAACCTATTACTGATGGTAGGTAATCCTACAGGGTAATGGAAAGAACTATTATATTCCTATCAGTCAGTGACAATGGGGCTGCAGTGACATTGAACACCCCTAAGATATCCATTTTTGGGTGCTGGCTTGCATTGGAATGCATTGTACTTTTATTTCTTGTGCGATGCAATCTCAGGCAGGAATTCCTTCATTTCTCTATTCCAATTACTTCAAATCAAGGGCTGTTATTAAACAAAAAACATGGGATTATTGATTAAATTTGCTTTTCAAAATCACATGAGCGATAAATGAATTAAGTATTTATATACTGTTATATATTCAGTGAAAGCAAACTCTATGTACAAATGAGAAACTGATTTATGTCGTATTAAACATATACCCCTAAACATTTTGGCATTGATTTTTTAAATAGGGAATGGGAAGTCTCTAAGCTGTTTTGCTCATCTCTTCAGCTTGTATTTTCTTGTGGACTGATGATCTTACTTTTTCACAATTGTGTTGCCTGTAAACATTTTAATCAATCCTTAAATTGATTTCTATCGCTCCAATTCCATACAACTTTAAAGCCAGGAATTTTGCTGATCAATCAGCCTGAGAAAATTAAACTTCGCTTTTCAAAAAATTGCTGCAGGATTTCCTCAGGACAACTTCTTAGGCTTGACCATCTTCAGCTGCTTCATTAATGACCTTGCCAAAATGGGGATGATTGCTGATGATCACGTTGTATACGGTTCCATTTGCAACTTCCCAGTAAATGAAGCAGTCTGTAACCACATGCAGCAAGACCTGAATGACACTGGGATGATTAAGTGGCAAGTTATATTCCAGTCACACAAGGGCTAGGCCATGACCATTCACAAGAGAGAATCTAACCATTCCCCCCAAATATTCAATGGCACTATCATTGCTGAATTCCCCCACTATCAATATTTTATGGTTACCTTTATAATGAAGCCTAACTGGACCAGCCACATAAAGAACGTGGTTACAAGGCCAGATCAGCGGCTGGGAATTCTCTGCTGCATAACTCACTTGACTTCCCAAAGCCTGTCCACCATCTACAAAGAATAATTCAGAAGTATGATAGAATATTCCCCACTTATCTGGATGCGTGTTGCTTCAACAATACTCAAGAAGCTCAACACCACCCAGGACAAAGCAGTCTACTTGATTGGTATTCCTTCCACCACTAGTGCACAAAGGCTGCAGAGTGTACCATCTACAAGATGCACAGCAGCCTCTTAACAAGACTCCTTTGACTGTACCTCCCAAACCCATGATCTCTACCACTTAAGGCCAGCAGGCACATGGAAACACATCCTGCAAATTCTCCAAGTCACCCACCATCCTGAATTAGAAACGTATTGCTGTCCCTTCAGTTACAGCATTAAAATCCTGGAATTCCCTTCCTAACACCAGTATGAGTGTACCTACACCATAATGGATTGTAGCAGTTCAAGGTGGCAGCCACCAATACCAAGTAATAAATGCTAGCCTTGCCAGGGACACTGACATCCCATGAATGAAAAAAATACTGGAGTTAGTTTTTGTCTTTTGCTGGTAATTGAAGTTAGCCTAGAGCACTATTTATTTTTTTGAGTAGTGGTTTAATATGCTTTGACTTCTCATTGACACACTATCCATTAGTTATATTATTCAGATATGACTGGTTCCACATGTACACACTCAGCTCGCTATTTAAATGGATTTAAAATTTAAAACACACACACTTCTAAACAAGCAACCACTAGTAACATCACTCCAAAATCTCATGCTTAAGAAAATCTTCTCAGTATTTCATAATTTATGAATGTAGTAAACATTTAAAGGCATGAACTAATCTGTTACAGCCCACATGGAATTTGTGAAGGCCAGGTTGTGTTTGACTAATGAGCTTATACACTGATTTCCTTAAAAGTATTAAAACATTTACTCCCTTGCTTTAAGTCATGGCAGCATTTGATAAAGTTACAAAAATCAGCTCTGTAGAAGAGTCATACTGGTTCTCTCTCCATAGATGCTGCCAGACCTGCTGAGTTTTTCCAACATTTTCTGATCTTATTACAAAAAATTAAGATGCAGTATTTAAGGGGACAGGTAATAGTTAGGGTAAGTTGATTTTTTTGGGACTAGTGACAATATATATATGGCATTTCAGAGTTCTTTTCCAATTATATAAGTGATTGTACTGAACCATGATACCAAATGAGAGAATGATAAACTGAGCTAGAATACAGAAGATTAAATCAGACATAGGTTATTCAAGTGGCCTGCACCTACCAACAAATAAAATATAATTGGAAAGAAAAGTTAAAAGGAAATAAAAATAAAGATCTGGTGCTTCACTCTTTAAGCACAGGAGTACAAAGAGAGAAAACTGGATTGTGTGTTTTATTTGTCTTGCTTTTATATACCATGACCAATTAATTTGTTTCAAGCCATTGGTTAGTCACCGGTATTAGACTATATTTTTCTTAAAATAACTGAAGAATAAAAATTTTATTACAACAGTTTAAAATCAAACTTTGGAAAACAATATTTCAGTCTTTCACATCACATTCAGTAAGTTGCTGAATACCCAAGCTGTTTTTTTTTTTAAATCAAGTAGAAACAATTAAAACTAAAGTAGTTACACATTTTACAAAGTAATTACAAAAATATTTGCTCAAGAATTAAAAAGTTTATACTAGGAGGCAAAAATTTAATTCTCTTTCTCTGGGGGTTCAACTATTTGTAAACACTGATCTGCAAATTCCACGAAAATTGGTTCTTGCATGGCTGTCTTCATGATGCTTTCTTTATCCTCTGCCTCGTCTACTGTTAATAGCAACTGTTTAAGGTGAGGGTTACAAAGTAAACTCTTCAACTCCTCTGATTTTGCTGTTGGAATGACAAATGGAATGAATATGAATGTAACAACACATCAAATTTAAAACTGAAGCTTTAATGCCAGAAGCCCACTCTACCACCCACCCACCTACCTCAGGCTTACTCCCAAATTCTAGGGAATCTGGTTGGCAGACAGCATCTGTGAGGGTATTTCAGAAGCACTTGCCCTGGTTCCATGAGGATAAAAGCAGGGGCAATATTTATAGTAATACCATTAGTAGGAGCTAAATTAAAAAGCAGAACCAGAAAGGTAATAATCTCTGGATTACTGCCTGAGCCATGAGCAAATTGGTGCAGGATAAATAAGATTAGACAGTTAAGTGCGTGGTCAAAGACTGATGTGGGAGAAATGGGTTTTGATTCATGGGGTACCGGTACCAGTACTGGGGAAAGTGGGAGTTGTACCAATGAGACAGTCTTCACCTGAACCACGCTGGGTCTGATGGTTTGGCAAGTATTATAACTAGGGCAGTAGAGAGGACTTTAAAAATAAATAGGCAAGGGGTGGAAAAGGAGATCAAGTGAGGGTAGATGTGGTAAATTATAGGGAAAGGACATGACAAGTACAGGGTCACGACATGGATAATGATAACCAGAGTGTGGCAGGAAGGGAAAAAGCCTACAAACTTAAAAGTGCATTGGCAGCTCAGGCCAGAGTTTGCAAAAATAGTAAAAAGGCAGAACTAAAGGCTCTGTATCTGAATGAGTGTAGCATTCGTAACTAAAACAAATGAATTGTTAGCTCAAGAAGAAATAAATATGTATAACTCAATAGCCATTACATGGTTGCAAGGTGACCAAGGCTAGGATCTGAATATTCAAGCGTACTTGACATTTCAGAAGGACAGGAAGCTTGGAAAAGGTGGTGGGGTGCTCTTAATTAAGGATGGCATGAGTACAATAGTGACAGATGACAATTTTAACTATCAGTTTGGGTAGAGATAAGAAATAGCAAAGGTAAGAAGTCAGTTGTGGGAGTAGTTAATAAGTCCCACAATAGTAACCACACTGTAGGACGGAGTATACAGGGAGAAATAATAGGGGCTTGAAAGAAAGATACTACAATAATCATGGGTGATTTTAATCTGCATATAGATTGGACAAATCAGATTGGCAAAGGTAGCCTGGATGATGAGTTCATAGACTTTTTTCAGGTCAATTTCTTCAAGCAGCACATTTTAGAGCCAACCAGAGAGCAGTCTATTTTAGAACTGGAAATGTGAAATGAGACAGGATTAATTAATGTCCTCACAGTAAAGGAGCCTCTAGGTAGCAGTGATCGTAATTATTAAATTTCACATTCAGTTTGAAGATGAGAAGTGTGGGTCTAAGACTAGTGTATTAAACTTAAGTAAAGGGTATGAAGACAGAGCTGGCTGAAGTGAACTGGGAAATTAGGTTAAAGGATATGACGGTAGACATGCAAAGGCAGACATTTAAGGAGATATTTCATAACACTCAGCAAGGATTTGTCCTAGTGATAAAGACTCTAGGAGAAGGATGTACCATTTGTGGCTAACTGCAGAAGTTAAAAATAGTATCAAATTTAAAGAAAAAGCATACAACTCTGAAAATTAGTGGTAGGTCATAAGATTGGACAGAATTTAAAAATCAGCAAAGAATGACTAAAAGATGAGGGAGAAATGAGAGAATGCTAATTAGAAGTATAAAAACAGATAGTAAGGACTTTCTGAAGTATTTAAAAAGGAAAAGAGGTTAAAGTTAGGGTTAGTCTTCTAGAGTGTGTCTGGGGAATTAATAATGGGAGATAAGGAAATGGCAGAAGCATTGAGCAGGTATTTTGTATCTGTCTTCCCTGTAGAGAATACAAATAATATCCCAGAAATATCCTTGCAAATCAAGACATGAAAGGGAAGTAGGGACTGAGCACAATTGTAATCGCCAGGAAAAGGGTACTGAGAAAACTATTAGTACAAAGGCTGACATGTTCCTAGGATCTGATGAACTGCTTTCTAGGGTCTTAAAAGAAGTGCTGCTGAGATAGCATTTGCATTGGTTATAATTTTCCAAGATTCAGGAAAGACTGGTAAATAGTGAATGTAACTCCTCAAATCAAGAGAGGGAGACAGTAAGCAGGAAACTACAGGCTAGTTAGCCTAACAGCTGTCAAAAGGAAAACACTAGAAACTATTAAGGAGTTTATAGCAGGGCACTTAATCTTAATGCAATCAGGCAGAGTCAGCATAGTTTTGTGAAAGGGAAATTGTGTTTTACTAATTTATTAGAGTTCTTTGAGGAAGTAACAAGCAAGGTGGATAAAGGGGAACGTGTAGATGTGTATTTGGGTTTCCAAAAGGCATTTGATGAGGTGCCACATCAAAGGTTAGATGCAAAATAACAGCTCAGGGTAACATATTGGATTGGTTAGCTAGCAGGAAGCAGGGATAAATAGGTCATTTTTGGGTTGGCAAGCTGTAACCAGTTGAGTGCCACAGGGATCAGTGCTGGGGCTTCAACCATTTATAATGAGTTGGATGAAGGGACTAAATATTTGGTTGCTAAAGTTGTAGATGGCACAAAGATAGGTAGGAGAGTAAATTGTGAAAAGGACAAAAGGAGCCTGCAAAGGGATATAGATAGATTAAATGAGTGGGCAAAAAATTGACAGATGGAGTATAATGTGGGAAAATGTGAATTCATCCTCTTTGGCAGGAAGAATAGAAAAGCAGCATATTATTTAAATGGAGAGAGATTGCAGAACTTTGCCATACAGAGGGATGTGGGTGCCCTGGTACACAAATCATAAAATGTTAGTATGTGAGTAGAGTTATTAGGAAGGCAAACGGAATGTTGTTTATTGCAAGGGGAATGGAATATAAAAGTAAGGAATTTTTGCTACAGTTGTACAGGGCTGTGGTGAGAGCACATCTGGAGTACTGTGGTCTCCTTACTTGAGAAAGGATGTAATTACATTAGCAGTTCAGGGAAGATTCCCTGACCTACTCCTTATTTGTGTGTTCGTATATACGTACCAACTTTTGTATGATACTTCAAAGATGGATCCCAGAGATCCAGCATGGACTGAAGCTTTAAAACTTACAAAATTCTCCTAAGCATACAGGTAGTTTAGAACAGGTAATTGATCCCCTCTGCAACTTGGGCACAGGTGTCGGTTGGAGTCCTCAGTGACCACTACAAATACTATCACACAGTGAGCCAGCAGAAGTGTAAATGAATGTTTCCCCTTTAGGTCTGAGAGAAGACATCATCATGCAGCATTAGTCACTTGAAATAGGTTTTAGCTGCAATATCCAAGAACTAAACCACCTATGTAGAAATCAGGTGCTTAAACACCAACTATTAAATCAATTGGTTCTAGTTACTTATTCTCAACAACAAATACTAGAAATCCAGTTTTATTTTTTTGCCATCAATTTTTTGTTCTGCATACCCAACAGTCTCAGTTTCTCTAGTGGTACCCGATCAGATTCTTCATCATCATCATCTAAGATATCATCTGTGGAGGAGTGGTGATCTGTGAAGGAGTGGTGACCTGTGAAGGAGTGGTGACCTGTGAACATTTAAAAAAGTTTTCAACACAATTTATTGACAGGATTAGAGGCTAATTCCTGCACAAACGAAAGAACCCCACAGTAAAACATTCTTTATCGGTCTTTTTTAGGGAGCCTAATTATTGTCTCTGTAGAAATATATATTTAAAACCCCAGATGCTCAAAATCAAACTAAATTCTAGGAAAATGCTGCAGATCATTACACAATCAGCATTTTAAAATGAGAATTGGATGCATGTGTAGTGTAGATAAATTGGAACTTTATTCCATTCCTTCTCCTTCAGATGCTTCCCATGTTAATTTTTATCACTCCCTCTCCTGACCACCCAGTGGTGCTCTCCTGTGTTTGCATTTCCACCCAGCCTTGTTCCTAATTAGGAACTTAGCAGAAGGGCATTGAACAAGTTCAAGGCTCAAGCAAAAGAGTGCAACTCAGATGTCATCAGAATAATGTTGAGGAGGTTATATTTACACTAGCCGATTACAAAAGTAATGTTTTATGTTGGCGGCATTTATTTGCATTAGCTTGCTGCAACTACAGTAAAACTCATTCATCTGAACTTAAAAAATGCTGGAAAAACTCAACAGGTCTGACAGCATCTGTGGAGAGAAAGACAGAATTAACGTTTCAAGTCCGTATGACTCTTCTTCAGGGCTAAAGGGAAGTAGAAATGTGGTGAAATATATACTGTTTAAAGGTGGCGGGGGGGGAGACAGGTGAAGCTGGATAGAAGGCCAGCAATAGGTGGAGGCAAAGGAGAGATTGCAAAAGATGCCATTAACAAAAGGTCAAAGGGCTGTTAATAGTGGTGGTACTGGCTAAAGGAGGTGCTAATGGTGACATTAAAAGTGTAAAGCAGAACACAATGGCCAGATCAGGGTAAGCACTAAGCACTCCGGGAAGTGACAGATGGCCCTGTTGGGGGGGGGGGGGGGGGGGGGGGGTGGAAACGGTGGTAGAAAAAACGATCAAAAATAGACTAAAATCTGGGGATAAAATAATGAATAAAAATGGAATTAAATTTATAATAATGAAAATAAATGGAAAAAATAATTTAAAAAATAAAAATGAATATACAAAAAAAGGGATCAAAAAGGGGTGGGTCGGGAGAGAATGTTCATGGTCTGAAGTTGTTGAACTCAATGTTAAGTCCGGAAGTTGAGTTTTTCGAGCATTTTTTGTTTCAGATTTCCAGCACCTGCAGTATTTTGCCTTCATCTGAATTTCCCATGTCCGTGCCCACAAAATGTTTTGTTAAAATTAGGTTTTAAAATTGGATCCAAAACAGTTTTTGCAAGCTTTCTGTGGTATCTGAACTCACAATTATGGCATTGTAGATATTTCTCTTTTAGTCACCATGGTAAAAATTATATCTTACCATTGCCATCTTGCTGTATTATTTCCTTAAAAGCTGGAGAACATTCTGAAATTGTTGACACTGAACCAGACTCCTGTGGTTTACAATCATCTAGTAAAACAAGCAATGATGTTAGTCATTTTACAGAAAGTACATACAAAAGGATTCATTGTCCAACCGTTAAAAGTTTAAGAGAAAATGTCAGTTAGGAACACAGACTTGTCAGAAACTGCAAGATTTCATACTACATAGGAATTACAGCTGTAATTTAGACGGCAGAATCTTTTCAAGGCTTCAGTCACAATTGCACAGGTGGGAGATAGTGTAGTTTTTTCAAAGGCAGATTTTAATTTGGCCTTGTAATCCATTGCTTATGTAAACTGCATGCTTTACCTCACAAATGAAGGAGATAGGATACCTCTGCTTAAGATCAGAACAAAGTGAGACAAAGAATGTCAAAAGAATAAAGGATGAAAGGTGAAAAGCTTTCCATTCGCTACCTTGTTTTAATAATGCCAGCTATGGCTAACAATTATCCTGGCATCTAGATTTCTGAAATTCCAAGCAAGACCTGTAGACCTCCAATCCAATAGTTATTGCATATCATCCCTCCATCAGAAGAAAATTAAATTTAGAGGATTACAACCTGCTCTTCCAGCACAACTTTCCTTTGGAAAGCTGGATATTTCACAACCAATCATCTAACTTCAGCCACACAGTAAAACAACTAAAACTGTTATTCAACAACTTTAATGAACCACAAAGAATAATCCATACCTTTGTGTTTCTTGTAACATCCTACAGAGCAACTGAAAATAAATACAAAACCAGAATTATAATTAAGTCAACAAATAACTTAAAATGTTGCTAATAGTATCCCCAATGTTCACTTTAAAATTTAACTGCTGGGTGCATTTTCAGTGCACCATTCCTTCAATTTTTTTAATGAGACCAGGCACAAGGCCTGCATGGTAACTTTTTGACTGCACAGCCACCCAATTTAGCAAAATTCAGGACCATAGGATTAAAGGGATAATGGCAGCATTGCTTTAAAAAAATGGCCTAGGGACAGAAAGCATAACTGTTTGTGGTGACTGGTTGTTTCTCAGACCATGAGAAGTAACTAGTGGTGGCCCCAGCAGTCGTTATTGGGACCCCTGCACTCTAATGCTATATAATGATTACTTGCACTTCGGTATACAGGGCATAAAATCAAATTCTGCAGATCATACAAAACTCAAATGTCATTAGTCATTAGTGAGAAGGATAGTAACAGACCTCAGGAGGTCATATACAGACATGCGGGTAAATTAGGACAAACCATTTGTAATTGTAGAAGGATCAGTAACCACAAACATTACCGATTTAAGGTCATAAGCAAAATAACCAGAGGTAGCAATACTTTTTTTTTTAAAAAAAGGTGCACCCAGTTATAATGATCCAGAATACACTGCCTGAAAAGGTGGTGGGAACAGATTCAATAGAAACTTTCAGAAGGAGAATGATAAATACTAAAATGGGGAAATGCTGCAGGGCTATGGGGAAAGAGCAGGGAAGTGGGATTAATTGGATATCTCTCCCACAGAGCTAGCTCAGGCACGATCAGGCCAAATGGTCTCCTTCTCTGCTGTATATCAAATAATTTGCAGTTTCACAATAGTTAAATAGAAGTCCATGCAGTATTTACTCCAAACCGCAGAATACGCAAAACAGGCACCCATCTCCCTAGTAACGTGCAGATACTCAATCCAGCATGGGGTTCAGAAAGTGAGCCTAAGAGCTGAGAGCCCCTAGCTCAGCTGGATCATCTGTTCAGCTACCCCGCTATTCGACTTCGAAGGTATCACAGCTAAGCCCGGGCAAGGCTTTGTTCAGAGGCCGAGTATTACTCCCATGGCCGAATAGCCACCTATCCCAGTGCAGGAGGGCGAGTGGAACCGTAGCCCAGCTACCAGCCCAACAAGTAGAAATGAGCTGCTAGTTCGAAGCAGCCTGGGATCCGTGACCTTTAGCCGGAGCCGTGCGGCCTCGGATTCGAGTTGTAACCAACACCGACATTTACAGCAAATGCCCGGCTTCAGGACCGATCTGGCTGCGAGGCCGGGCCGTACTCACTAGCGCAGCCCGCAGCGCGGACACCGGTATTTCGGCGGCTGCTCCTCACACACGCGGCAGATCTTCATCCGGCGTTTCAGCTTCCCATAGACAAGAGTTATACTTCCGCCGGCGCTGCCTTCCCCAGCCACGCCCCAACTCCCCAACCCCGCCCAGCCCCTGCTCCCTCGAGCCTGTACTTTCCCCCACACAACCACTCCCCCCTCCCCAGCCCCCCCACCCTGCACTCCCCCAACCACCTGGTCCCTGAATCCCATTCCCCTTCCCCTACCCTCCCTCTCCCAACCCTGTCCTCATTCCCCAGGCCAGCACTGCTCCTCTCCCCAAGCCCACTCCCCAACTGTTCCCCTAGCCACACCCCCAATCGCCCTCCCACTCCCGGAACCCCACTCCCTCAATCCTGCTGAGTGCCTAGAGATTCTGGAGCCAAGGGGTGTGTCTCAGGACTGTCTTAGTACTGAGATGATGAGAAATTTCTTAACTCAAAGGATTATGAATCTTTGTAATTCTCTACTGCAGCGTGTTGAGGATGTACATTCATTGAGTATGTTCAAGGCTTAGATCAAAGATTTTGGACTCTAAGGGAATCAAGGAACATGGGGATAGGGTGGGAAAATGGAGCTGAGATTGAAGGTCAACCATGATCACACTGAAAAGCAGAGCAGTTTCAAGGGGTTGTGTAGCCTGCTCCTGCTCCTATTAATCTTATGTTCACATGAATGCAGAGTACAAACTCTAATCTATGTCCTTCATCCAATCCTCTATCCATGCTAATATATAACCCCCACACCAACCTAAGAGCTCTCATCTTGTGTAACAACCTTTCATGTGGCACCTTAATGAATGCCTTTTGAAAATCCAAATCCTTGGCCATTAGGTTGAGAGGATTTGACAGTTTTTAATCAGATTAATTTTTCCAGCACTTTTTCTTTTCTAATATTAACTACTTTGAACTCCTCATTTTCATTATTTCTGGTATGTTTTTTCTGGCTCTAATGTGAGGACAGACACAAAATTTGTTTAACATATCTGTCATTTACTTTGTCCCCATGATAATTTCTTTGTCTGAATGTCTAAGGAACCCACTTTTACTTTCACAATGCTGTTAATTTTTACATATTTGTAGAAGCTCTTACAATCTGTTTTGATACTTCTCGCTAGTCTACTCGTATCCTATTTTCTCTCTTTTTATCAATTTTTGGTCACCTGTTGCTGGCTTCTAAAAAATCTCCCAATCCTCAGGCTTACAACGCTTTTTAGCATATTATAAACCTCTTCTTTTGAATTAATTTCTTCAGTTAGCCACTACTGGACCGATTTTCCTGTGGAGTTTTTATTTCTTAGTGGAATGCATATTGTTGAGAATTGTGAAATATTTCTTTAAATGTTTACTGTTGCTTTCCTAATATCAGGCCTTTTAATTTAGTTTCCCAATCCAGTTTAGCCAACTCATACCTATGTAATTAGCTTTATTTATGTTTAATACTCAATTTTGGATTTCTGTACATCACTCTTAAACTAGAGGAGGTCTTGTGGCACAGTGGTAGTGTACTAAGCTTTGGGCCAGAAGCTCTGAGTTCAAGTTCCACACCAGGACTTGTTGACTATGGAAGCGGCTTTCACAATGTGGTTCAACAGACTGATAATCAGATGGGAATCTTTCCACCACCTCCCCACTATTCCCCAAAGGGAAACAAGTACATGTTGAAGATATACTTAAAAAAAACCTTAAACTCACATGTGAAATTCTATTATATTATGGCCACTCTTCTCCAGAGAATCCCTTACTATGAGGTTACTTATTAACTGTGTCTCATTACACAAGACAAGATCTAAACTAGCCTCTTCCCTGGTCAATTCCACAAAGTATTGTTCTAGGAAGCAGTCTTGAATGCATTCCATGAACTTGTCCTCTAAATTACATTTGCCAATTTCATTTTTCCAGGCTTTATAAAGATTAAAGTTCCCTATGATTACTGCATTGCCTTCATTACAAACTCCTCTCATTTCTTGATTAATGTTTTGTCCAAAAGTATAGTTTCTGTTAGGAGGCCTGTAAACTACTCCCACTAGTGTTTTCTGAACCTTGTTGCATATTTCCACCCATACTCATCCTATTTCTTGTTCTTCTGAACCAAAATCCTTCATCACTATGGCCCTTATGTCATCCTTTATTATCAGGGCTACTCAACCTCCTTCTCCATTTTATCAGTCTTTTCAAAATGTCATGTAAACTGGACTAAAACATAAAGTGCTGGAAATACTCAGCAGGTCTAGCAGCATCTGTGGACAGAGAAAAAGAGTTAACATTGAGTCGAATATGATTCTTCTTCAGAATGTGTCCTGGTGCCCGTGCCACATGTCTCAAAACCCCAGTCTCCCACACCGCTCTTTAACCCATGCTTTCAACGCTTTGATCTATTTGACCCTATGCCAACTTGCAGGTGGCTAAAGTAGAAAGCCAGAGATAATTACCTTTGAGGTTCTGCTTATTCATTTGGATCACAGCTCCTCAAAATCCCTCAACAGGAATTCATTGCTCATGCTACCCACATTCATGCTACCCACGTTGTTGGTACCTACATGGACTGTGACAACTGGATCCTGCCTCTCCGGTCGTTGACAGGGCCCTCAACCGTGTCCGGCCCATATCCCGCGCATCCTCCCTCACGCCTTCTCCTCCTTCCCAGAAACATGATAGGGTCCCCCTTGTCCTCACATCACCCCACCAGCCTCCACATTCAAAGGATCATCCTCCGCCATTTCCGCCAACTCCAGCATGATGCCACCACCAAACACATCTTCCCTTCACCCCCCTTGACGGCATTCCGTAGGGATCGTTCCCTCCGGGACACCCTGGTCCACTCCTCCATCACCCCCTACTCCTCAACCCCAACTTATGGCACCTCCCCATGCCCACGCAGAAGATGCAACACCTGCCCCTTCACTTCCTCTCTCCTCACCGTCCAAGGGCCCAAACACTCCTTTCAAGTGAAGCAGCATTTCACTTGCATTTCCCCTAACTTAGTCTGCTGCATTCGTTGCTCCCAATGCGGTCTCCTCTACATTGGAGAGACCAAACGCAAACTGGGCGACCGTTTTGCAGAACACCTGCGGTCTGTCCGCAAGAAAGACCCAAACCTCCCTGTCGCTTGCCATTTTAACACTCCACCCTGTTCTCTTGCCAACATGTCTGTCCTTGGCTTGCTGCATTGTTCCAGTGAAGCCCAACGCAAACTGGAGGAACAGCACCTCATCTTCCGACTAGGCACTTTACAGCCCTCTGGGCTGAATATTGAATTCAACAACTTTAGATCTTAAACTCCCCCTCCCCCCATCCCCACCCCGTTTCTTTCCCCCCCCCCCCCCACCCCCCCCGCTTTTTTTTCAATAATTTATATAGATTCTTCTTTCCCCACCTATTTCCATTATTTTTAAATCTAAAACTAAAACCTTTAGTCTTTCCACCCCACCCCCACTAGAGCTGTACTTTGAATATCCTGTCTTCCATTCTTAATTAGCACTTTTCTCAGACAAAGACCACCACCTTCAACACCTCTTTGACCCTTTTGTCTGTGACATCTTTTGATTATCTGCTCATCTCCACAATCATCACACCACACCCTCAATGTGTCTCTTCCCCCCTCCCCCACCCACCTTAAACCAATTTATATTTCTCCCTTCTTCTAACAATGCTCCAGTTCTGCCGAAGGGCCATGAAGGCTCGAAACGTTAACTGATTTCTTCTCCGCCGATGCTGCCAGACTTGCTGAGTTTTTCCAGGTAATTCTGTTTTTGTTTTGGATTTCCAGCATCCGCAGTAGCTTTTAGCTTTTTGTTTTTATCCTGCCTCTCCCACTCTTCAGTTATTCTCCAGCTGTGAGATGTGCTTAACCTTGGCACTGGCCAGTCAACACAACCTTTAAAACTTCCAGTCATGGTTGCAGAGAACAGTATCTATTCCCTGACTGTTCTGTTCCCAGCCATTGCCATATTCCCTTTCACTCCTCTCACTGAGGAGAGATTGAGGAGACTGGGCCTGTATTCTCTAGAGTTCAGAAGAGTGAGAGTTGATCTCATTGAAACATACAAAATTCTTATAGGGCTCAATAGGGTAAATGCAGGAAGGATGTTTCCCCTAGCTGGGGGTTCTAGAACCAGCAGACACAATCTCAGAATAAGAGGTAGGTCAATTAGAAATAAGGAGGTATTTTTTCACTCAGAGGGTGGTGAACCTTTCTACTGCAGAGAGCTGTGGAGGCTCAGTCATTGAGTATATTCAAGATAGAGATCAATAGATTTCTAGATATTAAAGATATCAAGAAATTATGGGGATAATGCAGGAAAATGGCATTGAAGTAGAAGATACAAACATACAAGTAAGGAGTAGGAGTAGGCCATTCAGCCCCTCAAGCCTGCTCCGCTATTCAATAAGATCATGGCCACCTTTTAAGGACGAGAGTTCCAATGACTCACAACCCTCTGAGAGAAAAAAATCTCCTCATCTCTGTCTTAAGTAGGTGATCTTACCCTACATTCATCCTGACCCCCCAGGACCTTATATGTTTCAATCAAGTTGCTCTTACTCTTCTAAATTCCAGTGGATACAAGCCTAGGCTATGCAACCTTTCCTCATAAGACAAACCACCCATTCCAGGCATTAGTCTAGAAAAGCTTCTCTGAACTGCTTTCAAAGCATTTACATCCATTCTTAAATAAGGAGACCAATGCTGTTAACAGTACTCCAGATGTGGTCTCACCAATACCCCGTAAAACTGAAGTATAACCTCCCTACTTTTGTATTCAATTCTCCTTGTAATGAACAAAAAAAAATTCTATTAGCTTTCCTAATTACTTGCTCTACCTGCATACTAACCCTTTGCAATTCATGCAGGAGAACCCCCAGATCGCTCTGCGTCTCAGGTTCTGCAATCTATCACCATTTAGATAATATGCTTCTTTTTTATTCTTCCTGCCAAGATGGATAATTTCACATTTTCACACCTTATACTCCATTTGCCAGATCTTTGTCCCCTCACTTAACCTACCTATTTCCCCTTGTAGCCTCCTACTGTCCTCTTCACAACTTACTTTCCTACCCATCTTTCTGTCATCAGCAAATTTAGCAACTATACCTTCGGTCTCTTCATTCAAGTCATTTATATAAATTCTAAAATGTTGAGGGCCCAGCACTGATCCCTGTGGCAAACCACTCGTTACATCTTGCCAACCAGGAAGTGACCTATTTATGCCAATCTTCTATACATGCCAATATGTTACCCCCTACACCATGACCTTTTATTTTCTGCAATAAACTTTGATGTGGCACCTTATCAAATGCCTTCTGGAAATCTAAGTACAGTACACCCACAGCTTAACACATGTTACTTCTTCAAAGAACTCCAATAATTTGGTTAAACATGATTTCCCTTTCTAAAACCATGTTGACTCTGCCTGATTATCTTAAATTTTTCCAAGTACCCTGCTATACCGTCCTTAATAATAGCTTCTGATATTTTCCCTAAGGCAGGTATTAAGTGAACTGGCCTGTATTTTCCTGCTTTCTGTCTCCCTCCCTTTTTGAATAAATGAGTTACATTCGCTATTTTCCAATCTAATGAAACCTTCCCCGAATCTAGGAAATTTTGGAAAATTAAAACCAACGATTCAACTATCTCACTAGCCACTTCTTTTAAGACCCTAGAATGAAATCCATCAGGGTCCGGCAACTTGTCAATCTGCAGTTCCAACAATTTGTTCAGTACCACCTCCGGTGATTGTAATTTTCTTGAGTTCCTCCCTCCATTCCATTTCCTGATTTGCAGCTATTTCTGGGACTTGTATCCTCTATCGTGCAAAATATCTGTTTAATTCATCTGCCATCTCCTTATTTTCCATTATTAATTCCCCAGACTCACTTTCTACGCTCACTTCGTTAATTCTTTTCTTTTTTAAATACCTATAAAAACTCTTACTCTCTGTCTTTATATTTCTAGGTAACTTTCTCTCGTATTCTAATTTTTCCCTTCTTATTAACCTTTTAGTCTTTCTTTGCTGTTTTTATATTCTGTCCAATCTTTTGACTTGCCACCCATCCTTGCGCAATTATATGCTTTTTCTTTAAGCTTGATACTATCTTTAATTTTTTTAGTTAACCTCAGATGGTGGGTCTTCCCCTTGTAATTTTTCTTTCTTGTTGGAATATATTTATACTGTATATTCTGGAACATGCCCTTAAAAGTCTGCCACTGCATATCTATTGACCTATTCCTTAATCTAATTTGCCAGTCCACTTTAGCTAGCTCTGCTTTCATGCCCTCATAATTGCCCTTATTTAAGTTTAAAAGATTAGTCCCAGACCCCCTTTTCTCTCCCTCAAACTGATTGTAACATTCAAACCTATTAAGATCACTGCTACCTAGAAGCTCCTTCACTATGAGGTCATTAATTAATCCTATCTCGTTGCACAATATCAGGTCTAATAAAGCCTGCTCCCTGATTGGCTCCAGAACATGCTGTCCTAAGAAACTATCCTGAAAACATTTGAATTTCTCATCCATGTCATCTATCCAATCAATGTAATCCTGCAGTTATATCTCTGTAATGGCTATCAGATCGTACTTATTTATCTCCATTTGCGCTATCAGTTCACCTGTTTTGTTTCAAATGCTATGTGCATTCAGACACAGAGCGTTAAGTTTTGCCCCTTTCATTATTTTTGTAACCTCTAGCCTTATCTGCTGATTTACTCTTAGATTTGTACTCTCTGTCCCTTCCTGTCATGGAATATTTACCATTTCCCATATTAGCACCTTTTTCTCTCTCTCTCTTTGATTTACCACATCTTCCAAGATTTGATCCCTCGCCCCCACCATTTCATTTAAAACTCTTTCTATTTTCCTAGTTATGTGGCTTGCTAGAACACTGGTCCCAGCCCGGTTCAGGTGTAGACCATCCCAATGGTACAGCCCCCTCTTTCCCCAATTCTAGCACAAGTGAACCATGAACCACAGCCTACTTCTCCCACACCAGTCTTTGAGCCATGCATTCATCTCTCTAATCTTATTTGCCCTATGCCAATTTGCATGTGGCTAAGGTAATAACCTAGAGGTTCTGCTTTTTAATTTGGTGCTTAGTTCCTCATACTGACCATGCAGAACCTCTTTCCTTGCTCTACCTATGTAATTGGTACCTACATGGACCACAACAACTGGATCCTCCTCTTCCCACTGTAAGTCCCCTCCAGCCCTGAGCAAATATCCCGAACCCTGGCACCAGGCAGGCAATATAGCATTCTGGACACTCGCCCTTTGCTGCAGGGAACAGTGTCAATCCCTATCACTATACTGCCCCTTATTATCACAACATTCCTTTTTGCTCCCTCCACTTGAATGGCTTCCTGTAGCATGGTGCCATGAGCAGTTTTCTCATCCACCTGGCAAATCTTGCTTTCAAGCACCTCAAACAAGCAAAGTCTGATTGGTTCCCTTACCTGCCTCACTCATGGCCACATCCTCCTGTCCCTCATCACTGACCGAAACAGACAACCAAATTCTAAGAAGCATGACCCGTCTCCTGGTACAAAGGGCAGAATTTTTCTGTCGGCAAGTTGGGGGCGGGGCCTGATCACCGATGCGAAAATGATGTGGGATGACATTGGGGGGAACCCCCGACATCATTGCGCCCCATTTAAATATTCAGGAAGGCGGGCGGACAGCGAAATCAGCTGTGCGCCCGCTGACCTGTCAATGGCCAATTGAGGCCATTGACAGGATAATTAAGCCAATTAAAGGACCTGCCCGTCCAACCTTAAGGTTGGTGGGCAGGCCAGGAGCCCCAGCGGGCTTCTGAAAAAACATGAAACCTCATCAACCGGCGGGATGAGGTTTCATGTCTGTTTTTAAAAACTTTAATAAAGTTTATGTGATATTTATTAACATGTCCCATCTCGTGTGACATTGTCACATGAGGGGGAAATGTTAATAATTTTTTTATTTTTCTATTTTTCAACTTACAAAAACTGTCAGTGATCTCCCTGAGGCTGCACTTAGTCTCAGGGAGATGTGCGCTCTTCCGCGTGCATGCGCGAGAGAGCGCACTCTGACAGTTGGGGAATCCCCCCCAGCACAAAAAGCGCATAGCGCTTCCCGCTGGGCAGTCCGCACACTCAAAATGGCGGCGGGGCCCGTTTCAACGGTGGCGATCGGCTGCCCGCCCGCCGCCGAGCCGGTGGGGCCCACCCACCCATCAAGGGCAAAATTCTGCCCAAAGTGTCAAGGCACTTTTCCCCTTCCCTGATGTTGCGCCATAATCTTGGAGAATGGCAAAGCAGACTCCATGGGCTGGCTGGCCTGCTCCTGCTTCTAGTTTCTCTGTTCACTTGAACGGCCTTGAGTACCATGGTTCCGTGATCAGTTTGCTCATCTACACTGCAGACTCCACACTTATCCACATAGGCATTAAGAACGTCAAACCTATTGCATAAGGACCATAGCCAGGGCTCCTCCAACAGTACACTTGCAGTTCCCCTACAACCCTGACTCGCAGTCACAATTTTCCTATCCATGACAATTGACTAGATCTGTACCATTTCCTAACCTAAGGGGTGTGACTGTTCTTGGATCAAAGCATCCAGGTAGCTCTCACCATCCCTGATGCTCTGCTACATTTGAATTTTGGACTCCAGTTCAACAACTGAGCTGAAGCTTCTGGCGGGAGAATTTTCCGGTCGGCGAGCGGGAGCAGAGCCCACTCACCGACGCATAAAATGACATACGGTGACATCGGGCGTGTGTCCCAATGTCACCGCACGTCATTTAGATTGTCAGTTTGGTGAGTGCACATCTGACTTGGCTGTGCGCCCGCTGAACTGTCAAAGGCCTATTAAGGCCATTAACAAAGTAATTGAAGTTGTTAAGAATGCTGCCTGTCCAACATTAAGGTTGTCGGGCAGGCGAAGAGCCCAGGCAGCCTTCACATTTTTCATGAAACCTCATCCATGGGCGGGATGAAGTTTCATGAAGAGTTTATTAATTAAATAAAATTTTTTGGAAAGGTTAATGGACATGTCCTAGCTCATGTGACTGTGTCACATGAGGGGACATGTCCTTAATTTTTTTCCCCTTTATTAAATTTTTCTGAACTTGAACTGATCTCCCCGGGGCACCTCTGTGCCTCAGGGAGATTTCTGCACATTTTCGTGCACATGCGTGAAAGAGCGCAGGCCCCGACTCAGGGAATCCCACCCCCCCCACCCGCACAGGGTGCGCTCAGCGTTTCCGGGTGTGCGTCACGCTGGGCAGGCCTTAATTGGCCCGCCCATGTAAAATGGTGGCGCTGACCCGATCAGGGGCACCAATCGGGTTCGTGCCTGCTCCCGCCCGTCCCCGCACAACCCCCCTGAAGGGGGGAAAATTCTTCCCTTGGTACGTAGACACTTACTACAGATGTGGTTGTCTCGGATCACAATGCTGTTCACAAATTTCCACATGCTGCAGTGCCAACATACTAATTGCTCTGCATTTATTTAACTAAATAAAGCTTATGAATATAATCGACTTATCTTAAAGGCTTTTTAATTAATTATGTCATTGATTTAATTTAAACTATAGATAGATTAAATATTTAGCTGTAACATGAATCACAATAAATATTGGAGGTGAAAAGCAGCACCTCCTTCCCCCTCTGTGCTAAATTCCCACTTTCACCAAATTCCCAACTTTTACATTCCGTTTATAACCCACTCTGTGCATCAGTAGTTGCTATTTACTTTTATGCACTTTCTCCAGCCATATCCAAATTACAAGTGGTCACTCGGCTCCCTATTCACAGTAATTAGGTCCTATTCAGGCAATCAATTTCGTTGTGTGGTCGGGGTTTAGATGGGGTTTTGAAGATTGTCTAGTCTCCCAAAAGTATGCAATTTGAGTCCGTAGTTTCTTTAACATAATTGTTTATTTACAGCAAGTATTTACACATTTGAACTTCCACACGAGGTTAGCGCTTCTCCCTCTTCCATATATCTCTTAGTTCTCAGTCATGTGATCTGACATCACATACGCTTCTGATGCTAACCTTTTAACCTGCGGGTTGGCCATTAAATGTTCACTGCCACTGACAGACAGTTTCTGTTAAGTAATGGCTAACTTGCAGTTTCCTTTACAGTTTTTAAATTTCTAAGTTGAATTTAAAAAGTTAAACTAAACTTCAGTTTGAGATCACTCACTTACGACTTACCACAGAGTTCCACTCTCACCAAGTACTCAACTTTTACACTCCATTTATGAAGATCCCCATTCTCTACCCACTCTCTACATTGTGTGGTGGAATTGGCCATCAAGCTGTCAAGACAGCCAAAAAGCAAATTGATTCAGAGCAACAGCTACTTCCTCAGAACTGAAGTGTTTGTATCTTGACAAGAATTTAAGGTTGTTTATTGAACTGCAGTTGCAGATTGCCTCCTTTGACATTGTCAGAGCATCTGAGTTAGCTCATGAAAGGAACACAGCCAAAAATAAAGAAGCGGAACAGGCAGCGAATGAAATTTAAAAATGGGAGTAAATTTGGCAGGAGAAACAAATGAAGGCAAATGAAACTGGGGTTAAAATAACTGAAGGAAAATGGAAAACGCAAGACAGACTGCAGAGGTAGTAAATAATGAGGAAACACAGACAAAACAAGAAACCCCAAACAATGACCCGTCTTTGCTTTAGTACTGACTACTCCCTTCTAGTTTCACTGTTTAGCGCATTGGCTTGAACCCAAGGCCACTTTCAGTAATATGAAAGTATAGTATGTTTATTTTTTAATCTTAAGCAATGAATTTTGCCAAAAAAACAAATTCCCAAGAAGCAAAACACATTTTGAACATAATATTTCATGATCAAATTGCATGTCTTGTTTCCAAAACATTATTGTAACATGAAATTCTATTCATGCTTTATTTATTAACTGTTTTGGAGTGGACCTAAACATCTTGCAACTCTTTAACAATGTTTGAGAGGTTGCTATTTGATTTAACTAATTGCTAAATATTTTAGTTCCTATATTCTGCTAAACCTCAGCTAATGTTTATAATAACTGAAAACACTTAAATACCTTTTATGTAATCATTGTTCTAAAGCATGAACACATTGAATCAATCTCTCAAGTGTTGCTTTTTGCAATAAAAGCTGCTGCGTTAAATGAACCATGCCATCTGTGAACATATATTCAAATATTCATAAAGATGAGAGAATTTTAAAATGTGGGCTGTAGGAGTCATTGAAAAACAAATGGTTTTATGATAGTTCTCCTTAGTAACATCATGCTATCATGTTATGAAGTATTTGCCTATGATGAGTAATTTCCTGAAAGCTAATGGCATTTTGTGGCTTTATTTGAAGATGAAAAATGTTTTATGGATAGGACCTAGCTCCAAATTAATATTCAAATTTTATTTTGCTGATCTGTCTTCACTGTATTTAAGTTACAAAGGCTGATTTTTGATCAAGGTGCTGTCTGTATTTATAAAGCTATGTGTGTTTTTTGCTACATAATTGCACAAGAGTCTTCACTTTTCTATTTTCTTTCCAGTAAAATTGTGCTGATGTGTACTAATTAATATTCAAATAAAGATAAAGTCACAAAAGGCACACATGCCCAACATTTGCCCTGCCAAGGGGAATTATATAATGTTGGTAAGTAGTGCAGCATTCCTAGCTATTAGGGTACTGTTAAGGACTGCGGCGCTTCTCCCAAATAAAATTAGGGCCAGAATTTTCCGGCTGACGTGTGGATGGCGTAGCCCGCACGTCAACGCATAAAATGACGCGTGCTGATGTTGCGCAAGCGTGCCGACGTCAGCGTGCGTCATCGCGATATTTCAGTGGGTGGGCGCGATCAGTTCGCCCGCCATTAATTGAAGGGCTCGTTAAGCCCCTTAACTTACCAATTGTGTACGATTTTGAGGGGCCCGTGTGAACTTCGGGTCAGCGCACTGGCCCAACGGGAAGGCGGGTAGGAGATTATTTAAGAAAACGTTTGCAATGTCGGGATATGTGGACTCAGAGGGGTTGGTTCATGTTTTTCACGAAGTTATAATTGATGAAAGTGTTTAAAACATACCTGTATGATTGTTAGTAGTTCTCATCGATGTCCAAGAGGTTTTTGTGTAAAGTGAAAGCATTCTGCAGACAGCATTCTTTTTCGGCCTTGCAGCTTTCTGGAGGCCTCCATTTAGCCTGGGGCTATGGGTTCTGACCTCTCCAGTGGAGGCAGCTTCCCTGAGGAGGAAGGGAGGGATAGAATCAGGAGGAGGCCAGGACTGGACAATCAGCCTCCAAAGGAGGCACCTTTGGGTGTCCAGGCACAGGTGCAGGCAGAAGGCGCGCAGGGCCAAGAGGTTGTCCAAGGTGGAAGGGGCCACATATGACGTCACTATCCTGCTGCCAGGGTATACAGGCGGCGAAGCAGCTACCTCAATATGACTGAGGTGCAGTGCTGAAGGAGGCTCCGACTTTCAAGGGAGACAGTCAACTATATCTGTCAGATGATTGGCCCTGAGATCTCCCCTAACTGTGTGGGTGGACACCCCATGCCAGCGGCTCTGAAGCTCACAGTTGCCCTCCACTTCTATGCCTCTGGCTCCTTCCAGGGGTTGGTGGGTGATCTTTGCGGTGTCTCCCAATCAGCTGTCCACACTCGTGTCAAGCAGGTTACAGACACTCTGTTCAGACAGATATCCACATTTATCCACTTCCGCTGGGACCAGGCAAGTCAGGCACAGCGAACCAGAGGCTTTGCAGCCATTGCTGGCTTCCCCCGCGTCCAGGGTGCAATAGACTGCACACATGTGGCCATCAAGGTGCCAGCAGGTGAGCCCGGTGCCTTCATCAACAGGAAGGGCTTCCACTCCAAGAACGTGCAGATAGTGTGTGATCCCAGGATGCTGATTCTACAAGTCTGTGCAAGGTTCCCAGGCAACTCCCACGACACCTACATCCTCAGACACTCCCAGGTCCTGGGGCTCTTCAGTGCTCCAGCCCGGCTGGATGGTTGGCTGCTGGGTGACAAGGGCTATCCCCTGTGAAGGTGGCTCATGACGCCACTACGCCGTCCAAGAACAGAAGCTGAGCAGCGGTATAATAGGAGCCAGGGCACCACAAGGGCTGTGGTGGAGAGAACCATTGGTCTTCTCAAGATGCGCATCCGTTGCCTGGACCGTGCAGGGGGCGCACTCCAGTACCCCCTAGATCGTGTCTTTCTGATAGTGGTAGTCTGCTGTGCCATGCACAATCTTGCGCTGGAAAGGGGGGATGCAGTTGACGATGAAGACCTTGACGCCCTGGATGAGGCTGCACATGATGAATCCAGCAGTGCCTCAGAGGATGAGGAAGCACAGGGCGATGATGAGGGGCACAACGATGACCCGCGTTTACACCAAGGAGGCAGGGACACCCGGGACAATTTAATCCAAAGAACCTTCAGCTAGCTCCACACACATGGATCTGTAGGAGCAGCATTGCCTGGAACTTCCACACGTGGCACTTAGGTGCTACCTCTTCCACCTGATCAGCTGCAAATAAGGCCTTAGTACAGAAACATCAATCTCCACTCTAACACTCATGATAATTATGTGAAAATGAAAAAAGCACCTCAATGAAAAGACGCTGAGCCATGGTAACAAAGGTGGACTTTATTCTGTCCACAATTAAAGCCCACATGATTATTCGACAATGTTACAATAAGGGGTCCCTATTCTAAGGCCGACACAAAATCACCAGTGACATACCCGGGGAGTGCCTAAGGTGCCTTATGTTTTCATTTCCGGGTGCTACGTCTAGGTGCAGCCCCATCGCTCGGAGTGGCTTGTGAGACAGCCTGCTGACTCTGCTGTCCTATTGGCCTAGATGACCTTGGCGGGCGTCCTCTGGCCCGTGGAGTCTGTGATGGCCCTGCCTGGGAGGGAGTGGCCAGCTCCTGAACTGGCACCTCCCCAGTTGTTGCAGCCTCAACGGAAGCAATGTTGACTGACAGAGGGGCGGAGGAGCTGCTGCTCTCATCCAGAGCACCATGAGAGGAGCTCGCAGTGACGTGAAGTCCAAATCTACTTCCCTGCTCACCGCAGATGCACGGGCACCGAGTGCCGGTGCTTGGTGTCCATAACATCTCCCACAATGGAAAACACCAACTGTGGCCAGAACCGGTGTGAAAGCTTGCAAGTCAGAGCGTAACCCAACCATATTTTGATCCATTTGGTGGAAGCCCCTCTCAATGAGAGTCGCCAGTCTCTCACTGAAGGAATCCTGATGCTCTGCCCTGAGGGCAGATTCTTCACGCGCACTCTGCCTGGACACCTCTGTTGCAGAGAGCAACTGAACCATTCCCTCATGCAACCCTGCTAGATGCAAACGCACTTCCTGCCGCCTTTCCTGCAGCTGCTGCAATGGGGACAACTCCAGAGGCACATCATCAGTGCCAGACTCAGCATGTGCCTCATGCCCTGCAGCCCTCTGGCTGCTGGAGCCATTGGCACTCTCTGCCCCTACCATCTCCTCCAGCGATCGTGATGTACCCTCTCCACTGTGACCCGGGACACTAGCCAACGGTAAAGTCCCCACCGAGGTATGCGTGTCTGCGCTGGTGCCTGGCTGGCTGAAATTATGTGCCACAAGTTACACACATTGCCCCTCAGGTGTGGAGGGGGGGCTGCATTGAGGACGTGCGGGTCGCTCTGGTGGTGATGCTGAAATTAACAACAAGGACAGTGCATCAGTTAACATGCATTCAGTTCAACCTTTCATCCCTTTCCCCCTCAGCCTCATAAGTAGCTCACCCTTAAAGAAGAACATTGGTGAGGTCCAAATAAGTCAAGACGGGCCCCAAGCATTAAACGCACATGCAAACAGGCTGGTTGGATGGCCTCATGAATGGCACATGGCGTGTAAAGAACCAGAGGAGTGGGGAGAGTGCAGAGGTATCTGATGTGGATGTATTGTTGCCTGGATAGTTGTGCGGCTGAGGGAACATTTCAAACAGTTGTGTCATTTTCCGCTGAACTCAGGAGATTGAGAGGTCATATTATTGCCCTTCATTCTGTAAGGAGGGGCATAGACTGGGTGGCCAGAAGGCAACATTTCCCCTTGGCGCTGGGATGAGTAATGTGGTGGCATTCATCTAAGTTGAGTGCCATGAGGTTCACAGCTGAGGTACTGAGGACCTTCTGGACAAAGTAATGTGGGGCGCACTGGCTGAAAGGGTGCAGGAGGTCCCAAACCTCCGAAAATGGAATAAGTCTTTGGGTGTGCATCGGCAATCCAATGGCATGTGAGACCATGGTGATAGTGGTCACAAATGGGATAAGGTGACTTTGGAAGGTGGTGGAGAGGATATTTCTCAAGGGGACGAAGGTCCCTCCTGTATGACCCAGACATCAGAATGAGTCAGTCTGTGAATGAGCATTGTTGCAGCATTAACGATTGCAGCAACCATCAGTGGTTTGGATGGTGGGCACAAACAGTGGATGGGACTGTGGACCTCAAATACCTGCCCGCTGGACTCCAGCCTCACCGCCCTTGGCCGCCTTGGCCTCCTGCCCAGCTCCATGGCCTGCTCCTCGAATGGGGTAAGGTGCTGGAGGAGGGCGCGCCCACCACCAGTCCTCAGGTGCTCCCAGGCATTGTGGTTAGTTTTTGCCTGCAAAACACATAAGAAGATTTATTGGGACAGGTCGCTCATGTACTCTGCATGCATCTGCCGCACCCCAACTACAGTGGCCCATCTGAGGCCTCCAGCGGCTCTTTCCCACACTACTAGTGATGAGTCCCCCGAAGATAGTACTGCTGGTCCCAACCCCTTCCCCCAACGGTCCCCTTGGACACATTCGGCGTCCATCACTTTGAATAGCACACGGTTCCTAGCGCCCATGGAAAGGTGGGTCAAATAGGTGCGGCGCCGATGCCTGCAGATGGGACTTGCCCAAAAGACCTTGAGGCACCCCTTGGACCATGTCATTACCATCAATATAGCATGTGTTGGAGTTCTGAGTGTGTGTCTACTGGCCTCCCCTGCAGCTTGCCCACAAACTACTCAAATGCCACAGAAACCAACATATGCTGTGCAGAAAGCCCTTCTTCTCCTCAACCACTAAGGCTGATGTAAGCCTTGTCAGTACCCATTTGTCCACCCAGCGTGCGACAGATGCCCTATGCAGTAACGGCAGCCAAACATGGTGGGGGGGGGAACAAAGGCTAAGGCTGCCTTCTGCCTCAAATAGCCCAGGCAGACATGGTACTCACCTGTCCGGAGCGCAGCAAATCATTGAAGCGTTTTTGGCACTGTGTGCCAGTGCATCTGATGTCATCATGGGTACTTACAGCCTCGCCCACCTCCTCCCACACCTGGCTGGTAACATGGGGGGCCCTCCTCCTCCCATCCTCAGGATACAGAACATCACATCGCTGGCCCACCTCTTCCAGGAGGACAGCAAGGCATGCGTCAGAGAATCTGGGTGCACAGTGACCCCCCGCTGGCCTCTCCTGCAGCCTGCCCCTCTCCTCCTCCACCTCCTCCTCCTCTGCCCTCCTTGGAGCATTCCTACCGCTCTGAGTGGCCATGGTGCACTGCTTCAAGCAGGCTGCCTGGCCACTCTTTATGCAGGCTGCCGGCTCCCCATTGGAACCGGCAGTCTGAAGCCGCACACCCCCCCCCACGACTATTTTCCCGTTCTCCACGGGAGTCGCAAAGCCGCGGTGTGGGCCTTAATTGGCCCACCCGCGGAAAATGGTGGCGCGGCCCGTTTCGCCAGCGGCAATTGGCCACCCGCCCGCCACCAAGTCGGTCGGGCCTGCCCGACCGACGAACGTAAAATTCTGCCCTAGAAGTTTGGACTTTGACCAAATAAAGAGGTTTGCAAGCTGCTGAAGCAGCTGTCATTATTTACAGATGATCAGAGTTATTTGTGCACCCTTAAGTAAAGTCCATGTTTCGAGAAGTCCTTCCTAAACAAGGTCAGCTCTCCTTTGAGGATGTTCCTGCTATGGTGCTCTGCAAACCAAAGCTGCTGCCTCTTAAATCAGTAACTTTGGAGAAGATGGAGAAAATGCAGAGGGAAGCTTAAGTATAATTAATTTAAACAAATCATCTTTTAAAATAAAACATCTCTTTGTTGTATTTGACAAAAACTTTGAAAAATGGGAGTTGTTTCACCATGATGTAGACTTTAATGCCAACGAGAAATTTGCCAGCATTAAGCTATTAACTCTTCCTTCTTGGAACACTGCATTCAAAATTCCACAGTTTTCCACTTGTAACAATGGTGGTGTTATAGCAGGTGGATGGTAAATGCCAAGCTGCCCAAATCCCATAGGGAAACTTGAAGCAGTTGCCACAACTATTTGCAATTTGTACTTATTTCGAGATGCAGGCTTTGAATTCAATAAAAAAGACACCGAAGCTTAGAGGTTTTTTACATTGCTAAATTAAACATTTATTAATAAAAGAAAAAGATTTTAAGCGCTTACATATGTCTATGAATTATTAATTTAATAACTGTTAAATCCCCTAATTAATCTGACTCCTAGTTACAACTCTGTTAAGGCAACAGTAAAAACACTGTTTAAAAATTTTAAAAGACCCAGGCAATGTAACACGATACCCTGAACAGTCGAATTCAAAGTGAGTTTTCTTAACTTCAGCTTTTTGTAGACAGTAGTTTGGCACAGAGGCCGGAGGCTTTTCACACTTGTTAGATCTTAGAATGCCTTCCCTTGCACACATCCTTCTCTCCTTTATACATATTTTCCCCTTTGAATGCAAATTCCCATTGTTTCACTAAGTCTTTGGACTTTACCTCTCTAATAATAAAAATCTATCATAATACCAATTTTACCAGTAATCTTTGGGAAAAAATAAGCACACTGTTTCTTAACTTCTCCTAGCTAGATGAAACATTTCACCCCCTCTTTTGAGTTCAAGCTAGTCTGGTTTATTTAAAAATGCAAATGTTCCCTTTACTCCCCACATTCTAAAACTTCCCCCATCTTTACCTGTTTAACATTTCAAACTTAGCTTATCTTCTGATACATCAAAGCCTTCGGAGCAGCTGCCTTTAATTCAATTAAAACTTCCCTCCAAAACACACAATCGTACACAGACCCAGAGACACAGACCCCACTGTTACTCTACAATAAATTCCAATAACATTATGAAAATTATTATACCTTCCTGACAGATGGGACTTGTGCCTGTGTGATAGTAATCTGTTGTTTCAATGGCAAATCAAACATATACTGAACTGTTTAAAAAGGGCTTTTTAAAGATGTCACAAAACTATCATATTTTTCACAGTATTAGTGTGGGATATTGTAAAATAGGCATATGTTTATGTGTGTGAATGGTTCTGTCTGTGTGGCTGATTTAATTAAATTAGAGACGGATAGATTGCAATGTTGAAATTATCAACAGAATTAGGTGTAAAAAGGCATTTGAAATGCTAATGAGTGTGCTAGGGTAAAGGCAACAGATAGGGTGTGAATGAAATTTGCATTTTAAGGTAAGTGGTGAGATGTTTGTGTTTCAAAGAGACATGGGTCAGAATTTTTGACTTGGTGGGTGGGGGCGGGGCCAACTCGCTGAGGCGTAAAATGATGCAGGGTGACGTCAGGCGTGCTTCCTGATGTCACCACGCATCATTTAGATTTTCAGTTCGACGGGCGCGCAGCCAACTTGTCTGCGCGCCCGCCAAATTGTGAAAGGTCTATTAAGGCCTTTTAAAAACTAATTAAACTAATAAACTGAGCTGCCCATCCAACCTTAAGGTTGGCGGGCAGGTGAAGAGCCCAGGCGGCCTTCGGATTTTTCATGGAAACTCATCCACGGGCGGGATGAGGTTTCATGAAGTGTTTATAAATTGACTAAAAATTTTTATAAAAATTTATTGACATGTCCTAGCTCATGTGACACTGTCACATGAGGGGAATGGTCTTAAAATTTTTCTTTTTCTTTATTTAGATTTTTAAAACTTAAACTATTCCCCCTGAGGCACAGAGGTGCCTCAGGGAGATTTCTGCACTCTTTCATGCACATGTGCAAAAGAGCGCAGGCCCTGACTCGGGGAAATACCCCCCGCACCCCACCCCCCACCACCGCCTGCACAGGGAGAGCTCAACTTAATTGGCTCGCCCATGTAAAATGGTGGCGTGGACCCGATCGGGGGTGCCGATTGGGTCCGCGCCCACCCCCGCACAACCCCCCTGATGGGGGAGAAAATTCTCCCCATGATAAGGTTTTTACGACTGGCAAGTTGAAGAGGGTAAGTTTGTTTCATAGATTTTTCCCAAAAGTGCTGACCATAATGATGACACAAAAAATTTTTATATCATGGGAAAAGTAAATTCCAAAGACATGGGAGAACAATGGGATTTACAAATCAAAGAAGCAGAAATATATTCAAAGAAGGATGGAATGCTGTATGAGGTGTGGCCACGTGAGATCTGAAAGATACACCGTGTGAAACAGACTTGGGGATAAAGCCTCTAGCCACTTTGCAGAAATTTGCTGTTCCAGTAACCAAAGTTGCATTAAAAGTCTTTAAGAATTCCACTGTTGAGCGGGTACTTGTGTAGTAACGTTGCTGGATTGTCTTTATAGGGCGGAATTTTGCCCTTGATGGGCGGGTGGGCTCCACTGGCTCGGCGGCGGGCGGGCAGCCGATCGCCACCGCTGAAACGGGCCCCGCCGCCATTTTAAGTGGCTGGGCCAATTAAGGCCCACCCAGCGGGCTGCCCGACGGGAAGCGCTATGCGCTCCCTGTGCGGGGGTAGGGGGGAGGGATTCCCCAACTGTCAAAGTGCATTTTCTCGTGCATGCGCGTGAAAGAGCGCACATCTCCCTGAGACTAAGTGCTGTCTCAGGGAGATGACTGACAGTGTTTTAAATATCAAAAATAGAAAAATAAAAAAATTATTAACATGTCCCCCTCATGTGACAATGTCACACGAGATGGGACATGTTAATAAATATGACAAAAACTTTATTAAACTTTTTAAAAACAGACATGAAACCTCATCCTGCCAGTGAAAGAGCTTTCATGTTTTTTCAGAAGCCCGCCGGGGCTTCAGGCCTGGCCGCCAGCCTTAAGGTTGGACGGGCAGGGCCTTTAGTTGCCTTAATGATCCTGTCAATGGCCTCAATTGGCCATTGACAGGTCGGTGGGCGGAGAGCTGATTTTGCTGTGCCCCCACCTTCCTGAATATTTAAATGGGGCGGGATGACGTCAGGGGTTCCCCTGACGTCATCCTGCATCATTTTCACATTGGTGAGCGGGCCCCACCTTCCACTCACTGATGGAAAAATTCAGGCCTATAAGTTTACAATCTATTTTGGACTGTTGCCTTAAAGGTGCGTAGTTTGGAATCTGGTTAATTAGGAATTTTGGGAATTGTTATAATCTGGTTGTAATGTGGTGTATGTGTTTTATCCTTTTCTTTTGTTAATGAATGTTTTAATTTAATTTTTGAAATCTCTAAAGGTGTTAGTGGACTCATTACTTCTGAATACAGTGCACAAACCTTCTCATAATAAATACAAATTGCAAAACAGTTGTGATAGCGTGGCCAAGTTTCCCTTGTGGAATTGGTCAACCTGGCAAGTACCATCTGATGTATCATAATAAAACTGGCGGCTCTTTGTGGTATTTTTGAAATTCCTTGATTGGCCTGGAATTGATGAATCTTAAGGCTATGAGTATGACAAAAAGATTGAACTCAGGACTTAGTGTTGAGGGATTTTAAAGTGGTTAGACTGAAAAAATGGCTTTAACCATTGCTAAGACTTTTCTGGGAGTAAAAGATATAATCCTGATTGGTTTATGGAAAGTAACTAAGGCACATTTAACAGAATTGGTGGATAAGTTGCAATTGCGGTTAACCGCAGAAGCAAAGAAAGTAGACAGAATTGAAGTAATAGCGCAGCATTTGAAATCGGAGGGGATACTTGAAACTAGTGAGTCACAGCTGGAGATAGTGGGACTTCAGCTGCAAATGAAAAAACTTGAATTGGAGGCGAAAGAAAAGGAGAATGAAAAAGAGAGGGCTTTTCAAAGAGAAATGGAAAAGAGAAAACCTGACCCCCAGAGGGAGAAGTTAGCAATGGAGGAAAGAGAAAAGGAAAGGGAAAGAGAATATCAGCTTAAAAAGCAAGAAGTTAAAAAAGAGATCTCAGATGCTGAGGAAGGTTCTGATGTGGAAATGGACACTTTTGACTTAAAACCCAGTGGGGAGATGTTTAAGTTTGTGCAGGCTCTTCCGATATTTGAGGAAAGGGATGTAGAGGTGCTGTTTATTTCATTTGAGAAGATAGCTAAGCAGATGAAATGGCCACAAGCAACCTGGACATTGCTTTTACAGTCTAGGTTGGTAGGTAGAGCTCATGAGGTATATGCATCACTGTCAGAAGACGTTTCGGTGGATTACGAGGCAGTGAAAAAGGCTTTTTTGAGTGCATATGAGTTGGTTCCTGAGGCATACAGGCAGAAATTTGGGAATGTAAGGAAGCAGCCTGGTCATACTTATATTGAGTTTGAGCAAGTAAAACAAAGTAATTTTGACTAGTGGATATGGGCGTTAAAGATAAAGACAACATATGCAGCTCTTAGAGAAGTAATTCTTTTGGAAGAATTTAAAGATTCAATTCCTTTGCTAGTTACAACTCATGTGGAAGAACAGAGGGTTAAAACAGCAAAGCAAGCAACAGAGATAGCTGATGATTATGAGTTAGTCCATAGATCTATACCTATAATCCATATCTAATACCTATACCTAGATATAGATCTATATCTATATAGGATAAAAGAGCATGAGAAAAGCAGCAGAGACACAGGATAAAAGAATGCGAGGAGAGTGAAGACACAGGACAAAAGTGTGTGAGGAGAGCGGCGGACACACAGGATAAAAGAGCGCAAGAAGAGTGGCAGAGACACAGGATAAAAGAGTGTGAGGAGAGTGGAGACACAGGATAAAAGAGCGTGAGGAGAGCGGGGACACAGGACCTGCGTGAGAAAGGCCGCAGTGGCAGGAGATGAAAACTGGCAACAGAGAGCTCGTTCAACCTGTTTCTATCTGTCGGAGCCAAAGTGTAACATCACAGGAAAACAGGTAGGTGATTGGTGAGTATCTCTTCCGTGTCTTTTTTGATTGGCCAGGTGGTCTAAATCAGGAGACGTTATTACAACTGAAGAGTACAGTTAAGAAATTCATGTTTAAAATATTTTATACCCAAATGAATTAATTAAATAGAATAGAGATGGTTGGGCAGGCAATGTGTTGCAGCTGTAGCATGTGGGGGCTGGTGGACGCCGGTGTGATCCACGGTGACCACATCTGCAGCTAGTGTTGGTTGCTCGAGGAACTTCGGCTCAGAGCTGATGAGCTGAAGTCCGAGCTGCGGACAATGTGACACATCAGGGAGAGGGAGAATTACCTGGACGCTGTGTTTCAGGAGACAGTCACGCCCCTTTGATTAATTACATCAAATTTGGACAGTGGTCAGGGACAGGAGGGTATGACTGCGAGTGACGCAAGTATGGGGGTTCAGAACTTATCTTTGGAGGAGCCTCAGCCAGTGGCGTTGTCAAATAGGTACGAGGTTCTTGCTCCCAGTGTCAATGAGTGCACAGACTGCAGGGAGAATGAACGAACTGACCATAGCATTGGGGGGGGGGGGGGGGGGGGGGGGGGAGAAAAGAGAAATGTAGTAGTAATAGGGGATAGCATAGTTAGGGGCATAGATACTGTTCTCTGCAGCAAAGACAGAGAGTACCGAAGGCTGTGTTGCCTACCTGGTGCCAAGGTTAAGGACATCTCTTCTGGGCTGGAGAGGAACTTAGAGTGGGAGAGGAAGGATCCAGTTGTCGTGGTCCATGTAGGTACCAATGACATAGATAGGATTAGGAAAGAGGTTCTGCTGAGGGACTACGAGCAGCTTGGGGCTAAATTATAAAGCAGAACCACAAAGGTAATAATCTCTGGATTACTACTTGAACCACATGCAAATTGGCATGGGGTAAATAAGATTAGTGAGGTAAATGTGTGGCTCAAAGATTGGTGTGGGAGAAATGGGTTCTGATTCATGGGGCACTGGCACCAGTACTGGGGAAGGAGAGAGCTGTACCATTGGGATGGAGTTCATTTGAACCATGCTGGGACCAGTGTCCTGGTGAATTGTATAGCAGGGGTTGTAGATAGGGCTTTAAACTAATTAGTTGGGGGGAGGGTTCATTTGAAGGGAAGGTTAAAAAATCGAGAAAGAAATGAGAGAGCAGGGTAGTGAAGAGGAAAATGATAAGCAAAGTGTGACAGGAAGGGGTAGAAAATATAAGCAGAAGAGTGCAGCAGAAATTAGAACCAGAAAGAGTAATAATAGTAAAAAGTCAAAGCTTAAGGCTCTTTATCTGAATGCAAGCAGCATCTGTAACAAGATAAATGAATTGACGGCACAAATAGAAATAAATGAATATGACTTGATAGCGATTACAGAGATGTGATTGCAGGGTGACCAAGACTGGGAGCTCAATATTCAAAGGTATTTGATGTTTCTGAAAAATAGGCAAAATGAATAAGGAGGCGGGGTAGCTTTGTTAATAAAGAAGGTATCAGTGTGGTGGTGAGTCATGATATTGTTGCAATAGGTGTGATGCGGAATCAGTTTGGGTGGAAATAAGGAATAGCAAGGGAAAGAAGTCACGGGTGGGAGTCGTCTATAGGCCCCCGAAGAGTTGCCTCACTGTAGGACAAAGTATAAATCAAGAAATTATGGAGGCATGTAAGGAGGGTGCTACAATTGTCATGGGTGATTTTAATCTGTGTATTGACTGGACAAACCAGATTGGCAGGGTTAACATGGAAGACGAATTTGTAGAGTGCATCAGGAATTGTTTCTTAGAGCAATACATTGCAGAACCTACCAGAGAACAGGCTATTTTAGATCTAGTAACGTGCAATGAGGTAGGATTAATAAGAGATCTCATGTTTAAGGATCCTCTAGGGGGTAGCAATCACAACTTGGTAGAATTTCAAATTCAGTTTGAGGGCGAGCAACTCGGATCTCAAACCAATGTCCTCAGCTTAAATAAGGGCAATTACAGAGGTATGAAAAAAGAGTTGTCTAAAGCGGCTGGGAAAATAGTGTAAGGGGAAGGTCAGTGGCAGATATTTAAGCAGATATTTCATAACGCTCAGCAAAAATTTATCCCAGTCAAAAAGAAGGACTTGATGAGAAGAATGAACCCCCATGGTTAAGAAAGGCGGTCAAGGGGCGTGTCCAATCAAAAACTAAGGCATACGAAGTGGTGAAAACTAGTGGTAGGCCAGAGGATTGGGAATTTTTTAGGAACCAGCAGATAACTAAAAAGCTAATAAAGAGGGAAAAAATTGATTATGAAAGTAAATTGGTAAGAAATATAAAAACAAACAACAAATGCTTCTGCGGGTATATAAAAAGAAAGAGTGGCTAAAGTGAGCGTGGGACCCTTGGAGGATGCGACTGGAGAATTGATAATGGGGAACAGGGAAATGGCAGATAACTTAAACCAATATTTTGCATTGGTCTTCATGGTGGAGGGCACTATAATCATCCCAAAGATATCAGATAAACAAGGAGCTAACGGGAGGAAAGATCTTGTAACAGTCTCTAACACGAGGGACAAAATATTTGACAAACTAATGGGACTAAAGGCAGACAAGTCGCCAGGACCTGATGGCCTACATCCAAGGGCTTTAAAGGAAGTGGCTGCCGACATAGTGGAGGCATTGGTCGAAATATTCCAGAACTCACTGGATTCCGGGAGGGCCCCAGCAGATTGGAAAACCGTTAATCTGATGCCCCTGTTCAAGAAAGGAGGGAGACAAAAAGCACAAAAACTATAGGCTTGTCAACCTAACATCTGTCATTGGGAAAATGCTAGAGTCCATTATTAAGGAAGAAATAGCAGGACATTTAAAAAAGCTTAACATAATCAAACAGAGTCAACATGGTTTTGTGAAAGGGAAATCATGTTTGACAAATTTGCTACAGTTCTTTGAGGATATAACAAGCAGAGTAAAGGGGAACTGGTAGATATAGTGTATTTGGATTTCCAGAAGGCATTCGATAAGGTACCACATAAAAGGTTGTTGGACAAGATAGGAGCTCACAGTATTGGGGGTAATGTATTATCATGGATTGAGGATTGGTTTACACACACAAGACAGAGAGTCAGGATTAATGGGTTTTTTTCAGGTTGGAAAGACGTAACTAGTGGAGTGCCACAAGGATCAGTCCTAGGGCCTCAACTATTTGCTATCTATATTAATGACTTGGAGAAGGGGGCAGAGTGTAATGTATCCAAATTTGCTGATGGGTGGGAGGGCATGTTGTGATGAGGACATAAGGAATCTGTAAGGGGATAGAGAGAGGTTAAGTGAGTGGGCAAAAACTTGGCAGATGGAGTTTAATGCAGGAAAGTGTGAGGTCATGCACTTTGGCAAGAAGAATCAAAAGACAGACTATTATTTAAATGGAGAGAGACTCCAAAAAAGTTCAGCACAGAGGGATTTGGCTGTTCTTATGCATGAAACTCAAAAAGTTAGCATGCAGTTGCAGTAAGTAATTAAGAAGGCAAATGGAATTTTGGCCTGCATTGTTAGGAGGTTGGAATTTAAAAATAGGGGAGTCTTGTCACAACTGTACAGGGTGTTGGTGAGGCTGCACCTGGAGTAATATGTATAGTTTTGGTCCCCATATTTAAGAAAGGATATACTGGCATTGGAAGCAGTTCAAAAGAGATTCACTGGGCTGATTCCTGGGATGAAGGGGTTGACATATCAAGAACAGCTAAACAGGTTAGGCCTTTATTCATTAGAGTTTAGAAGAATGAGGGGTGATCTTACTGAAATGTGCAAGATTCTGAGGGGGCTTGACAGGGTAGATGTTGAGAAGATATTTCCATTAGTGGGGGAAATCTCAAACTAGGAGACATAGTTACAGAATGGGGGGGCACTCATTTAAAACTGGGATGCAAAGGAATTTCTTCTCTCAGAGGGTAATGAATGTCTGAAATTCTCTACCCCAGAGAATTGTGGAGGCTAGATCACTGAAAATATTTAAAGAGGAGGTAGATAGATTTTTGAAATGTCAGGGAGTTGAGGGCTATGAGGAGTTGGCATGAAAGAGGACTTGAGGCCTGGGGCAGATCAGCCTGATCTTATTGAACGGCTGGGCAGGCTTGAGGGGCTGAATGGCCTACTCCTGCTCCTATTTCTTATGTTCTTTGTCACTCTTTTAAATCCGATGATAGCAAGTGGGGAGGTGAAAGGAAGCTAGTAAGTCAGGGAAGAGAAGGAGCAGTTGGAAATTTTCAGGAAGTTTCTCCTCATACAAAAAAGGAAGGTGCTGAGGGTAGAAGTGACACTCAGAACCTAGGCATTTTCACTGTAATAAGGTGGGGCACACAAAGTCAATGTGTTGGAGGTTACAGGAAAAACTGATTGCAGTAGTTGGAGTGCAGAAAGTGTCTGGAAATAAGAGTACTGTGAGTTCTGAGATCCAGGAACAAGAAAAGCCAGTGGTTTGTGCACAGGTGAAGCAGGAAGAATTAGTGATAATGTAAAGAAGTGGGAATGTGTTCACAATTTACCCAAGGGAGTTCTGAATGGCAGGTTACAGAAATGTTTAAAGATTTCATATGTAAAGGGAAAGTCTTTCCATGTGTGCAGGGTATAGCAAGACAAAGATATTAACATTTTGCTGGATACAGGGATTTGTCAATCCTTAATGTTATGGGATAATGCTATTTGTTGTCCAGAGGGACAATTGCAGGAAAGAGTTGTGATAAGTAGAATTCATGGAGATGCAAAACCTATTACATTGTGGAAGGCAAATCTAAAAAGTAAGTTGAAAACAGGTGACGTGATTGATGGATTAGTGGAGAAAATGCCAATTGCAGGGGTTCAATTTATCTTAGGTAATGATATAGCTGGGTCACGGATGTTGGTGATGCCCACTGTAGTTGGTCAACCTGTGGAGGTGCATTCAACAGAGATGTTGCAGAAAGAGCATACTGGATTGTTTCCAAATTGTGTAGTAACAAGATTTCCAGGTTGAATCAGGAGCTGAACGGGAGAAAGGAACTTGGTGGAATTGAAATCACTAGGGAAATGGTACTGAGCAAATTGATGGAGCTGTAGGCTTGCAAGTCTCTGGGTCCTGATGGACTACATCCTAGGGTCTTAAAAGAAGTGGCTAATGAGGTAGTCGATGCGTTGGTGTTAATTTTCCAAAATTTGCTAGATTCTGGAAAGGTTCCATCAGACTCGAAAGTAGCAAATATAGCCCCTCTATTCAAGAAGGTAGGGAGGCAGGAAACAGGAAACTATAAGCCAGTTGTGGGGAAGTTATTAGAATCAATCATTAAGAAGGTTATAGCTGGGCACTTAGAAGAGCTCAAGGCAACTGGGAAGAGTCAGCATAGTTTTTTGTGAAAGGAAAATCATGTTTAACTAATTTATTGGAGTTTTTTTGAAGGAGTAATATGCGCAGTGGATAAAGGGGAGCCTGTAGATGTACTACTTGGATTTCCAGAAGGCTTTTGATAAGGTGTCACATCAAAGATTATTACAGAAAATAAAATCGCATGGCATAGTGGGTAACATATTAGCATGGATAGAAGATTGGCTGGCTGCCAGAAAGCAGAGAGTATGCATAAATGGGTCTTTTTCTGATTGGCAGGGTGTGACTAGTAGTGTCCCACAGGGGTCTGTACTGGGACCTCAACTTCTTACGATTTACATCAATAACTTAGGTGAGGGGAGTGAAGGCATGGTAGCTGAATTTGCATATGACACAAAGATAGGTAGGAAAGTACATTGTGAAAAGGACATGAGGAGATTGCAGATGGGTATAAATAGGTTGAATGAGTGGGCAAAGATCTGGCAAATGGAGTTTAATGTGGGAAAATGTGAAGTTGTTCACTTTGGCTGGAAGAACAAAAAAGCAGAGTACTACTTAAATGGAGAACGCTGCATAATTCTGAGGTGCAGAGGGATCTAGGTGTTCTATTACATGAGTCACAACAAGTTAGTATGCGGGTACAGCAAGTAATTAAGAAGGCTAAAGGAATCCTATCCTTTATTACGAGAGGGATTGAACATAAAAGTAAGGATGTTATGCTTCAGTTATACAGGGCACTGGTGAGACTGCACCTCGACTACTGTGTGCAGTTTTGGTCTCCTTATTTAAGAAAGGATGTAAATGCATTGGAGGTGGTTCAAAGGAGGTTTAATAGATTGATACCTGGAATGAGTGGGTTGTCATATGAGGAAAGGTTGGATAGAGTGGGCTTGTTTCCACTGGAATTTAGAAGAGTGAGGGTTGATTTGATTGAAGTATACAAGATCCTGAATGACCTTGACAAGGTGGATGTCGAAAGGATGTTTCCTCTTGTGGGTGAGTCCAGAACTAGGGGGCACTGTTTTAAAATTAGGGGCCGCCCTTTTAGGACAAAGATTAGGAGAATTTTTTTCTCAGAGTGTTGTGCAACTTTGGAATTCTCTGCCTCAGAAGGTGATGGAAGCAGGGTCATTGAATATTTTTAACGCAGAGGTAGAAAGGTTCTTGTTAGGCAAGGGAATCAAAGGTTATTGGGGTTAGATGGGAATGTGGAAATCGAAACACAAGATGACCAGCCATGATCTTCGGAGCAGGCTCGAGGGGCCGAATGGTCTACTCCTGTTCCTATTTCTTATGTTCTTATGTTCTTATGAGGAGGAATCCAAAAGGCAGGGAAAAGGTACTGATATTCAGTTAGCTGGATCTGCCTTTGAAAAAATTGTGTAGGGAGAGAAGGTTAAAGAGAATGAGGTGGAAGTGTTTAGTTCAGTTAAATTGGTAGAGTTATGGCAGAAGGATTCACAAATAAAGAAATTATATCAGACAGCTTATTCAGAAGCAGAGGCAGAATGCATCCCAGAATGTTATTACCTTAAAGGTAATGTGTTAATGAGGAAGTGGAGGCCGTCTCATGTTCTAGCAGACGCAAAATGGGAGGTTGTACATCTAACAGTTATACCACTGGATACAGAAATTAAATAATGAGGGTAGCTCATGAAATTCCAATAGTGGGACATTTAGGAAAACTCAGGTGAAAATACAAAAACATTTCTATTGGTCTGGATTGCATAAAGATGTAGTCAAATTATGCATATCACGTCACACATGTGAAGTGACAGGAAATCCTCAAGCAGTGATTAAACTGACACCTTTAATTCCGATTCAAGCATTTGGGGAACCTTTTAACAGGATCCTGATTGATTGTGTAGGGCCCCTCCCTAAGACTAAAAGTGGAAATCAGTACTTGCTGGCAATTATGGATGTCTCTACAATGTTTCTGGAAGTGACACCTTTATGAAATATTACAGCAAAGAGAATTGTAGAGGACTTGACCAAAATTTTTACATGATATGGGTTACCAAAAGAAATACAGTCCGGTCAGGGTTCGAAGTTCATGTCACAGCTGTTTAACAAAGTAATGAACAGCTTGGGGATAAAACAGTTTAAGCCATCATCTTATCATCCTGAATCACAAGGTGCTTTAGAGGGATGGCATTAAACTTTAAAAACTATGATGAGAGCTTATAGTGAAGACTACCCACAGGACTGGGATCAGGGGATTCCATTCTTGTTATTCGCTATTAGGAATGCTTTTAATGAATTAACAGGATTTAGGCCTTTTGAATTAATCTATGGCCATGAGGTAAAGGGACCACTGAAATTGATTCAGGAGAAGTTAGTGGGCCAGAATTTGGAAACTGCTCTCCTGGATTATGTGACAAACTTCAGAGAAAGATTGAACAGAGCATGTGAGTTAGCTAAGGAACATTCAAAGATATCACAGCAGGCGATGAAGGCAAAGGCAGATAAGAGGGCCAAAGCTTGTATTCCTGTTGCTGGGGGAAATGTGTTAGTTTTGTTACCAGTGTTAGGTGAACTATTAAAGGCAAGGTTTAGTGGGTCTTACAGGATTGAAAAGAAACTGAGTAAAGTAAATTGTTTAATAAATATTCCAGATAGAAGAAGCAGAGGGTGTGTCATGTAAATATGCTTAAAAAGTACTTTGATAGGTAAGATAACGAAAAGGAAGTATTAGTGGTGATAGATAAGGAGAAAGAGGTAGAAATGAAGGATTCTGAAATTGATTTTCCTCTAATCAAATTGGACAATGAGGGGGCACCTAAAAATTTAAATGTAATATTGAGTTACCTTCCAGACAGGTGTCAAAGTAATTTGGAAAAACTATTGGAGTCACACGAAGCTATTTGTGGGAATAAACTGGGGAAGAAAAATGTAGCTACACTTGACGTAGCTGTGGGTGATTCAGTTTCAATAAGGCAACATCCTTATAAATTAAATGATCTCAAGTACAGAAAGAAATCAAATTCATGCTTCAGAATGACATCATAGAATCTAGTTGCAGAGGCTGGAGTTCACCTACTGTGATGCTGGTGAAGCCGGATGGAACACAAAGATTGTGTTAGGTTAGTGAAAAGTGAACGCAGTGACAAAAGTTGGAAGATTGTATTGAGAAAGCAGGGCAATCAGAGTTTATCACAAAGATTGACTTGCTGCGAGGATATTGGCAAGCACCGTTATCGGAGAGAGCAAAAGAGACATCAGCTTTTGTAATGCCAGATGGACTGTATCAGTTTAAAATTATGCCATTTGGTATGAAGAATGCCAGCAACATTTCAAAGACTGACAAAGTAATTGCAGGATTGAGTAATTGTGCTGGTTATATTGATAACTTGGTAATTTTCAGCCAAACGTGGGAGGAGCATTTACAACATCTGAGCGAATTGGTTGATCAGCTGCAAGAAGATAATTTGGTGGTGAATTTGGCTAAAAGTGAATTTGCAAAAGCACAAGTTACATGTCTAAACCATGGTGGTTCCAAGAGATGTGAAAGTAAAAGTCATCATGAATTTCCCTGTCCCCCTCCACGAAGACTGCGAGGCACTCGTCTGAGAAATGGGGGGGGCCGGGTGCTGACCCGACCTGCCCTCCTGCCTGACGTCTCCAGCCGCTGTTGAGGCCATTGCTCCAGTCTCCAGACCGCAGAAAGATTCTCCCCTGGCAGCTTCAGGGAGCTGCCTCTGCCGATCTTAAACCACCCACCGGATTGCCATTGGACCCGGCACCCGATGAGCCTCCGCCCCCACCCCCGCCCCCGCCCCCGCCCGGCCCTTCCCGACCAATGGGAAGATACGTTTCATACTGGGCGGGCCTTAATTAGCCAGCCAGCATGAAATTGTGGTTGTGGGCCGATCGCGGTTGGGGGCCTGTTTCCCGACTGCTCCCAGGGCCCTCCAATTGTGCGTGCCCGCCAAGGGAAAAATTCAGGCCTATGTTTTGTATATTTCACCCATCAAGCCCAAAACCTTTGAAATTCTACATCATATACCTGATATGATATGAAGTTCTATATATATATATGCAGTGTCCTTATTGCAAAAAAAAGAGAATTAACATTTTTCATTTATAAGTTATAATTCACTTGCTTCAATGTGATATAAATGATAACAGTTTCTATTAGTCAGCATTCAGCCAAAGAACAGATCACAACTTTTTCTTATAGTTAATGAATTCTCCTCTTCCAAGTGGATTACAATTGTTATGCTATTGATGTAACTCCTCTTGACCACCATCCCTAGCTCACCCCCACATTCAAAATATCCTCACAGATATAAGTGCCACATTACGATGGTCAAATCTTTCAAATTTGTTGAGCTATCACCAGCATAGCAGGCACACCCAGCCCAGAGGAATATCATCGGCAGCACTTGCAGCTTAACCTTCAAAATCTGAGGGGGTTTTATTAGAACATAATTTTAAAGGCAGATTCAAACAAATGCAAAGAATTTTTTTTAGCTCCTTATAATTTGGGCCGAAGTGCCAATCTATTTTAAGAGTGTAGGAAAAATTGGTGGTCACATGAGTAGTTAGAATAGCAGTAATGTTGCACAAAAATTGACATTCAGGTGAAGAAATATGCCAAGGGTACATTTTTAAAAATTCTTTCCTGGGATGTGGGCATCGCTGGCTAGGCCAGCATTTATTGCCCATCCCTAATTTCCCTTGAGAAGGTGGTGGTGAGCTGCCTTCTTGAACCGCTGCTGTCCATGTGCTGTAGGTACACCCACAGTGCTGTTAGGGAGGGAGTTCCAGGATTTTGACCCAGCGAGAGTGAAGGAACTGTGATATATTTCCAAGTCAGGAAGGTGTGTGGCTTGGAGGGGAACTTGCAGGTGGCAGTGTTCCCATGCATCTGCTGCCCTTGTCCTTCTAGGTGGTGGAGGTTGTGATTTGGGAAGGTGCTGTTGAAGGAGCCTTGGTGAGCTGCTGCAGTGCACCTTGTAGATGGTACAGACTGCTGCTACTGTGCCTCGGTGGTGGAGGAACTGAGTGTTGAAGGTGGTGGATGGGATGTCAATCAAGCAGGCTGCTTTGTCCTGGATGGTGTCAAGCTTCTTGCTTTCTGAAGATAAGACACTGAAAGATATGAAATTTAACTCATTTCAATTTAGAAGAAGAAAATAATTTGGATTCCTGAAGCTGTTACAGCAAATATAACAATGCTTTTCAGCACATTGCCTGATACAGTTCTATTTTGGATATAACCTACAACCTCTGCAGGAGAATTTGTTAAAAAAATAAGGTGCACCTTATTAATGCCTTTTCTATTCAACATCAGTGTGACAAGTTTTTTTGTGATTCTCAAGTAAGTATATGGGTAATGCTTAAAAGGCAATTGTTGTTATTTAGAGGTCATTGAGATGACGGGGACATTCTATAGCCATCAAATATTTTGCAGTGCCCATCAGCTTTTGTCCAGAAGTATTGGGGCTAAAAATCCTTATAGCATTGCTGCAAATAGATGCAAATATTCCATATTTTAAGTGTTGAGACCAACTGATCATGCATTGCGCTTAGCGTATAATAATGCTGTAAGGAAGCTTTGTGGGACCAGGACCTGCACACTTGCTTAAAAGCAGCTGCATGTTGACTCAGAAGATACAGTGAAATCACAATAAGTTAAACTCGGATGACCCGAAATTCTAATTATGTTGAAGTCATCAGCCATTCCTGCCAGCAGGATAGCAAAATCCCATAGAATAATGCCTGTGATAAGCTGAAATTCTGCACTGGTAACTCTGGATTAGCCAAAATTGTCTAAACTTATCATATGACCATGCCAACCAATTGGAGTGGAGTTGGACCACACAAGAGCACAAAATCATGAGCACTGAGCAAGTCATCATTTGACATGAAGATCTCCCTGTGAAAGGACCTGCAAAATCTGCGAGTGTGGCTAAACCTGTTTTTGATTGGAGAGAAGGTGAAGTTGATACAGCACGTGGAAAGTCATGGTGCAAAGCGGAAAGCAAACATCATGAGGGAGTGGGAGATTTTGCCATCAAGATTGTCCCCCATTATGAAACACCAGGTGAACATCTTGGAACAGTTGGTCAAGCAGGCATTCTCTCCAGCAAGAAAGAGAATGAGAGCGGCTGCCTATTCCGATGTTGAATAAGCTCCGTTAACATGGTTAAAGGCAGTTTGATCAGAGAACATTCCCATCTCCAGTCCAATCCTACAGAAAAGTATGTTCTCCAACTGAGGAGCCCAAGGAGGCCGATGACCCTGAAGAGTCCAAAGAATGTCTGCCTGCTTGTCCACCTGTTTCCCTAGTTGATACCGCGTAGAGATCCTCTGGGATTTTGCAGCACAAAAACACTGAAAACAAGTTTTACTGCATTGACAACATGGGGACTGTATTGCACACATCTGAAAACTGCACACTAAACAGAAAAAGAATAGACAGTTCTTCTGCAGCAAACTCCTAGCCTTTTTCTATGTAAGGCACTGGCCTTTTGCAAGGTTAGGTCTTTGTAAAGTGTGAACAAATTGAACACAGTTTCACACATTTAGTATTTTATTGTGTTTTCATTTGACATTTGAATCTGTTGTTTTTGACATAGACCATGTTTTTAAGCATATTAGGTTACATAGAGATGTATTCTTGTGGGAATGGGGTCTCCTTGGCTGAAACAAATCTGCGCTTAACATGCATTTGGAGGTGGATCCCCCCGAATTCAACTTTTTAAAATTAATTTATGGGGTGTGGACTTTGCTGGCTAGGTCAGCGTTCATTGCCCATCCATAATTGCCCTTGAGAAGGTGGTGGTGAGCTGCCTTCTTGAACTGCTGCAGTTCTTGTGGCTTAGGTACACCCACAGTGCTGGTAGGGAGGGAGTTCCAGGGTTTTGACCCAGTGACAGTGAAGGAATGGTGATACATTATGAAGACAGGATGGTGAGTGGCTTGGAGGGGGACTTGCAGGTGGTGGTGTTCCCATGTATCTGCTGTCCTTGTCCTTCCAGATGGTAGTGCTCGTGGGTTTGGAAGGTGCTGTCTAAGGAGCCTTGGTGAATTCCTGCAGTGCATCTTGTATATGGTACACACAGCTGCCACCGTGCATTAGTGGCGGAGGGAGTGAATATTTGAGGTTGGGGTACCAATCAAGTGGGCTGCTTTGTCCTGGATGGTGTCAAGCTTCTTGGGTGTTGTGGGACCTGCACTTATCCAGGCAAATAGGGAGTATTCTATCACACCCCTGACTTATGCCTTGTAGATGGTGGACAGGCTTTGGGGGAATCAGGAGGTGAGTTACTCGCTGCAGGATTCCTAGCCTCTGACCTGATCTTGTACCCACAGTATTGATATGGCTAGTCCAGTTCAGTTTCTGGCCAATGGTAACTCCCAGGATGTTGATAGTAGGGGATTCAGTGATGGTAATGCCATTGAATGTCAAGGGGCGATGGTTAGAATCTCTCTTTATGGAGATTGTCATTGCCTGGCACTTGTGTGGCACGAATGTTACTTGCCACTTGTCAGCCCAAGCCTGGATATTGTCCAGGTCTTGCTGCATTTGGACATGGTCTGCTTCAGTATCTGAGGAGTGGCGAATGGTGCTGAACATTGTGCAATCATCAGCAAACATCCCCACGCCTGAACTCATGGTGGAAGGAAGGTCATTGATGAAGCAGCTGAAGATGGTTGGGCCTAGGACACTACCCTGAGGAACTCCTGCAGTGATGTCCTGGAACTGAGATGTTTGACTTCCAACAACCACAACCATCTTCCTTTGTGCTAGATATGACTCCAACCAATTTTCATCCTGATTCCCATTGATTTCAGTTTGTTAGGGCTCCTTGATGCCACACTCAGTCAAATGCTGCATTGATGTCAAGGGCAGTCACTCTCACCTCACCTCTGGAGTTCAGCTCTTTTGTCCATGTTTGAACCAAAGCTCTAATGAGGTGAGGAGCTGAGTCATTATCATTATTCGCATTACTGCAGAGCTGCACCCCCATCTGTTATCTATGGTTAACAGTCAAGGAACTGTAATTGAGCTCTACCTAAATATATACATCCTGATATTAATCCCTTTCTATCTATGGTTCTACATGAGGAAGGACAGGGTCAGGGGAGTCATGTAAGGCTGGTCTTATTATCCAAGATGATTGCAACCTGATGAACTTTATCCAACTGCATTCTGCAAAGAGCCATTGCTAAGGAAAAGGTGGGTAAGAAAGAACCAGTGGCACTCAACCAATGGCAGGAGAAAATTCAACCACCAGCGCCGACCTGATCTGAATTTGTAAGCATGCATTATGATATGCCTTGTGTTGGTTCCATGCTTGGTGTTTATTCATCATCATATTTCGTAGAACACAGGGCAAATGCTTTGACATGGCAGCAATACAAGTGCAGTGTAAAACATGGGCATGCCTGTGGATTTGGAAAGTAGATAAGCTGTTTCAAGAATGCCATACAGTCTCCCTTTATGTTTCTCCACTAAGCTTACAATGAACTGCTATTATGATGCATTGTAGGTAAAATGTAAGCACATTTTAGCTGTCGAACTTTTTCGACACCAGCAAATTTCTTCTTCATATTCTCTGGGGATCTGGTCACAGGTGAGAAAGCAGCACTCTTTGAGAGAAGTTTGAGGGATGACCTGATCGAGCTTTTTAAGGTTATGAAAGGGCTTCCTAGGATAGGTGTCGAAAAAATGTTCCCACTTGTGGGGGAATCCAACCCGACAAAATTACCCTTCTCTCCAGCACCTCCTGCAGCAATATCTCCAAAACTACATCCTGGAAGGGGGACATTTGTTTTCTTGGTCCTGCCAAAAGTACTCTCTCAGTAACAGTGTCACTTCAAGGAGATCATCAGCCCTTTATGGCCTTCTGGTTTCAGACAGTGCACCCTTTTGCATCATGCATGGTGCACTGGGTGTACAGTGTACACAGGAAGTAACGTTGCATTATTGGATATCAGCTCTTAGCACAACATAGAAGGATTTCTGTTGCAGTGGTACCAGGCCCCACAAATTACTGTTGATCCTCAAATTGTGCAATGTTCCTGCCCTGTGACTTTAAGTCATCTGGGTGTTAGTCTGTCTGCCAAAGTTGAATTTCCTTGTAACTCTTTAAACTACAATATGCAATTTACCTTCCTCAGACAATTTTATGCATTTCTTATTTCTTTCTCCTTGTACATGCCTAGCAACATTAATAGAAAGCTTGGACAATGAGAAGCTTGCCTCTCGAATTTGTGATGAAATTTGTAATAATCAGTATTTATTCTTCAATCTCTTCTGATATTGCTCACACTGGAGTTCAGTTTCTAGTATTTATTGTAGCTCCACTGCAATCTAAGCATGACATTGCCTTACCCTTCTCTGTAACACAATTACTAAAACAGTATATCAAATGACTGAGTAGACATTGATGATGTTACACAGAAGCAAACAAGAAGCTGAAAGCAAAATACTGCAGAAATCCGAAATAAAAACAAAAAATGCTGGAAACACTCAGCAGGTCTGGCAGCATCGGTGGAGAGAGAAACAGGGTTAATGTTTCGATATGACTGTTCAGACGGACTCGAAACGTTAAATCTGTTTCTCTCTCCACATATGCTAACAGCCCTGCTGAGTTTTTCCAGCATTTTTTGTTTTTATTTAAGCAAGCAAGGAAGTGTTGGTAATAGATAGGATATAGGGATTTAAGTTTAGTTTGGGTTCAAACAACTGATGAATTGTTTGCTGCAGCCTGTATAAGTAACTAGGGAAGGTGAATAGGAACATTACGACATGAAGTGAATAAAATAGTTCTAGCTTTCTCTGTGTTCAATTGGAGAAAGGTTTGGACCTTCCATAATCCATGGTTTGATGCCAGGCAAGCAACATGACAACATAAAGATGGTCTTGGAGCTGAGGGTGGTGGTGGACTGCTACAACTGCGTATTGTTAACATTTATCCAGAACCTAATACCACATCTATAGGTAATGTCACTAAAGGAGAGGCCCAGCAGGAGAATTTGTTGTAGTCATTTCTAACAAATAACCATTTATCTGTCCAAATTTAAAGTTTTTTTCCCAGATTGTATTTTTATTTTGCTTGTTAAATGGACAATGTTATTTCAAGGATAACTATACTCATTGACCTGTGTGAAGGAGGAAAATTATAATTGAACATAACGTAAAGGCACTTTACACTTCATTGGTCAAATATTTGATACTTCAGCCACTTGGAAATGCATATAAACAACATTGGCACATATCATTGCCACGTGTAGGAATATAGGAGCAGGAGTAGGCCATTCAGTCTGTCGAGTCTGCACCGCCATTCAATATGATCATGGCTGATCATCCACGACAGTGCCTTTTTCCAACACTATTCCCATATCCCTTTTTGTCATTGGTACATAAGAATCTGTCAATCTCTGCTTTAAATATACTCAGTGACTGAGCTTCCACAGCCCTCTGGGGAAGAGAATTCACAACCCTCTGAGTAAAAAAAATTCTCCTAATCTCGGTCCTAAGTGGCTTTCCCTTTATTTTGAAATTGTGTCCCCTGGTTCTACACTTCCCAGCCAAGGGAAACACCTTAACTGCATCTATCCTTGCTATCCCTTTAAGTATCTTGTAGGTTTCAATGAGACCACCTCTCATTCTTTGAAACTCTAGAGAATACAGGCCCAGTTTCCCCAATCTCTCTTCATAGGTCAGTCTTGCCATCCCAAGAACAAGTCTCGTGAATCTTTGTTGCACTCCCCCTATGGCAATAATATCCTTCCTAAGGTAAGGGGACCAAAGCTGCACACAATACTCCAGGTGTGGTCTAACCAAGGTTTTATACAATTGAAGCATGAGTTCACTTTTCTGTACTCAAATCCTCTTGTGATAAAGGCTAACACCCCACTAGCCTTCCTAATTGCTTGCTGCACCTGCATGTTAGCCTTCAGTGACTTATTGACATTGAGGTCCCTTTGTACATCTACACTTTCTGATCTCTCACCATTTAAGAAATACTCTGCATATCTGTTCCTCTTACCAAAGTGGATAACTTCACAGTTTTTCACCGTTCTTGCCCACTCACTAAGTCTGTCCAAATCCTCTTGAAGCTGCTTTTCATCTTCTTCACACACACATTCTCACCTAGTTTTGTGTCACCTGTGAACTTGGAAATATTACATTTGGTCCCCACATTCAAATCATTGATATATATTGTGAACAGCTGGGGCCCAAGTACTGATCCTTACGGTGCCCCACTTGTCACAGCCTGCCAACGCGAGAATGACTTGTTTATTCTTAATGTCTGTTTTCTGCCTGTTACCCAATCCTTAATCCATGCCAGTATATTACCTTCCATCCCACGTGCTTTAATTTTGCTAACCAACCTCCTGTATTGAAAGCTTTCTGAAAATCCAAGTACACTATGTCCACCGACTCCCCTTTATCAATTCTGTTAGTAACATCCTGAAAGAAACTCCAACCTGTTTATCAAACATGATTTCCCATTCATAAATCCATGTTGACTATGCCCAATCAGAGCATTATTATCCAAGTGCCCATTTATCGCATCCTTTAGAATAGATTCTAGTATTTTCCCTACTACTCTTACAAGGCTAGTAGTTTCCTGTTTCTCTCTCCCTCCCTTCTTAAATAGGGGGTGACATTTGCTACCTTCCAACCTATAGGAACCACTCTAGGATCTATAGAATTTTGGAAGATGATCACCATTGCAGCCACTATCTCCTTGGCTACGTCTTTCAACAGTCTGGGATGTAGAATATCAAGTCCCAGGGACTTATCAACCTTCAGTCCCATTAATTGTATTCCTAATACACAGATGTTATATTTTAAATAACCATGCTGAATATCGAAAAATAGCTTTCCAAATGTTACGACACTTTTCAACATAACAGCAATGTTTTTTCTGAATTATTATTAAACAATACAAAGAGCGCTCTCCTTGTAGTTCAGTTAGCTTATCCAATGAATAACTAGGAACCAGGATGGCTCAGATTCAATCAGTGTTCAGTTCTGATCTCAGACTAGATGACAGTTTGATGCTACAATTGGCTTTGGTGTCTGTGGCCTAAGAAGGACGCAGTGTTGATCCCCAGTAACCTGTGTTCTAAGTTGTGAATTCTGTGCACTTAGGATATAATCAGCTGATTTGTGGTGGATTCTATGACTGAATAGCCACACTGTATTACCTGTAAATGTTCATGAATGAAGAATTACCATTTGAATGAAATAAAAGAAGAAATGTGGCAGCTATGGAACAACCCCCAGGAGGGAGATAAACAAGAGGAATTTGGCAAAAAGGTCTACTGGGAGATCATTTCAGCTGGGAGACCAAAAGATCTTGAAGCAACATCTTGGATAAAATCAGCACTAGTGATGTGATTGTCATCTCACACAGGGCTTAGATACCATTAACTGCGAAACAAAATGCCAGAATTTTTCTGACAGTATAAAACCATACTAAGCCTGCGGGAAAAGTGCTGGAATTTTAGAGCAGATAATGCAAATGCAATACTCAGGCAGCACCCCAGCAAATTTCACTTTTAGAAAGCGCGAGTGTATAGAATTTTACAGGACAACGGAGTAAGATCAAGACAGAGATCCTAAAATATATCTTGAGACATCGCCTGCCGTACTTGCAGTATTATACTTTCCACACTGGTAGCGATATTTTCGGACGGGGACCCTGTTTGCCGCCACTTGTTTCCCAGTGGGGAAGTGCATTATTGCTAACATATTCATTTGGAGCGATGTCTTTTTTTTAGTTAGGGGAGATCCGCCAAGTTTCGGGAGGAATTCAGGAAACTGCACCTCCCGAGTTTGTTCGAAAAAGGAGGGGAGAGAGTTGCTCAGAGCAGAGTTGCTCAGAGCAGAACAACATCTCTTCATTTTAGGCAGATTTATTTTTTATTCCATCTCACATTTCTCGTCGAAGTTGAGTAGACCAGAACCGCTGTACTCGAATTAATTTATTTAGTGCACAAATTTGGAAAATCAAGCTGCCACATTACAACAGTGATTTTTAAAAAATGAATATAATCCTCATAACGAGTTTTGAACCAGACAATGAAGATCTAAATACTTCTCGAGATCAATATCGTCAATGGCGCCAATTGATCTTTGACTAAAAGAACTTAATGGCATCGAATAGTTGATATGGCAACGGAGGTTTGGTAAAAACAAACGGCTGGTGCTCTGAATTACAGTATAATATATATAAAGAAAACAGCGAGACAAGTTAATTTAACCCTTTGAACACCAAATATCCGGTACAGACTGCAAAATGTGTGACATCTTCAACCACGGATAATTCGGCTATTCCACAGTGCACTTCCTGCCCGGGTACAATGTCAAAACCGCTTTACGTCAGGGACAAGGCAAGGGATATGCTAACAACTGACAGTATAACTTCCAGACACAATCCTTCGTCCCATGTGCACGTTCCTCGAGAATTTTTGACGATTGAGAAATGTCCTTAGCTTCAGGTATATTGAAGACTGAATGAATTAGGGGAGAATCATGATTTTTTATTTTACAGTTACAGTAAGCAGTGTACACATACATAACGAGATTCAATAGAAACGCTGCTCTGGAAAAAAAATGATTGTTAACAAATGCAAAACAAAATTACTGTTTTAAGCTTTGCAGATTTGGACTATCGATCTGAAGTAACCTATGGATCCTTTGTTTTTTGGAGCCGTTTAACCTACTGTTCATGAATTCCTCAGTTGATACCAGCTGTCCAGATACAATAGCGAAATACTGGGTTTGCTGGAAATCTGAAATAATAACAGAAAGTGCTGGAAAAGCTCAGCAGGTCTGGCAGCATTCGTGGAGAAACTTTCCAGTTCAATATGACAGCCCTTTACCTACTTTTCATGAATTCCTCCCCCCCCTACCTCAGTTAAAACCGGCCTTATAAGATATAACAGTAAAATTCTGCGGATGCTGGAAATCTGAAATAAAACAGAAAACACAAAATGCTGGAAGTATTCAGCAGGCCGACTAACATCTGTGGAGAGGGGTTAAAGTTTGAAGTCGATGAAATTCCAACCATATAGAGAACACTGTAGTTTGTCGCTGTCCACGGTGCTGATCCCCACGTTGCTCTCAATGCGCTACATCTCTCTCAGTGTCTTTCCTTTTCACGTTTATATACGGATATCCCGGTAAATGCAGCGAATTCAGGCATTGTTTACAGTTTGTATGTGGATTTTCTTGTTAACATGGCATCTGAAGGAACCGATGGTGTTTCCCAAGCTCTTTAATTTGTAGGTATAGACAATGGGATTAACTAAAGAGTTTAGCGTTATCATTATAGCGGTGAAGTTTCTGAAAACATAAACGTGGATATGAAGATCCGCGAAGGGAGAGTGATCAAGTGCATCCCAGAGGACACCGGAAAAGAACGGCACGTAGGAGACCACGGTCATCATCCAAATAATCACACTTGTCTTTGCCACATGGGCATCGGCCATCCTGTAACTGTTACTAACGTGTCCTTGGGCTGCAATGATGCTCTTCTGTCTCTTTAAAATGACAATGATGGCAACGTAGGTGAACAGTAAACACGCGAAAGTTACCACACAGTTAGGAATCGTAATAAAGATCAAGTAATCGATGCAAAGAGGCCGATAGAGAGCAGAAGACGCTTCTTCTTGGCCCAGGCAGTTCCAACCCATTAGAGGCAGTCCGCCAAACAGCACCGCCAGGAACCAACTGGTTCCAGCCGCCAGCCAAGTCTGACAATGGGAGATCCTGTATCTGGGTCTCAGACAGTCAGCCACTGTGAGGTACCGCTCAACGCCAATGCCGATCAAGTTGTAGATGGTGGACAATATCGAGATGGCAAGAATAGCGTAGGCATGTAGCAGCTCCTCCGAACCGTATACAGTACTCTCCGGCTCTGCAATAAAGAGTAGCGCGATCCAAAAGGAAGATGAGCTTGAGAGGAGGTCGGACAAGGCCAAGCTCCCAAAGAGAATGAAGATGGGTTTGTGCTGATGCTTTGCAGAGAGAATGGCGAGGATCACTGAACAGTTGCAAATGATAGAAATTAAATTGATGACCAGCTGCGGGATTCCCAGCGATAGAACTAACCAGTAGCTCCAAGTTACCGACTTATTGGTGTGTCCCATGGAGCCATTTGACACATGGTTCATTTTGCTGAATGTGCAGATGGTGATCCGAATATATACAGGTTCAGTAAAACAGGTTTCGTCCCTGCAAAGCCCACGTTCACACCGTGGTTTAGTGGGCGAATTGATTAACCATAGTCGAAGTTCCTGGTGGGTCTGGCGATATCGCGTTTATACGGAGAGTATAAGTTCCTTACTTGGTTTCCTTCGTAATGGGCAGATTAAATACTCGGCACCATTTGTCTTATCTTTATGTGGAGGAGGCTAAATATATATTTGCAGTTGGAGAGTGGTTTATACCGCGACTTCGTTGTACAGCAGATGAACATAATCTCCCTGACACTGGTTGCATCATAGCAGCAAAGTAATGTGAAAGCGTCACATAGGGAGTGTTATCGAATTAGGAGTAGATGGGATTCTACAAGGCAGCGAAAGTATTTCAAAAACTATTCCCTCCACCCGAGATGATACACAAAATTTTTGATTTAAGTTAGAAACAAAAGAAAAAATCGCATTTCTGGAAGTGTAATTGGATGGATTGAATGAAGAGTGTCTTTTAGATGAAACATTGATTTTGATTTCCATAAATATGCAAACAAAAACAGAATTCTAATTTTAAACTTAGCCTTATATTTTATATTCTGTATGTAGTTTTGAATACAGCCCAATCCCTACACACCCATAAATACAAGCACACAACCCCAAGCACAGATATGCACACCCCACCCACAGAAACACACATACTCACACTCACAGATACAAACACACCCCCACCCACAGAAACACACATACACTCACAGATACAAACACACACCCAGCCACAGATACACACACACCCCACCCACAGAAACACACACACACACACTCACAGATATAAACACACACCCAGCCACAGATACACACACACCCCACCCACAGAAACACACACAGACACACACACTCACAGATACCAACACCCCCCCCAACCATAAATACACACACCCCATCCACAGAAACACACAATCACAGATACAAACAAACCCCCCACCCACAGATACATACATACTCCACCTATACATACAAACACACAGACCCCAACCGCAGCCACATAAACACCCACCCACAGCAATAAACAGACACACACTCAGATACACATATCCACAGATACACACACATATCCATCCAGATACACACACACTTACAGATACAGACACATCCACTCACAACTAAACACAAACATTCACAGATATACACACACACACACATTCATCTTTTTTAATTCATTCATGAGATGTGGACATCGCTGACTAAGCCAGCATTTATTGCCCATCCCTAATTGCCCTTGAGAAGGTGGTAATGAGCTTTACTTCCACAGTTACGTACACACAGATACACACTCATCCATCCACATATATGCACACACACACACACATTCATAGACACACACACATCCACACACACACTCACAGATATACACACACATCCATCCACAGATATACACACACATACACATACTCTCAGATACACACATCCAACCATCCACAGATACATACACACTCTCGGAAACACACATATATCCACAGATACACACAACTGATACACACACACACACTCACAAATACACACGCACTCACAGGTTCACACACACACACTCACAGGTTCACACATACACACACTCACACAGACAAGCACACACACACACTCACAGATACACACACATCCATACCCACAGATGAACACACACATTGCCCAGAGATACATGCATACACACTCACTCACAAATATATCCTTACCCACACCCACAGATGCACATTAAACCCAACCTACAGTATATGCATATACCCACACCCACAGATACAAATACATCACCACACACAAATACACATACACCACCCTCCCACAGATATACAAACAACCCACCCAAATATACATACACATGCCCACCCACAGGTACACATACACCACCCTCCCACAGATATACAAACAACCCATCCAAATATACATACACATGCCCACCCACAGATGCACATACAGCCCACCCACAGATACACACACAGCCCCACCCACACATACACATACAGCCCCACCCATGCATACACATACAGCCCCGCCCACAGAGACACATATACCTCAAGCACAGATTCTTTGGCACTCTCCCATCCACCTCCACACACTTATTTACACACAGATACATACATGCCACACAAAATACAGATATATACACACATCGTTGTTATGAGTATTTTTAAATGTCTCAGTCCTTGTCCCCTCAGAATTTTTTTCTCAAAAGCATTTCATAATGTTACCTTTCTCCTTACTTTTAAAATCCTCCTAAAACCTGCCTCTGAGGTCTTTGTGTCTATCTTCCCCTCCTTTCAATTTCCTTCACTGCATGCTAGGTGTATTCCTCCCTGTGACAACCCCCAAGAACAGGTTATGCGATAAATGCTGTATAAATGTAAGCTACTGATATACAGAAGAATTTGGAGGATTATTGTCCAGCTTTTCTCCCTTCCCCCATTCCAGCTATGCCATCCTTGCTGAGGGACAGTTCAATTAGTAACAGCAGCTTGGAAATGCTCATGTTCCACTTGTGGACCTTGACAGTGAGCATTGGCACTGCTAAGATAGCTGCCCACAGTTTCATTAATACAAATACATATATTTATACTGAGTACTGCTGAATAAAATGGAAGACTGTGAATCAAATTGCAATTTATGCTTGTGGCACAAAAATGTTGTTTCCTGTTCAGAAATCCTAGGTGTACAATAAAAGAACATCTTGGTCAGAGAGTGAAGTCCATGACTGAGCTGTCAGGTGGATTTGTGGAAAAAGCAGCGCTAGTTTCAGGAAGGCGATCACCAGTACGCACCAACTTGTCACTGACCACCTTGGGAAGAGGTTAACCTTTTTGCAAAGTCCTACACATGAAAACAAAAGCAAATTGCTGCAGATGCTAGAAATCTGAAATAAAACCAGGAAATTATGAAAATTCTCAGCAGGCCAGGCAGAAATTCTGGAGAAAGAAATAGAGTTAAAGTTTTAAACCGAGGATCTTTTGTTGTAAAAGTCTGAGGAAAGGTCATTCATTTGAAATATTATCTCTGATTTTCTCTCTTCACAGATGCTGTCTGACCTGTGGAGAATTTCCAGCATTTTCTGTTCCTACACACAAAGTTCTGAATTAAATAGTTGATCATAAACTAACTTGGTTCAATTGCTTTTATTTCAGATTTCCAGCATCCATAGAACCTGGCTTTTGTTAAAGGCAAATTGTATTTGATTAACTTGATGGAATTCTTTGATGACATAACAGAGAGAGTTGATGAGTGTAATGCAGGTAATGTTGTGTATGTGGACTTTCAAAAAAGCATTTGATAAGGTGCCACATGATTAGCCTGTTAGCAAAAACAGCCCATGGGAATAATTGGGCAATTGGTTGCATGAATATGAAATCGATTAAGGGACAGAAATCAAAATGTACAGGTGAGTGGTTGTTTTTCAGAATGGAGGGAAGTATGAAGTGGTATCCCCTACGGGTCAGTATTAGGACCACTGCTCTTTTTGATATATACTAATGACCTGGACTTGGGTACACAGGGCATAATTTCAAAGTTTTCCAATGATACAAAATCATAGAATGGTTACAGCACAGAAGGAGACCCTATCGTAACCATGCTGGGTCTTTGCAAGAACAATTCACCTGATGCCACAGCGCTGCAATTTTCCCATAGCCTAGCAAATGTTTCCTCTTCAGATCACTATCCAATACTCTTGATAAATACTTGGAGAGATAATATTTGCAGGGTTATGAGGAAAGGACAGGGGGGTGGGACTAATTTAATCGATCTGTCCAAGTACTGGCACAGGAACAATCGGCTGAATGGCCTCCTTCTATGCTGCACTATTTTACGATTCTGTGAATAGTGAATGATGGGGTGCTTTGATGTTAATGAAATGTTATTAACTTTTGAGCACTTCATGAAATTAAGAAAATACTGTTGAGATATTTTGACCTTTTATCATTTTATAGTACTGTTATTGACTGTTTCACCCCATTGAACTAAAAATAACACAATTGCCTTGGAATTTGGAGGATTATTGTCCAGCAGGGCACAAACCAGGGACTGAACACAATAACTTTAGTTAGAGGAAATTTTTGCTCATCTAGTACTGGATATCAGGCAAGCAATCTGACAATTTAGAGATAGTTGTGGGTGGGAGAGGGGAGGAGTGCACAGGGCAGCAAGAAAAGTGGTCGTGAGGCCCCACACTTCCCGCTACTGATTAAGATCAACGGTGATACCTTGGAAAATGTAGACCATTTTCTGTAACTTGGGAGCCTCCACTCAACAAAGACAGACGTGGACAACGAAGTTCGTCATTGCCTCCAATGTGCCAGCTCAGCCTTCGGTCAATGGAGGAGAACAGTACTTGAGTATCAGGATCTCAAACCGGAGACCTAAGGCCATGGTTTACCAGGCAGCAGTGATCCCCACACCTCTGTATGCTTCGGAGACTTGGACAACCTACAGCAGGCACCTCAAAGCATTCGAGAAGTACCACCAACGATGCCTTCACACAATCATCCAAATTTGGTGGCAAGAAAGGCAGTCCAACAGCAGAATCCTTCCCCATGCCAACATGCCCAGCATTGAGGCGCTAATCACTCAAAACCAGCTCCGCTGGGCGGCTGACACCAGATTCCTGAAGCAACTGCTCCACTTGGAGCTTGGTCACAGCAGGAGACTCCCAGGACGACAGCGGAAATGCTTTAGGGATGTCCCCAAAGTATCCCTGAAGTGAACAAACATCCCACCGACTCATAGAATTCCCTGGCTTGTGACCAACCAAAATGGAGAAGCTTGTTAAGGAAGGTAGCGGACACATCGAGAGACTTCATTGGGAGCATGCAGACGCAAAATTGAGGTGTGGCGAGTGTGCACAAACCTCCAAGTTTTTAATCTAACTAACCTATCAAGTACCATCTACCCCATGTAGCAAGAGTCTGCAGTTGAGGCTGAACCAATGCTTTATAAAGGTTTATCATAACTTTCCTACTTTTGTACTCTATTCTTCTATGTATAAGTATAACGGTGTTGATGTGTTGTATATGGACTTCCAAAAGCGTTCGATTAAGTGCCACACAATAGACATGCCAACAAAGTTGAAGTCCATGGAATAAAAGGGAAAGTGGCAGCACGAATACATTCCTGTCCGCCTTTTTAACCACTGTCTCAACTTGCCCTTCCACTTAGAACAAGGTCTCTTTGTTGCAGCACCCCCTTCAGAATTGTACACTTTACTTTATATTGCGTCTCCTCATTCTTCCTGCCAAAATGTACCACTTCACATTGGTCTGCATAAATTTCTTCTGCCATCTGTTCACCCGCTCCACCAGCTTGTTTATGTCCCTTGAAGTCTATCATTATCATCCTCACAGTTCACAATAATTTTAAGTTTTGTGGCATCTGCCAATTTTGCAATTGTGCCCTGTGCACCCATGTCTAGGTTACTAAAATATATCATGAAAAGCAGTGGTCTTCGTAGCCACACCTGGGGAATCCTACTGTATACCTACCTCCATACTGGAAAACCATGCACCACTACTTTCTATTTCCTGTCACTCAGCCAACTTCATGCACATGCTGCCATTGTCCTTTTCATTCCATGGCCTTCAACTTTTTTGGCAAGCCTGTTTCGTGGGACTTTATCAAACATCTTTTTTTAAGTCCATATATGCAACACCAACTGCATTGCCCTTATCAACACTCACTGTTACCTCATCAAAAATTCAATCAAGTTAGTTAAACATGATTTGCTTTTAACAAATCCAGATTGTCTTTCCTTAATTAATCCACACTTGTCTAAGCGATGGCTAATTTTGTCTCGAATTATTATTTCTAAAAGCTTTTGGTCCAGGGTTAAACCAACTGATCTATAGTTGCTGAGTTTAACCTCATACCCATTTTAGGATCAGGATCTAACATTTGCAATTCTTCAGTCCTCTGGCACTACACCCTTATATAAAGAGGATTGGAACATTATGGCCAGTATCTCCACAATTTCACTCTCACTTCCTTTAGCATTTTATCTGGTCTGGGTGACTTATCAATTTTTGAGGAATGCAACTATTCAGGAGTTCACTAATATTGGTTGCAGTATTAATTTACATCCTGACATTTTAACTCAAATTCCATTCCAGGCTCATAAATTGGAAGAAATCTCTCGGAACTTTTCCTTCTTAAAAATTCTTCCTGGAAATTCTGGCTTTCAGTAGTTAGAGCAATGATTTGATCCACGACAATGTAAACTGTGTGTGATCCATTGGAAGGAATGAGGTTGGTGAGGTGAGTGGCTTTCTCTCAATTCATAATTTTGTCTGTTTGCGGATGTTTGGCTTCAATACTCAGTACCAGTTGGCATAGGAAATAGGCTTAGAATGTTTCAACATCTGAACATTTCCCAGTTTCAAAGGTAAATAAAAAAACTGTTTGAATAGTTATAGCAGAAAAATATTTCATATTAATTCCATAAATATGAATTTTTTTGAAATTCCATGGGAGCAATGTCATCGTTCAGAACAGGTTGTACTGTTGTTTAAAAGTACAACTGCCATGGAGCTGGAGTTTGCAATCCAGAAAACAACTGAGTTTTCAACTAAAATTAAGGTTCACATTTAGCTTTTAATGTTTTACATTTAACGATTGATCTGGTGCACATTATACAGAGTACGGAAAGCCATAGGATACAATTATATGATCCTACTCAAGGTCAAGATGATTGACTGGAAATAGGCTGTGTAATATTATATGAACTCTTAACATACCCGTATCACACACATATTACAGTTCGAATAGAGATGTTAACCCATGTAACATGTAATAAATCACAGCGGATAATATGGACAACTGAGGAATTTAATATGAGCACGTCAAGTGTTTATGTGATAATGTCACAAAACGTAATTTCCAAGATCATAACTCACTTCACACCAGTAAGTTAGTAGCTCAAACATTCATGGGTAAACATTTAGCTATCCTGCTCCTAGGAACATGCGTCACGCAACAGCCCTTGCAACTCTTAATAACCCACACTTTAAATTCAGCGGATAGGAAATTTCTAAAATATACATGGATACAACAAATCAGATTTCAAAGTTAGAATCCAGGGGTGCCCGTTTAGATTCTAACAAATAGCAAAGCAAACGACAGAACGCAAACCGTGAATAAACTTCCCACCCCCTCAGTAGCCTCTCCCCACCCCTCTCCCGCTTTGCATTGGGCAGTTAAATGGCAATTTCGGTCCCTGTGCAATGATTGCAACACAAAACCGGGATCATTGTTTTGTTTTTGCCACGCATTTTCACAGATCATGGCCGACAAATCACTTTTAATATTCTGTCGTTATTTTATACAAGCTTTATTGTTTAATATCATTGTAATAAAGTGACATTGATCAGTAACTGACAGATGCTGCTGATCTCGGCAATCATCCACTCGAACTTCCAGCCGCTGCTGGGAACATATAATAAGGAAACAGAGAAGAAAAGAGTTGACGTTTCGAGTCCACATGACCCTTCAACAGAACTGAGTGTAGTTAGGAGAGGGGTGAAATATAAGCTGGTTTAAGGTGGGGGGCGGGGGGAGGGAAGTTGAGGGTGGGGTGGTTGTAGGGACAAGCAAGCAGTGATAGGAGCAGATAATCAAAAGATGTCACAGACAAAAGGATCAAAGAGGTGTTGAAGGTGGTGATATTATCTAAGAAAAGTGCTAATTAAGAATGGATGGCAGGACACTCAAGGTACAGCTCTAGTGGGGATGGGGTGGAAAGACTGACAAGGTATTAGTTGTAGATTTAAAACCACTGCTTGCTTGTCCCTACAACCACCCCACCCTTGACTTCTCTCCCCTGCCCCCCACCTTAAACCAGCTTATATTTCACCCCTCTCCTAACTATACTCAGTTCTGTTGAAGGGTCATGTGGACTCGAAACGTCAACTCTTTTCTTCTCCACCGATGCTGCCAGACCTACTGAGTTTTTCCAGGTAATTCTGTTTTTGTTTTGGATTTCCAGCATCCGCAGTAGTTTTTTGTTTTTATAATAAGGAAACATATCGTTTACCTGAATTTGGAATTGTACCAATTTCCCCCAACCCGCTCCTCGGAACGAACATCAACCAAAAAAAACCCCTCCTCCTGCATTGCGCCCTGTTCCCCAGTGCACTCTGAAGGAATGTGCTGAGAGGTGGGTCCAGGAGGAGGAGCTCATCATCCTATGGCAGGTCTGACTGTCCCCGGGCAGAGATAAAAAGCCCCGCACTGGTGCCACCCGCTCAGTTGCTGCAAAATAATTTTGACACAAGAGGAACTGAAAGGGGGATAAAAAGGGGGAGAGAATGCGCCCACTGACTTGTTTACTCATCAGCCTCTGTTTGCCCTCCCTGGGCTTGGAATCAGGTAAGTCTCCAATTCATGGTGATGTTTTAACTGGGTCGATTTGACCCAGTTTCCTTTCCCATCTCGTTTCATTGTAAAAATGGGATAAAGCCGCCGTGAACCGTCCCTAATGATTTATCAATAGCGGAGCATTTTCTTATGAAGCTGGGGGTAAGTGCAATGAGGCAGCTGCTAAGCAGAGGGACTGAGACCCAGCTTAATAAAGCGGCAAAATCTGCTTAGTTCCCGGCCTCTTAACCGCACGGGGCTGAAATACCAGCGGATCTCCTGTTGTGCCCCATCTTCCTGTCTGTTTGCACTCCTCTTTCTGTCAGGGAGATTCATGAATAACTGGGAGCGATTGGTCTAATGCAAGTGTTCGGATTGCACAAAATATACCAGAATCACCTGAGCTAAAGGCAAGACTAGAATATTAAATGGACACTTTGTAGCGGAGTTTACTCAGGGCGAGCATGCTGGCAGAATATCGGGAGAAGCAGAGATGGTAGAGGTAATGGACGGGGTGAAAATTGATCGGCAGGAGGTACTGGAGGTACTGGAAAGGCTGCCTGTGCTTAGGATGGATAAGTCGCCTGGTCCCTGTGGCTTGCACCCCGGGTTGCTGAGGGAAGTTGGAGTGGAGATAGTTGAGGTCTTGCCATCATCTTCCAACCCACTCCAGAATCAAGAAAGGTACAAGAGGATTGGAAAGTGGCAAATGCGATACCCTTGATCAAGAAAGGGTGTCAGGACATTCCAGCCAGTAACTACAGGCTGGTCAGTTTAACATCAGTGGTGGGTAAAGTTTTAGAAACAGCAATCAGGGAAAAACTTGGAGAGGTTTGAGTTAATGAAGGAGAATCAGCATGGATTTGTATAAGACAGATGGCGTTTGTCTAATCTTCTTGAATTTTTTTTGGTGAAGTAACAGAGAAGGTTGATGAGAATGCAATAGATGTTTATATGGATTTTAAGAAAACGATTGACAAAATACCATCTAAAAGGATGGATAACAAAATTAAGGTTTATGGAATAGATGTCAGCTTGGTTAAATAGTGGGCCTAAGGACAAAACACAGTGAGTCATGGTAAATGGTTGTTGTTCAGCCTGGAGGATGGTAGACAGTGTTGTTCCCCAAAGGTCAATGCTAGGACCACATAAACTTGGATATTGGAATGCAGAATATATATTTTTAAAATTGCCAATGATACCAAACTTGGAGGTGTGGCAAACAGTGAGGCTTATATCAATTAAGGGGTGGGGCAATGGCGTAGTGGCACTGGACTAGTATTCCAGAGACCCAGGGTAATGCTCTGGGAATTCAGGTTTGAACCCCGCCATGACAGATGGTGGAATTTGAATTTAATAAAAATCTGGAATTAAAAGCCTAACGATGACCATGGAACCATTGTCAATTGTTGTAAAAACCCATCTGGTTCACTAATGTCCTTTAAGGAAGGAAATCTGTTGTCCCTACCTGGTCTGGCCTACATGTGACTCCAGACCCACAGTAATGTGGTTGACTCTCAAATGCACTCTGAAATGGCCTAGCAAACCACTCAGTGTAACAAACCACTACAAAGTCACAAAAAAGGAATGAAACTGGATGGATCAACCAGCATCGACCGAGGCACCGGAAACAACAATGGCAGTCGCAGCCCTGTCGACCCTGCAAAGTACTCCTTACTAACACCTGGGGGCTAGTACCAAAATAGTGAGAGCTGTCTCACAGACTAGTCAAGCAACAGGCTGACATGGTCATCCTCACAGTATCATACCTTACTGATAATGTCCCAGACACCTCCATCACCATCCACGGGTATGCCCAATCCCTGGCCCAGCAGAGGTGGTGGCCAGTGGTATACAGTCGGGAGGGAGTTGTCCTGAGAGTCCTCAACATTGACTCCAGACCCCATGAAATCTCATGGCATCAGGTGAAATAAGGGCAAGGAAACCTCTTGCTGATTACCATGTACCGCCCTCCCTCAGCTGATGAATCAGTGATTCTCCATGTTGAACACCACTTGGAGGAAGCACTGAGGGTGGCAAGGGCACAGAATGTACTCTGGGTGGGGGACTTCAATGTCCATAACCAAAAGTGGCTCGGTAGTGCCACTACTGACCGAGCTGGCCGAGTCCTAAAGGACATAGTTGCTAGATTGGGTCAGTGGCAGGTAGTGAGGGAACCAACAAGAGGGAAAAACATACTTGACCTCATCCTCACCAACCTGCCTGCTGCAGATGCACCTGTCTATAACAGAATCGGTAGAAGTGACCACCACACAGTCGTTGTGGAGATGAAGTCGCACCTTCACATTGAGGATACCCTCCATCGTGTGGTGGGCACTACCACCATGCTAAATGGGATAGATTTCGAACAGATCTAGCAACTCAAGGCTGGGCATCCATGAGGCTCTGTGGGCCATCAGCAGCAGCAGGATTGAACTTAACCACAATATATAACTTCATGGCCTGGCATATACCCCACACTACCATCAAGCCAGGGGATCAAACCTGGTTCAATGAAGAGTGCAGGAGGGCAAGCCAGGAGCAACACCAGGTATACCTAAATATGAGGCGTCAACCTGGTGAAGCTATAACACAGGACTACTTGCGTGCCAAACAGTATAAGCAGAAAGTGATAGACAGATCTAAGCTCTGCAGTCCTGCCACATCCAGTCGTGAATGGTGGTGGACAATTAAACAACTCACTGGAGGAGGAGGCTCCAAAAATATCCCTATCCTCAATGATGGGGGAGCCCAGCACATCAGTGCAAAAGACAAGGCTGAAACATTCGCAATGATCTTCAGCTAGAAGTGCCGAGTGGATGATCCATCTTGGCCTCCTTCGGGGGTCCCCAGCATCACAGATGCCAGTATTCAGCTAGTTCGATTCACTCCACGTGATATCAAGAAATGGCTGAAGGCACTGGATACTGGGAAGGCTATTGGCCCTGACAACATTCCGGCAATAGTACTGAAGACTTGTACTCCAGAACTTACCGTGCCCCTAGCCAAGCTGTTCCAGTACAGCTACAACACTGGTATCTACCCGGCTATGTGGAAAATTGCCCATTTATGTCCAGTACACAAAAAGCAGGACAAATCAAGCCCGGACAATTACTGCCCCATCATTCTACTCTCCATCATCAGTAAAGTAATATAAGTGGTCATCAACAGTGCAATCAAGTGGCACTTGCTTAGCAATAACCTGCTCACTGATGTCCAGTTTGGGTTCCGCCAGGGCCACTTAGCTCCTGACCTCGTTCCAGCCTTGGTACAAACATAGACAAAAGAACTGAACTCCCAAGGTGAGGTGAGAGTGACTGCTCTTGACATCAAGGCAGCATTTGACCGAGTGTGGCATCAAGGAGCCCTAGTGAAACTGGCGTCAATGGGAATCAGGGGGAATACTCTCCGCTGCACAAAGGAAGATGGGTGTAGTTGCTAGAGGCCAGCCATCTCAGCTCTAGGACATCGCTGCAGGAGTTCCTCAGGGTAGTGTCCTCGGCCCAACCATCTTCAGCTGCTTCATCAATGACCTTCCTTCCATCATAAGGCCAGAAGTGAGGATATCTGCTGATGATTCCACAATGTTCAGCACCATTGATGACTCCTCAAATACTGCAGTAGTCTCTGTCCAAATGCAGCAAGACCTGGACAATATCTAGGCTTGGGTTGACAAGTGGCAAGTAACATTTGTGCCACACTAGTGCCAGGCAATGACCATCTCCAACAAGAGAGAATCCAACCATTGCCCCTAGATCTTCAATGGCATTACCGTCACTGATTCCCCCATTATCAACATCCTGGGGGTTACCATTGACCAGAAACTGTACTGGACTAGCCATATAAACACTGTGGCTACAAGAACAAGTCAGAGGTTAGGAACCCTGCGATGAGTAACTCACCTCCTGACTCCCCAAAGCCTGTCCACCATTTACAAGGCACAAGTCAGGAGTGTGATGGAATACTCCCCATTGCCTGGATGAGTGCAGCTCCCACAACACTCAAGAAGCTTGACACCATCCAGGACAAAGCAGCCCTATTGATTGACACCACATCCACAAACACAAGCAGATAGATGGGAACACCACCACCTGGAAGTTCCCCTCCTAGTCACTCACCATCCTGACTTGGAAATATATTGTCATTCCTTCACTCTCGCTGGGCCAAAATCCTTGAACTCCCTTCCTAACAGCACTGTGGGTGTATCTACACCACATGGACTGCAGCGGTTCAAGAAGGCAGCTCACCACCACCTTCTCAAGGGCAGCTAGGGATGGGCAATAAACTTTGGCCCAGCCAGCGAAGCCCACATCCCATGAATGAAAAAAATCCACTACAACAGGGTGTAGACAGATTAGCTGAATGGGCAAACAAGTAGAAGATGGAATTTAATACAGAGAAGTGGGCAATGAAGACAGCATGGAAGTTTCTTATCCCTCAAGGCCCAAAGATTCCTTGAAAGCTGCCAGCACAGGTGATACCTTTCTTCTTCTGTTGCTGAAGTAATGTCAAACTGTGTCGCAGAAGAATAACACCACAGAAACGCTGATGAATCTGTGCCATTAAAGACTGAGTTTTCAACTTTTTACCCTAATTCTGAATGTCTCATTCCTTATTAGGAAATTGTCTGAATTAACCCCTTTCATTGTCTACACGTTAGGGTCATCTGGGGTCATCCCAGCTCTGTAACTGGAGTCATGTGGGGCTGAGGTAAATGTTCATCTCTTAGTTCCTTTAGGCCCCAGGAGTTACATTCCATTGTGAACAAATTACACATCCTTGTAGATATAGAGCAGTTATATCCTCTTATCAATAATACAAACTATCGTGAACAACTCATAGGCTAACATATTCCCGTGGATACTAGGGGAATTAAGAACAGATGTTAGTAGTTATTCCTAGTACAATATCAGGAAAGAATGTCTTTTTAAAATACAGGCGTTCTGTTTTACTGATATGGTTAATAGATCAAGGCATTAGCAAACCTAAATCTAATTCAAAGACATGATGGCTCTTGTTTAATGATAAGGTGTCACACTAACACAGAAGGAAAAAGCAGTAAAAACTGGGAAATAAGAATACTGGTCCAAACTGTTTTTTCCCTTCTGGGAAGATCCAGCTACTGAGTTCAAAACTTTTTCTTATTTCTTTAAGGCTGACAAAGAAATCTTGAATTGCACATAGCGTATTTAAAACAAACATGGTGTCTGTTTTGAACCAGAAAAACTGACACCTAGGGCAGAATTTTTCCCTTGATATGCGGGCTCAGCGGGGGTGGTTGGGAAGCCGACTGCTGCCCGCAATCGGGCCCGGAAGGCAATTTCACACGGGCGGGCCAATTAAGGCCTGCCCAGAATAAAAGGTGAGCGGCAGTGCTCAGCGCTACCTGTGTGGGCGGGGGAGGGAATGTGAGCTAGCCGAACGTGACCTTCACGCATGCACATGCTACATAATCTCCCTGAGGCACAGAGCTGCCTCAAGGTGATGAAATTATTTTTTTAAAAAATTAAAGATTTTATAAATTTTATGAAACATGTCCCCTCATGTGATGTGATATGTTATTAATGAAAAAATAAAGTTTTTATTTGATTTTTATTTGCTTTTGGAAACCTCATCCCACCCGTGGATGAGGTTTCCAAAAAAGTGCAAAGGCCGCTTAGTCTTTTTGCCTGCCCACCAACCGTAATGTTAGACTGGCAGTGATAAATTTCTTTTAATTAACTTTTTAATGGTCTTAATAGGCTTTTTAATTGTTGGTGGGTGCACTGCCGACTCCGGCGCGCGCCTGCTGACCGAAATATTGCATGAGTGCGTGATGATGTCAGGATGCACGCCCGGCGTCATCACCCGTCATTTTACTCTTGGTCGTGTCGGGCGCTTGACCGCCCAGCAAGCTAAAAATTTTACCTCTAGTCAGCTGCTGTGACTGCTTTCAGCCTTCTTTTAACTATTTAATGGTCATACTCAGCAGACAGAAATTCAAACTGGACTATTTAATGGCTAAGGCAAAATCCTAAAATATTACTTCAAACCGATTTAAAACTCTAAAATTTATAGTATTATCAAAATCCTAGAAGGCGTAGAGCAAATTCAAAGCCTGAATTGGTCCAAAGCCTGCATTGTGCACCTTCGGTCTGTCCGCAAGCATGACCCAGACCTCCCTGTCACTTGCCATTTCAACACTCCATCCTGCTCTCATGCCTACATGTCCGTCCTTGGCTTGCTGCATTGTTCCAGTGAAGCTCAACACAAACTGAAGGAACAGCACCTTATCTTCCGACTAGGCACTTTACAGCCTTCCAGACTGAATATTGAGTTCAATAACTTTAGATCATGAACTCTCTCCTCCATCTCCACCTGCTTTCCGATCCCCCTTTTTTCCAATAATTTATATAGATTTCTCTTTTCCCACCTATTTCCATTATTTTTAAATACATTTCCATCCATTGTTTTATCTCTGCCTTTTAGCCTATTTCGATCCCTTCCTTTCACCCCACTCCCGCTAGGGCTATCTGTACCTTGCTCATCCTGCTTACTACCCTTAATGTCACCTATTATCACATTCCTTAGATAATATCACCACCTTCAACACCTCTTTGTCCTTTAGTCTGTGACATCTTTTGGTTATCTCCACCTATCACTGGCTCTCTATCCAGCTCTACCTGTCCCACCCCTCCTTAAACCAGCTTATATTTCATCTCTTTTCTATTTTTCCTTAGTTCTGTTGAACAGTCATATGGACTCAAAACATTAACTGTGTTCCTCTCCGCAGATGCTGTCAGACCTGCTGAGTTTTTCCAGGTTTTTCTGTTTTTGTTCTGCGTTGATTCTTGCCAGGTGTAAAATGAAACTTTGGAGGGAGTTGCACACTGCATCACCCTAAATTAGCCTGGACTCTGAATTTATATTACTCATTCTTAGCAATGATCCAAAATGTAACTGCTTTGCATCAACACTAGTGTAAATGCAGCATTTCTCCATTTTGTTTATATTTTTAAACAGAAAGTAGCTGTGGATTAATAATTTCTTGATGGATTAGATGAAATAAGATATAAATTTAACACAATGAACCATGATAGTACTGTTCTTTTAAAGCATGAAAGAATAAGCCAACACAAACAATTCTGTATGTGCATGACTCGGTTAACCGCTAAAGATTGATATAATAAGCCCAGCACATTGTACTTTGATAATACAGGAAGATTAAATGCATATGCAAGCCCCACTGCATTTCTGAAACAAGATTTTATTTGAAGATTGTTGTAAATTTGCTCAGGTTTCCAATGTACACCCTGGGGGCAGGTAGTTGAGGATAGCTTGAATGTAAATGCAAAAAAAATCCCTGGCAAACTAATAACTGTAGAATCTTTCAGAACCATTAGAGGCAATTTAAGAAATTAACTAACTTTGTGTTTTGTTTTTGTCCAGGAGACTGGTGCTATGACGTCCAGGGTACCAGCTGTGGTAAGGAGTTAAAGACTGTATTTGGTGGTAGTCTGCATGCAGGTGTACTATATTATATTGTCTAGTACAGTGTCTTTTCTATCACAAATATGTTAAATGTTCATGCGCTAACACATCATACAGCAATTTTCCAATTATTATTATTCACATTAAAAAAGGAAAAATATTGTAAGGAAAATAAAGACAACAGCCTCGCAAAAAGTAAAAGAAAGACAGTCAAGGTTTGAACTGTACATGATGCTAGTTTAAATCACAATAGTCACTCATCCTGCTGCTATTGTTTACTTAGTTGTGTCATTACTTTTAGTATCACATTTGACACATTTCAAGATAGAAATCAACAGGAGATGGCAGTTATTTCATCCCCCACAGAGGTTTTAAGTATATGATGAGCATCTAGCTGCTTAGCAGTTCCCATTGTCTTGATAGAACTACAGCTGATCAAAGTCCAGCACTTTGTATGCCTTCCTTGCAAGACAGTCCCTGTTTGAAGTGGCCCTTGACATCCCCCAGGTGTGAAATTCCATGCAACAGGTCTGTACTGCAATTCATATAGAAACTTTTCAGAAAAGTGATCAACTTCTACAGTATCAGACATCAGGTGACTCGTGGCAGCCATTTTTGATCAGTGTCTTTTCTTGTATTTTTTTAAATAGGTCTTCTTTAAACAGTTCAATATGTCTGTGGTTAGCTGATGAAGTTGTAGGTAGCTCTCACTCAATCATCTTTTCCTGTCATCATGACATACCACACTCTAAATTCAAGACTCCAATATATTTCTGTTGAAAGTCCCAAGCTCCTCCTGGCTTTAACTGGATCTCTTCTCCCCACCCCATCAGGGTGAGTCTTTCAGTGTCCTTTTACAAGAAAGTCCCTTTACCCAATCTTCTGAGCATATTCAAATGGACTTCTGGTAGCAGAGCATTCTCTGGTGACTCTTTGGTCTTTTACTTTCCACAAACTTTGTTTCTTTGAACAGGGGATTCATCCTTACCAACAATTTTCTTAGTGGTTAACCTGAAAATAGTCCTTTTCCCCTGCCTTGCGTAGCAGCAACTGTTGTTAAGTCTGGGCAGCAAGAAGGCTTTTGTGTCAAGATGTTAAAAAATGCACCTTACTTTCAATATGTTTTGATTTGAGTTTCTGACTCCATAACAAGCAGGTCACTTGGGTTTGGCTCTGGACAGATTTTGTAGGTCACCCCGCCCCCCTACCCTTGCCAAACCACTCCAGTTTACTTTGAGTTAGAGGAGACGGTTTAAGCAGAACCATCTTATAAAGTCCAGCACTTGTAATAGGATATACATCAAAGTCATTTCCAGTCCAGTGTCTTGTGGTCTGCTGGCAGTGATGAATTTTTAAAAAATCATCAAATAATATATACTTTTGCACATTTTTACCTAATTTATTAAAGTGAAAACGATGTATTTCAGTTTGGAATTAAATTTTCCAACACCATAAGTACTGGGATGACCAGTCATTTTGTTCTGATCAATAGAAATGTAAATGAGATGGAGACTATTTTGCACCGACACATCTGTGTAAATGCCAGTTCCGTTGCTGGCTCCAGCTGTCTACTCAAGTCCCATTTTCCTGTTCTTTTCTCAAATCCTTTAATATTTTTCTTCAAATATTTGGCAAACACCTTAAAATTGTGAAGCCTGGCCAACGATAACAAAATCAATTCCTGTAATAGGCGTTGCTTTATTAAATTTGTTTTATTTTTGGATTATGAATAAAGTGTCCCAAAGCACTTTACAGTGATTTAAATATTTGTTTGAAAGTGTAATCATTGTTGTTTAGTTGGCAAATGCACATCAGTGTCCTACAAACAGCAATGAAGTAAATAACCAATTAATTTGTTTTGCTTGAGGGATAAATGTTAACCCAGACTCCATGCTCCTCCTCAAATATTGTATTGGGATCTTTTACAATCACTTGAGCAGGCAGTTGGGTCCGTAGTTTAATGTCTCATCAAAAGACGACACCTCTGACTATGCAGCCATCCCTCAGTGTTGCACTGAGGTGTCAATCTAGGTTAGGCAGTCAAATTTTGAGGTAGGACTTGAACCTACAAATGCTTTATGTAGTGATGATAGTGGTTTCCGTGGCCATGCTAATATTGAATGCTTTGGTATAGAAATACACAAATAATTGATTTGTATCATCCTTTCTAGGACCCAGCACATGGAAGAATGGTTATCCAGCATGTGGAATGACGAAGCAGTCCCCCATCAACATTGCCACCAAAATGCTCAAATTGATAGGAGATTGGTTCCCGTTATCTTTGAGGCCTGTGACCATCCTGATACAGCTGATAAGTGGACTGTAGCAAACCATGGTCACTTAAGTAAGTTCTGAAAATTCAGTCCATTCGACTGAAAGAATTTACTTTGGCACAGTTGAGGACAAGGTAGTAGGGTAGTTGGAAAGAGTGGATAAAGAAGCAGTACTTAAAAAGCTGGCAGTGCTCAGAGTGGGAAAGGTGCCCAGTCTGGATGGAATGCCTCCTAGGTTGCTGAAGGAAGTAAGAGTGGAGATTGTGGAGGCCTCTGGCCACACTTTTTCTGCTTAGAGGAAGTGATATCTGAGAACAGGAGGATTACAAATCTTACACCCTGTCTGCAAAGGAGAGATGGATAACCCTGGCAATTACAGATCTGGCAGCCTAATGGTGGCAGAGGAGAAGCTTTTAGTGATATTAATCTGGGGAAAAGTTTAATTGGCACTTGAAAAAATATAGGCTAATGAATAAAGGGTTGCATGATTTGTTAAAGGCAAATTGTGTTTGGTTAACTTGATTAAGTTCTTTGATGAAATAACGAACATGGTTGAAGAGAATAGTGTGATTGATGTTGTACACATGAACTTTCAAAACCTCTCAAAACAAAACTTTCAAACTTTCTAAAGGTATTTGATAAAGTTGCACATAATAGACCAGTTAGCAAAATTGAAGCCCTTGAAGGGGCAGTCGGTGTCTGCATGGCTATGAAATAGCTGAAGGGACAGAAGGAGACTGTAGTGGTGAATAATTGTTTTTCAGATTGGAGTGAAGTGCGTTGTGGTGTCTCCTAGGGTTCGATGTTGTGACCACTGCTCTTTTTGATCTATATTAATGAATGGAATAACGTATAATGTCAAACTTTGCAGATGACGTGAAGCTTAGAAATGAAGTATACAGGCTTCAGGAAGGCATTGACTGGTGGAATGGGCAGAGACATGGCAGATGAAGTTTAACACAGAGAAACATGAAGAGATTAATTTTGGTAAGTAGAATGAGAAGAGGCAGTATAAGCTAAATGGTAAGGTGTCAGCTGCAGCTCTGTTGGTACACTCTTGCCCCTGATCCAGAAGGCTGCAGGTTTAATTCCTACTCTAGGGCCAGGATTTTTTCCTCATCGGCCGGGGGCAAGCGAGACCGGTTGGGAAGCTGACTGCTGCTCATGATCAGGGCCTGACTGCAATTTCATACTGGTAGGACAATGAAGGCCTGCCCAGTGTGAAACGTGCACTGCAGTGCTCAGCGCTGTCTGTGCGTGGTGGGAGGAGGGTGAGTGTGCAAATTTGGGCATGCGCATGGGGAGCACAGGAAAAGCTAAGGCACAGAGCTGCCTCAGGGAGATGAAGATTTTGCAAAATATAAAAGAAAGAGTTTTAAAATGTTAACATGTCCCCTCATGTGACTCTGTCATATGAGCAGGGACACATTAGAAATTAGTTTGAAATTCTTATATTTTTTTTAATGACGAATCGAAACCTCTTCCCACCCGTGGATTAAGTTTTGCAAAAAATCCAAAGGTCGCTTGGCCTTTTTGCCTGCTTGCCAACTGTAAGGTTGGACGGGCAGTGAAAAATTTAATTCAATTGGACTGTTAATGGCCTTAATAGGCCTGTCAATTGTTGGTGGATGCGCTGCGGATTGCGCGCGCGCCTGCTGACTGAAATATCACGCAAGTGCGTGATGACGTCGGGATGCTTGCCTGACATCATCGCAAGTCATTTTACGCTCTTTCGGGTTGGGCGTGCACTCACCCGATGAGCAGAAAATTCCGCCCTAGGACTTAAGTTCAAAAATCAAGGCTGATACTCCAGTGCAGTGCTGAAGGTATGCTTTGCTGTCAGAGGTGCTGCCTTTTGAATGAGGTGTTAAACTAAGGCCGCATCTGCCCCCTTAGGTGGAAGTAAAAGAGCCCATGGCACTATTTCGAAGAAAAGCAGGGGAGTTATCCCTTTCATCCTGGCCAATATTTATTCCTCAATCAACATCACCAAAGAGATTATCTGGTCATTATCATGTTGTTGTTTGTAGGAGCTTGCTGTCTGTAAATTGGCTCCTATATTATATCAATGACTACATTTCAAAAGCTGTAAAGTGCTTTGAGACATCTGGTGGATATGAAAAGCACTATGGATGCAAGTTTCTTTTTAAGCTGAGTAGCATTTCAGACAGTGATCACAGGCACAATGGGCTGAATGGTTTCCTTCTGTGCCACATCAGTTCCCAGCCTTGGTTGCCCTATAGCCATGTCTCCGTAATGGCAATTAAATCAAATCTGTTTACTTCTATTTGTGCTTTCAAATCATCTTGTTGCAAATTCTGATAGAGTGCCCTTAACTTTGCCTTTTTAATATTATTCTGTATTTTAATCCTGTTTGTTGCTTGCCTTTGCTACGTCCACCTTCTAATTTCACTTACTACTTTTCTACTTTCTGTTACTAGTTTTGCTTCTCCACAATCTGAGATTCCTCTCAGGTTCCCACCCCTGCCAAGTTGGTTTAAACCCTCCCCAACAGCACTAGCAAATCTCCCTGCTAGGATGTTAGTCCCGGTCCTGCTAGGATGCAATCCGTCCAATTTATACAGGTACCACCTACCCCAGAACTGGTCCCAATGCCTCAGAAATCTAATGTCTTCCCTCCTACATAATTTCTCCAGCTAGGTGTTCATTCATTCAATCCTCCTATTCCAATGCTAACTAGCACAAGGCACTGCGAGTAATCCTGAGATTACTGCTTTTGAGGTCCTGCATTTTAATTTCTTTCCTAACTCCTTAAAATCTGCTTCCAGGACTCCATCGCTCTTCCTACCTATGTTGTTGGTACCAATGTGGACCATGACCTCTGGCAGTTCACCCTCCCCTAGAAGAATGTCCTGCAGCAGCTCTGTGACACCCTTGACACTGGCACCTGAGAGACAATATGCCACCATGGAGTCATGTTTACAGCTGCGGAAATGCTTGTCTGTTCCCCTAATTAATGAATCCCTCATCACTATTGCTCTTCTTGCTCCCCGCCTGTGCAGCTGAGCCACTTGTGGTGCCATGGACTTGGCTCTTGCACTCCTCAGAGGAACCATTGCCCTCACCAGTATCCAAAACAGAAAATTGGTTACCAAGCAAGATCAACTCAGGGGACCCCTGCACTGCCTGCCTTGTCCTCTTGGACTGCCTGGCAGTCATCCATTCCCTCTCTGCCTTCACGCTCCTAACCTGCGGTGTGGCCACTTCCCTAAACATGCTATCCACGTAGCTCGCAGCCTCACAGATGCACCACAGGGACTCTAACCGCCGCTCGAGTTCCGAAACCCGGGGCTCAAGTTTCTGCAGCTGGTGATGCAGATGTGCTTGTCTCGGACACATGGTGCATCCACAACTTCACACATTCGAAAGGATGCACATTCCACTCAGCCAAGCTGCCCTGCCATTACTTTACAAACTATTTATTACAAGTAGAATAAGTGGAATATCTTACCATTTACTCACTAATCAGCTTCTTCCTCTCTGCCGAAGTATGTAGCTGTGTGGATGTTATATATTTTTTAAAAATATATTTTACTGTAACTAAGAAAAACAATTTACAGACTGGTCATTATAGAGATATATATTTAAATTATGAAAATATAAAAAACGCATAAAATATATATTTAAATTTTAAAAAATTTTTACTCCTGGTTTTTGAACTTTTCCAAAGGTGAAAACATCTTCTTTATGTATACTGGGACATTAAAACAAATTATGTTCTTTTTCATTTACTTCAAACACTTTTGCTCATTAATTATAAAAATATTGGAAATTGGAGGAATAGCTTTTTGTCTGGGGCAGATAGAGATAGGTGGCCATGTGCTGAAATCTTCAGCAACACGCCCAATCAAAGTTAGCAACCCTATCTTAAAAACATAGACAGGTTTAGCAAAGTTTGAGGCTTGTCAGTTGTAAACCTTTGTTGACTTATTTCCCTTTTTCTTTTGCATCTTGCTTATAGTTCAGGTGACATTAAAAGAAGACATTAGAATTAATTCCAAATGCATGAAGGCAGATAATTTCCATTATCATTGGGGAACAAAGCCTAATCCTGGTTCACGGAATACAATAGATGGGGAACAGTACCCCATGGAGGTAAGATGGAGAGTCACAAGGGGCTCGAAGCATTTCTCTCCCAACAGATGCTGCCAGATCTGCTGGGTTTTTCCAGCATTTTCTGTTTTTATTTCAGATTTCCCTAAGTACCACTGGAAAGTATTTTGCTTTCATCAAAGGTAAGATGAACACTCCTTCAACTTAAATGAATGTCAAGAAAATAAAACCGGGTTGTAATTCAGTTTAGAAGAACTAGGATATATGCTTTTTTTATTTTTGAAAATAGTTTCTCTCCCCTGCTCTATTTTTCCTCTCTTCTCTTGAAAATGATGGTGCTTAGGGTAAAATGATTTGCTGCTGGTGTTGGAATTGGATTGCCACCAGGAGAATGTGCAAAATTATGAGGATAAGGCAGGGGAGGGGACTAGGTGGAATGCTCTTTCAGAGAGCCAGTGCAGACTTAATGGGCCAAATGGCCTCTTTCTGCACTGTAAAGGTACTGTGATACTGTGAATCATTATTACAGCCTTTGGTTGGCCAGTAACATTTACTCCGGAATATTTCGAGTGAGCAGCTGTAGTGTACACTTGATGTCACTCTGTTGTTATCCCGAATATCTGCTTCCTATTCAGATTGTTAGGCTGGAAAGTCATTGAAATTGTATCTTCAAAGCCACATTTGAAACAGCACCTCATTTTGTTATGTTCTGATTCCATACTTTAAGTGAAGTTCATGTTCACCGAGCCAAATTAGTTCAAGTGAGAGAATTGATACTTGGGCAGTACAGAATTTTTCCTAACTTCATTCAGAGAGAAGGAGTGGCCTCCTCTCCAATAGAGTTGTCCTCTATGTTGACTGCTTAGTAATCCATCCTGGATCATTGTATGCAGCCCAAGGTGTTCCCAAATCTTAACATTAGGTTACACCAACAATGGCCCCACCATGTGATGTACTATAAATTTAAATACACAAAGATTTTGGTGCCATCCTGCTGTAAGCTGATTATAACTATAATGACTATGCAGTATTCTGTGCAATTTGTAACTATCATGAATCTGTCTTCTGCAGTTGCATATTGTCCACTAGAATGAAAATTACAATTCCTTTTGCAGATGCTCTAAAACATTCTGATGGTCTGGCAGTGCTCAGATTCCTGTTTGTGGTGAGTAACGTACCTCAGTATTTACACTACCACTGGCAGGGCTCACTTCAGCAAGTTGTGACAGAAGACAACAGCCCAAATATTTTCACAGAAGCTGCACTGTGGAATTAACTTTAACATTCAAAAAATAGTTTCAAATACAGCACAATAGATGTCTGATAATAGTATTGCATCTATTATTCATCAAATATAGTACTCTAAACGTTTGTGAATATTTTGGTGTGGCTGAGCGAACAGTTAAACTGATAATGGAGGTGTTAGTCTGTACCTACTCCTCCTCTAAAGGCAGCGGAACACAATGGGGGATGCTCCACAAGGCACTAGCATCACACTGAGATTCTCTCAAGAGGTCATTCCTCATGTCTGTGTGTAGGGGCTAGATTTTTCATCTAGAGGAGAGGAATATTAATATTGTTGAGCACGTCGGCCAGCCGGCCAGCCTGCCTGCCAGCCTGCCTGCCTGTGCAGGCAGAAACCTACTTCCCTCACCATTCCCAGCTTGGCTCTTACATATCTCTTTATTTTTTTGTAGGAATCACCTGCAGAGAATGTAAAATCAGCCACCTGATCAATGCTCTGAAAGCAATTGGATGAAATGGTAAATACTAATAACATTTTAAAAAAACCTTCCAACTATCCCTCTTTCTGATTATATCTCCTATCCCCTCAAATTAGCTTTCATTTTCTCCTCTAAATCTCTCCAACATTCCAATCATTTCTGGTAGTGATTTTCATTCTATTGCCAACTCTAAAAATCCCTTTAATTTCCCATATTGTTACCTCCAATTATCTCTCTAGCTCCATCTGTCTGTCTGTCTCTTTCTCTCTACTCTCTTTGGAAATTTCCTGCTTGCATTTTAACCCAATTATTGCTTATACTTTTAAGATGAGGAACTTGCTCTGTGGTGATAGCTCATCTTCAATTACCCCAGTGGAGAGGAACTAAGATAACATTAGACTGAGGATCAAACTTCAGATCTTCTGGTGCTCCACAATCACTTTATCAAAGGTTAAAAGCAAAGTACTGCGGATGCTGGAAATCTGAAACAAAAACAAAAATAGCTGGAAAAACTCAGCAGGTCTGACAGCAGCTGCGGAGAGGAACACAGTTAATGTTTCGAGTCCGTATGACTCTTCATCAGAGTCCCGTGAAGAGTCATCCGGACTCGAAACGTTAACTGTGTTCCTCTCCGCAGCTGCTGTCAGACTGCTGAGTTTTTCCAGCTTTTTTTGACTTTATCAAAGGAGCTGTACACGGTTCTTTGAGGAAGCATTGAAATTTCACATAATTGCCTGTTTTAATGATAAGAGCATATTTCAAAGGAAATGTGAAATACTGTGATGCTGCAAATCTGAAATAAAAACAGAAAATGCTGGAAACAGGCATGAGGAGCGTACAAGGTTACAGAAAACCAGAGGCGATGTGAGACTTAAGCACAGGCAGAATGACGTGACTGGCTTACTTCGGTGTGTAAATTTCTATGCTTCTATGATACAGTAGGTCAGGCAGCAACTGTGGAGAGAGAAACAGAGCTAATGTTTCAGATTGGTCAGTTGTTTTCTGATGAAAGGTTATGGACCTGCAACTGTTTCTCTCTACACACACGCTGCCTGATCCACTGAGTATTTCCAGCATTTTGTGTTTTTTCCCAGTATTTTCTAACCTGCATTGTCAAATTGAAGCCTCTTAGAACCATAGAAAAATTACGGCGCAGAAAGAGGCCATTCAGCCCTTCATGTCTGTGCCAGCCAGAAAAAGATGTAAAAGAAACTAGCTGCTCATTTTAATCACACTTTCCAGCACCTGGTCAGTAGCCTTGCAGGTTACAGCGCTTCAGATGCAGACCCCAAGTACCTTTTAAATGAGTTGAGAGTTTCAGCCTCTAACCACCGAATTAGGCAGTGAATTCCAGATGCCCACCACCCTCTGGGTGAAAAAGCTTTTCCTCATTTCCTCTTTAATCCTTCTACCAATCACCTTAAATCTATGCCCCCTGGTAGTTGACCCTTCAGCTAGGGGAAACAAGTCTTTCCTGTCCAGCCCATTTAGGCCCCTCTTAATTTTGTACACCTCAATTAGGTCACCCCTCAGCTTACTATGTTCTAAGGAAAACAACCCTAGCCTATCCAATCTTTCCTCAAATCTACAGTTTTCAAGCCCTGGCAGCATTCTTGTAAATATCCTCTGTTCTCTCTCCAGAGCAATTATGTCCTTCCTGTAATGTGGTGACCAGAAGTGTACACAAAATTCCAGCTCTGGTCTAACCAGCATTTTATACAGTTCCAGCATTACACCCCTGTTTTTGTATTCAATACCTCACCCAATAAAAGAAAGCATTCCATATGCTTTCTTGATTACCTTATCCACCTGTCCTGCCACTTTCAGGGACCTGTGGATATGCATTCCAGGGTCAATCACTTACTCAGCCTCTCTCAATATTTTCCTGCTTGAGTATTCCCTTGCTTTGTTTGCCATCCCCAAATGTGTTACCTCATACTTTTCCAGATTGATTTCTATTTGCCACTTTTCTGCCCACTCAACCAAACCATTGATATAATTCTGGAGACAACAGCTATCCCCTTCACCATCAACTACATGGCCAATTTTTGTGTCATCTGCAAATTTCCCAATCATACCTCCAATATTATATCCAAATCATTAATCTATACAACAAACATCAAGGGCCCTAACACTGAACCCTGTGGAACACCACTGGAAGCCGTTTTGCATCTGCAAAAACATCCATTGACCATTACCTTTTCCTTCCTGTCACTGAGCCAATTTTGGATCCAACTCTCACCTTCCCCTGTATCCCATGAGATCTCATGTATCTGACGAGTCTGCCATGTGGGACCTTGTCAAATGCCTTACTGAAATCCATGTAGACAAGATCAACTACACTACCCTCATCAATCCTCCTTGTTACTTCCTCAAAAAATTCTATTAAGTTAGTAAGACATGATCTTCCCCTAACAAAGCCATGCTGACTGTCCCTGATCAACCCGCGCCTTTCTAAGTGACAGTTTATCCTGTCTCTCAGAATTGTTTCCAATAATTTGCCCACCACCGAAGTCAGGCTGACTGGTCTATAATTTTCTGGCCTATCCCTTGCACCATTTTCAAATAATAGTACAACATTTTCAGATCTCCAATCCTCTGGTACCTCGTCTGTATCCAGTGAGGATTGGAAAATGATCCTCAGAGCATCCACTATTCCCTCCCTCACTTCCTTTAACAGCCTGAGATACAATCTATCCGGCCCTATTCAAGGATGCCAGTCCCTCCAGTACTTCCTCTCTCTCTATGCTTATTTCACACTCCTCCTCATTAACTAGAATGTCTGCATCATCCCTCTCCTTAGTGAAGACAGAGACAAAGTACTCATTGAGAACCCTGCCCACATCTTCTGCATCAACCCACAGGTTACCATGTACATCTCTGATAGGCCTTACTCTTTTCTTAGTTATTCTCTTGCTCTTAATGCACTGGTAAAACATCTTTGGGTTTTCTTTGATTTTACCTGCCAATTTTATTTTGTATCCTCTCTTTGCTTTCCTAATTTCCATTTTTACTTCGCCCCTGTACTTTCAATACTCCTCTAAGCTTTTTATAGTGTTAAGTTTTTTTTGACTGTCATAAGCTTTCTTTTTCTGCTTTACCTTGGCCTGTATGCTTCTGGATAACCAGGGGGCTCTCGATTTGGCAGTACCACCCTTTTTTTGTGGGGACACGTCTACACAGTGCCCGTAGAATCTTGCTTTTGAATGCCTCCCACTGATTGACACTGTTTTTCCTTCTAATAGCGGTATCCAGTCCACTCTCGCCAGCTCACCTCTGAGCCTCGAAATATTTGTTTTCCCACAATTTAGAACTTCCACTCCTGTTCTATCTTTGTCCTTTTCCATAATGATACTAAATCTAGCTGTATCATGATCAAATCTCCAAAATGATTCCCTACTGCTACCTCATCCACTTGCCCAGCTTCATTTCCTAAGATCAAATCTAGAATTGCACCCTGTCTCATTGGGCTTGTTACGTGATGGCTAAAAAAGTTCTCTTGAATGCAGTTCAATAATTTTGCGCCTATTGTGCCCTTCACAATATTCGTATCCCAATTGATATTCAGGTAGTTGAAGTCCCCAACTATTACTGCCCTATTGTTTTTGTACTCAGAAATCTGCCTACATGTTTGCTCTTCTAACTCTCTTCCACTATTTGGGGGTCTATAGTACACTCCGAGCAGTGTGGCTGCCCCTTTTTTTATTTCTGAGCTCAACCCATATGGCCTGATTTGATGCCTCATTTAGTATATCATCCCTCCTCACAGCTGTAATTGATTCTTTAACCAATAATGCTACACCTCCACCTTTTTTATCCCTCTCCCTATCCTGTCTGAAAACTCTATATCAAGGGATGTTGAGCTGCCATTTTTGCCCCTCCTTAAGCCAAGTTTCCATTATAGCAATGATATCATGTTGCCATGTGTCTATCTTTGCCCTCAACTCATCGGCTTTATTTGTTATACTCCTTGCATTTACATATACACCTTTTAACACTGCCAAATTCCTGTGCTGTACACTTTTAAACCTGTGCTTCTTCTGTCTTTCAGAGTCACCCACTAATTCACGATCTCCCGTTCCCTGCTCTGACTTTACCCTCAGGTTCCCATCCTCCTGCCGATCTAGTTTAAATCCCACCTCAACAGCACTAGCAAATCTCCCCACGAGGATATTCATCCTGGTCCTGTTCAGATGTAGACTGTCCAGCTTGTACAGGATCCACCTTCCCCTGAATTAGCCCCAATGCCTCTGAAATCTGAAGCCCTCCCTCCTACACCGGCTTTCCAGCTACCTGTTTAATCGCTCAATTCTCTTGTTTCTAGACTCACTTGCATGTAGGACTGGGAGTAATCCTGAGATTACTGCTTTGGAGGTCCTACTTTTCAATCTCCTTCCTAGTTCCCTAAAGTCTGCTTTCAGGACCTCATCCCATTTCCTACCTAAGTCATTGGTAGCAACTTGGACCATGACCTCTGGCTGATCACCTTTCCCCAGAAAGAATTCCCTGCAGCTGCTCCTTGACATCCTTGACCCTGGCAACATACCATCCTGGAGTCATGTCTATGGCCACAGAAATGCCTGCCTGTTCCCCTAACTAATGTTCCCCTATTACAATAGTTATTCCTTTCTTCTTTCTCCCCTCCATCACAGATGAGCTGCTCGTGATGCTACAAACTTAGCTCTGACTGCACTCCTCTGAGGAATCAATGCCTTCAACAGCTTCCAAAACAGAAAACCGACTTGTGAGCAGGACCCCAAGGGACTTCTACACTACCTGCCTAGTTTTCTTGGGCTGCCTGGCGGTCACCTATTCCCTTTCTACCTCCAGGCTCCTAAGCTGCTCTCTGAATATGCTATCCATGTAGCTCTGAGCCTCGCAGATGCACCATAATGACTCCAGATGCCACTTGAGCTCTGAAATCTGGAGCTCAAGGTTCTGCACCTGGTGACACTTCCTGCACGTGTGGTCGTCCAGGACAAAAATTCATTCCAGTTATCAACAGTCACAGATTGCAACTCTTTTGAGTACAAACACAGTTCTTGGTTTCTAGGAGTGGGACATGAACCCACAACCTTCTGATTCAAAGGCGAGGGTGCTATGGACTGAGCCACAGCTGACGTGTGGTCGTCCAGGACATCGGGAACATCCATGACTTCCCACATATTACAGGACATGCATTCCACACGACCGAGCCATCCTGCCATGGCTTCAAGTTACTTCTTTTATGTTTACTTTATTTTACTTTGGTTTACTTCTATTAACTTTATATTACTTGGCCCTACTTAATAAACCTTACCATAAGTGCAGTTCCTACTTTATTTAAATCTTAGGAATAGGATAAACCTTAAACACTTACTAGATACTCACCAGATACTTACCAAACAGCTAGTTTCTTCTCCAACCAATCAAATTGCTTCTTTCCCGTGATGTCACAATTTGTTTCTTTTTTACTCTCCTTTCGAAATCAGCACGGGCTAGTTCCGAACAGCTGACAATTTCACCTCTCTGACAGCTCTTCACTGGCTTCTCATTTATCCACGCTTAATTTATTTTCTTCCATTCCTCTCCTTGTTTTGTCTTTTCTTACGACCCCTTCATGCTCTAATTTTTCAAGATTATTCAATCTCACCAAACTTTTCACCCAAAAAATTTTTTCACCCAGTCTACGCCTTTGCCTCTGAGACAGTCTGACAGTCGGCTGATTTAATAAAATACAACAGTCAGCACCTCCAGGAGAATAGGGGAGAACAATGCAGGGAAAATAATTGTTCCATTAAAATGAATAATTTGTGTTTTGCTCTTTCTCCCTTTGCTCTTGATTTGATCTGCTGATAAGCAACGTGATGCAGCAAAAGATTCCAAGTGTTGGAACCTGCTGCAGTTCTCGTTGCTGAACTCAAATTGTATGATTTTGGCTTGATATTGTATAACCAGGAGAGCTAAGTTACTGAGAAAGCATATTATTTTCAAAAACACATTCCCTGCCTGTTACTTGGAATCCTATAACCCTGGTCTAGTAACACTACTGTAATTTTTTTGTATTCATTTATGGAATGTGGGCATTGCTGGCTGGGCCAGCATTTATTGCCCATTCCTAATTGCCCTTGAGAAGGTAGTGGTGAGCTGCCTTCTAGAACCTGCAGTCCCTGTGGTGTAATTACATCCACAGTGCTGTTAGGGAGGGAGTTCCAGGATTTTGACCGAGTGACAGTGAAGGGATGACAATATATTTCCAAGTCAGGATGGTGAGTGGCTTGGAGGGAAATTTCCAGGTGGTGGTGTTCCAATGTATGTGCTGTCCTTGTCCTTCCAGATGGTAGCAGTTGTGGGTTTGGAAGGTGCTGCCTATAATGACTCCCTCTTTCAGTCACTTGCTGCAAAGCTGTAGGCCCTGATATTTACTTGGGCAGGACTTATGAGTAGAAGAAAGAAGTTTTGGCTGGGAAACCTGGAGTCATGTGGTGGAACTTTAATGGATAATATGTGTCCTTTCTTTAAAGCAGACTTCCTAGCTGGAGGCCAGCCTGACTGATAACACTGGCTCCCTGTTAGGCGGGGAACAGAGGGGAGTGGAGTCTGATCCCGCAGGGACTGCAGCGATTCAAGGAGACATCTCACCACCACCTTCTGAAGGGCAATTAGGGATGGGCAATAAATGCTGGCCCAGCCAGTGTACCCACATCCTGTAAATGCATAAAGAAAGAACTCCTAGTCAAGAAAGGAGTGAGAGAGAAAACAGGGAGCTACAGGCCAGTTAGCTTGATATCAGTCATCTGAAAAATGCTGAAATCTATTATTAAGGAAGTATTTAACAATTCACTTAATATATCATAGCATGATCAGACAGAGTCAATATTTTGTGAAAGAGAAATTGTTTGACAAATTTATCAGGGCATACTGAGGATGTAACTAGTAGGTTAGATAGTTCATAGGAATTCTCAGCTTTTAGTGAAAAGCAGTTCCATTGAGGGGAATAGTCATGTGAACAAGTATTTGGGAGAAATGTGCAAATCATTAAACTACATGTGATTTATTTCAATCGAACACTCATTCACCTGGACTTTCAACTTCAGCAGGAATGTGAAGTGGACATCAGATTGGCATACCTTTATACAAATTGCTCAATTTTCTCTGCTATTCAAATGTTTTATGTTCATCCAATGCAGAACAGTCTATTTTTCACCATTGCTGAAAGCCGTGGCAGCAAATCTCTCCGAATCTATAAGTTGCTAAATTGGATGTTTTAGCCACTTTTTTGGATGGGCCCAGGTCTTTTTGCAGGCTATAATGTCCATTTCTTATCCATCTAATATTGTTTTTACGCCGTGAGTTTGAGCTTAAACATGGGAACATAAGAACATAGGAAATAAGAGCAGGAGTGGGCCATTCGGCTCAGTGAGCCTGCTCCACCATTCAAATGGATCATGGATGATGATCTACCTCTATACCATTTCTCCCCACTCTCCCCATCTCCCTTGATGTCATTAGTATCCAGAAATCTATTGATTTCTGTCTTGAACATGCTCAGTGATTGAACTTCCACAGCCCTGTGTGGCATAGAATTCCAAAAGTTCACCACCAACTGAGTGAAAAAATTCCTCCTCATTCCAGTTGTAAATGGCCAGCCCCTTGTTCTGAGACTGTGTCCCCTGGTTCTAGACTCACCAGCCAGGGGAAACATCCTATCCACATCTACCCTATCAGGCCCTGTAAGAAACCATGGAACAATAAACTGTTTGCTGCATTCATTATGTTTACGGAAAAGATTCTGCAGAATTGATATGTTAGATAAAAATTATTGCCAGCTGGAAACTTAACGTATTTTATTTTGTTTCAGCTCAACGCATTTTCTAAAACTCTTTTCTTCAGTGATTCAAAACCCATGGCTTTAAACTTCAGGCCCGTTCAAAAACTAAATGGTTGTACAGTCTATGGGGAGAATGTTCCCCCTGTTGGGGGTGTTGTGCGGGGGCGGGCGCAGACCCAATCGACGCCCCCGATCGGGTCTGCACCACCATTTTACATGGACCAATTAAGGCCCGCCCAGCGTGACATGCGCCCAGAAGCGCTGAGTGCTCCCTGTGCGGGCAGGGAGAGGGTTCCCTGAGTCAGGGCCTGCACTCTTTCACACATGCGTGCAGAAGAGCACAGAAATCTCTGAGGCACAGAGGTGTCACAAAGGTGACAGTGTCACATGAGCTGGGACATGTCAATTAATTTTTATAAAAATTTTTATTCAATTTACAAACACTTCATGAAACCTCATCCCACCCGTGGATGAGGTTCCATGCAAAATGCGAAGGCCGCCTGTGCTCTTTCCCTGGCCGCCAACCTTAAGGCTGGACGGGCAGCTCAGTTTATTAGTTTAATTGATATTTAAATGGCCTTAATAGGCCTCTGACAGTTCAGCAGGCGGCTGCGCATCCGCTGAACTGAAAATCTAAATGACGCGCAGTGACGTCAGGATGCCCGCCCGATGTCGCCACGCGTCATTTTACGTGTCGGCGATCGGGCCCCGCCCCCGCTTGCTGACCCGAAAATTCTGGCCTAGTTTCAGATTCAGCTGTCAGATCTCTCAGTGCTGCAGGACTATCAGTGGTACTTGCTGTCTGGACATCTATATTATTCAACTGAGCAACCTGCAGATCCCAACATTATCACAAGCAAAGTAGATTTTCTTCTCCTGTCCAACAGATTTAAAAGGGAAACCACAATAATATTAATATCTCAATCCGCACTGACTAACAGTAACAAACATTTTGCTTCTCATTAGGGAAGTCCTGAAGTGAAAAGGGAATAAAATAAAGTCTGTCCTGTCTTCACTTTAATCCACTAGCACAGTAGATAAATGGTGCTCATGTACTAGTTTGTTATTTTAGTTCCTATGTGCAATAGTACAGTGGAAGGTGTTTAAAGAGGAAATCTCATTAGTACATGTTTTGCTTCAATCAAGGGTTGCCCTTCATACCAGAAGTCATTTTCACACATGCCATTCAATACTGGAGAGTGCTTTAATAATCATAATATATTAAAATGTTACAAATGGAAGGAAAATGAAGCACTTGAACTTGCAACCACACCCTGTCAAAAAAAAAAACCCAGAAGAACCAGTGACCATGTTTGGCTCCTGAAAGGGCAACCATATGTGTACTTGTCTCTTTATCCGTGGGTCTATCTAACTGGCACCATTCCATAGCAGTAAATAAAGATAATGGGGGTGGGAGGAAGCATTTTAAGTGACAGTTGATTTAATTTGATTTCCACCCATCCTTGGCAGAATGAGAGCATGGTGATTTTAACCACTGGTCTGTGAAATTACTTAGATAAGTAAGACCTTGCAGAGTGTGCAGAGGAGATTTGCTGGAATGATAGCAATGATGAGGGACTCAGTTTTGTGGTGAGAATAGGATAGTTCTCCTTAGAACAGAGAAGGTTAAGGGGAGTTTTAATAAATGTGTTAAAATTCATGTGTGGTGCTGACAGGGTAAACTGTTTCTGCTGGCCAACGGTAACCAGTAAGTTAAGATGCTTAGCAAGTGAACCAGAGGGGAGATGAGAATTTTCTTTTTGCCGCAAGTTGTTATGAATGCACTCCTTGAACGGCAAATTTAATAGTAACTTTCAAAATGAAATTGGATACGCACTTGGAAAGGTAAAATTTGCAGGGCCATGGGGAAATAACAGGGTAGTGGGGCTAACTGGTTAACCCTTTCAAAGAGCCAGCACAGGCATTATAGCCTGAATGGCCTCCTTCCATGCTGTACGATTCTTTCGATGTGAATCAGTGTTTCTGGGTGATCTCCAGGGAGTTTGAGCCTAAACTAACTTTGTGGGGTATGGAGCAGCGCTCTGTCTTTTCCTGGCACCAGAAAGCACAGTGTCTCTTCTGCTTCTGATCTGCATCTCGCTTGCCTTTGCCTAGTGGTGGGAGTGCCGTAGCAGCTTCCCCACTCAGGCTAGTGTCGCAATTGCAGTTAGAGCCCACTGATGTGATTAGACTCCAATCTGAATATTTAACAAAGGGCCTGTTGGGATGAGGTGGATGCTTTACCTCCTACTCCGAAGACCAGGTTTAAATCAAAGACAACAGGGTCTAGGTGGCAGGTAAATCACCCGGACAATTTTAGCAGCCTCCAACCCTGATTTCCTGTAGAGTGCAGAAAGTCAAAGTTGACCCCAACATCTCAGAATTGAGGTCATGTCAGAACGGGCTGAGCTGATTCAATCTCACCTCTGGTATTTCAAATATTGGTAGCTTTATTATGACATGCTTAGAAGTAATTTAGATGAAAAATATTTTGAATTGCTTTCCAGAAGTTTCCTTTAAAATAGACTTGATTCACTCCACTTAATGTTTCATTAGGCTTTATGCATTTGATATTTATTGTTTTGATGTTAACGTAGCCATATTAAGGCATCAGGTAAATAATTGGTTTTGTACAAAAGTACAAAAAAAAATCATATTTTCCAATTGGGTATGAACAAGTCTACACAACAAACTGGGACTGCTTGAATTTTCTTCACTTGGTTGATGCACTTGAAATTAAGGTTTGATAGCTATATTTAATGAAAATAAGTTCATAATTAAAAATGAATATAGCACAATTTTAGTTGGCATCACCTCTAAATAGATTCCTTTAACAATTACTTCGAAACATCATTATAGAACATTTCCTAGGTGTCAGCTGGTAAATTGTGCAAAGCTCCAAACTGGCACAAATGTGTGAGCAAAAATGCCCTGTAAAAGCTGTTTTTTTTTTCCCTTAAGCACGCTGAAGTTCTTGAAATCACACTGCAGTATTAGCGACAAGGTGGCTAAAATGAACTGGTTAACACCTTCATTAAAATAGCAAAAGAACTTCATATATTCAAAATAATGTGTTTATTACTAACATTAATTCAATCCTCAGTGAATACATTTATTTTAACTTATAATGAAATATCTTAAGGGAATAAGTTCAGGTCAGAATCTTCCACTCCGCCCCTGCACGCAGATGCGTAAAATGATGTGCGGTGACGTTGGGCGTGTGTCCCGACGTCACCGGGTGTCATTCCGATCTTCAGTTTGGCGGGCAAACACCGGAGTTGGCTGCGTGCTCACCAAACTGTCAAAGGCTTGTTAAGGCCATTAATTACGTAATTAAAGTAGTTGTCAGGGCTGCCCGTCCAACCTTGAGGTTGGCGGGCAGTCGAAGAGCCCAGACGGCCTTAGCATTTTTCATGGAACCTCATCCACGGGTGGGATGAGGTTTCATGAAGGGTTCATAACTTAAATACACTGTCACATGAGGGGGCATGTCGGAATAATTTTTTTAATTCTTTTTTTTCAAATTTTCATCATCAAATTAATCTCCGTCCATGCCTCAGGGAGATTTCTACTTTTGCGCTCTCCCTCCTCATCTCCCCGCCCGCACAAGTAGCGCTCAGCGCTTCTGGGTGTGCATCCGCTGGGCGAGCCTTAATTGGCCCGCCCACTTAAAATGGTGACATGCAGCCAACCATGGGTGGCAATGGGCTTTGTGCCCGCCCGCGCCAACTCCTGACCGATGGGGCGAAAATTCTCCCCTATGAATATTTGTACAGCTTCATAGGAAAAAAAATACAATTTTAAACATACTTCAGGGGTGATATATGGCAGGTAGCTCATGTAAAATTATGCTGTAAAACAGATTAAATAATGCATATGATGAGAGTACAAGATGGTGGTCAGCAACATACAACAGACTGCAGTGGTCAGTAAATAGTGCCATGTTTCATAAAAGCATTTCACATATTGCGAGTTCTAAAGAAGAGGAGGATCATCAATGTGATTCTGAATTGCAGACTAAGCCGATAAAATTTTTCTTTTCTTCAAAGGGCACGTGAGACAATACATTTCTTAAACCTATTTACAACTTGGAGATTATGCTCTGGGTTGTTTCTGTGTCAGTGTCCCTTGTTATGTTGCCAGATTGTTTGCTGGTGAGGAGGGACAGGGGCTGAGTTGCTACTGCACTCACATCAGGTGAGTGTACTCTCTCCCTCTGCCAACCCCCAGGATGCCAACCTGTCAGGAAAATATAATAATTTTCATAAGGTTATTGTAAGGTAAGAGTAGTGTATGTGTGTGTGTGGGACTTAATTGAATTAAAGACAGGTGAAGGCTTTTATATATCAAGAAGAGAAGCTAGGTTTGAAATGCTAACGAGGTAAACATTGCTGAAGTTTTAGAATGTGAGGTGCAAAGGGAACATTCACATTTTTAGATAAACCAGAGGATTTTGAATTTCAAAAGAGGTGGTAAAATGTTACACTTTGCCAAAATAAACCAGTGTGTTTATTTTTTCCAAAGCTTACTGATAAAATTGGTACTATGAAAGATTGTTATTATTCGAAAAGTGGAGTTGAAAAGACATATTGGGACAATGGGATTTACATTAAAAAGGGAGAAACCTGTATAAAGGAGATGAGGTTGTGTGTAAGAGAAGGAATTCTAAGGTCTAACAAATGTTAAAAGCCTCCAGCCTCTAAGCCTCAAGTTGCTGTCCACATGAACTGAAGTGAAGAAAACTCATTTTGAATTTGACTGTTCAGGGCATTGTGTTATTTTGCCTGGGTCTTTTAAAATCTATGGGCAGAATTTAGCCCTTGTTGGGTGGGCTCAGCGGGGGTGGTCAGAAAGCTGACTGCAATTGAGGCCGGAAGGCAATTTCATGCTGGCGGGCCAATTAAGGCTTGCCCAGCTTGAAACGTGAGTGGCAGCACTCAGTGCTGCCTGTGCGGGCAGGGGGAAGAGGGCAAGTGGGGTGAGTGTGAACTTCACGCATGCACATGAGTACACACTTGAGAATCTTCCTGAGGCACAGAGCTGTCTCAGGGAGATAAAGAGTTTTCAAAAAAAAAATAAAGAAATGAAAAATGTTATAAAACATAACCCTGCTCATGTGAATTTGTCACATGAGCAGGGCCATGTTATTAATTACATTTTAAAATTTTTATTTTATTTTTATTTGCTTTAGGAAACGTCATCCCACCCATGGATGAGGTTTCCAAAAAAGTGCATAGGCCGCTTGGCCTTTTCGCCTGCTTGCCAACTGTAAGGTTGGACGGGCAGCAAAAAATGTCCATCAATTGAGACTTTAATGGCCTTAAGAGGCCTTTTAATTGTCAGTGGGCGCACTGCCGATTCCAGTGTTTGCCTGCCCACCAAGGTAAAAATTTTGCCCTATGTGTTTTGCTGATGCCTTAATGGAGGTATAACTGAGAGTTAGATTAACTAGGGGAGCTAGGAGCTATCATAGTAGTAATTTGTAAACCTATGTATGTGCTTAAAATCATTTTTTTTATTAGTGCAGTTTTGTAAGAAACGTATAAGACTAGGTGGTCTTATTACTACTGAATTCAAGGCATGCATCTTGAAATAAATACAAATTGTAAAATAGTTGTGGCAATTGTTTAAAGTTTCACTCTAGGATTTGAACAGCTCAGCATTTACCGTCCACTGTGCCATAACACAACCTTGTATTCAGTGACCAAAGCTTTAGTCTATGCTTGACTGGCACTGATATAATTATATGCTTAAAAATGCTCCTTGCACTCATTACCCTCATTAGTGCAGTTAAGGATGGGCAATAAATGCTGGCCTAGCCAGCAATGCCCACATCCCATGAATGAATAAAAAAAAAGTATAGATGACGGATTCCATAAAATTGGAAAGAATTTATGTCTGAGCAGGCTAGAATGAGCTGATAGAAGCTGAACAGATTTTCTTTAAGCTTAAAAATCATCTCTTAGTGCAGGAATTCATGAGATAATTCAAAGATACCGGACATGTGGCTGAAACAGAGAATATTCATCTTCACAAAGCAGCACAAATTGAAACAAATATTCAGTGTTGATTGCCATCTGTAGAACTATTAAAAGTTTTGTAATTTCGCATTGTTAATTGAGGCCTTTTTCTTTTCTTTAGTTCAGTTTATTTTTATTACTTAAGTTACATTTGTTTGTTTCAGTCTAGATCAATTTTTTTATTAAACCAATTATGCTGTCCTATGGCAGAGCTTATTAATGTTTCAATGGTTTGAGCCAGGCAGTGCTAATGCTTTACTGACCTTTGTATTCGTGTTTCCTTGGGCTGACTTTGAAATTTCAGACAGGTCATCAGGGAGAGGCACTGAGCAATGTTGTACTTGTGGCAGTGCTCAGAGGAAGGGAGAATTGTTGAACAAGTTAAGCTGAGATATTTGTACATACCTCATAGCAGTTAGATACAGAGTTACATTGGTGGAGGTCTGAGACTAGGGGTCCCATAACCTTGTGCAGGGAATAGTGAATCAGGAGACATAAAAGCTGGCAGAAAATGACTTGTAAAATAGAAGGAGAAGGATATTGTCCTAGTTTAAACAAATTGCTAACTTAGCTATGTTTTGAAGTTATAAGTTGCTGTTCACATTAGCACAAACTTGGCAACTTAGAATTTTAAACAAAACCAGATATCAGAAAGCTTCAGGGTGCTGCAGTGGTTATGATGGTTTAATAATGTCTTTGTATCTGTCAGTGTTTATATATTTTGTATAGGCATGCAGCTGTCTTCTCTTTATGTATTTATAAAATACACACACAGATTGAGAAACATGGGACTAAAGTATTACTTTTCAAAACCTTTGTAACACAGAGCAGTTGGTAATTCTCTATACCTGTATAAATTTAAATGATAGCATGCTGGATGGAGAAGGAAATATTTTTTCCTTCCTGGGCCATGCAGTGCTATAATTTGGGTGTGTGCCTTAAGGTGGTCTCAAGGGGAGAACAGCAATAGAAATAACAAAAGTTAACCTTATAGCCTCAAAAATAAATCCATTCAGATCCTCAGCGTACTTGATATTGGTGAAGAGTAGCATAGCCACGATCAGTTGGTTTCTTACAGTTGTGCATTCTGCCTTAAGAGAGGTGGCAACAAAATAAAAGACAGGAGATGTCCCACGTGTTGAGAGCATTAAACAAAGACTTTTTTGAACAGATGTTTCCCTTTTCTGGATTACTTTCATTTGACCAAGGTTATTTTGTTTATAACACATCGATTGTATTAGCAATGTAAAGTTAGAGGAAAATGTTGTTGCTGATATCTTTTGATGTTGTATGTTAATGGAAAGATATGGCAAATATTTGTACAAATATTTGGATTCTGTTTAATCTGTATGCAATAAAGAAATCCTGTAATATTTCTGTACATTTGCAATTGTAATTAATGCAAACTTGTAAATAAGTTCACTGAAATTTGTAATTTTGTTAACAATATGGATGTACCATGACAGTTCTGTGAGAACTGGATTATTGTTTTTGATATGTACATGAAAAATATTTTGTATAATGTAAAAAATTTTGAACCAGATATTTTTTCCAATTCATTTTGTGATTTTATTTAACCAATAAATAAATGTACCATCTAATTCCTTCAGCCTTTCATTAAGTAAAAGAGAATGGACGATATTACAGGATTCCTTGGCTAGTTAGAGAAACTCTGATCATATTGAAATGTATTATTGATGAGTAACCCAGGTTCTGACATTATTTTGCATTAGAAGTTGAAGCAATATCTATGCTTTCTCCCAAACAGGCATCTGCAAGTGAAAGTGTGGGAATAGCAGGTTTTATCTCTATGTTGTGTGACACTGCTACTCATTACTGGCTGTCTTCTGTAACACTGGGTAATTTAAAAGCAGTAGCAGGACGTGAGAAGGAGAGGCTAGAGTGGAAAGGGGTTTCAAGGGTGGGTTAAAGCAGAAAGGGGTTTCAAGGGTGGATTAGAGCAGAAAGGGGTTTCGAGGGTGGGTTAAAGCAGAAAGAGGTTTTGAGGGTGGGTTAGAGTTTGATGTAGATATGAGGGTAGGTTCTAGTATTTGTAAACAAAGTGCAATCAAAAAATATTATTGACATGAAAATGATAGCAAGGACACTAAGGAGGAGAAGTTCCTGTGTAGTAATCTGTAGATTGCTCTCATTTCCACACACTGCATCAGAAAGGAAGAGAATGATTAGGATTGTCAATGAGTAGCTGGAAGGATGATGCAAAAAGGAGCCTTTCATATTCCAGGGGCACTGTAACCACTTTTAGGGTAAGGGGGGTTGGCGGGGGGTGGTGGTGGTGGGGGGTTGCTGCACAGATGGGCTGGTCATCAACTAAATCAGAAAGGGACCCCGTGCTCTTGTGGAAAGAATAAATGGGGTGGTGGGGAAACTGGTTATGGACATCGGAGGAAGAATCCACACTGAAAATCCACAAGCAATAGAACAAATACAACAGGACACGTGGGTTGGGTGGGGATATTTAACCAGGAAAGAGTTCTGTGCATAAATGCATTTGGTAAAACGAGTCAAACTACTGAGCTAGAAGCACACTTTCAGCTTAAAGGTTGTGATTATACTCACCCTTACAGAAGCCGGACTGCAGCCGCAGTATGATTGGGAGCTAAATATTTATTGGGTCTTTAGGAAGGACAGGGAAATTTGGAAAGGAGGGAGGGTAGTACTATTGACAAAAGATACAGAAGGACAGGGAAATTTGGAAAGGAGGGAGGATAGTACTATTGATAAAAGATACAAGTACTGGAGTAGAAAGAAGGAGATTTCAGTAAAGGCGATTGGACAGAACAAAAAACTATGGGTAGAGTTTAAGGAACAGCACCGGAATCAAGCTTACATAAGAATTGTCTCGGGACTTCCTGATAATGATATGTAACTAGGGAGATCAGGAAAGCATGTCACCGAAACAATGTAGTTATAATGGGATAATAAAAAGCTAAATGCTGCGGATGCCGGAAGTATTCAGCAGGCCGACTAACATCTGTGGAGAGAGGGGTTAAAGTTAGAAGTCGATGAAATTCCAGCCGTATAGAGATTACTGTAGTCTGTCGCTGTCCACGGTGCTGAAATGTAGTCACTGATCCCCACGTTGCTCTCAATGCGCCACATCTCTCACGGCGTTTTTCCTTTTCTCGTTTATATAAGGATATCCCTGTAAATGCAGCGAATTCAGGCATTGTTTACAGTTTGCATGTGGATTTTGTTGTTAACATGGCATCTGAAGGAACCGATGGTGTTTCCCAAGCTCTTTAATTTGTAGGTATAGACAATGGGATTAACTAAAGAGTTTAGCGTTATCATTATAGCGGTGAAGTTTCTGAAAACATATGAAGATCCGCGAGGGGAGAGTGATCAAGTGCATCCCAGAGGACACCGGAAAAGATAACCACGGTCATCATCCAAATAATCACACTTGTCTTTGTCACATGGGCTTCGGCCATCCTGTAACTGTTACTAACGTGTCCTTGGGCTGCAATGATGCTCTTCTGTCTCTTTAAAATGACAATGATGGCAACGTAGGTGAACAGTAAACACGCGAAAGTTACCACACAGTTAGGAATCGTAATAAAGATCAAGTAATCGATGCAAAGAGACCGATAGGGAGTCGAAGACGCTTCTTCTTGGCCCAGGCAGTTCCAACCCATTAGAGGCAGTCCGCCAAACAGCACCGCCAGGAACCAACTGGTTCCAGCCGCCAGCCAAGTCTGACAATGGGAGATCCTGTATCTGGGTCTCAGACAGTCAGCCACTGTGAGGTACCGCTCAACGCCAATGCCGATCAAGTTGTAGATGGCGGACAATATCGAGATGGCAAGAATAGCGTAGGCATGTAGCAGTATACAGGTACACCCACGCAAACACATAGATACACACCCAAACATACAGACACACAACCAGCCAACCACACAGACACACACCCACCCAAATACACAGATACATACCCAAACACACAGATACACACCCAAACGCACAGGTACAAACACCCAGCAAAACACACAGATACACACACACACACCAATACACACGGATACACACCCAACAAAATATACAGACACACACCCACCCAAACACACAGATAACACCCATCCAAACACACAGATACACACCCATCCAAACACACAGATACATACCCAAACACGCAGAATCACACCCAGAAAAATACAAAGATACACACACACCCAAACACATGGATACACACCCAAACACACAGATACACACCCAGGAAAACATGGAGATACGCACACACCCAAACACACAGATACACACGCAGCCAAAACCACAGACACTCACCCAGCAAAACACACATTCACACACACCCAAACACACAGGTACACACCCACTGAAACACACAGATACACATCCAAACACACAGATACACATGCATCCAAACACACAGGTGCACACACACTCAAGCGCACAAATACATACACACCCAAAGACACAGATACACATGCCCAGCCAAACGTACAGACACAAAGCCAGCAAAACACACAGGCACGACACACCCAACTAAACACACAGATATCCACCCAGCCAAACACACAAACACACACCCAGCAAAACACATAGATACACATCCAGCAAAACACACAAACACCGTGCCAAACGTACAGATACACACCCACCCAAACACACAGACACACACCCAGACAAACACACAGACACACACCCAAACACACAGATACACCCCTTGTCAAACACACACACACCTTGCTACACACACACAAACACACAGATAGACACACCCCGAAAGACATGGATGCACACACACACACGCATACCCAAACACACAGATACACACACATACACCCAAACACATGGTTACAGACACAAATACACAGATGCACAGACACCCAAACACACGGAAACACACATACACCCAAACACACAGAAACACGCACACCCAAACACACACAGAAACACACAAACCCAAACAGACGGATACACACACACACCCAAAGACACAGATATACACACAGATACACACACACACTCCCAAACACATGGATATACATTCACAAACATACAGATACACCCACCCTAACACAGAGATTACCACAGATACACACAAACAACCAAACATGGATACACACCCACCCAAACACACAGGGTGGAATCATCCTAGATTTGCACCAAGTGCATTAGCGGGAAGGTAAAACGACTTTCTACCCCCGGCTGCAATGGTGGCTTTTCACGCCATATCATCCCAAACCTGCTGCATTAATTATGTATTCCTGGGAAACACACCGTTTCCATGGCGGGTGGACTCTCATTCACCCGCCATGCCGTCACCTCACTGCTTTATCATGCTGGGCGTCATATTTAAAGTGCAGCCATGTGCATATCTCTCAGTGCTTCCAGCCCATGATTGCTGCACAGAAGCCATGGCCCTGAAAGACAAGAAGACTGCAGCCCCAGTGACGTGTCCCTCGAATGCCTTTTGAACACCATGGAGTTCCACCCTGATGTCCTTTACCCCACTCTGCCCGCAGGGTGGGCAGCTGCATCACCAATCCAGCATTGGAGGCAGTGGCAGGGGAGGTTAGCGCCAATGCCCTGCAAAAGAGGACAGCCACCCATTGCCGCTACAGGGTGAATGGTCTCATCCGTCCCACCAGGGTAAGCCACTCTTCTCATCACTCTCATCACACACTCACAAACCCATCACACATCCACAGGGCCCTCACTCACTATCAGTGCAATGGGCATCACCATGCACTCTCTCACACACACCTTCATTGTTCTCATCTGTCCGTGGGACCACTCACCACCCACACATGCCAGGCATGCTTATCATCTGGCCTGGCAGGCGTCCTGCTTACACTTTCTCCATCTCTATTCATGCAGGACAAGCTGGCACACAACAAGAGGGAGATGTTGCAGACCGGTGGCGGAATGCCTGAAATCAAGGTCCTCATGGACTTAGAAAACAGAGCCATCCAGCTGGCCGGCGATGACTGGGACCGTTCCTGTGCTGATGGTGAGTTCGGCGCTGCTGTACCAAGTGAGGGCCCAGTGGTGCAACATCCATCAGACAACCATGCTGTGAGTGATGTGTCCTCTTTCACAGGCCACTGCCAGGCACTAATTATCTCCCCTTGCTTTCGCAGGTATACCTGCCAAACAGCCGACAGAGTCTGTCATGGGCCTCCAATCAAACCGTGAAGAAACCTCTGAAGAAGAATCTGGAGGCACCTTCTTTGAAGTCCCATAACAGCGCTCACTCACACCTTCACCAGTGCAGACATCGATGGGACTTAGCTTTAGAGTAGCCTTGGGATCACAAACTGGTGAGCACATCACACTGTCTGATCCATAGCAGGCAGCGGCAGGGACTTCCCAGGTGTCCAACACTTGGGGGACTGCTGGAGGCCAGAACCTTGCTGGGCCTGAGTCAGATGATGAGCCTCTGGACTCAGTCATGTCACAGTTGCTGGAGCTGCAAAGACAAGCTCGGGAACATCAGGAAGGGATGTCTGCTGCACTCCTCAGATTTCAAGGCACAATGGAATAGTCCGTCTGCCTTCAGGCTGAGGTGATAGCGCTGGCATTGCAATGCACCAAGGTCAATACTGGCAGGATGTCGGCCGCCATGGAGACCTTGGTCCAGGACGTCACTCCTGAACTGCTGCGTGAGCTGAACTCCACAGCTGATGCTGTAGTTGGCCCCCAACAGTGTTTACGTGAGAGGGGTGTGGGGCAGCTCAATTTCACTCCATCTCCCCCTTCTCCTCAAGGAGTCAGCCAGGGGCCCTCGGGCACCCACAGGTTGGAGGATCAGCAGGTGCACCCCCCCACCAAGGTCATCCATCTAGATGACTCTGGGAGTGTCCAGCCCATCCGGATCCCCTCTTCCTGCAACCACAGCAGCTCCAGCTCCACAAACCAAGGAGGGTGCCACTGCCACACAGCAGTGACCCCGAAAGCAGGCCGGGGCCCTCCAGGTCTCAGCCCTCTAGAGGAAGTCCGCCAAGGTCATCACAGACAGGGCGTAGCAGTCAGCAGGCTGCTTCCACCTCCACTGTGGATTACCAGGGAGCACCAAGACCTAGCAACAGGGCTAGGAAGGTTAAGAAGATGTAGTTGCCCAGCCTGGGCATGGGTGTTAATCACTTGTACATAATGTTCACTATTGTCAATAAACTCCCAAAAATGTCTCCCTGCCTATGGCTCCTTGTTCTGATGAGCAGTGTTTGTGTCACTCAGATGTGAAACCTTCTTGCACAAGATAAAAGGCAGGTATCTTAGTCCAGGGCCTCTTCCCTGTGTTTTGTGCGGCCTTCAGGCCAAAGTGATGGTCTGGCCTCACAGTCCCTGGACACATTCCTGATGCCTGCACCTCGTTGGTGCTTGTCATTGCTGCCGGAAAGTCGTGGGCCAGCATCACAGTGTTCCATCATTGTCTCTGTGTGCTCTCAGCACTTTTAAGGTAGGGCTGGCCCCCATTTTTTCAGCATCTGTGACCAGTGACACTCTGCTCCTGAAGGGGACAGGTGCTGAAGGCAGACAAAGCATCAGATACTTTTAAAGTTTCATGGCTGCGTTTCTATGATATGATCCTGATCACAGAGCACAAGTGACCTGCCCTCGGCCAGACAGGAGTCAGACATTCTCAGAGGCTATGTGAGGCTTTGTGAAGATCTATGGAGTGTCCTCACTGCATGTCGTCATCATCCTCCTACAATCGAGCGTCTATTAGGGCCTCCACTGCTTCTCCATGACAGGAGCATTATCACCGAGGGTATGTGTGCTGCCATAAGTCAGACTGGAGTCAAACGTTCACAGATGCAATGAGAGGATCTTATGGTGTCTCCTCACTGCATGTCGTCATCATCCTCCACAAATCCAGCAGCTATGAGGGCCTCCTGAGCGCGCCTGCCTTGTCTAGCCAGTGCAAGGGCCTCATCGCCATAATTGTCAACTTCAAGGACCTCCTCACCCTCATCACAGTCAATGTCCTCCTCACCGGAGGAGACCTCCAGCTCCTCCATCTCCTCCTCAGCCAGCTCCTCTCCCTGTTGCAGCACCAGATTGTAAATGGCACAGCAGGCGACAACGATGCGTGACACCCTCTGTGGACTATATTGCAGGGCTCCACCAGACCCGTCCAGGCACCGGAACCTCATTTTCAGCATCCCGATGGCTTACTCCATCAAATTGCGAGTTGCAGCATGAGCCTTGTTGTACCTTTGCTCTGCTGCAGTCTGCGGCTGCCACACGGGTGTCACCAGCCACATCCTCTGTGGGCAGCCCTTGTCCCTGAGGAGCCATCCCTGTAGATTCTGTGGACCCTGGAAGACGTCAGGGATCTGTGACCGACAGAGAATGTAGGGGTTGTGCACACTCCCTGGAAACTGTGCGCAGACCTGCAGGATGCATTTGTGGTGGTCGCACACCAGGTGAAAATTCAGTGAATGAAATCCCTTGCAGTTGACATATTTGACCGCTTGTTGCAGTGGAGATCTGAGTGCACATGAGTGCAGTCGATGGCACCCTGCACCTGTGGGAAAGCTAAGATCTGGGTGAATCCAATCGCTCTTGCATCCTGGTTTTCCTAGTCCACAGGTGAAATGCACAAAGCTGTGTGCCCTTGTGAAGATGGCATCCATGACCTCATGGATACATTTGTGGATGGAGGCTTGTGATATCCCATCTTTGAGAGCCCTGAAAGGAGTCACTAGTATAGATATTGAACACCGCTGACACTTTCACAGCTACGGGCAGTGGATGCCCCCCATGCCCTCGTGGTGCTAAATCCTGCAGCAGCTAGCAGGTGTGACCGACCAGTTCTCTAGACATGCGCTGTCTTCAGTGACACTAGTTCTCGGCCATCAGCAGGAATGAAAGGCAGCGTCTATAGACCGTAGGTCTAGCTAGGCGCAGACCAGCGACAGCTCATTGTGGCTCTTCAGCGGCGTGTGAGGGATCCCCAGCCACCCCTTCTTCCAGAGGGTGCTGCTCCTCCGTCTGCACAGCCAGGAGTCTCAGCTGCTCTCTTCTCCATCGTCTTCGCTCTCTGTCCGCCACGAGGTATACAGCTTGTTCACCAGGCTCCATGATCCTGATGTAGTCCTCCTGCAGGATGAAAGAGAAAGATGCGTGGGTTAGCTTATGTGTACTAAGAACCTCTTTTGTTTAAGTCTGAAGGTCCCTTAACGCACCCCGGCGAGTGCTGGCCACCACTTGGATGGCCAGAGCTTAGTGCGCTGCGTGGCTGCCCAAAACCCCACCCACCTCTGCCCCATTCCACCTGACTGATTGGTGGCAGCTTTGCCCATTGGACCGCATGCTGTGCTCTCAGCTCAGGCACAGGTATTCTCCTAACCCGCACTGCAAGGCTGCACTGTTAGCTTGAACCATGGTGGAGACTGGTCCAAACCGGGATGATGACATTGCAAGGGGCTGTGAGCAACTCCACCAGTGACTGCTCCACAGCCAGCTTTAGCAAGGAGATTGTACAATGTGCCCAGTCATCCAACTGTTCTGCAGTCCACTAAAACAATGTGCCTGAGGGGTGAAAAGCTCTGGAGCACTTGGTGGCACTTTGATGCCTCTGCATTGTTTGAGTGGGCAGAGAAGCTAGATGCCCGACTCCAATCATATCAATGTGGCTGTGTCTGAACTGTCTCAGCTGTAGAGGAATGGTCATTTTATACAGGTTTCCCTAATGCGTAGCCACTTCCCTCGCCTGCCCACCCACCCCAGCAAGTGCTTGTGCACTACTATCAACCGCAGGGCAGCCTTTATCCTCCCTGCCCCAACACGCCTCAACCTTGAAGTCCAACAGGCGTCCCTCGTGAGCGCTGCACAACATTACTGTGCACTCACCTACAAGTTCTCCTCAAAGTGCAGCCTGCCAAGTGCACACCTTTTATATGCTGTTGTAAAGCACTTCAGCATGATGAGCAGATGATCCAGCGAGGGGCTGGGGGTGGGGTTCAGTTCGACGGACTAGCAGTATAATCATTCGCTGATGTATTACAATGAGGTTCCCAAAGTCTGATGGCGGGAAACACGGCCCGTGTCATGAAACTGATTTTCGGCCTTCTCACCATATTGCCCACTCATGCCATTGAACACACCCAATGCCAGTGGGCATGGATGATTCCACCCAGAGACTACCACATATGCACCCAAACACACAGATACACACCCAGCCAAACACACAGAAACATACCCAGCTAAACACACAGATACACACCCAGCCAAACACACAGAAACATACCCAGCTAAACACTCAGATACACACCCAGCCAAACACACAGAAACATACCCAGCTAAACACACAGATACACACCCTGCCAAATACACAGATACACACCCAACTAAACACACAGATACACACCCAGCCAATCACACAGATACACACCCAGCCAAACACACAGATACACACCCAGCTAAACACACAGATACACACCCAGCCAAACACACAGAAACACACCCAGCCAAACACACAAAAACACACCCAGCCAAATACACAAAAACACACCCAGCCAAACACACAGAAACACACCCAGCCAAACACACAGAAACACACCCAGCTAAACACACAGATACACACACACCCAAACACACAGATACACACCCAGCCAAACACACAAAAACACACTCAGCCAAACACACAGAAACACACCCAGCCAAACACACAGATACACACCCAGCCAAACACACAGAAACACACCCAGCTCAGTTCAGAGAAGGTTTACCAGACTAATACTTGGAATGGGCAGGTCGTCTTCTGAGGAAAGGTTGGACAGGCATCCACGGGAGTTTAGAAGAGTAATAGGTGACTTGATTGAAACATGTAAGATCTTGAGGGGACTTGACAGGGTGGATGTGGAGAGCATGTTTCCTCTTCTGGGAGAATCTAGAACTAGGGGTCACTGTTTAAAAATAAGGGGTCGCTTATTTAAAACAGAGATGAGGTGAAATTTTTTCTCTCAGAGGGCAGAGAGTCTTTGGAGCTCTCTTCCTCAAAAGGCGGTGGAAGCAGTGTCTTTGAATATTTTTAAGGCGGAGCGAGATAGATTCTTGATAAGCAAGGGGGTGAAAGTGTAGGTGGGAATATGGAGTTGAGGTTACCATCAGACCAGCCATGATCTTATTGAATAGCGGAGCAGGCTCAAGGGGCCAAATGCCCTACCCCTGCTCCTAATTCATATGTACGTAGATTTTCCTCCCTTCATTACAAGCGTCACTTCATTTCGAAAGTACTTCATTGGCTGTGAAGTAGTTTGGGAATCCAGAGGTTGTGAAAAGGCACTTTAGAAATGCAGGGTTTTTTTTCTTATAGTAGGAAACACAGGGCTCTGCCCATTCTTTTATTTTGCAATACTTTCTGGCACATTTGATGCAGGTCTAGAGGCGATGTCATAATAAACCAAAGTTTCTTGATTATGTATCTTGTCAAAGGGAATCTTTGGTTTGGAACCTTCCCCCCTAACAAAGCCACCTTAGTACTTACTGGAAAGCACCTTGGAACGTTTAATTACATTAAAAGGTGCTGTATAAATCTAAATTGTTGTTGTTGCATTTGTGAGACATCAAGTTACTATCGGTCTCTAGAGGTCGCTGTGCATCTTTGTCAGCACCTTTAACAGCCTCACATTGGGATAGAGCTTCGAATGACAGTAACAATCCTGATTATAAGGACACCAGCAACCCCACTGACCAATGCTTCTCTATTTAATTTTATTGTTTCAAAACTTCAAGTATTTCGGATCAATTCGTGCACGTTATTAATTAAGGTACCTTTGAAAACGAGATGCTCCTGTCTATCAAGTCTGTGGAACTTATAAAGGGTTTTATTTTCACTCGACTCAAGGACCTCGAAAGGTTTTGGTTCACTTAGATCATAATTTTAAAACCAAATATTGATAAAACGTGAAGAGGGAGGAGAAATACGAAGTCAATAGAAAATTGTCTGTTATGAGGGAAGTAAATAACATACTAACACACTATGTATATTCACATTATGGGCACGATTGAACCTTTGCTGTAGATATCTACAATTTATAGTTGGTGAAGGTTTGTGTGGCGCTGGATACAGTGGAAAACTCTGAATCACGACGCAAATTATGCTTTTGGTTCATAAGCTTTCTGTCCAGTTTCCCTTCCGGTTCAGAAAACCCAAGCATGCAACAAAAGAAATATCCCAGCCTGAGTGTGAAGCTGTCAGGCGGATTCGGGAGGAAAAGTGAGACAATTGCCTTGGAATAGTTCTTTTGTAACGCATTTTGCAGGACACAAGCCTTCTCTAGTTTTGACAGGGGGTTTCTCACTTCGCCCAAATTGGGAGTGGTATAGGATTGTGATTGTGGTTTAAACGAAAATTAAGCCTTCACTGGCTTCGTGAATGTGTCCAATGGGTAGCTGAGTCATTCAGAGCAGAAAAAAACGTCGGCATAATTAACCGATCCGAGGTGGTACAACGCTAATAGGCACTGGGTAAGGGTAATACCCGAGGCTACGGAGATAGCGTGAGGAGCCCCAATTCACATGGAGCAGGGCTGACCAGGAGACTCTCCCGCTCTTATCACCGCCATTGGTGTGTTGGAAGGAGTTGCAGCTTGACAATTGGCTGCCTAATGAACACGCCTTCCTTGGCCATCAAGTCCTGGAGTAGGACTGGAATTTAGATTCCAACTTTCAAATAGCCTGTCAACACTCAAATAGATAACAGTCACTGATGTATGATGCCAGAAGGCAGTTGGCCCCTAGAGAGTAGTCAACGCCTTCAACAAAAACCGCTTGCATTTATACGGCGCCTTTAAAGTAATTAAACAACCCAAGGACAAATTTTGAGATGGAGTCACATAGGGGATATTAGGGATAGATGATCAAAAGCTTGGTCAAAGAGGTCGGTTTTAAGCATTGTCTGAAAGGAGGCAAGAGAGGTGTCCAGGCTTAACTGAGGAAATTTCAGAGCTAATGGCTCTGGCAGCTGAAGGCACAGCCGCCAATGTTGGAGTGATTAAAATCTGGGATGTTTAAAAATCCATAATCTCAGAGGTTTGGGATTGGAGCAGATTACAGAGATAGGGATGGCCAGGAGCCAGTGTAGGTCAGTGGGCACAGGGTTGACGGGTGAACAGGATTTGGTGCCAATTAAGGGTAGCAGAGTTTTGAATTACCTCAAATTTGCTGAGAGTAGAAACGGGAGGCCAGCCAGGAATGCACTAGAATTGCCAAGTCTAGGGGTAACTAAGGCATGGGTGAGGGCTTCAGCAGCTGATCAGCTGAGACAGGAGTGAGGTTGGACTCAGAGTGCAATGTGAATTTATATCCTGACATTTCAAACCAAACGGGTTCAAGCTTCATAAATAATAAATAAAAACAAAAATGCTGGTAAAACTCAGCAGGTCTGACAGCATCTGTGGAGAGAGAAACAGAGTTAACGTTTTAAGTCTGTATGACTTCTTCAGAGCCTTGGGGTTCCAGCTTCATGCGCCTTTAGAAATCTCCGAGCTTTTCGAAATTCTGCCTGGAAATTACATTCTTCGGGAGATAGAGCAAAAGTTTGCATCCATTAAAAGGTGAGTTGGGTGTGATCCATTGGAAGAAGTGAAGTTGATGAGGCGAATGATTTTCTCTCATTTCTTACTTTCGCCTGTTCTTTTTGTCGTTTAGTTTCAGTGCAACAGCGGGTAAATTCAGCACCAGTATCTCCATTGGTGTTGAATGTACGCTTAGAATATTGATATTTACAGCATCTGAACACTTTTCAATTTCAAGTAATTCCAAACATTTCATAGAAATTACTTCCATCGATGTTACCCTATAGGAAACCCAAGGGAGTAGTGCAATTCATAAGAGATTGCACTCTGTCGGCGCGAAAGCGTCGGAACACCTTGAAAAAAAAGCAATTTAGTTTAACTAAAATTAAAATTCACATTTGGTTTTCGTTGTTTTACATTTAATCATTCATCTGGCGCCCGATGCTTATAAAGAATACGAAAAGTCATGGGATACAATTCTATATCCCACTCACGGCCAAGATGATCGATTGCTCTACAATATTATTGTAGATATGCTCTACAATATGCTCTACAATATTATTCCATGAACTCTTAACACACATATCATATACACCCCATTACGATGCTAATAGAGATGTTGACCTATGTAATAAATCGCACCTCTTAACATAGACAGGAGGAATTTAATATGAGCACCTTAAGTGTTCGTGTGATAATGTCACAAAATGCAATTTCCAAGATCATAACTCATTTCTCACCCGTGTGTAATTAGCTCAGACATGTACAGGTAAACACTTAGCTACCTTGTTCCTAGGAACATGTGCCACAAAACAGCGCCTTCGCAATTGACGATATTCCACGCTTTAAATTCAGCGGATAGGAAATCCGGAATAAGAGTGCGGTTTTACAGTGTCCTCAGGCACCAGTCAAAGAGCGAGGCAGCGGAATTTCTACAGTTCAATGAGGTATTAATAATTTCCCACAGTTCCTCCCTGGGTTCTGTCTCACTTCTCCCATCTTTAGATAGAACCTCACAAACTGTTGGTGCTGTTTACACCAGGTGCCACTTCGTTTAACGGTTCAAACGCCAGCGAAATGTTTATGAGTTTTAATTTGTTCTAATTAAAGCGTATTCGGCGGGTCTGTGCGCCCAATGTGCGCCGAGGAACGAGGTTTGGATCGGCCAGGGTTTATCACTGAAATCTCAAGAAATGTCTCAAATGTAAATGGATTCTGACCTCAGAATCCAGGTGCTCCCATGCAGAAGCGCTCTTCCAGGTTTCAACAACAGCAAAGCAAGCGACTGAACTTAAAAGCTATTTAGAAAAGTCCCACCCTTACCGAATCCGAATCTCTTTACACCTGACAAAAAGTGACAGTTCTGTCCCAGTGCAATGATTGTAGAAAAATTAAACCGGGGTCATCGCTTTTTCTTTGCTATGCATTTTCACAAGTGATGATTTACAGATCACTTTTAGCTTTCTCTCGTTATTTTATTCATTTTTTTCAAAACGTGAACAACAAGGTGAGATGTCATTTCAAAACCAACGTGGATTGGACCCAATCAGGCTGGGTCTGCTTCTCTGACATTGATCAGTAACTGACAGATGTTGCTGAACTCTGCAATCATCCTCTCGAACTTCCAGCGCTGCTGGGAACATGACAGGGCCCTCAACCGTGTCCGGCCCACGCATCCGCCCTCACGCCTTCTCCTCCCTCCCAGAAACATGATAGGGTCCCCCTTGTCCTCACTTATCACCCCACCAGCCTCCGCATTCAAAGGATCATCCTCCGCCATTTCCGCCAACTCCAGCATGATGCCACCACCAAACACATCTTCCCTTCACCCCCCCTGACGGCATTCCGTAGGGATCGTTCCCTCCGTGACACCCTGGTCTACTCCTCCAACACCCCCTACTCCTCAACCCCCTCCCATGGCACCTTCCCATGTGACCGCAGAAGATGCAACACCTGCCCCTTCACTTCCTCTCTCCTCACCATCCAAGGGCCCAAACACTCCTTTCAAGTGAAGCAGCATTTCACTTGCACTTCCCTCAACCTAGTCTACTGCATTTGTTGCTCCCAATGCGGTTTCCCCTACATTGGAGAGACCAAACGCAGACTGGGTGACCGCTTTGCAGAACATCTTTGTCCGCAAGCATTATCCAGACCTCCCTGTCGCTTGCCATTTCAACACTCCACCCTGCTCTCATGCCCACATGTCCGTCCTTGGCTTGCTGCATTGCTCCAGTGAAGCTCAACTTAAACTGGAGGAACAGCACCTCACCTTCCGACTAGGCACTTTACAGCCTTCCGGACTGAATATTGAGTTCAACAATTTTAGATCTTGAACTCTCTCCTCCATCCCCACCCCCTTATCCATTTCTTCCCCCTCCTTTTTGTTTTTTCCAATAATTTATATAGATTTTTCTTTTCCCACCTATTTCCATTATTTTTAAATGTATTCCCACCCATTGTTAATCTCTACCTTTTAGCATTTTTAGTATTCCCCACCCCCACTAGAGTTATCTGTACCTTATCTGTCCTGCTTTCCACTCTTAATTAGCACATTCCTTTAGATAATATCACCACCTTCAACACCTCTTTTCCCCTTTGTGACTTCTTTTGGTTATCTCCACCTATTACTGGCTGCTTGTCCCAACAAACACCCCCCCCATCCCCCTTAAACCAGCTTATATTTCACCCCTTTCCTATTTTTACTTAGTTCTGTTGAAGGGTCATGAGGACTCGAAACGTCAACTGTGCTCTCCTCCACCGATGCTGCCAGACCTGCTGAGTTTTTCCAGGTATTTCTGTTTCTGTTTTTGTTTTGGATTTCCAGCACCCGCAGTTTTTTGCTTTCATACTACGGAAACATATCGTTTACCTGAATTTGGAATTGTACCAATTTCCCCCAACCCGCTCCCCGGAACTAACATCAACCAAAAAAAAAAACCCCTCCTCCCGCATTGCGCCCTGTTCCCCAGTGCACTCTGAAGGAATGTGCTGAGAGGTGGGTCCAGGAGGAGGAGCTCGTCTTCCTATGGCAGGTCTGACTGTCCCCGGGCAGAGATAAAAAGCCCCGCACTGGTGCCACCCGCTCAGTTGCTGCAAAATAATTTTGACACAAGAGGAACTGAAAGGGGGATAAAAAGAGGGAGAGAATGCGCCCACTGACTTGTTTGCTCATCAGCCTCTGTTTGCCCTCCCTGAGCTTGGAATCAGGTAAGTCATTCATGGTGATGTTTTAATTGTAAAAATGGGATAAAGCCGCCGTGAACCGTCCCTAATGATTTATCAATAGCGGAGCATTTTCTTATGAGGGGGTAAGTGCAATGAGGCAGCTGCTACGCAGAGGGACAGAGACCGAGCTTAATAAAGCGGCAAAATCTGCTCAGTTCCCGGCCTCTTAACCGCTAACGGGGCTGAAATACCAGCGGATCTCCTGTTGTGCACCATCTCCCTGTCTGTTTGCATTCCTCTTTCTGTCAGGGAGATTCATGAATAACTGGGAGCGATTGGTCTAACGCAAGTGTTCGGATTGCACAAAATATGCCAGAATCAAAAATCAAAAGACCCTATGACTGCAATCTGAGGACGAGAGCTGTTATTTTTCTGTGACATTATTCTCCTGTTAGCCACCCTGTGATCGGCACAATTTTAACTGTGTGGTCGCTTCATTCAGTCTTGTGTTCCTACTTTTGTGCCCTCGCTAAGTGCCCGCAGCTGCTGATTGTCAATGAGCTCACTGTGTTCATAGAGATCTGTCCGAATTGTTCACAAAGTTCACTGCAGACAGCAATGTAGAAATTCACAGTTTATGTCATCGGGTGCCTCGTCCTAATAAGTCGCCTGTCTCAATCTCCCTATAATATTAGCAGGTGCAATAACGACGTTATATATATCGTAACATAGTGTGCAGATATAAATAATGTCACGTTAGCAATTTGAGCTGTTTTACCTAATATTTCAAAGGATCAATTTATCAACATTTAACAGTGCTTACACCTGACTGTAAATTGCCACAGGATATTTAGAAAGCTATTAGTCCGGTTCCTTAATGGTTTAGCGGTACATTGTTGAACTAGAAGATTTTTTTAAACTTGAGTTTTTTTTGTTACTTTAAGAACAATACAATTGAGAAACCGAGAGTTCCACTGCGCACAAGAAACAGCGATTGTCCACTGTTATATAGCTAACCTGACAGTGAACAACACTGCAGAAATGACAAGGACTAGCTTATATACAGAGTGTACTGGTAGTACACGGAGCGAGGTGACAATGGAGTCCAGAGAGGCTGCTCCAAGTTCTCATTCCTCCTCACTTTTCCCATAGTTTGCCATCATGTTGCATTGGCAGTTTTGATTCCGAGCAGCTGTTAGCACCTCATGGGGTGACCCTTATTTCTTGTCCTGGTACTGCTGGTGCCGTGTTCGGTGCTGCAGCGGGCACATATCGATAGATAGAGGCCCGATGATACCGTTCATGCTGAGTGGGCACGGTTTTCACTGGTAACTTTAGCAGCCGAATGGTGTAAAGCCTCTCCGTTCGATCTCCTTGCATCTCGGTGAAGTGCCTCGAGATCAATGTAAATATAAATTACTTCAGCCCTGATGACATTGCACGGCTTTATTCATTGATCTCAGTCAGGCCAGAGATATCGACTTCAGTAAACCTGGGCTTGGCAAGCGGAATCGATCAGACTTCCAGTTAGTGAAGCCTGGCTTTCAGGTCCGGGGGAAGGGGGTAGAATCAGACTCTGCTGTGACTCTCTCCATGGTTGACCAGCCTGCTGCCATTCACAGTTCAGATTCACACATTGAAAATTGTCACTCAATCAAGGTACAGGAGAACTGGCGGCTTGGGGGAGCCACTGGGAGGAGTTATATGACCCTCGAGTTGGTGCAGGGGGGGAGGTTGAGAGGAGGGGGGGTGGTGGGGGGTGCGAAATATGAACCAAACCTTCCCAACACTGCAATTGCATGGTCATCAATACCTATTACACCCATACCTGAAACTATGTTAACACATTTCCAGCTCACCACGATAGCACCAAATACAATTTTTTTTTCCCGTGCTCCTGTTTCTCCCAGTCTTTTGGGCTCCCTTAGAGTTTCTACAAAATTATGTCTAGGAGAGAGTCAGTTCCTTCCAGTCCCTCAACAATGTGATGCTGAGGCTTTGTCGAGGAAGTGTATACCAGCGAACCCGAATGGCTCTCCCTTTATTCTCCCTCCCTTCCATGGCAAAACATATTGGCTGCCGCTGAGTGCAACCCAGTTTGAAGGGCCTGTTAGCATCAAACCGCTAAATGAAATAAGCTACAGATATTAAATACATAGATGCCTCCTTATGTAGCAATAAATACTACTCATCATAAGCAATTTTAACTGTGATGAGTTTTGTGATGTAACACGTTGCTATACAAATGGAAGTTGAGTCCTTTTACCCAGTCTGGTCTCTCTCTACCTCTCATCTATATATGATAGAGCCCAGGCATGTTCAGTCTTCATTAACAGCTGCAGCCTTACAGTTCTGATATCATCCTAATAAATCATTGTTGAACTTTCTCCAGTGTTTCTGTATTGTAGATAGATATTTGCAGCTGTCAACGAAGACTAAACATGTCTGAGCTCTATTCTGTGTGTAAAAAAAAGACTCAGAAGGGACCCGATAGAGATCTTTAAAATTTGAAGGGGTTTGACAGGGTAGGCATAGAAAAGATGTTTCCACTCATGGCAGAGTCCAAATATAGTGCCTATAAATGTGATAGACACTAATTAATGTAATAAATAATTCAGGAGAAACATCTTTAGTCAGGTAGCAGTGAGAATGTGGCACTTGATATCACTGAGTGGTTCAGGCAAACAACATGGATGCATTTAAGGGGAAGCCAGAAAAACAAACGAGGGAGAGAGCAATAGAGTGTATATTGATAGGGTGGGATGGAAGTAAAGAGTGGGAGGAAGCTCACATAATGGGTAAACAGTGGCATAGATGTGCTGGGCTGAACAGCCTGTTTCTCTGCTATAAATTCTACCTAAGTTATATTATGCTTAACAGTACCTAAATTTTGCTGTCAATTTTTCTGAAAGTCTTTCTTATTGATTATGTATTACTGGGGATCGTTTTCAGGTAGTGTCTTTAAATTGCTTTCCAGTTTTACATTGGTTTACAGGTTGACTCAAGTTCTTCATTCTTATTGATAGTTGGCTTAGTATTTGCAGGGACAGTCCTCCCACCTCTGAATGAAATAGAAAAATGCCTCCCCTCTGTGTAAATGTTAATTTTAAATATACAGGTCACTTTGACACTTTGAAGTTGGTACTTAACACTGGAATCTGGCCAGTGCAAAATAAGTCTTCATGCCTGTCCCTTAAATTCCTACACTATCTCTCCAAGTTCTGATACCTGTTTGTCTGAGTTCCACGTCATATTTAATTACCTTATTTACATTAGAGCATTGCCATATTGTAGATGAGATGAGATTAGATATTCCCATAGGCTCCAAGACACATTTCAGAAGGGGCTCTGTAGTTAAAAAGGAAGAATGGTTTCATAGTGGTTTTCATGATTTTGGGACATTCCAAAGCACTTTGCAACTAATGAAGTACTTGAAGTGTGATCACTGTTGTAAAGTAGGAAAAGTGACAGCCAATTTATGCACAATAAGATCTTACAAACCACAATGAGATAAAGATCTGATCATCCATTTGGATGAGGTGGTTGAAAGATAAACACTGGCCAGGACACTGGGGTAGCTGTTCTTCAAATTCTCTGTAAAATAGTATCATAAAATCTTTTACATCAACTTTGCAGGACAGACGTGGCCTCAGTTTAACGTCTCCTCTGAAATATTCATCCCCTTTCAGTATAACACTGAAGTGTCAGCCTAGATTATGTGTTCAAGTCTTTGGAATGGGACTTAAACCCACAACCCTTTTACTCAGAGCCAAGAGTGACGTCACTGAGCCAAAGTTAACATCTCAAGTTAGAATGAATGTGACTTTTGAGCTACTCTGAATGCAGTTGTTTTAGGATTGTCAAACATTTCCTGCAGCTTGACCAGAATAAACAGTATAAGCCACAAAACAGCTCTGTAATATAATAAATGAGCTGCGTTGGGAATGTTTAGCAGTGCCTTGGCACAGGACTAACAGATTCTGTGAAATAAGCTTTAAACTAAAGCATGCAGCGAGAATTTCAGGACACATACAAAGGTCAGCTCTTCAATGTCAATTCCCTGTTGCAGTCAGTGTAGGTGTTGGGTGTCTGTTCTGTGGAAGGCCAGCGATCAATATCCCATTTATAGAACAATCTACCATCAACACAAGTGCTTAAGTTGACAGCGAATTTAGCTGGTGTAAGTGAAAGGCAGTGATACCTGAGGCAGTAACTTCTTGCAGGATAACACAACAATTCAAATACTTCTATCCTTATTATTTCGGCCTTATTTAGTTTTGACAAGACTTCACTGCTAGCTTGGTAGAATATGACATTATACATGGTACTCTGGGAAATAATCATTTACTTTCCAAATGTAAAGGCATAGAGAAATTACAGCAGGTCACTCTGCATTACTGTCTTAACAATATGATTTCCTGTGGCCCATTAAATGTGAGAAACAACAAACACCTGGAGCCTTACCAGCACAAGTGCCTTCATGTTATTTGTTCATAGTTAATCTAAGTTGGCTGCTGACCTGCCTGGGCAGTTGGCTGAAAAGTGGCTGAGTAATCTGTGGACCAGTTGCCAGGTAGAAGCCATCATGATTGCAGCCAGAGAGCAGGAGGACAGCACTGATATTTAAGAAGCACCTACCCCAGGGACACACACCGAGACAAACATCAACTGCAGCTGGAGGATCATCAACTCGGTGAAAGACGCTCTTTGATCTGCCCGAAACTTGTTGGTCTTCCAGCGCAAAGAGTTGTCCCCGACCGAGTGTTGCAGACTGGCACATTCCAAAGTCCGGGACTACGTGCTGAGGGACGCACTAAAGCTTGGGGCAGCCGCCGCAAAGGCGCAATGGGGAAGGGTCGCTGTCTAAGACCTTTCTGCCACAGTGCACCGAGGGACTGGGAACTGTTTAAATCCCCTCGGGCTGTACAGTTCAAAATGAATGTCTGCAAATGATTGTAATATTCATTTATTGTATTGATGCATTTCGTGATACACGTTGTAAAAGTTGAATCTGATTGTACTTTTGTGATGGTGATTTTGAAACGGTTTGAAATGTTGTTGAAGATATTTTGTGAATAAAGTATATTTTTGCCAAAAAAAAAAAAAAATTTAAGAAGCACCTATGCATGCCAAAACATAAAGAAATAAAATGGATGAGTAACGGTAAATTGGGAGCTTCTGGATATCACAGTTGTTAGACACCTGGCAAAAGGAAAGGGGTGGCACATCTTCAGGTTTTCTTTGTTTTGGGAAGGATAGCAAAGGAAGGGAAAAATGTCATGTATCAAAAAGTGTTCATATGTTGCTGAGGCACTGGAAATTGACTGTTTTTGGGTGCAAAACAAAAACAGAATTACCTGGAAAAACTCAGCAGGTCTGGCAGCATCGGTGGAGAAGAAATTAGTTAACGTTTCGGGTCTTCACGACCCTTCGGTAGAACTGAGTATAGTTACTATACTCGTTGCTCCCAGTTCGGTCTCCTCTACATTGGAGAGACCAAAGGTAAACTGGGCGACCGCTTTGCAGAACACCTGCGGTCTGTCCGCAAGAAAGACCCAAACCTCCCCGTCGCTTGCCATTTTAACACTCCACCCTGTTCTCTTGCCCACATGTCTGTCCTTGGCTTGCTGCATTGTTCCAGTGAAGCCCAACACAAACTGGAGGAACAGCACCTCATCTTCCGACTAGGCACTTTACAGCCTTCCGGGCTGAATATTGAATTCAACAACTTTAGATCTTAAACTCCCCCTCCCCCCATCCCCACCCCGTTTCTCCCCCCTCCCTTTTTTTTCAATAATTTATATAGATTCTTCTTTTCCCACCTATTTCCATTATTTTTAAATCTAAAACTAAAACTTTGTTAGTCTTTCCACCCCACCCCCACTAGAGCTGTACCTTGAGTATCCTGTCTTCCATTCTTAATTAGCACTTTTCTCAGACAATATCACCACCTTCAACACCTCTTGGATCCTTTTGTCTGTGACATCTTTTGATTATCTGCTCCTATCACGGCTTGCTTATCTCCACAATCACCACACCCTCAACTTCTCTCTCCCCCCCCCCCCCGCCCCACCTTAGACCAGCTTATATTTCACTTTTCTCCTAACTATACTCAGTTCTGCCGAAGGGTCATGAAGACCCGAAACGTTAACTGATTTCTTCTCCACCGATGCTGCCAGACCTGCTGAGTTTTTCCAGGTAATTCTGTTTTTGTTTTGGATTTCCAGCATCCGCAGTAGCTTTTAGCTTTTTGTTTTTATCTCTGTTTTTGGGTGCATCTGGAAGGTACAAAATAGAGCCTCTATAGTAGGAAGATGTTACAGGACACCAACAAATAAAATGAAGCTGGGTGTTCTGCAGGATCTCATTAAAAAGGGTGAATGCTAAGGCCACATTTGTAATGATTTGGGATTTTATTCATCCTGGGATTTGCAGTGGGAACAATCTGTATGAATGAGGCAGTTTTTCTGAAACATTTCAAGAATCTTTTCTTAAACAGCAGGCGAGGAATCCCCAAAGAAAGATTGGAGGGAGGTGGGTGAGAAAATATTGGTTTTGCTTTTAACCAATGAAGCAAGAATAATAATGTTGGAGTAAGCGAACATTTGGTGTCTGATGTTCACAAAGCTGTTAGTTTTTAGGTTGAAATGATGACAGGACAGGTGAGAACAATTAAAAAATGTGCTTTGGAAAAACAAACTTTGAAAGGATGAAGTATTGTATGAAAAGAGTAAAATGGGAAGATTGTTTACGGGTTAGATGTAAAAAGAAAATGAAGCACCTAAGGAGACATTTTTTAAGTTGCACAGACTATATACTCCAGGAACATAGTGAGGTGCAAACAGGAGAGTAAAACCAAACTGAAGGAAAAGGTAAATCATGGTTGCATTAAGGAGAATGAAAAAAATAATAAAATCCTGAACGTACAAGGGAAGGGACAAAATAGATGAAAACTATAAAATTAATCCAAAGAAGGTAAAGGAATTGACAAGCGATTCAAAGGAGGGACATGAGGGGAATATATTGAAAAGATATCTTGGACCCAGAAAGAGACTGAAAGAGAGAGAGGGAGGTATGGCACTAGCGATCACGAGAGAGGGGAAAGCTTCTAGGATTCCAGATCCTGATTGTTATTCAATGACCTCAGCTGAAAAGAGAATGTAAAATCTCCTGACTTCACCCCTGCCTCATCAGCTTTGTTACCTCTTGATTAAATTTTTCCAACACTATCCTGGCTGGCCTCCCATATTGTACCCTCCATAAACTGGAGGTCATCCAAAATTCTTCTCCCTGTGCCCTTACTCACATGAAGTTCTGTTCACCCATCAACCCTGTGCTCACTGACCTAAACTGGCTCCCGGTCAAGCAAAGTTTTGATTTTAAAATTCTCAGTCTTGTTTTCAAACCCCTTCATGACCTCGCCCCTCCCTATCTGTGTACTGCCCTCCAGCCCCACAACCCTGTAAGATATTTAATATGGGTCTCTTGAGCATCCCCAATTTTAATTGCTCCACCATTGGTGACTGTGCCTTTAACTGCCTAGGCCCAAGGCTTTGGAATTCCCTCCCTAAATCTCTCCACCTCTTTAGCTCGCTTTCCTCCTTTAAGGCATTCCTTAAAACCTACCTTTTGACCAAGTCATCTTTTGTTTCAGAATGCTCTCGTGAAGCACCTTGGGACATTTCATTATGCTAAAGGCACTATATAAATTAAGGTATTGTTTTATGCAGACACAGGTGCACACAGAACTGGGCTGGCCTTTGATAGCTTCCCTAAGGCCAATAGTCACCATCAAATACAACCATATAATAATGAGATGAGAAAGACGTCAGGGCCAATTTTGGGATTTTGAGAGGGAGAAAGGAGGAACATAGCTTACACCAAAAACATATAAGCAAGCTTACACCAAAAACATATAAGCAACATGTTCTCAGTCTCCTAAGTGCTTGAGCCTGTGCTACCTAAACTCAGACAGGAAGAACAATCACTTTGATAAGCTAATGAAGGACTAACTTTCTTATATACCCCAACAAGACATACAGGAAAGGAGGAACGATAAGCAGTGGAAAACTGGGAAGGAAACCACATTCTGAAAGACTTTAATTATTGTCCAATCTTGTCACTAATTCAAAGTGATTATAGCACCATTCCAATTCACTCACATCTATCTTGTGAGAGATCTCTCTTCTCATTGCTACATTTCAGTTACTTGATTGACTGGCTTTTCAATGTCAATCATTTTCTATTTAGCAGAGACAATAAATTAGAGACAATGCTTAGGCAGATTTGATTGTAATCCATGCCAATCCTGCACCAATTCTGTTTAGCCTGCCTTTACTTTGTTCAGTCATTAATAGTCAAGCATGAGATAGAGCAATACTGCAACAATTAGGTAACATAATTTACAGAAGCTTTGCTGGGTCCTGACACAATATGAAAGTTAGCCACAACATAGAACATGTGAAAACCTAAATAATTGATGCTCTTTGACAGACAATCTTTCACAGTCTGTGCCAAGCCTTGGATATAAATAGTTCATAAATAAATAGTATTGTTCTTATGTAAATATGATCTGTGTTTTAGAGCAAAGAAGAAATTGTTTTAAGATACCCGAGTACTTTGATGTTGAATGGTTTTCAATTCTTTGTTGCAGCTGTCAGCAGAACCATTGCCAGATAAAATGTGTGCGTATTCATCTGTGTGTATTTGTATATGTGTGTGTGTCTTTAGATAAGTATTCTTCTTGGAATGTTATCAATTGGGATGTAAATGATGGAATATCTCACATATTTTGATTGTACCTTTCAAAAGGAAAACAGATTTTTTTTGTGGTGTGGGTAATGGAAGATTTCTTGAAGTGTGCTGTGGAGTTCAATTACTCCATGATCACTGAAAGGCACTGTTGTATGAGACCTCAGAGGAATGTAGTCTCAGATTGGGAGAGTGAGGTTCTCTTTCTAACTTGCATTATTTAGTCGCTCACTAATTTTCAAGCAAGTGAACTTTTAAATTATAAATAAGTGCCATGTTTTTATTCAAGTATTGGAAACACACTTGACCCAGTTTAAAAGTGAGCTCAGCCAACCAGTACTTTTCATTATTATAGTTCTCGCTCTTTTTAAAAAAAAATTCCTGTTGTGAGTATTTTCCCTTGGTGCTGCTTATTACCGTGTAATACAAGCTGGCCTGGTTTTCTTTCTTTACCTTTCTTTCTTTCTTTACTTTTCTTTCTATATGTTTTTCTGTTTATCAAGAAATCCAGTTCAAACCTCCATTGTAGACCTCAGGAAAAGTCTCCCTTTACACAATGTAACTGAAACTGACAATTATTTAATGACCATATGAGCAGAGCATGGGCCACACAAAACTCTGAAAGCATTAACTGGTAACATAGAAGGGATTGGTAGGACTGTGCAGCAATAAGCAAAAAGGAAAACACAAGCTGTAAGATTAAAATGGTAATTTATAAGTATTGTGAACTTCTGATCCAGAACTTTTCACAGAATCTAGTTCCAGCTGATGTAATGGGTGATATGCCCATAATTACCTGGCCATATCATATTTGGAATGGTGCTGGCTAATCAGAGCTGGGTCATTTGGCTCAAATTGAAATAAGTCTTTCAGATCCTGTTATTTACCATTTCCTCACTTAAAATTGGGAAGCATTGAACAATTACTAGGAAATCTTGCAATAATGCAACTTGGCAATTCTGCTGGTTGTAACTAAATCGGTGATATAAATGGTGTATTAAAGTAACAAAACTCTTTGAGGCTTGGTCTTTTCTTTCTGTTAGGTGTCGAGGGAACTATCTGAAATTTGACAGACAGCATGTTTCAGTGTGCTGCTGGCAGCAAAGCTGAGGCCACGTAGATCTGCTCCACTGGGCAGAATTTTCCTGGCCCTGGTGAGAACCTGGGGACCCAGGAAAATAGTGGGTAGCCAGGTCGGGATGGCTCCCTGATGTACCTTCCGCTGCTGGGAAGGTGACACGCAGATCCACAGCCAATCTGCACATTTAAGGCCCCAGTTAGAGGCCTAGGGAGCTCACCAGCATTTTGCTGGCGCAGGAGCAGCATTGCGCAACAAGGGGAGGGCACCAGCTAAATGCAGCACGCTGATTGGAAGGGCCAGCCCGCTTGGCTGCTCTATAAAATTTAATAATTTTCATCCCTCCTGAGCGGACCTCCATTTTGAGGCACCTTCACATTCTCCTACCTGCCTCAGCAGCGGTCACCTCTCCCAGTTGGGCTGCTGAGGTTCTAGCTCTACTGACCCTGTGAGTGGACCGACAACATTAGGTGACCACCCCACTGTCCTAAATAGCATGACGAACTTAAGGAGGTGGCCAATTAAGAGGCCTGGTTCCCCTGGTGTGGCTTCTAGTGAATTCAGGCTTGGGATCCACATTTGGCTTTGAAATCTGCGTGGAAAACCTGTCTATTGCCCCATTACGAGAGAAGAACGTTTTGGGGGGGAATCATCCAGAGGTTACTTTTATACACCTCTTAGCAAATTCCAGAGACAGGGAGCAGGACAACCACTTTTCCTTTCAGGAATGGTGCAAGGTCAGGGGAATCCTGTGGAAAGAATAAAACATTTTTTTAGCAGCTCTTGTGGCCTTACTCTGAGGCAATTTTGGAAATCAGGCATGATTGTGATGTTTAGCTGTTAATTCAACTTGTGCATTTAAGGCCATTTCAATAAATGGGTGGAATAGTAATTTTAGTAACTGTTGAAGTCAATCAAAGGGCACTTGTAACCGCTTTCCGTCTACTGTGTATAAAAAAAAATTAAAGACAGGGAAGTTCAATTGTAGAGGCATGGAATTGAGAAACAGGAAGTTATGTTAAACTTTTATAGAACCTTGGTTAGATCACTCTTCAGAGAACTGTGTACAATTCTGGTTTCCACATTACTAAAAGGATTTAAAAAGCACTAGAAAAGGTGGAAAGGCATTCGAGAGGACACCAAGGAGGTTTATAAGGATGTAACCAGGGATGAAGGACTTCAGTTATGAGGAGAGGTTTGAAAATCCAGGACTGTTCTCCTAGGAACAGAAAAAGTTAAGAGGTGACCTAACAGAGGTTTTCAAGATGGTGAGAGATTTTGAATTATTTGAAAAAAATACTTTCTAGTGAGTGGGTCACTAAGTAGAGGCCATTAATAGTTAATTCTTTGTGTGTACTCACACTACAACTGTAATGTTGGTGGGAAGTGGTTTTTGCTTTATAAAAATGCTAAAGGTGTTGTGCAAATCTATGGCCTGAACTGATTCTTGACTGAACAGAAGTGTGACTTTGGAGGGAGCCTCACACTGCATCGCTCAAGAGTTAATTTAGCCTGGATTCTGAGTTTATATTCCACATTCTTGGCACCAATCCACAATGAAACTGTTTTGCATCAACACTGGTGTAAGTGTAGCATTTCACTCTGTTTTATTTGTATTTTTATGCAGAAACAATACGTATAAAATCTGAGGGTAAAGCAGCTGTGGTTTATTAATCTTTTGGTGATTTAGATGATTTAAAATATAATTTTAACAAAATGGATGAATAACCATGATACTCCTGTTTTAAAGTATGACAGAATAAGCTAATTAGAACAATTCTTTCTGTACAAGGTTCTGGTCACCACTAAAGCTCAACATAATGAGCCCAGTGCATTGTGTTTTAATTGTACAGAAAGGTTTCTGAAATTAGACTTTATTTGAAGATAGTTGTAAATTTTTTGAGGTTTCCAATGTATGATTGGGATTCTTAGGTTCAAAACCAAATTAATAACTGTAGAATCTTTCAAATTATCGGAGGCAATTTAAGACATACACTAATTGTTGTGTTCTGCTCTTGTCCAGGTGACTGGTGCTACAACATCCAAGATATCAGCTGTGGTAAGGAGTTAAAGTCACTTTATTTGCTGGTAGTCTGCATGCAGGGGTATGTTGCCTACTACAATGTCTTTTCCATCAAAAATATTTTTAATGTTCACGCACTAACATATTGCTAACAATTTCCAGATTATTGTTATTCACATTGACAAAGGAAAGATATTGTAAGGAAAATGTTGACAACAGCTTGAAAAATAGTCAAAGAGGGACCATCAAGGTTTGAACTGAACTGTACATGATGCTGATTTACATGACAAGAATCAGTCAATTGTGTTGCTGTTGTTTATTTAGTGAATATTTTCAGTATCATCTAAGAGTATCAAAATTTCATTCATGACAAAAATAAATACATTTTGATTTCATTCATTGAAGAGGCTTTTGAGATAGATTATGATATGCATATAGATGTCTGTTTTGTTTTAAAAAGTGTTTAGTTGACTAGCTCACATGATTTTATGACTCACTTATTCTCATCCTAGTTTACTCTGTAAAGCTCTGGCTTTACTAGCCCATTTTGTTTTGCTCTGTCACAAGACTCTGATTAGCAATACTGCAATCAAGTTAACCCAGCACAATGTTTCAGCTCCAGGCTATCTTGTTATTGTTTTTACAGCAACAACATCTTGCATTTGTATAGCACCTATAATATAGGAAAGCATCTCAATGCTTCACAGGAATATAATCAGAGTACAACTGGAACTGACGAACAAAGGAATAGGTGATACATGGATGACAGAGACTGAGGAGAAAGTATAAAGATAACTTCTTAATTTTGAAGTATTTTGTCAAGTAATAGGGAAAATAATTGCGCATCTGGAGAACCAATATAAGCCACCATCATTCTAATGTCAAACTTGCATCATATACAAGATAACCAATCAGTTCAAACTTCAACTGCCTCTTCAGTTTAGCTTAACATGAAGTTGCTGTCGTCTTTTTCCTTTTCAATACTTTTCCTGTCTTGATAACAACCTGGAAATGATTGTGAGCGATGTCAATGTACAGACAATTTGTGTTAGTATCAGATTCCTCTTTCTGCCAGTTAAATCAAGGCATTAGTTAAATGAAAATCAACATGTTAAGACCTCCATTAAGCTAGTTGAAAGAAGAATTTGATGCAAATATGTACAAGAGTTGTACCTCACAGTGATTCCCAGGCTGATGACTTTCCAGGGGTAATGCTCAAGATCTTGTGATCTGCTGGTAATGATGAATAAAAAATAAAACTCCACCTCTAGCATGCAGTCATGTTAAAGCTCCTGAGGCACAGCTATCATCCGCTTTAATATACTTCTGCAATATTTGTCTATTTTGCTAAAATTGAAATAATTTCCCTCAGTTGGGAATTAAATCCTTCAATGCCATAACTAATGAGATGCCCAATTACGATTCTAATCAATTGAAATGTAAATAAGGAGACCATTTTGCCCCATCACTTCTGTACAATTACCAGTTCTGTTGCTAAATCCAGCTATCTACTTGAGTCACATTTTCCTGTTCTTTCCTTGAATCATTTAATATTTTTCTTCAATTATTTAACTTCTTCTTAGAAGTTGTAAACCATCGCCTCTTGCAAACTCTGTAATTGACTTTTGTTTTATTAAGCTCAGTGTGATTTTTTGGATTATGAATAAGTAGCAATTAAGTACCCCAAAGCGCTTTACAGCAGTTTAATTACTTTTTTTGAAAGTGCAGTCACTGTTGTTATCTAGGGGAATGCTGCAGCCAATTTGTTTGTATCAAAGTCTTTCAAACAACAATGAGATAAATGGTCAACTAATCTGTTGGCTGAGGGATAAATGTTGATCTGGATTTCATGCTCTTCTTCAAATAATGTTATGGGGCCTTTTACAACCACTTGAAAAGGCAGATAATGTCAAGGCTGCAGCATGTGGGAGCTCCTGGATTACATTGTGATCCAGGGCAAACACGTCTGCAGTAAGTGTCTGCGGCTCGAGGAGCTTCGGCTCAGAGTCATTGAGCTGGAGGCTGAGCTGCAGACACTGTGACGCATCAGGGAGGGGGAAAGTTACCTGGATGCTTTGTACCAGGAGGCAGTCACACCACTTAGGACAGGGTCTTCTGAGTTGGTCAGTAGTCAGGGACAGGAGGGTGTGACTGCGAGTGAGGCAGATAAGGAGGCCCAGTGGGCAGTAGTGCAGGAGTGTGAGCCTCTGCAAGTGTCCAATAGGTTGGAGGTGCTCTCAGCTTGTTTGGATGAGAGTGGAGGCTGCAGGGTGGATGGGCAAACTGACCATGGCAGCATGGTACAGGAAGCCATCCAAGTGGGGGGGGGGGAGCAAAATGAATGTAGTGGTAGTAGGGGACAGTATAGTAAGGGGGATTGACATTGTTCTCTGTAGCAAGGAGTGAGTGTCCAGGTGGCTTTGTTGCCTGCCCAGTGCCAAGGTTCAGGACACCTACTCGGGGCTAGAGAGGAACTTGCAGTGAGAGGGGAAGGGTCAAGTGGTTGTGGTCCATGTAGGTACCAAAAACATAGGCAGGATGAGGAAGAAGGCTCTGCATAGTCGGTATGATGAGCTGGGCACCAAATTAAGAATCAGAACCTCAAAAGTAACAATTTCTGGATTATTACCTGAACTATGTGCAAATTGGCATAGGACAAATAAAATTAGAGAAATGATTGTGTGCCTCAAAGACTGGTGTGGGAGAAGTGGGTTCAAGTTTGTGGAGCACTGGCACCACTATTGGGGAAAGTGGGATCTGTACCGTTGGGACGGACTATACCTGAATCATGCTGGGGCTGGTGTCCTCGTGAGCTGCCTAACTAGGGAAGTAGAGAGGGTTTAAAACTGAATAGTTGGGGTAAGGGATAAATTTGGGAAGATGTGGTAAATGAAAGAGTAGAAACAAGGCAAGAGAGAATTAATATGGGAAATGATAAATAGACTGTGATAGGAAGGGACAGAGAGTACAAATCTAAGAGTAAATCTGCAGATAAGACTAGATGCTACAAAAATAAAAGATAAAAACTAAAAGCTCTGTATCTAAACGCACATAGCGTTCGAAACGAAATAGATGAACTAATAGCGCAAATAGAAATAAATAAGTACGATCTGATAGCCATTACAGGGACATGGCTACAGGATGACATAGATTGGGACCTGAATATTGAAGGGTACGTGACATTTAGAAAGGACAGGAAGTTGAGAAAAGGTGGAGGAGTGGCTCTATTAATTAGTGCTGATATTCGCACATTAGAGAGGGACGTCCTAAATTCAGGAAACCAGGATGTAGAAGCGGTTTGGGTTGAGATGAGGAATGATAAAGGCAAGAAGTCACTTGTGGGAGTGGTGCACAGGCCCCTTAATTGTAACTGCACAGTAGGACAGAATATAAAAGAAGAGGTAATGGGAGCTTGCCAGAAAGGTACAGCAATCATCATGGAGATTTTACTCTACATATAGACTGGAAAAATCAGATGGGCAAAGGAAGCGTAGATGAGGAGTTCATAGAACGTTTTCGGGATAGTTTCTTAGAACAGCATGTTCTGGAGCCAACCAGAGGGCAGGCTATAATAGACCTGGTATCGAGCAACAAGGTAGGATTAATTGATAACCTCCTAGTGAAGGCGCCCCTAGGTACCAGCGATCATAATATGATTGAATTTTACATTCCTTTTGAGGGAGAAGTGAGTACGTCCAAGACTAGTAGTTTAAACTTAAATAAGGGCAATTATGAGGGCATGAAAGCAGAGTTAGTAAAAGTGAACTGGCAAATGAGGTTAAGGAATATGTCATTAGAAGATCAGTGGCTATTTAAAGAGGTCTTTCAGTATGCACAGAATATATACATCCCAATGAGAAAAAAAAATCTTAAGGGGAGGGCCCACCATCTGTGGTTAACTAAAGAAGATAAAGACAGTATAAAATTTAAAGTAAAAGCATATAATTATGCAAAGACGGGTGGCAGGTCAGAAGATTGGAAAGAATAAAAAGAACAGCAAGAATGACAATAAGATTAATAAGCAGGGAAGAATTAGAGTATGAGAGAAAGCTAGCTAGTAATATAATGATGGTTAGTAAGAGTTTCTATAAATATTTAAATAAGAAAAGAGTTAACAAAGTGAGCACTGGTCCAATAGAGAGTGCGTCTGGGAATTGATAATGGAAAGTAGGGAGCTGACGGATGAATTAAACAGGTATTTTGCTTCGGTCTTCACTATAGAGGACACAAGTAACATCCCAGAAATATCTCTAAATCAGGAAATGGAAGGGAGGGAGGAATTGGGGAAAATTGCAATCACCAATGAAGTGGTATTGAGCAAATTGTTGGAGTGCAGGCTGATAAATCTTCAGGCCCAGATGGACTTCACCCTGAGGTCTTGAAAGAAGTGACTAGTGAGATAGTTGGTGCACTAGTTTTAATTTTCCAAAACTCTCTAGATTTGGGGAAGGTTCCATTAGATTGGAAAATAGTAAATATAACTCCTTTATTCAAAAAGGGAGACAGAAAGCAGGAAACTATACGTCAGTTAGCCTGACATCTGTCATAGGGAAAATGTTAGAAGCATTTATTAAAGATGTTATAGCAGGGCATTTAGAAAAATTCAAGGCAATCAGGCAGAGTCAACATGGTTTTGTAAAAGGGAAATCATGTATATCCAATTTGTTGGAGTTCTTTGAAGGAGTCACATGTGCTGTGGCTAAAGGGTAAGAGGTGGATTTACTGTACTTAGATTTCCAGAAGGCATTTGATATAGTTCCACACCAAAGGTTATTGCAGAAAATAAAAGCTCATGGTGCAGGGGGGTAACATATTGAACTGGATAAAAGATTGGCTAGGTAACAGGAAGCAGAGAGTTGGCATAAATGGATTTTTTTCTGGTTGGCAGGATGTAATGAGTGGTGTGCCACAGGGATCAGTGCTGGGGCCTCAACTTTTTACAGTTTATATAAATGACTTGGATGAAGAGACTGAAGGAATGGTTGCTAAATTTGCTGATGACACAAAGCTGGTAGGAAATTAAATTGTAAAGAGGACGTAAGGAGGCGACTAAGTGACATAGACAGGTTAAGTGAGTGGGCAAAGATCTGGCAAATGGAGTATAATGTGGGCAAATGTGAATTGTTCATTTTGGCAAGAAAAATAAAAAAGAAGCTTATTATCTAAATGGTGAGAGATTGAGGAGCTCTGAGATTGAGAGGGATCTTGGTGTCCTAGTGCAAGAATCGCAATAGGTTAGTAAGTAGGTACAGCAAATAATTAAGAAAGCTAATAGAATGTTTATTATGAGGGGAATTGATTACAAAAGTAAGAAAGTTAAGCTTCAGTTGTACAGGGCATTGGTGAGACCGCATCTAGAGTATTGTGTACAGTACTGGTCTCCTTATTTAAATAAAGATGTAAATGCGTTAGAAATAGTTCAGAGATGGTTTACTAGACTAATACCAGGAATGGGTGGGTTGTCTTATGAGGAAAGGCTAGACAGGTTAGGCTTGTATCCACTGGAATTTAGAAGAGTAAGAGGTGACTTAATTGAAACCTTTAAGATCCTGAGGGGTCTTGATAGGGTGGATGTGGAGAGGATGTTTCCTCTTGTGGGAGAATCTAGAACTAGGGGTCACTGTTTAAAAATAAGGGGTCCCTCATTTACGATGGAGACATTTTTTCTCTGAGGATTGTGAATCTTTGGAACTCTGTTTGGAAGGGGGTGAAAGGTTATCAGAGGTGATCAGGGATGTGGGGTTGAGGTTACATTCAGATCAGCCATGATCTTGTTGAATGGCAGAGCAGGCTCGAGGGGCCAAGTGGCCTACGCCTGCTCCTAATTTGTATATTCGTATAAACCCTTAATTTAATATCTTATCAAAAGACAGCACCTCTCATTATGTAGCAGCTCCTCTGTACTGTGCTGCGGTGTCAACCTAGGTTAGGTGGTTAACTTTTAGACTAGAGCATGAACCTATAACCTTTTTACATAGAGATGACATTTCCACCTCTGAACTATGCCAACTTTGAATGCTATTACATAGAAATATGTCTGTGCACTGCTAACTGACTTGTATCTTCCTTTCTAGGACCCAGCATCTGGAAGATTAATCATCAAATATGTGGGTTGAAGAGGCAGTCCCCTATCAACATCGTAACCAAGAAAGCTCAAATTGATACGAGATTGAATCCCATTAAGTTTGAGGGCTATGATGGTCTTGATACAGATGTTGAATGGACATTAAAAAACAATGGTCATTCAGGTAAGTTCTGGAAATTCAGTCCATCCTCTTGAAGGATTTACATTGTCAGAGCAGAGGACGAGGTAGCAGAGCAATTGGATAGAGTAAAACTGGATAAAGGGGAGGATCTTGAAAAGCTGGCAGTGCTCGGAGTGGGAAAGGTGCCCAGTCTGGATGGAATGCCTCCTAGGTTGCTGAAGGAAGTAAGAGTGGAGGTTGTGGAGGCTCTGGCCACACTTTTCCTGCTTAGGGGAAGTGATACCTGAGAACTGGAGGATTATAAATCTTGCACCCTGTTCCACAAAAGGGAGATGTATAACCCTGGGAATTACAGATCAGTCAGCCTCATGGTGGTGGTAAAGTTTTTAGAGATATGAATCTGGGGAAAAAATTAATTGGCACTTGAAAAAATATGGGCTGGTAAATGAGAGCCAGCACAATTTGGTGATGGCAACTGACTAACCTAATTAAGTTTTTGATGAAATAATGGCAATGGTAAATGAGGAGATTCTGATTGATATTGTGTGTCAGGACTTTCAAAAGACGTTTGATAAACTAGCCCATAACAGAGCAAAAATGAAGCTCATGGGCAGGATTTTCCGCTTGGCGTGTGATCACGTGTCCAACATGCCTGAATGTGAAATAGCGCGCGATGACATCGGACGAGCATCCTAACGTCATTGCGCAGTTGCGCGATGTTTCAGCCAGCAGGCATGTGTGAGAATTGGCAGCGTGCCTGCTGACAATTAAGTGGCCTATTAAGGCCATTAATCAATTAATTAATTGCTATTTTTCACTGCCCGTCCAACATTACGGTTGGCAGGCGGGTGAATTGGCCAGGCGGCCTTTAGATTTTTGAGGAAACCTCATTGAAGGGTGAAATCGCAGTCGGGAGCAGATCACGGGCGGCGGGCCATTTCCCGGCCGCTCCCGGGCCCACCTGTCCAACAACCTCAAAATCCTGCCCCATGGGATTAAATTGCAGTGTCCACATAGATAAGATTTGGGGGAAGGTACAGAAAGCAGACTGTGGTGGTGAATGGTTGTTTTCAGAATGGAGAGAAATGCTCAGTGGTGTCCTCAAGGTTCAGTGCTGGGACTTCTCCTCTTTTTCATCATACATTCATGATTGGAATTGGGTATACAGGGGATTATATCAAACTTTGCAGATGACATGAAATGTGGAAATGTAGTGAACAATATGAAGATAGTAACAGACTTCAGGAGAACATCGGCAAGTGAAATGGGCAGAAACGTGGGGCTGGATTTTACCCTCCCCTGCCGGCAGCTTGGAGGGTATGTAAAATCCAGTGGGCGGCCTGCCCACCACCTACCCACCTGCTCCGGCCCCCACTGCAATCTTACCAGTGGCAGAGGTGGCATCGGGCGGCCCACCCGCCCATGGTCTCTCAAACCCCAGCCCAGCCCATGTTGAGGCCTGTCAGCTTGGCGTCTGGCAAGACCCCCAAACCCTTGACCCAGTGCAGCTCGCCACCTCAAATCCTGAGTGCAATACTTGTAGTGGCCATCACTTCTGCCCAAACCCTATATCCCTTTATTTCCCTTGGGTCCAAAAAACTATTGTTCTCACCTTTGAATATCCTGAATGTCTGGCCATTCACAGCCTTCTGGGATAGACAATTCAAAGATTCACAAATTTCTCAGTGAAAATTTTGAGACTCTGCTACCTAATTCTAGACTCTCCAGCCAGCGGAAACAACCTCTCATCCTCTACATTTGTCAAGCCCTATCAGCATCTTATATGTTTCAATCCGATCACCTCTTATTTGTCTAAACTCCACGGAATATAGGCCCATTCTAAGTGATCTGTCCTCCTACATTGGTAAAATAAGTCACAAGTTATGTCAGTGATTAGAGTCTCAACCACACTAAAAGTGAGAAGGGTAAGATTATGAGCAAGTGGTAGCTGTGTACTGGTTAACTTGCATACCATCTGCAGGATATAGCCAAGGTTACTGGTGGTCGGCCCATTCATTTAGTGTGGACAATTTTTAAGATAAAAAATGTTTTAATCCCTCTTTTCCCCCCATTATATTAATATGTAACCAGTGTTCTGAAGCTGGTGAGGAGAGCTCTGTGTTCACATGAAACCGTGCAGGCACTGACTGTTGTCATTGGATTGGATGAGGGCAGTCTTGAGGTACTGAAGAAAAAGCCCTTAGACTGGCTGAGGCAGTTAGAGTTAGGAGGCCATGTGCTGAGATCTCGAATACATCCAATCAAAGCTGGCAACCCTATCACAGAGGGAAACCTACAAACATAGGGCAGAAATTTTCGCTTCGTGGGCGGGCCGCACCTGACCCGCTCAAGCGGGAAATGATGCGTGTTGATGTCAGCCGAGCATGCCAACGTCAATGTGCAGTAGTGCAATAGGCCTGTTAGGTCCATTAAATAATCAATTAACCTACATTTTTTGATACCCATCCAACCTAACGGTTGGCAAAAAGGCCAAGCGGCCTCTGCATATTTTTTGGAAACCTCATCCATGAGCGGGATGAGGTTTCCAAAAGCAAATAAATATAAAATGAAAGTTTTACAATTGAGTTAATAGCATGTCCCTGCTCATGTGACAGAGTCATGTGAGGGGACATGTTTCATTACATTTTTATTTTCTTTATTTGCTTTTTTTAACAATGCTTCATCCCCCTGGGGCAGCTCTGTGCCTCAGGGAGATTATGAAACGCTGAATCGTGTGCATGCGCGAAGTTTGCACTCGGCCCGTTTGCCCTCCTGCCCCATCCCCCCACTCCACCCTTGCGCAGGCAGCGCTGACCGCTGCCACTCGCATTTCACGCTGTGTAGGCCTTAATTGGCCCGCCAGTATGAAATCGTGGTATGTTCCCGATCGTGGGCGGTGGTCGGCTTCCCGACCGAGCCTGCCCGCCAAGGGCAAAATTCTGCCCACAGACACTTTAAACAAAGGTTGAGGCTTGTCAGTTGTAACCTTTGTTGACTTTACATTTATTTTGCTACTGTTGTTTCTTGTTCATAGTTCAGATGACATTAAAAGGAAACATTGCCATCAAAGAGGGAAACCTTCCAAATACATACAAGGCAATTCAGTTCCACTATCATTGGGGAACAGAGTTTGATCCTGGTGCAGAGCATACAATAGATGGGGAACAGTACCCCATGGAGGTAAGATATGTACCCCTTCAATGAATCTGAATGTCTAGGAAACAAAATCAAATCATAATCCAGTTTGAAGAGTTAGAATATGTTTCTTTTTCACTTTTAAAAATAATTTTCTGCCCTGCTCTATTTTTCCTCTTCTCTTGAAAGTGGGTAAAATTGGCTTAGGGTAAAATGATTTGCTGCTGCTGTTGGAATCATTATTATAGCCTTTGGTTGGCCAGTAACTTTTACTGCTGGAATATTTCCAGTGAGCAGCTGTGGTGTACACTTGATGTCACTCCGTTGTTACCCCAAATATCTGCTTCCTATTCAGATTGTTAGGCTGGAAAGTCATTGAAATTATATCTCAAAAGCCACACTTGAAACAGCACCTCATTTTGTTATGTTCTGATTCCATGCTTTAAGTGAAGTTCATGTTCACCGAGCCAAATTAGTTCAAGTGTGAGAATTGATACTTGGGCAGTACAGAATTTTTCCCACCTTCATTCATAGAGAAGGAGTGGCCTCCTCTCCAATACCTAGGAGAGTTGGTCTCTATGTTGACTGCTTGGTAATCCATTCTGGATCATTTTTTTGCAGCCCAAGGTGTTCCCAAATATTAACATTAGGTTACACCAACAATGGCCCCACCATGTGATGTACTATAAATTTAAATACACAAAGATTTTGGTGCCATCCTGCTGTAAGTTGATTATAACTATAATAACTATGCAGTATTCTGTGCAATTTGTAACCATCATGAATCTGTCTTCTGCAGTTGCATATTGTCCACCAGAATGAAAAATACAATACCTTGGCAGATGCTTTAAAACATTCTGATGGTCTGGCAGTGCTCGGATTCCTGTTTGTGGTGAGTAACATTCCTCAGTATTTACACTACCACTGGCAGGGCTCACTTCAGCAAGTTGTGACAGAGGACAACAGAGGAATATTAATATTATTGTGTGTGTGGGTGATGTGTTAAAACGGGCCAAATTCCCAGTACATTGGGAACCCACCAGCCACTCGCCCATCTCTGGGCTTAACGGAAGGGGTTGAGGGACTGGCAGCCAACCTGCTCCCAGGGGATGAGTTGGCAATTTAAATGCTATAATGAGGCTGGCAGCCTTGGATTTATTAGTGAATGGTTGAATTTGCCAGGCGACAGGAACCTAGCAGCTGTTGTGGAGGTATGTGCCTTCAGGGCCCTGATTGTGGGCCAGGAGTAGCAGGAGTACTTCCCCTGTACACACCCCCACCCCCGCCGAAACTTCCCCTCCAACAATATGGCTTATATTTATCTCTTTATCTCATTACAGGAATCACCTGAATGGAATTCAAATATTAACGACTTGATCAACGCTCTGAAATTAATTCCACACAGTGGTAAGCACAAATGACAGTGCCAAAAATTCCAACTATTTCTTCAGCTGATTGTATTTCCTATTCCCTCCAATTTTCTCTTGCTTCCCCCTCTGATTCTCTATAATCGCCCAGTTATTTCTGACCCCGATTTTCTCCATTGCCTTTAATTTCCAATATCTACCTCTCTGATTATCTCCCTTGCTGTGCCCGGCTGGAATTTTGTGAAGGTGGCAGGAGTTTTGCTGATGGGGGCAACCCCTCTTCAGTGATGGCGGGACCCAGGGTCGCATTTTGCCAGCAACAGCCACAGGCTGTAACCTCAGGGGGCTGCCACCAGGGCTACCACCCTATTAAGGCAGGCTGTCCAATTGGAGGGTTGGCAGCTTAGCAGCCTCAGCAGCGCCATCACTAGTGGCAGCCATTTCTGGGGCTGCACCTCAAGGATGTGGGCACACCAATGGCCATGTGCCCTTGAAGGCATTTAAGTTGGGTCTGGGGACATTGGAGTCAGGCAGACAGTTCCCCGTGATGGGGTGTTGGAGGCATGGTGGGGTGGTGGTGGTCACTTGAGGACAGGTGGTCCTGTTGCTGCAGGGGTGGCCATTGCCTTTGGTGGTCCAAAGGGTGGCAGAAAAGGGCTGCACCCCTAGACCCTGGGCCCATTGGGAGGTTACCAGGGTTTACCTGGTGTTCTCCGATTGCACTGACGGACCCCCTCCGCTGCTGGTAAAATGCCAGAAGAGGTGTTAAATTGGCCACAAGTGGTACAATTGGGGGGGTTTTGGACAGGCTATCTGCCACATTTCCTGTTGCTGGCAAAATGACATGGTGGTGGGAAGATGCGTGGCGCACTATCTAATGCCTTCCTGTGGCATTTTGCCAGCCTTCCCACCTCCCAGCCCATCTCCAGAGGGCTGGCAAAATTCAGCACTCTGTCTCTCTCAACTCTCATTGGAAATTTCCTGCTTGCATTTTGCTTCTTCAGTTCAAACGAGAAACTTGCTCTGTGGTTACTGGTTATAATGTCTTACAGCTGCCTCAGTGGAGACCAACTAGCTTAGATAACACTTGACCAAGGATCTAACTTGGGATCCCCTGGTGTTCCAGACTCACTTCATCAAAGGAGCCCATTAGGCAGCTGCATTCAGTTCTTTGAGGAAGTGTTCAAAATTCTAAGTAACTCTCTATTTTAACCATATTCATATATTTCAAAGCAAAAGTAAAATACTGTGGATTCTGGAAATTTGAAATAAAGACAAAAAATGCTTTAAACTAGGATGAGAAAGTTACAGGGTTACAGGCAAAAAAGTGACAAAGCACTACTATCTTTTCAAAGAACCAGCACAAGTATAATGGGATGAATGGCCTTCTTCTGTGCTGTAAGTTTTCAGGATTCAGTGATAGAACATGCAGACAGCACAGCAACTATAGAGAGAAAAAAAATGGGTGGAATTTAATGTCTACCCCCAATTGGAGGTGGGCTGGGGTATTTAATCAGGTGGGGTGGTGCTGGTTGGGGACCCCACCACTTTCCACCCTGATTAAGTCCAGGTTGGGAAGGCTCATTGTCAGCCTTCCCACCCGAACACCAATTGATGCTTTAAATGGCCAATTAATACCCTCTTATGGCCCTCCTCTTGCTGCCACTCGTATTCAACCTACAGCGGGCAGGGCAATTGCCACAGGGGAGCCCGAAAAACAAGCTTTGCTTGCGGGCTCCTGTGGGAGAGGGTCCCTTAGTGCCTGATCAAGGGACCTAACACCGTGGGGGGTCGCGGGGGGTTGACTGCTCCCTCTGACCTCCTTCGCTACCCGTGACCCCATTCCCCATCCCGCCTTCACTCGCCTGTGCCTGGATCCTCGCTGATCCTGAGCCCCTGGTAGTGGCAGCTGCCTGCAATGTGCCTGTTCCCCTGGTGGCACTGCCTGCAATGAAGAGCTGCCGGCCTCTGATTGGCTCGGCAGCTCCCGGGGGGGTGGGATTTCTGCTCCCGGGGTCTTTGATGCTGGCAAAGGCCCGTCCCTGGCCACTTAAAGTGCCTGACTGGCGCTTAATATGCAGCTCTTAATTGAAGGATGCAACACAAGGCTCTCACTGACTGTCCAGCCAGCGGGCAAAACCCTTGTTGCCTGGTTTAATTCTGCCCAACATTTCAAGTTGATCAGTTGTTTTCTGGTGAAAAGTTAATTTCCTGAAACTTTCTCTCCAAAAGTGCTGCCTGATCTGCTGAGTGTTTCCAGCGTTTCCTGTTTTTTTGCCCTGTGTTTTCCAACTTGCATCGTCAAATTGAAGCCTCTTCTCATTTATCTGCGCATAGCTTATTTTCTTCCATTGCTCTCCTTGTTTTGTCCTTTTTTAATAACTCCATCATGCTCTCAATTTTCAAGGTTATTCAATCTCAAAAAGCCTTTCATGGTGAAATGTTGTCACCCTGTTCAGGTGTGACCGCCTTTGCCTCTGAGACAGTCTGACAGTCAGCTGATTTTAATAAAATACAACAGTCAGCACCTTCAGGCAAAAAGGGGAGAATGATGCAGGGAAAATAATTGTTCCATTAAAATGAATAATTCGTGCTTCACTCTTTCTCTCTTTGCTCTTGTTTTGATCTGTTGATAAGCAATGGGGTGCGGCAAAAGATTCCAAGTGTTGAAACCTGCTGCAGTTCTTGCTGCTGAACTCAAATTGTGTCATTTGTCTTGAAATAGTATTATCAGGGGATCCAAGTTGCTGAGAAGGCATATTATTTTCAAAGAGACTTTCTCTGTCTGTTACCTGAAACCCAATATCCCTGCTCCAGTAACAGCACTGTACTTTCTGTAGTAAATATAATGACTCCCTCTTTCTGTTGCTTGCTGAATAGTTACAGGCCGCAATATTTACTTGGGCAGGTCTTGAGTAGCAGAGAGGGGTTTTGGCTGGGAAACCCAGAGTTATGTGATGAAGTTTTAATGGACAGTGTGTGCCCTTTTTTTCCCGAAGCACGGCTCCTGCCTGGAAGCCAGCTGATTGACAGCCTTGGCCTCCAGTCAAGTGGGGAATGCTCAGGAGGGAGGGGTCCAAACTCTGATTGCAGTGGGGAGCTGATTCCCGATGCTGGGGAGTGAGTCCTTGATCCTGGCAGTAGTCTGATTGCAGGGCTGTCTTTGTTTTTGGAGGGATGAGGACTTTGGATCCTAGGGGGTTTTAGGGAGGAGGATCTGGTGTTGGGCTCCTCTTGGCCCACAAGCAGTGCTGTAAAGGCTCTTAGCTCTTCTGTGAAGCAGTCCCTCCCTGCAGCCTCTAACTGTTGGCATTGCCAAAGCTCAGGAAACCCAGGTGAACCGAATTAATCCCAGACAACAAGGTTGAATATTTGGCATACCACCTCATTACAATATTTAAATGGACAAGCCGCCTCTTGGGAGCAGGTTAGTTGCCTGCCCCTCATTCCACCTCCATTAAAACCGGAAGTTGACTGGTTTGAAGCAACTTGGAGTCAACTTTGAGTTTTTTTTTCATTTTTACATCCCACCTGATTCAAACCGTAGCTTGTAATGGTTACTCAGTTTGGACATAAGGTTTTTGAAGGACATGACAGTCAGGCAGAAGTCAAACCACAACCAGTAATTTAGATGTACTTCAACAACAAATTACACTGCTAAGACTTAATGTATTTCAAGATTAGGTTATACTGTTGAAACCTAGCAAAATCCTGTATTATTAAGCAGATACGCAGACTTGCGTTAAGCAGTTACGTAGACAGTACACCTACACTCACCCATAAGTCCATGTTGATTGTGGTCTCCTTACTGACTGACTAGGTCATTTGTAATAACTTGAGGGAGCAGCAGATTTGGTGAAGAAAAGGCTAAACTTTATTTAGGAGGTATGTCGAGGCACTTGCACGATGCGATCTCTCCATTGGAAGCCCTGCCCACAGGATTACCCATGCCATAAGCTTATTGGTCGAAGCCCCTGTGATCACATCACATGATGGGTGATTGACGGGAGGGAGGGACAATACATATAGTTACTACATTACTCTTACCTTCAACTGCAGCAAAGTTAATCGGGTTCTTCAGGCTTTATACAGTTAACAGGTGAGGTGAGGGAGAGGCTTTGGCCTATGATTGACACATCCACTTTTATACAGCAGTTCTTGGATTTTGACCTCAAAGCCCCATCAAAGCTTCAGGTGCCCAGGTCTATGAAGTAGGTTGCTGTTTCCAACTCTTTGCCATTGGTTCAACCTCCTTACATCTGGTAGATGTTTTCACCATTTGTTCTTTCTGAATTTGTTGTTTTGCAAACAACCACCAATGCTAAACTTCTTGTTTTGCAAACAACCACATATGCTGATCACCTTATTCTGCAAACACACCAGACTTTAATTCAGCTTGACTGCAGAGCATGATGGATAAGTTGGTCAAGTCCCTTGTTTTGGAGTAGCAAATGAGTCTCTCAGGCTTACAAAACCCACCCTTTTTTTTAGGTTAAAATGACCTTCAGAGTTTACATTATATAGCAACTCAAAACTACTGCATTGAAATTATGCCATGTGGCCACAATCCTGTTCAGAGTAAAATTCTTTGGCCGGCCCTGTTTTGATAAAATTATTAGCCCATTAAAATAAGCTGCTAAGTAGCTTTGTTAAAATAGTGAACAAAGGGATTTAACATGAGCTATTTTGTGTTCAAGCACTAGTCATCTTCGTACATTGTCATTTCAAGGCTGTGGTAAATACAAAAGGTATTTTATTATCATTTCTCTTATCCAGCTAATATTAAAGCTGTTAATTATTTCCTCACTTTTTTTAGGTAACTCCACACAGCTGAAATCTTTTCCACTGAATAAAATTATTTTAGACCAAAAAAAGCTTGATAAATACTACCGCTATGATGGCTCATTAACTACTCCTGATTGTAACGAGGCAGTAATCTGGACAGTATTTGCAGAACCCATTCCTATCAGCAGGAGTCAGGTAAGGTTTGTGTGCTGAGGACTTGGATAAACTATGCTAGGTAAACTATGCCGGATAAACTATCTGTTAGAGCTTATTTTAGAAAAAAATCCATTGTTTTTCTCTTTTTTCGAGCTGTTTGAAGGAAAGAAAGGGGCAATTTTTGTGCTGTGGGATAGAGACTGGTTTGAGACTGCCCAAACTCATTATGCATATATTCCTAAGCAGGGAAGGAAATCTCCAGGGAATTGAGCACAAAATCTAGGCTGGCATTTCAGAATAGTACTGAGGGAGGGCTGCACTGTCTGAGGTGCCATTTTCAGATGCCACATTAAACGGAGACCACATATGCCCTCTCAAGCAGATATAACAGGTCCTGTGGCATTATTTCAAAGAAGAGCGAGAGAGTTTTCTCTAATGTCCTGGCTGGTTATTTATCCCTCAACCAATATCTAAAAACAGGTTATCTGGTTGTTATGACATTGCTGTTTGTGGGAATTGACGGTGTGCAAATTGGCTGCCATTCTTCTTCCATTACAAAAGCGATTGCATATCAAAAGTATATCAGCCTGTTTGGGGTTTGAGGTACCATGTAAACAATACTATATAAATACAAGTTTGTATTTTTCTAACTCATTAGCCTGAGAAGGATTCAAGCCCAAGTCCCATGGGTAAAATAACTGTTGGTGGAGTTACGTGGAGATCTATTCAGCTCCACTCACTGCTTGGAACAAAGGGTTAACCAGCAGGCTTTTGTGCTGATGCCACAAATGAGGTATTGTTGCTCTACACAGGCAAACAAAGAATCTTGAAGGTATTGGTTAAAAGCCTAATGGCACCTGGCCCAATCGTACATAATATATACCAGCTTCAGACTTAACGATATGCTTTGGCATCACAGTGAGAAATGGCAAAGGACACTTCAATATCAGCAAGTTTCCAAAGCTGATTAAACTTGCAGAGCATAAGATGACACCAAATAGTTTTTACTTATGGTGCAGAACTCCAGAGCATGCAACAGAATGTCTTCCTCCAGCCCACACCCAGGATCAGCTGTGGACTTGTAGCAAAAAGGTTAAACAATTGAGAATAGGGAGAGCTCTGGCTCCTACCAGTCTTTCACTGAGCACACTAGAGGGACAATCAGTGGCCAAGTTTCTCTTGGCCAAAGCCCCTCAATTAAGAACCTTGTCAGTTGTCAAATGTGGAGTTATCTAATGACAATAATTTGCATTTATATATCACATTTAACATTGCAAAAATATCAAGGCACATCATAGGAGCATTATCATACAAAATTTAACACCATGCCATGAAGAGATATTAGAGCAGGTGATCAAAAGCTTGGTCAGTGCAGTAGGTTTAAAATAGCAACTTAAAGGAGGTGAGTGAGGTGGAGAAACGGAGAGGTCTAGGGAGGGGATTCCAGAGCTTAAGGCCTAGCCAGCTGAATGCACAGCTCCCAGTAGCTCAGCAATAAAAATTCAGGATGCACAAGAGGCCATAATGAGAGGAATGCAGAGATCTGAGAGTATTGTGGGACTGGAGGAGTTTATAGAGATAGGGAGGGATTTGAACACAAGGGTGACAATTTTTAAACTGAGTCATTGCCACACCAGGAACCAACACAAGTTGTAGAATGCAGGGGTGATATGTGAGCAGGACGGGGTGAGCGTTAGGATATGGGCAACGGAGCTTTGGGTAAGCTTGAGTTTACTGAGTGTGGAACTGAGGAGTGTGTTGGGATAGTCCTGTCTGGAGGTAGTTAAGGCATGGAGATAACAATGAGCAATACTGAGTTTTGCAGCACCTGAATTGATGACAGTTCTCCATTTTGTTGTGTTTGGAATCTGTGATGCTTATAACCTCTGCCCATAACATCAAGTTCATTTGTTGAATTCATGAAACAGAAGATCAGTGGAAAAGCTACAGAACATTTATGTTATAGCATCCTTAACTTTGAACGCATTGAATTAATCCAGAATAGGTAGTGTAATGGGAGGGTCTTGTGGCACAACGGGTGGCATCCCTGCCTCTGAGCCGGTTTATGTCCCACTCGAGGACTTGATGGCCAAGGAAGTTGCGTTCATAATATGGCCAAACGGGCTGAGTATCAACTTGTAAATCTTTCTAACATAGGACAATGCCAGACAGTAAGAGCAGGAAAGATTCCTGGTCAGCCATGTGATGGAAAGAAATTGGACCATCTACCATCACTATCCATAACTCCAGACTACAACACAGATGCAAAAGTCTATGTTACCACAGCAACTCAGACTCCTTGCGGGAATGGTTGGCTGGATGGCTTGTGTGGATCAGATTAGTGCCAACAGCATAGGGATCGATCTCCTTTTCCAGCTGGGGTGGATTCGGGAGTTGCCTCCTTGCCTTATCTGTGGTGGAGGTCTTGGCACTGTGGGCTGTACCCGTCTTTGGGCAGAGAATAGAAGAAGGCAGTGCCAATTTTGTAGCTTTGTAAGCTTGCTCAAGTTAATATTTCAACATCTCTGCTGGTATGTTGATGTGAGAATATATGGCACCAAAATATTTTGTTCTACCATTATTAATAATATATCAATGAAAGAAATATTGTTAAAAGCTGATAATCCATCAATTTTTTAATGTATTTTTAGTCAGGCAAATGGATTTTACAGAGTGATGCTATAACATTTCTGAGAGCCACAACTCGTCAACAGTTGAAATTTGATGTTTTATTGTGGAGTCATTGTTGTGTGTGCTGCATCTCAAGGCAGGAAGGAAAACTGTTCAGCTGTCTTGACGTGCCAGTGTGTGTCCTTTTGTGTCCTCATGGAGAAGCTACAGATGTTCTCAGTTCACAGGAACACTCAGCTTTTAGTGAAAAGCAGTTCCATTGAGGGAAATAATCATGTGAACAAGTAATTGGGAGAAATGTGCAAATCATTAAACTACATGTGATTTATTTCAATTGAACAATCATTCACCTGAACTTCCAACTTCAGTGGCAATGTGAAGTGAACAACAGCAGATTGGCACCCCTTATACAATCTGCACAATTTTTCCTGCCATTCAGTTGAATAATGTTCATCCAATCCAATATAGTCCATTTTTCACCATTGCTGAAAGCCGTGGTAGCAAATCTCTCCAAATCCATAAGTTGTTAAATTGTATTTTTTAGCCACAATTCTGGATAAGACACCGTCTTATTTGCAGGTTTAATGTCCATTTCTTATGCATCTTTTATTGCCTTTGTACTGTGGGTTTGAGATTAAGCCATGCGACAATAAATTGTTTGCTGCATTATTTATGTTTATGGAAAGAATTCTCCAGAAATGATATGTTAGACAAAAATTATTGCCATCTGGAAACTTAACTTGTATTTTATTTTGTTTCAGCTCAACGCATTTCCTAAAACTCTTTTCTTCAGTGATTCAAAACCCATGGCTTTAAACTTCAGGCCTGTTCAAAAACTAAATGGTCGTACAGTCTTTGTTTCAGATTCAGTTGTCAGACCTTTCAGTGCTGCAGGACTATCAGTGGTACTTGCTGTCTGGACATCTATATTATTCAACTGAGCAACCTGCAGATTCCGACATTATCACAAGCAAAGTAGATTTTCTTCTCCTGTCCAATGGATTAAAAGGGAAACTCCAGTAAATTAATATCTCAATCCGCACTGATTAACAGTAACAAACATTTTGCTTCTCATTAGAGAAGCCCTGAAGTGAAAAGGGAATAAAATAAAGTCTGTCCTGTCATCACTTTAATCTACCAGCCCAGTTTGCAGATAGGTGGTACTAATGCACCAGCTTGTTACTTTTAGTGTATATGTGCAGTAGTACAGTGGAGGTTGTTTAAAGAGGAAATCTCATTAAAAAATGTTTTGGATTGCCTTTCATAACAGAAGTCCATTTTTCACACATGCCATACAATACTGGAGAGTGCTTTAATAATCATAATAGATTAAAATCTTACAAATGGAAGGAAAATGAAGCACTTGAACTTGCAATCACACCCTGCCAAAAAAGTGACCGTTTGGTTCCTGAAACAGCAACCAGCTGTCTAGCCATCTCTTTATCTCAAGTAGCTGTGTCCAGTGGGTCTATCTAACTGGCACCATCCCATAGCAGTAAATAAAGATAATGGGGGTGGGAGGAGGCATTTTAAGTGCCAGTTGGTTTTAATTAGATTTCCACCCATCCTTGGCAGAGTGAGAGCATGGTGATTTTAAACATTGGCCTGTGGAAGTTAATTCGACAAGTAAGGCCTTGCACAGTGTGCAAAGGAGATTTGTTGGAATGATAGCAGGAATGAGAAACTCAGTTATGTAGAAACTGGAGAAGCTGGACTAGACCTCCTTCAAGCAGAGAATGCTAAGGGGAGACTTAATAAAGGTGTTCAAAATTTATATGTGGTTTTGATAGAGTAAATAAAGAGAAACCATTTCTGCTTACATATCAGTCAGCAATCAAAGATGCAGATTTAAAATAACTGGCAAATGAACCAGAGTGGTGATCAGGATTTTTAAAAAAATGTTGTCTTGACCTGGGTAGAGTTACAATTGTAGTTAAAGCCTGCTGATGTAATTGGACTATAATCTGAATATTTAAATAAGGACCTGCTGGGATGAGGTGGGCACTTTACGACCTACTTAGAAGACTAGGTTTATATTGGAGATGACAGGATCCAGGTGGGATGCTGGCAGGTGAATCATCCAGTCGATTTTAACTGCCTCCACACCTGATTTCCAGTAGGGTGCGTAAGGTTACAGTCAATACTCATATATCAGCTGTGGCAGTCAAGATGGAAAGGGCTGAACTCAGATCAGTCTCGCCTTCATCTGGCATTTTAAATATTGGTTATTTTAGTTTGATACACTTAAGAATTAGTTGAAGTAATTTTTTTTTGAAATGCTTTCCTTGACATTTCCCTTTAAAGTAGAATTGTTCACTCCACTTAATGTTTTACTAGGCTTTATGCATTTTATATTTATTATATTGATAACAGACATATTGAAGGATCAGATAAATAACTTGATTTTAAACATCTGTACAAAAAATCATATTTTCCAGTTAAATCTGATAAAACATTAGGATTGCTTGCAGTTTTTCACTTGATAATGCACTTGAAATTAATGTTTAATAATTATAATTAGCTAAAAATAACCAGTTAATACTTAACTTAAAAGTATGTGTAGCACAATTTTAGTCAGCATCACCTCCTAAGTAGATTCCTTTAACAATTACTTTGAAACATTATTTTGGAGCATTGCTTAGGTGTCAGCTTGTAAATTGTGCAGAGCAACAAAGTGGCACAAACATGTGAGCGAATTACCCAATGAAGAGCTGATTTTTTTTCCCCGTAAGCATGCTGAATTACTTGAAATCACACTGCAGTATTAGCGACAAGGTGGCCAAAATAAACGGGTTAACACCTTCATTTAAAATAGAAAATGAATTTCATATAAACGCATCAGTGTTCATTATTAATATACAGAGCAATTTCCTAGGTGACAACATTTATTTTAACTTACAATCAAATATCTAAAGGAAATGTTAAGGGAGTAAATTAAGGATATTTATACAGTTTCATAAAAACAAGTTCCAACTTTACAGTTTTCAGGGATTATACACAGAAATAGTCCATGTAACATTTTGCTTTGGAGCTCAGATTAAATAAAACAGATGTTTACAGTAACTGCAGTGTACAGGATGGTGGTTGGGTACACACATAGACTGCAGCAATCAGTGAACTGTGCCATGTTTCATACAATCACTTCACAATATACCACTTCTAAAGGCAAAAATATTAGAAGATTACCAATCTACTTCTGAATTGCAAACTGGATCGATAAAATTCTTATTTCTCCATGCCAAATGACATGCATGACAAACCCCTTCCTCCCACCACTTTACTCTGGGTTGTTTCTATGTCAATGTTCTTTATGTGATCACATTGTTAGCTTGACTCCCTGTGATGAGGGCGAGGGGAGTGATATTGCCACTGCACTCCCATCAGGTGAAAGTACCCTCTCTACCCTGCCAACCCCAGATGCCAACCTTGTATTCAGAGGATGGTGCTCTGGTCTCCTGCTTGATGGGCAATTGTATAATTACATATTTTAAAAAAATGTTAATTGCATTTATGATCCTCACTAGTAAATATGAAGGATTTGATAAACAAAGCAGTGTATATCTACTGTAAGTCTGAACAGAAAAGAGTGAATTGATATAGACCGAATAGGTTTCCTTGATAGTTAGAAATTAATTTTTAGCGCAGTACTTCGTGAGATAATTCAAAGATACTGGACATGTCTCTGAAACAGAGAATATTCATCTCCTTCACAAAACAGCACAAATTGAAACCAATATTCAGTGTAGATTGCCATCTGCAGAGCTATTAAATGTTTTGTAATTTCGCATTGTTAACTGATGCCTGTTCCTTTTCTTTAGTTCAGTTTATTTTTATTACTTAAGTTATATTTGTTTGTTTCAGTCTAGATCAGTTTTTTTTTTATTAAACCAATTATGGTGTCCTATGGCAGGGCTTATTAATGTTTCAGTGGTTTGAGCCAGGCAGTGCTAGTGCTTTACTGACTTTGTATTCGTGTTTCCTTGGGCTGAGTTTGAAATTTCAGACAGGGAGAGGCACTGAGCAATGTTGTACTTGTGGCAATGCTCAGGGGAAGGGAGAATTGCTGAACAAGTTAAGCTGAGATATTTGCACATACCTCATAGCAGTTAGATAGAGTTACATTGGTGGAGGTCTGAGACTAGGGGTCCCATAACCATGTGCAGGGAACGGTGAATTGGGAGACATAAAAGCTGGCAGAAAATGACTTGTAAAATAGGAGGGAGAAGGATATTGTCCCAGTTTAAACAAATTGCTAACTTAGCTGTGTATTGAAGTTATAAGTTGCTGTTCACATGAGCACAAACTTGGCAACTTGGAATTTTAACCAAAATCAGATATCAGAAAGCCTCAGAGTGCCGCAGTAGTTATGATGGTTTAGTAATGTCTTTGTATCTGTCAGTGTGCATATATTTTGTGTTGGCATGCAGGTGTCTTCTCTTCATATATGTATATATAAAATACACACACACATTGTGAAACATGGGACCAAAGTATTAACTTACAAAGGTTTTGTAACACTGAGCAGTTGGTAATTCTCTGCACCTGTATAAATGTAAATGATAGCATGTTGCATGGAGAAGGAAATATTTTTTCCTTCCTGGGCCATGCAGTGCTATAATTTGGGTGTGTGCCTTAAGGTGGTTTCAAGGGGAGAATAGGAAGAACAAAAATTAGGAGTGACATAGTCTCAAAAATAAATCCATTCAGAGCTTCCGCATGCTTGATATTGGTGAAGAGCAGAATAGCCATGATCAGTTGGTTTCTTACAGTTGTGTATTCTGCCTTAAGAGAAGTGGCAACAAAGCAAAATGCAAGAGATATCCCACTGTTGAGAGCATTAAACAAAGGCTCCTTTGAACAGATAGAGCTTCTTTCTGGATTGCTTTAATTTGACCAAGTTATTTTTGTTATAACACATCGATTGTACAAGCAATGTAAATTTAGAGGAAAATGTTATTGCTGATATCTTTTGATATTGTATGTTAATGGAAAGATATGGCAAATACAAACTGTTGGATTCTTTTTAATCTGTATGCAATAAAGAAATCCTGTGATATTTCTGTACATTTGCAATTGTATTTAATGCAAACATTGTAAATAAAGTTCACTGAAATTTGTAATTTTGTTAACGGTATGGATGTATCGTGGCATTAGTGAGAACTGGATTACTGCTATCGATATGTAAATGAAAAAATATTTTGTAAAGTGTAAAACTTTTCGAACCAGATATTTTTCCAGTTCATTTTGTGACTTTTTTTAATCAATAAAGAAATGTGCAATCTATCTAATTCCTTTAGTCATTTTTTAAGTAACAGAGGATGGAGTATATTACAGGACTGCTTGGCTAGTTAGAGAAATGTATATTGATGAGTAACCCAGGTTCTTGCATTAGAAGTTGAAGTAATGTCTATGCTTTCTCCCAAATAGGCAGCTGCAAATGAAAATGTGGGGTTAGCAGATTTTAACTCCATGTTGTGGAGAATGCTACTCCTTACTGACTGCCTTATGGACAGAATTTTCTCACAGGCGTGCGGGGGTGGGCCCCGCCCGCCGATGCGTAAAATAATGCGTGGTGACGTCAGGCGAGCGTCCCGACGTCACCTTGCGCCATCGCGATATTTAGGCCAGTGGGCACACGTTCTCAGGTGCGCACCCGCCATTAATTAATCAAGCACTCAAGGCCCTTGAGACAGCAATTTTCTGCAGTTTTTCGAGGCCTGTCCGATCTTCAGGGCGTTGCATGGGCGCAACAGGCAGGCGGGTAGGAGACATTTGTATAAACCTCATCCACAGGCGGGATAAGAGGGGTGAGTGGGGTCACGAATGTTATCTGTTAGATATTTAATTGTGATAGTTACTGCTACTTGCCTGTGTGAACAGGAATACTTCAAAACTCATACCAGCTGCTTGGACATGAATAAAAGCCTTCAGGTCAGGACTCTACTGTGAAGATCATTTTTGGGGCCTGCAGGTTTCAGGAAGCCTTTCCTTAGCCTGAGAATGGGAGTTGTGCGCTCCACGGGAGGCACCTTCTCTGAGGAGGAAGGGAAGGCCTGAAGGGGGAGGAGGCCAGGAATCCACATTCAGCCTCCAGGGGAGCCACCTTTGGGAGGAGAGGCGCAGGCACAAGGGGCGCAGGGCCAACAGGAACTCCAAGGTGTAAGGGGCTACAGAAGACGCCACTATCCTGCTGCCAGGGTTTACAGGCAGAAATGCAGCTGCCTTGATATGTCTGAGGTGCAGTGCCGAAGGAGGCTCCATCTCTCAAGGGAGACAGTCACCTTCATTAGTCAGATGATAGGCCCTGAGATCTGCCAACTGTGGGCGGACATCTCATGCCAGTGGCGCTGAAGGTCACGGCTGCCCTCAACTTCTATGCCTCCGGCTCTTTCCAGGGGTCGGTGGGTGATCTTTGTGGAGTCTCCCAGTCAGCTGTCCACACTTGTGTCAAGCAGGTGACATATGCTCTGTTCAGGCGTGCATTGACTTTCATCCACTACCGCTGGGTCGAGGCCAGCCAGACAGAGCGAGCCAGAGACTTTGCGGCCATTGCTGGCTTCCCCCGCGTCCAGGGTGCAATAGACTGTTCATGTGGCCATCAAGACGCCAGCAGGTGAGCCCAGTGCCTTCATCAACAGGAAGGGCTTCCACTCCATGAACATGCAGATAGTGTGTGCACACAGGATGCAGATTCTGCAAGTCTCTGCAAGGTACCCAGGCAGCTCCCACGACGCCTACATCCTCAGACACTCCCAGGTGCCGGGGCTCTTCAGTGCTCCGGCCCGGCCTGATGGATGGCTGCTGGGTGACAAGGGCTATCCCCTCAGAAGGTGGTTCATGACGCCTCTCCGCCATCCAAGAACAGAGGCTGAGCAGTGGTACGATAGGAGCCACGCCTCCACAAGGGCTGTGGTGGAGAGAACCATCAGTTTTCTCAAGATGCGCTTCCAATGCCTGGACCGTTCAGGGGGTGCACTCCAATCCCCCCCAGATCATGTGTCGTTGATAGTGGTTGCATGCTGCACTCGCCACAGTCTTGCGCTGGAAAGGGGTAATGCAGTGGGCAAAGAAGATGCAGTTGCTGCGGCTGCACATGATGAGTCCAGCAGTGAATCCGAGGATGAACGTGCACAGGAGAACACTGAGGTGGTAGACACTGACCCGGGCATACTTCAGGGAGGCAGGGATCCAGCTAGCACACCACAGATGGACCTCCAACATTACCTAGGGCTGCAGGCTCCATACTCAATACCTGAGTGCTAAATCTGTCTGGATAAGAACATTAACTAAGGCCCTTGTCAATAAAGCTCAATATCAAACAACTCACTCATAACTTCATGAGTTCCCGCCCACCTGCAGGAGTAAGGAATCGCCCTGAGCCATGCTTACATATCAAAACTTAATGAAATTATAAAATGAGAACCCAAAAGAAAAAGGTGTTGCACATCACACCAAGTCTTAAATGAACTTATATGAGGCAACATAAAAGCACCAGTGAGAAACCCGTGGTGTGCTTAATGTGCCTTAAATTTACGCTTACTGGTGCTATGTCTAGGTGCTGTCCCCTCGCTGGCACTGGCATCTAAGACAGCCTGCTCACTGTGCTGTCCTGTTGGCCTCGATGACCTTGATGGCTGTCCTCTGGCCCGTGGAGCCTTTGATGGCTCCGCCTGGGAGGGAGTGGCCAGTTCCACAACTGGCATCTCCCCAGTCGCCGCAGCCTCATCGGATGCCATGGTCACTGGTAGAGGGGCGGAGGAGCTGCTGCCCTCATCCGGAGCACATCCTGTTGCACTTCCAGTGTTTGCTGCCTCACGGACGACTCCAGAGGCACATCATCAGTCACTGGCTGAGCATGTGCTTGGTCTGCTGCAGTCCTCCGACTGCTGACACCCTGGGCATTCTCTGTCTCTGCCTGCACCTCAAGCGAGTGTGAAGTACCCTCACCGCTGTGCCCCGGGACACTAGCTGAAGATCTAATTCCCACCGAGGTGCTAGTATCTGCACTGGTGCCTGCCTGGCAGAGATGGTGTGACACTGGTGAGTCGATATGTACTGGGCCCTCGGGTGTGAGAGGTGGCCCCTCTGCCTCCTCCTCCTGGCCCTGCTCTGGTGATGCTGAAATGGAAGAACAAGGACATTTGATTAGTTAAAGTGGAGACAATGTCAATTTGCATGTGTGTCCGCCAGATCATTAAACGCTCATCCTTCCATAATCAACCCATGTTGCTAACTTCAATCACTGAGCATTCAGCGGTGTCATGGCTGCTGGGACACACATGGTGACCTCAGTGCTCGGCAAACATACCTCCCCGTGGTACCAAGCCTCACTGCCATTGGTAGACTTGGGTGCATGGCGCCTCTCCAGATCCATGGCCTGCTGTTCAAAAGGAGACAAGATGGCCAACTGGGCCTGGCCTCCGCCAGTCCGCATCCACACAGTGGAATTGTGTGCAGTTGTCTCCTGAAAAGGAGAGAAGAGCATTGATTAGTCCAACCTGTACCTGGATTCCCATCGCATCCCTGTCACCTCAACCTGAGTGGGACATTGCAGGACTCCAGTGCTTCGTTACCCCGCAGCTGCCGCACACTCGCACAAAGAAGCCAGGGCTGACCCCGCCTTTCTCAACTGCCTCCTTCACATTTGGCACCACAAGATGTAACCTTGCTAATCAAGGGGGTGCAAGCACGTGGAACGCAAAGGCCAGCAGTTGGATTGGTGCCCCGCCACCTGGAAGCTTCCCTCCCAGCATGTTAGCACCCTGGCTTTGACATGCTTCCCAGTTCCAGCACTATGCCTAGGTGCAGATCCTTGAGTTTCACCCCCATTCAGTGCTCTGGGTGTCAGTGTCATACATGCTGCAGGCGCAGAACACATCTTAGCTCAACCCTCTCAAGGGCAACTAGGCATGGGCAATATCTGCTGGCATACCCAGCGAGGGATACATGCCGTGAAGGATTCAATGCTGTAGCTGCACTCAGAGTTGTTGCGGGGGCGGGGGAGGGAGGAAAGGCTGACGGCTGCATTAAGTGACCTCAGCCAATATGGTACTCACCCTTCCTGAGCGTAGGAGGTCATTGAATCTTTTACAGCACTGGACCCATGTGCGTCGTACCACATCCTGGGCACTCACACTCTCGGCCACCTCCTCCCACGCACGTTTGGTCAGGTGGGGAGGCCTCCGCCTCCTGTCCGTCGGAAGCAGAACCTCCCGCCGTGCTGCCACCTCCCCAGGAGAGCAGCTAGGCACTCATTCGAAAAATGAGGGGCACGCTGCCCCGCTGCCCTACTCTTCGGCCTGGCCTGCCCTGCTGCCCTACCCTCCGGCCTTGCCTGCTCCGCTGCCCTACCCTCTGGACTTGTCTGCTCTGGTGAGCCCCTCTACCGGTCATTGTGAGCAGCCTTGCAAAGGTTGCCAGAGCTTCATTTAAACAGACCGTCGGGTTGCCATTGGACCCGGTGGTCAGTGCACTCCCGCCGCCGCCCGCCCACTCCCACTATCCTCAGGAGTTGAGAAATACGCTGGGTGGGCCTTAATTGGCTCACCCGCGTAAAATGGTGGTGCGGACCTGATCGCGGGTGGTGATCGGGTCCACGCCCGCCTGTGCCCGCTCAGCCTGCCCGACATGAGGAAAATTCTCCCCTATGTGACAGTGGGTAATTTAAAAGCAGTAAGAGGGCGCAAATGTGTGTTGGGGATGTGAGGGCGGGTTAGAGCAGTTGGGGGACATGAGGGTGGATTACAGCAATCGGGGATGAGAGGGTGTGTGAGTGCAGTCAGGGGATGCGAGGGTGGGTTGGAGCAATCAGGGGATGCGAGGGTGGGTTGGAGCAGTTGATGAGAGGGTGTGTTAGAGCAGTCAGGGGTGGGTTGGAGCAGTCAGGGAATGTGACAGATGGTTAGAGCAGTAAGGGGATGTGAGGGCGGGTTAGAGCAGTAAGGGGATACGCTTCAATGACTTTTATTTCACCATTACCTTATATTATCCTCTTAATTGTTAAAATGTTTATTGCAACAGTGCTATTTGGAAAAAAAATGTCACAACAGAAAAAGGATCTCCTTAAGTGCCAACAAACAGGGTTGGTAGCACAGTATTATTATTAAAGGACTAGAACTCCAGAGGCCTGGCCCCAGAGAAATGAGTTCAAATCCCATCTTGCCAACATGGTGTACTTTAAATTCAATTATTCAATAATCTGGAAAAAAAATAGTTAGTCTCATTAATAATGATCATGACAACCCATTTGGTTCACTGGTGTCCTTTAGTGAAGGGAATCTGCCATCCTTACCTGGTCTGGCATACATGTGACTCCAGACCCACAGCAATGCAACTGATTCTTCACTGCCCTCTAAAATGGCCTAGCAAGTCACTCCCTTGTATCAAACCGCTAAAGAGAAGTCAACAAGAATGAAACCTGACAAACTACACAGTATCAACCCTGCAAAGTCCTTCTCACTCACATCTTGGAACTTGTGCCAAAATTGGGATCGCCGTTCCACAGACTACAGTCATGCAACAACCTGACATACTCCTATTCACCGAATCATAGCTTACAGCCAATATCCCCATCTCCTCCATCACCATCTGTGGATATGCCCAGTCCCAGTGAGTCTCAGTAACAGTGACCATGAAACTATCATTGATTGTTCTAAAAACCCATTGGGTTCTCCAATGTCCATTAGGGAAGGAAATCTGCTATCCTTACCTGGCCTGGCTTACCTATGACTCCAGACCCATAGCAATGTGAAATAAAAACAGAAAATGCTGGAAATACTCAGCAGGTCTGGCAGTATCATTTTTTTATTCATTCATGGGGTGCGGGTGAAACTGGTTAGTCCAGCATTTATTGACCATCCCTAGCTGCCCTTGAGAAGGTGGTGGTGAGCTGCCTTCTTGAACCGCTGCAGCCCATGTGGTGTAGGTACACCCACAGTGCTGTAAGGGAGGGAGTTCCAGGATTTTGACCCAGTGATAGTGAAGGAACGGCGATATATTTTCAAGTCAGAATGGTGAACGGCTTGTAGGGGAAATTCCAGGTGGTGGTGTTCTCGTGTGCCTCCTGCCCTTGTCCTTCTAGATGGTAGTGGTTGTGGGTTTGGAAGGTGCTCTCTAAGAAGCCTTGGTGAATTCCTGCAGTGCACCTTGTAGATGGCACACACTGCTGCCACTGTGCGTCAGTAGTGGAGGGAGTGAATGTTTGTAGATGTGGTGCCAATCAAGCGGGCTGCTTTGTCCCGGATGGTGTCAAGGGATTCACATTCACATATTATTGTGTTGTGGGAGCTGCACTCATCTGGGCAAGTGGAGAGCATTCCATCACACTCCTGACTTGCACCTTGCACATGGTGGACAGTCTTTGGGGAGTCAGGGGATGAGTTACTCGCCGCAGAATTCCTTGCCTCTGACCTGCTTTTGCAGCCACAGTATTTATATGGCTAGTCCAGTTCAGTTTCTGGTCAATGGTAACCTCACCCCCAGGATGTTGATAGTGGGGTATTCAGCGATGGTAATGCTATTGAATGTCAAGGGGCTATGGTTAGGTTCTCTCTGTTGGAGATGGTCATTGTGTGGTGCGAATGTTATTTGCCACTTGTCAGCCCATGCCTGGATATTGTCCAGGTCTTATTGCAGTTGGACATGGGCTGCTTTAGAATCTGAGGAGTCGTGAATGGTGCTGAACATTGTGCAATCATCAGTGAACATCCCCACTTCTGACCTTATGGTGGAGGGAAGGTCATTGATGAAGCAGCTGAAGATGGTTGGGCCAAGGATACTACCCTGAGGAACTCCTGCAGTAATGTCCAGGAACTGAGATGACTGACCTCCAACAACCACAACCACCTTCCTTTGTGCTAGGTATGACTCCAACCAGTGGAGAGTTTTGCCCCTGATTCCCATAGACTTAAGTTTTGTTTGGGCTCCTTGATGCCACACTCTGTCAAATGCTGCCTAGATGTCAAGGGCAGTCACTCTCACCTCACTTCTGGAATTCAGCTCTTTTGTCCATGTTTGAACGAAGGCTGTAATAAGGTCAGGAGCTGAGTGGCCCAGGCAGAACCCAAACTGAGTGTTAGTGAGCAGGTTATTGCTGAGCAAGTGCCACTTGATAGCACTGTTGATGACACCTTCCATCACTTTAGTGATGATGGAGAGTAGACTGATGGGACGGTAATTGGCTGGGTTGGATTTGTCCTGCTTTTTGTGTACAGGACGTACCTGAGAAATTTTCCACATTGCCGGGTAGATGCCAATGTTGCAGCTGTACTGGAACAGCTTGGCTAGGGGTGTGGCAAGTTCTGGAACACAAGTCTTCAATGCTATTCCTGGACTGTTGTAAGGGCCTTTTGTTGCCATAGCCTTTGTATTATCATTGCCGTTTCTTGATATCACGTGGAGTGAACCAAATTAGCTGAAGAGTAGCATCTGTGATGCTGGGAACACCCAGAGGGGGCCAAGACCAAGAGATGAATCACACACACAGAGGGCATTTAAGAGCCAACCACATTGCTGTGGGTCTGGAGTCATGTATAGGCCAGACAAGGTAAGGATAGCAGATTTCCTTCCCTAAAGGGCATTAGTGAACCAGATGGGTTTTTACAAGAATCAACAATTCCAGAATGTTTTATGGAATTCAAATTTCCCCATCTGCCGTGGTGAGATTCGATCCTGAGTCTCCAGAGCAATACCCTGAGTCTCTGGAATACTAGCCCAGCGACAATACCACTACACCACCACCTCCATCTGTGGGGAGAGAAACAGAGTTAACGTTTCGAGTTTCATATGACTTTTCACAGTCATGTGGTTGGCTCTTAACTGCCCTCTGAAATTACCAGGCAAGCCACTCAGTTCAAGGGCTATTGGGGATGGGCAATAAATGATGGCCTTGCCAACGATGCCCACATCAAATGAAAGAATATATTTTTTAAAATCACCAAGAATGGCCCGGTAGCACTATTATTAACCAAGTCCTGAAGGACATATCTTCCAAACTGGGCCTGTAGCAGGTGGCGAGGGAACCAACAAGAAGGAAAAAACCTACTTGACCTCATCCTCACCAATCAACCTGTCGCAGATACATCTGTCCATCACAGTATTGGTAGGAGTCAACATCACATAGACCTTGTGGAGACAAAGGGGTGAATAATACTGTCTGAAAATGGGACTGTTATGTGCCTGCGCTGACATATTATCGCACGTGATGACATTAGGCCGCATTTCCGATGTCATCACACCCGATTCAGATACTATGCAGGCAGGCGGGGCTCGAAATCAGAAGCCCACTCACCTTATTCAACTTTAATTAAATAGGATATTTAAGCTCATCAATGCCTTAATTGACTCAAATAAAACGTGGTGAGAGCAATTAAACACTTGGGGAATGTGTTTCATGCCAGGTGGGATTCCCCTTTTTTAACAGTTAGCTTGTAAGGGCAGGTTTAAAATCTCCAGCTGCATCCTGAGTTTAAACTCAGCAGTTCAGGGTGCTGTAATTGCTGACAGTGCTTGATAAATAAAGCGGAGTTTTGTTTTCATACTTCTCTTGATTTGAGGCCTTATTCTTCCTGCTGAGAGGTGAATTGGGACCCTCACCAGCACCTCAGCCTCTTTACTAGGGAAAACATGGGAATAGTTGTCTCTGTGGGAGACACATCCTCCGGTGAGGAGGAGATTGAGAGTGAGAGGAAGAAGGGCAGATCACGAGGTCCAGGATACACTGGTGGTGCATGAGGGTGGTGGAGCTGCGCAGCACCAAAGAAGGTGATCAAGCCATCATGATGCATCAACGGAGGCACAGAGGGAGTAATGCTGCCCCTTCTGTATATAGACAGAGACTGAGCTACTTTCAGATACGGAGACACAGCGCCAGAGCAGGCTCAGGTTCTCAAGAGCCGCAGTGACCTCTGTGACATGCTGGCAGGGGACATCTATTCCAACTGCGTTGGTGGTCACCTGCCTGTAGCTGTAAAGGTGACTGTTGCGCTGAACTTCTTTGCAACAGGATCCTGTCAGGCAGCATGTGGAGACCTCAGTAGCATTACACAGCCTGCTGCACAGCACTGTATCAAGGTCTTCATAGGTGCAATGTTCAGAAGGGCAGGTAATTATATTTCTTTCTCAATGGACCACCAGAGTCAAATAGAAAGAGCAGGTTTCTCCAGGGTCCAGGGAGCGATGGACTATACACATGTCAGCATAAAGGTTGCAGCTGGTCAACCCTCTACATTTATTAACTGGAGGGATTTCACTCATTGAACGTCCAGCTGGTCGTGACCACAATCGACGGGTTATGCAAGTATGTGCGAGGTACCCAGGCAGCAGCCACAACTCATACGATCTGCCAGGTTCCAGGCCTGTTCAGCAGCCCTGATGCTGTGGATGGTTGGCTCCTAGGTGACAAGGTCTATTAACATAATCATGATGAGACATCTAACGAACTAAAATACAAAACGCATCCAATACAATACGTAGAGTTTGCTTAAAGCATTTTCTAGTGCTCCAGTGCAGTGCTTTCCCCCTTACTTGTTGCTGCACTAGAGGGAGGCTCTTGATCAGCTACCCCTCTTGCTTTGGTGGGCATCTTCTGTGCAGCTGAGGCCATGAGGGCCCTGCCACATTAGAAGACTCCTGCAGAATGGTAGGAGTAGCTTCTGTCGCCGCAGCAATGGACGAGGAATGTGTGAATGGCGGAGGAGAGACTGCCTCTATCAGAAGTGCCCCGAGATGTATTTCCAAATGGCGGCAGCTGCTGCTCGTCCTCCGCCTCTGGGACCAATTGGTCCTCCCTGCCCATGAGGTCCCAGGAGCTGGTTCAGTGCCCAGGCTCCCAGTCCCCATGGCACCCTGGTTCTGGGCCCCTGAGCTCCAGGGTGATGGTGTACAGGTCAGAATGCATACCCACAACTACGTCCACACTATGTTCAGATTGCCCCTCCAGGACAGTCGCTAGTCTGTCCAAGGAGGAAACTTGGTGTTACAAAGAGTGCATGATCGTAGTGCACATGGCCTGGATGGACACCTCCGCACTCTGGGCCAGGGCACACAACCCCTCTGGTATACCTGTCAAATTTCCATGCACCTCGTGCTGGATCTCCAGCTGCACCTGTGCAGGAGACACAGAAAGAAGGGTGTTAGTTGGCATTGGAAACCATTCCACAGGTGTGCATAGGTCACAATGCTCAGCACCATTAGAATCATATGCAATATGAGATATGACACATTGCAACCATTAAACCACACTTGCAGCAACATCTCATGGTATCCACAAGGAAGCTTCCTTGTCTTTGAGGGCCCAGAAGACAATTTTTATATTTGTGAAAGTATATACCAAGCATCAGTCTCCCTCCCACTTGCCCTCTCCCCATCTGTTTCCCGGATTCAGCTACTTGCAATCTGACCAGACCCACGCCTTCTTCCAATCTCGCCTTTGCCAATGGATTGTGCAGTTTCTGCTGAGGTCAGCAGGAGAAGCTCCTCCTCCTGTGGCGTTAGGATGGCTGGGTCTGGGGCTCCACCTCCAGTCCTGCTTTGCTCCCTGGCATTGTGGGCACGCTTTTCCTGAAACTACGTATAACATTGCAATGAATAACACTGTTAGGTTAATTGATGTTATCCCACCTCCAAGTTGACAGAGAAATGCATGATCAGCACAATGCTTGGCAGCCAAGATGCTGTGCACCATCCTCATGTGTGCAAGCCTCACCCTCTGTCCAAGGGAACCTCTACAACAACTCCACAGAGGCATCGGTGCTAAGAACAGTACCATTGCTGCATAATGCTGCCTTGGACCTCTGAGCTCCTCACAAGCCTCCAGCATTCTCAAGTTTACCTTGTAGCTTCCTGACACAAGGATAGACACACTGAGGACTTACTCACCCTGGCCGACCTCATTCAGCCTCTTCCTGCAGTGCGTCCATGTGTGAGGCACTGTGCCCACCCTGCTGACCTCCGCTGCCATCTCCTCCCAGGCTGTCCATCTTAAGAGGGAGGTCTCCTCTTCCCGTCTGCTGGCATTAGGAGTTCACACCTGGTAGACACAGCCTGGAGGAGGGCGCGGAGGAATTCATCTTTGAATCTTGGGGGTGTTCTTGCCCTTCTTCCCTGCCTCAACCCCTCGCTCCCTTGCCTCGGCCATTTATGGAGGAAAACATGCTAGAGCTAGACAGCTCCTCCGTGTTAAAATCTTGAAAGCATGTTCATGTGCAAATTGCATATGGCATCTGTGGTCAGTGGCAAGAGACAACTTAGATTATGTACAATTCAGAAAAAATGGGAAAAATATTGGAACTCACCTGAAACCAAGCCTGACACTATATCCTTGAACTAAGTCCACAATAAGTATTTAGAACACACACACATTTGCTGGGTCACCTGACACTTCATTGCCAATGATGTTTGCCGCTGGACATCCCGCCCTCCAGCGATTAGACGGACTTCAAAATGGCATTCAGCCTCGTGGGCTGGAAACCTGGCCTCTGGCCCTCATTTGCATAATTACCATTTTTTTTTGTGGCATAGATTGACGGCGGGAGCCAGAAAGCCGCCCACTTTCGGTTGCAAGCCCACCCACCGTGACGGCATGTATTACTCAGCCCGATGTCGCGTCGTCGCACATGTCGGAGGCTGCCGCTGCTTTGCCGCTGATAGTGGACGGCTCCTCAGAAGGCCATGGAGGTGGAGTGAGGCAGAAAGTGGCCTTGGAAGAGAAGGTTAGGAGCAGAAATCATTTTGGTGATAGTTAGCCCCGTAGATTAGATTTTGAGAGCAGCAAATCTACTTGGGCCCCACAGTGATCCCGACAGCTGTGCACTAACATGCACAAGACTGTTCAGGCTCAACAGAAAAAAAGTTGGAAATTTCACTCCTTAATGGGAAGGCTCCTTAATATGCTCCTTAAGGAACTTAGTGAGCCGCTAATTGTAGTCACTGTGACTCCCCACTTCTCCCCCCACCCCAATTGGTCCTTTGGACATTCAAAACCATCCCTGAGACAGCAGGATCCTGAGATGACCTCCAGGACCATGATCTTTAATTCCTTCCTGCACCAGGTTGTGATCCCAAAGCCCTGTGAAAATCCAGCCCTATGGCTCTAAAACTCACAAGCTTAGCAAAGCTAACAGTGAACATTTTCCTAAATATAAGGAGAGAGGGTGTGATAAATGAGGATGTGGGCCTTTTAAAGATGGGTACGGGTGAGATTATGATGGAGAATATGGAATTGGTACCGATATTCATTTGCACAATGGAGGAAGAGGACAAAAGGCCAGCGATTCATGGTAACGTAAAAAATAAGGGGAGGAACTTATTACATTCAACCTAAATGAAAGAATAGAATTAGAGAAAATAATCAACCTAATTTAAACAAAGGAATTGAGGTCAAAATGAGATCGACCATGATCGTAATGAATGGCGGGGAAGGCTTGAGGGGCTGAGTTGCCTACTCCTGCTCCTAGTTCTTCTGTTCTTATGTTCAAATCTCCTGGGCCTAATGGTTTCCACCATACTGTATTAAAAAGTGAGTAAATTGCAGATGTTTTTGTCATTTGTCAACACTTCCTAGATTCAAGAATTGACCCTCGCTACAAACTCTGTACTCTTGCTACTCATCCCATTCCCCTTACTGGCTTTTGGCTCAGACTGAACCAGGCTGTTTGCAACCTTGATAATTAACCCCAAGCTAAGCTTCCAGCCCCATTCACTAATCATTACAAAGTCTCCCTACTTCCACCTGCAGAACCTTGCCCACCTCTATTTGTGCCTTGTCATGAAACATCTTTAAGACATGTGCTGAAAATCCATCAAGGTGACAGCTGTAAACATAGTCACACATATTGCATGCTCGTAAAGAAAAAGTCATTTCATGTAAAATAAAAAATATCCATATAAAATATGATAAAGCAAAATTTATTGAGCAATACTTGATTACAGCCCATAGTAATAAAAGTCAAAAGCCTCATTAAATCTGCGATAACGCTTCATTTAGTGCTTTCCATAAAGGCTCAATGAAGCCACACAATTGTTAATGGGAGTAAAAGATATCAAGAGAAATTTTTCTCTAATCCTTTTTGCTGGATGTTAGACAGAAGCAGCACTCTGGAAGTTTAAAAGGCCTGTTTGAAATTGGCAATTTCGTCATGCCAGCCCAATAACATGGCACCAGTGAATCCCAGCACAGGCACAGCCCCATAGTGCCCTGTACCACGATCTGATGACTTTTGAACTTTCTAGAAACTGTTGGATGCCTAATCAACTTATATAGGATGATAAAATCTCATTTACCCATTGTGCCATTGCAACTGGGCCTTTTTCAGGGCAGCTGATATGAAGAGGAGACCAATGCAAGTTGCACCATCAACATTTTTGTGGTGGATGGCTGCACACCCCTGTGTTTAGTGCCCCGTGGATGAACAGGAAATTGAAATAGAATGGCTGGGAATACCCTCTCCAGGCCCATTTCCCCAGATATGCTGGGCCGTTATGGATTCAATGTTGGCCAAGAGAGGGCAAGAACCACCCTGTCATTTTTTGAAATAATGCCATTGGAATATATACGCTCACCTGAGATGGAACCTTGTTTAAAGTTTCACCTGAAAGAGGCACTCTGATAGTACAGCGCTTCTTTAGCACTGCACATTGCCGAGATATGTGCTCAAGTCTCTGATTCAGAGGTGAGAATAATGCCACTGAGCCATGGCTGACAGCTCCATTGTTGCTGTTTCTCACATTTTAATGAATGATTTATTGACCTTGTATGTTGTTGTATATTTCATGAAAAAGGAATGGAGAGGGAGGAAAATATTCTTTGTCCATTATTTCTCCAGGAATTACTCATATTAAAATACTGCATACTCCACAGAATGTCAGTAAAATGGTTAGTGTTCACAATGTTCTGTTTGATTTGGAGATTGATGATAATTTTGGCATGGTCATTTCAGATCACATTTCAACCTCACATCTGTCACCTGATCAGGATTTAAGTGCACCATTTTACTAAATTGACTACAGAGTTCCCAGGAAAACATCAGGGAATGAGCATAGACTGGATATAGGAAACTGAACCCACAGAGCAAGAGACTCACTTATAAAGAAATGACAACATCTGTTGATTTTTGTGAGCCTTACTTTATGGAATGCTTTAATGTTTGATGAAATTGTTGATCCAGTGAAGGTTTGCAGTAATGGGCTAACATTTGTTTCATTGGATATTGTAGCATTTTACTGTTAAGGCACTGAATGTGCTGACTATAATTTTTCATGCATTTTGCATGAAAGGGGAAAGTCCATTGTTTATGAACACATTATGTCTCTTCAAATCTTTGCCAGGAATACCTAATCTGAATTCTCTCAGTGTCCATTTTGCATGTGTATTCTGGCTGCCGCTCTGGACCCAAACCCATTAGTTCTATCACCATATTTCACTTCCTGGTTCCTCTTAGGCCCTTCTCTCCTTGATTTTCTCCTTCCCATTTCCTATTTGTCACCTTCCAAATCTGGAAATCACTTTGTCAATGCTCCAAGCTGACTCTACACTGTCTACGTCAACTCATCTCATCTAAGAACGCGGATTTAACTTTCAACTCTCTCCTACAGTCTCCTCCCTATTCATCATTTACTAACGGAACATATCAATCCTAAATAAAAGCAGAACACTGCAGATGTTGGAAATCTGAAATAAAAACAGAGAGTGCTGGAAAACCTCAGCAGGTCAGGCAGCATCTGTGGAGAGAGAAACAGAGTCAACATTTTGAGTCGAATATGACTCTCCTTCAGAACTGAAGGAAGGTAGAAATAGAGTCATAGGGTTATACAGCACAGAAACAGGCCCTTCGGCCCATCGTGTCCGTGCTGGCCATCAAGCACCTATTTATTCTAATCTCATTTTCCAGCACTTGGCTCGTAGCCCTGTATGCTATGGATTTTCAAGTGCTCATCTAAATACTTCTTAAATGCGGAGAGGCAATGTGATAGGTTTCAAACAAGTGAAAGGGGGGAGGGGGAGAAAGAACAAATGGGAATGCCTGGGATAGGGTAGAGGGTGGGAGAAATTAAATGACAAAGATGTTAGGGAACAAAAAAACAAAGGGAGTGGTAATGGTTGTAGTAAAGAAACAAAGTATTCTGTCCAGAGTGAGTGTGAATGGCAGAATAATGAACAGCTCTATCCGAAAGCAAAAACATGAAAAACAAGATTCAGACTGGCATGCGGCAAGAGAAAAGGATCAAAATGGAGGACAGAGTTCATGGTCTGGAGTTGTTGAACTCAATGTTGAGCCCAGAAGGATGTAAAGTGCCTAATCAGAAGATGAGGTGCTCTTTGTCGAGTTTGCGCTGGACTTGACTGGAACGTTGCAGCAGGCTGAGGGCTTATGTGAGCTCTCACCCTCGCATTTCTGTCCTTTACCTGCTACAATGTTCCAGTGAAGCTCAAAGCAAGCTTGAGGAACAGCACTTCATCTTCTGATTAGGCACTTTACAGCCTTCTGGACTCAACAATGAGTTCAACAACTTCAGCATGAACTCTGTCCTCCATTTTGATACTTATTTTGCCATGTTCTCATTTTAATCTTGTTTTTCACGTTTTTGTTTTTGGACAGAGCTGTTCATTATTCTATCGGCAGATCACTATTTTTTGGGTGGGCAGCTTACTGGTACAACCTTTATTCTGTGATACCTTTGTTCTGCTTAGCAGTGTCAGATATATGGGCATTAGCATAAACTCTCTGGGCGGAATGGTTCCAGGTTTGCACCAAGTGCGGGAGTGGGCGAGAAAAAGAACGTTTTACCAGTCAGCTGCAATGGCGGCTTTTCACGCTGTATCGTCCCAATCCTCCTCATTAATCATGTATTCCTGGGAAACATGCTGTTTCAATGATGGGAAGGCCCTCATTAGCCCGCCATGTCGTCACCTCGCCTCTTACTCATGCCAGGCGCCATGTTTAAAGTGCAGCCAGGTGAACACCTCCCAGTGCGTCCAGCCCAGGACTGCTGCACAGAAGACATGGTCCTGAAAGGCAAAAAGACTGCAGCCCCCTAATTCAGTGACACATCCCTGGAACACCTTTTGGATGCCATGGAGGCCCGCCGTGATGTCCTCTACCCACCGTCTGGCCACAGGAGGGGCAGCAACATCACCAATCTGGTCTCAGAGGTGGTGGCAGTGGTGATCACTGCCAATGCCCAGCAAAAGAGGACAGCCACCCAGTGAAGCAGAGGGATGAATGATCTCCTCTGTTCTGCCAGGGTGAGTCACTCTTCTCATCACTCTTAACTCACACTCTCAAACCCATCACACATCCACAGGAATCTCACTCACTGCTGGCTCAAGGGACATCACCATTCACTCTCTCACGCACACCTTCATCTGCTCTGCGGTTCATGACCTCATCCTGTCCATGGCTCCGCTCACCACCCACACATGCCAGGCATCCTTATCATCTGGCCTGGCAGGCGTCCTGCTTACACTCTCTCTATCTGTATTCATGCAGGACAAGCTGGCACACAACAAGAGAGAGAGAGAGAGATGACAGGCTGGTGGAGGAAAGCCTGACATCAGTGTCCTCACAGACTTTGAAAATAGTCATCCAACTGGTGGTGAAGATCTGAACCGTTCCTGTGCTGAAGGTGAGGCCGGCGGTTCTCAACAAAGTGAGGATCCAGCAGAGCAACATCCATCAGACAACCATACTGTGAGTGATGTGTCCTGTTTCACAGGCCACTGCCACGTACTAATTATATCCCCTTGCTTTCGCAGGCATATCTGGGAAACAGCCGACGGAGTCCATGACCCTGGTCATTGACTCAACCCGCGAAGACATCTCAGATTGCAAGGCATGTTGGAGGAGTCCGTCTGCCTTCACTCTGAAGTGGTAGCGCTGGCATACCAATGCTGGTGGGATGGCAGCTGCCATGGAGGACTTGGTCCAGGACTTCGGTCCTGCACTGCTGAACAGGCTGAACTCCATAGCTGATGCCATAGTTGGCCTCCATCAGTGTCAATGCAAGAGGGGTGTGGGGTAGCTTGATCTCGTTCCAGCTTCTCCTTTTCCTCAAGGAGTTAGCCAGGGGCCCTCGACACCCATAGGGAGGTACACACCCTGGGGCCATCCACCCAGTTGACTCCAGGAGTTTCCAGCCCATCCGAATCCCTTCTTCCTATGATCTCAGCAGCTCCAGCTTCACAGGTTGAGGAGGGTGCCACTGCACACAGCAGGACCCTGAGAGCAGGCCAGGGCGCTCCAAGTCTCGGCTTTCCAGAGGACGCCCACCAAGGTCATCACAGACAGGGCATAGGAGTCAGCAGGCTGCCTCCACCTCTGCTGTGGATGTCCAGGGAGCACAAAGATGTAGCGGCAGGGTTAGGAAGGTTAAGAAGACTTAGTTGCACAGCTTGGGCATGGGTGTTAATCACTGCATAATGTTCACTATTGTAGATAAACTCCCAAGAATGTATCCTTGCCTATGCCTCCTTGTTATGATGAGCAGTGTTTGTGTCGTTCAGGTGTGAAATCTTGGTTCCTGCACATGGTAAAGGCAGGTGTCTCAGTCCAGGGTCTCGTCCCTGTGTAGTGCGTAACCTTCAGATCAAAGTGATGGTCCGGCTTCACACTCACTGAACACATTACTGATGCCTGCACCTCGATGGTGCTTGTCATTGCTGCCAGAATGTGTTATGGGCAGGTGTCACAGAGTTCCGTCATTCTCTCTGTGTGCTCTCAGAATCTTTTAGGTGGGGCTGGCCCCCATCTCTTCATCACCTGTGACTGGTGATGGTGTGTTCCCGAAGGGGTCAGGTGCTGAAGGCTGATAAAGGATCAGGTGCATCTAAAGTTTCACGGCTGCATCTCCATGGTATGACCCTGATCACAGACCCTGATCACAGTTCTGGCCTCAGTTGCAGAGGAGCCGGACATTCTCAGAGGCTATGTGAAGATCTATGGAGTGTCCTCACTGCACGTCATCATCATCCTCCTGCAATTGAGCGACTATTAGGGCCTCCACTGCGTCTCCATGACAAGAATCTTATCACAGAGGGCATGCGCACTGCTATCAGCCAGACTGCAGTCAAACGTTCACAGATGCAATTGAGCATCTATAGTGTCTCCTCACTACATGTTGTCATCATCCTCCACAAATCTAGCAGCTGTGAGGGCCACCCGAGCCCGCCTGCTTCGTCTGGCCTGTGCGAGTGCCTCATCACCATCATACCCGCCTTTGAGGACCTCCTCACCTTCATCCCCGCCGACGTCCTCCTCATTGGAGGAGACCTCCAGCTCCTCCACCTCCTCCTCAGCCAGCTCCTCTCCCCGTTGCAGTGCCAGGTTGTAAAGGGCACATCAGGCGACGACAATGCGTGACACCCTCTGTGGACTATATTGCAGGGCTCCACCAGACTGGTCCAGGCACCAGAACCTCATTTTCAGCATCCTGATGGTCTGGTCCACCAAGGTGCGAGTTGCAGCGTGAACCTCACTGTACCTTTACTCTGTTGCAGTCCGAGGCTGCTGCACGGGTGTCATCAGCCACGTCCTCTGTGGATAGCCCATGTCCCCAAAGAGTCAACCCTGCAGCCTCTGTGGACTCTAGAAGACATCAGGTATCTGGGACCCGCTAAGGATGTAGGAGTCATGGACTCTCCCTGGAAACCATGCACAGACCTGCAGGATGTGTTTGTGGTGGTCGTACACCAGCTGCACATTCAGCGAATGGAAGTCCTTGCGGTTGACATAGTTGACTGCTTGTTGCTGCAAAGGTCTGAGCGTCATGTGAGTGCAGCCGATGGCACCCTGCACCTGTGGGAAACCTGAGATCTGGGCAAATCCCTGTGCTCTAGCATCCTTGCTCTCCTGGTCCTGAGTGAAATGAAAAAGCTGTGTGCCTTCGCAAAGATGGTGACCATGATCTCATGGATGCATTTGTGGGTGGAGGCTTGTGATATCCCACAGACGTCATCTGTGGAGCCCTGAGAAGGGCCACTGCCATAAAAATTGAGCGCCGCGGTCACTTTCACGGCCGCTGGCAGTGGATGCCCTCCATGTCCTCATGGCGCCAAATCCTGCAACGTGGCAGCTGTGACTGGCGAGTTCCCTAGATGTGTGCAATCTTTGGCATCACTGGTTCTTGGTCATCTGCAGCAATGAAAGATGGCATCTATAGGCCCTGGGTCTAGCTAGGCACTGATCAGCGACAACTCACTGTGGCTCTTCAGTGGCGTAAGCTGGAGCCCCAGCCGACCCTTGTTCCTGGGGATGCTACTCCTCTCTCTGCCCAGCTAGGCGCTTCCGTCACTCTCTTCTCCCTCATCTCTGCTCCCTGTAAACCATGAGGCATACAGCCTTGTCACCAGGCTCCATGATCCTGATGTACTCCTCCTACAGGATGAAAGAGAGAGACGCATGGGTTTGCTTGGGTGTTCTAAGAACCTCTCTTGGTTATGTCTGAAAGCCCCTTAATGCAGCCCGGGGAGTGCTGGCAACCATTTGGATGGCCAGAGATTAGTACACTGCATGGCTGCCCAAAACCCCACCCACCTCCGCCCCACACCACTTGACCGATTGGCAGCAGCTTTACCCATTGGATTGCATGCTGTGCACAGGCGTTCTCCTAACCTGCACTGCAAGGCTGCACTGTTAGTTTGAACCAAGGTGGAGACTGGTCCCCAAACCTGAATGAAGACATTGCAAAGGGCTGTGAGCGCCTCCACCAGTGACTGTGCCATGGCCAGCTTTAGCAAGGAGATTGTACAACGTGCGCAGTTGTCCAATTGTTCTGCAGTCCATTAAAATGCTCAATAGTTTGCAGTCTGTTCCCAAGGGGTGAAGAGCTCTGGAGCACTTTGTGGCACTTTCAGGCCTCTGCGTTGCTTGAATGGGCAGATAAGCTAGAGGCCCGACTCCAAGCATGTCAATGTGGCTGTGACTGAACTGTCTCAGCTGCAAGTTGTCATGTGGTAGCACGGAACTTGAGCATTGCTGAAAAAAGAGACATGTCTTAAGTTTTTCATCTTGTACTCATCTGGACACTCGCAAGAATACCAATATAAGGGGGAAAACAACAATTTATACTGTATGTGAAGAGAGTGCTGATTAGTTGGCAAGTGGCGTTGCCATGGAGAATTCATCACTGATGGTGACTGACAGCTAATGGGCTCCATCCTGCGCTCAAATCCACCTTTGAAATGGAGCAGTCAAATGAATCCCCTTCCTTGATGTACTAGTTGAGAAATCTGCCAGGGGGTTCTCTACCACGGTTTACCCCAAGCCTACCTTCACTGGTCAATATACGTGTTGGGATTTTTACAGTTCCACATGCAATAAGATTTTTCTTATGAGCAACCTTGTAAATAGGGCCTGAGCCATTTGTTCACCATGCAAGCTTGAAGCTGAAATAGGGTGCATCAAAGGCATCCTGCAGGATAATGGCTACCCTGATCAGATCATTTCATGCTGTGTATCACGCAAGCTCATGAACGGGCCTAAGCCCTGAAAAGTGCCCAGTCTACCTCAGATTACCCTGGAAGGACAAGGTATCCTAAAAATTTGAGCAACAGGTGAAGCTAGCTGCCTCACACTGCTACTATGCAGTAGCAACACGAGTGGTATTCACCACTAACAGGATGCTGCTGTCAAGCCAAAAAGACATTCTGCCTATCACACAAATGAGTAACGTGGAATATGAATTTCAGTGCCAGTGTGAGGCTAGGTATGTAGGTCGTACGTCCCAAAGACTGGTGGATCATATCAAACAGCATGTCCCAGCCGCTGTTTGCAAAGGACAGGGTACAGGCCGTACCTAACCAGCCCGTGCTTGCAAAACTCAAAACAGTGTCCAACATTAGATGTGATTCCGCGATTGGACAATATTTGCTAAATAATCCTCAATGTGCCAAGAATTATGCTGACAACCAATTTAAGATTGTCAGTCGGGCTCACAATGTGACACATTTGTGTGTACTGGAAGCTACATACATTAATACACAGGGCCCTGTTCTTTACAGGCAGAAAGAACATGTACATGCATTGTGCTTGTTTCAGCTAAACAAAATAAGTGACAGCCATTCGCTGACTCATTCCTCAGGGCAATGCCTTGACCAATCAGGGTCAAGCTGCCTGGTTTAAATTTCAAACAATGTTTGGCAGTTAACTGTCAGTCACCATCAGTGGTGCATTCTAACGCCACTTGCCAACCAATCAGCACTCTCTTCACACAGTATAAATTGTTGTCTTCCCCTCATATTGGTATCCTTGTGAGTGTCCTGATGAGTGTAAGATGAAAAGCTTAGACATGTCTCTTTTTTCAGCAACACTCATGTCTCAGCTGTGGAGGAATGGTCATTTTATGCAAGGTTTCCCTAATGCGTGGCTACTTCCCTCCCCCGACCATCACCACCACCCCCACTGCATGTGCTTGTGCACTACCATCAACCACAGTGCAGCCCTTGCCTTGCCCCCCCCCAACTCGCCTCAATCGCAGGGCAGCCCTTGCCCTGGCACCACGCTGTCAGCCAACCAGGAAAAAGCGACTTGCTTGTGCCCGCGCCTGAATGCGCGACGCCTCAACCTTGAGGTCCAACAGGCAACCCTTGCGAGCGCTGCGCAACTCACCTCTGAGATCCCTTCAAAGTGCAGCTCGCCAGGTGCACGCCTTATAAATGCTGTTGTGAAACACGTTGACGTACTCGGACCATCCAGTGTGGGGGATGACTCCGACGAGCTTGGCTTATAATGATATGCAAATATATGACATGCGGCGGTGGGAAACGTGGCCTGCCATTGATGGGTAGAGGGGACGGTTGCAAATGTGTTTCATGACAGCGTGAAACCGATTTTTGGCCTTCCCGCTATATCGTCCGCTCACGCCTGCCTTGATGCCCGACTCCAGCGGACACGGAAAAATCCGCCCTCTGAGTCCATTGCGTTTAAATGCTATATTGACTTCTTCAGTTATTATTGCTCAGAAATTTCAACGCACAATTGCTGCATATAAAATCAGTTATACCCTGCATTGGTTTTCGAAATCTTTTCACCAAAATTAAAGCTCAAACTCACTAAAATGTGGTTTGCTCACTTGATTGTTTGGGATGCCACTTTATGACAATTTATTCGTTTTGCAATGCAAGCCAGACTGAGTTGTGATGGCCAGTGGGGTATAAATGGGCTCACATCGCATCTATTTTTTAGCTATGAAATGGGTGCGAAGCATGCCAATTTTACAGTGGGACTATTGCATGGGCATTGGTCCACCTGCTAAATTTGTGTGGCCAATGTGAAGGTGTCCCGGGTATCCCAGTCCTAAAACAGACCCCTGAAATACTCCTAAATCATGTGAATGATCCCAACAAGAAGTTACTGGGTGATAAGTGGGGCAGACGTTGGACCTGCCTCACTGAAGATTCTTCAGTAATCCTCGTCACTTGACTACAGGTAATTAAAAAAAACACTCTGTGGAGCCACGAGAAGCACTCAAATTTCCTGAGTCATCTCAGCGTTATCATTCACAGATTCGGGCCCAGATCAGAGCAGGCATAAGGCGTAGACCAGCCGATAAGCAAAAGCTGTGCATTTTGGAAGGTGTGAACTATCAGGCTTTGCTGGTTGACGATGACCTTGGTTTGACTTCTTTCATGCAGTAACAAATATGTACTGTTATTGGGACTGCCTGAAGAATTACCCAGCATTATGGCCAATGCTTCACATGTATCTATTATTGGGTCTGCTGTGACTGTCTGTTTTCAGAATTGAAGCTTCCACCTGAATGAAGCATCTACCAAAGTAGGTCCATCTACGGGTGTGAGTGTGCAGGTACTGGTGAGTGGGCACAAACAGCTAACTAGTTTAACATCTCTTTGGTAGCCTTTTTCTTCTCTAGAAATAAGAGAAAATAATGTTACTGTAGATTTAAAAAAGTTTAAAAATTGGCAAAAAGATGCAATAGAATTTACAATGTCAGGAGAGAAAAAAGAATAGTGAAAACGAGGCTTAAAATGGCTTCAGAACTGATGAAATGCTTTTCTTTCTGACCCTTTACATGCACGTGCCTGCTCTTCTCAGCATCAAGCAACCCTGGCCATCCAGTTACAATGAGTCTTCACTTCATTGTCCAACAGCTGCCATAAAGAATGGAAAAAGACAGAGCCCTGTGATCAGTGCTTTCAGGTGTCCTGGGACAATTGCTAATGACAGTCTCTGTTGTTTAAACATCATGATCAACAGCATTGTGGTAATGTTAGTTTAATGCTGTAGTGTTGTTCCATTACAATCAACCCCATTTGATGCCGCATCGCCTCGTGGAAAGACCGGCTCGCCAGTCTCGAACAACCCCCAGCGATGGAAATTCTACCTGATGAAAGCCTTCCCCCAGGAGCTAATTGCAACTGGGCAACCTGAAAGTGCCTTAACAGACTTAGGACTGGTGTAGGTCGTTCAAAGATGTCACTAAGCAAATGGGGATATACAACCAGCCGGACAACTTGTGAACGTGGAACTGAGCCACAGACTTTGCAACATCTCCTGCAATACCTTTCGCTAGAGGAACCCTGCACTGTTGCAGATCTTGCCGAATTCAACAACAAGGCGCAAAAATGTGTCCAGTTCTGGCTGGGCCATGTATAGACTGTCCGTGGACATGATAAGAAGAAGAATGCTGTAGTAGCTGTTACTCCACAAGGTCGAGTGTTGGCCAACCCGTGTGGAGTTTAGAATTAGTTACATTGGCTCGGATTTTGCAGCAGGAGTAATAATGATACTATCAGGATTCACTGTTATTAAAAACGGCAACACCCAGCATCGACAAATGCACAAACACGGAAATCAGGAAGTTGCTGTCCGAGTTGCCCTGCTCCTCAGGATATCAGCATCTCACTGAAAAACTGGACATTAAAATACAGGAAAGGTCATGAAGCTGTAATGCTTACTACTAGATGCCTACTAAGCATGTTGAAAAATGTTAAGGCTTGTCCATTCAAGTGTAACTGAAAGTTTAACAGCATAGTAAGTCTTAATTACAGCCAAATAACCTCTTTGGTGCTGAATACTGATTTTCACAAATATGGGGCAGAATTTTAGGTTCCATGGACAGGCGTGTGCCTGACCAGACCGGCGTCAAATTACTCGAGGTGACATCGGGCGAGTGTCCCAACGTCATCCCGCACGCAAGCAATCATCAGGTCGGCGGGTGCTCGTGGGTGTTGGAGCCGCGCCCAGCATTAATTAAAGGCCACTTAAGACCATTAAAAAGGCAATTGTTCACGGGATTATGTTGCCCATGCAATTTTGCGCTCGTCTGATACCTGGAATTCATCGAGTCTCCTTCAGCAGCACCTTCCAAACCCACAACCACTACCATCTAGAAGGACAAGGTTGCATATACATGGGAACACCACCACCTGGAAGTTCTCCTCCAAGCCACTCACTATCCTGACTTGGAAATATATCGCCGTTCCTTCACTGTCGCTGGGTCAAAATCCTGGAACATCCTCCCTAACAACACTGTGGGAGTACCTACACCACATAGAACGCAGTGGTTCAAGAAGGCAGCTCACCATCACCTTCTCAAGGCAACTAGGGATGGACAATAAATATTGGCCCAGTCAACGAAACCCACATCCTGTGAATGAATATTAAAAAAATGGGCAAATGGGCAGTCCATTTTTTACAAAATCTCATCCAGTGGTGGGATAGAAAGAGTAGGCGTCTTGCCAGTGTGAGTTGTGAGGAGTTTAGGAGATAGTTTGCTGCTGGTTGCTTATTTGAACTTGACAGCTTCATCACTGTTCTGAGCTTCATTCTCAGCATTTCCAGGCTTCAGTTCAGGGCTCATTGGCGTCTCCAAGGCCCCCAGAGAATTTTGACTGTGTGGGCCCTTCCAGACATCAGACAGCCTTCTGTAAGCCTGGTAATGGGGATTGTGGCCTCTGCTGGTGGCACCTCCTCTGAGGAGGAAGAGAGCAGCAGAAGGAGGCCAGGTGTCCCATTGCAGCTTCCAGAGGAGTGACCTGTGGGAGGAGAGGCGCAGGCACAAGGGGCACAGGGCCAGCAGGTAGTCCAAGGCATAAGAGGCCGCAGAAGACGCCACTATTTACAGGCAGTGATGCAGCTACCTCAATATGTCCGAGGTGCAATGCTGAAGGAGGCTCTGCCTCTCCAGGCAGACAGTGACCTCCATTTGCCAGCTAATTGGGCCTGAGATCAGCTCTGACTGTGTGGGTGGACACCCTATGCCAGTGGCTCTGAAGGTCACAGTGGTCCTCAACTTCTATGCCTCCGGCTCTTTCCAGGGGACAGCGGGAGAACTGTGTGGAGACTCCCAATCAGCTGTCCACAGTTGCATCAAGCCAGTGACAGAGGCTCTATTCAGGCGGGTACTGACATTTATTCATTTCCATATGGACAAGGCCAGCCAGGCTGAGCGAGCCAGAGGCTTTGCAGCGATTGCTGGGATCTCCCACATCCAGGACACAATCGACTGCGGGTCAGCCGGGTGCCTTTGTCAACAGGAAGGGATTCTACTTGATGAACGTGCAGATAGTGTGTGACCACGGGATGCAGATTCTGCAAGTCTGTGCAAGATACCCAGGCAGCTCCAATAACGCTTATATCCTGAGACACTCCCAGTTGCCAAGGCTGTTCAGTGCTCCAGCCTGACTGGATGGATGGCTACTGGGTGACAAGGGCTATCTGTTGAAAAAGTGGCTCATGACGCCTCTCTGCCACTCAAGAACAGAGGCAGAGCAGCGTTATAATAGGAGTCATGGCTCCACAAGGGCGGTGATAGAGAGAACCATAGATCTTCTGATGATGTGCTTCTGATGCCTGGACCGTTCAGGGGGAGCACTACAATGCCCCCAGAGCGGGTATCACTGATAGTGGTTGCATGCTGCGCTTTCCTCAATCTGGCACTGGCAATGGGGACCCACTGGAGGAAGAAGATCTTGACGCAGCACCACAGGCCACTGATGATGAATCCAATAGTGAGTCAGAAGAGGAGCATGTTGAGGAGAATGCTGACGGCGTGGAACCAGACCTCGGTAACCTTCAGGGAGGCAGGGACACCAGGGATGCCTTGATCCAACGCTCCTTCAGCTAGGCTGCCAAAGATCTGCTTCCACCTCATGCAAGGGCTGCCGCCTTCATCCTGGATGTCTGAAAAAACCCTTTCATTTGAACCCAAATTCCACTCAGTGCCTGTGCAATAAAGTTTAGAGCCACTCATGTCCAGCATTACATACCGGTGTAACCTGCACCAAAAAAACATGTGAAGCACACTCAGGCCATTAAGACAAAAGCAAAATTTATATAATTTTGACATTCACACCAAATGAACATTACCATATCTGGTGTTAATGTCCACACCAGTAAACATATAAACAAAACATGGCAGAACAGAAGATCACCCGTAAACAGTACCTCTCGTGCTCATGGTGCCCTAAACTTACGATTATGAGTGCTGAGTCTTGGTGCACCCCCCCACACCCCACCCTCCCTCACTAGCAGCGGCATTGGTGACAGCCTACTGACTCTGCTGCCTTGTTGGCCTTGATGACCTTAGCAATTGTCCTCTGGCCAGAGGAGCTGTGCTGACCCTGTCTGGGAGGGAGTGGCCAGTGCCACGGTTGGCATCTCCGTAGTCACCGCAGCCTCATCGAATGCCATGGTCACTGGCAGAGGGGTGGAGGAGCTGCTGCCATCATCCAGAGCCCCCTGAGAGGAGCCCGCAGAGATGACGAGCAGCTCGTGCGTCAACATGAGGTCGCTCTGGACCTCCCTGCTTGCCATTGATAGATAGGCACCTCACTGGGATATTGAGTGCCTCATTCACCTCCCACACTGACACTGACCACCTGAGGTCAGTACCTGTGTGTGGGCTTGCAGGTCTGAGCACAACCCCAGGAACCCCTGATTCTGTCCCTGGAGCTGCCTCTCCACGAGAGTCACCGATGTCTCCAAGGAGGAGGCAGTGCGCTTGGCGATGAGAGTCAACACACTGCTCATGCTGCACATGGACTCCTCCATAGCAGAGACCATGGCACGCATACCCCCGTGGATCTCCACCAGATCTTCCCGCACATCCCGTTGGACATCCAGCATCTGCGACCTAATGGATAACTCCAGAGACTCATCATCTGCTTTTGACTCAGCATCGTCCTGGTCTCCAGCAGTCCTCCGATTGCCGGCGCCCTGAGCACTCTCTGCCTTCACCTGCTCCTCAAGCAAGTGTGAAATGCCCTCACCAATGTGCACCAACATTCTAGCTGAACATCTAACGCCCACGGAGGTGCTGGTATCTGCGCTGTTGCTTGGTTCAGAGAGCGGGTGTGACACAGGTGCATCTGAAGCCCGGCAGTCCTCTGGCGTCAAGGGTGGCTCTTCAGGGTCCGCATTCGAGTGCGTGCTGGCAATCTAAGGGAGAACAAGGACATGACATTAGTTATAGTCATCACACTGTCACTGTGCACACCAAGCACCCTGGTGAGACAATGGAGATCTGCATCATGGCGTCATTGTCTTTCAGTGATCAATGGGGGATCCAGGTTTGAGACTCCCATAAACGAAGAGATTATGCTAGAATGTAACACCACCTGAAACTGTCACCTCTGCGCACTGCACTCTTACCTTCGTCAGAAATCCCTGCCTCTCCATGACCGGCTGACCGAGGTGGGTGGTGACACTCCAGCTCCAAAGCATCCATTTGAAACCTCGTCATGATTAGGAGGTTTGGGGGGCCTCCGCCTGTCCTTGACCTCTCTATGTTGTTATGGCTCCTCTTCTCCTGAAAGGACATAGAGGCATGGATTAGTCCACTCTCTACCTGCAGCGCCATTGAAGCCTGGCCAACCCCAGCTGAGGAACACCTCACAAGGCACATCCAAGTCTTCGCCCTCGAGCCGCAAGGCACTCAACCCAAGCAGCCAGGGCTCACCCCCTTGGCCAGCTCCAGCATCATTGACAGTTGGCACTCAGACTCTACACCCTTGAACTCCATGGGGGGACGGCCAACCTTTAACACTTCACCACACTGATCCATACCAACACGGTCCTCATCCTTGCTGAGTGCAGCAGTTCATTGAACCTTTTGTGGCTGCTGACCTTGGCTGCCACTTTCTCCCAAGCTTTCCTGATCTGATGCGGTGGCCCTCTCCTGCCATCCCTGGTAATGAGGGTGTCCTGCCTGACATCCACCTCCTCCATGAGGACCACGAGGCACTCATCCGAGAAACAGGGGTTGAGAGCCCACCTGACCTGGGCTGAATCTTCCTGCCGCTGGTGAAGCCATTGCTCCAGCCTCCGGACAGAGGAAAGATTCTCCCCGGCAGCCTTCAGGGAGCTGCCTCTGCCGATTTTAAACCGCCCACTTGGTCACCATTGGACCCGGTGCCCAATAGGCCCCCACCCCTGCCTGGCCCTTTCCGACCATTCGGAAGGCGCGTTTTATGCTGGGCGGGCTCGGAGGTTTCTCCCGACTGCTTGCACTGATCGCACGCAACTGACGAGGGAAAAATTCAGGCCATGGAATCTCATTCCTTCAGGTTTTAATTGTTGTTTCAGACTTTAACAATTTAAAAAGTTAATTAGATTTTATAAGCTTATTCTTTCTATTTCTTTTAACTCTTTCCCTTATGCCCATTTTCGTTCCCTTTCTTTATTTCACTTCGTTTACAGGATTTGCCTTTGAATTATTGGGCAGGGTTTTCCACTCGGTGTGCGGGCGCGCACCCAATGTGCCTGAGCGTGAAAGAGGCTGGCGGGCACGTGCCAGAGTCAGCAGCGTGCCCGCCGACAACTAAGAGGCCTATTAAGGCCATTAATCAATTAATTAACATGAATTTTTCACTGCCCGTCCAACGTTACGGTTGGCGGGCGGGCGAATTGGCCAGGCGGCCTTTTGATTTTTTAGGAAATCTCACCCACGGGCAGGATGAGGCTTCCAACATTAATTAAAAAAAGAAATAAAAATGTTTTGACATAATTTTTATTATGGCCAGGATTTTCCGGTGGCCGGGCAGGCTCGGTGGGTGGGCCCAGGAGTAGCCGTGGATGCGACCGCTGCCCGCGATCGGGCCGCGACAGTGATTTCACACTACCGCCCAGAGTGAAACGCACTCTGCAGCGCTGCCAGTGTGGAGGGAGGGGGGGGAAGGAGGGCAAGCACACATGTCCGCGCATGCGCGTGGGTGCGCGCAGGAAAAGCTCCCTGAGGCACAGAGCTGCCTCAGGGAGATGAAGAGTTTTGAAAATAAACAAGAAGGTTTTTAATAATGTCAATAACATGTACCCTCATGTGACTCTGAGCAGGGATATGTTAGAAATTAGACTGAAAATTAAAATTTCTTTTTTAATGACTGGTCGAAACCTCGTCCCGCCCATGGGTGAGGTTTCGCAAAAAATCCAAAGGCCGCTTGGCCTTTTCGTCTGCCTGCCAACCGTAAAGTTGGATGGGCAGCGAAAAATTCCATTGAATTAGATATTCAATGGCCTTAATAGGCTGTTAATTGTCGGCGGGTGTGCTGCCGGCTCCTGTGTGTGCGCGCGCCGAGCAAAATATCGCACGATTGCGCAATGACTTCGGACACTCGCCCGATGTCATCGCAAGTCATTTTACGCTCGTTTGGGTCGGGCACGTGCCCGCCTGACGAGTAGAAAATTCTGGCTCATGTTTCTGTCCATGTGAGTGTGTACTATCTGGGGACATTTTTTTCCAATTTTCAAAATCTTTCATTTTGATTTTAAAATTCTTCAACTCCCTCTGGCAGCTCTCTACATTCAGGGAGCTTTCAGTGTGCACATCCAGCGCATGCGCAGACTTTTGCACCTGCGCTCCTCCCACCCTCACCTGGCAGCGTTGAGCTTCTCAGAGCGCCTTTCACGCCGGCTGGCCGTTAATTGGCCAACTAGTGTGTGAAATCACAGTCGGGGGCTGACCGCAGGCAGCAGGCCGTTTCCCGGCCTCTCCCGGGCCCGCCCAACGCGCCCGTCCGACCACTCAAAAATCCTGCCCATCTATTCTTAATGACAATTCCTGGTTCAGAATGTGTGTCTCAGTAAGAATTCGTCAGTCTGATTTGTTAAGGAGATGCATAGATGCTTACCCTGTTTACATGGTTCCAGATCCTGCGTAGCGGGCACTGCGATGTTTTGGATTTCCAGTAACTGTAGGTTCCAGTGCAACAATCTATAAAAAGTCTAAGTATAGATGTAATGGACAGCTAGTGTCGTTCGTTTGCCATTGACCACAAAATCTGGGCTATGGGTTATATATTTGTTGGCTGAATCGCTCGCAGTCTGCTGTATTGACTGAATGGACACAACATATTAAGAGCAACAATAAACATAGGACCGATCTCTGTCAGTAGAACACAATAGTACAGTTAATAAGGAGAAAATCAGAAAGTTTAGGTTTAATATTAGGTCAATTACTGTCGCTTAATCCGCCACTATCAACTTCCTGGGGGTTACCACTGACCAGAAGCTGAACTGGACTAGCCATATGGTGGTGTGGGAGAAGTGAGTTCCAGCTTGTGCAGCACTGGCTCCAGTGCTGGGGAAAGTGCGGGCTGTACCATTGTTCTTGAGGACTGTATAACTAGGGAGGTAGAGAGGGTTTTAAACTAAATAGTGGGGCAAGGGATCAAATGTGGAAAGATGTGGTATATCAAAGAGCAGAGACAAGGTAATCTGGGAAATGAGGGTCAGAGAGTGGCTGGAAGGAAGAAAGAAAAGACCTAAGAATGTACCAGCAATCAAGACTAGATGTTACAAAGATAACAAAAAGACAAAGCTAAAGGCTCTGTATCTGAATGCGCGTTGCATTCATAACAAAGTAAACAAATTGATAGCGCAAATTGAATAAATAGATGTGATCTGGTAGCCATTATGGGGATGTGGATGCAGGTTGACAAGGATTAGGTCCTGTATATTGAGGGGTATATGACATTCAAGAATAATAGAAAGCTAAGTAAAGATGGAGGGGTAGCACTGTTAATCAAGGATGGAATTGGTGCACGAGATCAGAATTGGTTTGGGTGGAGATGAGAAATAGGGGAAAGAAGCCACTAGTGGGAGTGATTTACAGCCCCCCTAACAGTAGTAACAAGAAGAAATATTGGGTGCTTGTGATAAAGGGACGGCAATAGTCATGGGTGTCTTTAATCTACTTGTAAACTGGATAAAATCAGATTGACAGTAATAGCCTGGATGAAGAGTTCATAGAATACCTCCGAGATAGTTTCCTAGAGCAGCATGTTCTGGAACCAACCAGAGAGCAGGCTTTATTAGACTGGTATTGTGTAATGTGACAGGAATAATTAATGACCTCAGAGTAAAGGCACCCCTAGGTAGTAGCGACCACAATATGATTGACTTTTACATCCAGTTTAAAAGGGAGAAGAGTGGGTCTAAGATTAGTATTTTAAACTTAAATAAGGGCAACTATGTGGGCATGAACACTGAAGTAGGCTAGGTGATAGATCAATAGAGAAGCAGTGGCAGACATTTAAGGGGATATTTCAGAATACTCAGGATAAGTATATTCTGTTGTAGAGTATCTAAAAGACACTCAACAGAGAATCAACTGTAGGTAGATTCAGCAGTAGCTCTTTGTTTAGTACAATGTGCACACTAGGGAAATGCTCCTTCAGAATACTCTAAGCGCAGTTTGAAGTTTCACAATTTCTGTCAGTTATATATACCATCTTTGGCATAACTCATTAACTCACAATGCTCTTAACTTGTATGTCCAATTGTTACATCCTCAATTACAAATGAGTTTACAACATAAACACGGAATGACCTGTTCATCACCTCTGTAGTTCTGGAGGAATTTGTAAAACAATCATGGAATGACCTGATGGTTAGCACAAACAATCTTCCAAAACATGTACTTTGCTTATCTATCCTGAAGTTTCACTGTAGTGCCTTGCATCTGGCATCTCTTGACCCTGAGGTAAAGCTATCAGTTTATTACGGTATAACTCATAGACCATTTATCAAATTCCTGGCCTGGCCAGAAGGTCATATTCATTCTAGTTTTTTTTTAACTGCATACGCTTTTAAAATGTATATCCGCAACTTGGCCAAGCCTGTGTAATCCCATGATGCATTCTGATATGCCTCTTCACAACTATAAAGAAAAGCTCTAAAGGGGGGACCCACCATCTGTGGTTAACTGAAGAAGTTAGGGAAAGCAACAAACTTAAGGAAAAAGCATATAACTGCACAAAGATGAGTGGCAGGTCAAAATATAAAGAGCGACAGAGAATGACTAAAAGGTTAATCAGGAGAAAGAAATTAGAGTATGAGCAGAAGCTAGCTAGAAATGTAAAAACAGATAGCAAGAGTTTCTACGGGTATTTAAACAGGAAAAGAGTAGGTAAAGTGAGTGTTGGCCCTCTAGAGAGTGAGAATGGGGAGTTAATAGTAGATAATAAGGAAATGGCAGATGAATGAACAAATATTTTGCTTCTGTCTTCACTATGGAGGATACAAAAACATTCCAGTAATTGCTGTAAACCGGGAGGTGGAGGGGAGAGAGGAATTTGGTGAAATTTCAAACACTAGGGAAGTGATACTGTGCAAATTTATGGAGCTGTGGGCTGACTAGTCTCCAGGTCCTCATGGACTTCATCCTAGGGTCTTAAAAGTGGTGGCTAATGAGGTGGTAGGTGCGTTGGTGTTAATTTTCCAAAATTTGCTAGTTTCTGGAAAGGTTCCATCAGACTGGAAAGTAGCAAATTAAACCCCTCTATTCAAGGAGGGAGGGAGGCAGAAAACAAGAAACTATAGACCAGTTAGTTTGACATCTGTCATGGGGAAAATGTTACAGTTAATTATTAAAGAGGTTATAGTTGTGCACTTTGAAACGTTCAAGGTAATCGGGAAGAGTTAGCTTGGTTTTGTGAAAGGGAAATCATGTTTAACCAATTTATTGGATTTCTTTGACGGACTAACATGTGCTGTGGATAAAGGAGAGCCTTAGGGGTTAACGTATTAGCATGGCCGGCTGGCTGAAAAGTATGCATAAATGAGTCTTTGTCTGATTGGCAGGATGTGATGAGTAGAGTCCCGCAGGAGTATGTGCTGGGGCCTCAACTTTTTACAATTCATATCAATGACTTAGATGAGGGGTGCAAAGGCATGGTAGCTAAATTTTCAGGTGACACAGAGATAGGTGGGAAAGTGTGTTGTGAGGAAGACATAAGGGGCAGAACCTTCTGGTTGGCATGCGGGGATGGGCCCCGCACGTCGACATGTAAAATGACGTGCGGTGTCATCTGACGTGCATCCCAACGTCACTGTGCGTCATTCCGGTCTTTAGTTCGGCAGGTGCACACCGGAGTCGGCTGCGCACCTGCCGAACTGTCAAAGGCTTGTTAAGGCCATTAATAAACTAATTTAAGTAATTGTCAGGGCTACCCGTCCAATCGTAATGTTGTCGGGCAAGCAAAGAGCCCAGGCAGCCTTCGCATTTTCCATGAACCCTCATCCATGGGCGGGATGAGGTTTCATGAATGATTTATTATTGAAATAAAAAGTTTTATTAAAATTCATAAACATGTCCCAGCTCATATGACACTGTCATATGAGGGGACATGTCTGAATAATTTTATTTTCTATTTTTTTCAATGCTTCATAATAAAATTAATCTCCCTGAGGCAGCTCCGTGCCTCAGGGAGATTTCTGCACTCTTTCGTGTGCATGCACGAAAGAGCGCAGGCCCCGACTCTTCCTCCTCCCCCCGCCTGCACAGGTAGCGCTGAGCACTTCCAGGTGCGTGTCACACTGGGTTGGCCTTAATTGGCCCGCCTATGCAAAATGGCGGCGTGCAGCTGATCCCGACCAACCTGCCCGAAGGGGAGAAAATTCTCTCCAAGGAGTTTGCAGACTGATACAGATAGGTTGAGTGAGTGGGCAAATATCTGGCAGATGGAGTATAATTGTGAAAATGTGAAGTTGTTCACTTTGGTAGGAAGAATAAAAAAACAAGAATATTACTTAAATGGAGAACGACTGCAGAATTCTGAGGTGCAGAGGGTTCTAGGTTTTCTACTGCATGAGTCACAGAAAGTTAGTATTCAGTTAGAGCACATAGTCAAGAAGGCTAATGGAATGCTATCCTTTATTAGGAGGGCATTTGAACATAAAAGTAAGGATGTTATGCTTCAGTTATACAGGGCATTGGTGAGACCACATTGTGAATACTGTGTGCAGTTTTGGTCTCCATATTTAAGGAAGGATGTAAATGCATTGGAGATGGTTCAGAGGAGGTTTACTTGATTGATACCTGGAACGAGCGGGTTGTCTTATGGTGATAGGTTGGAGAGGCTGGGGTGTTTCCACTGGAGTTTAGAAGAGTGAGGGGCGGATTTATTGAAGTATACAAGATCCTAAATGATCTTGACAAGATGGACGTGGAAAGGATGTTCCCTTTTGTGGGTGAGTCCAGAATTAGGGGCACTGTTTTAAAATTAGGGAGTGCCCTTTTAGGACAGAGATGAGGAGAAATGTTTTCTCTTAGAGGGTTGTGCAACTGTGGAGCTCTGTGCCTCAGAAGGTGGTGGAAGTGGGGGTCATTGAATATTTTTAGGGCGGAGTTAGATAAATTCTTGTTAGGCAAGGGAATCACAGGTTATTGGGAGAGGTGGAAAAGTGGAATTTGAAACATGAATAGATCAGCCATGATCTTATTGAATGGTGGAGCAGGCTTGAGGGGCCGAATGGCATCCTACTGCTCCTATTTTGTATGTTCGTATATATAAATACTGTGGTTACAAGAGCAGATCAGAAGCTGGGAATTTTGCAGTGAGCAACTCACCTCCTGACTTCCCAAATCCTGACTTCCCAAATACAAGGAATGGTATAAATGTAGAAATGCGATTCTGGCAATGACTATGATTTAGAAGCTCAGCATGTGTTCAAATAGGACGTTGGGGCCATGTACCACCTGATTTAACATCAGTGAGCAAGAAAGGATGAGGATTAAATCAATGGCAAGGGAATGGCATTATTTGCTTATCCATGACTTCATGTCAAATAGGAGTCTTCCAGCATGGAGGTAGTCATAAGGCTGAAATAACTGGTGCAGAGATAGAGCTGGTGTCTTCAGCATGCATATAGAAGCTGACCCTGTGCCTACAAGTGATTCACTGAAGAAAAATATGTGGACTAAAATGGGTACTTGGCCAGCTTCTGGGGTAATGGGAGAAGAAGGCATTGCTCTTTATTTCAGCATCATTTGCAAACTTGGCACTCCTTAGCATCATTATTCCAGTCATTATTCTAATTGAGAAGCAGCATAGCTCTGAGGCTGGTTCATTTGAAACTCAGTCCACCACTTCACCATAGAGGATGCCAATAAAACTCTCATTGGTACTGTTTTCAAACCTCAGCCAACTTCATATCCAATCTCATAATATTATGAATGTGCATTGACCACCCTATTATCCAAACATTTTCAAATACAGCTGAAGTGTTTGTATCTGTACTTCAACTAAAATGCCATGTCCCAATTTATCATTTATCTGGTCTCTGTTAGAAGTTCAGTTCCATTTTAATGAACGCTGCTTTTCCAAGAGATCTTTTACAGTTGGATAACACAAATTGGACCTGAAACAGAGATCCATCAAATGCATATGGTTGACTCCCTTATGAGTTTAAGTATAATGTTGCTTCATTTCACTGTAGTTCTCAGTTAAATTTCACTGTTTGGAGAATGTTACTAACTTAGCAACTGAGTCATATTGAGAGATTATGGTGTTTGGAAATGTTCTTATGCAATGTGAAACTTTCCATTTGCTCCCAAGGAACATTTTGGTCTCAAAAAAAGATAATTTTGCTATATTAAATGCTGAGAACGGATGATTAAGCATTAAAGCCTAACCCCTAACATCAGAAATGAAACCAAAGGAAATTTGTGGCAGAAAACTGAATGATACAGTTTTAAAGAAAGGGAAACAAAAAGGGCAGTTTAATGGCAGAGATATGAATGCATTACCACTTCTGTGCAGTGTTTGGGATATGATTCCCAATGTATTCCTGACCTTAAATGAGGTAAAGTTATGAAAATGGGCTGAATACAGGCCAGATAGTTACTCTTGTGAGAGAAGAAGAATGTAAAACAAAAGGGTGGATTACCTCAGGCCACCCTTGTGCATCCATAACATTTGTGTTATTCAGCGTGAGTACAGACTATGCAGATTGTATTCCAGTTCTTTTGGACTGAGGAATTGTAGGTATGTGGTTACAAAGAGGTGATAATATGTTCAGAAACTGACTGATTAAAGAAAAGCAAAACTACTAAAAACTTAATCGCAAAATAAGCAATCCAATGATGCAATGGTCTGCAGACTGAGTGTTCAAACCCCACCAAAGCTTGAATTCAGTTGAATTTATTTCAGTTTAAAAATAAATAATTATCAGTAAATGCAATCAAAGTTCACTGTATAAACCTAAATGGTTCACTAATGCCCTATCAGGGTGGAAATTCACAATCCTTACCCGGTCTGACCCATACGTGACTCCAGTGCCACACCAATGTAGTTTACTCTTAACACCCCTCCAAAATTGCCTAATAAGCTACTGAGTTGTATCACACTGCTACGTCAACCAGGGATGAGCAATAAATTCCAGTATTCCTAGTAAAGCCCACATCCTGAGCATGAAAAAAACAAATGGGCAGTTTGTTGGGCGGGCATGCTTTGTTTATGTAATGCCTCCAAATCCAGAAGGTCAAGTGACTATATTGGACAAGTGGTTTGCTGTGCATTGTTCCTATATTGATATTACACCCATTGGTATTATTACATTAAGGCTTATTCTCAATGATGTTTCTGTAAGCCAATTATATTTTTCCTTTACATTGCGCTAACCTTTGGGTAAGAATGATCCACTGGTGCATATAGTGACCACACTTTTACAATTAAAACCACATGATTTGGAAACATTACTAACACAGAGTCATATTTAAAAACTAAAACCATAATTATGCCTATATTGCCGTTGTTTAAATTTGTGCTACAAAAATAAAGCAGTTGTACTTTACTTAAAAAACAGAAAAACAAAAAAATGATGAACTACTCTTCCACTCCTACACTTTTCTCAGTATGTCTCTATGAAAACTGTTTTTAGAAAGAAAACAGGGGTGAAATTGTACAAACATGTTAATATGCCGTAGGAATTTTCTTTTTATGCTTACTATTAGTGGACAAAGGAACTCCATACAAAGCGATCGGTAAGAAGATCCCACATCACAATTCCCACTCTACAGCCCTTCAGCAGTTTACATTCGAAAAGTTTATTGACACATTTAGAAATATATAAATCCAAATTTTAAATAAATAATTTATCAATTGAGGTATAAGGTACTAAATCAGGTTCCCAAGCATTCATTATTTATTATATATATATTTATTTTCTCTGTAAAAGTTACTTTAATTGATATTTTTCCTGAATTTTAAAATTTCCCTGCCCTGGACTCACCGCCTCCCTGTGCTGTGCCATTTATAGCATTAGGATTAGGACTGACACTCAGGTCATGTTCGAGTGACATGCATATTTTCCATAAGAATTTTTTGGCTGTTGGGTCGGGTGTCACTCTTCACACATGTTGCTAAATTTAAAAATAGTTACAACTTAGCCTTCAGCTAGATAGTGATTTCAACAATAAGCAAAAACAAAAGAACTGACACCAATGAAATCTCTCCACATGGTGATCGTAGAGGAACTAGTTGATAAAGGAATATGGAATTATACCATTTGTGACTGACTATAGTAAGAACATAAACCTTCTCTGCTGCCAAAGAGACACTAAGTAGAATGAATCAGCCCACTGGGCTTTGGAGAAACTATCCAGCACAAATTACTTATTGATCAAAGATGCAATCTGAAATTTCCCTTGCTCTCCTGATCATTTGATAAGATTTTCTGAGCCAGAACTAGTTCTTTCATAACTTGGAACCCTGTCCTTGATGCATTTTGTGCAGAACTGTCCTTTGCAAGGTGCATTGTCAAACCTTTTTGCTTAGGATGATGTTCACTGTAAGACAGGAAGCAAAGGCCTAATATTGCATTTAAGCCAGGTTTAATCTATTTATCTGGTCCAGTGTGTGCCAAACATGATTATTTTTTTTAAGTTGTGATACTACGCTCACTTCTGTTAAGTCCATTTACTTTCTGCAACATCTCTTGCCATTTTTTGGTGTCACATTTTATCCATTGCACGATCACATCTATTTGTCATACTTTGTTAACTGGCTTTGAAACCTCACCACTTGCAAGGCTCCCCCCCAAGTCACTACTCCTGACTTGGAAATATAGTGCCATTCCTTCACTGTCACTCAGTCGAAATCCTGGAACTCCCTTCCTGACAGCAGCTACAGCACAAGGGATGCAGCAATTCAAGAAGATGGCTCACTACTGCCTTTTCAGGTGAGATGGGTGATAAGTTGGCCTTACCAGAGACAACCACATCTCATGAACAAATAAAAAAAACTCAAAGTAAACAAGCCACAACTTGGAACAGAAAAGACAGGGAACATAAAAAAATAGTGAGGGATATTGTTAATGAACCTATGAGCAGAACTTTCATTTCTGGAAGGAGTGTAAAATGGATTGAAGTTAATGGGAAGAAAACCCAGGCTGGCTGTATTATGGGCACTCGATCCGATATCGCATGTTTTACTTTTCAACTGAAGTTGTAAGTTCCAGCACATGAATAAGAAACTACAAGACTTGGGAAAACAACCAATTGTGAATAGCTAGCCAGCAGAAACCATGAATATAAGGAGTGAAATGATAAACGACTAAATCACAAAATCAATTTTCGAGTTATTTTGGCTGGTCGCTTTGTTTCCTCAATAACTGAAATTCAGGCCAGGAATTTCCTTTGGCTACTCATGTACAGAGAAACGGTTTCTGCTGCAGTATTGGTGAGATTTTGGCAGGGGAGAATAATGGCTCTGAGGAAATTCCTGGCCCTATAACATCCAAAGTAAAAACACAAATAGGCTAACAAGAGATCCATACTTCACAATAACATGATTGTCTTTTGAGTCTTCTAAAATCTCTATAAAAACTTTTACTTCAAGACCCCAATGTGTCTCAAAAACCTGGGGCTTTGAACAAGTATGATTGGATGAAAAGTTGAAGGGAGCCATTAACTGCATTTGTGCAATTTGAGCTTGTGGCATTTGCAGAATTTTCTAGCATGCATCAATAGGCTTATCATTGGATTTTCCAAGTGCAACCTTCATCACTTCAATCTGTGATAATAATTATACAAACTTGAGAATTTTAAATTCTAAATTCAGGTAACCTTGCTTATTTAAATATTACCAAATACTAAACTTGACTCGACAAAGCGAGGAACAAAAGGAGTCAGAGAGGCGGTGAAAGAAAGGGTGGGGAGGGGGAGAGTAGGGGTGGAGGAGTGGGGAGAGGGAGAAAGCAATAAGGTTAGCTATTCGAGAAACAAAGTACCGCTCTGCGATTATTATCATAGAAAACACATTTCTGACTGGCCTTCTTTAAGACAACGAAAGTTGAATTTTGAAAAGTTTTCAGCTAAGCAGGGGCTGCTAATTATGACACCTGTCTTTTAGCCATCATATTTGTAGACATTCACATTAATTACAGATGTGTTAATTATAGACTAAGTTTACAGTGATAAAGTGTATTTCAAAACTCACTGCAAACAGGGCTGTCAGTTCAGAAATGCAGTACAGGATGCCTGATAGGCATCAATGAATCAAAGTGGTTCTCCAGTGCATCATTGCCCAACCCCAGCACAGCACAGAAGGCGGCAATTCAGTCCATCAAGTCTGCGCTGCCTCTTGAAGAGCCATTCAGCTAGTTCTACTCCAGCGCGCTGTCCCCATAGCCCTGCAATTTTTTTTCTTTCAATTATTTATCCAATTTTCTTCTGTAAGCTGCTATTGAATCTGTATCTTCCACCCTATTAGGCAGTGCATTCCAAATCCTAACCACTTGTTGCGTAAAAAGTGCTTTTCCTCATGTTGCCTCTGGTTCATTTGGCAATCACTTTAAACCTGTGTGCTCTGGTTCTTGACCCTTCGGCCATTGGAAATAGCTTCTCTTTATTTACTTTATCCAAACTTTTCATGATTTTAAACATCTCCATCAATCTTGTCTTTGTTCTAAGGAGAGCAACCCCAGTTTATGCACATAGCTTTAATCACTCATTTCTGGAACCATTCTAATAAATCTCTTCTGTCACCCTCTCCAAAGCCTTTGCCAGATGAGTTAAAGTCCCAATTCCAGGGTGATTTGTGGATCACGTGACGGTCAAACATCACTGCAGTTTGGAGGCACCAGAATAGTCAACAGTGAATACAGAACTGGCAGCCCCTTTGAATATGGCATCAGCACCTGCTGTGGTGTCAGAGGATGCTGACTTTGGCACCTTTCTTCCTGCCACTGGCTTTCAATTGGATGACCCCCATGGCCAGAATCTTCGGCTTGGCAAGCGGGGGCAGGGCCTGCTTGCCGAGGCGTAAAGTGACGTGGGGTGATGTTGGGCGTGAGTCCCGATGTCACCGCGCGTCATTCAGATTTTCAGTTCGGCGGGCGCGCAGCCGATTCAGCTGCGCGCCCGCCGAACTGTCAAAGGCCTATTAAGGCCATTTAAATATCAATTAAAACAATAAACTGAGCTGCCCATCCAACCTTAAGGTTGGCGGGCAGGCGAAGAGCCCAGGCGGCCTTCGCATTTATCATGAAACCTCATCCACAGGCAGGATGAGGTTTCAGGAAGGCTTTTAAACTTCAGTAAAAGTTTTAATAACATCCATAGACATGTCCCAGCTCATGTGAGGGGGCATGTCTTTTTTTTCTTTATTAAAATTTTCAGAACTTAAACTAACGTCCCTGAGGCAGCTCTGTGTCTCAGGGAGATTTCTGGGCTCTTTGGTGCGCATGCGCGAAAGAGTGCACTCCCCAACTCAGCCTATTTCGCCCGCCCGCACAGGGAGCGCTCAGCGCTTCCGGGCATGTGTCACGCTGGGCGGGCCTTAATTGACGCGCCCACGTGATCGGCTGCATGCCCACCCGCTCCCTCCCAACCGTCCCGATGGGGAGAAAATTCTCCCTCATGTCTCCCATTAATTAATTGGCTGGCCGCTGTGAGATCACATGCGGCCACCTGCTAAACGCTTGAGCAGAGATGGCACCCGTGTCTGGTGCCACCACCGGGACCTGTGGCCTTGCATCTAAATCCAACCCCAAGAGTTTCCTAGAATCAGCAAAGAGGAAAATTGCAGTCTAATAGTCAAAGCTGGACATATAAGAGACTGGAAGAAAATGTATACTTGAAGAATTGAAAGAAACAAGGGTTCTTTATCTCACTGGAGGGCATAGTGAAGATCAAGATCATGCTATAAATTTAAATGTTTTCATGACCGCAACACATCATCTGTTCCTGTGGAGTAGGCTGAGACCAATTAAATAAAAAAAATTGCCGGCATCTAGAAACACATACTCCAGGAGTTTAACTTACAGCTAAACTTTGTCAGCCACTAGGATCAAACAAAGGTCAATGTTCTTATTAACTGTTTTCTCAGATGTGACTTGTTGATACAGCAGAGAGGTGTATGACCTTTCATAGATACTCCTCTTAACTGATTCAGGATATTATTACAATGAAGAAATTTACACAGACTTCCTTTCAGAGACTTGAGGCTCAGAGGAGGATGAAGTTAGAAGGTTAGTTATTTATAATTCACAAGGATCACATAATGCCTATTATGAGGGATGTCTAAGATGATTAATTCTTCAATGATGTTTCAGTCAGAAGGAGCACAATCCCTCTATAAATGTATGCACGTGTATCGTTTTAATAAACCAATCAGTCGCCAGGATTTGGTTTGAGTTTGGTGTGCCATGGGTGAATTTGAGTAACTTAATTTTTACTGCCCCTGTCCCACACAAGTACAAGGGCCTAGAGGCCGGGATTTCACAGGCAGCAGTGGCCCCATCCAGTGGCCAGGAAATCTGGAACAGCCCTGTCTCTGCCTGTTATGGAAGACACTCCAGGAATTTACATTGATCAGGCAGTTAATTGCCTGTAACTATGGATCCCACCCCATCTAAGAGAAGGTGTCCCGCCACCAAGAACTGCTGAGCTAGCAGTTCTTCAGTCCCAGCAGTGCCATCGGGAGCAGCGGCCACCGCTGGGCCTGCAGCAGGCCCCGGAGCCACCGCCCACCACCTTTCATCCTACTCCCTGGAGCCCGTAAACTCCTAGCTGGAATTTCTGCTAGTTTGCATTGGTTTTATCAGCGTAATCCGGCTGAAATTGGAAAAACCAGTGGAAATGATCACAGAATTTTAAATACAAGTTGCATCAAGCATAAATGAGTTTTTGTGATCTTTAACACTGGTTGAAAAAACATTGCACTGGAAGCTGGCCCCACCTATAACATTGGTCATACTCAAAATAATGAGCATGGCAATTTTCTGCTCATTGCATCCTGTTCGAGAAGATTCTTCAAACTGAGCTCAATTTCAAGTACTGCAGTAAGTCACAGGCGATGTACTAGATGCTCTTCATAAAACTGATTAGTTTTTAACAATAGACCATCTTTAGCTGCATGAGTTTGAACAGGAACATGAACCATAATTTCGCTTCAGAAAAACAGAGCAATTTCAAATGCAACTCACAGCCATTTTGTGATTGTGCCCCAAGTGGAAACCCTGCCTCTTAATTTGCCATTTTTCATTTTAGTGAACTGTGCAGCCTTATCTTAAAGGCTTGCACAGTTGGAGAATGGTCAAAACACAAAAAGCTGCTGATTCTGCCAAATTAAAAACAAAAAATAGTAAAAGGTACAAATACTGCAGCAGGTCAGGCAGCGCCTTGTCACCTTTTCAGGTCTTAAGAAGAATGGTGAGAGTTTTCAAGGCTATCACTGCCGGTAGAATATGTGTTATATAGGTCAGAAGAGGAAGGGAGAATCTTGGTGGTGGGAATTTTCCTTAAATGAATATATAAAAAGTAAACAATGTACAAATGCATTTAACATCCAAAGTCCCATTAGTGCTTTGGATTTAGCTTCAGAACATTCAGATTTTCAGCTGCTAGAATTTGTCGATTAAACTTTGCCTGGAGGTTTCTGCATTAACCCCTTCAACACTGCATTTTCCTGGGCGATCTCAGCGGAAGAATACCAGGCTTCATGATTGTCTGTACGTTATTGCACTGAAGAATATCGGATCAGACAAACATATATAGCAGAGAAATATCAAATAATCTACCAAATCTCCAAAAGCCAAAAACATTCATTTCAGTTGGGCAAGTGATTATTCTTCATTCTTTCAATTATTTCCCCTATTTTCACCACTTTCAGGTTCCCATGTAACACTTGTCAATTTTAAATTCATTTTTTATTTATTTGTTCACGGGATGTGGGCATCGATGGCCAGGCCAGAATTTATTGCCCATCCGTAATTGCCCCTGAGAAGGTGGTGGTGAGCCGCTATCTTGAACCACCGCAGCCCATGTGGTGTAGGTTCACCCACAGTGTAGTTAGGAAGGAAGTTCTGGGATTTTGACCCAGCGACAGTGAAGGAATGGAAATATATTTCCAGGTCAGGGTGGTGTGTGGCTTAGAGGGGAACCTACACGTGGTGGTGTTCCCATGTGTCTGCTGCCCTTGTCCTTCTAAGGGTAGAGGTCATGGGTTTGGAAGGTGCTGTTGAAGGAGCTTTAGTGAGGTACTGCAGCGCAACTTGCAGATGGTACAAACTGCTGCCATTATGGGCAAGGTTTTTTGGCCTAGCCCATTGCCAGGATCGTCTGGTCATGCTGAAAGTCAATGGATTTTTGGCTGAGCTGCCGAATCTTCCAGGGTGGTTCCCACCACGATGGGGCTGGAAAATCCTGGTCTATGTGTCGGTGGTGGAGGGAGTCAATGTTGAAGGTGGTGGATGGAGTGCCAATTAAGTAGATGATAAAAGCAAAATTCCATGGACACTGGAAACCTGAAATAAAAACAGAAAATGCTGGAAAAACTCAGCAAGTCTGGCAGCATCTGTGGAGAGAGAAACAGCTGACATTTCAAGTCCATATGACTTTGAAGCTCTGAAGAAGGGTCATACAGACACAAAATGTTAACTTTGTTTCTCTCTCCACAGATGCTACCGAGACCCGCTGAGTTTTTCTAGCATTTTCTGTTTTTATGCCAACCAGGTTGCTTTGTCCTGGATGGTGTCAAGCTTCCTGAGTGTTGTGGGAGCTGCACTCATCCAGGCAAGTGGAGAGTATTCCATCACACTCCTGACTAATTGTGCCTTGTAGATGGTGGACAGGCTTTGAAGAGTCAGGGGGTGAGTTACTCGCTCCAGGATTCCCAGCCTCTGACCTGCTCTTATAGCTACAGTATTTGTATGGCTGGTCCAGTTCAGTTTCTGGTCAATGGCGTAACCTCTAGGATGTTGATAGTGGGGGATTCAGTGATGGTAATGCCATTGAATGTCAAGGGGAGATGGTTAGAATTAAGAGGACAAGTAATTGATTTGACCGTTAAGTTAAATTGATAATTTTTGCCACTTGGTAATATCATGCTAGATATTTTGTGAACAGCAGAATCAGGTTGTATCTTTGTGTGGTGGGTTCTACCCCCTACAAAGGTGTATCCTTACGCCTGACTGGGAGCTTTCAGAAACAGGCCTCATGGTCATGCCACAGAACAGGATGATCAGGACCTCTGAGCTCTGCTATTGAAGATTCAGAAAAAGACTTAAAATAAAAATTGAGCAAAACCAATTTACATTTTAAATCTGGGCCATAGCAATGCTTGATATCAGGGACGAATAGGCAGCCCTGGGGCTGAACACTTGCTTTCGGGCCTGGAAACAGGAGCTGGAACTGTTTCAAGGTCCTAAACCTAGCCCCGGGTGAAAGACACTCATTGGAATTTTGACCTTGGCACCTCTGTATTTGGCATGGAGATGGGTTACCTTTCCAACTTGGGTGGTGATCACTTTCACTATTGGAGGGTCAATCACCTTCCAGCTTCAGAGAAGTATCCTGGTGCAATTAATGGTAAATAACTGAGAGGGCATTCAACATGGAGGTGCTCTCTCAGCAATCTTTTTCAATATTTAATTAAAAAATAGAAAAGGCAGCCAAGCCACCAGTGTGGAGGGAAGGGAGTGATCGTGAGGTGGTGGGGGGGTGGTGGGAAGCCAGGGGGAGCCCCTCAACAGGGCGGCCAACTTGGTAATATCATGCCCACCCCAGGCAGTCAGGGAGGGCCTGTAGACCTGCCTGGAGCACTTGCCATTGCACATCTACTTGAAGCCAGTTGAACTGCCTCCAGTCAGCCTTCATTATACTACCTTTAATAAGACTCTTAATAAGTGTAGTAATTATAATTTTGATAAACGCAGGACTGTAGCTTTAAGAATAATCCTGTGTTGTAAGATCGCATGATCTGTTTAAACCAATGAGTTAGCAGTGTGGGTAACCTCTAGGATGGAGTTCTTTAGTTATAGAGTTTGATGCACATGTGTAGTTGCTGCTGCTGTCTCGTAAATAAAGTTAAATGTGTCCACTAAGAAATGTTACCTGGAAAATCAACTCTATAACAAACTGGTGATGGGGATAAATTAGGTCTGGTACTGTCCCTTGTCCAGCGATTGTGAGTGTCTAAGTTCATTAAAAAGAAAGGAAGATATACTCATCCAGGATGCCACAGTTTGGCAGAATTGATTCCTTTGAACCAGCCACAGACAACTGGTCTCAATATGTAGAATGTTTTACATTCTTCTTTCAAGCCAACAAAATCACAGGGGAGGTAAAGAGGAGAGCGATTCTCCTGAGTAGTTGTAGGAGCAAAACCTACAATTTAATTCGAAGTTTGACGGCCCCCAGTGCCCCAGATTTGAAGACTTTCAGTGAATTAGTAGACCTTGTTAAGGGACATTTTCAACCCAAGCCCTCAGTCACAATGCAAAGGTTCAGGTTCAATTCACGGAATAGAGCCCCGGGAGAGACCATAACTACCTACGTGACAAAATTAAAACAACTAACGCAATATTGTGATTTCGGTGAAATCCTGAATGGCATGCTCAGGGATTGTTTGGCATGTGGCGTGCAAGAGGATGCTATTCAGCGAAAATTGCTGACTGAAGTGAATCTTGAATTTAAAAGAGCGTTAGAAATAGCGCTTGCAATTCAAGTGGTGCAAAATGGTGCCGTTCTCCTAATTGGACAGGAACAGTCAGCCAAAAGTGGCGCGGAAAGCTGAGACTCTGCCTTGAGTTGGGAAACAGCCCCACTAACCGAAAATTTAGAGGAAACAGCATAGCAGCAAAACTAATTTTTATTGATGTGGAAGCAACCATTCTCCTAATGATTGGCAATTCAAAAAGGTAGAGTGTTATTTTTATCACAGACGTGGAGACATATTGAAACATTACAAAGCAAGATTTAGATAGGCTTCCAGGCAACAATCGAAGTCCAGTGAAGTATATAGTGTAAAAGAGTCAGAAACAACCAATTCTGACATTTATTCATTATTCAACATGAAAGTTGGGAAAACAGAGCTAATTATTGTCACAGTGCATGTGAACGGTAAACCCTTAAAAATGGAAGTAAACACAGGTGCTTCTACCACTGTAAGAGAAGAACACACTTTTAGACCTTTAAATAAAGTGATCAGCAATTAAATTTGGCATAAACATCTGCCAAGTTGAAAGCTTACACAGGCAAAGAAATCAAGGTAAAAGGTATCACCAGAGTAACTGTTTATTATAGACACCAATCAGCACAACTACCAGTGATGGTGGTAGAAGGTGAAGGACCAAACCTTTTAGGTTGTGATTAGTTGAAAGAGATTAAGTTAAACTAGTCCGAAATCTTCCAGTTGTGAGCGGGGGGACTACCAGAGCTGCTAAAAAAAAAATGGCACCTTCTTCAAGGATGAACCGGGAAAAATCCAAGACCTACAGGTCAAGATTTATGTGAACCCAGAGTCAACCCTTCGCTTCTTGAAAGCAAGACCAGTGCCATATGCCCTGAGAGAGAAAGTTGACACTGAGCTGAACTGGCTAGAGAGGCTGGGTGTCATAAAAGCGGTTTGGCTCTCAGAGTGGGCAGCACCCATAGTCCCTGTCCTAAAACCAGACCAGACCATCCGGATCTGTGGGGACTATAAACTAATGGTCAACAAAGCAGCCAAACTGGACAGGTGCCCTATTCCCAAGATTGAAGACTTATATGCCAAACTAGCAGGAGGGACAACATATACAAAGCTTGACATGAGTCACGCATATCAGCAGCTGGAACTGGATGATGCCTCACGAGAATTTGTGACCATAAATACTCACAAAAGGTTATATCAATATACATGTCTGCCCTTCGGTGTTTCCTCGGCCTGTGCCATTTTTCAGAGGACGATGGAGAGCTTGTTACAAGGGCTACCTCAAATTATGGTCTACCTGGACAATGCACTGATAATTGGATTCACAGAAAAGGAACACTTGGTTAATCTAGAGGAAGTCCTGAAATGGTTTTTAGAAGCAGGAGTGCACCTAAAGAAGGAAAAATGCACTTTTCAGGCAAATGAAGTCATTTATTTGGGTCACCGGATAGATGCCCAAGGGTTACACCCTGTTAAGAGAAGGTTAAAGCAATCAGCGAGGCACCTGCACCCAAGAAAATCTCTGAACTTAAATCATTTTTAGGGATGGTAAATTATTATGGCCGATTTCTACCAAATTTATCAACGGTTCCAGATGCTGTACATTCACTGCTAAAGAAAAACCAGTGCTGGGTTTGGGAGTCACCCCAAGAAGAAGCCAAGAAGACTTCATGAAGAAAGTAAAACAGCTGTTGCACTCTTCAAATTTGTTAGTGCATTATGACCCAACAAAGGAATTGGTGCTAACCTGCGATGTGTCATCCTGTGGAGTGGGAGCAGTACTATTTCACAAGATGGACGACAGTACAGAGAGGCTGATAGGCTATGTATCTAGGAAACTTACCACAGCTGAAAAAGGATATTCTCAGATCGAAAAAGAAGGTCTGTCAATTATTTTTGGTGTAAAAAAATTCCACCAATACATCCTTGGGCAACATTTCACAATAGTATCAAGCCACAAATCACTTTTGGGTCTGTTTAGCGAGGGAAAGGCTATACGTCCCATAGCTTATGCATGAATGCAAAGATGGGCCCTAATTTTGGCAGTATATGAATATACCTTTGTACATAGGCCATGGGTTCATAAAGCAAATGCCGATGCCATAAGTCGCCTTCCTTTGTAAGAGAACAATGATCATGTCCCAATTCCCCAAGAACTTGTATTATTGAAGGATTTCCTGGATTCCCCACCAGTCTGCACCAGGCAGATAAGAAACTGGATGAATCATAATCCAGTCCTGATTTGAGTGAGAGACCAAGTGTTACATGGATGGCCCCAGGAACCAGTCTCTGATGAATTGAAGCCATTTTTCAAACGAAGACATGAGATGAGCAGTCAAGATGGTATCCCATTATGGGATGCATGAGTAGTAGTTCCTTCACAAGAAGGGGAACCACTCTTAGTAGAGCTACATAGTGCCCATCCAAGAATCTCATGAATGAAGACACGAGCACAAAGTTACCTTTGGCGGCCAGGAATGGACGGCAATATTGAAAAGGTGGTAAAACACTGTGTGCAATGTCAACAGCTACAAAAGTTGCCAGTGATAGCCCCATTACACCCATGGGAGTGGCCTGGCAGACCCTGGATGAGATTACACATAGATTACAACGGGCCTTTCCTTGGGACCATGTTTCTACTGATTATAGATTCTCATTCCAAGCAGTAAGATGTTTATGAGATAAAGTTGCCAATATCAGGCGCTACTATAGAAAAACCACGCCAAAGCTTTGCCATCCACGGATTGCCAGAGGTAATTGACTCAGATAATGGTGCTGCATTTACGAGCACTGAGTTTTAATGATTTTTCTGCATCAATGGAATCAACCACGTGAAGGCTGCACTGTACCATCTGTCACCTAATGGACTGGTGGAAAGAGCAGTACAAACTTTTCAGGCTGGAATTAAAAGGTTAACAGGTGAATTGTTGGAAACTAGGCTTGCTCGTTTCCTATTTCACTACAGAACAACCCCCCCCACACTATGACAGGAGCAACACCTGCAGATGAGGCGCCGTCTTCGAACAAAACTAAGCCTGATACTTCCCAATTTGGAGGGGAAGGTGGAGAAAAGTCATGGGAACAAAACGCGACTCATGATTTGCATAGTATGAGTATTTACTGTTGGAGAGGCAGTATATGTAAGGAATTTCGGTGGAGGGCCTGGTAAAGTAAGCTCTGTGACCGGACCATTGTACCACGTGGAAGTGGAGGGACAGATCACCTGTAAGCATTTGGATCATTTAAGAAGAAGGGGGATACTCCAGCCAGTAACCATTGCTGAACTTATGGTTCCTGTTGAAGTTGGTTAACCAAGGACAGACATGCCCGATGTCTCTGTCGAAGTGGATGACACTGAACTGCCTGTGCCTAGTGAGGTACCTGATATTAATGAGGTTCCAGAGAACGTGGTTCCTGCCAAAGAATCAGAAGTCGTGGAACTACGACATTCCACGCGGATCAGGAAACCACCTGAATGACTGAACTTATAATTTCATGACCTGTGTAAATGTTGGAATGTCATGAGATAAATATCCTTGTAAATACAAAATATACAGAAAAATTAAAGGGGGAGGAATATAATAATTATAGTTTTGATAAACGTAGGACTGTAGCTTTAAGAATAATCCTGTGTAAACCAATAAGTTAGGAGCGTGGGGAACCTCAAGGAGTAAGTTCTTCGTTAGTTATAGAGTTAGATGCACATATGTAGTTGCTGCTTCTTTCTTGTAAATAAAACTAAATGTGTGCACCAAGAAAAGTTGCCTGGAAGATCAACTTTATAACAATGAGCCTAATGGGCCATTGCTACCGTGGGGGCAGGCAGCCCTGCTGGCCTCAAAACCACCTCGGCCAAAGTGACTGACGTCGGGAATGGGGTCGGGAAACTGGCACGCCAGGTGGTGCTGGTATTTTTGAGCCCCGAGTGCCTCCATTCCCAACCTTGCTGGGGCCCTGAAAACTCCTGCCCCTGGCATTCGGAGATTCTATGGTGCAATTTTTAAAAATTCTTTCATGGGGTGTGGGCATCGCCATTGCAGAGGGCTGTTAAGAGTCAACCACATTACTGTGGGTCTGGGGTTACATGTAGGCCAGACTAGGTAAGAATGGCAGATTTCCTTCCCTAAAGGGCATTAGTGAACCACATGGGTTTTACAACAATCAATGATAGTTTCATGGTCACCATTACTAAGACAAGCTTTCAATTCCAGATTTTTTTTTATTGATTGAATTTAAATTCCACCAGCTACCCGTTTTAGGATTTGAACTCATGTTACCAGAGCATTAGCCTAGGCCTCTGGATTACGAGTCCAGTGACATTACCACTATGCCATCGTCTCCCCGGTCATTAATTTAATATCATTACAATACATTGAAACCATATATCGCGCATCATCCATCACTTCTCTGACCTATTTCCTACACTGTCCATCCTAGGTCAACTGAGGAATCAGTGATGGGTAGGGGGGAAATCCTAGCCAGTGTTTTTTTCACAGTGAACTTCTGTCCATCAGGCATTGGATTGGGACTGCCCGAAACTATTTGGACTGGGCTGTTATCAATCCAAATGGATTGGAATGCAAGTGCCAATAGACCATTTAATCTCCTATAGTAGGTTGGCTTTATTATCAAACTGGTGATTGAACTAAATGAAAACTAAACCACTTCCCCCAGGCAGGTCAGGAATGTTCACAATCAGCATTCCTTGGGTTATCTGGTGGCCAGTTTGTCACAACTTGGGGAGTCTTTAGCACGTCAGTGGCTAGTGTGCCAACCACCCAGTTAAGTTGCTGTAAAAGGCTCTTTGAATAATTCCTGCTAACCCAGGTTATGCAAAGGTATGATTTAGAGTTTTTCGATATTGACATTCAATAACAGTCTACTCATTTTTACTATGCATCATGTTTTGATTTTGTAAATCTGTTGCATCAAATACTTTCCGTGTTTTGGCTAGCGTTTCAAACTGAATGCTGAAAGATTACTGAGGAATTCCTGTAGTTCCCCATTTCTGATCACATCTGGCAGAAGCATCTTAAAACATCTCACAGTGAAGTGCAGTCACTGTCATGTAGGCAATGCAGCAATCATTTTGCACACAGCAGACTTCACAAATACCAGTGAGATGATTGACGATGTTGAGGAAGGAACAGTAGCCAGGATACCTGGAGAGAATCCTGCTCCTCTTTTCTGGTTAGCGGCATGGGGGTTTAATATCCAGTTAAACTACTGAAGCAGGGCTATGTCTTAATGTTTTGTCTGTCTTTCGCCACCTGCTATAATTCAGTACTTCCTGAACACTGTGTTGAAGAGTCAGCCTCGGTTATATGCTTAAATCCTGGAGTGTAGATAAGAGTACACAACCTTCTGATTCAGTAGCAAGAGTGCTATCAACTGAACCTAGCTGCTCGTTAGAAAGATCAGAAGGAGGTTTAACTGATAAGTCATTCAGATAGCCGCATGGAGTGTACTTTCCATTGAGTTTTTTTTCATTATTCTTTCATGGGCTGTGGACATCACTGATAAGGCCAGCATTTGTTGCCCATCCTTAATTACCCTTGAACCAAGTGGCTTGCCAGGACATTTGAGGGCAGTTAAGAGTCAACCACTTTACTGTGGATCTGGAGTCACATGTAGGTCAGATCAGGTAAGATGGCAGATTTCCTTCCCTAAAGGGTATTAGTGAACCAGATGGATTTTTACGACAATTGATTATGGTTTCGTGGTCTCTTACTAAGGCTAACTTTCAATTCCAGATTTTATTAATTGAAAGTAATTTCCACCAGCTGCCAAGGTGGGACTTGAACCAATGTTCCCAGAATATTAGCCTGGGCCTCTGAATTACTGGTCCAATTACATAACCACAATGCCACCATCTCCACCATTTCCTGTATTTGCTATGGCTTGTGAATTAATACTAATAAAATAACATTGCCAGTAGTTTGAAAGCTATAGAATTGCTTTCAAAATAAAAAATGACTACCGTAACCAGTTGCCGAATTTCCAAAACTGTTCAAATCATTGGCCTGAATCTTGCATTTGTTGGGAGTGCGCGATTGGTGGGCCCGGAAGTGGACGCGAAACGTGCTTCCACCTGCGATCGGCCCCCCGAGTGCAATTTCGCATTGGCTGGCTGTTAGGGCCAACCAGGGTGAAACTTGCGCTGAGGAAGGCTTAGCGCCTGGGGGTGGAGGGTGGGGGGGTGCTGCTGGGGGAGTGTGCAGGAAGAGGGCGGGCGCTGAGAGAAGGGAGAGTGCGGGCTCACGCTCGCTGAAGGCTGACAGCTGCCTCAGGGAGCTGCAGTAATTTAAAAATGAAATGAGCTCAATGAACTGCTGCAAACTGTGACAATACTGTAAAAGCAAGCACCTGGCAACAGTCTACACAGCAGATCATCCCTCAAACGTCTTATTTAACCCCGAATATTTCATCCTGCCCTGGATGTAATTTGTATTGAAAATGTGAAGGCCACCTGGCCTTTTGGCCCGTCCGCCAACCGTAAAAGTAGATGAGCCGAGTAAAATCGCTGACAATTACCTCCTTAATGGGCTTAATTGCCCACTTAATTGTCGGCGGGCGTGCCTCTGACCACTGCGCGCTGGCCGACTGTAATGTTACGTGTGAGTGCGATGATGTCAGGACGCATGCCCGACGTCATTTTGTGCAATTTTACATGCGTGTCGGGTTGGGCGTGCCTGACCTCGGAATGCAAGATTCAGGCCATAATTTGTCTATTAAAATTACTTTAATGAGCATTTTTATTCTTTCATATTAATCTATTGCTTATCTTTTAAATCAGTATCAAGCATGCAAATTTGTGGTAATTTTACTAAATGTAGAATTATCACCAAAATAACCAAACCACTAGAGCGGAACCAAACAATAACGTAACCGCATGCAGGCTGATTCCGGCCTGCTGTTCTATTCCTGCTGTTCTATTCCAAACAGCAAAGTTTGTTGCTGCTAGTTCTTCCACAAGTATCTCATGCATTCTTCCTATTTTACATTTAATGTGTAACTTAAAATATGAATGGAAACTATAGATCCAAACCACAAATTACACATCATTTGATATTGTCTGGAACTCTAAATGCTCACTTGACTTTAGTCACGTAGACATTCAGATACAAGTCTGCATTTACAAAAATAACGTTAAAGGGTGAATTTTCTGATAATTGAAGCAAGGCATGTTAATGCTAAGATGAAATGATTTCATATCTTGCACCCAGTGTCAGCATCAATTACTCTCAGATCTGGTAGAACAAGGGTTAAAAATTTTCTTTACTCTGTAGCTTCTAACTGCTCTGAGTGAGGCTCAATTAGTGCTTGTTCGAACAAATTGTACTTTGGCATCACATTAACTTAAAGCTAGATTAATGCGGCCCAAGTCGCATCAGTTAGCCTCTTTGCAGACATCTGGACACTTTGAACTAGAAATTCTACCTGTATTTAAATTGGGCTGCTGTGACATCAAGAATGACCCTCTCGGCAAGTTCTTAAAAGAGACTGGGTAGAGGGATAATTGGGAAGAGTGGGCAGTGGTTGGTTTTAGGGATGGTATAGGCCAGTTTGGGGAGGGTGGCAACACTAGTGAACGGGGCTGTGGAGGCTGTTGTCGTGATTGAAGGAATGGTGATATTCAAGCCAAGGTGGTTTTTGACTTGGAGGGGAACTTGGAATTGGTGGTGTTCCCACGTGCCTTCGATACTTTTGTCCTTTTTAGTGGTAGAGATGGGAGGTGTTGTCAAAGAAACCTTGGGTGACTTACTGCAGTACATCTTGTAGATTTACACACTGATGGTAGTGGAGGGATTGAATGCTTAAGATAGCAGATGGGGTGGTCAAGAAGACTGCTCATTCCTGAATGATATCAAGCATCCTGAGTGTCATTGGATCTGCAAGTGGAGAGTGTTTCATCACAGGAAACCACAGAATTCCCAGCCTCTAACTCAGTGTATGACTATTTCTTGTATTCACAGTGTTTATATAGCTGCACCAGTTAAGTTTCCAGTCAATGATAACCCCCAGGAGATTGGTGGTAGGGGATTTGATGATGGTAATGCCATTGAATGTGAAAGGGAGGCGGATAGATTCTCCCTTATTCAAAATTTAATAGAAAATTTATGACTCAGAAGGAGGCCATTTGGTCCATCGCATTCATACTGGCCTTGTTGGAGATGGTCATTGCCTTGCACTTATGCAGTATGAAAATTATTTGCCACTTGTTGGCCTAAGCCTAAATGTTGTTCAGGTCTTGTTCCATGAAGACATGGAATGTTTCAAAGATCATAAGAAATAGGAGCAGGAGTAAGCCATTCGGCCCATCAAGCCCACTCTGCCATTCAATAATGATCTGATTGCAGCCTTAACTCCACTTTCCTGCCTGTTCCCCCAAACCCTTGCCACTCAAAAATCTGTCTAACTCAGCCTTGAATAGGAAGAGAATTCCAAAGACTAATGGCATTCTGAGAGAAAAAACTCCGCTTCATTTCTGTCTTAAATGAGAGACCCCTTATTTTGAAACCATGCTTCCTAGTTCCAGATTTACCCCATGAGGGAAAACATCCTCCCAGTATCTACCCTGTCAAGCCCCTTCAGTGTTTTATTATTTCAGTTAGATCACCTTTCATTCTTCAAAACTCCAATGAGTATAGGCCCAACCTGCTCAATCTTTTCCCCATAAGATAACCCCTTCATCCCAGGAATCAGCCTAGTGAACTTTCTCTGAACTGCTTCCAATGTAAATATGTCCCTCCTTAAGTAAGGAGACTAAAACTGTATGCACTACTCTAAGCGTGGTGTCACCAATGTGCTGTACAGTTGTATCAAGACTTTCCTACATTTATACTCCATCCCCCTTGCAATTAAGGCCAACATTCCTTTTGCCCTCCCAATTGCTTTCTGCACCTGCATGCTAACTTTTTGTGATTCATGAACAATGACACCCAGACCCCTCTGCATTCTCCAATTCTTCCTGTCAAAATGGACAACCTCACATTTTCCCATTTAATACTCCATCAGCCAAATTTTTGCCCAACTGACTTAACCAATCTATATCCCTTTGCAGACTCTTTGCTTCTTCCTCACAGTTTGCTTTCCTCCCTACCTTTGTATAATCAGCAAATTTGGCTACAATGCCATTGGTCATTATTAGTCCAAGTTATTAACATAGTTCGTAATAATTGAGGCCCCTGCACTGATCCACTTGTTACACTTTATCAACCTGAAAATGATCCATTTATCCCGACTCACTGTTTCCTCTTGGTTGGCCCAATCCCCTATCCATGCGAATATATCACCCTCCCAACACCATGAGACCTTATCTTGTGCAAGCAATAACCTTTTATGTGGCACTTATTGAATGCCTTTTGGAGATCCAGATAAACTACATCCACTGGTACCCCTTTATTCACCCTGCCTGTTAGATCCTCAAAGAACTCTAATAAATTAGTCAAACACAATTTCCCTTCCATAAAACTCTGCCTGATTGTATTATGATTTTCTAAATGTCGTGCTACTACCTCCTTAATAATGGATTCTAGCATTGTCCCAATGACAAATGGTAGGATAACTGGCTAACTGTTTCCTGTTTTCAATCTCCCCCCTTTCTTGCATTATTGTTTAGCGTTACATATTGTATTATTATTTGAGGAATTGTGAATGGAATTGAACACTGTGCTATCATCAGTGACATCTCCACTGCTGACCATATGATGGGGGAAGGTAATTGATGAAGCTGTTGAAGAGGGTTGGCCTAGGACAATGCCCTAAGGAGCTTCAGGAATGATGTCCCGAGCTGTGATGATTGATCCCCAACAATCACAAACATCTTTCTTTGTGCCAGGTTTTGGCTCTAGAGAGTGGAGAGTTTCTCCACAACCCCCATTTACTCCAATTTTATTAGGACTCCTTGGCGTCACACTCATTCAAATGCTGCCTTGGTGTTGGGGGGAGTCATTCTTAACTCACTGCTGGAATTCAGAACTTTTGTCCATGTTTGGACTAAAGCTGTAATGAGGTCTCGAGCCAAGTGACCCTGGCAGAATCCAAACTGAGCATCGATGAGCAGATTATTGCTGTGTAAATGCTGCTTGATTGCATTGTCAATTACCCTTTCCAGCATTTTACTGATGATTAAGAGCTATATGGTCTGTGCAATCATAAATCCCTCTCCATGCAGTCACACTCTGATAACTTGCTATCTTCTAATATGTTTTATGTGTAAATTATTCTGTAATGTTTCACATCTGTTGCTGTGTCTGCTTTTCTCCCTGTCTCAGCATTTGTCTCACATGTTTGTCATGTCAAGAACACTAATGTTAAATCAGAATAGGGTAAAGGAATTTGAATGATTAGCAACGCAAAACCTAAAAAATCAGGCAAGAAACTTGAAACTGCAAAGTTTGAATCTTAAACTAAAGGTGGAATCTCAGCTGTCAGTATGTCTAAGTTAGTGTTTATAATGTTCTACTATGTTTTCAGGGAGCTGTGGTCAGAGGTAGGAGGATTAGGGCTGCCGACTTGTATCCTGGGGTCGCATCACCCTTCCACATACTAACCAGCAGGAATGGAAGGTAGGATTGGTTAAAAGCAGTCGTGCCCACTTACTGGCCTGAGGCCACACTGTTCCTGCCTAGTGACATTTTCTCTTTGTCAGCTGGGCAGTGATTGAAGCTCTAGCTGCAGGAAAACTGGGGCCTAATTAGAATATTAAAGCCATGGCTCAATGATGGAACTAGCACCGTGACATGACTTTTACATGACTCACTCCCTTCAGAACATCCGGATTCACCACTTGCCTATATAAATATAAGCCATTGTTATATGTTGTTCTGAGTCTAAAGGTGTCCGTTTTACAATGTACCTTTTCAAAATGGCTTGCTCAACACTTTTTTATTTTGCTTAGCTGCTTTGTTTTTATATTTGTTAACTGGTCTTTGGATTCTTGTATTTCTTGGGAAGCCCAGCTATGATATGGTCAGTGCAGTACAATGCTTTTGCTTACTTTGAAGCCTGGTATCTTGGGTGATTTATCTTTTTATTTGTGAGCCAAGTCTACTTAATGCACCTCTCTAAGGTATGTTGGAATAATTTGTGACTTAAAATTGCAATTGGACTCCAACAACTGATGCAGGAACCTAACTTGCACCACAGCCCTCCTGTGACTGTTTCAGGTGGGTGAGCTGCTTGTTCATTTACAGGCCTGCCTGGAACTTGCCTCAGGTGAGTTTAGGGCATCAATGGGGTAGCTGGGGTGCTCCTCCCCTTCCCCAATACCATATCCCAACTATCAGCTGTCCATTTTTCAGAGAAGAAACTTTTATTCAGCAGTTGAAACCTGTGACCCGGTCCCGATCCCTGCGTTCTCACTATTAGATTGGCTCTCGGATCTGATTTTTACTATCATAGCCAGCTCTTAGTTGCCAGCCTCTGGGGAATCCAAGCTAAACCAACACCAGTGTAACCAACTGTACTCAGTGATTTTTACCTGTGGCAGGGAGCAAATGTGAAGAGCACATGCTAACAAAAAGCAGCAATTCACCATGTGGGGTATAGCAGGGCCCGACCATGTACCAGACCACTATCACATACTAGATTTATGATCCAGCATGCTAGACCACTAGGGCTGCTTTTCTTTTGTTCCATTCTGTAAATAGACTCATAAAGTTGTAACACTTCAAGAACAACAGAAATGTTTGCTGTCTAAGTTTAATACTTGGTTTAGATTTGCCTCATTGTCTACCTTCAGCAGGGCTGAAGAAATCTGCTTCAAACTCCCTTCACCAATGCAGTACCCTCAGTAACAACCCTGTTTCCCTCCCCAATCCCTGAACTGATGTTCCCCATATCCTATCAAAAAGACTGCCTATTTCTACCTCCATATCGTCACCTACGTGTGTTCCTCAGCCCAACTCCAACTGAAACCTTCACTCATGCCTTTGTTAATTCCAAATGCCACTGATCTCTTGGATGGCCTCCTGCACCATGTTCAGTTAATCCACATTCTGTGAGCTTTAGTTCATCCAAAACTCTGCTCTTCACAATCTATCCTGCACTAAGTCCCATTCACCCATCACCCTTTGCCCCATTGTTGTCCCCTGGTGGTTCCCATTCCCCTAGTACATTAATTGTAAAACTCTCGAGGTAGACTTTCTGCAAAGGTTCCCTCGACCGTTCGCACTAACTTCATCTGAAGAATCACAGAAACACCAGAGAAACCAGTCTATGCAGTTCTTCCGTTTATCCGATGTCATCTGTACTCAGTGGAAGGTGCTGGGATGCTGCAATAGGCCCCACTGCCCCACTGTTAGGGTGGGGAAAATCAGCCTAGATTCCTCAACCTAATTGTTATTCAGTGACCTTGCTGGAAGTGTGTGTATATAGATGTCAGGATATATAGAATGGCTGGGGTGAACTGGTAGCTACTGGTAGTTTTGACCCCCTATTAAGGGTGACAAATTGAATTCCTCCTTTTGACTGCAAGGGTATCTTTTTTTCTCATTAATAGAAGAAGTTAGTGATAAAATCCCATCAAACATTAATTGAATCTAGCTTTTGGCGAATCCACAATAGTAAATTAAAACAATGCCTCCCCTGATGATTCAGCCAATTGATACAGTGAGTAGGTCAGTTGTGCGGGATATGAAAGACACACAGGTTGATCCCCAACCTGCACTGAATTAGCTAATCTGAAAGGAGATGCCATTAGGGGACATTGCACTGGGCTTCATGTCAATTGGTTAGTGACAGGAAGATCAACAAAGCTCTCACTCCTGATTCCTATTCAAAAGCCTCCGTAGAAATGTGCACGTGGGCATTAGAGGATGGGGGCAATAGCTTTTATTATAAATAACCTGATGTCACTCAATATCCAGGCAGTAATTTTTGTTATTGTTGAACAAACTGGTCCCCTCAGTATCCTGACTCGAGCAGCCATTATTCATCTGAGCTTTGACAGTCAAGGTTTCAAAGACATTCTTTTAAAATTTTGCATTAATCCTGACTACCAGTTTAAGTACAGGTTGATAGATGTCTTTCCATTATTTGAAATAATATTCTTCCTGGCTGGGATTAAATATGCATTTGTAACTTTCAGTGGATTTAAAACATTGTTTACACTAAACTGGTAAATTGCTCAATTCTGTAAACAAAACTAACATCATTACAGAAGGTGTTTAGATATTCTAACCAGCAAGGGTATGTTATTTACTTCTCTGTGGCTGTACTGTCATGAACATGTATAGAGAAAACAGATACATACTGGTGTTTACAAATGCACATTTTTAGCTCTACAGAATTGCTACATATGTTAAATTCTCCAGTGTTTCATAGAACTATTTTACCTTTAAATTGATCTGAAATACATTTGCAAATAATGTGCCATAGATGTCGGTGTATAAGTTGACCTTTGAATCCCTGAAAAATCCCTCCAAAGATGGGGATTGATTTATATGCGACGTATAAAAAAATAAACCACTGGTGTAGGTGTGGGTGGTCACAATCATAGCTGTTTGCTACCCAGGGTCTTCCCTGTGTAGGTGGGTCTTAAAGTTCCACATATCTTTGCAACACAGCTTCTATCACCTGCTTGATCCCATTGCATCCAGTTATATGGTACTATTAAGTCAAATGTGCAGTGGGGTGAAAAAATGAGTCTGACAACTAATGCGAGTGTAGAAAGTATAGCAGGCAGTTTTCCAATATCACCCATTTTGCACCACTGCCCGGGACAGTTTTTTACCCACTTTTGTTTTAATGCAAATTTTTTGCTGACTTCAGAACTGGCTGGATAGCTTTCAGACTTTTTATTCTATGTGAAATGTGCATAGAGACAGCTCACACTGTGAAGGAGAAATTATTCAAGTCAGATTTATAACTTAGAAATTACTCTTTACAGCATTGTTAGTATTAAGTACTCATATGGCATTACTCTGTTTACTATTTCAGTGGAGGCATTCATCCATTAGAGTAACAAAGTTGTGAGTTGAATTGGTTAAGTGTAAACTTGAGGCATATGCTTAATTTTTTTAAATAAAAGCTTATCTCCCTTAGCCTGGCCTCAAGTATTCTACCATTAGACTCCCACATCTAAAACCTTCCAGTATCTCATCTAAGCTGGCAGCTTCATGTCTGAGCCATATAAGTGAGTGGTAACTATTCAGTCCAAATGGGAGTGCTGGGGTTAAATTATACCACAACTCAATCCTTGTACCTTGGTTCAGACAAATTCTGATTAACCTCAATATAAGAGCAAAACTTTATCCTGTCATTGCTGCTCTTTTGCTAATAGTGCTAACATAATTTTTGTCATCAGTAAGAACTCGCATTTATGTAGCACCTTTAACATAGTAAAACATCCCAAGGTACTTCACAGGAGTGTTATCAAAGAAAAATTGACACTTATGCCTGGACTTTCATCTGCGAATCGGGTGCGCAGAGTCAGGAGAATTCCCAGCTCCATGAAACAGACTTCTAAAATTGTTATAACTGGTCCCTGGGCAAGGACCCCCAATTTGTTAACTTCCCGAATGGGACCCCAATATTGTTATGTTCCCGGGTGAGGAGGAATGAGCTGGCTCCCCTTTTTTATTCAATCCCCTTGGTTGGTTGCAACAAGGTTAATTTAAAGGGATCCCTTTCTCCCCCGTGAATAACTTTTCCCTGTCCAACTGTATTTATTTTTTAGAAGGAGCCAATTATGCAGCAAGCTTTCTTCAGTCAAAGAAAGAGTAAGTTGCTAGTTACTAAAACCCGAGAAAAATAGTAGAAGTGCAACACACATATACACAGATCAGAAATGAGAGGTTAAGAGTCTAAATAAAAGTAAAAATATATATATTTCTCAGTGAGACGTAGGTGGTGGTACGTTGTGGCCATTAAATTGGGTGATTCTGGTAGAGCTGACTTTGGCAATTTCACAGTTAATTTTGGAGACAACAGGTTCTGCAGGGTAAGTGAGGAAGCTGTCCTATTTCCCTTTCGATTGTGGCTTCTGCTGAACTTTGCCTCCGTCAACAGAGAGAGCGACTTCACCTGCAGCTGCAGGGGTGACTAGTTGGTCTTCTTGCACTGTCACTCTCACAGCACACCAGCACACACTGCACTGCACTGCTTTGCAGCTAGCTTTTTAACCCATTTTCCCTGTGTATTCCATGGGTAGAACTTTTAAGTCGGCGTGCGGGCGCACGCCCGACCCGATCGGACGCGAAATTGTCCGAGATGATGTCGGGCGAGCGTCCTGACGTTACCCCATGCTCACGCGCAGGTGTCAGAGCTGCGCCTGCCATCAGTTAAGAGGCCAGTTAAAGCCATTAAAAAGGCAATTTATACCGATTTTTGCCGATGCATGTGACGCATGGACAAAATGGGCTGGCATCCAAGGGCGGGATAAAAAGGGTCAGCAGCATTGCCAGCGTGAGCAATGAGCAGTTTTGGAGATAATTTGCAGCTGGTTGCTTATTGGTACTTGGTAGCTTCATCTCTGTTCAGAGCTTCATTGTTAGCATTTCCAGGCTTAATTTCAGGAGTCATTGGTGTCTCCAAGGCTTCTGGAGAATTCAGACCGTGTGGACCTTTCCAGGTATCAGACATCCTTCCCTTGCCTTGGTAATGGGGATTGTGGTCTCCGCTGGAGGCACGTCCTCTGAAGATGAAGAGAGGGGCAGAAGGGAGAGGAGGCCAGGCGTCCCTAAGCAGCCTCCAGGGGAGTGACCTGAGGCAGGAGAGGCGCAGGCACAAGGGGCAAAGGGCCAGCAGGCAGTCCAAGGTGGAAGGGGTCGCAGAAGATGCCACTATCCTGCTGCCAGGGTTTACAGGTGGTGATGCAGCTACCTCAACGTGTCCGAGGTGCAATGCTGAAGGAGGCTCCGCCACTCCAGGGAGACAGTGACCTCCATGTATCAGATGATTGGGCCTGAGATCACCACCGACTATGTGGGTGGACACCCCATGCCAGTGGCTCTGAAGGTCACAGTGACCCTCAACTTCTATGCATCCGGCTCTTTCCAGGGCTCAGTGGGGGATCGGTGCAGAGCGTCCCAATCAGCTGTCCATAGTTGCGTCAAGCTGGTGACAAAAGTTCTATTCAGGCGGGTAATGACACTTATTCATTTCTGCATGGACGAGGCCAGCCAGGCTGAGTGAGCCAGAGGGTTTGTAGCGATTGCTACATCCAGGGTGCCATCGACTGCCCACATTTGGCCATCAAGGCGCCAACGGGTCAGCTGGGTGCCTCTATCAACAGGAAGGGATTCCACTCGATGAACGTCCAGATAGTGTGTGACCACAGGACGCAGATTCTGCAAGTCTGTACAAGGTACCCTGGCAGCTCCCATGACGCTTATATCCTGAGACACTCCCAGGTTTCAATGTCCAGTGCTCCAGCCCGACTGGATGGGTGGCTGCTGGGTGACAAGGGCTATCCGTTGAAAAGGTGGCTTATTATGCCTCTCCGCCACGCAAAAACAGAGGCAGAGTAGCGTTATAATAGGAGTCATGCCTCCACAAGGGCGGTGATAGAACCATAGGTCTTCTGAAGATGCACTTCCAGTGCCTGGACTGCTCAGGGGGGAGAACTACAATACCCCCCAGAGCGGGTGTCACTGATCATGGCTGCTTGCTGCGCTCTCCACAATCTGGCACTGGCAAGGGGGGACCCACTGGAGGAAGAGGACCTTGAGGCAGCTCCACAGGCCACAGATAATGAATCTAGTAGTGAGGGAGAAGAAGAGCATGGTGAGGAGAATACTGAGGGCGTGGAGGCAGACCTCTGGATCCTTCAGGGAGGCAGGGACAACTTGATCCAACGCTCCTTCAGCTAGGCTGCCAAAGATCTGCTTCCACCTCATGCCAGGGCTGCCACCTCCATCCCGGATGTCTGATATTACCCTTTCCTTTGAAATCAAAGTCCACTCAGTGCCTGTGCAATAAAATTTAGGGCCACCCACGTCCAGCATTAGACATTGGTGTCACCTGCACCAAAAAAATAAAAAAGGTGAAGTACACTCAGGCCATTACGGAAAAAAAAAGTCTCATTTTGACAGTCCAAACAAATTAACAGAACCTTCTCTGGTCTACAACCCCAGTTAAAATAAACAAAACATTTCACAACAGAAGATCACCCATGAACAGTCCATCTTGTGCTCATGGTGCCTTAACCTTACGTTTACGAGTGCTACGTCTTGGTACCTCCACCCCCTCACTGGCAGCAGCATTGGAGGCAGCTGCTGACTCTGGTGTCTTGTTGGCCTTGAAGACCTTGGCGGTCGTCCTCTGGCCAGTGGACCCTGTGCTGACCCTGCTTTGGAGGGAGTGGCCAGTGCCATGGCTGGCATCTCCCCAGTCGGTGCAGCCTGACCAGATGTCACAGAAATTGGCAGAGGGGCTGAGCAGCTGCTGCCTTCATCCAGAGCGCCCTGAGAGGAGCCCGTAGAGACGACAGATAGCTCATGCACCAACATAAGGTTGCGAGAGGTCACTGTGGCCCTCCCTGCTCACCATTGTTGGAAGGGCACCTAGCTGGGACACTGAGTGCCTCATCCATCTCCGACACTGACACTGACCACCTGAGGCACTGGGCACTCTCTGACTCTGCCTGCTCATGAGGTGAGTATGAAGTGCCCTCACCACTGTGTTCCAACATTCTAGCCTGCTACCTAACACCCACCGAGATGCTGGCATCTGCACTGGCGTCTGGTTCAGAGAGCGGGTGTAACACAGGTGCATGTGGAGCCTGGCGATCTTTTGGCATCAGGGATGGCTCTTTGAGGTCCTGCAATTGGGTGCACGGTGGCAAATCTAAGGGAGAACAACTTATCATTAGTTTAAGTCATCACACTGTCACTGTGCATGCAGGGGGTGGTGGGGGATGGTCAGCCCTTAACACTTCTCCATACTAATCCATGCCAACATGCCAACACGGTACTCACGGTTCCTGAGCACAGCACGTCATTAAACCTCTTGTGGCACTGGACCCGGATGTGCTGCACAACATAATGGCTGCTGACCAGCACTGCCACCTCCCACCATGCTCTTTTAGTAAGGTGCGGTGGCCTCCTCCTCCCATCCCTGGGGACAAGGGTGTCCCTCCTGGCAGCCACCTCCTCCAGGAGGATCATGAGGCACTCGTCCGAAAACCGGGTGGGGGGGGGGCGTGCCCACCTAGGTTGCCCTCCTGCCTGGTATCTGCAGCCAGACTTGATGTCATAGCTTCGTGGTCACAACTCTGAAGATGTGTTTGTTGCTGGCAGCCTTCCAGGGGCTGCCTGTGACATTTTTAAACTGGCCGCCAGGTCCAATGGTGACCCGTCGGCCAACAAGCCCCCAACCCCACCCCTACCCGGCCCTTCCCAACCATTGGGGAGCCACGTTTCATGCTGCACAGACCTTAATTGGCCCGCCAGTGTGAAATCGCGGTCGGTGGCTGATCGTGTGTTGCAGGCCGTTCCCCGGCCGCTCCCGGGCCTGCCGATCGTACCTGCACGCCGAACTAAAAATTCAGGCATTCAGGCCCATGAGGGGAAATAGTCAGAACTATTTACACATTCTGAGATATAGGGCAGAATTTTCCCATTGGCGTGTGGGGGCAGGCCCTGCATGCACACGCGTAAAATGACGTGCGGTGATGTCAGGCGAACGTTCCGACGTCACCACGCGCCATTGTGATATTTTGTTGGGTGGGCGCGCGATGCTCTCCGATGCGCGTCCACCATTAATTAATGGGCCACTTAAGGCCCTTGAGGCACCAATCGACAGCAATTTCTCGGCACCCGTGCAATCTTCGGGTCGGCGCACAGGCGCAACAGGCAGGCGGGTAGGACACATTCGTATAAACCTCATCCACAGACAGGATAAGAGGGCTCAGTGGGGTCGTGAGTGTGCTCTGTCAAATATTGATGTTTCAAAGTAACTGATACTTGCCTGTGTGATCTGCAATACTTCAAAATGCATTCCAGCTGCTTGGTCTGGATTCTCAACCTTCAGGTCAGCACTCTGCAGTGATGAACCTTTTTTGGGCCTGCATGTTTCAGGAAGCCTTCACTTAGCCTGGGAATGGGAGCTGAACTCTCCACTGGAGGCACCTCCTCTGAGGAGAAAGGGAGGGCTAGAAGCGGGAGGAGGCCAGGAGTGCACACTCAGCCTCTAGGGGAGCCACCTTTCGGAGGTCAGACGCAGGCACAAGGGGTGCAGGGCTAACAGGAAGTCCAAGGTGGAAGGGGCCGCAGAAGATGCCACTATCCTGCTGCCAGGGTATACAGGCGGCGAAGTAGCTACCTCAATATGTCTGAGGTGCAGTGCCGAAGGAGGCTCTGTCTCTCAAGGGAGACAGCCAACTATATCTGTCAGATGATTGGGCCTAAGATCTCTGCTAACTGTGTGGGTGGACACCCCATGCCAGTGGCTCTAAAGGTCACAGCTGCCCTCAACTTCTATGCCTCTGGCTCATTCCAGGGCTCGGTGGGTGATCTCTGTGGTGTCTCCCAATCAGCTGTCCACACTTGTGTCAAACAGGTTACAGACCCTCTGTTCAGACGCATATTTACCTTCATCCTCTACTGTTGGGACCAGGCAAGTCAGGCACAGCGAGCCAGAGGCTTCGCGGCCATTGCTGGCTTCCCCCGTGTCCAGGGTGCTATAGACTGCACGCATGTGGCCATCAAGGCACCAGCAGGTGAGCCCAGTGCCTTCGTCAACAGGAAGGGCTTCCACTCCATGAACGTGCAGATAGTGTGTGATCACAGGATGCTGATTCTACAAGTCTGTGCAAGGTACCCAGGCAGCTTCCACGATACCTATATCCTCAGACACTCCCAGGTGCCGGGGCTCTTCAGTGCTCCAGCCCGGCTGGATGGATGGATGCTGGGTGACAAGGGCTGTCCCCTCAGAAGGTGGCTCATGACACCTCTCCACCATCCAAGAACAGAAGCTGAGCAGCTGTACAATAGGAGCCATGCCTCCACAAGGGCTGTGGTGGAGAGAACCATTGGTCTTCTCAAGATGCACTTCCAATGCCTGGACTGCTCAGGGGGTGCACTCCAGTATCTCCCAGATTGTGTATCACTGGAAAGGGGGGAATGCTTTGGACGATGAAGACATAGATGCAGTGGCTGCGGATGCATACGATGAGTCCAGCAGTGATTCCAAGGATGACCATGCACAAGGAAATGCTGAGAGGATAGATGCTGACCCGGGCATACTCCAGGGAGAGGGTGACACCCGGGAGGCTTTAATCCAATGAACCTTCAGCTAGCACACCACATATGGACGTCCAGGACAAGCCTGGGCTGTATACTCCATATTCGAGACCAAGTGCAAAATCTGCCTGGTTAGGAACATTAACTAATGTCCTTGTTAATAAAGCTGAATGTCCCACAAAACACTCATCACATTATTGGAAACCATCCACCTGCAGAAGAAAAGAGGCAACCTCAGCCATGGTGGCATGTCTGAATTTAATATTGAAATCAAATAAACCTAATGAAACAAAATGAAAAAGGTGTTAAAAATCACACCATCTCATAAAGATCTCATTGTGGGCCAACACAAAAGCACCAATGATAAACCCGTGGTGTGCCTAAGGTGCCTTATGTTTATGTTTTTGGGTGCTATGTCTTGGTGCCGGGTGTGCGGAAGCATCTGGGGGAGATACATGAGGCTATGCTTGGCTTGGTGTCCATGGTGGAAGAGTGGCATCTGAGACAGCCTGCTGACTCTGCTGTCCTGTTGGCCTCAATGACCTTGGCGGTCGTCCTCTGGCCCGTGGAGCCTGTGCTGGCCCCGCCTGGGAGGGAGCTGCCAGTTCCATAGCTGGCATCTCTCCAGTCGCGGCCTCACCAGATGCAATGGTCACTGGGAGAGGGGCGGAGGAGCTGTCGCCCTCACCCTGAGAGGTGCCTGCACAGACAACAGGCAGCTGCTGCGCCAACGTGAGGTTGCTTCAGACCTCCCTGCTCACCGTGGATGGATGGGCACCGAGCTGGGAAACTTGGTGCCCAGACCATCTCCCACACTAGCACTGACCAGCTGAGGTTAATGCCGATGTGAGGGCTTGCTGGTCCGAGCACGTCCCCAGGAAGCTCTGATGGGTCTCCTGGAGGAGCCTCTCCATGAGAGTCAACACTCTCTCCATGAAGGACGCATGGCGCTCGGACATGAGGGTCATTGCTTCGGCGATCGTCCGCGTAGACTCTTCCACCACGGACACCAAGCCAAGCATAGCCTCATGTATCTCCCCCAGATGCTTCCGCACACCTGGCCACATTTCCTGCGCTTGCTGCATCGCGGACAACTCCAGAGGCACATTATCAGGCACCGACTGAGCATGTGCCTGGTTTCCTGCAGTCCTCCGTCTGCTGTTACCATGGGCACTCTCTGTCTTTGCCAGCTCCTCTAGCCCTCACCGCTGTGCCCTGAGACACTAGCCAATGTTCTAATTCCCACCGAGGTGCTAGTGTCTGTGCTGGTGCCTGCCTGGCAGAGATGGTGCGACGCTGGTGAGACTTCAGGGCCCTCAGGTGTGAGAGGGGGCCTCTGCTGCTCCTCCTCCAGGGCCCTGCTCCACTGAGGCTGAAAGAAAGAACAAGGACACTGGATCAGTTAACGTGGAGACAATGTCAATGTGCATCCCTGTCCCCTGGATCATTATGCGCTCATCCTTCCATAAGCAATGGTCAAGCCATGTTGCAAACTTCAATCACTGAACATTCAGCACTGCCATGGCTGCTGGGAGAACAATGGTGATCTCACTGCTGGGCAAACATACCTGCCCGTGGCACCCCAGCCTCACCAACACTGGTGGACCAGAGAGCATGGCACCTCTCCAAATCTAGAGCCTCCTGCTCGAAGCGGCTGAGAATCGCTAACTGTGCCGGCCCGCCGCCAGTCCTCACCCGCTCATTGGCATTATGTGCATTCTTCTCCTGAAAAGGAGGGAAGAGCATTGATCAGTGCTAATTGTACCTGGACTCTCTTCGCAGACGGCCCACCCCAATCAGAGTGGGACATTGCAGGGCTCCAGTGCCTCCTCACTCCGCTGCTGCCAAACACTCACACAAAGATGCTATGCCTGTCCTCCCCACCTCACCTGCTTGGCCAATTGCTGCCTACATCACATTAGGCACCACACGGTCTAACCTTCCATAGCAAGGAGGCACAAGTGAAGTGCAGAGGACAGCAGATCGATTGGTGCCACATCACCTTGAAGCTCCCCTCCCAGCATGTCACCACCCTGACTTTGACATGTCTTGGAGTTCCAGCACTGTGCCGAGGTGCAGCTCCTCCAGGTTGCCCTCAAAACAGCAATGTGGGACTCAGTGTACCACATGCTGTGGGGGCAGAACCCATCTCTTCACTGCCCTCTCAAGGTGAGTTCAGCATGGGCAATATCTGCTGGCCCACCCAGCAAAGGACACACGCTGTCAATGATTCAATGCAGTCACTACACTCAGACTTGGGGGCTGGGGAGGGGGCGGGGAAAGTCTACCTGCTGGGTTAAATGACCAGTGCCAACATGGCACTCACCCTTCCTGAGCGCAACAGGTTGTTGAAGCGCTTGTGACACTGGATCCAGGGGCGCCGCATCACGTCGTGGGAGCTCACCACCTCCGCCACCTCCTCCAAGGCATGTTTGGTCACCTGGGGGGGCCTCCTCCTCCTGTTCTGGGGTATCAGGACTTCCCACTGTGCTGCCACCTCCTCCAGGAGGGCAGCAAAGCAATCAACTGAAAAACGAGGGGTACAGTGCCCCCCCTGCCCTACCCTCCTGCCTGGCCTGCTCACCAGCAGCGATGTGGGGAGCCCTTCCACTGGCCAGGATTTGCAGCCTTTGAAAGGCTGCAGCAACTTTTTAAAACAGGCCGCCGAGTCGTAGTCCCGCCACTACCTGCCCTTTCCTGCTGTCCCAGGGAGCCGCGATTCATGCTGGGCGGGCCTTAATTGGCCCGCCCGCGTAAAATGGCGGTGCAGGCCCAATCACGGGCAGCGATTGGGTCCACACCCGCTCCCACTCCACCCCCCCGCCAGCCAGAAAATTCTGCCCATAAATCAACAGGAAGATGGATGTTTGAGTGACTGCTGAGTCGTACAAATCAGTCTTTTGTCTCCACAACTAAAGGAGATTAAAGTTCAGTCTTTTGTATCTTTTCTATTTCCCTTTTAAGTGTCTCTGCTTGAAAAAGGCCATGACATCTTTTCAGGTGTGGCATTCCATGTTCTCTCAGGACAGGTGTGTCAGCATAATCCACATAGGAATTTTCCAGAAAGTGGTCACTTTACATTATTAGCCGTCTTTTGCTCAGTGTCCTTGCTTGTATTTCTTTAAAAATATATAAGTCTTCCTTAAAAAGTCTAATGTGCCCATAAGTAATTTGTGCCGGCAATTGGCTTTTCATGACACCTCCCCTGCACCACAAATGAAATGAGATTCATTCTCATTTCATTACAAGGGGAAAAAAGTATAAAACAACAAACACACACACACTCACATCTACATTCATTCTGCTAGCCTTGGTCAATATTATCTCTTCAGTTCTAACCGGGTCTCTTTAAATCCTGGACAGGGTGTCTGCAATCACATTTGATTTCCTGGCACTGTGGGTGATTTTTAGGTGGTACTGTTGGAGAAACAACCTCCAACGGAATAGCCTGGCATTCTGTGTCTTAAATTTTTCCACAAAGGCTAAAGGGTTAAAGGTTAAACCAGTATAGACTCTGGTCTCCCTGTATCTATTTCGAACATATATTTCAAAGTGTTTGAGAGCCAGTAATAAACCAAAGGTTTCCTTCTCCACTGTGGAGTACCAATTCTGATGCTTGTTTAGTTTTTTGGAGAAGTTACTGATTGGTCTTTGCATCCTTGATTCGTCTTCCTGGGGGAGGCCAGCCCCTAGCCCAAAGTCACTCACATCGATGCCTACTTTAAATGCTTGGTTAAAGTCTGGAGCTGCAAACACAGGCTTGCCTATTAAAATGGCTTTCAGTTTTTCGAAAGCTGTCTGGCATTTCTCAGTCCATACTACCTTTGCTTTTTTCTATAGTAGGTCTGTCAGCGGGGCGGCTACTGTACTGATGTCTGGGACGAACTTGCAGAAGAACCCCCACATCCCCAAGAGCCTCATGATTTCATTGTGGGAATGGGGAACTGTGCTACTTACAGAAGCACAGAGCTGTTACAGATCAGAAGGAGGCCATTCAGCCCATCATGTCTGCGCTGGCTCTCTGACTGAGCATTAGTGCCATTCTCATGCCATTTCCCCATACCCCTGCACATTGTTTCGATTCAAGTAATCATCCAATGCTCTCTTGAACGCCTCAGTTGAACCTGACTCCACCACACTTGCAGGCAGTGCATTCCAGACTCGAATCACTCGCTGAGTGAAAAAGATATTTCTCATATCACATTTTGCTTCTTTTGCAAACTACTTTAAATCTGTGCCCTCTCATTCTTGATCCTTTTATAAGTAGGAACAGTTTCTCCCTATCTACTCTGTCCAGCCTCCTCATGATTTTGAACACCTCTATCAAATCTCCTCTTAGCCTTCTCTTCTCCAAGCAAAACAGTCCCAACCTCTCCAATCTATCTTCGTAACTGAAGTTTCTCATCTCTTGAACCATTCTTGTAAATCTCTTATGAGCTCTCTCCAGCACGTTCACATCCTTCCTATAGCGTGGTGCCCAGAACTGTACACAACACTCCAGTGGAGATCTAACTAGTGTCCTTTACAAGTTCAACATCATCTCCTTGCTCTCGTGCTCTATGCCTCTATTAATAAAACATAGAAACATAGAAACTAGGAGCAGGGGTAAGCCATTCGGCCCTTCAAGTCTGCTCCGCCATTCATTATGATCATGGCTGATCATCCAACTCAATAACCTGCTCCGGCTTTCTTCCCATACCCTTTGATCCCTTTCGCCCCAAGAGCTACATCTAACTCATTCTTGAAAACATACAATGTTTTGGTCTCAACTACTTTCTGTGGTAATGAATTCCACAGGCTCACCACTCTCTGGGTGGAGAAATTTCTCCTCATCTCAGTCCTAAATGGTCTACCCTGTATCCTCAGACTGTGACCCCTGGTCCTGGACTCCCCCACCATCGGGAACATCCTTCCTACATCTACCCTGTCTAGTCCTATTAGAATTTTATAGGTTTCTATGAGATCTTCCCTCATTCTTCTGAAATCCAGCGAATATAATCCTAATCGACTCAATCTCTCCTCACATGTCAGTACCGCCATCCCAGGAATCAGTCGGGTAAACCTTCGCTGCACTCCCTCTATAGCAAGTACATCCTTCCTCAGATAAGGAGACCAAAACTGCACACAATATTCCAGGTGTGGTCTCACCAAGGCCCTGTACAATTGCAGCAAAACATCCCTGTTCCTGTACTCGAATCCTCTGGCTATGAAGGCCAACATGCCATTTGCCTTCTTTATCGCCTGCTGCACTTGCATGCTTACCTTCAGCGACTGGTGTACAAGGTCACCCAGGCCTCATTGCACATTCCCCTCTCTCAATTTATAGCCATTCAGATAATAATCTGCCTTCCTGTTGTTTCTACCAAAATGGATAAGCTCACATTTATCCACATTATATTGCATCTGCCATGCATTTGCCCACTCCCTCAGCTTGTCGAAATCACACTGAAGCATCTCTGGATCCTCTTTACAGCTCACCCTCCCACCCAGCTTTGTGTCATCTGCAAATTTGGAGATATTACATTTAATTGCCTCACCTAAATCATTAATATATATTGTGAATAACTGGGGTCCCAGCACCGATCCCTGCGGTACCCCACTAGTCATTGCCTGCCATTCAGAAAAATACCCGTTTATTCCTACTCTTTGTTTCCTGTCTGCCAACCAGTTTTCTATCCATCTCAATACACTACCCCCAATCCCATACGTTTTAATTTTACATGCCAATGTCTTATGTGGGACTTTGTCGAAAGCCTTCTGAAAGTCCAAATAAACCACATCCACTGGCTCCACCTCATCAACTCTACTAGTTACATCCTTGAAAAATTCCAGTAAGTTTGTCAAGCATGATTTCCCTTTCATAAATCCATGCTGACTCTGTCCGATTCTGCCATTGGTTTCCACATGCTCAGCTATTAAATCTTTTATAATGGACTCTAGAATTTTCCCCACTACTGACGTCAGGCTGACTGGTCTATAATTCCCTGTTTTCTCTCTGCCTCCCTTTTTAAATAGTGGGGTTACATTAGCTACCCCCCAACCTGTAGGAACAGTTCCAGAGTCTATAGGATCTCGGAAGATGACCACCAATGCATCCACTATTTCTAGGGCCACTTCCTTAAGTACTCTGGGATGTAGATTATCAGGCCCCGGGGATTTATTGGCCTTCAATCCCATCAATTTCCCCAACACCATTTCCCTACTAATATTGATTTCTTACAGTTCCTCCCTCTCACTAAACGTGTGTTCCCCAACATTTCTGGTATGTTATTAGTGTCCTCCTTTGTGAAGACAGAACCAAAGTATGTATTTAGTTGGTCAGCCATTTCTTTGTTCCCCATTATAAATTCCCCTGTTTCTGACTGTAAGGGACCTACATTTGGCTTCACCAATCTTTTTCTCTTCACATACCTATAGAAACTTTTACAGTCAGTTTTTATATTCCCTGCAAGCTTACCCTCGTACTCTATTTTCCCCTTCTTAATCAATCCCTTGATCCTCCTTTGCTGAATTCTAAACTGCTCCCAATCCTCAGGTCTGTTGTTTTTTCTGGCCAATTTGTATGTCTCTTCCTTGCATCTAATACTATCTCTAATTTCCCTTGTAAGCCACGGTTTGGCCACCTTTCCTGTTGTACTTTTGCGCCAGACAGGAATAAACAATTGCTGCAGTTCACCCATGCGCTCTTTGAATGTTTGCCATTGCCTATCCACTGTTATCCCTTTAAGTAACGTTTCCCAATCCATCATAGCCAACTCGTGCCTCATACCATCGTAGTTTCCTTTATTAAGATTCAGGACCCAAGTCTCAGAATCAACTACATCACTCTCCGTCTTGATGAAGAATTCTATCATATTATGATCGCTGATCCCCAAGGGGCCTCGCACAACTAGATTGCCAATTATTCCTTTCTCATTACACAATACCCAGTCGAGGATAGCCTGTTCTCTCGTTGGTTCCTCAATGTATTGGTTCAGAAAAACATCCCGTATACACTCCAGGAATTCCTCCTCTACGGTATTGTTACTAATTTGATTTGCCTAATCTATATGCATATTAAAGTCACCCATAATTACAGATGTTCCTTTATCACATGCGCCTCTAATTTCCTGTTTAATGCCATTCCCAGCATCACCACTACAGTTTGGGGGTCTATATACAACCCCCACAACGTTTTTTGCCCCTTAGTGTTTCTCAGCTCCACCCATACAGATTTCACATCGTCAGAGCTAATATCTTTCCTCACTATTGCGTTAATTTCCTCTTTAACCAACAATGCAACTCCACCACCTTTTCCTTTTTGTCTGCCCTTCCTAAATAGTGAATACCCCTGGATGTTCAGTTCCCATCCCTGGTCACCCTGCAACCATGTCTCCGTAATCCCGACTATATCATATCTGTTTACATCTATTTGCGCGGTTAATTCATCCACTTTATTGCGAATGCTTCCCGCGTTAAGGCCCAAAGCCTTAAGGCTTGTCTTTTTAACATTACTTGTCCCGTTCCCACTATTTTTCACTGAGGCCCTGTTTGATTCTTGGCCTTGATTTCTCTGACTATCACTTTTCTTATTCCGCTTTCTGTATTTTGTTCTTGTCTTTGATTCCCCTTCCTCTGACTCCTTGCATAGGTTCCCATCCCCCTGCCATTTTAGTTTAAACCCTCCCAAACCGCTCTAGCAAATGTTCCCCCGAGGACATCAGTCCCGGTCCTGCCCAGGTGTAACCCGTCCAGTTTGTACTGGTCCCACTTCCCCCAGAACTGGTCCCAATGCCCCAGGAATCTGAAACCCTCCCCTTCACACCATCTCTTCAGCCACGTATTCATCCGATATATCCTGCTATTTCTATTCTGACTAGCACATGGCACTGATAGTAATCCTGAGATCACTACCTTTGAGGTCCTACTTTTCAACTTACTTCCTAACTCCCTATATTCTGCTTTTAGGACCTCATCCCTTTTTTACCTATGTCATTTATACCAATGTGTACCACGACCACTGGCTGTTCACCCTCCCCCTTCAGAATGACCCTAGTATCAGGGAGGCAACATACCATCCTGGAGTCTCGTTTGCAGCCACAGAAACGCCTATCTATTCCCCTTACAATTGAATCCCCTATAACTATTGCATTCCTACAATTTTTATTCCTCCCCTGTGCAGCAGAGCCAACCGTGGTGCAATGAATTTGGCTGTTGCTGCTTTCTCCTGAGAGGCCATTACCCCCAACAGTATACAAAGCAGTTTATCTGTTTTGCAGGGGAATTGCTACAGGAGATTCCTGTACTGCCTGCCTAGTCCTCTTGCTTTGCCTGGTGGTCACCCATTCCCTTCCTGCCTGTGGACTCTTAGCCTGCGGTGTGACCACCTCTCTATACATGCTATCCACGATACTCTCCGCCTCGCAGATGCTCCACAATGTCCCCAGCCGCCGCTCCAGCTCCAAACCCCGGGCTTCCAGGAGCTGCAGCCAGAGACACTTCCCGCACACATGCCAGCCCCAGGCACTAGAAATGTGCCCGGCTTCCCACATAGAACAGGAGGAGCACACCGCGGCTTTGAGCTCTCCTGCCATGATTTACCCCTTTAAATTAAATTAAAACTTTTGGAAGGTACTCAATATCAATTACTCTTGGGCCCTTCTTCCCTGCTCCTCGTTGTTACAGAACATAGCCCCTACAAACGATGAACCACAAAATAAGACCTCAAAAACTATAAGCAATAAAAGTAGTAAATGCTTCCTCGGCCGTACTCACGGTATTCAAAGGATCACCTTGTTCCCTCCTCACCGAGCTCCCTTAGTCACCCCTGCTCTCCCAGCTTCTCTTCAACTCCCAACGCCTCTCGCGCTGCTCTTCAACTCACAACTCTTCTCACGCTTCTCTTCAACTCCTGGCTCCTCTTGCGCTCCTTTTCAATTCCCAACTCCTCTCGCGCTCCTCTTCAACTCCCGACTCCTCTTGTGCTTCTCTTCAACTCCCTGCTCTTCTTGTGCTCTTCTTCAGCTCCTGACTCCTCTCGCGCTTCTCGTCAACTCCTGACTCCTCTTGCGCTCCTTTTCAACTCCCGGCTCCTCTCGCATTCCTTTTCAACTCCTGACTCGTCTAGGTGCTGCTGACTGCCTGTCCCCGAGTCATCCTCTCGCTCGCTCCTCTAGGTGCTGCTGACTGCATGTCCCAGAGTCCTCCTCTCGCACTCTCCTTTCAGGTGCTGCTGACTGCCTGTCCCAGAGTCCTCCTCTCGCGCTCTCCTCTAGGTGCTGCTGACTGCCTATCCCAGAGTCCTCCTCTTGCTCTCTCCTCTAAAGCCCAGGATACTGCATGCTTTATTAACTGCTCTCTCCACCTGTCCTGCCACCTGCAATGATCGATGCACATATACATCCAGGTCCCTTTGCTCCTGCACCGCCTTAAGAATTGTACCCCTCATTTTATATTGGGCAGAATCATCCCAGATTTGCACCGTGTGGTATCAGGTGGGTAAAATAAGAACATAAGAACATAACTAGAACTAGGAGCAGGAATAGGCAATTCAGCCCCTTGAGCCTGCCCCGCCATTCATTACGATCATGGTTGATCTCATTTTGGCCTCAACTCCAATTTCCCGCCCTCTCCCAATAACCTTTCAACCCATTACTAATTTAAAATCTGTCTATCTCCCCCTTAAATTTATTCAGCGTCCCGGCATCCACTGCACTCTGAGTTAGTGAATTCTACAGATTCACGAATCTTTGAGAAAAGTAATTCCTCCTCATCTCTGATTTAAATCTATCACCCCTTAGCCTAAAACTATGGCCTCTCATTCTAGAATGCCCCACAAGGGGAAACATCCGCTCCACGTCTACTTTGTCTATCCCCTTTAGCATCTTATATACCTCAATTAGATCTCCTCTCATCCTTCTAAACTCTAGTGAGTCTAGGCCTAAACTGCTCAATCTCTTCTCATAAGACAAGCCCCGCATTCCTGGAATCAACCTAGTGAACCTCCTCTGAACCGTCTCCAATGCAACTACATCCTTCCTCAAGTAAGCAGACTAAAACTGTGCACAGTACTCCAGGTGCGGTCTCACCAATACCTTGTACAGTTGGATCAACACTTCCCTATTTTTATACTCTATTCCTTTAGCAATAAATACCAAAATTTCATTTGCCTTCCTTATTACCTGCCATACCTGCATACTAGCTTTCAGCGATTCATGTACCAGGATACCCAGGTCCCTCTGCACTGAAGCATTCTGAAGTTTCTCTCCATTTAAATAATAAGTTGCCTTTTTATTCTTCCCACCAAAATGATTAACCTCATACTTATCCACGTTAAACTCCATCTGCCAAATTTTGGCCCATTCACCTAACCTGTCCATAACCATCTGTAAATTTCTTATTTCTTCATTGCAACTTACTTTCCCACCTATTTTGATGTCATCTGCAAATTTAGCTATAGTACCTTCTATCCCTGAATCCAAGTCATTAATATAGATTGTAAATAGTTGGGGCCCAAGAACTGAACCCTGTGGCACCCCACTTGTTACAGCTTGCCATCCAGAAAAAGGCCCATTTATCCCGACTCTCTGCTTTCTGTTGGTTAGCCAATCCTCTATCCAAGCTAATATATTACCCCTAACTCCGTGTGATATTATCTTGTGTATTAATCTTTTGTGCAGCACCTTATCAAAGGCCTTCTGGAAGTCCAGATATACTACATCTACAGGATCCCCATTATCCACTTTGCTTATCAGATCTTCAAAGAACTCTCACAAATTAGTCAAACGCAATTTACTCTTCATAAAACCATGCTGACTCTGATGGATTGAATTTTGACTTTCCAAATGCCCCATTACTGCTTCCTTAATAATAGATTCCAACAATTTTCCAATGACAGGCGTTAAACTAACTGGTCTATAGCTTCTTACATTCTATCTCCTCCTCTTTTTGAATAAGGGCATTATATTAGCATTTTTCCAATCCACTGGAACCTTTTCAGAATCCAGGGAATTTTGGAATATTATAGCTAATGTATTTACTATCTTCACTGCCACTTCCTTTAAGACCCTGAGATGTAGGCCATCAGGTCCTGGGGACTTGTCACCCTATAATCCCAATAGTTTGCTCAGTACTTTTTCTCTAGTGATGGTGATTGTTCTAAGTTTCTCCTTCTCTATACCCTCTGCATTACCTGTTACTATTGGGGTGGTACTAGTGTCCTCCACTGTGAAAACTGAGGCAAAATATTGATTAAGCGTCTCTGCCAGTTCTGCGTTCCCCACTATTAACTCCCCAGTCTCATCCTCCAGGGAACAACATTCACTTTAGCTACTCTCTTTCCTTTTACATACTTGTAGAAGCTTTTGCTATCAATTTTTACATTTTGTGCTAGTTTTCTTTCATAATTTACCTTTGCTCTTTTTATTATTTTTTTAGTAACCCTTTGTTGATCTTTAAAAGTTTCCCAATCTTCCAGCCTGCTACTGACCTTTGCAATTTGGTATGCCTTTAATTTATCTTTAACTTCCTTGCTTAGCCATGGATGCTTTTTTTCCCCTCTTACCATCTTTCTTCCTCATTGGGATATATTTTACTTGGGAGGAATTGAATATCTCCTTAAATATCTGCCACTGTTCATCAACTGTCCTTCCTTGTAGTCTTCCTGCCCAATCCACTGGGGCCAAATCTGCCCTCATGCCTATGTAGTTACCTTTGTTTAACTCCAGAACATTAGTGTGGGACTCAAGTTTCTCACTCTCAAACTGTACTTGAAATTCTTTCATGCTATGATCACTCTTCCCTAGAGGATCCTTTACTATGAGATCATTAATTAATCCCATCTCATTACACAAAACCAAATCTAGAATAGCCTGCGCTCTGGTTGGCTCCACAACATATTGCTCCAAGAAACAATCTCTAATACACTCTATGAACTCTCCCTCAAGGCTACTCTTGCCAATTTGATTCGTCCAGTCTATATGCATATTAAAATCACCCATGATTATTGCCGTGCCTTTCTTACATGCTCCCAGTATTTCCTGCTTTATACTGTGCCCTACTGCTGAACTACTGTTTGGGAACCTATAGATTACTCCCACCAGGGGCTTCTTTCCCTTTCTATTTCTTATTTCTACCCAGAGTGACTCTATGTCTTGCTCTCTAGTGCCTATATCATTCCTCACTATAGCACTGATCTCTTCCTTTACTAACAAAGCTACACCACCTCCTTTGCGTTCCTGCCTATCCTTCCGAAACACTGAGTATCCTTGGATATTCAACTCCCAAACCTGTTCTCCCTGTAACCACGTCTCAGTAATCGCCACCAAATCATACCTATTTATCTCTATTTGCGCTGTTAACTCATTAGTTTTATTCTGGTTATTACGTGCAATCAGATACAAAGCCTTTAAGTTTGCCCTATTGTCAATTTTCCCTGCTCTTATATGATTTATTGATGCAATATGGCATTCACACACTCTGTCCCTTCCTTTCACTTTTTGGTAACAATCAGCCTTGTCACTAACCTGCACTCTTACCCTCTCCTTAAACTTTGATTTTTTAATATTTCCATGCAACTGAACCCTCCCCCACCACTATTTAGTTTAAATCCCTATCTACAACCCTAGTTATGTGATTCACCAGGACACTGGTTCCAAGAATGATTCAAGTGGAGCCCATCCGAACGGAATAGCTCCCTCTTTCCCCAGTACTGGTGCCAATGTCCCATGAATTTGAACCCATTTCTCCCACACCAATCTTTAAGCCACGCACTTACCTCTTTAGCCTTATTGACCCTGTGCCAATTAGCTCGTGGCTCAGGTAGGAATCAGGAGATTATTACCTTTTTGGTTCTGCTTTTTAATTTAGCTCCTAGCTGTTCATATTCCCTCAGTAGAACCTCTTTCCTTGTTCCACCTATATCATTGGTACCTATGTGGACCACGACAACTGGATCTTTCCCCTCCCATCCTAAGTTCCTCTGCAGCCCAGATGAGATATCCTTAAACCTGGCACCAGGTAGGCAACACAGCTTTCAGGACTCTCACTCCTGGCTACAGAGAACAGTATCTATTCCCCTAACTATACTATCCCCGATTACAACTACATTTCTCTCTTCTCCTCCCACTTGAATGAATCCCCCCCTAACACACAGGGAGCAAGAATCTTGAACCTGTTGGATAAGGGCAAGGGCTGAGGCTCCTGCAATGCTACTTCCTGGATCCCTCTACCTACCTCACTCATAGTCACCCCCTCCTGTCCCTGACCACTGGCCGAATTTAAGGTCGTTAATCTGAGGGGTGTGACTGTCTCCTGAAACACAGCATCCAGATAACTCTCCCCCTCCCTGATGGCGGCTTTTCATGCCGTATCACCCCAAACCCACTGCATTAATTATGCATTCTCAGGAAACATGCCATTTCCATGGCAGGCGGGCTCTCATTTGCCCACCATGCCATCATCTTGCTACTTCATCATGCCAGGCACCATATTTAAAGTGCAGCCATGCATGCCTATCTCAGTGCTTCCTGCCCACGACTGCTGCAAAGAAGACATGGCCCCGAAGGGCAAAAGGGCTGCAGCCCCCAGGTTCAGTGATGTGTCCCTCAAGTGCCCCTTGGACGCAGTGGAGGCCCACTGTGATGTCTTCTACCCCCACCCTGGCTGCAGGATGGGCAGAAAACTGATTAATTCAGCTTGGGAGGCAGTAGTCAGCGCCAATGCCCTGCAAAAGAGGACAGCCACCCAGTGCCGCAAGAGGATGAAGGATCTCCTTTGTTCCGCCAGGGTAAGTCACTTTTCTCATCATTCTCAACTCATACACTCACAAACCCATCACACATCCACAGGCCCCTCACTCACTGCCAGCTCAAGGGACATCACCATTCACTCTCTCACACTCACCATCATTTTCCTCAGCCTGTCCATGGGACCACTCACCACCCACACAAGCCTTGCATACTTATCATCTGGCCTGGCAGGTGCCCTGCCTACACTCTCTCCATCTCTATTCATGCAGGACAAGCTGACACACAACAAGGTTGCAGACCAGTGGAGGAATGACTGAAATCAAGGTCCTCATGGACTTTGAAAACAAAGCCATCCAGCTGGCCGGTGAGGATCTGGACCGTTCCTGTGCTGATGATGAGGTCAGCAGTGCTCTACCAAGTGAGGATCCAGCAGTGCAACATCCATCAGACAACCAAGCCATGAGAGATGTACCCTGTTTCACAGGCCACTGCCATTCACTAATTATCTCTCCTTGCTTTTGCAGACACATCTGGGAAAGAGCCAAGAGAATTCACAACCCAGGGCCTCCAATCAAGCCCGGAAGAAACCTCTGAAGAGGAATCTGAAGACCTGTCACAGCGCTCACCCACACCCTCCACCAGCGCAGAGACACTCACCTTGCTGGGACCTAGCTTTAGAGTAGCTTCAGGATCATGATCTGGCAGGCACATCACCCACCACAGCAAGCAGTGGCAGGGGCTTTCTGGGTGTCAGGCACTCGGAAGAGTGTTGGTGGCCAGAAATTTACTGGTCAGATGATGAGCCCCTGGACTCGGTCATGTCACTGTTACTGGAGCTGCAAAGGCAAGCTCAGGAACATCAGGAAGGGATGTCCGCTGTGCTCCTCAGATTGCAAGGCACGATGGAGGAGTCCGTCCACCTTCTGGCCGAGGTGATAGCGCCAGCATGCCAATGCACCAAAGTCAACACTGGCAGGATGGCGGCCACCTTGGAAACTTTGGTCCAAGATGTTGCTCCTACACTGCTGTGTGGGCTCAACTCCATCGCTGACACCATTGTTGACCTCCAACAGTGTGTACACGAGAGGGGTGCAGGGCAGCACAATCTCACTCCAGCTACCCCTTCTCCCCAAGGAGTCAGCCAGGGGCCCTCAGGTACCCATAGGGAGGAGGATCAGTAGGTGTACACCCCGGGGCCATCCACCCAGGTGACTTCGGGAGTGTCCGGCCCATCCGAATCCCCTCTTCCTGTGACCCCAGCAGCTCCACCTCCACAGCTCAGGGAAGGTGTCACTGCCACACAGCAGATCCGCAAAAACAGGCCGGGGTCCTCCAAGTCCCTCCAGAGGATGCCTGTCAAGGTCATCACAGACAGGACGTAGCAGTCAGCAGGCTGCCTCCAGTTCTGCGGTGGATGGCCAGGGAGCACCAATGCTTAGAGGCAGGGTTAGGAAAGTTAAGAAGATATGGTTGCAGAGCCTGGGCACGGGTGATAATCACTTGTACAGAACGTTCACTATTGTAAATAAACTCCCAAGAGTGTGTCCCTGCCTATGACTCCTTGTTCTGATGAACAGTGTTTGTGTCACTCAGATGTGAAACCTTTCTGCAAAAGGTAAAAAGCAGGTGTCTCAGGCCAGAGCCTCTTCCCGTGCTTTGTGCAGCCTTCAGACCAAAGTGATGGTCCGGCCTCTCACTCTGAATGTTGTGACGGAGATTTGAGCACCATGCGGGTGCAGTCGATGACATCCTGCACCTGTGGGAAAGCTGGGCAAACCCAATCGCTCTTGTATCCTGGCTCCCCTGGTCCCGGGCGGAATGCACAAAGCTGTGTGCCCTTGTGAAATGGTATCCATGACCTCATGGATGCATTTGTGGGTGGAGGCTTGTGATGTTCCACAGAGGTCACTTGTAGAGCCCTGAAAGGAGCCACTGGCATAGAAATTGAGCGCCGCTGTCACTTTCATGGCCACTGGCAGTGGATGCCCTTCATGTCCCCGAGGCGCCAAATTCTGCAGTAGCTGGCAGATGTGTCTGACCAGTTCCCTGGACATGCACAGTCTTCAGCGAGACTGGTTCTTGGTCATCCGCAGGAACGAAAGGCAGCGTCTATTGATCCTGGGTCTAACTAGGCACCGACCAGCGATGACTAACTGTGGCTCGTCAGCGGCGTGTTTGGGAGCCCCAGCCGCCTCTTCTTCCAGATGTTGCTGCTCCTCCCTCTGCGCAGCCAGGAGCCCCAGTCGCTCTCTTCTCCGTTGTCTTCACTCTCTGTACACCATGAGGCATGCAGCTAATTCATCAGGCTCCATGATCCTGATGTACTCCTCCTGCAGGATGAAAGAGGGAGACGTGTGGGTTAGCATGGAGGTACTAAGAACCTCCCTTGGTTAAGTCTGAATGTCCCTTAATGCATCCCAGAGAGTGCGAGCATTACTTGGATGGCCGGAGATTAGTGCGCTGCATGGCTGACCGAAGCGTCAACCCCCTCCGCCCACTCCACTTGACTGATTGGCAGCAGCTTTGCCCACTGGACTGCATGCTGTGCTCTCAGCTCAGACACAGGCATTCTCCTAATCCACACTGCAAGGCTGCACAGTTAGCTTGAACCATGGGGGAGACTGGTCCAAACCAGGATGATGACATTGTAAGGGGCTGTGAGCAACTCCACCAGTGACTGCTCCATGGCCAGCTTTAGCAAGGAAATTGTACAACGTGCCCATTTGTCCATTTGTTCTGCAGTCCATTAAAACGCTCATTAGTTTGCAGTCTGTGCCTGAGGAGTGAAAAGCTCTGGAGCACTTGGTGGCACTTTGATGCCTCTGCATTGCTTGTGTGGGCAGAGAAGCTAGAGGCCCGACTCCAAACACATCAATGTGGCTGTGTCTGAACTGTCTCAGCTGCAGAGGAATGGTCACTTTATAGAAGGTGTCCCTAATGTGTGGCCGCTTCCCTTGCCCACCTCCCCCACCCTGCACATGCTTGTGTGCTACCTTCAGCCTCAGGGAAGCCTTTCCCCCCCTACATTCCCAAAGTTGCCTCAACTGCAGGGCATCCTTTACACCCCCCACCCCGCGGCCCCCCCCCCCCCCCCCGCCACACACACACACTGCAACATGCCTCATCCTTGAAGTCCAACCGCCGTCCCTCACAAGCGACTCACCCTGAGTTCCCCTCAAAGTGGAGCCCGCCAAGTGCACAACTTTTATATGCCATTGTGAAATATGTCAGCGTGCAATCACACCGATGTGGGCAGACAGTCCAGCGGAGGGGGATGGGTCCGGCGGGTTAGCCTAACGATGATATACGGAACAAAAACAGAATTACCTGGAAAAACTCAGCAGGTCTGGCAGCATCGGCGGAGAAGAAATCAGTTCACGTTTCGAGCCTTCATGGCCCTTCGGCAGAACGGATGTATTTCAATGAGGTTCCTGACGTCCAATTGCAGAAAACACGGCCCGCCATCGACAGGCTGAGTGGACAATTGCAAACTGGTTTCATGATGTCATGAAACCGATTTTTGGCCTTCTCGCCATATTGTTCCCTCACACTATTGAATACACCTGACGCTAGCGGGCACGGATGATTCCACCGAATCATCCCAGATTTGCACTAAGTGCAGTAGTGGGCAGGTAAAATGCCGGTCGCACTGGCTGCTTTTCACACTGTATCATCCCGCACGCACTGCATTAATTATGCATTTCCGGGAAACACGGCATTTCCATGTTGGGTGGGCTCTCATTCACCTGCCATGCCGTCATCTCGCCATTTCAGCACGCTGGGCACCATATTTAAGGTGCAGCCGCATACACACCTCTCGGTGCTTCCAGCCCAGGACTGCTCTACAGAAGACAGGATGGCGCCGAAAGGCAAAAAGACTGCAGTCCCCAGGTTTAGTGATGCATCCCCCGAGTGCCTTTTGGATGCCGTGGAGGCCGGCCGTGATGTCATCTACCCTCACTCTGGCCACAGGAAGGGCAGCAACATTACCACTCTGGCTTGGTAGGCAGTGGCAGTGGTGACCAGTGCCAATGCTGCACAGAGGAGGTTGGCCATCCCATGCAGATAGAGGATGAATGATCTCATCCATGCCATCAGGGTATGGCAACCATCTCATCACTCTAAATTCACACATTCAAGCCCACCACACATGTACTGGCATCTTACTCACTGGCAGCTCAAGGGATATCACCACTCATTCTCACACACAGACATGTCTACCTGGCCTCATCTGCTTTGGTGACTACCTCCTCAGCCCTCACCATCTTGAGGCCACTTGCACAGTTCAACATGTGCCTCCACACAAAACCTGGGATATCCTCTTTCCCCAGTGCAACTCTCGCCCTGCAGCCTCTTCCCTTCCCTGAGGACAGTTCTTCCCCTTCCCCAAGGAAATCCTGTCCCTGCAGCCATACAAAGCTATCCCTGCCTTATGGCTGATTTGGTAGGTAGAAACCTGCCAATGAGCCCCGCTAAAAGTGATGCGGTTCTGTCTGCGAAGCCTGGCACTGATGACTGCAACTGCGAGAAGCGAGGTAGGCAAACAAACCTCAAAGTCCCAAGTAAAGTGCAGCTCACCAGGTGCATGACACTTATGTGCTATTATGAAACACGTCGGTGTGATGGACGATCCAGCGTGGTGGGGTTGAGTCCAGTAGGCTAGCCTTATAATGATATGCAGATGTATTACACTGAGTTTCCTGACGTCCAATGGTAGGGGACGTGACCCGCCATCGATGGGCTGAGCAGGCGATCACAAACGACGTCGTGAAACCAATTTTTGGCCAGATTTTGGCCATATTGTCCGCTCACGCCACTGAACATGCTCAACGCCAGTAGGTACGGATGATTCCGCCCATTGCCTCTCCATGTTCTTCCTACCAAAATACATCACCTCACACTTCTCTGCATTGAACTTTATCTGCCACCTATCTGTTCATTCCACAAACTCGTCCATGTCCTTTTGAAGTTCTACACTGTCCTCCTCGCAGTTTACAATGCTTCTAAGTTTTCCATCATCCACAGACTTTGAAATTATCCCCTGCACACCAAGATCTAGACGATTAATATATATCAGGAAAAGCAAGGGTCCCAATTCCAACCCCTGGAGAACTCCACTATAAACCTTCCTCCACCCCAAAAATATCCATTGACCATTACCCTCTGTTTCCTATTACTCAGCCAATTTTGTATCCACAATGCTACTTTCCCTTTTATCCCATGAACTATCACCTTTCTCACAAGTCTGTTCTGTAGCACTGTATCACATGCCTTTTGGAAATCCATGTACACCACATCAACAGCATTACCCTCATCATCCCTCTGTTACTTCTTCAAAAAACTTCAGCAAGTTAGTTAAACACAACTTCCCCTTTAGAAATCCCTGTTGGCTCTTCCTTATCAAACCCACATTTTTCTATGTGACTACTTCTATCCTGAGTAATTGTTTCTAGAAGCTTCACCACCACTGAAGTTAAACTTACAGGTCTGTGAGTGCTGGGCTTATCCTTATAGCCTTTTTTGAACAAGGGCGTAATGTTTGCAATTCTCCAGTCCTCTGGCACCTCCCCTGAGTCTAGGGAAGACTGATAGATTATGGCCAGTGCCCCTGGAATTTCCATTCTTACTTCCTTCAATATCCTTGGATGCATATTATCCAGTCCCAGTGCTTTGTCAACCTTAAGTACTGACAGTTTATCCAACACTTCCTCCTTATCAATTTTGAACCCTTCTATTGACACTGTCCTCCTCTGTCACCATGGCCAGGGTAGCATCTGCTTCCTTGGTAAAGACAGGTGCAAAGTATTCATTTAACACTTCAGCCATGCCCCCTGCCTCTATGTGTAAATCCCCCTTTTTGGTTCCTCATCGGCCCTACTCCTCCTTTTACCACCCTCTTACTATTTATGTGGTGATAGAAGACTTTGGGATTCCCCTTTATGTTGGCTGCCAGTCTTTTCTCATAATCTCTCTTTGCTTCTCTTATTTGCTTCCTCACCTCCCCTCTGAACCTTGTGTATTCCACTTGGTTCTCAGTTGTATTTTCTGCCTGACACCTGTCATAAGCATATTTTTTCTTCTTCATCTTAATTTCAATCTCCTTTTTCATCCAGGGAGCTCTGGATTTGTTTGTCCTAACTTTCCCTTTTGAGGGAATATACCTTGACTCTGCCTGAGCCATTTCTTCTTTGAAATTAGCCCATTGTTCAGCCGCAGTTTTTAACCAACCTTTGGTCCCAGTCTATCCGGCCCAGCTCTGTTCTTGCCCAATTGAAGTCAGCTCTCCCCCAGTTAATTATTCTTACTCTGGATTGCACATTGTCCTTTTCTACCATCATCCGAAACCTTATGATACGATGATCACTGTATCCTAAATGTTCCCCCACTGATACTTGATCTACTTGGCCCACCTCATTTCCAAGAAACAGGTTCAACACTGCATCCATTCTTGTTGGACTGGACACATATTGCTGTAGAAAATTCCCCTGAACACAATCTGGGAACTCTTGCCCCTTTCCACCCTTTACATTACCACTGTCCCAGCCTACATTCGGGTAATTAAAGTGCCCCATTATGATGTTTGCACCTCTCTGTAATTTCCCTGCAGATTTGTTCCTCTACATCCTTCCCACTAGTTGGCGGTCTATAGGCTACACCGAGCAATGTAATTGCACTCTTTTTGGTCCTTAGTTCTAGCCAAATTGATTCTGTCTTTGAACTCTGTGGGACAATCTTTCTCCAGCACTGCAATGCTTTCCTTAACCAATGCCTCCACCCCTCCTTCTTTTCTTCCTGCCCTATCTTTCCTGAACAGCTTGAACCCTGGAATATTTAGCACTCAGTCCCGCCCTTTCTTGAGCCAGGTCTCTGTTATCGCCACAACATCATATTTCCACATGGCAATCTGCGCCTGTAACTCCCCAATCTTATTTACTATACTCTGTGCATTCACATGCATGCATGGTAGCCTGATTTAGACTCCATGGCCTGGATTTTCAGCTCGGTGGGTGGGCGCGATCGGCGGGCCCGGGATCGTCCTGGAAACAGACCGTCGACCGTGATTGGCCCCCAACGGTGGCATCGCATTGGCTTGCCAATTAACGGCCAGCCAGCGTGAAGCACACGCTGAAAAGCTCAGCGCTGCCAGGGTGGGGGCAGGAGGAGGGCAGGCAATGACATCAACGTGGGCGCGGGCATGGGCGAGTGCTGAGACCAAGCTCCCTGAAGGCAGAGAGCTGCCTCAGGGAGCTGCAGACCCAAAAATCTTCAAATAAAGTTTTGAAAAGCAGAAAGAAAATGTCCAAGCATCACAATCAGGCACCTGAAAATATAGATGATAAAAATGCTGCCCATAGATTTTCATTTCCTATTTTATTTAATAACTGAAACCTCATCCCGCCCTTGGATGAGGTTTAATGAAAAATGTAAAGGCCGCCTGCCCGAATCACCAGACTGCCAACCGTAAGGTTGGATGGGCTACAAAAAAATGGCAGACAATTGCGCCATTAATGGGGTCAATTGCCCAACTAATTGTTGACAGGCGCGCTTCCGACTTTTGCGTGCGCCCGCTGAGCGAAATATCGCGCGAGTGTGCGATGATGTCAGGGCGCTCGCCTGACGTCACCTCGATTTCATGCCCAATCAGGTCGGGCGCACGCTCGCTCAATCATTGAATAATTCAGCCTCATGATTTTCTCCCTTACTCCACCTATTAACTCATTATTCTCTATGCTAGTTCTATCTGTCTCTCCCAGTATTTTGTGCACCCTGGTAATCCTCTCTAATGCTCTCTCCTGGTTCCCACATCCCTGCCAAGTTAGTTTAAAGCCCTTTGTAGCCCTGACCTCAGTACTGTTCCTTGACCCACTACGCGTCCTAGATAAGTTACCTGAGCCTTGGTGAACTCACTCTTTGTGAGATTGACCACGAGATCAGCTAACTACTTTCTGGAAGGGGGCTTCCAGCTGCTCTAAGTGAGTTTCCCAGGTGTTGTTGTGCACTAAGAGGTTGTCTAGATACACTACATAATTGGATAAGCCCGCCACTATCTGGTTCATTAGCCTTTGAAAGGTGGCTTGGGCATTTTGGAGTTCAAATGACATGACTTGACACTGGCATAACCCATCTGGAGTTACGAAGGTGGCAATTTTCTCGGCATGGGCAGTCAAGGGAACCTGCCAGTATCCATTGACTAAGTATATCTTTGTAGTGTAGGCTGCTTTACCTGCCGTATCTATGCAGTTTTCCAGCCAGGGTATCAAGTAGGATTCAGATCGGGTCACTGCATTAACTTTTTGGCAGTCAATGCAGAACCTTGTGCAGCCGTCCGGCTTGGGCACGAGCACAACTGGGGAGCCCCAGCTACTGCTGCTCGGCTCTATTAGTTGGTGCTCCAGCATGTAGTTCACCTTCCGAACCTGCGCCAGCTTTTCTGGCACTGGACGATATGGATGTTGCTTTATGGGAGGGTCCCCTCCCATATCCACATCATGTAGAGCTAGTGTGGTGCACCCTGGCTTGTCTCTGCATAAGCCTTTCAATGCAGTGAGCAGCCTCATCAAGCCTGCTCTCTGTTCTGAACTTAGGTGGGTGAATAGGGAGCCTAAGTCCATTAGTATCTCTGTGTCGGTTAACTGGTTAGTAGGGGGTTCAATGTGGGCCTCCCCCTCCAATTCATCCCCACTGCTACCCTCACCATCTAGGTCGGTGGCAATGGGACAGAGCCTCACCTGCTTGTCCCCTTCTTGGCTGTGATATTACTTTATCACGGTGACATGACGCAGCCTTTGCTTTTCCCCCCGATCTGGGGTCTCAATTAGATAGTTTACTTCCCCGAGCTTCTTTGCTACTCTGTGCAGGGCACTGAACCAGGCTTTTAAGAGTTCACCTGGTATTGGTAGTGGGACTAACACGTAGTCGCCTGACTGAAAGGTTCAGGCCCTGGCATGTTTGTCTGCCTGTTTCTTCATAGCTGCGTGGCAGATTTTTAGGTGTTTTTGGGCTACGTCACAGGCTCTCATGAGTCGTCCCCAGGACACTGTTACATAGTCTAACATGGAGACTTCCTCTTCCTGTTCTGAAAACTTCTCAATTAGTTTCAGAGGCCCTCGCACTTGGCGCCCATAAACTAATTCAAATGGACTCATCGGGTGGGTCCCTGGTAGAGAACAGAAGAAAACCTTGTCCTTTATCCCAGACTTGGGGGTCCTTGTGGCAGTATGCCCTGATCATTGTTTCTAGTGGCCTGGTGGTACCGTTTCAGTGCCCCCTGTGCCTGCGAGTGATTCATAAAAACCCCATTTACTACATTTATATTTCTTCAATTGCGTAAAGCCTACAACAGCAAGCATTGGAATTCATAGATTTTTTAAATTCATTCACGGAATGTGGGCCTTGCTGACCAGCATTTATTGCCCATCCTTAATTGTCCTTGAGAAGGTAGTGGTGAGCTGCCTCCTTCAACTGCTGCAGTCCATGTAGTATAGGTAATCACACAGTGCTATTAGGGAGGGAGTTCCAGTACTTTTACCCAGCGACAGTGATGGAACGGCGATATATTTCCAAGTCAGGATGGTATGTGGCTTGGAGGGGAACTTCCAGGTGGTGGTGTTCCCATGTGTCTGCTGCTCTTGTCTTTCCAGATGGTAGTGGATGTGGGTTTGGGAGGTGCTGTCTTAGGCGCCTTGGTGAGTTCCTGCAGTGCATCTTGTAGATGGTACACTGCTGTCACTGTGTGTCAGTGATGGAGTGAGTGAATGTTTGTGGATGGGATGTCAAGCAAATGGGCTGCTTTGTCCTGAATGGTGTCAAACTTCTTGAGTGTTGCTAGAGCTGCACTCATCCAGGCCAGTGGAGAGTATTCCATCATACTCCTAACTTGTGCCTTGTAGATGGTGGACAGGATTTGGGGAATCAGGAGGTAAGTTACTTGCCGCAGGATTCCTAGCCTCTGACCTGCTCTTGTAGCCACAGTATTTATATGGCTAGCCCAGTTCAGTTTTTGGTCAATGGTAATCCCCAGGATGTTGATAGTGGGGGATTCAGCGATGGTAATGCCATTGAGTGTCAAGGGGCTATGGTTAGATTCTCTCTTGTTGGAGATGGTCATTGTCTGGCACTTGTGAGTGTGAATGTTTCTTGCCACTTGTCAGCCCAAGCCCGAATGTTGGACAGTTTTGCTGCATTTGGCCATGGATTGCTTCAGCAACTGATGGGTCATGAATGATGCTGAACATTGTACAATCATCAGCGAACACCCACACTTCTGACCTTATGATGGATGGAAGGTCTTTGATGAAGTAGCTGAAAATGGTTGGGCTGAGGACACTAGCCTGAGGAATTCCTGCAGTGATGTCCTGGAACCGATTGACCTCCAACAGCTACAACCATCTTCCTTTGTGCTAGGTATAATCCTACTTCGAAGAGTCTATAACCACTTGTAACTGTCAATCAAACTGTGAAATGACAGGTACCCTACTCTGGTAATGGGTGGTTGTGAAATAAGTCATGCAGCAGACATCCAGTAATGGAAACCCTCAGGCTTATGTCAACAGACAGAGTGAAATAGCAAGCAATGTTTTTTTTAACATTCCAGGGCAGGACTTTAAATGCCTTGACAGTGTGATAGCTCCCTTTGACAGATGCTTTTAACAGTTCCTCTTGAGACTTTTGCTAGCTACCTTTAACAGGTCCTCATGACACTTTTCACATGTGCATTTGACAGGTTCTCTTGATACATTTAATATGTCCTCTGGACACTTTTGACAGGCCCTCTAGACAGGTCTTATTGACAGTTTTGACAGTTGATTTTGACAAGTCTGTCGACAGTTCCAATGAGTTTGACAGTTAATGAGTTTATGTTTGACAGTTAATGAGCTTATGCACGTTTTGAAACATATTTATGCCTAATTTTAACAATCCAAAGGGCACCTTGCATCCCTCAAAGAGAACCTGAACTCCTCCAAAGAGGACCTGAACTCCCCCAAAGGGCACCTGACCTCCTTCAAAGGTGTCTCAGGACCATATCCAAAGTGGTACCTTCTCTCTCTATTGGATACCCTAGCTATCCAAACAAATCTGCAAACCTCTTAGCTGTTCCTACCAGGTTTAATCTGCACACTTTGGGTTTCACATTCCTGGGCTACCAACATCCGACTTGAGCGGAGGCACCTGGTGATTTAAATGGCCAGCTGATTCTGTGAAACTTGCATGCGTGAATCGCAAACTACCCTGGTTCCCACCCCCGTGAAAATGGGAAGTGCCTTGTTTGGGGGTGGGACTCACGACTTTCAGGCACTACCGCCATTTTTGCCATGACGAAGATATGAAGACAGGTGACCAAAAGCTTGGGCAAAGAGTGTCTTAAAGGAGGATTGAAGGCTTAAGGATAAGAATTCTAGGGCTTAGGTCCTAGACAGCTGAAGGTGTGGCCATCAACAATGGGGTGATGAAAATCGGGGATCTAGAGGACACTAGAAATAGAGGTGCATCCAGATCTCAGAGAGGTGAGCCCAGGTCCTAATGGAGAGCTAGGTAGGCGCAAGATCATGGAGGAATGTGAAAACATTGAAAGGAGGGACTAATGATTTAAATTCTAATTGAAATAGTAATCCATCTCGTGTTGTATAGCTAGCATTTGATCTAACAGCACACTACTAAAGTGATACATGGTATTTCTTATTTAATTGTAGGCTTGAAATTATTATTGACAATATTAACAGCCAATGATTTTATTAACGTCAGAGTCAGAGGGATACAATATGAGTATATTAACTATTTGCTCCATATTGTCACCAGGTGTAATTCTAGGCTAATAATAATAAAATTTGTTTTTAAATTCAAGTAAAATCGGTCAATTCCAGCCAATGAGTTAATGGAGATGACATTTGGAAAATTAATTCAAATCAAATTGATAAAATTATATTTTTCAGCTATTTATCAATAATCTTCAATATTGGAGCTTTGTAGGCTTTTCACTCTCTTACTAGATTTGATAAAGAAGAGTTAGCAGCTTTTCACAACTGGTATCAAACATTATAGGAATAGTAGCCGCCTTCTGCTTGGTAATTGCAAAAGACTACACCAATGTTAATATTTGAAAATATCATTCAAATTGTTTTCCCATCCATCTCCTCTCTCGACTTCGAATTGATCCAAAAATTTCAGACCAGGTACCCTGATATCCTTGGAATCAGATGAGACATTTCCTAAATTCGAGGAGATTTTAAGACTCTGGGGAGAATTTTCTCCACGTCGGGCGGGCCGGTCGGGAGCGGGCATGGGTGGGCGCGGACCCAATCGGCACCCCCAATTGGGTCTGTGCTGCCATTTTATGTGGATGGGCCAATTAAGGCCCATCCAGCGTGACGCACACCCAGAAGCGCTAAGCACTCCCTGTGCGGGCGGGGTGGGGGGAGTTGGGAGTGTGCTCTTTCGTGCATGAGGTGCCTCAGGAAGATTAGTTTTAAGTCAAAAAAGTGTAATAAAGTGGCGAGAAAATTTTTATGACACATCCTCTCATGTGAAACTATCATATGAGCTGGGACATTTGCATTAATTTTAATAAAAAATTTTCCGAAAATTTTAAATCATTCATGAAACCTCATTCCGCCCGTGGATGTGGCTTCATGAAAAATGCAAAGGCCGCCTGGGCTCTTCACCTGCCCGCCAGCCTTAAGGTTGGATGGGCAGCTCAGCTGATTGCCTTAATTAGTTTTTAAATGACCTTTATAGGCCTTTGACAGTTTGGCAGGCACGCAGCCAGCCTGCTGAACTGAAATCTAAATGACGCACGGTGACGTCGGGACGCACACCCGACGTCACCCTGCGTCATTATATGCCAAGCCAAAGATTCGGTCCTCTGAGACGCTGGTCTTATTCCTCTCATCTTCCTCACCAATTTGCATCCTTTTCTGATTTACAATGCTACATCTTGGGAAATTTCTGGCATGTTAAGACTTTTGGATCACTTAAAAGGTACTCTAATTTGATCAGCTTCTGAAATGATCCAAATCATTGCAAGCAATAAGGTCTTGAATTCCTGTCAAAGCTTCTTTACTTCCTGCCAAATGTAAAATCTAAGCTCACAGTTTTTTAAAGCATACATATTGTATTGTGCAACTGAAACATTGCTTACTCCAAAGTAAATGTGGATCAAAGGTTGACAGATATCAAAGAAAAAAGATAGCAAGTTACATTACTGCAATTACACTCTCATAAACAAGACCATAGAATGAGAGCTAACAGTGATTGAACCTTTACTGTTATGAAAGAAAAACAAATTTATCCCTTTAAATAATAAAATTACAGTGTTGTAAACCAATTTGTGTCAAACAGAAAATTTCGGTATTCTGTTTTTTATTGACTCCAGACAAACAAGGGATCTATGAAATAAACATTGGTTTCAGATTCCTTGAGCTGCTAAAAGACTCCTTGTTTCTGGGACTGGAAGGGGAAAATCCAATATTTCCAACACTCCTGAGTCGGCCACATTTCAGTGATTGTTGGCTGGCTTCCTTGGTCAGTGACGCGAGGGTGAATTTTCCTGTAAGGAAAAAATGGCTACAATTTTCCTGGCGCGACCAATTTTACTGGCCAGCTGCACTCCCAGCATAGAGCCACTGCCTGCAGCAGCTTGTGCTGTGATCAGAGGGAAGCACAAACAGGAGCAGCAAGAAGTTGAGGGGTGTAAGACTTTCAAAGGACTTTTATCTTCTTTTATCTTCAAGCTGCTGCCAGGGGAACTGCAACTCCAGGTGCAGGGCCTTGCTATATGAATTTGGGAAGTATTGTGGGGAGAGAAACCAGATAAAATGGATCCCTTCCCCTATTCCTCTTTTGCTGCAAGTATGAGGTACAGGCCATTAAGAATATAGTCATCGGTACTGGGGAAAATGCACAAGAGGCCAGAATCAGAGGAATGGTAAGTCCTGTTTGGTGCGTGCAACTGTGCAAATCTCATGTGTACCCACTCCTTCCACACACACACCCCCCCACCCCCAACCTAGCCCCTGCCTCGCTTTTTGTCTGCATTTAGAAAGAAATAAGGAGAGGCTTGTCTGAAATATTGAAATATGCAGGTCCACAAATTGGACAAGTAGACACTTTATTACCTGTCATAGTTACCACATCAGATGATAACTGAAGAGGAAGATAGTTAATGCCTAACATGAAAGGCTTCTTTTGACATAACAGCAGCTTTTTCTAAAGTAGGACTTGTAATATAGAAAATTTCTCTAAGCTTCAGAGAGGTGGAATCAAAACAAATGGATGCTGAGCCAAGAATGCAACATTAGGATGAGTGTTCAAAACCTGATCAAGATTTTCATGTTGGTCTTAAAGAAAGAGAGGGAGAAGGGTAGATAAAGAGGTTTAGCAAGGAAATCCCAGAGTATGAGGTATAAGCTGTTAAGAATATAATCATCAGTTCTGGGGAAAATGCACAAGAGGCCAGAATCAGAGGAATGGAAAGTTCTATTTGGTGCATGCAAGGCTGGGAAGGTCACAGCCATAGAGAGACGTGATACTGTGAGGATGGGAATTTTGTATCAGAGGCATGAGAAGTCTAAAAGTCAAAGTAGATCAGTGAGGAAATTGATGTGGGGGTGAACAGAACCTGGGAGAGGATAGGATACAGACAGCAGTTTTGAATGAATTGAGTATGGAGGACGGTAAGTTGGCCAGTGGAGCATTGTAATATTTAAGTTCGAAATCACAAAGACATGGAGGAGGTTTTCAGCAGCAAATGGGATTAAGAAAGGACGGACACTGCCACTTGAATATTGCTGAAAAGAGAGACATGTTGCTGAAGCTTGTTTGCAGTCATCAGGACAAACGTGAGAATGCCAAATTTCAAATGATCACAACAATTTATACTACAAGAGAAAAAGAGGTGCTGATTGGTTGGCTAGTCGACACTGATTGGCTAAGGCATTGTCACGGAGAAAGCAGTGAGGAACTATAGGCTCTCCATGCTACCTGGTAGTTCAATAAGGTGCAAAGCTTGAGCATATTCCTCTTGTTTGCGGAGAATAGGCCCTTGCGTATGAATGCATTTCACTTCTAGCAAACATAAAAGATCCACATTACGAGCTCGGCTGATTATGTTAAATTGGTTGTTAGGGTAGCTATTAGCATACTCAGGATTGTTCACATATTGTTTTATATATATATTATATACTATTGTATATTCTATATATTGTTATATGTTGTGTTATATATTGTTCATAGGCCTAGTTTCAGTCAAAGTCAAGATTTCAGTGAAATCATGCAAAACAAACTCATGAATGGCATAAAGCTACTTTGGCCCTGATATTTGTGGTGAGACAGGGAGGGAACAGGGGACAATGTTTGCAGAGGGGAAAGCAGCTACTCCTTGGTGGGTGGAGGTCCTTTTGAAATTAAGGGTGGAATTCTGTCATGTTTTATTATATTTCCCGACCAGTGACTAGCAAGATTGAAAGGTTGGCAGGCTGCTGGGTGGAAAACATGGCATTAGGAGGCCACAGCTGGAGACTACTGAGGACGCTTCCCAGCAATCGGGAATGATCGCAGAGACACAGACATGCCATTCAACTCACTGTTAAATAAATGGCAGCAGATGTTGATCAGTATGTGACCGTACTAAGATGTCTAGCTGAATTTTTTGAGTTTGGGCAAGTGAAGGATGATCTCATCAGTGATAGGATTGTCTTAGGAACAAGGGATCCTGTTGTGAGAGCACATCTGCTGAGAGAAGAGAAACTTACTCTCAAGGAAGTTATTGACATGTGCAGAAACTCTGAAGTGGCTGATCATCAGCTGAAGTGTACTGATGGGAGAACTGATCAGGCTTTGCATTAATGCTGAGAGGCAAGCCTTCCAAGCACAAGTCAATGATGAAAAGGCGAAGGACAAGCAGAACTCGCAGAAAGATCAAGGTAAAAATACAGAATATAAATACTATGGAGTACACAACAAGGAGGGAAAGGAAGCATCTCCATCTTATAAAATGGCTGCTGGAGAGATGTTGGACGAAGATTCTGACGAATCAACCTAGAACCTAGGCTGGTGTCGTCAAGCCTGGAGGTTAAAAGTGCTTTGTTACTGTTGGAATGATGGCTGCAGAAGGAGAGCATCAAGTTAATGTGAATTGTCACATCGACAATATTTCTATGTGCAACATCATGGGCCGGAATTTTACGGCCCCATCGCGGCGGGAATGTGGCCATAAAATCCAGCAAGCCATTCTAAACTCCAGTGACTTTGGCGGGAATGTAAAATCCCGTTGCCATAAAAGCCATGAACTTTACAGACTTGTGTGAAGTTACTCAAAGTGGTGACCCAAAAATGAAGCTGTCAGAGGTAAAGTTGAGGCTCTCTGATTGTGGGATGCTCACCCGAAGATGACAAATTTAGCTGAGAGTCCAATTCACTGGGAAGGAAGAAGATCTGTAGTTCTCAATGGTGGACACCAAGTAAAATTCCCTTATCTCAGCTGAAACAAGTCAAAAGCTTGGACCACGGACCAGAAGAGATTTTCAGTGTTTCGCATGACACCAAGCCATTGACGGCTGAACAGGCCCCGATGGACTACAAAGGTGTTTTCATTGGCCTTGGATGTCTTCCCGCTGAATATCAACTCAAAGGTGATGAGCGTGTGAGGCCAACACAACACCTTCTGAGGAGATTTCCAGCTGCCCTCAAGTCCAGCCTGAAAGACAAGATAGAGGAACTTGGGGGTAATCAAGAAAGTGACAACCCCTACAGACTGGGGCTTGAAAGGGGGTTGTGGGGAAGGGAGGGGTTAGCAGATTTGGTAGAAATGAAAAAATCTGGAAAGCTGAGAGTATGCATAGATCCAAAGGATCTCAAAAAAGCTTTGAAGAGATCTCACTACTCTATGCCAAGTATTGAAGCAATTCTGCCACAACTTGCCAAGGCAATGTCAATACTAGCCCAGATGACAAGTGAAGTTGAGTGAAAGCAGTAGTTTTCAAACCACATTCTGGCCTCCATTTAAGAGATACGGATGGTTGCAAATGCCTTTTGGTATTTCTACTGCTTAGGAAGGGTATCAACACAGGCAACATGAGATAGTTAATAATTTATCAGGAGTAGGAGTGATTTTGGATGCTCTGCTAGTCTACTGATGTAGAAACACGATGGAAGAAGCCATGGCAGACTATGATCGGAATCTAGTGAGACTGCTAGAGAGAGCTCACCAGATGAACCTGAAGCTGAACAAGAAAAATCTGCAACTGAAGATGAACAAAGTCAAGTGCATAGGTCATGTACTGATAGCTGAAGGACCTTGCCCGGTTCCTGATAAGGCATGAGCCGTAGCAGGGATGCAGCAACCAACAGATGTGAAGGTGGTTCAACGATTTGCAGGATTTATGAACTACTTAGCCAAGTTCTTGACCAATTTGGTGTCAGAGTGTGAAGCTCTATACAAGGTCATTGCAAAGGATGATCAGTGGTATTGGAGCATGCAGCAAGAAGTCATATCAAAAAACTTGTGACAACACCAGTGCTGAGGTTCTATAATGTTAGCAATGAAGTCAAACTGCAGGGTGATGCCAGTGAAACAGGACTTGGAGTAACCCTCATGCAGCAAGGACAGCAGTTAAATTTTCATCTAGGGCATTAACACAAACTGACCAATGCAATGCACAGATCATGAAAGAGTGTCTTTGCTTGTGAGCATTTCAACCAGTACCTGTTTGGGAGAGAGCAAGTGATGGAGGACTCTTACCACAAGCCATTTCAAAGCGTCTTTCTCAAACCAATTCTATCTACTCCAAGGTGTTTGCAAAGGATATTATTTCATTTGCAGAGATATCACTTGGAAGTGAAGCCTAAGCAAGGGAAGCAGATGTACATTGCCAACATGTTGTCAAGAGCTCCATTCTTTTTGAAGGAAGTTGATAATGCTAGTGCAAAGTGTGAAATCTTCCAGATTCAACAAGAAGCATCAGCACAACATGCTCTGGAAGTCATCAACCCAGCAGAGACATTGCATTTACAGACAAGCTTCTTGTTCAGATCAAACAAACTACACAACGAGATGCAACCCTCCAAGTGCTACAGAAAGCTGTGATGAAAGGATGACCGGAAGCCATCAAGGACATACCTGTCACTGAAAGATAGTAATTGGCATACAGAGATGAAGATCACCCAAGGTGGCATTTTGTACAAAGAGGCTAAGGTCATTATCCCTAAAGAGATGAGAAAAGTGCATCCATGCAAGCCATCAAGGAATTGAGTCTAATCTGGGGAAGGTAAGATAACTGGCCAAACATGAGCAATGAGATTAAGGACCACATCAACAATGCAGTGCTTGTAATGAACATCAAGCTAAGCCAGCTAAAGAGCCATTCATGACTCATGGCATACCAGACAGCCCATGGGTGAAGATTGGAGTGGACCTCTTCATTCTTGACTACTACTTAGGCTACTGGGAGTTAGACCAGCTGATGTCAATGACTACCAATGAGATTGTAGATTGCCTGAAAGCACACTTCAGTCATCATAGTATTCCCGATATTGTGATGAACGACAATGGTCCTCAGTTCGCAAGTGAAGAATTCAGACACTTCATGAATGGTTGGGAAATTCAGCACTACACATCATCTTCCAGTCAAATGGACAGGCTGACCCAGTGGTGAAATTGTGAAAGGGATCATCAAAAAAATTGATTAGGTCCAGCACAGACCCAGCACTCTAAGACAATCTTAGTGTGGAGAAACACGCCTACTGAAAGCTTGAAACTAGTCCAGTCCAGTGAGTAATGTTATGCCGCACCCATATTACTCTTCTAATAACTCAAAAAACTACTGAAGCCAGAAGCAGTAACGGGAGTTTTTAAAAATAATTCATGTACAGGATCTGGGCATCGCTGGCTAAGGCCCGCATTTATTGCCTATCCCCATTAGCCCCTGAGAAAATGGCGGTGAACTGTCTTCTTGAACCACTGCTGTCCCTGTGGTGTAGGTGCATCCATGGTGCTGTTAGGTAGGGAGATCCAGGATTTGGACCCTGTGACAGTGAGTGACAAGACCAAAATATATATTTCTTATGGCTGGGGAAACAGTTATAGTCCAATGTCGAGGTTAACAATCCATTCAATGACTTCAGCTGATGCAGTGTGAATGGCTGTGACGCCATCAGGAATTGGTCTCTCAGGGAAGAAGTTCATTATGTGGGCGATGGTCTGACTTGGATGGTCACATGTTCCAAGTGGTTGAGGGTTTGTCCAGATTTTCTGTGGATGGTTGAAACCTGGGACTTCGCCACTCGGGTCAGTTGTGATTGCAGTCGGCCAGGAGCTGAGCCATCCAAAGGTGGGGCTGTCATCAGCTTGTAGGGTGTGGAGTGTGTTCTAGTAGGAGCTATAGAATTTCACATGGGTGTGTGGGTTTTTTTGAGGTCCTGTGTCAGTGGGATTGCTTCATTGGCTGTTAGCCAGGATGGTTTTCTTTGAGGAGGATGTTTTCCCTGCAGACAACAGGAGGTTCAATGTGTGCTAATGCAGGAAACCACTCGAGTTGTGTTGGGTCTCAACATCCCAGAAATAATTCCCATGGCTTCCCAGAGGGGGATATCTACCATGTTTGTGTGGTGGATCCTCAGCCAGGTCGAGCAACTGTGAAACACCAGAAAGCTGCCAAATTGTTGCCAGAGCTGAGAGTTGGACAGCTAGTCAGAGGGCAAACATTCAAAGCACTCAACAAAAGTCAGGCTATTTGGCAACTTGGGACATGTGTAGAGAAGTTGTCATCTTGATTGTAAAGATGAAAGTGAGCAACCAGATCTAACAATGCAACGGCAGACATCTCCGTGCAACCCAAGAAGCTGCTCCTTCACAGCAGGGAGCTTTGAGGCAGATCTGATTTCGCCAACTGAGCAAGGAACTGAACAACGATCAGTCTCAGAGGTCATCTGTTCCCTACAAATGCAACAGGTCAGCAGCAACACTTACCACAGCAGCAGTGCTCGCCATGGCAACAACATTCCCCAGGGAGGCAACATCACCTCAGGAACTTGCAGACACGAGATGTACAGCCAACAGCAACTCACACACGTACCATAAGCAGACCTGAACACTTTAAAGATTGTGTGTGCAATGTGTGTGTAGGGACAGACAAAATTGGAACTGACTAGTACAAATTTGTTCATGCATAATAAGTTTCTTTATGGACAATGTCTGTGAAGTAACTTGCAAAGGATAGTGCATGCAAAGATTTTTTTCTTTTTTATGAAAAGGGAGATTTTTGGATAAATACCTTTGTGCACCATGGCTAGCCATATTCATGGGGCCTCTGATGTCATGAAATGTAAATAAAGGTTTTTGGGCAGCAGCCATTTTACATCCAAGTGGAACATTTGCATTTTTAACCCTCGCACAACGTTTTTCTGCATGTTGAGGCTGTTAAAATTAGCTCTGTTAGTTCAGTAACTAAATTCAAAGTTCAGTTTTCAATCTGTTTCAGTTTCTTAAATTGACAGATACCATGTGGTGTGCAGAAATATCAGTCCTTTAAGAGCATAAGCTTACATATTCTTCAGCTGTATAAAAAATACCAGAAGCAAGATATTGTGGGCAGTTCCTTTCTTGATTTCTACTCGGTATTTTGTATCATGGCTTCTTGCTGACCACATCTTAGCTATTGCATAATTACATTCCTTGCAAATAAATCTGACTATTAATTTTAGTTTGATGCTAACAGCTAAAGATGCCTTTTAGAGTCGACAGAAGTGTGTTTATATCCTAAAATACAAACAGAAAATGCTGGAAATGCTCAACGGGTCAGACAGCATCTAAGGAGAGAGCAACAGCGTTAACGGCCGGGATTTTCCAGCCCTGCTGTGGCTGGGCAGGGCCAAAAGATCCCAATGAACATTTCAAGTTAATGACCTTTCATCATCCTATATAGATTCTGGCTCATTATACTGTAATTGAAGGGTTAGTAAGCTATCCTAATCACAGCACAAACAAGACTACATGCAAGATTAAGTTTGCTTATAGAAACTGCCTTTTCCCTGTGAATACAAGTGGAAAGTGTTGGAAGGAAGCCTGAATAGCAACAGTTACTACTGAAATAACATTGTAGAATCAGACTGTCAAATGGTTTTCTAACCTTTGATTGTAATTTCCTTACAGAGTCTGAAGAAATCTCAGAAACCAAACTCAGCTGTAGAAGTAAAAACAGAAAATGCTGGAAATACTCTGAAGAAAAGTCATATTTGACTCAAAACGTCTGTTTCTCTCACCACAGATTCTGCCAGGCCTGCTGAATGTCTCAGATTTCCAGCATCCGGAGTATTTTGCTTTCATTCAACTGTAGAAGTGTTGCTTTGAGATGATGGACTCCACTGGAGACATCACTAATAACAGTTTCCATAAATCCATAGCTTTCATAAGACTTCTCTTAAACAAATACCCTCTTCAGATTTCCCAGCTGAAATGTTCAGTTCAACTAACGTGACCGTTGGGTGATTTATGTCGGACTTTTCTGTTTCTGCCAGTATGCCTACAATTCAGAAGTCTCACTTATTTGATATCTTCTCCACTGAAATATTTGTAACTTTCCTTTCTTCCTTCTGTACTATGTTAAACTAAGGCTGCCTGACCTAGGTAGAGGACTTATATCCGTTCTAACCTGACCGTCTATATTCTAGACCCATTACAATAATCCAATACGTGAACAAACCTGACAGCTAATACAATAGGGAACAATTTGTACTTCGGAAATGATTCTTTCACGCCTGAGCAAATCATTCAATGTGCCATTCACACCAGGTTGATATGAGGTGAGTTGGACATGCTTCAAGTCATCCAGTTTCAGGGATGTTATGAATCCATTAGGCGTGAATTGAAGACCATTATTTAAGGCAGTTACTCAGGCTGGGTTTTTCTGCTCTGGTTCGTGGCAGACATCGTTGCGGGCAGGAGTGGAAAATATGGCGAGAGGGCCAAAAATCAGTTTTATGTCATTGCGAAACCAATCTGCGATCATCCACTCACCAGACTCTCCCCCACCCCCCCCACCCTGGTCAATGGCGGGTCACATTTCCCGGCGCAGCACGTTGAGAACATCATTCTAATACATTTGCATCTCATTATAAGCCCTGCTCGCCGGAATCACCACCCACCCACCCCCCAACCCCACGCTGGACCATCAGGCCATGTCGGTGTGCAATTAGAGCAAAGTGTCTCACCGCAGGATATAAGTGACGTGCACCTGGCAACCTGCCAGGTTGTCACTTTGCTCATCACTTTGAGTTTAGGCTGCCTACCTTGCATTTAGCAGCGTTCGCAGGAATCAGCACCAGGCTTTGCAGGCAGAACCACATCACTTTCAGGGGGGCGTCACAGGCAAATTTCTACCTACCAGACCAGAGATAAGCCATGGGTGGCTTTTAATGGGCTGCAGGGTTAGGGCTGCACTGGGGAAGGGGGGGCAAGTGTCCTCAGACAGGAGAAGGGGCTGCAGAGCCAGGCCTGTACTGCGATTACAAGTGGGGAAGGTTGTACTCAGACTCATAACTGGGGGAAGGTGAGTGGGGATTATGTATTGAATAGTGTAAGTGGCCTCAAGATAGGGATAGGTGAGGTTCACATGGGCCATAGGCACATCCACTTCAAAATGTTCAGGGGCTAACAAACAGGCATGCAGCAGAAGCACAACGGGATCGAGGAATATCGGGGGTGGACAGAGAGGTTTGTGAGGGAGGAAAACCTGAGCATGAAGCTCCTCTAGGACGATGGAAGATGTTTCCAGACTCACACAGGGAGGATCCAAGCTGGTCTGACAGTGAGAGTTCTGCACCATCATCTTCCAACCTGTTGTAGTGGCACAATGCAAAATTAAAATGAGGAGAAGCTCTGCTGGTGAGGGCTCTGCGGGCAGATTGGAGGCAGCTGCATGCACTGTGGGGAGGGGGGCTGATTACATTGGCACACAACTGAACTGGGCATTCCCAAGTGAGTGAGAGGCACAGCTGAGACACATTAGGAACCTTTCAATGACAGTGCAGGGAATAAGGAAAGTGAAACAAAGATGCCCATTCATGCGAGACAAACCCCATAAAGTGGCGCTAATTGATCTCCTTGTTTTAACCCCTTGTTTGCAGCGTGAAAATTTCCCAGTCATAACAAACTCCATTGCAATTAGGCGAATGGACAAGCTCAAGAAGCCTGTTCAAAAGTTGGTGCTGGATGGTCCACTGAAGAGAAACCTCAGCCTCCCTTAAATATTCTCATTTCCTGAATGAACATTTACCCTCATGTCTATTCCCAAGAGTGTGGTATTAGAGTTCAGTGTTTGAGGCTCCCAGCACCTGGGCTGAAAGCAGCACATCCAAGTGCCTGGCCAAAGCAATGCCATAGCAGTTGGGGGTGGTGGGGGGAAGACACCTTGATATGCATGCTGCAATGGCCGTCATTTCAGCAGCGAGTACTCTTGACACGGAAACAAAGTCCTTGAACCCACGTTCACTGACGAGTCATTGACAGAAAGAGGACTCTTGGAGACAAATGCTGACTCTTATCTCATTGATACTGCAGAGCGGAGACCATCAGGAAGATGGAGGCTGGATTTATCGCTGCCTGCAGCGTCGCTTACAGGCAGGAGAGAAGAAAGAGAAGATTGCGGTGGAGACATCTGGATCGTCAAAGGGAGGAGCAAGACCACAAGACCAAGGGCCAGCAGGGCCTCCTCCAGACCCAGGGGATGAGGCTCACAGACATGTCATGCAGCTCACAAGGCCCAGGATGTACAGAACTCACCTGATTTATTTAACGATGAGCGAGATCCAGTGTCATCGACGGCTCTGCATGTCCAGGGATCTGGTGATTCACATTTGCCATTTTGCCCAGGGGGACTGGGAGGGCATACATTGCGAAAGTAACGGCCACTTTGGACTTCTATGCCAGTGGCTCCTTCCAGGGCTCCGCTGGGGATCTGTGTGGAATCTCACATGTGTCCATGTACAATTGCATTCAAGAGGTTACAGATGCCCTTTTTACCAATTACATCAACTTTGACAGGGATGAAGAAAGCCTGGATGCCACAGCACTGGGGTTTGCAGAGATTGCCAGATTCCCACAGGCGCAGGGTGTTATTGACTGCACTCATGTGGCTATAAAAGCTCCATGGCAACAGGCACTACATAAACCGGAAAAGCTACCACTCGGTCAATGCACAGCTGGTCTATGACTACAAGAAACTGATCAGGCAGGTTTGCACAAGATAACCAGGAAACACCCACAACTCATACATTTTGAGTAGATCACAGGTCCTGGACATCTTCGAGGGACCAAACAGGATCCAGGTCTGGTTCCTCAGTGACAAGGGATACCTGCAAAGGATGTGGCTGATGACGCCCATGTGGAAGCCTCAGACTCCTGCAGAGAGAAGGTACAATGAGGCTCATGGCACTAGCTGAGCATTGGTGGAGCACATCATAAAGATGCGATTCCGATGCCTGGACAGATCTGGTAGAACACTCCAGTACAGTCCCCAGAGCGTCTCACCATCATTGCGGCTTGCTGTGCGCTGCACAACCTGGCACTGCAAAGGGCAGAGGACTTGCCAGATGATGAGGTGGAAGAGCTGCACGTCTCCTGTGATGAGGAGGACCTCAAAGGGGATGAGGGTGATGAATTCGAGGAAGATGAGGCTGCAGGGGAAGAGGCCATCGTACGGGCCAGGCAAGGCAGGCTTGTGCGTGAGGCCCTGAAAGCCACCAGATTCTACCAGAAGGATGGCAAGTTGTAGTGAGTACCCTACTGGACATGAGCCCTCCTTCATGGGCCAGCATGTGCACCAGTGTTGCTATTTCTCTCATTTCAACCATGCACTCCAATATGGGAGTGAATAGTTACACATCAGGCTCACATTGCCCTAATCTTTTAAGGTGGATGAAGCCTTGGGAGCGTGTGTCCTTGCTGAGATGAGATGCCAACTGGAGGAGGGCATCCTGGCATCAGACGTCAGAAGGTGCTGCCTCTTCAAGCAATTCTCCAGCATCCCAGCCGCAACAGCACCCTACAAGAGCCAGGAACTGTCAGTTGATTGTCAGTGGTCTTGTAGCTGTATGCCTTCAACGTGACAAGGATCCTCAAGGAGATCCTTCTGAAGCAATGGAACTACGCACTCCGTGTAACATCGACTGTGAATCAGATAGTTCACACTCGGGCAAGGCAACTGATGACATTTTGCTGCTGTGAATCCATTTATAGATGACTCAGTCATCTGTGGTGCATTCTTCTGCTGTCCTTGTTCTTCTAGATGGTAGAGGTGGAATATCATCCAAAATGAAGAAAAAATAAATAAATATTTCGTATTATATAGTAATAATAGTTATAATATAATAGTTATTATATATGGTGCCACAGAGAAACACCTGGTGATTTGCAGTGATCTGGTCACTACTCTGATGGTAGGAATCAGATGGTCCTGAAGTTTGGCTGTTTTATACACTGTAGTTTTTGCCATTCTGGGGTGATCTTTCCTGACACTTCTTTGTATTTAATGTAAGCTCTCCTGTTTTAAGTTGGCACAGTTTAGCAGTGGAATTGATTTTATTTGTACAATTGAAATCTAACTTGAAAGGAGAATGATAGTAGCAGTGTGAAACCTGGTCACAGTGCAGTATGCAACAGGTGAAGGTACATTTTGTTCAATTACAATTGGTATTATATCAATGTTATCATGCTCCATGAGCCATGGTCATTGTGTCATGCAACCTTAATGATTGAGCTCAACAATAGGCTTGATGGATTTGGGATTTTAATATAGTTGAAATCTAATCCCAAATCAATAAAATTTAATTAATGTTAGATGATCAAACAATTTAGATGTGGTTATAATGGGTACAGGAATTTAGCAGTACTAGTGCAATTACAAGAAGGTAACAAATTAAACAGGAAGAAACTGGGTTATACAGGGAAAGAGGGTAATCAAACAGAGGCAGGGCAAACTAATGCAAGAAGCTATAATAAATGCAGAAAAAGGAATATCATTTACAAAGGGCTAAATTTGGTATCAGTGGAAGGAAATGTTATGAACATGACTTGTGCATAGAACAAATGTCTATTATTCTTGCTTAACAATATATAAGGCCTCACTGAATGAAGAATTCCAATTGTTTTCCTCCTCCTATATTGAGGAAGACTACAATGACTATTTTATGTGACAGGTTATGAGTGGATCATCTGAATTCAGATGACGAAACGCAGGTCTGTTATTGAGTCTGCCAAGCAACTGAAAGGGATGGATTAATGTTTGAGTACAGCTCCTTTGTAAATCCTCCTGAAGGCTTGCTACATGTTCTGAGGAAGGACTCCTTCACTTGTTAACCTACATTGTCAAATGTTGATAAATCAATGTTTTCGGTCTTTATTTTCTGGGCCTCAAATGTTGATAAATCAATGTTTTCTGCCTTTATTTTCTGGGCCTGGGTAGATTTTTGCCTTTCAATTTTGATAGAAAAGTGCACGTATTCTGGATTAAACTTGGTGTAAAATTTTATATTGAAATAAACTTTCTGAAATGGTTTTGTGTGTGTGTGTGTGTGTGTGCATATGTGTGCTTGGTCGGGGATTCCACAAAATCAGTACACACAATTTTATTTTCTTTACGAAAATTGGATAATGCTGGAAACACACAACAGATTCATTAGCGTCTGAAAGAGAAAGCTGACATTCAGATGCAAGCCTAATGTCCCATTTCACCTGAAACGGGCTAAAAATTCAAAAAGGCTCAATAAATGGCTTGGGGATAATGATGCGGGATTAACCCGCGCCTGTTGAAAGTAATGCATGCAACATGCAAATTGCTGCCTGCTCATTTGCATGGCTTGAAATTTGGGCTCATTGGGCGCACGCGATAGGCGGGCCCGGGAGTGGACGGGAAACGGTTCCCCCAACCACGATTGGCCCCTGACCGCGATTTCACACTGGCTGGCCAATTAACGGCCAGCCAGTGTGAAACGCGCCCGGAGAAAGGCTCAGCACTGCTGGTGGGGGCGGAAAGAGAGCGGGCGCCGACCTCACCTCGGGTGCTGGTGAGTGCTTCCAGTGAGCTCCCTGAAGGCAGACAGCTGCCTCAGGGAGCTGCACACCCCCAAATAATAAAAGAAGGCACAAAAATGCTGCAAAAATTATCCATGCAGCATAATCAAGCGCCTGAAAGCATACCTCATAAAAATGCTACCCTCAGGTATTCCTTTTTATTTTATATCCGAACGGAGATTTCATCCCATCCTTGGATGGGGTTTAATCAAAAATGTAAAGGCCGCCTGGCCGATCAGCCCATCCGCCAACCGTAAGGTTGGACGGGCCATAAAAAATCGCCTACAATTGCATCGTTAATGAGCTTAATTGCCAGCTCAATTGTCGGGGGCGCTTTTCTGACTGCCATGCGCTCCTGCCGGGCAAAATATCGCACAAGTGCGCGATGACGTTCGGAAGCTCGCCCGAAATCACCTCGCGTGAATTTACGCCCGTTTGGGTTAGGCTCGTGCTTGCCCACGAAGCGTAGGATTCTGCCCCATAATAGTGACATGCAGCCCAGTGCTAAATGTACTGCTGAGTGGCTGCATGCAGAGCAGGGAGCCCAGGTTTGTGTGAGGCTAGCATCAATCAAAGCTAGCCTCCACATTTTAAAGGGAGGTGCATTATGATTGGAGAAGCTGAATCAATGGCCGGGAAACACATTAGAAGCAGAGTGTAACCGGACCTGAGAAAGGGTCCCTATGGCAAATTCCTGCAATTCAGTGGCCTAATGACCTTATCATTAATTCCAGAAAAAGATACTTTTTTTAGGCTGACAAACTGTTTGCTCAACGGAGGACATGAGTCAAAAAGCTGCTTGATGCAATTTGTGTGCTAGAAGGAAATGGTTAGGCAACTCATGAGATATATAACAATTACTCATTCAGAAATACACTAAAGCTCTCCTATTTCAACATGTAATTGTTTATTAAATGTGTTCAACGGTTTATCCCTTCCCCACCTCCATCTGGAGCCTTTTCTATTTTAAATTCTGTTTTAAAGTAATTTTCCAGATTTATTTTTTCTATACTTTTAACTATCTTATAGACTTCTGTATAAATTTGCACTAACCCAAAACTCTGCTGTCCAGATATTAACTCACACAAAGTGCTATTTAACTGAGCCCGCTGACCTACAGTGGCTGTTGGCCTGGCAGTTCATCAATTTTAAAATACTCATCCTTGTTTTCAAATCCCATAAAGGTCTTTCCCCTTCCCATCTCTGTAATCTCCCCAACTCCACAAGCCTTCGAGGTCTCTGCACTCCAATCCTGGCATTATGTGCAGCCCCGCTTTTAATCACTGCAGCAGTGGCATTCTTGCTTTCAGTTACCTAGGCCCCAAACTCTGGAATACCTCCCTAAACTTCTCTGAATCTCTTCTTCTCTTTCCTCCTTTAAGGTTCTCCTTAAAACCCGCCTCTTTGATCAAGCCAGACAGGCATCTCGTGTAATATCTCCATCTGTTGCTCAGTGCTAAACTTGTATGATAATACTGATCTTGTAAAGGGCCTTGGGATGTTTTGTTGCATTACAGGTGCTATATAAATGCAAGTGTTGTTTTTATTCTATAAGATCGCCCGTTATATATCTCCTTTCGAGGCTGGAAAGCCCAAGTCTTTCTTCATAACCCAAACACTAATGATCAATAGGCTAATCTCTCCACTATCCTAATGTTTAAATGACTCCCTTGCACCAATGACCAGAACTGGATATGGTACTCAAGGTGCAGTCTGATCAGGCCAATACATAGTTTGACCATGACTTGCTGTGATTTGGATTCTGATGTTTGGTCATATAGTTCGACATGCTATTGACCTTGTTGCTTGCTGCTCCACATTGGTTGGACATGTTGAGATTCATGTCAACTTGGGCCCCTAGGTCTCTTTTAACTCCATCCTTCTTTATTTAAACACCATTCAAGGAGTACATGTTGCCTATTTTTCCTTCCTATGTTCAATATATTAAAATTGTTTACATCATATTTCATCAGACATTTTTCAGCCCACTTATATTTGTTTCCTAATTCATTTTGCAATTAAATAGTTGTTTGGTAATACAGAACTTGAGTATTGCTGAAAGAAGTCACATATTGTTGAAGCTTTTTGTTTAGCCTCATCAGGACAATTCACAAGAATACCAAATGTAAAGGGAACAATAATTTATACTCATTTTGTAATTTTTGTGCTGCTTTCTTGGATCTCTCCTAGTTTGGTATAATTTTCAAATTCACTAATACACAAAAACAAGGCACGGGAATACACGATGAATAGTAGGACCCTGGGAAGTACCAAGCATCAGAAGGACCTTGGGGCAGAATTTTGCCCTTGATGGGCGGGCGGGCCCCACTGGCTCGGCAGCGGGCGGGCAGCCGATCGCTGCCACCAAAATGGGTCCCACCGCCATTTTGAGTAGGCAGGCCAATTAAGGCCCGCCCAGCGGGAAGAGCTATGCGCTTCCTGTGTGGGGTGGGGGGGAAGGATTCTCCAACTGTCAAAGTGCGCTCTCTCGCGCATGCGCGCGAAAGAGCTCACATCTCCCTGAGACTAAGTGCTGTCTCAGGGAGAGCACTGAAAGTTTTATAAACTTCAAAAATAGAAAAATAAAAAAATTATTAACATGTCCCCCTCACGTGACAATGTCACACAAGATGGGACATGTTAATAAATATCACATAAACTTTATTAAAGTTTTTTAAAACAGACATGAAGAGGATGAGGTTTCATGTTTTTTCAGACGCCCGCTGGGGCTCCTGGCCTGCTCGCCAACCGTAAGGTTGGACGGGCAGGGCCTTTAAATGGCTTAATTATCCTGTCAATGGCCTCAATTGGCCATTGACAGGTCGGCGGGCGGACAGCTGATTTCGCTGTCTGCCCGCCTTCCTGAATATTTAAATGGGGCGGGATGACGTCGGGGGTTCCTACCGACGTCATCCTGCGTCATTTTCGCGTTGTTGAGCTGGCCCCACCCCCAACTCGCTGACGGAAAAATTCTGGCCTTGGTGTGCATGTCCACTGGTCCCTTAAGGTAGTGGGACAGGAAGATAAGGTGGTTAAGAAGGCATATGGGATACTTGCCTTTATTAGCTGAGGCATAGAATATAAGAGCAGGGAGGTTATGCTGGAACTGTATAAAACGCTGGTTAGGTCACAGCTGGACTATTGTGTGCAGTTCGGGAATTTGCATTATAGGAAGGATGTGATTGCACTAGAAAGAGTGCAGAGGAGATTTACCAGGATGTTGCCTGGGCTGGAGAGTTTTAGTTATGAGGAGAGATTGGATAGACTAGGGTTATTTTCCCTGGAGCAGAGTAGATTGAGGGGGTACATGATTGAGGTGTATAAAATTATGAGGGGCATAATTTTGGTGGAGGGATCAATAACCAGGGGGCATAGATTTAAAGTAAGGGGCAGGAGGTTTAGAGGGGATGTGAGGAAGAATGTTTTCACCCAGAGGGTGGTGGGAATCTGGAGCTCACTCCCTGAAGGGTGGTAGAGGCAGAAACCTTCATAACATTTAAGAAATATTTGAATGTGCACTTGCAATGCTATGCAGGAAAATGGGATTAGAATAGTTAGGTACTTGTTTGGCCGGCGCAGACTCAATGGGTTGAAGGACCTTTTTCTGTGCTGTAGACCTCTATGACATTGAGCTTCTGAAGCCAAAGACATTGCTGTAAAGGATCAGTGTTAGTACAAACACTGGTCACTGGCACTTAGCACCTCCCTAAACCTGATAAATCTCCTTAAGCATCCTTTGTTTCCTACTCTTTGACCATTTTTTTACCTGCTCCCAATTTTTTCCCTGACTACCCACAGTTTTGAGTTTTCACATGGAACAGCAGGGCTGTCCACAATCTACATGGGGCATCATCTCCACAAAGTAGTCAAGGAGCTTGGTCTTGCAGGATCTTCCTTTCTGGAGCCAATGTCAACCATTGTTTACCAGGTTATTATGGTAATGATAATCCTCAAATTTAGTCTTGATAACCCATTTCCTTCCAAGCGTTATTTTTGCAGTGATAATATTTTCACTATTTTCCCTCAGGCAACCTGTTCACAAAAGCATTGCTGCTACAAAAATACCCAACCAAGGGATTTATTCTTTCTCTGCACTATTCTTCATGAGAAGTCTGTTTGTGTCAGACAAACGGAATGGTTCAAGGTCAGGTCAAACTGAGATAAGGATTTGACCTGATACCAACTGTTGACAGAAGGCAAATGGCAGAAATCATTACAGCATAGTATATGATGGCAATGGTTTACCGCTCTGAATAATTATTACCTGCTCATTCATTGGGCAGGGTAGTCTTCATCCCTTTGATTAGGCAAGTGTTAGGTTCAGCCAGTACTGACACTCACTTGCATAAGCCAGGTGGCTCCTTGGTTAGGCATGTGTCAGGCTCCTTTAGCCAACATCTATATCCACTTACACAAGCCTCCTCATTGACTCCTGCATGGACTGGTCCTTCTTTATTTATGCTCTAAAGTCATTATGAATTACCTAACTCTGGAAATCCAATAATTCTGTCGCACTTAGTTTAAACTTCTCTGATTTCATATGTCCCGTCATCTTTATCCATGCCTGGTACAAAGTTGCTTCTTTCTACCCCCTTCAGTCTGATGCAACATTCACTTTCTATTCCATTTATTAGCTTCTCTTACTTTTGAATTCATTCTTAGGATGTGTGCATTACTAACAAGGCAGCATTTGTTGCCCATCCCTAATTGTCCTAGAAAAGTTGGTGGTGGGCTGTCTTCTTGAACTACTGCAGCCCATTGGTGGGCAGTCACTCTCACCTCACCTCTGGAGTTCAGCTCTTTTGACCATGTTTGGACCAAGGTATGAGGTCTGGAGCAAAATGGACCTGGTGGACCTGGATTAAGCGTCAGTGAGCGGGTACTTGATAAGCAAGTGTTGCTTTATGGCACTGTCGACGACACCTTCCATCACTTTGCTGATGATGGAGTGGTAATTGGCCAGTTTGGATTTGTCCTGCCTCTTGTGAACAGGGCATACTTGGGCAATTTTCCACATTGGTGGGCAGATGCTGTTTTGTAGTTTTACTGGAATAGTTAGGCTAGGGGTGTGTCTGGTTCTGGAGCACAAGTCTTCAGTATCACTGCCAGGATGTTGGTAGGGCCCATAGTCTTTGTTGTATCCAGTGCCTTCAGCTGTTTCTTGAAACTATGTGGGGTGAATTAAATTGTCTGAAGTTAGGCATCTATGATAGTGGTGACTTAGGAGGATCTTTTACAATTCTTTACATACAGTGGTTAACATTAATTTGGCTTACAAATTGCATTTATTCATTAATCTCAAGAAGTGTCCTCTTTGAAAAGAGACACACACAACCATATGGTCTCCATTTTAAGATCTCTCAAACCACATCATTATTAACAGAATTTCCCTGAAAGAGAACAAAATTCAACAAATTGATTTTTAAAAAACTTGCAGGTGGACCCTCTCCTCATTGTCCCCACCATGAGGAGAAGGAATCCTTTCCAAGTACTCACACATACTTCACATAGACTTGTACTAGTTTCATCGAAGCCACCCAGCTAGGTCCAACATACTTCCTCTCCTCTGCCAGCATTTGGTCAAGCATCTCAAATAACACATGACCTTAGAGGTTAACAATCCTTGTGCACAAATCATGGACATCAACAGTATTCTTCACCATGGGAATTGACCTGGATTAAACACTTCCTCCCACCATCCCATTCATTATGTTGTTGTAGTTGTACTGGAACAGCTTGGCTAGGGGTATGGCTAGTTCTGGAGCACAAGTCTTCAGTATCACTGCTAGGATGTTGTCAGGGCCCAGGGCCTTTGTTGTATCCAGTGCCTTCAGCCGTCTCTTGATATTATGTGGAGTGAATCAAATTCCTAACGTCTGCATTGCCTTTTTTACTTCCTGGTTATGTTACTGCATTTTGACTGGGTATCTTTATGAAGACTTTATTCTTTCTTCAGTTATGTTTAGATGAAGGACAGTGGTAGGAGTTGGGGTCACCAATCCTCATCACTGCTCTCAAAGCCTCGTGTTGCATAGTGGTGTTAATTTGTATGGGGTAACATTATGAGTTTGCAATGGGATCAGGTGGACATTTCCTACCCTAATCTTCCGTGTGGCTCTAAAGCAGGATGTTGGTTGGGTACATGGCATACATCCATGCCGTGCATATGGTTGGAGACAGTAGTGATAACACAGTACTCTCCACCTGAATCTCACCACATTCGCATTTCAACCTAACACCTTTTCCCCATTCTATGTTTGCTGTTCCCATGTTTAATGTTGAACTTCTTCCTCAGTTGCAGTGCATGTTAAGTATAGTCATGAACTTGGACCTTCATCCCAATTATATTGAGAACATAGGAAGAAGTTATATTGCATGTGGCATTCCTCTCTGGACCAGGCACTTGGAGCCCATGATGGACTATGGATGGCCTTCCTTTCAGTCGGGTAATAAGGCTGAGTATAAGCAGTTCTTTCAGTTTATCATGGCTCCTGTGACACAAGGGCAGGAGTTATTCATTGACAATCTTTAACTGGTTGATATGGTGCCACTTTATATTCTTGGAGCCCTTTTTCTCTGGAAATTGAATCAGATACACCGCAAGCTACTGCTCTTAATTTGCAACCTTTATGTTATCCTTTTTAAATCATCACTCTCCCTTTGTAAATATGCAAACTCATGAATGATAATTAACTGTAATTATCTCAGTGTATACCATGAGGATTCAGCTTTCTGGCTTTCTTTCGTATTGACACGTCATGATTCGCGTATCTCTTTCTTTCTTCCTTTCTCTCCCTAGAGGGGAGTCAACCTTCAAGCAAACGCTTATGACCTCCCTCTCCTATACAAACATACAACAACAATCCATATGTACTGATGTATTTGAATCTCTCATTTGTCGTAAATGCTATGATCATGATGATTTGTATTGTGTGTGAGTTTTATGGAAATACATGAATACACACATTGGCAGGCTAGCATGATCCTTGCCATTTTAGCTCCAAGGCATGGTCCTTTTTGCCATTGTTCAGAACCATAACAGAAACACCCAACCGATATCCAAATACTTGAACTTTCCTATCAAAGTACTTTTTAAGCTGGTTTTTAAGTTTTCCCAGATTTTGTGCTACAAATTGATTGGTTAGATCAATGCAAATATGCCATTCAGTTTAATCATTCAATAGTGCAGCTTCCCTGGATTAAAGAGCATGCAGTAGGCGTTAATGGGTGTCCAGGAATAAACATCAAGCATCCAGTCATTGCCTGCCAGGGGGGAGTTCCTGTTGTTTGGTGTGGTGTTGAGCGCATGGCCATCAGACACATTAACAACTTCACCGCCCATTGAGTCAGAGTGGGAGAAAGGATTTAAAAAAAAACTAAATAAATAAATAAAAATTAAAAATTACTATTAAAAAAAACAAAAAACAACCAATTGGATTAAAAAGGGGTAAAGATAGAGGAGAGAGTTCATGGTCTGAAGTTGTTGAACTCAATGTTAAGCTTGGAAGGCTGTAAAGTGCCTAATCGGAAGATGAGGTGCTGTTCCTCCAGTTTGTGTTGGGTTTCACTGGACCATTGCAGCAGGCCAAGGATGGACATGTCGGCATGAGAGCGGGATGGTGTGTTGAAATGGCAAGCGACAAGAAGGTTTGGGTCATGCTTGCGGACTGAGCGAAGGTGTTCCATATAGTGGTCATCCGGTCTGCATTTAGTCTCCCCAATGTAGAGACGACCGTACTGGGAGCAGCAAATGCAGTAGACTAAATTGAAGGAAGTGCAAGTGAAGCACTGCTTCAGCTAAAAGGAGTGTTTGGGGCCTTGAATGATGAGGAGGGAGGAGGTAAACGGGCAGGCATTGCATCTTCTGCGATTGCATGGGCAGGTGCCTTGGGAAGGGGGTGAGGAGTTAGGGGTGATGGAGGAGTGGACCAGGGTGATGGAGGTGTGGACCAGGGTGATGGAGGAGTGGACCAGGGGCCTGGTTGGCACAGAATTCACCTTCCTCATGCAGTTTCCTTTGTTTAGAGTGGACTTTCACATGTCTAATGAAGCATGATTGCTTTCTATCTTTTAGGGCTTCCCACTGGGACCTAAAAAAGTTTTACGCACCAGGCATTTAGTTACCACCAATAGTTTTAAAACCATTTCTGTGGTACAATGGAAGTGGGTGTTGATGGCAGGATCCAACCAAATATTAACAGGTTATCTGAAATCTCAACCACAGCAGCCAATAATTCTGCAATCCCCTTGTATTAAGCCATGTGTCATTGAGATTTCTGTCGAATGGTTCCACCAGGTAAAACAAAGGCAATGCCAGTATAATGTGGCTCTTGTATGTGAAACGATGATTCATCAACATAGATGTCTGAGGTGATCTCCAAGGGCATTTTCTGCACTGGCTGGTCATCAATGATCAGGGATGGGAGCAGACATTTATGGGCTCCCGTTGGTATTGTAGCAACAGTGGCAGCATAGTCATTTGTCTGGGAGTATTATCAATATCTCATTGCAATAAAATTAATATCCATTGACTAATCCTCTGTGAGGGAATACCAGTGTCCCCTAGCTGTCAAACATCCAGAACAATGAACCACATTTCAAATGTGTGAAAACAGGGCATAATGAGCGGGAGTGTTGGATGCCAAGGAGGGGTCCACAGCACCCTTACTATCATCCATCTGTGGGGATGACTGACTAACCAACAGGAAGGTAGAGAAACCGGGTTGTAATGCATGCTGGACAAACTAGTTGCCTTAATGACCATAGTGGCCACGAGAAGGGGAGGGCGAATTGGGGGGGAGGTGGGGAAATGTGTTCTGCTCTTGGGCGGGGGTATGTTCCACAAGGGACTCATGAGTTATCCTGACTTATGATGGGATGAAGTTCCCCAAGAGAGTTGGATGTGGAGTTCCAATGTGATGGCCATGGCAGACCAGTGATACTTTGGATTAGAGGGAATCCGGCGCCAGGTAATGTTGATAGGTACGAAGTCTGCCATGACCCTCATATATGCCCCAATCACTGAAAACCCATCACGCGGCTGGAGGGGAACATTTGATATTTAAAGGCTTTGAAAGGCTCTGTTGCAACATCTGCTTATAGAGAATGATCCTCCAAGCTTACCTTTGTTGGTCTGGTTGTGTAGTGCCTTCAAAAGTATTCGTGAATACCCTTGATGGGAGAGGATTGTATTGATTCAACATGGTGTCATTTTTGACCATGCTAGTAATTGTTTATAGTTTGCCAATATGGATGAGGTTGGACAGGATTGGAGGGAAATCTTGAACACAGACTCGATAAATATATTTAAAAAGCGGGTCAAAGGTTATGTGACCCCTCCCAGCTGAATTTGCTGATCTGTGATCTTGGGCAGAATATTGCCTTCAACGTGCGGGGGCGGGCCCGACATGCCAACGCATAAAATGACGCGGGATGATGTCAGGCGTGTGTCCCAACGTCATCATGCATCATTTCAATATTTCATTCGGCGGACGCAAGCTGGAGGTGGCTGCACACCCGCCGAACTGCCAAAGGCCTATTAAGGCCGTTTAAAAAGTAATTTACCTTATTAACAACGCTGCCCATCCAAACTTAAGGATGGCGGGCAGGCGAAGAGACCAAGCGGCCATCACGTTTTACAGGAAACCTCATCCACGGGCGGGTTTTATAAAATAATTAAATATCTTTTTCTAAATTCACAAACATGTCCCAGTTCATGTGGCACTGTCACATGAGGGGACATGTTTAAATAATTTTTTACTTTATTTATAAAAAAGTTTTATTATCAACTTAATATCACTGAGGCAGCTCCATGCCCTAGGGAGATTGCCGCAGGCCCCGACTTTCCCTCCTCCCCCCGCCCGCACAGGTAGCGCTGAGCGCTACTGGCCACGCATTACACTGGATGGGCCTTAATTGGCCCGCCCATGTAAAATGGCGGCACGCAGCCGATCGCGGGTGGCGATTGGCTCCGCGCCCGCCTGCGCCCACTCCCGAACAGCCCACCTGCCATAGGAAAGATTCTACCCCTTGTGTTTTTGTCACCAGTAAAAATGATTGAGGGCTCATGGAGGAAGAGAAGTACATCAATAGACCTCTGCATCCATTTTTAAGCAGTACCGCTAAAGATGGCCATCCCTATATTCGGGCGAACATTTTAATATTGATAAGCAGAATGTTGTCTCAAGCAGCCCTTTCCTGACCAATTCATCCATTTGGCCCGTGAAGACACTGGATGAAAGTTTGAGACTGACCATTGACTATCGAAAGCTAAATTCAGATCCAAGTACTTTTCAGTGCTTGATATTGCAAACTGGATTTGGAAAATTCCCATCAGAACAAAAGACCAATAAAAATTTGCTTTCACCTTTGAAGATCAGAGTTAGACATGGATATGTTTGCTGCAGGAGTTTCAAAATGCCCCAACCATCTTTCATAAGCGAAGGTCCTACAAAACTTTTCCAGGCCTGAATGCCTACTTCAATACATTGATGATTTACTGCCCTGATTTGCATTAATTTGCATAAGCCAGGTGTCTTCTCCATTAGGTAGGTGTTAGGCTTCTTTAACGAGCATCTACATCCATTTGCATAAATGTGACAATCTGTCTTTTTCTATGGACTGTTCACAGTCCGCCTTCTTTTATACCCCAAAGTGCTGGACAGCTCCAATCATCTGACATCCAATTGTTTCTGTCACTCTTAGTTTAAGCTTACCTGTTTTCAAATGGCCAGCCATCTTTTCTGATGCCTAGTACAGGTTCTCTTCTTTCAAACCCTCCTTTTGTCTGATGCAACAGTCCTTTGCTATTACATTTCTTAGGTTATGTCATCAAATTCTTATACAGAAGATGTCTATCATAAATGGACCTTACCAATTTTACTTATTAATCTCACACGTTGGCCTGTTTGAATAGATGCCCACTCAAACATGTGGTTTCTGTTTTAAGATCTCTCAAGATACTGTATTGTTGATAACAGAATTTCCCCAAAACAGAATAAACATTTAGCAAAATGACTAAAAAGAAACCACTCGCAGGTTACCAATTCATATTAGTCTTACACTGGGAGTTGAGGTCAGGCAGGGAAGTCAGTTCAGCCCAGACAGACAGACCAGGCTCAAATCAAATCAAGCTGGGTTAAGCAAAGAAGCCAATGTGAGAAGTGGTGGGGGTGGGGGGGGGTGGTAGACAGCCTAGTAATGGTCAAGTTGAACAGAGAAAGGGTTTAGATCACAAAGAATGGCTAGATGATAGTCAGGATCAGATATCGCTATGTAGAAAGAGACAATTTGGTCCATTATGCCTGTGCTGACTCTCCACAAGAACTACCCATAATTTTTCTTTTTCAAATATTTATCTAGTTCAACTTTTAGGCCATTGTGTAATCTGCTTCCAGGACTGTTTGTGGCTCATCATTGTGAACAGAATGCATAACATGGCTGCACTTTCAGATTCCTCACCTTGAGTCAGTTAAAAAAAAAGTGAGAAACAGTTGAAGAACAAAATTAAAAAATAAACAGAACAATGGAAAACTTATTACCATCAGCAATGATCCTCAGTCCCACTGCTATCACACTGACTGATTCTTGTCCAGAATTAAACTCTTGGCCTCACAGATGACTTGGGTTGTGAAACACAGTATCTGTATAAAGCTAGTATAAGAGAGAACTTGACCTTATATAATGCCTTATCAGGACATCTTGGAGTGCTTTAAAGTCATATCAAGCCACTGATGTGCATTTAATATAGTGTGTGGGGTAGCGGGGTGGGACGGGGGAGGTTGTGAGGGTGAGGGAGCTGAGAGAATGCTTGGGTGGTAAATGTGGGTCCACCAAGTGTATTCAACTTCAATGCAAAAAGTCAACTGCAGTACTCAAAAGGTTATTAGGTGCATTTTTTTCACTCAAGTAACATTTATGAAAAGGAAGGGAGCACATGGTGAACAAGGACAAGAAGATTACAGGTTGAAATATGAAAATGATTTTCCATGGGGACAGGTTAACTAGACACTGCAGAATACATGGTTTTCAGTTATTGTTTTTGACAGTACGTTTCCAGTAATTTAAAATCTGTATCACAGCTGGAATATATTTATCAAGTCTTCTTTCATGATAATGATAGCACATTCTAAACTTGGAACCAGATGGAGTTAAATAATGCTTTCATTGCACTAAATGGTATAAAGGTGGGAAGTGGGATTATCAGAGAGCGTAATAGAGTGTGTGAGGGGGGCTACAAGAGAAGTAATTTGATTTGCAGTCTCAAAATGGGAGCTGTCAGAAACCTCTCTGGGAAGATACAAGGGCTTCTGAGACATAAACCAGATAATATGCCTGTAATGTAAGGCTGTAATTTAGAAATTGCTGTCCACCTGCAAATATTTAACATGTTTTAATATTTTGTATGCCATTTCTATGGCTGCCATTTTATCACAGGCTTTAAGTCTGTTTAAGGATTAAAGTCACCACGGTGAACTTATGGACTTCAGCTTAGAAGCAGACATGGCCAATTGGCTGCAAATGTCACAATTCGGTCATACCTAGCACAAAGGAAGATGGTTATGGTTGTGTTGGAGGTCAGTCATCTCAGCTCCAGGACATCGCTGCAGGAGTTCCTCAGGGTAGTGTCCTCGGCCCAACCATAGAAACATAGAAACATAGAAACTAGGAGCAGGAGTAGGCCATTCGGCCCTTCGAGCCTGCTCCACCATTCATTATGATCATGGCTGATCATCCAACTCAATAGCCTGCTCCTGCTTTCTTCCCAAATCCTTTGATCCCTTTCACCCCAAGAGCTATATCTAACTCCTTTTGAAAACATACAATGTTTTGGCCTCAACTATTTTCTGTGGTAGCGAATTCCACAGGCTCACCACTCTCTGGGTGAAGAAATTTCTCCTCAACTCAGTACTAAATGGTCTACCCTGTATCCTCAGACTGTGACCCCTGGTTCTGGGCACCCCCACCATCGGGAACATCGTTCCTGCATCTACCCTGTCTAGTCCTGTTAGAATTTTATAGGTTTCTATGAGACCCCCCTCATTCTTCTGAACTCCAGCGAATATAATCCTAACTGACTCAATCTCTCCTCATATGTCAGTCCCGCCATCCGAGGAATTAGTCTGGTAAACCATCGCTGCACTCCCTCTATAGCAAGAACATCCTTCCTCAGATATGGAGACCAAAACTGTACACAATATTCCATGTGTAGTCTCACCAAGGCCCTGTATAATTGCAGCAAGACATCCCTGCTCCTGCACTCGAATCCTCACGCTATGAAGGCCAACATACCATTTGCCTTCTTTACCGCCTGCTGCACCTGCATGCTTACCTTCAGCGACTGGTGTATGAGGACACCCAGGTCTCGTTGCACATTCCCCTCTCTCAATTTATAGCCATTCAGATAATAATCTGCCTTCCTGTTTTTTCTACCAAAATGGATAACCTCACATTTATCCACATTATATTGCATCTGCCCACTCCCTCAGCTTGTCCAAATCACCCTGAAGCATCCCTACATTCTCCTCACAGCTCACCCTCCCACCCAGCTTTGTGTCATCTGCAAATTTGAAGATATTACATTTAGCTCCCTCAAATAAATCATTAATATATGTTGTGAATAGCTGGGGTCCCAGCACCGATCCCTGCGGTACCCCACTAGTCACTGCCTGCCACTCGGAAAAAGACCCGTTTATTCCTACTCTGTGCTGCTTCAGCAATGACCTTCCTTCCATCATAAGGTCAGCAGTGGGGATATTCGCTGATGATTGCACAGTATTTAGCACCATTCACGACTCCTCAGCTACTGAAGCAGTCCATGTCCAAATGCAGCAAGACCTGGACAATATCCAGGCTTGGGCTGACAAGTGGCAAGTAACATTCACGCGACACAAGTGTCAGGCAATAACCATCTCTAACAAGAGAGAATCCAACCATCGCCCCTTGATGTTCAATGGCATTACCATCACTGAATCGCCCACTATCAACATCTTGGGGGTTATCATTGACCAGAAACTGAACTGGACTAGCCATATAAATACTGTGACTACAACAGCAAGTCAGGGGCTAGAAATCATGTGATAAATAACTCACTCCTGACTCCCCAAAGCCTGTCCACCATCTACAAGGCACAAGTCAGGAGTGTGATGGAATACTCCTGAGTTGCCTGAATGAGTGCAGCTCCCACAACACTTAAGAAGCTGGACACCGTCCAGGACAAAGCAGTGCGCTTGATTGACACCACATCTTCAATCATTCACTCCCTCCACCACCAACGCATAGTAGCAGCAGTGTGTACCATCTACAAGATGCACTGCAGGAATTCACCGAGGCTCCTTAGACAGCACCTTCCAAGCCCACGACCACTACCACCTAGAAGGACAAGGGCAGCAGATAGGTGGGAACACCGCCACCTGGAAGTTCCCCTCCAAGTAACTCACCATTCTGACTTGGAAATATATCACCGTTTCTTCACTGTCGCTGGGTCAAAAACCTGGAACTCCTTTCCTAACGGAACTGTGGGTATACCTGCACCACATGGACTGCAGCGGTTCAAGAAGGCAGCTCACCACCATCTTCTCAAGAGCAATTAGGGTTGGGCAATAAATGCTGGCCCAGACAGCGAAGCCTACATTCCATGAATGAATAAAAATAAATTCAAAGAAATGGATGCCAGGTATTATTCAGGTGGACATTAAAGATCTCATGGCTCTTTTGAAAGATGGGCAATGTGTTCTACTGGTGCCGTGGTCTGTATTCTTACTCCAACAGGCACCATCATGAACAGAATAAGCAAACAGCTCTAATATTTATCTACACTTTCTGGGATGATAAGGTACTTTATAATTACAAGGCTTCCTTTCTTACTTCCCTCGCAGTTCACACTTGCATTAACCTCCCCTGCCCATTTGCTATGAAACCAAGTTTTATATCAAAAATTATTTTGAATTTATTGGCTGGAAACCCCTAATTGAATTTTTTTAAGCAGATGAAAGCCACATCTCAATGACTTGGTATCATAGTCAGAGATGGTTGCACATTTGCATCACTGTATCTTCTACATTCCTAAAACCATTGAAATGGAGGCAATCTGCCTGAAAAGCCATAATAGGAACAATGGCCTTGAAAGAAGATTAATGACGATCATCTCTTATATCGTTAGGAAAGTGTCCAGACAATCACCTGGGCACTCAACTGGGTGGAGAAAAACCATCAGATGTAATCACTTGCACCATTACACCCTCAAAGTTTAGTGTATACCACAGTTAGTGTATTCCATTTGAAATCATTCAGCCCCCACTAACCTGATTGCAACAGAAATTTGGGGGCTGCTTCCATGATGTAACCCACTGACAAATGAGAAATTGGAAGCAAAAAGAGAAAAGTTCAATAGCTGAAATTGATCTTTAAGAAAAGACGATTACAACAGCAAGCTTCATGTAAATTAATACTAGGGGCAGGATTTTCTGGCCTCACCAGCCACCAGGATCGTCTGGCCCCACTGAAAGTCAATGGACTTTTGGCAAGGCTGCCACATCCCTTACATCGGGTCCAGCCATGGCGGGTCGGAAAATCCCAGCCTAGAAAGTACAATGGCTGACTTTAATGTGAAATCATTCGTAGAACAGGAGGATTTAACTTGGTGTAAATGAGCAACTTTAATAATTAAACAGTTTAGAGCAATAGCTGACCAGGTAGAACTTAAATTGAGAAAATGAGCATGAAGACCCGAGGTGCTAAAAGCACTGGCTGAGCACTTTGCCCTCACCCCAGGTTTGGAACAGACAGAAGATATAGAACTTGAAACAGATCAGGTTACCTTTACAAAAATTTGTTTACAGGAGTGGAGATTAGAATTCCAAGCACAAGAGAAAGAAAGAGGGAGGCAGGAATTGAGGGAGGAAAGAGAATTCCCAGAAAAGGAAAAGACCAAACTTTCCAGAGGGAAAAACGAGAAAGGGAATTAAGGCAGCATGAACAGATTAGGGAAAGGCCCACTGTATCGAGGGAGGGCACCACTAGTGAGGTAACTTCCCCTAGCTCAGGACCAAGTGTTGTGTTCACAACAGTATTCACAACTGATACCAAAGCTCGATGAGGGGGATGTGGAAGCATTTTATTGTCTCATTTTAAAAGCTTGTAAAGCAGCTGAAGTGGCCAGGGGAGGTTTGGACCCTTCTTCTACAAAGTGCATAAATAGGAAAAGCCCATGAGGTTTATTCCCTATTATCTGACAAGAGTTCATAAAACAATGAGATGATAAAAGATGCTATCCTGAGTGCATATGAGCTGGTACTGCTAAAAATTGTGAATTTTCTGAAGAAGCCCAAACAAAATTACATCATACTATAAAAGCAAAATATGTGGATGCTGGAAATCGGAAACATAAACAGAAAATTCTGGAAGAACTCAGCAGGTCTAGCAGCATCTGTGGAGAGAGAAACAGGGTTAATGTTTTGAGTCCGTATGACCCTTCTTCAGAGCTCAAACTTACATCATGTTTGAAAACTGTTAAGCAACTTGCTTTTGATTGATGGGTGCTAGTTCTTAAGATAGATCCCACCTATGAGAACCTTCACAGGTGCGATTCTCCTCAAGGAGTTCAAAACTCACTTCCCTTTCCTATATATGGTATTTACCGCCTTAAACGCCTTCTGTACCTGTCCCGCTACCTTAATGGGCCTGTTGATATGCCCCTCTGAGGGACAGCAAGGTCCCTCTGATCCTTCTTATTTTCCACGGTCCTACTATTCCTCATGTATTCCCGTACCTTGTTTGTCCTGCCCAAGTGCATCACCTCACACTTATCCACATAACATTCCATTTGGCATTCCTTAGGCAATCTGACCAGCCTGTCTGTATCCGCTTGTAATGTTTGGGCCTTCTCCTATTTGCCACCCCACCAATGTTCGTCTCCTTAGGTTCTGGAAGGTTGAGCGCAAAATGAGCCTGGGGGAAAGGGGTGAAGTGTGTCACTGTATGCATGCTAACTGATCCACTCCCCTTGTTGTTATTTTCAGCATCTTCAGAAGCTTGCGACCAGGCTCGATTGCAGATGCCCCCTCTGACACCTGAGGGTCCTGAATTGTCACCTGCGTCACACCATTTCTGTGAGGCAGGCACCAGCGCAGATAGTGGGAATCGCAACATTGGCTAGTGTCCCCCGGCACAGTGGAGAGGACACTTCACAATCGCTGGAGGAGCTGGTAGAGACAGAGAGTGCCGATGGCACCAGCAGCCAGAGGACCGCAGGGGATCAGGCACATGCTGAGTTGGGGCATGATGATGTGCCTCTGGAGTCTTCCGCAATGCAGCAGCTGCAGGAAATGCGGCCGGGTGCGCGGGAGCTTCTGAGAGTGATACATGAGACTATGTTTCGCTTGGTGTCCGTGGGGAAGGAGTCCACGCGGAGCATGAGTGATGTAATGAGCCTCATGGCAGAGCATCATGCTTCCTCCATGGAGAGATTGGCGACTCTCATGGAGAGGGGGGGCCTCCAGGAGAACAAGCAGCTTCTCCTGGGGTTACGCTCGGACCTACAAGCTCTCACAACGCCAGTGGCCACAATGTGGGAGATGGTGTGGGCTTCAAGCTTCCCAGCTCGTTGCCCATCCATTGACAGTAAGCAGGGAGGTCCGGGACGAACTCACGTCGGCGGAGCAGCTGCCTGTCGTATCTGCGGGCTCCTCACTCGGCGCTCCGGATGAGGGCAATAGCTGCTCTGCCCCTCTCCCAGTGACCGCTTCATTGGGTGAGGATGCGACGACTGGGGAAATGCCAGCTGTGGACCTGGCAGATCCCTCCCAGGCGGGGCCAGCACAGGCTCCACAGGCCAGAGGATGGCCGCCAAGGTCATCGAGGCCAACAGGACAGCAGAGTCAGCAGGCTGTCTCAGAAGCCACTCTGAGCGATAGGGTGGCACCAAGACTTAGCACCCGTAAAGGTAGGCATAAGGCACCTTACGCACGTCACGGGTTTCTCACTGGTGCTGTGTGGCCCTAGATTTGGGAATTATTATTTCTTGCTGTTGTAAAAACATTTTGTTTTAATTTTGTTGGACCATATGATGGATAAAATTAAATCCAGATGTGTTACCATAGCTGAGGGTGGCTCTTTTGTGCTGCATTTGTATGTTTTACATACATGTCATGAGTGTTTGAGTGGACCTTGAGGTTTATGTCCAAAGCCCTTAGTTGCAGCTGATGAAGTGGCAGATGTAGCACTTAGGTGCCAAGTATGGAAGCGCCAGGTAAGGCTGGTCCTCCTGATCCATGTGTGTGGAGCCAGCTGAAGGCTCGTTGGATTAAAGTCTCCCAGGTGTCCCTGCCTCCTTGGTGTAGTCCCAGTCAGCGTTCAGCCCCTCATCATTGCCCTGTGCTTCCTCATCCTCTGAATCAGTGCTGGACTCATTGTCTGCAGATGCATCCACTGCTCAACGCCTTCATTGTCCACTGCGTCCTCCTTTCCAGCGCAAGATTGTGAAGAGCGCAACATGCTTCCACTATCACTGAGACACAATCTGAGGGGTACTGGAGTGCCTGAGCGGTCCATGCATCGGAAGCGCATCTTGAGAAGACCGATGGCTCTCTCCACCACAGCCTTTGTGGAGGCGTGGCTCCTATTGTACCGCTCCTCAGCTTCTGTTCTTGGATGGCAGAGAGGCGTCATGAGCCACCTTCTGAGGGGATAGTCCATATCACCCAGCAGCCATCCATCCAACCAAGCCGGAGCACTGAAGCATGCCAGCACCTGGGAGTGTCTGAGGATGTAGGCGTCGTGGGAACTGTTTGGGTACCTTGCACAGACTTGTAGAATCAGTATCCTGTGGTCACACACTATCTGCACGTTCATGGAGTGGAAGCCCTTCCTGTTGACGAAGGCACCGGGCTCACCTGCTGGCACCTTGATGGCCACATGTGTGTAGTCTATTGCACCCTGGACACGGGGGAAGCCAGCAATCGCTGCAAAGCCTCTGGCTCGCTGTGCCTGACTTGCCTGGTCCCAGCGGAAGTGGATGAAGGTCACTGCATGCCTGAACAGAGTGTCTGTAACCTGCTTGACACAAGTGTGGGCAGCTGATTGGGAGACACCACAAAGATCACCAACCAAGCCCTGGAAGGAGCCAGAGGTCTAGAAGTTGAGGGCAACTGTGACCTTCAGAGTCGCTGGCATGGGGTGTCCCCCCACACAGTTAGGGGAGATCTCAGGGCCAATTATCTGCCAGATGTAGTTGATTGTCTCCCTTGAAAGTCGGAGCCTCCTTCGGCACTGCACCTCAGTCATATTGAGGTAGCTGCTTCTCCACCTGTATACCCTGGCAGCAGGATAGTGGCGTCTTCTGCGGCCCCTTGCACCTTGGACTACCTCTTGGTCCAGCGCCCCTTGTGCATGCGCCTGTATTCCCAAAAGTGGCTCCCCTGGAGGCTGATTGTGCACTCCTGGCCTCCTCCTTATTCTAGCTCTCCCTTCCTCCTCAGAGGAGCTGCCTCCAGTGGACATGTCAGAACCTATACCCAGGCTAAAGGGAGGCCTCTGGAAAGCTGCAGGCCCAATAAAGATTCCTGACTGAAGAGTACTGAGCTGAAGGTTCAAAGTACACAGCAAGCTGCTGGAATTGGTTCTGAACTGCCACAGATCACACAGGCTAGTTTAAAAAACTTTCTGCAATAAATACTCACAGACCGGATTGACAACCCCACTGAGCCCTATTATCCCGCCCGTGGATAAGTTTTATTAAAAAATTGCTTACCCGCCTGCCCGTTGCGCCCGTGCACTGAGCTGAAGATCGCATGGATGCCTGAAAATCGGCGTCGATTGCCGAGTTAAGGGCCTTAACTACCCCTTTAATTAATGGCGGGTGCGTGTCATGCTTCATTGCGAGCCCACCCAATGAAATATCGCAATGGTGCGCGGTGATGTCGGGACACTTGGCCTATATCACCGTGCGTCATTTTACACGCTGACGTGGGCCCGCACCCCCCGCACGTCACCCAGAAAATTCTGCCCCAAATGTTACAACAAACTATCCAGATATCTGTCAGGATTCTTTGTTTAAAGAGAACATGACCCCTAGCTTTTCCAAAAAGCCAGAAAAGGAGATCTGGCAAACATTGCTCATGGCAGGAGATGGAGACTTTCCACCCAAAAGCAGAGTGGGTGCCAAAGTCCTGGTTAAAGGACTCATTGAGAATGTGTAGAGGCTCCTTTAGTAAAAATCTACCTCCAAAGTAAGTTGGCCACGGAGTTAGTGCCGGTCGAGGTCAGTCTGAACTTACCAATGCAGGGGGCCGTCCTGTTGCTATGCCAATGGCTTAGTGGGACGTCAGGTCTTGTGTCCAGAGGGTCCACAACAATTCATGGAGACTGGGAAAATGATGGAAACCAGCAAAATACTACACAGCTGCTGAGGGCTGAGGAAATTTCAGAGATCTCACAGGGGCCGATAGAGCCGGTAAGGATTAAGTAGGCTAAAGGAAAGCCAATAGAATTTAAAGGGGACATGATTTAAATAGGACGCTAGGAAGTTTCCAAACAGGCCAGCAGAAAGTGAGGGGCTGCCTCCCCTGTTTTAATGCCACAGGGGAGTGCAGTGTAGTGTAGTGTAAGCTGGACAATCACCTGTGGGCAGTGATGTCCCAGAAAACATGGGATGGGTTGGGGGAAATACATCCCTGAGGTAAAAGGGAAAGGGAATATGATATGTCCTAAGATGTGCAGCACTTGTGAAAACCATAAGGGAAATACAAGTACAGGATCAAATGGTCAAGTTCAAATTTCAAATCTCACCAAACCAAGCAATCCTGACAACTTGAGGGATTTAAAGCCAGTTTACCACCCACTATCATCCTAGAAATAAGATTTGTCAATGTACCAGGAACAGAACTATAGACCCATGGGTTGTGGATTGACAATGAAAGAGTTTTGCAGGCAGGACAGCCGTGCAGTAAGACAAATTTGCATATTACAAACTTTGACCCCCAGCAGTCTGTGAAATTCGATTCCTTCCAGGATTCCAGAATTGAACTTGCATTTCCACAAAACCCATAATTCACCAGAAGTCACATGTCTGTTACTATTAAAATTCCAAAAGCATCTCAACCAAATGTTAATAAAAGTCCCAACCCCCTAGACAACACATAGCTGGGAATTTTTAAATGGGGAATGAGATAGAAGGCACGAGATTCCTGAGCACAAGCCTTCTTAAGGCCGTACTCCAGTCCCCAAAGAAATTCAATTACAATTGTGCTACATACAAAAGGATAATGAGAAACCTAAGCTTGAAACCAAAAGGGGCTGTTACAGACAATTGCAGTATAAGACTAAAATGTAGATGGTTGAATGAGATTGTACAGAACGTGTAATCATATTTCTTTTGCTTTACCATGAAAGCCATGTTAAAAAAATGTAATCAAGATTCAATTTTTCCCCATGTGGTGGAGGTGTGTCATGCCCAGGATAGGCATGTCCTATCCATAACTTTAAAGACATAGACTGTAATTGGTTTGGAATCTTCTGGAACTAACTTTCTTTTAAATAGACACTAATGGGCTACAGAAGATGGCCACCAAGGAGTCACCTGACTCTCATTTTGTGGATTCCAAAAGAAAGAGCTGCCACACTGTTTCAAAAGGACAAAGGGACATTCCAGGATAAAGAGGTGTAAATACTGGTATCCTGAGACCATCCTAACTACCTTCTTGATTTGAACAGTCATTCTGAAGCCAAGATAATGATTGTCTCCATTCCCTGGGGTTGGGGGGGGTGGTTGATGGTGCACTGGGGGTGGGGTGGAGGGGTAATGTCTGCAAACACAAATACCCAGGCTGTGCCTAATTAACTTAAAATCAACACTTTATTTGGAAGAGAGCTGTGAAGGACAACATGGTGGACAGCCATGTTGGTCACACTTTTAAAAAAAGGCCCTTAAGTTAGTATACACAGAACACCAGCTACAGAAACAGTAGCAGCAGCAGAAAGACAGTAATACTCATCCCTTTAAAACTTGGGAGATGGCTACATCTTAAAGATCCCCCCAGCCTGTTCATTTTCAAGTCCACCAGTACAGAAACTTGACCTCCTGGTAAGAAAATAAAAAGTAACCAACTTTGAGACCTGCTGAAAAATCTATCTCTTCGAAGAAATCCTGCAGCAACTCTGAAATATAGCTCAGTCAATTTGAATCTATCTAACCAAACCCTTCAGGAGTGAGAATGCCTTCTTCAATGGCCCCACCTTGTATGCTTCTTTCCTAAGACAAGCCAAACACTGATCTATATTAATTGTTCTTCTGTTTGTAATTGGTAAAAGTGCACTATCCTTTGTAACTGTATTTTTTCTTGGGCTTGTGTGCGAGAATGAGTGACGTAGAGTTGGGCTTTCAGGGTGAATGCATGAATAAATAATCCTCTTTATTTAAACACAAAATATTTTTTCTGGGAATTGTGTGCGAGAATGAGTGACGTAGCGTTGGACTTTCAGGGTGAATGTGTGAATAAATAATCCTCTGTATTTAAACACACAAAATCTTGCTGCTGATCATTTAAATTGACCATTCACTTAAGAGTAAGAAACACACACATCTTCCATTGCAAAGAAAACACTCTGATTACAGGCAATAAGGGAAGGGAATTGGGGGTTCAGTTCTTTCTCATCCCTGTCTGTGACATCACCCCTCAGAGACACTCACAGCTCCTACTGCCTGCTGCTGTACCACAAACTTAATTTTACAGCAATGTTGATGGGAAGTCAGACATCATGAGCATTCTTGACCACAAAATACAGCAGCGTTCCAACTCCTTAGGGTTGGGCAGTAGTATAGGTAAAATTCAGGATTGGCACCAATGGGAGTGATTTCAATGGTTCTTTCAAAAACATTGAAGGATAAATGGGAACAAAGCCTTTCATGCTTTAACGTGGTCCTGACCAATGGCCCTGAAAATGTTGACTACGTGTTGGTTGGCATGTTGAATTGAAACATCTGGTTGTAAGTTAATGGCAGCAAACCTCCTCATCCTCCTTAGCTGGTATTCCATAAATCTAATGGGGCCTTTCCCCTAACTGAGAGGTTTAAATAATAAGGTTTGTACTGGAAACTTCTACTTGAAGATTAAATAATTTAAAGACTTCAAATGACACCACTCTGAGGTAAATCCTATTTACTTATTTGGAATGAAGTCACAGAACATTAAATGTGATATTGGTCCCCATACCCAGGGGCATTGAGTATTTCTCTCTGCTTAATGTGCACAACTCCATGGGCAGAATTTTACACTGGCAGGATTTTATGGTCCCGCCGAAGTCAATGGGTTTTTGAATGGCTCACTGCATTTTATGGCCTCGCGATGGAGCTGTAAAATTCCGCCCCATGGACAGAATTTTCCTCCTGTCTGGGGGTGGGGGGGAAGTTTAAGAGCGGGCGCGCGGAGGCACGCCTCCAATCGGCGCCCCTGATTGGGGGCGTGCCGCCATTTTACGTGGGCGGGCTAATTAAGGCCCGCCCAGCGTGACATCCACCAGGAAGTGCTAAACGCTCCCTGTGTGGGCGGGGGGAGGGGGGATTCCCTGAGCCGAGAGTGTGCTCTTTCGTGCATGCGCACTAAAGAGTGCACTTATCTCCCTGAGGCTAAGTGCTGCCTCAGGGAGATCGGCTGTACAATAAAAGATCGGAAAAATAGAAAAAAAAAATTTCCCTGACATGTCACCTCATGTGACACTGTCACATGAGTTGGGACATGTCCATAACTTTTACATACACTTTAATTATATTTTTGAAAACCTACATGAAACCTCATCCCACCCATGGATGAGGTTTCATGCTTTTTCTAATGCCCGCTAGGGCTCCCCTTAAGGTTAAGGTTGGACTGGCAAGTCCATTAACTAGTTTAATGACTCCGTCAATGGCTTCAATTGGCCATTGACAGGTCGGCGGGTGCACAGCTGATTTGGCTGAGCCCCCGCCTACATGAAAATTTAAATGGGGTGGGGTGATGTCGGGAGTTCCGCCTGATGTCATCCCATGTCATTTTATGCGTTGGCGTATGGACCCCCCCCCCCCCCCCCCCCACTCACCGACCGGGAATTCCTGACCCATGTCTCACAATGCTTGTTCATCCCTTCACACATTTGCACAAAAGTGCTTTCTGTGTTTGTACTTCTGTAAGTTAGAAGGAACAGTGACTGGGAAAAAAACAATTGCACAATTTGATTTGGTGTATTTTTTAAAAATCCCCTCCTACTTTATGACTGTCTCTTCCTTCTTACTTCTCATACAGATGATTGGGCAGCAGTGTGATCATTGACCTGTGTTAAATCTAGTCCCTATCAGGAAATATTGGAATCTGTCCTGCAAATAGTAATCATAAGGTTTACAAGTATATAACATTATTAGTTGGTTCTTTTATTAGTACAGTTGGGTAAGTTGCCTCCAACTGTTCCAGGGCTAACCACTATCCAAACTGCAGCCTGACAAGGACATAGTAAATAAGTGACTACAACATAATTATTTTAGTGCTGCTGTAAAATTAGATTTCAGTGATTCTGCCAAAAGTAGTGATTAGGAAATAAAGACTACATGACTACAATATGATCCTGATGAAAGTTATTATTTTACACCAGAAAATATGAAATTGGCTACATTGCGCTAAATGAGACCACTTCAATTTTCCTTTTATCCCCTCTCACTTAGCCAGTGTCTAATACAGGCAGAAGCCCATTATGATGTTTCATAATCTCCAAAACAAACCATTGAGAAATCTGCATCTGTAAAATACCTGTTTGCAAGCATGGACTGCACAGTCTCCCACTGAGGGACACATCTGATTTATTCATGCCCAGGAAGATTAGGCACAAGCTGGCAGAGGCAGAGCTTAGGAAAGCCTAGTTGTGTGCAAAGATATTGTTGGCATTCAACCATCTAAAGCTGTCTAGCCTACTGGTACAAAGCATTAATAGAATCCCGAAAGCTTCATACAGCCAGGACCACCTTACCTGCTGACTTGCAGGCCACCTGGAGCTTACTGGTGAAGAATCCAATCCCGAACTAGTAACAGGCTAACCCTGCAAATTCCATTAGTGAGGCAGACTGATTGGTCAATCAGTAAGAGTGCCCCGGATACTGTGGGCCTGCCTGATTTCAGTATCGGATGTCTGCCACAGAGGGCTAACTTGTTGTCACCTCAACTCCTAAGACCGGAGACCTTATTCGCTTTTGTTTGACGATAATTTTTAACTTTAGAGTTTGCTTTATTCAAATAATTCTACATTTGCTCATTAGCGCTCCCCTAGGCAATGAGTTTGTTTGCCAGGCCTCATGTTTACATGGAGAGCTGTGTGAATGCCATCAGTGCTGTTCCTTTGGTTTACCTACGAGCAAGAACACTTCAGTGCCACCCTCCCCAAGGGTTAGGGTTTATTGGTGAAACAGTGAACCTCACTATCTAAAAGAAGCCTTATCATCATTCACATGAACTGGCCGTCAAGTCAAACTGACGTCTTCTAACCAAATGTTCAAAATAATATTTTTGTTAGCAGCACCTACCCTCAGTTTTATAAATGAGACCGGATTCGATGGAAGACAATCTACAGCCTTCCCAGCATGTTCTGTTTATGGATGTTGACTCAACAAGGAAGTAGGTGTATTTCAAAAGATCTAATTGCATCCCATAAAGACATATAAAGGAAATTACATTTGGATTCCATAAACATATTTTTGGATAATTTTAGTCCATATTTATTTCCAGGTTACATTTCTAATTTCATTCGTTGGCAAAGAAAATTATGTCTATTACATACCTGCGTGAGTACAATAAGAAATATCTGGAATTGTATTAAAGGGCTAAAATCCAATCGGGGTTTGTGGCATGTGGGGGTTCCACTGACATTCTGCTTATAATGTCATTTCAACTGACTCTTAATTACTTGACCAAATAAAACTGAAAATTCTGGGAACATGGCAGCATCAGTGGAGAGAGAATCAATGTTAACATTGCAGCTCAATCAGAGAAGAATTAACTATGTTTCTCTATCTACAAAGACTGCTGAGTAGTTCTGGTATTTTCTGTTTTAATTTCAGGTGCTGAATTTTCCCGTCAGCGAGCGGGGGGCAGGGTCCGCTCACTGACGCGTAAAATGATGCGCAGTGACGTCAGGCGTGCGTCCCAACGTCACCGCTCGTCATTTAGACCGCATCGGCTGCGCGTCCGCCGAATTGTCAAAGGCCTATTAGGGCCATTATTAAACTAATTAAAGTTGTTAAGAATGCTGCCCTTAAGGTTGACGGGCAGGCGAAGTGCCCAGGCGGCCTTCACATTTTTCATGAAACTTCATCCATGGGCGGGATGAGGTTTCATGAAGGGTTTGTTAATTAAATAACAATTTTTGAAAAAATTAATGGACATGTCCCAGCTCATGTGACAGTTTCACATGAGGGGACATGTCCTTAAAATTTTTTTCTACCTTTATTCAGCTTTCCACAGCTTAAACTAATTTCCCTGAGGCACCCCTGTGCCTCAGGGAGATTTCTGCGCTCTTTCACACGCATGCGTGAAAGAGCGCAGGCCCTGATTCAGGGAATCCCCCCCTCCACCTGCACAGGGAGCGCACAGAGCTTCCGGGTATGCGTCACACTGGGCGGCCCTTAATTGGCCTGCCTGCGTAAAATGGCGGCACGCACCCGACTGGGGGCACTGATCAGATTCGCACTCGCTCCCACCCGCCCCTGCACAGCCCCCCCGACGGCCCAGATTTCCAGCCTCTGCAGTACTTTGCTCTTGGTTATTTTTACTTCCATGAGTAATTTTTAGATTATCTAAACATAAAGCAAATGCATGAAATTAGTTAGACATTAGGCTGTAGGGACATTTCATCAACATTTTATTAAAAACTTTGCATAAATGCGGTGAAAAGACTAGTTTTCCATGCGGAGTAAACCAGGTTAATTACAAGGATTGGTTTAAAAGCAAATTTGAAGCAAATTCCCTAATAATATGCAATGGGCAAATTAGCATGAAAAACGTTCAAGGTGAAACAGGTATCAATTGAAATAATACACAAAATTACACTACAGTGTTTTTATTGGTAAGATTCTTAAACTACTTAATTTGGGCGGGGAGGCTTAATTTTCTCTTTACATTATGTTAGTTCATTAGTTAATGCATTTATAGTAAAGAGGTTAACAACAGTGTTCAAGTAGCAGAGAGAAGAATTTCATGGGAAAACATTAATTTGCGTACTAAAAAAAGACAAAATTCACCCAATTGGAATTCCAATGAAAAACATTACCATGGGACTGAGATTCCTGCGTCCTGTTTACATACATTGAGTAATAAGTTTGTGTCAACTTATGGTCTGCATTTTGTTTTAACAGCAACCTGTTTATGTTAATCTGAGGACCTGTCTTCCTGGATAACAAACTGAAAGAAGACAATACCTCTATAAGTAGTAGGAAATTTGCTCAATATCCTATTTCCTTAAACACAGCAAATAGGTTAGGTGGTAATGCTAAACCTTCTTAGCTGGCTGACCTTTAATTCACCTTTGCGCAAAACCTAGAGGAATTTCAAGCAAATTTGGGTGAAAATGTTATTTTGGAGTATTATCCATTTGTTTTGATTCCCATTTTAATTTGTTCACACTAAAATTGGACTAAAGCACAGTGAAACCTGTGTGATGTTGCAACGTATCTGCAAGGATGGACTGCTGCATCAATGAGATTCACCCATTATAAAAATCTGTGAAATCCTAATACAATCCATTCATAGTTTAGAAGCTCAGGTAGTCACTTTTTGTCTTAGCTTTCCCCATTGCAAAGTTATTTACCATATATCTCAACAGAAGAAAAGACTTGCATTTATATAGCAACTTTCATGAACTCAGGATGTCCCAAAATGCCTTAGAAGCATGTTAGCGAGAGCTGGCCTACTCTCTCCATTCAATTAGATCATGGCTGATCTGCCCATTCCAGTCAAAGAAGTATTTTTGAAGTCCAGTCACTTATAATGTCGGAATCAACAAATTAACATGAAAAAAGTTCAAGGTGAAACAAGTATCAATTGTAATAATACACAAAATTACACTACAGTATTTTTATTGGTAAAATTTTTAAACTACTTAATTTGGGCGGGGAGGCTTAATTTTCTCTCTACATTATGTTAGTTCATTAGTTAATGCATTTATAGTAAAGTAAAGAGGTTAACAACAGTGTTCAAGTAGCAGAGAGAAGAATTTCATGGGAAAACATTAACTAGTGGACTAAAAAAAGACGAAATTCACCCAGTTGAAATTCCAATGAAAAACGTTACCATGGGACTGAGATTCCAGCCAAATTGCAAGTAGCAAGGTCCCACAAACATCAATGAGATAATGACTGAATCATCTGTTTTAATGATGTTAATTGAGTGATAGATTTTGGCCAGGAAGCTGGCAGAGCTCACCTGTTATCACTGGGCTCCAGCTAATGCTTGCCTCCTTAGATTCTTTTCATGCTGTTGTCTTTCATCTTCAAGTTTCTGTCATTGCTCCTGTCTAAAAATCCACGAGGAAGTGTCCACAAGTGGTTTGTCCTCTGACCTTACTAAGTCTTTTATAGAGAGATGCCAGCTTCACTTGTGGGTTTAATATTAAATTCCTCAGCACACATTTTCATCAAATTCTGGGTCTGCTGTTTCACTATAATCATTAACCATCATCAGATTCAAGGTCTCCCAGTTGAAGTACTATTTTGGTGATACAGGTTAAAACTCCTCCTGCAGTGCTTTAAAAAGGTGCATCAGCCCAATCCTATAGCCAATTTAATGCCAATTAGTGTTCTTCACAATGAGTCTATGCCCACTAGGATCTAGATTAGGAAGATCAAAACTTATTTCAAATAAAGCCCTTAAAATCAACATTCTAGTGATGCTTTCAACCCATCAACTGTGCACGAATTATAGTTCAGACTCAGAGGTGAATGCTGGTAGTGTCTGACTCTGCAACCCCAGTCCTCTTTATCACTCTTGTATGAGCTGGTCGATGAAAACAAATTTTTCCCGCTTGCTGCTTCATAATGAACAGTAACGTCATAGAGTCATAGAGGTCTACAGCACAGAAAAAGGCCCTTCAGCCCATCGAGTCTCTGCTGGTCAAACAGGTACCTGACTATTCAATCATGTCGCCCCTTAATCTCCCGTGGTCCAGGGAAAATAACGCCAGTTTATCCAATCTCTCCTCATAACTAAAACTCTCCAGCCCAGGCAACATATTGGTAAATCTCCTCTGCACTCTCTAGTGCAATTACATCATTCCTATAATGCGGATTCCAGAACTGCACGCAATATTCTAGCTGTGGCCTAACCAGCGTTTTATACAGTTCCAGCATAACCTCACTGCTCTTGTATTCTATGCCTCGGATATCAAAGGCAAGTATTCCATATGCCTTCTTAACCACCATATCTACCTGTCCCACTGCCTTAAGAGACCGGTGGACATGCACACCAAGGTCCCTCTGATCCTCGGTACTTCCCAAGGTCCTACCATTCATCGTGTATTCCCGTGCCTTGTTTGTCCTGCCCAAGTGCATCACCTCACACTTATCCGCATTAAATTCCATTTGCCACTGATCAGCCCATCCATATCCGCCTGTAATCCAAGGCTATCCTCCTCACTATTTACCACCCCACCAATTTTCGTGTCATCCGCGAACTTACTGACCAAACCTCCTACACTCAAGTCTAAATCGTTTATATGTACCACAAACAGCAAGGGACCCAACACCAATCCCTGTGGAACCCCACACCGATCCCTGTGGAACCTCACTGGGCACAGGCAGCCAGTCACAAAAATATTCCTTGACCATCACCCTCTGCTTCCTGCCACTCAGCCAATTCTGGATCCAATTTGCCAAATTACCTCGGATCCCATGGACTCTTACCTTCGTTATCAGTCTCCCATGCGAGACCTTATCAAAAGCCTTGCTGAAATCCAAGTAGACTACGTCAAATGCATTGCCCTCATTTACACACCTGGTCACTTCTTCAAAAAATTCAATCAAATTGGTCAGACATGACCTCCCCTTAACAAAACCATGTTGACTGTCCTTGATCAATCCCTGCCTCTCCAAGTGTAGATTAATTCTGTCCCTCGGAATTGTTTCCAATAGTTTCCCCACCACTGAGGTTAGACTGACTGGCCTGTAGTTCCCTGGTTTATCCCTTCCCCCCTTCTTGAATAACGGTACCACATTGGCTGTCCCCCAGTCCTCCAGCCAGAGAGGTATTGAAAATTATTGCCAGCGCCCCTGCCATCTCCTCCCTTGCCTCACTCAACAGCCTGGGATACATTTCATCCGGGCCTGAAGATTTATCTACTTTTATGCCTGCCAGATCACTTAGAACCTCCTCCCGTTCTATGCTCATTTCTTTAATTATATCAGTCCTTCCGCCTGATTTCCATACCCACATTGCCCTTCTCACTTGTGAACACCGACACAAAGTATTCATTTAGAACCCTACCTACGTCTTCCGGCTCCACACACAAATTACCGCTATGGTCCATAATGGGCCTTACTCTTTCCCTGGTTATCCTCTTACTCTTAATGTACTTGTAAAATAACTTTGGATTTTCCTTTATTTTACCTGCCAATGGTTTTTCATGCCCCCTTTTTGCTCTTCTAATTTCTTTTTTAAGTTCCCCCCTTCACGTTCTATACTCCTCTAGGGCTTCCGCTGTTTTGAGCCCTCGGTATCTGCCGTAAGCCTCCCTTTTTCTCTTTATCTAATCCTGTATATCACTTGACATCCAGGGTTCCCTGGATTTGTCGGTCCCACCCTTTATCTTTACTGGAATGTGTTGGCCCTGTACTCTCCCTATTTCCTTCTTGAATGAGTCCCACTGCCCTGACGCAGGTTTACCTAAAAATAGCTGCTCCCAATCCACTCTCGCCAAATCATATCTGACCTTATCAAAATTGGCCTTCCCCCAACTTAGAACTCTGATTTCTGGCCCATCCTTGTCCTTTTCCATAACAACCTTGAGTCTAACAGAGGTATGATCACTATCTGAAAAATGCTCCCCCACTGATACCTCTACCACTTGCCTGGCTTCATTCCTTAAAATTAAGTCTAGGACCGCCCCCTCTCTTGTCGGACTTTCTACATACTGGCTTAAAAAGCTCTCCTATTTGCATTTTAAGATTTCCACTCCCTCTAAACCTATCACACTATGACTAACCCAGTTAATGTTGGGGAAGTTTAAATCTCCCGATATTGCTACCCTGTTATTTTTATACTTCTCTGAAATTTGCCTACATATCTGCTCTTCTCTTTTTCTCTATGACTGTTTGGGGGCCTATAGTACCCTCCCAGAAATGTGATTGCTCCTTTTTTGTTTTCCAATTCTACCCATATGGCTTCACTTGAGGAGCCTTCAAAGATGTCATCCCTCCTTACTGCTGTAATTGATTCCTTGATCAATTTGTGATACCCCCTCCTCTTTTGCCTCCTTCCCTGTCTTGCCTGAAGACCCTATATCCTGGAATATTGAGCTGGCAATACTGCCCCTCTCGCAAGCATGTCTCTGTGGTAGCTATGACATCATACTTCCATGTGTTAATTTGTCTCTCCAACCACGCATTCATCTGGACTAACCTCCTATTTCTATACTCACTAGTGCAAGGCACCGGAAGTAATCCAGAGATTGCTACCTTTGAGGTCCTGTTTTTTAACCTGCTTCCTAGCTCCCTAAATTCTGCTTGCAGGACCTCATCCCTCTTTCCACCTATGTCGTTGGTACCAATATGTACCACGATCTCTGTCTGTTTGCTTCTCCCTCTTTAGAATGCCCTGCAGCTGTTCAGTGGCATTCTTGACCCTGGCACCAGGGAGGCAACATACCATCCTGGAGTCACGTCTATGGCTGCAGAAACGCCTGTCTATTCCCCTTACTATTGAGTCTCCTACCACCTTTGCTCTGCTCCTCTTTTTCCTCCCCCACCGTGTGCAGCTGAGCCACTCAGAGTGCCATGAGCATAGTTGCACTCCCCAGAGGAACTGTCACTCTCACCGTTTTCCAACACAGAAAAACGGTTCTCGAGCGAGATGCACCCTGGGGATTTCCTGACTACCTGCCTGACATCTTTCTTCTGACTGATGGCCACCCATTTCCTCTCTGTCTGCACTTCCATAAGCTGTGCGGTGACCATGTCCAAAAACACGCTATCCACAAAACTCTCAGCCTTGCGGATGTGCCTCAGTGCCTCCAGCTGCTGCTCAAGCTCCGAAACTCAGCGCTCAAGTAGCTGCAGCTGGTGGCACTTCCTGCACACGTGGTCAATCAGAGCGCAAGGAGCATCTAGGACTTCCCACATGTTGCAGGTGGTACATAACACGAGACTGAGCTGCCCTGCCATGCCTCTAGTTGGAAAAAAAATGTTACTTTAAGTTAATTACAGTAAAAAAACGTTATATTATTTATATACTTTAAATAAAAACAAGAACCCTTACCTTTCCTTCGCTTCATCTATTTTAAACTCGAGAAAAATACTTACCCACTACTCACCAATCAGCACTCACCTTTGCGCTGATGTCACTTTTTGAAGCTTCCCCACACTCGCACTGGTTGATCTCTCCGCTGCTCTCTCACACTGTCTTGTGATGTCACTCTTGTTATTTTCAACAAGAACTGACTGTAGGACATTCATCCCAGACCGCTTCACTGCGATGCTGACTGCAGGACACTCTTCCCAGACCGCTTCACAGCGATGCTGACTGCAAGACACTCTTCCTAGACTGCACAGGAAATATAGGGCGGAATTGTCCCAGATTTGCACTAAGTGCGGTAGCGGGCAGGAAAAAGGACATTTTCCTCGCCGGCTGCAATGGCGGATTTTCGCGCCACATTAACCCTTTCCGGTGCATCCCACCTCATTAATGATGCATTCCCGGGAAACACGCTGGGTCGCTGACGGGGTGGCTTCTGATTAGCCTGCCCCGTTGTCACCTTAGGCCTTCAGCAAACCAGGCACCATGTTTAAAGGGCAACCTTGCGCAGAGCTAGCACTCTTCAAGGGATAGAAAGGTGCTGGGGGCTGATGGCTGCCAAAAGGAGGAAACATGCTGACCTCAAATTTAGCGATGCCTTCCTCAAGCGCCTACTGGGCGCAGTGGAGGCATGCCGTGAAGTCTTGTAACCCCGCTCTAGGCGAAGACCAGCAAGCAAGGACACCAATTCAGCGTGGGAGGCGGTGGCAGCGTCGGTCAGCGCCAATGCCCTGCAAAATAGGACAGCCACCCAGTGCCGAAAGAGGATGAATCCTCCATTCCACCAGGGTAAGTCACTCTTCTCATCACTCTCAACTCACACACTTATAAACCCATCACACATCCATAGAGATCTCACTCACTGCCAGTTCAAAGGGCAACACCATTCACTCTCTCACGCACACCTTCATCTGCCCTGCAGATCGTGTCCTCGTCCTGTCCATGGCATCACTCACCACCCACACATGCCAGACATCTTTCTCATCTGGCCTGGCAGGAGTCCTGCTTACACTCTCTCCATCTGTCTTCATGCAGGACAAGCTGGCACACAACAAAAGGGAGAGGTCGCAGACTGGTGAATGAATGCCTGACATCAAGGCCCTCACAGACTTTGAAAATAGAGTCATCCAGTTGGCCGATGATGATCTGGACGGTGCAGACAACAATGATGTGAGACACTTCCCCTGTTCCACAATCCCATGCCATGCATTAATTATCTCTCCTTGCTTTCACAGGCACATTTGGGGAGCAGCTGAGGGAGTTCCACGTCCCAGGTCCTCGACTCAAGCCTCAAAGACACCTCAGAAGAAGAATCTGATGACACCCTCCCTGAAGACCCGTCACAGCGCTCACCCAAACCCTCCACCAGCGCAGAGACACACACCTCGGTGGGATCCAGCTTTAGGGAAGAATTTTCCCCCCGTTGGGGGGGAGTTCAGGAGCGGGTGCATATGAGCGCGCCTCAGATCGGCGATTGGGGGCGGGGCTGCCATTTTACGTAGGGGGGGCCAATTAAGGCCCGCTCAGTGTGACGTCCGCCAGGAAGCGCTATGCGCTCCCTGTGCGGGCGGGGGGGGGGGGGGGGGGGGGGGGTGGATTCCCTAAGCCGGGAGTGCGCTCTTTCAGGCATGCACGCAAAAGAGAGCACTCATCTGAGGCTAAGTGCTGCCTGAGGGAGATCGGCGCCAAATTCAAAAATGGTCAATGCAGACAAATAAAATTTCCCTGACATGTCCCCTCATGTGACAATGTCACATGAGTTGGGACATTGTCCATCCCTTTTATTCAAACTTTTATTAAATTTTTAAAAACCTACATGAAACCTCATCCTGCCCGTGGATGAGGTTTCAAGCTTTTTCTAATGCCCGCCAGGGCTCCCGGCCTGCCCGCCAACCTTAAGGTTGGATGGGCAGGTCCATTAACTAGTTGAATTAGCTTTTAAATGGCCTCAATAGGGGGCCCCGCCCCCCGCTCACCAACCTCAATAACCTGGCCTTAGAGTAGCCTTGGGATCACAATCTGGTGAGCATAGTGCACTGTCTGATCCACAGGAGGAGGCGGCAGGGACTTCCCAGGTCCCCAGCACTCAGAGGACTGCTGGAGGTCAGAAACTTGCTGGGCCTGAGTCAGATGACGAGCCTCTGGACTCAGTCATGTCACAGTTGCTGGAGCTGCAAAAGCAAGCTCAGGAACATCAGGAAGGGATGTCCTCTACAATCCTCAGATTGCAAGGCACGATGGAGGAATCTGTCTGCCTTCAGGCTGAAGTGATAACACTGGCATTGCAACGCACTGAGGTCAACACTGGCAGGATGGTGGCCGCCATGGAGACTTTGGTCCTGGACATCGGCCCTGCACTGCTCTGCGGGCTGAACGCTATCACTGACGCCATAGTTAGCTTCCAACAGTGGTCATGCGAGAGGGATGCGAGGCAGCTTGATTTCATTCGAGCATCCTCTTCTCCTCAAGGAGTCAGCCATGGGCCCTTGGGCTCCCCTAGGGAGGAGAATCAGCAGGTGCACACCCCGGGGCCATCCACCCAGGTGATTCCGGGAGTGTCCAGCCCATCCAAATCCCCTCTTCCTGTGACTCCAGCAGCTCCAGCTCAACAGGCTGAGGAGGGTGCCACTGCCACACAGCAGGAACCCGAAAGCAGGCCGGGCCCTCCAGGTCTTGGCCCTCCAGAGGACACCCGTCAAGGTCATCACAGACAGGGTGTAGCAGTCAGCAGATTGCCCCCACCTCCGCTGTGGATGTTGGGGGAGCACCAAGACATAACCGCAGCTTTAGGAAGGCTAAGAAGATGTAGTTTCACCATGTGGGCACAGGCGTTAATCACTTGTACATGATGTTGACTAGTGTAAATAAACTCCCAACAATGTTACCCTGTCTATGGTTCCTTGTTATGATGAGCAGTGTTCGTGTCAATCTGAAGTGAAACCTTGGTTCCTGCACAAGATAAAGGCAGGTGCCTCAGTCCAGGGCTTCCTCCCTTGCTTTGTGCAACCTTCCCAGCACATTGGTGGTGCACCTTCATAGACACTGGACCCATCAGTCATGCTTGCACCTTGATGGGGCTTAGCATTACTACCAGAATGTCAGGGGCTGGCGGCACAGAGTTCTGTCATTCTCTCTGTGTGCTTTCAGCAGCTTTGAGGTACAGCTGCACGCACCCACCCCCCCACCCCGCCCCCCAATCTCATCAGCATCTGTGTCCAGTGACAGCGTGGTCCTGAAGGGTTCAACTCATGAAGGATGCCATAAGATATTGAGAAGTTAAAGTTTCCCCGCTGTCTCTCCATGATCTGATCCTGTTTATAGAGCGCAAGCGACGTGCCATCAGCCAGACAGGAGTCAGACATTCACATAAGCTATGGGAGGATCCTGGAATGTAGGGACTATTGGCATCTGCTGCATCTCCATGACAGGAGCCTTATTACAGAGGGTATGTGCGCTGTCATCAGCCAGAAAGGAGTCAGACGCTCACATAAGCTATCATCCTCCATGAATCTAGTGGCAATGAGGGCCTCCCCGGCGTGCCTGCCCCGTCTGGACAATGCGATGGCCTCATCACCACCATCGTCGCCTTCGAGCACCCCTTCACCCTCATCCCAGTTGATGTCCTCCCCCTTGGAGAAGATTGCAGGTACTCCATCTCCTCCTCAGACAGCTCCTCCCGCCATTGCAGCGCCAGGTTGTGAACAGTGATGATGAATCGTGACACCCTCTGTGGACTGTATTGCAGGGTTCCACCAGACCGGTCCAGACACTGGAACCTCACCTTCAATAGCCCGATGGTTTGCTCCATCGAATTGCAAGTTGCAGCATGAGCCTCGTTATACCTTCTCTCTGCTGCAGTCTGAGGCCGCCACACGGGTATCATCAGCCACGTACTCTGCGGATAGCCCTTGTCCCCGAGGAGCCATCCCTGCAGCCTCTGTGGACCTTGGAAGACGTCAGGGATCCGAGACCTAATGAGAATGTAAGATCTTGGATGCTCCCTGGGAATTGTGCGCAGGTCTGTAGGATGCGTTTGTGGTGGTTGCGCACCAGCTGAACATTCAATGAGAGGAAGTCCTTGTGATCGACATAGTTAACCGCTTGTTGCAACGGAAATCTGAGCGCTACGCGAGTGCAGTCGATGGCACCTGTGGAAAACCAGAAATCTGCGCAAATCCCAGCACTCCTGGCTTGCCTGATCCTGGGCGAAATGTACAAAGTTGTGTGCCTTCATGAATATGTCGTCTGTAAGCTCCTGGATTCACTTGTGTGTGGAGGCTTGCGAGATCCCGCAGAGGTCACCTGTGGAGCCCTTAAGGAGGCACAGGCATAAAAATTGAGTTCCGTGGTCACTTTCATGGCCACTGGCAGTGGATGCCCTCCATGTCCACGTGGCACCAAATCCTGCAGCAGGTGGCAGATGTGGCCAACCAGTTCCCCGGACATGCGCAGATTTTGGCGACACTGGTTCTCGGTCATCTGCAGGAATATAAGCACCGTCTGTAGACCTCGGGTCTAGCTTGGCGCGGACCTATGACAGCTCGCTGTGGCTCTTGGGCAGCGTGTGTGGGAGCCCCAGCTGCCCCTTCTTCCTGAGGGTGCTACTCCTCCCTCTGTTCAGCCAGGCATCTCCGTCTCTCTCTTCTCCTTCATCTCTGATCCCTGTAAGTCACAAGGTATACAGCTACATCACCAGTCATCATGCTCCTGATGTACTACTCCTACAGGATGAAAGAGAGAGATGCATGGGTTAGCTTGGGTGTACTAAGAACCTCTCTTGATTAATTCTGAAGGCCCCTTAACACATCCCAGAGAGTGCTGGCCACCATTTGGATGGCCAAAGTTTAGCGTGCTGCATGGCTGCCAAAATCCCACCCATCTCTGCCCCACCCCACCTGACTGATTGGTGGCAGCTTTGGCCACTGGACTGCATGCTGTGCTCTCAGCTCAGGCACAGGCATTCTCCTAACCCACACTGCAAGGCTGTACTGTTAGCTTGAACCATGGGGGACACTGGTCCAAACCTGAATGAAGACATTGCAAGGGGCTGTGAGCAACTCCACCAATGACCATTCCATGACCAGCTATCGCAAGGAGATTGTACAACTTGCCTAGTTGTCCAATTGTTTTGCAGTCCACCAGACTATGATGCATTGGATGTTGCTAATAAGATTGGCATCATCTAAACTGATTTCAGGAAGAGCTGCATAACTATTTCAATAAAGTTTTAAAATGAAAAAAAAACTCTCATTAGTTTGCACTCTGTGCTCAAGGGATGAAAGGTTCTGGAGCGCTTGGTGACACTTTTGTGCCTCTGCATTTCTTGAGTGGGCAGATAAGCTCGAGGCCTGAATCCAAGCATGTCAATGTGGCTACACCTGAAATGTCTCAGCTGCGGAAGAATGCTCACTTAATACAAGGTTTCCCTAATGCGTGGCCGCTCCTGTCCCCCTCCACCCTGCAGGTTCTTGTGGCTTGTGCACTACCTTCAGACCATGCTGCCTTGCACCGCAATGCCCCCCCTCCAACCTTGCCTCAACCATGGGGAAGTCCTTGCCCCAGCCTCGCACTGTCAGCCAGCCAGGAAAAAGCGACTTGCCTGAATGTGCAGCACCTCTTCCTTGAAGTAAAACAGGCCACCCTTGTGTGCGCTGCACAACGTTTAGTGTGGCCTCACCCCCGATTTCCCCTCAAAGTTCAGCTCGCCAGGTGCAGCTCTTTTAAATGCTGCTGTGAAACACATTGGCATGCGATCAGTGTGTGGCCAGGGTTCCGGCAGATAGTCAAGATGATGGGGTGCAAATGCATTGAAATTAGGTTCCCGATGTTGGTCAGTGGGAAAGGCAGCCCGCCATTGATGGGCAGAGTGGACAATCGCAAACTGGCTTCATGATGGTATAAAACCAATTTTTGGCCTTCTCGCCATATTGTCCGCTCACACCCGTCATGACACATGATGCCAACGGGAGTGGAAGATTCCGGCCGTGGTCTCCATTTTGAAGTACCCTCTCGACTGACTTACTTTCCATTGCACCCTGCTGCTGCTTTCAAGCAGCAAGGCCTCTGATTGACCCTCTAGCTTCGAGAGCGCATCCTCTGCTCATTAATTGGCTGCTCCAGGGAAAATCACATTGAGTGACTGTTTCCTAGGTTTCTGACTCCGCCCCCCCCCCCCCACCCCCCGCCCCCCGAACCTTTGACAGGTGGGGCTCAGAAGCCTGCAGGGAAAATCCTGTGCTATGACACAGACTGAGTACCTGAACAATGTTCCAGACATTCAGCATTCATGAAAATTGATGTTGTGCGGGAAGCCCCTTCCCTCATATTGAGCTAGATTTTCATGAGCCTGAATTTTACCCTTGTGGGTGTGTGCGATTAGTGGGCCCGGGACCGGTCAGGAAATAGGCCCCTGACTGCGATTTCACACTGGCTGGCCAATTAAGGCCCACCCAGCATGAAGCGCATCTTCCCAATGGTCGGGAAGGGCCGGGAGGGGGCTCCCGCCTGTCGGGTGCTGGGTCCAATGGCAACCTGGTGGGCAGTTTAAAAATGGCACAGGCAGCTCCTTGAAGGCTGCCAGGGAAGGAAGAACATATATTCTGCGTGCTGGTGACTGAAGCTATGGCCTCAACTGTGGCTGGGGTTGCCAGGCTGGAGGGCAGGTTGGGTGGGCACTCGGCCCTCCTATTTTCAGATGAATGCCTCGCGGTCCTCCTGGAGGAGATGACTGCCAGGAGGGACAGCCTCACCCCCAGAGATGGAAGGAGGAGGCCACCATACCTGACAAAGAAAGCCTGGGAGGAGGTGTCAACCCAGGTCAGCAGCCACGACATCGTGCGGCGCACATGGGTGCAATGTCGCAAAAGGTTCAATGACCTGCTGCGCTCGGCAAGGGTGAGTACCGTGTTGGTATGGATCAGTTTGGTGAAGTGTTAAGGACTGGCCAACCCCCCGTGGAGCTCAGGGGTGTTAGAGTCTGAGCGCCAACTGTCAATGACGCAGGAGATGGCCAAGGGGACTGAGCCCTGGCTGCTTGGACTGAGTGCCTTGCGGCTCAATGGCCGCAACTCAGGCGTGCCCTGTGAGGCGTTCCTCAGGCGGGGTTGGCCAGGCTGCAATGGCGCTGCATGTAGAGAGTGGACTAATCAATGCTCCTCTGTCCTTTCAGGGGAAGAGGAGCCATAACAACATTGAGAGGTCACGGACAGGCAGAGGCCCCCCAAACCTCCTAATCCTGACCAGATTTCAGCAGGAGGCCTTGAAGCTGAAGAGGGGCCACGCACCTCAGTCAGCCGGCCGTGGAGAGGCTCGGGTGTCAGACGAAGGTAAGAGTGCAGCGCACAGAGGTGAGAGTTTCGGATGGTGCAAACATTCTTGTGTAGTCTCTTCACTGATGGGAGCCTCAAAACTGGATTCCCCATTGACCATTGAAAGGCGATGGCACCATGATGCAGATCTCCATTGTCTCACCAGGGTGCCTGGTGCGCACAGTGACAGCGTGAAGACTTAAACTAATGACATGTCATTGTTCTCCCTTCGATTCGCCAGCACACACTCAATCGCAGGATCCTGAAGAGCCATCCTTGATGTCAGAGGACCGCTGGGCTTCAGCTGCACCTGTGTCACACCCACTCTCTGAACCAGGCACCAGTGCAGATATCAGCACCTCAGTGGGCGTTAGATGTTCAGCTAGAATGTCGGAGCACAGCAGTGAGGGCACTTCACACTTGCTTGAGGAGCAGTCAAAGGCAGAGAGTGCTCAGGGCGCCAGCAGTCGGAGGACTGCTGGAGACCAGGACGATGCTCAGTCAAAGGCAGATGATGAATCTCTGGAGTTGTCCATTAGGCAGCAGATGCTGGATGTTCAGTGAGATGTGTGGGAGAGTCTGGCGGAGATCCATGAGGGTATGTATGCCATGGTCTCCGTTAAGGAGGAGTCCATGTGGAGCATGAGAACTGCGTTGATCTGCATGGCCGAGTGCACTGCCTCCTTCATTGAGAGAGTGGTCTGGAGAGGCAGCTCCAGGGACAGAATCAGGGGTTCCTGGGGTTGCGCTCAGACCTGCAAGCCCTCACACAGGCAATGACTTCAGGAGGTCAATGTCGGCATGGGAGATGGATGAGGCACCCAGTATCCCAGCTAGGTGCCCGTCCATCAATGGCGAGCAGGGAGGTCTAGAGCAACCTCACATTGGCACATGAGCTGCCTGTCGTCTCTGCGTGCTCCTCTCAGGGCGCTCTGGATGATGGCAGCAGCTCCTCCGCCCCTCTGCCAGTCACCGTAGCATCCGATGAGGCTGCGGTGACTGGAGAGATGCCAGCCATGGCACTGGCTGCTGCCTCCCAGGCGGGGCCAGCACAGGCTCCACTGGCCAGAGGACAACCGCCAAGGTCATCAAGGCCAACAAGGCAGCAGACTCAGCACGCTGCCTCCAATGCTGCTGCCAGTGAGGGGGTGGAGGCACCAAGACGTAGCACTCGTAAACATAAGGTTAAGGCACCATGAGCACAAGAGGGACTGGTCATGGGTGACCTGTGTGTAATGTTTTGTTTATGTTTACTGGTTTGGGAATGAAGAGAAGAGAAGATTATGCTAATTTGTTTGGACTGTGAAAATGACAAATTTTGTTTTTGTCATAAAGGCCTGAATATGCTTCACCTTTTTGTTTTTTTTGGTGCAGGGTACGCCAGTATGTAATACTGTATGTGAGTGGCTCTAAACTTTAATGCACTGGGACTGAGTGGGCTTTGGGTTCAAATGAAAGGGCCATTTCAGACATTCGAGATGGAGGCAGCAGCCCTGGCATGAGGCGGAAGCAGATCTTTGGCAGCCTAGCTGAAGGAGCATTGGGTCAAGGAGTCCCTGGTGTCCCTGCCTCCCTGAAGGATACAAAGGTCTACCTCCATGCCCTCAGCGTTCTCCTCACCATGCTCCTCTTCTGACTCACTATTGGATTCATCATCTGTGGCCCTTGGAGCTGTGTCAAGATCCTCTTCCTCCAGTGGGTCCCCCCTTGCCAGTGCCAGATTGTGGAGAGTGCAGCATGTAACCACTATCAGTGATACCTGGTCTGGGGGGTATTGTAGAGCTCCTCCTGAATGATCCAGGCTTCGGAAGCACATCTTCAGAAGACCTATGGCCCTCTCTATCACTGCCCTGTGGAGGCATGACTCGCATTGTAATGCTGCTCTGCCTCTGTTCTTGGGTAGCGGAGAGGCACCATGAGCCACCTCTTCAACAGATTAGCCCTTGTCACCCAGCAGCCATCCATCCAGTTGGGCTGGAACACTGAAGAACCCCAGCACCTGGGAGTGTTTGAGGATATAAGCGTCATGGGAGCTGCCAGGGTACCTTGTACAGACTTGCAGAATCTGCATCCTGTGGTCACACACTATCAGGACGTTCATGGATTGGAATCCCTTCCTGTTAATAGAGGCACCCGGCTGACCCGCTGGCGCCATGATGGCCACATGTTTGCAGTCAATGGCACCCTGGATGCGGGAGATCCCAGCAATCGCTGCAAAGCCTCTGGCTTGCTCAGCCTGGCTGGCCTCTTCCATACGGAAATGGATAAATGTCAGTACCCACCTGAATAGAGCTTCTGTCATCAGCTTGATGCAACTGTGGACAGCTGATTGGACCACACTGATCCCTCACTGAACCCTGAAAAGAGCCAGAGGCATAGAAGTTAAGGGTAACCCTCAGAGCCACTGGCATGGGGTGTCCGCGCACACAGATCTCAGGCCCAATCATATGACAAATGGAGGTCACAGTCTCCCTGGAGAGGCAGAGCCTCCTTCGGCATTGCACCTCAGACATATTGAGGTAACTGCATCACTGCCTGTAAACCCTGGCAGCAGGATAGTGGCATCTTCTGTGGCCCCTTCTGCCTTGGACCACCTGCTGACCCTGTGCCCCTTGTGCCTGTGCCTCTCCTCCCACAGGTCGCTCCCTTGGAAGCTTATTGGGACACCTGGCCTCCTCTCCCTTCTGCTGCTCTCTTCCTCCTCAGAGGAGGTCCCACCAGCAGAGACTACAATCCCCATTATCATGGTTAAAGAAGTCTGTCTGATACCTGGAAGTGTCCACACAGTCAAAATCCTCCGGGGACCCAGAACAGAGATGGAGCTGTCAAGTTCAAATATGCAACCAGCAGCAAACTATCTCCTAAACTCCTTGTTACTCACACTGGCAAGGCTGCCGACGTTTTTTATCCTGTCCTTGGATGAGGTTTTGCAAAATGTGGGCTGCCCGCCTGCCTGTTTTGCCTGTGCGATGAGCGTGAAATCGCACGGGCGATGTAAAATCGGGATCAGCTGGGTTTTTAACGGCCTTAGGTGGCCTTTTAATTGATGGCGGACCCGCGCGCGCCCACCGACCTGGAGATTGCATGCGTGAGGGATGATGTCAGGACGCTTGCCCGACGTCTTCTCGCGCTATTTTACACCCGATCGGGTCTGGCGCGCAGCCGCCCGCGAAGCAAAAAATTCTGCCCAGAATCAGGAAGGCTCTGTGGAGTGTCGAAAATGCCAACCGGGACCTGATTCTGGGATCTCTAACCCCATTCTTGGGGTTTCCAATTTTCAACAGGGCCTTTTAAGGGTGCGAACCGCATCGGGTCAGAAGCCCGTACCCTGGGACTAATGACCTGGTTGGCTCCGTTGTGGGGATAGGCATGTCCTGGTCTTCCGGCTTTTTAAAGAGTCATGGTTCATGACACTTCAGAGGTGTCCTGAATCATAGACTGCATGAGGGAATCTTTTGAAAAATAAGCTCAAAATCTCTTCCTCATTCCTCCCCCACCCCAAGCTAAGATATGCTCGCCACCCACTCCCATGGCCCCTCATGACCCCCATATCAAGGTATGCTGCCACCCACCCCCATGGCCCCTCTTGTCCCCCTTGTCTAGCTATGGCACTTTCATGCCCATTCTCCCACTATAGAGTCATAGAGTCATAGAGGTCTACAGCACAGAAAAAGGCCCTTCGGTCCATCGAGTCTGCCCTGGTCAAACAAGTACCTAATTATTCTAAACCTGTTTTCCAGAACTAGGCCCATAGCCTTGTATGCCATGGCATCGTAAGTGCACATCCAAATACTTCTTAAATGTTATGAGGGTTTCTGCCTCTACCATCCTTTCAGGCAGTGAGTTCCAGATTCCCACCACTCTCTGGGTGAAAGAATTCTTCCTCACATCCTCTCTGAACCTCCTGCTCCTTACCTTAAATCTAAATTATATTGAAGTATTATTACTGTTCCTCTCTTCTGCCTGTGACAGCGGTAGTTTTAATTTCTAATTTAATTTGTTTCCCTTAGTATCCTTTCCCTTATTTAAATGGGTCATGATGTGTTTCCCAAACCCCTGTTTATGAGGTCCAATGTTAAAAATAACCACACACCAAATTCTTTAAGATGAAACAAAACTAGGATTTATTAACACATTCAAACACTATAGAGAACCAATGAACCTCATAGTGACAATAGCATTTGTAAAAATAGCTTTAAAAAAGCAATTAATTGATAACTTCCCACTTTCGTAAGAAAAACCCCTTTTTGCTATAAGCCAATAAAAGTGTCAATCATTCAGACCTTTTGAAATATCAATAGCAGAAACTACAAGCACTTGAAACTTCTTTATCTTGTATAAATAAACATTATGAAACCAACAGCATAGATCAGAGAGCCAGAGCTGTCAGTAAGCAATGTTTTCCCTCAGGCTCAGATGTTTCAGCACTCTAACGTATGTCTGGGCTCTCAGACAAAAATGCAAAATGAGGCTTGGATAAGAGCTCAGAAATCCATTAGATTGTTGATTCCCATAATTGGCCAATTAATAGCTAGAGGGCAGGCTCACTGCTAAGTAAGGACAGTGGCTGGGCTCTCAAAGCTGAAAAGCCTGGAGGCCCTCCAGCTCAGAAGGAACAGCAGCCTGCAGTTCAGGTAAGAGAGAGGGAGAAAGGCTCATCTTGAGGCATACTCTTCCCAGCTTTTTAACCTGTTAAATTGACTAATGCCTTCAGCAGCCATTCCACCATTGTGGAGAAGGAAATCCTCCACAGGAAGGCCGACAGATGCAGCTGTGGTCAGATGGGCAGGGAGGGCTCAAAGCCTTCCTAGGGCACTGGGTGCCCAGGCCACCAACTGCAGACTGATTCCCCCCCCCACCCCCCAAGGTAGCTGGCCTAGTTACCAACACATTGGAGGTCTCGCAGACCGACTGGAAAATTCCTCTGACAATAGGCTTTAACCTATCTCAATTGGCTACCCACTAGTTCCGTGCAGATAACAGCCTTTCTAATCCCCATCCCATCTTTGGGAAAATGGCATGGGGGCAGAAAGATGCTGACAAACTGGCAAGCTGGCTGTCAATGCTCACCCCCATATGGGAGTGAAAATTTAGTCCCCTGTGTGGGTCAGAAGACTGGGAATTTAATTTTACTGCTTCTTCAGATTCCTCCATGAAACAACCAAGTGGCTGTCTCCCAGAATGCATCAGCATGACTCGTTTCATTGTAGATTGGTGAACTACATCTCCCAGAATGCACCAGTTCCAACATTTACAGCACTCTGAAAGACTACATCGCCCAGAACACAGATAAATACTGACTCATTCTGTCTTCCATCTGCCTGAGGCAGCACATGCTGTATAGAGAATTATGGCGTGTTCTATGAGTGGACAGCCTTGTTAACCATAAGAAATATTTTTGCTGTTTTAAAGGCACAGCTTTCTGATTTGGCAATCAAGATATTTTTCTTTCAGATGCAGCATTCAGATTGTAAATCAGACCCAGGAAATCAAATTTCTCAAAACACCTTTCAGAATTCTAAGTGCTAGTAAACTGGCAAGGCCCTCCTTCTCTGTGGCTCCATCTATATACTGTTCCCCTACCCCCATAAACCCCACACCCCCAGCTCACACTCTCACTTTAGGAAGGATGTGAAGCGCTTAGGGAGGGTGCAGAAAAACTTACAAGAATGGTTCCAGGGATGAGGGACTTCAGTTACATGGGATAGATTGTCCTTTATTGCAAGGGGGATGGAGTATAATAGAGAAATCTTGCTACAACTGTATAGGGCATTGATGAGATTGAATCTAGAGTGCTATGTAAAATTTTGGTCTCCTTCCTTAAGGAGGGATATACTTGCATGGGAAGCAGTTCAAAGAAGGTTCACTAGGCTGATTTCTGGGATGTAGGCGTTGTCTTTTGTGGAAAGGTTGAGCAGGTTTGGCCTGTATCATTGGAGTTAAGAAGAATGAATCTTATTGAAACATAGAAGATTCTGAGGGATCTGACAGGGTAGTTGCTGAGAGGATGTTTTCCCTCATGGGGGAATCTAGAACTTGGTGCACAGTTCAAAATAGGTCTCCCATTTAAGACGAAGCTGAGGTAGAATTTCTTCTTTCTGCGGGTTGTTAGTCTTTGGAATTCTCTTCCCCAGTGAGCAGCGGAAGCTGGGTCATTCAGTATATTTCAAGGCTGAGCTGGACAGATTTTTGATCAACAAGGGAGTCAAGGATCATGGGGGCTTGCACGGAAATGGAGCTGAGGCCACAATTAGATCAGTCATGATCTTATTGAATGTCGGAGCAGGCTTGATGGGTCACACGGTCTACTCCTGCTCCTATTTCTAATGATCTTATGACCTTATGATTGGAGAAGCTAAGTTTTTTTTCCTTAAAGAGAAGGTTGAGAGGAGATTTGATAGAAATGTTCAAAATCATAAGGGGTCCAAACAGGTAGAGAGAAACTATTCCCATTGGTGGGAGGGCCGAGAAACAGTGGACATAAATGTAAGGCAAGCGGCAAAAGAAAAATAGAGGCAACACAAGGAAAACTTTTTACGCAGAGAGTGGTTAGGCTTTAGAATGCACTGCCTGAGATTGTGGTGAAAGCAGATTCAATAGTAACACTCATATGGAAATTGGATAAATAATTGAAGGGAAATTTTGCAAGGCCTACAGGAACGTCAGGGCCAAACATGTTCATGTGATTGGAGTGAGACGTGTTGTCTGAGAATTTTAAAAATTATTCAATCACAGGTTTGGGTGCCATTGGCAAGGCCAGGGTTTATTGCCCATCCCTATTCACTCTTGAGAAGTTAGCAGGGAGCCGCCTTTTTGAGCTGCTGCTGTGTTTGATGTAGGTACTCCCACAATGCTCTTAGCTAGGGGTTTGCAGGTTTCTGACTCAGCAATGATGAAGGAGTATTTTCAAGTCAGCGTGGTGTGTAATTTGGAGGTAATGGTATTCCCATGAGTCAGCTACCCTTGTCTTTCCAGGTGGAACAGGTCACAATTTTGGAAAGTGCTGTCAATGAAGCCTTGGCAAGTTGCCACAGTGCATCTTGTTAATGGGTCACAATGCTGCTACTGATGCGCTTTTGGAGGAGGGAGTGCATGTTTAAGGTGTGGGTGGGGTGCAAAACAAGCAGGCTGCTTTGTGCTGGATGCTGTTGAGCTTCTTAAGTGTTGTGAAGCTGCATCTCATCCAGGCAAATGGAGACTAATCCATCATATTACGGACTATAGCATTTTAAATGCTGTTGTATCATAACAAAGGATTCATACCCTGTTCACATTCCATTTAGGCAATTGAGCTTCAAAAGTTTTATCAGCAAGGAAATTGGCCTCCTCTCTGCGGCCTTTCCATTGGCATATCAGGCAGCTATTCTTGGGTACTCCAAGGTGCAATTAAGCCCTCTTTTATAGTTATATAATTAGCACTACTTCCTTAACATAATGAAAATTTAGGGAGTGCAAACCAAGTTCTTGTGCCTGCCAATAATTTCAACATACATCCTTTTAATTGTTGCTTATCTGCTCATGTCAAGGCGTGACTGAATGTGCAACAGGGTAAGAATAATAAAAAAATGAATTTCTATTTTTAAAACTGCTTTTGTAACTATCTAAAGCTATGATATATGTAGAACAGAGAGTTATACAGACTTTGGCCATTTTTACCACAAAACAGATCTTTCTCTTGAGTAAATTAGCACAAAAATAACTAATTAAATTTTCTATTAGCTAACGTCTCCTGCAAATCATAGATGCAAGATTTCATCTGATCTAGTACTAAGACCAACACGTCTTCAACAAACCTGCACGGCCTTGCATTCTCAGGATCTGGACATAACATTGTACTAGTTGGCCATTGTGAGGACTCAACTACATAGAAAAGCTGGTGCAGTTTCTCGTGCAAACAGAGAATCAGCATGAGCCAGTTTGCTGTTAAGAAGATTGAACTGTAGTCTTAGCTAATGATAGGTTGGTTGAGGTTGGATAGTTTTTATTTCCTGAAAACTGACCTAGGAAAGTAGGAAGGAATGAAATGGTTATAGTCTTAGAGAAAAATGCCAAGAACAGTTACTTGCCTGGGAACTGCCTGAGGCTGGGAAATAAGATTCACTTTAGTGAATTTATATGCTGGATGTTCCTGATGGCAATTCTTGAGTTTATGCAAATTAGGGTGAGTCTGAATGCTACCAATGACTGATAATAGTGTTATTTAAAGTGGTTTGGGGTGTTATCGCAGCATATACAATAAGTACAAGATCTGCAATCTAATCAAAAGATATCGGCTGGCATTTTTTCTCATAAAGAATGTTTGAGGCAAACAGTGTATTTACACAAGATTATGGGTTTTGCATGGCTAAGGGGAAACCCATATATTGAAAGAAAGAAAAGAAAGAATGATAGGCTTGCATTTCTATAGCACCATTCATGATCATGGAACATCCTGAAGTGCTTTACAGCGAATGAATTCCTTTTGAAGTGTAGTCACTGTTGTCGTGTAGGAAACATGGCAGCCAATTTGTACACAGCAAACTCCCACAAACAGCGATTTGATAATTGTAGAGTAAGGGATACATGATGTTGATGTAATAATGATGTCTGATCACATATCTGAGAAGTGAGAGAGATCTGGAAGGAGGTGAATCTCCAACCTCATTTAGAGATCCAAATGTGTAAATACTGGCTGTAAATAAAGAGTAGTGATTTTAAGAAACTACAGACTTGAGCAGCATACTTTGGGAGAATAGACAATCCCCCAAACCCCTGTCTAGACCCCAATCACACAATGAATCATGGTGGCAGCAAGCAAAAGACCCAACAGATCTTAAAAAGATGATACGGAGCTGGCAAGAAAAGAAATCCTCGAAGGAAGGGCAAAAGAAAAAAAAATTCAGACTCACCAAGATATCAGAACATCGCAGGAGCAGTGGATACAAACTGAGACACTGACATGGAGAGGGACAGCAGTGGGCACAAGCCCAAAGCAGCAAACAGCAGCACAGAAGCAGGAACAATTCCAGGGCTCAGCAAAAGCACGGAGTCCACACCACTACTCCCAGAACCATTTCAGAGTGCAGAAGGCTTGCAACAGGCCCAGAACTGGGACAACTGGAGAAAAAAAAGATACAGAACTGCTTCAGGATTGCACAAAAAAGATCAAAGGAGTAGGTCAGTACACTACTTTATGCAGTAGGATCTATTGCTGATGACATGGTAGCAAGGTAGGGTGGTTGATGAGACTTCAGCTTCTTATGAAGTAGTCCTGAAAGCTTTTATCTATTATTTCAGTGTCCACCAGAATTTAATAATAAAGGGGGCTAAATTTAATAAAAGAAAACAAAGACCAGGTGAAAACGTGGATTCATTCATCAACAATATAAATAGGCTGGCAGGGAACTGTGATTATGGAATCTTAAAGGATGAGCTGATTTGCAACAGAATTGTAGTCAGGTTCCTGGATGAAGCATTATGGGATCTCTTACAGACAAGAGAGGATTTAACACTAGTAAATGCAATGCAGATTGCAAGGCAAACGGAACTCAGGAAACAGAATTGGGTGTTTGAACATGGGGCAGGAGAGGTCCCATGGGGAAGGTCGAATGAGACCATTCAGTTTGTAGGCCATAAGAAATAAAGTGTACCAAAGCCTACGCCCGCCAAAATGGGGAAAAGGGCGCCAACCACCATTTTGAAACGTCTTTGGTTTGTCAGGGACAAACTCAACAAGCGAGAGGGATGCCCAGCAGGTGGGGGGGGTGGTGGGGTGTGGTGTGTGCGAAGTGCCACAACTTGGGAAAAGTCAGCCACTTCAAAACTGTCGCTTGAAAATGCTGACAGCCTGTAAAAAGAGGGAGAAAAATTTTAAACAGAGCCACATACAAGGGGTGGAACAACCACAAACAAAGGAACTAACCTTCCTGGGGGAGGTAAATGGCACTGAAAACATGTATTGGAGTATTAAACTCAACATGGATGGGCATCCCACAGAATTTAAACTAGACACATCAGCAGGAGTTTCTGTTTTATCAGATGAAGTCAAATGGCTCAAACAGATTACATTGCAACCCTCCTCTATCAAATTACTAAATATGAAAATACTAAACACCTCCCAGAAATAATGGAGAATCTAGGGACTAGAGTCAATGAGGAACTGCAAGATATTAATGCCAGTAAAAACAATAGTTAGAAAACCTAATGGGACTTAAAGTAAATAAGTCCCCCTGGCCCTGATGATCTACATCCCAGAGTGTTGAAGTGGTGGCTGTAGAGGTAGTAGCATTTGTGATCATCTTCCAAAATATTATAGACTCTGGAATAGTCCTGCAGATTGGGAGGTGGCAAGTGTAGCGCTGCTATTTAAGAAAGGAGAGAGGGAAAAAACGGGAACTGCAAACCTGTTAGTCTGACATCAGTAGTAGGCAAAATGTTAGAATCTATAATGAAGGGTGTGATATAGCAGGACACTTAGAAAATATGATAGGGTTGGATTTGTAAAAGAGAAATCATGTTTAACAAACCTGCTGAGTTTTTTGAGGATGTGACTAGCAGAATAGATCAGAGGGTACTGATGGATGTGGTATATTTAGATTTTCAGAAAGCTTTTGATAAGGTCCCACACAAGAGGTTAGTAATCAAGATTAGAGCACATAGAATTGGGGGAATATACTGACATAGATGGAGAACTGGTTAACAGACAGAAAGCAGAGAATAGGAATAAATGGGATATTCTAAGGTTGGCAGGCTTTGACCTGTGCTCGGTTCCCACCTATTCACAATCTACATCAATGACTTCGATGTGGAGATTAAAGGTAATATTTCCAAGTTTGTAGATGACACAAAACTAAGTGGAATCGTGAGATGTGGGCAGGATGCAAAGACACTTCAAGGGGATTGGAGATGCTAAGCGAGTGGGCAAAAAATTTGGCAGATGGAAAACAATGAGGCGAAATGTGAGGTTATCCACTTTGGTAGGAAAAACAGAAAGGCTGACTATTTCTTAAATGGTGAGAGGCTGGGAAGTGTTGACCTTCAAAGGGACTCAGATGTACTTGTTCATGAGTCACTACCAGAGAGAAGCTGTGAGAGAAGCAGCGGGGCCATTCACAGCGAGAGAGTGTGAGAGGAGCAACGGGGCCTTTAACAGTGGGAGAGTGAGAGGAGTGTGAGAGACCATTAAAGAGAGTAAGAAGGAAAAGAGTGTGGAGAGCAGCTGATTGGTGAGTAGGATTGGTCACTATTTCTAGTCTTTAAAGTAAAGCTAAGGTTTTTAGTTTGCATTTAGGTCTCTAGTCTTTTTTTCTCCTTTTCTTATAGATAGCTTCTTAAGTATAAGATCGATACTGGTGTATATTAAAAATAATTACAATGAAGTGTAAAGACCGGGGATACTAGAGTAATTAATTAATCATTTGATTAAAATATGATAGTGATGGCAGGACAGGTGATGTGTTGCAACATGTGGGAGCTGCTGGACACCAAGGTGATCCACAGCAAACATATCTGTATGAGGCGTTTGCAGCTCAAGGGACATCGGATCCGAGTTAAGGAGCTAGAGTCCGAGCTGCAGACATTGCGCCAGATCAGAGAGGGGAAAGTTACCTGGACACTTTGCTCCAGGAGGCAGTCACACCCCTCAGATTAGGTCATTCAAATCTGGTCTGTGATCAGGGACAGGAGAGTGTGACTGCAGGTGAAGCAGGCATGGGGGCCCAGGGGGGTTAGTGTTTGAGGAGCTTCAGTCCCTGCAACTGTCCAATAGTTATGAGGTTCTCTCAAGCCGTGTAGACGAGAGCAAGGACTGCAGGGAGGATGAGTGAACTGACCACGGGATCGTGATACAGGGAGTCATTCAAGTGGGGGTAGGAAATAGGAATGTAGTAGTGGTAGGGGCCAGTATAATTAGGGGGATAGGTACTGTTCTCTGCAGCCATGAGCATGGGTCCCGAAGGTTGTGTTGCCTGCCCAGTGCCAGGGTTAAGGACATCTCCTCAGGGCTAGAGAGGAACTTGGGGTGGGAGGGGCGGGATCTAGCTGTCATCATCCACATTGGTACCAACGACACTGATAGGACTAGAAAGGAGGTTCTGCTGAAAGAAATTTAACAGTTAGGAGCTAAATTAAAAAGCACAACCTCCAGGGTAATAATCTCAGGCTGACTACCTGAGCGACGGGCAAACTGGCATAGGGCGAATAAATGAGCTAAATGCGTGGCTCAAAGATTGGTGTGGGAGGAATGGGTTTCAGTTCATGGGGCACTGGCATCAGTACTGGGGTAGAAGGGAGCTGCTCCGGTGGGACAAGCTCCACTTGAACCGTGCTGGGACCAGTGTCCTGGTGAACCAAATAACTAAGGCTGTAGAGAGGGCTTTAAACTAAATAAAGGGGGGGTGGAGGGTTCTAGAAAGGGGATACGAAGGCTTACAAAGCAAAAGGATATGGCAGCATTGCAGGACAGCTACTTAGGTAATGATACCCAGAGTGTGACAGGAAGGGACAGAGTGGAAAACATGAAAAAACAGCAGCAAATAGGGTCAAAGGGGGGAAAAATGGTGAAAAAGGCAAAATTAATGGCTCTTTACTTAAATGCATGTAGTATTCGGAACAAAATAAATGAATTAACGGCACAAATAGAGGTTAATGGGTATGATCTTATAGCCATTACGGAGATATGGTTACAAGGAGATCAAAGCTGGGAACTAAATATTCAGGGGTGTGTGAATTTTCACAAGGACAGGCAGGAAGGAAAGGGTGGTGGGGTAGCTTCATTAGTACCTGGTTAGAATAAGTACGGTAGCAAGAAAGGATCTTGGATCTGAAGATGTGGAATCCATATGGGTGGAGGTAAGAAATAACAAGGGGAAGAGGACACTGGTGGGAGTAGTCTATAGGCCCCCGAACAGTAGCTATACTGTAGGACAGAGAATAAATCAGGAGATAATGGGTGCATGTAAAAAAGGCAGTACATTAATCATGGGTGACTTTAATCTTCATGTAGATTGGGAAAATCAAATTGGCAGAGGTAGACACGAGCAAGAGCTCATAGAGTGTATTTGGGACAGTTTCCTAGAACAATATGTTGGGGATCCAACCAGGGATCAGGCTATTTTGGATCTGGTAATATGTAATGAGGCAGGTTTAATAAATGATCTCAGAGTAAAAGATACCCTAGGAAACAGTGACCATAATATGGTAGAATTTAGCATTCAGTTTGAGAGTGAGAAACTTGGGTCAGAAACAACTGTGCTAAACTTAAATAAGGGTAATTACAAAGGAATGAGGGCAGAGTTGGCTAGAGTGGGCTGGGATAGGATTTTAGCAGAAAAAACGGTTGATGAACAATGGCAGACATTTAAGAAAATAGTTCATGACTCACAACAAAAATATATCCCAGTGAGGAAGAAGGATTCAAGGAAGGGGACAAACCAACCAGGGTTAACCAAGGAAGTTAAGGATAGTATCAAATTAAAAGAAAAGACATGCAATGTGGCAAAGATTGGTGATAAGAGGGAAAAAATAAACTTTGAGCGTAAACTAGTAAGTAATATAAAAATGGACAGGAACAGCTTCTTTAAATATATAAAAGGGAAGAGAGAGACCAAAGTAAACATAGGCCCCTGACAGAATGAGGCTGGGGAAATAATAACAGGGAACCAGGAAATGGCAGAGGAGTTGAATAAATACTTTAGTCTTCATGGTAGAAGACACTGATAGCATTCCAATACTAATTAATCAAGGGGAAAAAGAGGGGGATGAAATAAATACTATAACTATCACTAGAGAAAAAGTACTAGGGAAACTAATGGGGCTAAAGGCCGATAAGTCCCCTGGACCTGATGGGTTGCATCCTAGGATATTAAAGGAGGTAGCTACAGAGATAGTGGATGCACTGGTAGTAATCTTCCAAGAATCATTAGGGCAGAATATTATGCTCGGCGTGTGGGTGCGCGCCTGACACGGCTGAGTGTAAAATGATGCACGATGACGTCAGGCGTGCGTCCCAACGTCATCACACAGTCTCGCAATATTTTGTTCTCAGTGTGTGCACCGGAGTCAGCTGCGTGCCTGCCGATAATTAAAAAGCCTATTAAAGCCATTAACTATCTAATTAAAATCAAATTTATGCTGCCTGTCCAGCCTAATGGTTGGCGGGCAGGCGAAAAGGCCAAGCAGACTTTACATTTTTTGTAGATTTCCTAAAGCAAGTAAGCATTAAATAAAAGCTTTATTTTTGAATTAAAAACATGTCCCAGCACATGTGACAGAGTCACATGAGGGGATATGTTTTGTTAAATTTTTATTCTCTTCATTTTTTTACACAGTGGGAAAGATTTTCCCTGTTGGGGGGGAAGTGCGGGAGTGGGTGCGGGCGGGCGCACCTCCGATCGGCAGCCCCAATTGGGGGCGCGCCGCCATTTTACGTGGGCAGGCCAATTATGGCCCGCCCAGCGTGACGTCCACCAGGAAGCACTATGTGCTCCTTGTACAGGCGGGGGGGATACCCTTAGCCGGGAGTGTGCTTTCACGCATGCATGCAAAAGAGTGCACTAATCACCCTGAGGCTAAGTGCTGCCTCAGGGAGATCGGCTCCAAATTAAAATTTGCAATAAAAATGACAGGAAAATTTCCCTGACATGTCCCCTCATGTGACACTGTCACATGAGTTGGGACATTTCCATAACTTTAACTGAAACCTTTATTAAAAATTTAAATACCCTCATGAAACCTCATCCCGCCCGTGGGAGAGGTTTCATGCTTTTTCTGACGCCTGCCAAGGCTCCTGGCCTGCCTGCCAACCTTAAGGTTGGACAGGCAGGTCCATTAATGATTTTAATTAGTGTCTCAATGGCCTCAATAGGCCGTTGACAGGTCGGCAGGTGCACAGTTGACTCAGCTGCGCCCCCGCCAACCTGAAAATGGAAATGTCATGGGGTGACGTCGGGAGCTCCACCTGACGTCATCCCGCATCATTTTACATGTCAGCGAGTGGGCCCTGCCCCCACTTGCCGACAGGAAGATCCTGCCTAGTGCTTCAACCTCCTTGAGGCAGCTCCGTGCCTCAGGGAGATTGAAGTGCTCTTTCTCCCATATGCATGAACTGCGCGCTAGGCCCGGCTCTCCCTCCTCCCCCCGCCTGCACATGCAGTGCTCAGCACTGCCGCGCACCATCCACGCAGGGCGAGCCTTAATTGGCCCACCCACCTGAAATCGTGATGCGGAGCCAATCGCCGGCGGTGGTCGGCTTCCTGACTGTCCCCGCCCGCCCTCGCTGAATACCCCAGCCAAGGACAAAATCCTGCCCTTAGATTCTGGAAAAGTCCCAGAGGATTGGAAAACTGCCAATGTAACATCCTATTCAAAAAAGGGACGGAGACAAAAAACAGGCCAATTAGCTTAATATCTGTCATTGGGAAAATGTTAGAGTTAATTATAAAGAATGTAATAGCAGAACATTTGGAATTACATAATCTAATCAAGCAGAGACAGCATGGCTTCATGAAGGGGAAATTGTGCCTGACAAATTTATTAGAATTCTTTGATAAGGTAATTAGCATGATAGATAAAGGGCTACCAGTAGATGTAATATATTTGGGTTTCCAAAAGGCGTTCAATAAGGTGCCGCATGTAAGGCTTATTAATAAGATAAGAGACCATGGTATTGGGGGTGGCATGGATAGAGGATTGGCTAATAGAAGACACAGAGTTGGGATAAGGGGGGCATTTTCAGGATGGCAACCTGTAACTAGTGGAGTGCCACAGGGATCAGTGCTGAGGCTTCAATTATTTACAATATATATTAATGACTTAGATGAAGGAAGTGAGTGTACTATCGCCAAACTTGCAGAAGATGCAAAAATAGGTGGGAGGTTGACACAAGGAGTCTACAGGGGGATATAGACAGGTTAAGTGAGTGGGCAAAAAAGAGGCAGATGGAATATAATGTAGGAAAATATGAGGCTATGCACTTTGGCAGGAAAAATAGAGGAGCTGAATATTATTCAATGGAGAAAGACTACAGTAGGCTGCAGCACAGAGGGATTTAGGAGTCCTTGTGCATGAATCCCAAAAAGCTAGCATACAAGTTCAACAGGTAATAGGGAAGGCAAATGGAATGTTGGCCTTTATTTCAAAGGGAATGGAGTATAGAAATAGGGAAGTCTTGCTAAAACTGTACAAGGCACTAGTTAGACCACACCTAGAAAACTGTGAACAGTTTTGGTCCCCTTATCTAAGGAAAGATATACTGGCATTGGAGACAGTCCAGAGAAAGTTCACTGGGTTGATCCCGGGTATGGAGGGATTTTCTTATGAGGAGAAGTTGAGTAGGCTGGGCCTGTACTCTTTGGAATTTAGAAGAATGAGAGGCGATCTTATTGAAACATAAGATTCTTAGTGGGGCTTGACAGGGTAGATACTGAGAGGCTGTTTCTCCTTGTGGGAGAGTCTAGGACCAGAGGGCATAATCTCAGAGTAAGGGGTCGCCCATTTAAAACAGAGATGAGGAGGAATTTCTTCTCTCAGAGGGTAGATAATCTATGGAATTCTTTACAGCAGAGGGCTATAGAAGTTGGGTCGTTAAGTATATTCAAGGCTGAGATAGACAGATTTTTAATCAGTAAGGGATTCAAGGGTTATGGGGAAAAGGCAGGAAAATGGAGTTGAGGATTATCAGATCAGCCATGATCTCATTGAATGGTAGAGCAGACTCGACGGGTTGAATGGCCTACTTCTGCTAACATGCAGGTACAGCAAGCAATTAAGAAGGCAAATGGCATGTTGGCCTTCATTGCAAGAGGATTTGAGTATACGAGTAAAGTTGCCTTACTACAATTAGCAATGAGACCACATCTGGAGTATTGTGCACTTAGGTCTCCTTACCTAAGGAAAGATATACTTGCCATAGAGGGAGTGCAATGAAGGTTCACTAAATTAATTCCTGGGATCAAGGGATTGTCCTATGAGGAACAATTAAATAGAAACAGAATTACCTGGAAAAACTCAGCAGGTCTGGCAGCATCGGTGGAGAAGAAATCAGTTAATGTTTCGAGTCTTCACGACCCTTCGGCAGAACTGAAGCATAGTTAGGAGAAAGGTGAAATATAAGCTGGTTTAAGGTGGGGGGACGGGGGGAGAGAGAAGTTGAGGGTGTGGTGATTGTGGAGATAAGCAAGCAGTGATAGGAGCAGATAATCAAAAGATGTCACAGACAAAAGGATCAAAGAGGTGTTGAAGGTGGTGATATTTGTCTAAGAAAAGTGCTAATTAAGAATGGAAGACAGGACACTCAAGGTACAGCTCTAGTTGGGGTGGGGTGGAAAGACTAACAAGGTTTTAGTTTTAGATTTAAAAATAATGGAAATAGGTGGGAAAAGAAGAATCTATATAAATTATTGAAAAAAAAGGGAGGGGGGAGAAACGGGGTGGGGCTGGGGGGAGGGGGAGTTTAAGATCTAAAGTTGTTGAATTCAATATTCAGCCCGGAAGGCTGTAAAGTGCCTAGTCGGAAGATGAGGTGCTGTTCCTCCAGTTTGCATTGGGCTTCCCTGGAACAATGCAGCAAGCCAAGGACAGACATGTGGGCAAGAGAACAGGGTGGAGTGTTAAAATGGCAAGCGACAGGGAGGTTTGGGTCTTTCTTGCAGACAGACCGCAAGTGTTCTGCAAAGCGGTCGCCCAGTTTGCGTTTGGTCTCTCCAATGTAGAGGAGACCGCATTGGGAGCAACGAATGCAGTAGACTAAGTTAGGGGAAATGCAAGTGAAATGCTGCTTCACTTGAAAGGAGTATTTGGGCCCTTGGACGGTGAGGAGAGAGGAAGTGAAGGGGCAGGTGTTGCATCTTCTGCGTGGGCATGGGGAGGTGCCATAGGTGGGGGTTGAGGAGTAGGGGGTGATGGAGGAGTGGACCAGGGTGTCCCGGAGGGAACGATCCCTACGGAATGCCGTCAGGGGGGGTGAAGGGAAGATGTGTTTGGTGGTGGCATCATGCTGGAGTTGGCGGAAATGGCGGAGGATGATCCTTTGAATGCGGAGGTTGGTGGGGTGATAAGTGAGGACAAGGGGGACCCTATCATGTTTCTGGGAAGGAGGAGAAGGCGTGAGGGAGGATGCGCGGGATATGGGTCGGACACGGTTGAGGGCCCTGTCAACGACCGTGGGTGGAAAACCTCGGTTAAGGAAGAAGGAGGACATGTCAGAGGAGCTGTTTTTGAAGGTAGCGTCATCAGAACAGATGCGACGGAGGTGAAGGAACTGAGAGAATGGGATGGATTCCTTACAGGAAGCGGGGTGTGAGGAGCTGTAGTCGAGGTAGCTGTGGGAGTCGGTAGGCTTGTAATGGATATTGGTGGACAGTCTATCATCAGAAATTGAGACAGAGAGGTCAAGGAAGGGAAGAGAAGTGTCAGAGATGGGCCATGTGAAAATGATGGAGGGGTGGAGATTGGAAGCAAAATTAATAAATTTTTCCAGGTCTCAACGAGAGCATGAAGCAGCACCGAAGTAATCATCGATGCACCGGAGAAAGAGTTGTGGGAGGGGGCCGGAGTAGGACTGGAACAAGGAATGTTCCACATACCCCATAAATAGACAGGCATAGCTGGGGCCCATGCGGGTACCCATAGCCACACCTTTTATTTGGAGGAAGTGAGAGGAGTTAAAGGAGAAATTGTTCAGTGTGAGAACAAGTTCTGCCAGACGGAGGAGAGTAGTGGTGGATGGGGATTGTTCGGGCCTCTGTTCAAGGAAGAAGCTAAGGGCCCTCAGACCATCCTGGTGGGGGATGGAGGTGTAGAGGGATTGGACATCCATGGTGAAGAGGAAGCGGTTGGGGCCTGGGAACTGGAAATTGTTGATGTGACGTAAGGTGTCAGAGGAATCACGGATGTAGGTGGGAAGGGACTGGACAAGGGGAGAGAGAAGGGAGTCAAGATAACGAGAAATGAGTTCCGTGGGGCAGGAACAGGCTGACACGATCGATCTGCCAGGACAGTTCTGTTTGTGGATTTTGGGTAGGAGGTAGAAGCGGGCCGTCCGAGGTTGGGTGACTATCAAGTTGGAAGCTGTGGGAGGAAGATCTCCAGAGGAGATGAGGTCAGTGACAGTCCCTCTACACCTCCATCCCCCACCAGGATGGTATGAGGGCCCTTAGCTTCTTCCTTGAACAGAGGCCCGAACAATCCCCATCCACCACTACTCTCCTCCGTCTGGCTGAACTTGTTCTCACACTGAACAATTTCTCCTTTAACTCCTCTCACTTCCTCCAAATAAAAGGTGTGGCTATGGGTACCCGCATGGGCCCCAGCTATGCCTGTCTATTTATGGGGTATGTGGAACATTCCTTGTTCCAGTCCTACTCCAGCCCCCTCCCACAACTCTTTCTCCGGTACATCGATGATTACTTCGGTGCTGCTTCATGCTCTCGTCGGGACCTGGAAAAATTTATTAATTTTGCTTCCAATCTCCACCCCTCCATCATTTTCACATGGTCCATCTCTGACACCTCTCTTCCCTTCCTTGACCTCTCTGTCTCAATTTCTGATGATAGACTGTCCACCAATATCTATTACAAGCCTACCGACTCCCACAGCTACCTCGACTACAGCTCCTCACACCCCGCTTCCTGTAAGGACTCCATCCCATTCTCTCAATTCCTTCGCCTCCGTCGCATCTGTTCTGATGACGCTACCTTCAAAAACAGCTCCTCTGACATGTCCTCCTTCTTCCTTAACCGAGGTTTTCCACCCACGGTCGTTGACAGGGCCCTCAACCGTGTCCGGCCCATATCCCGCGCATCCGCCCTCACGCCTTCTCCTCCTTCCCAGAAACATGATAGGGTCCCCCTTGTCCTCACTTATCACCCCACCAACCTCCGCATTCAAAGGATCATCCTCCGCCATTTCCGCCAACTCCAGCATGATGCCACCACCAAACACATCTTCCCTTCACCCCCCCTGACGGCATTCCGTAGGGATCGTTCCCTCCGGGACACCCTGGTCCACTCCTCCATCACCCCCTACTCCTCAACCCCCACCTATGGCACCTCCCCATGTCCACGCAGAAGTTGCAACACCTGCCCCTTCACTTCTTCTCTCCTCACCGTCCAAGGGCCCAAACACTCCTTTCAAGTGAAGCAGCATTTCACTTGCATTTCCCCTAACTTAGTCTACTGCATTCGTTGCTCCCAATGCGGTCTCCTCTACATTGGAGAGACCAAACCCAAACTGGGCGACCGCTTTGCAGAACATCTGCGGTCTGTCCGCAAGAAAGACCCAAACCTCCCTGTCGCTTGCCATTTTAACACTCCACCCTGTTCTTTTGCCCACATGTCTGTCCTTGGCTTGCTGCATTGTTCCAGTGAAGCCCAATGCAAACTGGAGGAACAGCACCTCACCTTCCGACTAGGCACTTTACAGCCTTCCGGGCTGAATATTGAATTCAACAACTTTAGATCTTAAACTCCCCCTCCCCCCAGCCCCACCCCGTTTCTCCCCCCTCCCTTTTTTTTCAATAATTTATATAGATTCTTCTTTTCCCACCTATTTCCATTATTTTTAAATCTAAAACTAAAACCTTGTTAGTCTTTCCACCCCACCCCAACTAGAGCTGTACCTTGAGTGTCCTGTCTTCCATTCTTAATTAGCACTTTTCTTAGACAAATATCACCACCTTCAACACCTCTTTGATCCTTTTGTCTGTGACATCTTTTGATTATCTGCTCCTATCACTGCTTGCTTATCTCCACAATCACCACACCCTCAACTTCTCTCTCCCCCCGCCCCCCCCCACCTTAGACCAGTTTATATTTCACCTTTCTCCTAACTATACTCAGTTCTGCCGAAGGGTCATGAAGACTCGAAACGTTAACTGATTTCTTCTCCACCGATGCTGCCAGACCTGCTGAGTTTTTCCAGGTAATTCTGTTTCTGTTTTGGATTTCCAGCATCCGCTGTCGCTTTTAGCTTTTTGTTTTTAACAATTAAATAGACTGGGTCTTTATTCTCTGACGTTTAGAAGGTGATCACGTTCAAACATATAAAATTATTATAGGGCTCGAGAGGGTCGATGCAGAAAGGATGTTTTCCCTCGCTGGGGTGTCTGGAAGCAGGGGACCCAGTCTCAGAATAAGGGGCAGGCCATTTAGGACTGAGACGAGGAGGAATTTCTTCACTCAGAGGGTGGTGAATCATTGGAAGTCTCTGCCCCAGAGGGCTGTGGTGGCTCAGTCATTGAGTGTGTTCAAGACTGGGATCGTTAGATTTCTACAGATTAAAAACATTAAGGGATATGGGGATAGTGCAAGAAAATGGTGTTGAAGTGGAAGATCAGCCACGGTTTCATTGAATGGCGGAATGGGCTCGAAGGGCTGAATGGCCTACTCCTGCTCCTATTTCTTATGTCCTTACAAGGTCCTGATGGGACATCTTTAAAAGTGAAAGGCCAACTCATGGCAAAGCTGAAATATAAAGATTGAGAAATCCTCGATCCCCTCTGTGTCATTCAAAATCCAGAGTGCTCTCTACTAAGCAGAAAGACATGCATAAAACTGAAATTAATCTGTAAAGTGGATGAAGCTGCTGATGGGAACTACAGCAGTACATTTTGAAATGAATTTCCCAATTTGTTTACAGGCCTAGGGAAATTAAAGATTGAGTACCATTTCACCCAATGAGCTGATGCTAAACCAATTTGCCGCCTTACACTGAGAAAAGTCCTTCACCCATTCTTGGATAAAGTCAAGGGTGAAATTGAAAAGATGCAGCAGCAACGGTTTATCTCACTGCTCACCATGCCGACAGAATGGCGTTCAGGAATGCTTAGTCCCGAGGCCAAACAGCTCTATCAGAATCTGTGTGGCTTTAACTCAACTAAACAAAGCAGTGGAAGATGAGATCCACCTGATGGCCTCAGTGGATGAGAGCCTCGCTAAACTAGCCGAGAGCATTTTACTTACCAAATTGGATGAGAGCAGTGGGTTTTGGCAGTTGCCCCTGGACAAAGAATCCAGATTGCTGACCATATTAATAATACCATTTGATCATTATTGTTTTAATAGATTGCCCATTGGAATTGTATCCAACCCAGATATTTTCCAGAGAACAATATCTCACACTCTAGAAAGCATGCAAGGAGTAATATGCCATATGGACAACATATTTACACATGGCTCCATGAGAGAAGAGCATGATCACAGGGCCAGAGCAGCCCTGAGAGTTTTACAGGATGCAGACCTAACATTGAATGAAATATGTGAGTTCGCCAAATCTATGATCAAGTTTCTAGGCCACATCGTGCAAGCCACTGGAATCACAGTTGATCCACAAAAAACAAAAGTATTCAGAGAATTCCCACAACGCAGGAACATAACGGAGCTTCAAAGATTCCTCGGGATGGTGAACCAATTAGGCAAGTTCCTACTAAATTTAGCAGAGGTCAACCAGCCCTTGAGATGATTGTTGAGACTGGGTCAACAGTGGTGTTGGAATGTGAACCAGCAAAATGCTTTCAAAAGGTTTAAACAACTTTTTATCTCTTCTGAAACTTTGGCACATTGCGATCCAGAATTACCGACTGTAGCAGCAACAGATATATTATGTACAGGTGTGGGCAGTATTATTTCAGTGTAGACCAGTCTACTATGCCTCAAGGTCACTAACAGAAACAGAACAATGATATTGACAGAATGAAATGCTGATCAGGCAGTTAACTGTCTGCTGTCGGAATTCCTGGGCCTTGAAAAGCGAAGAGCCTGCCACCACTTCAGCCCCAGAAGCGCCACCAGGAGCAGTGACCACTGTTGGTACTGCAGGCGACCTGGAGCAGCAGCAACAATGGACGCCTTCCTTTCTCTTATTCTTAGGCAGCCCCTTGGATTGAGGATGACTTGCATCCACTCTGGTTCACTGGGTTCTGAGATGGCTGATAAGCCCAATGAGTGACCTGCAAATTTTGTCACTTGTGGGGCAGGTGGCGCTTGAACAGTTGGGTGGATGAGGATTTTGGAGGTTTGTATACAATCTCAAATGCCTCGACTTTACCTAAGCGTGTTCCTGATGAAGTCTCTTGATGTGTTTGGTGCCTTTCCAAATAAACCTTCTCCACTTTGGACAGTCACAAGCCAGGGACATTCATGAATTGGTGGGATGTTGGATCTCTTCAGGGTGCTTTGAGGACATTGCTAAAATGTTTCTGCTGACCTCCCGGGTGTCTCCTGCCACAATTGAGTTCTGTTGTAGAACAGTTGCTTTGGGAATCTGATGTCAGGCACATGCACGACATGTCCCATCAAGTGGAGCTGGTTTTGAATGATTACCATCTCGATGCTGGGCATGTTGGCTTGGGAGAGGATGCTGCTGTTATGATGCGTTTCTTGCTACTGCATCTGGAGGATCCTGTGAAGGCCTCACTGGTGGTACATGTCCAGTGCTTTAAGGTGCCCGTTGTAGGTTGTCCATGTCTCTGAAGCATGGGATCACTGCTGCCCAGTAAACCATGACTTTTGTCTTGGGTTTGAGATCCGAGTCCTCAAAGACTCTTTTCATCTGTCAGCTGAAGGCTCAACCGGCACCTTGAAGATGATGCTGAATTTTATCGTGTATGGAGCTCCTAGAAAAGAGTTGAGTGGCGGGGGTCCCACAGTGGTCAGTCAGGCAGGCCTGGCAAGAGAAGGTGGTAGGTCAGTGTGGAAGGCAGCAGGGTTCTTTCAGCGAGGGCAGCCCTTGTTGCCAGCGGCCCTCCGTGGGTCTAGGTGTGCCCAATCAAGAGGGCCCCCAAGACCACAGTGGGTAGAATAGCAGCAGTGGCAGGATGAGGACCTTAAGTTGCCCTTAATAGGACACTTAAGTGCCTGAAGCGGCCCAGGAGTGCAAAGACTAACCTTTACCTTCCCCATCCCTGACATAATTGGAGGGAGTCAGGAAAAGCGATGGGTTCTCCACCCCGTGCCTTCCCCCCCAATTATACAGCAGCCCCACTTCCCAGCCTGCTCCCAGGGGTATTAAATTCTCCTCTTAAACTTCCAACTGAATAAGGAAACTGAAAGCCTATTGGAGCAAAGGACTGAATCTTATACTTTATCATAATGTGCAATTCAGACTTTGCATTCTATTGGAGAAAGAATTACTGAGCCTATTTCATTTGAAAGTGGATCGAGGCCAGATGGTCACTGGCACTCATCCCACCCAATGTCTGCATTAAATGGCATTGTTAGCTACTGTGTGACATTTCAGGCATTTATAAAGAAATTAATGTATTCCAGTGTTGTTGATGGACTTCTTTGGAAAGCTTGCTATCTTGAATGATGGACTAATCTGTGGGAAATGGTAACGGATGCCTCCAGGTGCAGTATTGTGGTTCTAAAAAGCTTAAGATGAACCTTGAAGATATTGTTGGAGGAAACACTAGGCCAGAACTTACTGACAAAATAATGATGACACTAACGATGCGCACCATTATTTATGTATAAATGCTATTGCAACTTTAGGCGAAGAGTAGATGCATAGTTAGATGTGAATATCTAAAAGTTATTGCGTAAGTTGTTCTGGTCTGCTGCTGCCTTCGCAAAAATGGTACCTCACCACTGAAATGCATTGAATGTCATGAAAATGCTAAATTTACATGGTAGAACTAAAACTACCACAGATATTTAGGGCTGGTAATTAGCAGTACCCTTTTAACCATGGAATCATTTTTAATTACTGCCAATTAACCTACCTGGCACTGAAAATTAACTTATACAAGTATGGAGTCTTATTCCTTCAGGTTTTGAATTTTCTGGGGAGATTTAAAGATATCACATTTTAAAAATGTTTTTACTTTTCATTCCTTCTTTCCCTCGTTCTCTTAATTTAAACTTACACTTCCTTTCTGCATTTCTCTTTCTGTCCCTGATTTGACATTGAATTCACCCCCATTTAATTTACCCTCCTTCTCAGTCCTTATGGTGTTTGTTTCCCATTCCTTAAGTTTCATTGGTTAAGGGGATATCCTATGGGTTGCCCTCTCTATACCATTATCAGTTTGTACTTTCAGCAGAATTGTGAGCAAAAAGTTTGGTGAGCTGAAGGTTGCAAGGGCAAGTCTAATTAGCAGCAGACACTGTCTGGTGACCTGCTACTGCAAATTATGGCCAATAATGTAACAACCTCACTTGCTGATTGATATTGGGGTACCTGGTAGTTGGAGTGGGTGCCACCATTAATTTAGACATAATTCTTTGGGTAGTGAGGAAAAGCAAAGGCAGTTCTGGTGTTGCCCAATTCTGGTTAAACTTGTGGTGTTTGGAATATATGTATCCAAATAGTATATGTATCCAAATTCAATGCTTCAGAATTCTTGAGCATGTAACAGAATCATTTCTTTCAGCCATCTGTCAGATCCAGAACCAAGCTGTGGAGTTAAAGGGATAACTGTTGCTAGGAGGAAATTCTGTGGCGCTGAGCACTGAGCAATTGGATGTTTTGTGAGAAACTTGTGAAAAGCCCTTAATTGAAAATCTGGATTGAACAGTTGTTGATGAACGAACCCTAATGCACAGCATCGGACTTAAAAACATCAACAGCATCAAGGTGGATAGCATGCATTGAGCCATCTTGCCACACAAGTCCTTTCATCGTGCCAAAAGCAGACTTATGCCTGAGTATGCCAAAACGCACTCATGCGTTCAAAGTCAGACCACATCTTAATTGGTTGCAGCAAGGGTAACTGTTGGTTTGATTTGATTTAGTTCGGTATGGTGACTCTTGAGCATAGTGATAGGTTTCTGTGCATGCCAGACAACTGGCTAACCAAAATTTTAAAAAACGTAGTATTTCATACAGTAAGTTGATAATAATCAAATTTGCATTTGTCAGTAGTCTAATCGCCAACTAGTCACCTCCATCCATAGCTACCCACATGGTAGCTTTCCCTTCCAAGCATCTGTACCCTCAGACTTATCCAGTTGCTGACCCCTAAAGAAACCGAGGTGTGGCACTCACCCTTGCGGAGTGAGAAGATTGTTGACCCGCTTGTGGTGCTGCAACCAGGTTCTCTGGCTGATGACCTCCTCCTTTTTGGGGACCGGAAAAGCAGCTTACCTGGAATCTGCATTGTTTAGCTTGTCAAAATCCAGCATTTTCCTCCTGCACAGTTGTGGGTCACTAATTCTTAGCTCTACCCACTTGTTCCTGAGCTCTGTGGACTTAGATAAGTGAAGCATGTTGCTATGAGGAGAGAGAGTTCTTTCTCTATTGGACAAACTGAAATTCTACCTGAGTGGATTTCTCAGCTGTCTGGTAAGGAGACCACTAAAGTAGTCATGGGTTTCTGTACCTGTGATATATTAAAAATATTTCAGTCATAATCGTAATCCAAGAATGCAAGAATTCACTTGTGAAGATGAAAAAATAATGAAACAAATGCTTTAAATACTGAATGAGAAACAGAAAATGACGGAATGCAGAGCAGGTCAGTCAGCAGCTGAAAAGGAAAGGCAGATAGTGGCCGGGAATTTACACAACCTGGCGAGGAGGGGAAGCTGGGATCGGAAGTGGGAGACAAAGACCCTCCCACTCCGACTCCCATTCCCAGAGTGATCTACCCCCGGTCAGCCAATTAACGGCCAACAGGCAGGGTGGCTGACCATTCATCGGCTAGAGGTGGGGACTGAGGTGGCAGCCATGTCGTCAGCTGACACAGTCAAATGTGCTGTCACCATATGCTGGTTTGCCAGCACCAGCACTCTGCCTCTGAACACATTTGCACCCTTCAGCCCACCAACCTTGAAAGAATGCCTGAGGAAAGATGAGCTTATCGACATGACAGAGGGAAGTTCCAGGCTGGCCCCACCGTTTGTTGATGACTCCCTGCATGTTCTCCTCCAGGCTACTTGGGCAAGGCAAGAAGTCCTCTTCCCAAGGGACTGAAGGAGCAGATGTCCCCACCTAATGGAGCAGGCCTGGATGGAGGTGGTGGAGGAGATCATCAGCCAGAGAACCTGGCTGCAGCACCACAAGCGGGTCAACAACCTTCTCACTCCGCAAGGGTGAGTGCCACACCTTGGTTTCGTTAGAGGGTCAGCAACTGGATAAGTCTGAGGGTATGGATGCTTGGAAGGGAAAGCTACCATGCAGGTAGCTATGGATGGAGGCTGTAGCATCTCCTTGGAAATAAATCACTGTAGCTCTATCAAAGGGTGTGAGCCTCACCGATTCCAGAGTGGCCTAAGGCCACATGCTTGCCAGTGGCCATGGATGCTGCAGCTAGCATGTAAGCTTCAATTTCCCTCAATATGTTAATATTACTACAAACATTTAACTGTGCCTTCTTTTTCAATTAAATGCTTCACAAGTCATTCTACTTTTGTTTATGGGTCATTAAGGCTGTTGAGCACACATCTCTCCCAACATCAGGAGAACTCTATACGCCTTCAGGATATCCCTCTCGTTTGCACTCTTAGCAGGACACATGGCATCTGGGTCTATCTTTGAACACGACTTTCTAGACCTAAGAAAGTCACTGAAGTGTTTCTGCCTCCAGCAGCATCTGAAAAATGGGAGGCTGCCCTGGCAAAGCGAGTGGGGGGTGGGGTGGGGGGGAGGTGGAGGTGTGCTCTTTTCGCACTGCTCTGCATCTTCCTCCAATCCTTGGGAAAATAGCAACCTCAGCAATGCCTGCCACCTGCCCTTTAAATCAAACCAGCTGTGTGCTGTCTTCCCCCCTCGCCTACCACTGACTCCAGGCCAATGAGCTGCTTTACATAACAAAATTGCGATGTATTGCCAATACAGGACTCAGAATGGAAATCCTGCCCTAGGTGTCCGTGTTCCAACAAAATGCCTGCAGCGAGTGTTTGACATATTTCACCACTGCACTGGAAAGTTGGCATGAAATGCACACCTCCAGTCTAGAAGAATATTGCGGTGCCTTGATACTGGTGCCAGGGTACTACTTGTATTGTTTCATAAATTAACCTAACGACAAGTAAGGCTCCCTTCAAAAGTAATTTCAATACACCTGTGACAGGGCTGCAGTTAAGCTCATAAAAAGTTCAATCAAATAATTGAAATAGAGGATAGTTCAATGAATAAATTCACCATCCAGTATGGTACGGAGCTAGACAGATCAGTAAACCCTAAGTTTGATCCCCAGTCGGCAAGGAGTTAGTCGAACACAGCTGGAACTGTGGCTTGGGTGCTACTTTTAGCCTCAGTGGCCCTGGCCGGTGATGATGAAAATCAGCTGGGTTGTGCTCCTGATCTCCAGCGAATGACTTCTACTGGAAAATAGATTTATAGAAGGCGAGTGAGGACAGAATTGAACTCAGCTATGATTGCTGTGTATTTGAATATCCTGATGAAACTCATGGGGTGGGTTCACAGATAAAGGGCTGTTGCTGCAGCAAGATATTGATGTCCGGCTGCCACCTGTGGAGATGTACTCCGGCTGGTCTATACTCCAGTAAGTCATTATCCCTGGAGGTGTCAATAATTTCAGCAGAGATGGCGAAAAAAAGGAAAAGGTATCGTGAAAAATATAGTGAAAGGTAAATTTTTGACACCTGATAGTAAGTTGCAACATAAGATAAAATTGAAATAGAGGAAATATTAAGGTCAGAGTCATTGACATGTAATTAAACGGACACATTGCACAGTCAGTGATTATTCTGCTTCACAGCTTTCAGTTTCAAATAGCTGCAAGGCGAGTCTTTATCTCCTTAGAGAATATCAACAGCAATTTAAAATGATTCCTATTCAACAAGGCACAGTTTAGCTGAGATGGAGAAGCCAATGTTTTCATACTTGCTTTCAACCTCCGGCACTAACTTCACAATCTTATCAACTCCAGATAACATTCTTTGGAAACTGATCTTTGTCAGGCTGCATGTTTTGTTATTGTGCAACTTAGCTTCTTCACAATGCAAGTAGCCACCAATGTCTGAGGCAGCTCAGGTTATAAGTAGCTGCCTCATACGTGACTGGATAGTCCCAGGTTCAGTCCCCTAAGAGAATTGATCTCATCTGGGCGATAGAAGGGGTGCTGGAATTAACACTTGCGTTCAAGGGGAGAAAGTCATACTTCAGCAATGAGTAGGCATTGTGAAGGTGGAAAAAAGGAGGAGAACATCTATATGCCAGAGAGTTTTATTTATTACAACATTTTCTGTGGGTAATTTAAACACAGTTGTCTACTCCTGTATGGCCTTTAACCAGGAGGAAAAGCACTCTTTGATGTGAAAGAACAGCTAAGCTTTTTGTCAGTTGTACTTTATTTATGAGAAATCCACAGGAGGTTGAAAAATTTTGTGCCGTTTGTCAAAATTGTCAAGGTTTGAAAAGACAGATGCTTACAGTAATAACATAAAAGTGACTGGAAAGTATCCAGGTAGACATGTGACTGTGAAGTATAGTACAGTGTGTTTATACGCCTGCAAAAGTTATGTTGTCAGTGCCTTGACTTGTACAGACCAAGAGGCCCCAGGTTCAATCCCTGGTCTGTACCAAGTCAACTGACCTCAGTTAGGTTAGTAATAGGGGCAGTTCAATTTATCTCAGCATCCCTAGGCTATGCAAATATAATCTTAATAAGAGACCTTTCTCTCAATCATAATACAGTATTCTGCTATAAACTATGCATGCGTAGTTTATGGGCAAGAGTGCCAGCAGGTTCACAGATAAGTTGCATGGTCAAATTGGTTTCCCAAATTAGTGTCATGGCTCGTGCTTGATGAATGGCCACTTTCCAAAGGGACCAGAGGTGGCTGACAACCATGGAACCGTGAACCTATGCCTCCAGGAAGAGGAGGGAGGAAACTTGGTGGAGGGATAAACAGGGACCTGTAAAACATATCTTTAAATTGTCCAGAAATTATAGTCCCTATGCTGTACCACCTGAAGTCTGAATAGGCCAGACTCCTGCCCACCTTACCCCACTTTGACTAAACAATGGAGATTGGATCAGGTGAATAATAAGGACAAGTTCCTCACCAGTACTGGCATTGTTCCTTGGACTTGGCAGAGTTTTGAAGTGGGACCTTGAATGTTCGCTTAGGTGCCCCAAACTTTTGAAAGTTACAGTTGTCCTTCTGTGTTGCCCCCATGCTGGTCTGCCAATATTTAAACAGCAATCGATCTCTCTTAGGTCAATTGTTCTTTGAATATGGCATTGTGGGGCACAATATATGACATTGTGCTTCCCACAGGCACATTTACCATGTCCCATACAGCAGGTGGAACTGGTGGGATTTCTAGAGAATGCCGTCTAGGGAATGCCAGTCCTATGCCACAGATTGGCATTATGACCCTGCCTGCTCTCATCATTGTCAAAAGTGTCAAAAACACAACTCGACCATGATTTCTTTTATGAATATGAGAAATAAGAGCAGGAGTAGACATTCAGCTCCTTGAGCCTGCTCCACCATTCAATACGATCAAGGGAGATCTTTGACCTCAATTCCATTCCCATTAAATTCCCATATACGTCAATTCCATAGCATCCAAAAATTTGTCTATCTCAGCCTTCAGTTGAACTCAATGACTGAGCATCCACAGCCCACCAGCGTAGAGAATTCCATAAATTCACAACCCTCCGAGTGAAGAAATTCCTCCTCATCTCAGTCTTTAATCATTGATCCTTATCCTGAGGCTATGTCCCTTAGTTCTAGACTCTCCCATAAGGGGAAGCAATCTTTCAGCATCTTCCTGTCATGCCCCTTCAGAACCTTATATGTTTCAATGAGATCACCACTCATTCTTCTAAACTCCAGCACATATAGGCCCAATTTACTCAGCCTCTCATCGTAGGGCAACACTCTCATCACAGGGACCAGCCTTGTGCCTTAGTGTACCCTCTGTCATCTATTTCCTATTGTCAACTAAATCATGTCTTTTTGTCCCTGTCCTAAAGTATTGAAGTATAAATATTCATTATATTAAATTCATTGCTTGAAAGTCACTGTCTGGGGTGCCCGTTTTCCTTATATGCAGTTCCACTATGGCAAAAGAACAGAAATGGAAAAGCTAATAGGAACATTGGAACAGGAGCAGACCATTCAGCCTCTGGGACCTGTTCTGCAATTCAACAAGATCAAGGCTGATCTGTATCTTAATTTCATCTACATATGCCAGGCATGCACATTAAATAAGTTAACAAGGACCAATTTTCTGCAAGCAACTACTTTTAACACTTAACTGACTAATTTTGTCACAGAATCAAGTAAACATCCCACATCCTGGAGATACAGCCCGCTGTTGCCATTTTTAATGCAAATTTATCTATTTCAAATTAAGCAAGAACAATGATAAAGATCCCTAATTTTTTACAACACTGTGACATACAAGTTGAAGGCACTGACCTTCACTGTCACTTGTAATGCAAAGCAGAGAATTTATTGTCCCTGCAGGTTACTGTGGGCTAGATGGCACAGAAATGTAACAGATGCCTTGCTGAGGCATCCATTTCTCTGTTAGGTGCAGATACGTTACGATAGATCCGCTTCCCGGGGTAGTTGCTTCTGTAAGTGATGAGCCTCTTTTGGCCTTTGTCTTTCCAGCATGCCTACTGTTTGAGCTGCTGTTGCATTATGTAATGGTAGGCAGTGAGGATGAAAACTATGCCCTGCAGTTGATACTCTGCTTGTGCTTTGAAATCTTTCACCACTAAAACGAACAAGGTAAGTTTAATAAGACAATGAAATAAGGGCAGCCAAGCACTTGTGTTCATTTCTAGGCGGATAGAATTGAAAAGTCATGTTAAACTCGTACAGAGCCTTGGTTCCATTGTGAGTAATACTGTTCAGGTTTTTACCATCCATAATGAGCACTGGGCCTCAAACACATTTTAGGAGGACAGTTGAAGATTAGGGCAAATACCAGAAAAAGAAAGGCTACCACTAAAGTTACTTTTGCCTCCTTGATCTCCTCTTCATTCGCCTCTATTTTACGAACATACGAACACACGAATTAGGAGCAGGGCTAGGCCATTTGGCCCCTCGAGCCTGCTCTGCTCTTCCATAAGATCATGGCTGATATGATTGTGACCTCAATACCACTTTCTTTCCCATCCTTTACACCCTTTGATTCTCTTGTTAGTCAAGAATCTATCTACCTTTGCCTTAAAAATATTCAATGACCCTGCCTCTGCTGCTCTCTGGGGGAGAGAGTTCCACAGACTCACAACATTCTGAGAGAAAATATTTCTCCTCACCTTCATCTTAAATGGGAGACCCCTTACTTTGAACCGTGTTCCCTAGTTCGGGTCTCTCCCATAAGAGGAAACATCGTCTCGCCATCGTCTCTGTCAAGTTCACTCTGGGTCTTATATGTTTCAATAAGATCACCTCTCTTTCTTCTAAACTCCGATGGTTACAGGTCCAATCTGTTCAACCTTTCCTCATAAGATAACCCCCTCATCCCAGAAATCAGTCAAGTGAACCTTCTCTGAACCGTTTCTAATGCAATTATGTCCTTATATAAGGACACCAAAACTGTACACAATATTCTAGATGTCTTATGTCTTATGTGGCCTCGCAAATGCCCCGCACAACAGTAGCAAAGCTTCCCTACTTTTATATTCCATTCCACTTGCAATAAACAACAGCATTCCATTTGCCTTTCTAATCATTTGCTGTACCTGCACATCAACTTTTTATGACTCATGTACTAGGACAGTCAGATCTCTCTGTACCTCAAGAGTTTTGAATTTCTTTTAATTTAGATAATATGCTGTTTTTTTATTCTTCCTGCCAAACTGGAAAAGTTCACATTTTCCCACATTATATTCCATCTGTCAAATTTTTGCCCACTCACTTAACCTATCTATATCCCTTAAAAGACTCATTTTGTCTTCTTCACAACTTACTTTCCTCTTTGGGTGGGATTTTCTAGTCCCGCCCGCGGCCGGGATTTTCCAGTCCAGCCAACAGTCAATGGCTGCCTCTCCAAATTTTCCATTCCCACCCGTGATGGTTCCAGGCCTTTGTGTCATCAGCAAATTTAGCAACTATACATTCGGTCCATTCATCAAAAACATTGATATAGATTGTAAATGTCTGAGGCCCCAGCACTGACCCCTGTGGCATTCCAGTCATTATATCCTGCCAACCTGAAAATGACTCACTTATGCCTACTCTCTGTTTCCTGTTAGCTAACTAATCCTCTATCCATGCTAATATGTTACCCCCTACACCATGAGCTCTTACTTTGTATGGTAACCTTTGATGTGGCGCTTTGTCAAATGCCTTCTAGAAATTAATTGCACCACATTCTCAGGTTCCCCTTTATCCATGTTGTTTGTTAGTTCCTCAGAGAACTCTAATAAATTAGTCAAACATGATTTCCCTTTCACAAAATCATTTGACTCTGCCTGATGGCATTGAGATTTTTGAATTGCCCTGCCAAAGCCTCCTTAATAATAGATTCCAGCATTTTTGCTATGAGAGATATTAAGCTAATTGGCCTGTAGTTTCCTGCTTTCTGTCTCCCTCGTTTCTTGAATAGAGAAGTTATATTTGCTATTTTCCAATTGAATGAGACCTTTCCAGAATCTAGGGAATTTTGGAAAATCAACACCAATGCATGTACTATCTTGGCAACCACTTCTATTAAGACCTTAGGATGAAGTCCATTGGGAACTGAGGACTTGTCAGCTTTTACTTCTAGTAATTTTCTCAGTACCTTTTCTGTGGTGATTGTAATTGTTTTAAGTTTCTTGATTCATAGTTATTTCTGGGATGTTATTTGTATCCTCTACAGTGAAGACAGATGCAAAATATCTGTTAGATTCATTTGTCATTTCATTATTTTCTATTATTAATTCTTCAGACTCACTCGCTAGAGGACAAAAGCTCACCTTAGTTACACTTTTCTTTTTTAAATACCTGTAGAAACTCTTCCTATCTGTTTTTATATTTCTAGCTAGCTTCCTCTAATCTCTTCCTCCTTATTATTCTTTTAGTCATTCTTTGCTGCTTTTTATATTCTGCCCAATCTTCTGACCTGCCACTAGTCTTTGTGGAATGGTACAGTTTTGCTTTCAATTTGACACTATCTTCAACTTCATAGTAAGCCATGGATGGTGTGACCTTCCCCCACAGTCTTTCTTTCTCACTGGAATATATCTTTGCTGAGTGTTCTGAAATATCTTCTTAAATGCCTGCCACTGCATCTCTATTGACCTATCCCTTAAAATAATTTCCCACTTATTTTAGCCAGCTTTGTCTTCATACCCTCATAACTGCCCTAATTTACCACTAGTCTTAGACTCATTCTTCTCTTCCTCGAGCTGAATGCAAAGTTCAATCATGTTATGATCACTGCTACCTAGTGTGCCTTCACTATGAGGTTGTTAATTAACCCTGTCTCGTTGCATATTACCAGATCTAGAAAAGTCTGCTCTCTGGTTGGCTGTAGAACATACTGTTCTAAGAAACTGTGCCAAAAACACTCCATGGATTCATCTTCCAGGCTATCTTTGCCAATCTGATTCATTCAATCTATATGTAGATTAAAATCACCAATGATTATCACTGTACCTTTGTCACAAGCCCGCATTATTTCCTCCTGAATACCCTGTCCAACTTATTCAGGGCAAGAAATATAGTTCCTATAGTGAAATGTGAAAACTCAGAAAGTGTTGGGCTCCCTGTTCGGTGCCAGATGGCCTGTCAGTTTGCATTAATGGCTTGTGATTTATTCATCCCACGATAAATTACTCCCCTGCTATTTTTCTTTCATAAATGGCACACCTCTCGGCAGGAAAAATGTAAAGGTTGCTGCTTTTTTTGGATATTCTCCAGTAAATTTGGACAGGGAAGTACAAGGCCATAATGTTCTGATTGTATCTGCTAATGCAGCCACTTTTCTGTTAGGAAGAGGAATTCACATCCTGTAGATTATATTTGAGAGGGAAAAATGATGGCTTCTAGCCAGTGTGGACTACTAATTGTTTTTTTTGCAACTACTCCACAGGCTCCACCATTCCCTGAAGAGCCACATGTGACCTATTCCTGCCTCATTCAACAGTTTATTTAACCTTTTATTTATTTTTACTGGATCTGGTGTGAGATGAAGCAGTTAAGATCTCTGTTACTTTCCACTGACTAATGCAACACTAACCCATAGACAGAAACACCCTACAAGAGACAAAAAGGAAAACTTAAAAAAAATCCGATTGCTATGTCAATGGCCATGCATTTAGATGTTGACCTTCTATCAGCACAGAGCAAATTATATAATAAAAATAGAAAATGCTGGAAATATTCAGGTCAAGCAGCATCTCTATAGAGTTAACATTTCAGATTGATGACCTTTCATCGGGACTGGGAAAAGTTTGATATATAGTAGGTTCTGAGCTAGGGTTGGGTGGACAAGGACAAAATTCAATCATGTTCGGGATGGGCAATAAATGCTGGCCCAGTCAGCGCCACCCACACCCCATAGATGAATGAAAAAAAGGAAAGGTTGTGATAGGGTGGAAGACAGGAGAGACTGAATGATAGAAGAGTTGGTCTTATAGGGCCAAAGGGAATGGTGATGGGGCAAGGGAAGAAACAGAGACAAAAGATGTGCCAAGAGCAGGTGTGCTGCTCTAGATCAAAGCAAAAATAAGAGAAAAACTGAAACATGCAAAGAAAAGGAAACAAAACAGAGTTTATGGTCTGAAATGTTTGGACTCAATGTACAGTGCAGAAGGCTGTAAAATGCTTATTTCAAAGATGAGGTGTCGTTCCTCAATCTTGCATTCAGCTTCACCGGAATAGCACAGCAGGCCGAGGTCAGAGATGTCAGTGTGAGAGCAAGATGAAGAATTAAAATGACAGGTCACGGAAGCTCAGAGTCATGCTTGTGGACTGAATGGAGGTGTTTTGCAAAGCGGTCACCCAATCTGTGATTGGTCTCCCCAGTGTAGAGGAGCCCACATTGTTAGCAGTGAATACGGTATAATAAATTGAAAGAGGTACATATGAACATATGAAATAAGAGCAGAAATAGGCCATTCAGCCCCTCGAGCCTTCTCCATCATTCAATAAGATCATGGCTGATCTGTTTGTGTTTTGAGTTTCACATTCCCATCTATGATATCCTTTGATTCCCTTGCATAACAAGAATCTATCTACCTCTGCCTTAAAAATATTCAATGACCCTGCTTCCACCAGCTTCTGAGGCAAAGAGTTCCAAAGTCGCACAACCCTCTGAGAGAAAAAAATTATCTTTATTTCTGTCCTAAAAGGGCAACTCATAATTTTAAAACAGTACCCCCTAGTTCTGGACTCACCCACCAGAAGAAATATCCTTTCCACGTCCATCTTGTCAATAAAATTCAGGATCTTATATACAATCAAGTCACCCCTCACTCTTCTAAACTCCAATGGAAACAAACCCAGCTAACCTTTCCTCATAACACAATCTACTCATTCCAGATATCAATCTCCTCTGAACCGCCTCCAACACAGTTACATCCTTCCTTAAATAAGGAGACCAAAACTGCACACAGTATTCAAGACGTGATCTCACCAATGCCATGTGTAACTGAAGCATAACATTCTTACTTTTATGTTCAATTCCTCTTGTAATAAAGGATAGAATTCCATTAGCCAACTTAATTACTTGCTATAACTGCATACTAAATTTTTGTGACCCATGCACTAGAACTGCTAGATCCCTCTGCACCTTGGAATTCTGCAGTCCTTCTCCATTTAAATAACACTCTGCTTTTTTATTCTTCCTGCTAAAGTGAACAATGTCACATTTTGCTACATTATATATCATCTGCCTGATTTTTACCCATTCACTCGAGCTATCTATATCCGTCTGCAACTTCCTTATGTCTTCTTCACAACATACTCTCCTACATATCTTTGTGTCATCTGCAAGTTTAAAATTCAGGATCTCATATACTTCAATCAAGTCACCCGTCACTACTAAGGAAGGAGTGTTTGGGCCTTGAACGGTGAGGAAAGAGGAGGTAATCACCCCTCTTGTGTTTGTATGGGGAGGTGCCGTGAGAAAGAGATGGGGAGTTGGGGGTAACGGAGGAGTGGACCAGGGTGTCACGGAGGGAATGGCCCCTTCAGAATGCAGAAAGTGGAGGGCAACTGTCTCCCACTCCAACTTATTCCATGTGGATTCCAACTGAAATTCCATCCTTCATATTTTGGAATCACCCACGATTATTACAGGTGCCTCCTAGACATTCCGTGTTTCTCGGACTGCTGTTCTCACTGCAGCCAGAGATCCACACTGAGTGCCATGTGCTGCCACATAAACTATCTTGACCTCTGTCTTGGGCAGCACCAACTCACTCCATGTCAAAGCCGTCTTGGTCTGCAGTTTCATTTCATCCTTCTGCTCACCCGATGCTTTAACAAAAAACTTTTTCTTTCTTTCAGGTGTTAAGGATGGCATGATCCAACATCTCAATGTCTCTCCAGATCTTTCTTCCACTTCACTTTCCCCTGATGCTACCCCTTCTAATCTCACCTCTTGCTGTGTATTCATGTTATGCCCTAACTTTCCCCTCCCTGACCTGAACAATCTGAACTTAGCAAAGGACTCAGCTTTATCCCCTTACCCTAATGAATTTCGAGCTTGGCAAGATGTTGAGCTCTTTTTCTGTCATCTTCGCCTCCGTGCCCACATCTTTGGCCTGGAATCCTCCTGCTACTCAACTGACCCTTTCACCCCATCTCCAGTGTTGGTCCCCCCAACTGGATCCCTCCCTCTGACCTCTTACCCCCCCATGATCGTTCCATTGAAAACAGCCAGTGTGACATTGGCCATCTCCATTTCTGTACTCCCTTCACTCACTCTAACACGTCTCCCTCTGAACTTGCTGCACTCCGTTCTCCCTGGTCTAACCCTGACATCATTATTAAATCTGCTGACAAAGGCAATGGTGTTGTTATCTGGTGAACTAACCCTTTACCTCGCAGAGGCTGACTGCCAACTCTCCAACATTTCTCCTACCTTCCCCTGGACTGTGACCCCACCACTGAACATTAAGCTATTGTTCTCAGAATATTCACTGACCTGAATGTTGCTTAAGAGAGAGACATTCTGCTGAAGCTTTTTGTCTTGCATTCATCAGGACAAACTTGGCCTTACTGGCAATCATGTAAATAGGACCCTGGCCATTTGCTAAACTTGCAAGTTCCATGCAGAAATAGAGTGCAAAAAGGCTGTCCTGCAAGACAATGGCTATCCTGATCAGATCATTGTTCACTGTGCATAGGGAAAACTTGCAAATGGGCCCATGGCTGCCACTTTCAGACCTGAAATGCGCACTGTATACCTCAAATTACCCTGAAAAGGCAAAGTATTTCAAAAATTCAAACAGGTTTAGCAAGCTGTTTCATGCTGCTACTATGCAGTGGTGATATGAATTTAGGAGGTGGCATAATGGTATTGCCACTGGACTAGTATTCCAGAGACCCAGGGTAATGCTCTGAGGTTCGAATACCACCAATGCAGATGGTGAAATTTGAATTCAATAAAACTCTGGAATTAAAAGCCAACCATAAAACCATTGCTGATTGTCATAAAAACCCATCTGATTCACTAATGTCCTTTAGGGAAGGAATTCTGCTGTCCTCATCTGGTCTGGCCTACATGTCGCTCCAGACCCACAACAATGTAGTTGACCCTTAAATGCCCTCTGAATAGGGGTGGGCAATAAATGCTGGCCTAACCAGCAGCCCACATGAAGAAATATTTTTTAAAAACTAGCAGGATGCTGCCGTCAGTCCAAAAGGACACTCTGCCTACCACCTAATTGAGCAACATCGTGTATGAATTTTAGTGCCAGTGTGATGCAAGGTATTTAGGCCATAGGTCCCAAGGATTGGCTGATTAAATTCAAACAACATGTTCCTCCAGCTGTTCATAATAGGCAAAGTACAGACAGCACTCAACCGGCTTGCGCTTGCGAAACCCAAAGCAAAATGCCTACTATTAGATGTGATTCTGTGATTGGGCAGCACTTGCTGAACAATCCTAAGGGTGCTAATAGCTACACCAACAACCAGTTTGAGGTAATCAGTCAAGCTCGGAACGTGGCTCATTTATGCTTGCTAGAAGCGACATACAATCATATGTGGAAACCCGTTCTCTGCAAACAGAATGAATATGTTCAAGCCTTGTGCACTTTTTTGAATCACCCAAAAGCATGGGGAACCTATAGTTCCCTGTGGCTTTCTCCATGGTAATGCCTTAGCCAATCAGAGTCGACTTGCCAACCAATCAGCACCCCTTTTCTCCTGTAATATAAATTGCTGTGGTCACTTGAAATTTGGCATTTTTGCTTTTGTCCTGATAAGCGAAAGACAAAAAGCTTCAGCAACGTGTTTATCTTTTTAGCAATATTCAAGTTAAGTCACCAACCTCATCTCCTCAGGCGATCTTCCCTTCACAGCTTTCAGCCTCATAATTCCCCAATTCCATACAGCTCACTTCTACCTTCCTCCCAAGATCCATAAACAGGATAACCCTGGTAGACCTATCATATCAGCCTGTTCCTGCCAATTAAACTGATTTCTTCCTACCTTGGCTCCATTTTTTCTCTCTTTGTCCAGTCTCTACCCACCTACATCCATAATTCTTCTGATGCCCTGCATCACTTTAAATTTTCCAATTTCTTGGCCACAACCATCTTCTCTTCACCATGGACATCCAATCTCTCTACACCTCCATCCCCTACCAGGATGGTCTGAAGGCTCTCTGATTTTTCCTTGAATGGAGACCCAACCAGTTTCTATTGACCACCACCCCACTCTGCCTGGCTGAACTTCTTCTCCCACTGAACAATTTCTCCTTTAATTCATCTCACTTCCTCCAGATGAAAGGTGTTGCTATGGATACCTGTATGGGTCCTTTTTATGGGATATGTGAAACATTCCTTGTTCCAGTCCTATTTGGGCCCCCTCCCTCAACTCTATTTCCAGTACATTGATGACTATATCAGTGCTGTGTCCTGCTCTTGCCCTGAATTGGAAAATTCATCAAACTTGCTTCCAATTTCCACACTTCTCTCAGTTTAACATGGCTCATCTCCAACTGTATCCTTCCCTTCTTTGGCTTCTCTGTTTCCACTCCTCGCAATAGGCAATCGATTAATGTTCATTATAAACCCACTGATTCCCACAGCTATCTCGGCTACAATTCTTCAGATACTACCCGCTGTAAGGACTCCATTCCATTTTTCCAGTTCCTCCATCTCCGTTGCATCTGTTTCAGTGATGGAACCTTCCGCACCAGCCTTTCTAAGGTGTCTTCTTTCTTCCTCAGCTGAAGATTTCTCACCACTGTGACAGGGCCCTCAACTGTGTATGCCACATTTCCTGCACTTCTGCTCATCCCTTTTCCTCCCTACCAGAACCATGATAGGATTCCCCTTGTCCTCATCTTCCACTCCACCAGCCTCAGTATTCAACAGACTATTTTCTGCCACTTCCAGTGTGATGCCACCAAACACATCTTCAACTTCCCTCCCCTTTCATCTTTCCAAAAGGACTGTTCCCTCAGTGATTCCCTGGTCCACTCCTCAGTAACGCCCAACACCCTGTCCACATCTCACAGCACTTTTCCATGCAAATGCAGGAGATGTAATACCTGCCCATTTGCCTCCTCTCTCCTCACCATCCAAGTCCCAAACACTCCTTCCAAGTGAAGCAGCAATTTATGTATACTTCTTTCAATTTAGTATACTGTATTCGCTGCTCACAATGTGGTCTCCTCTATACTGGGGAGATCAAACACAAATTGGATGACCGCTTTGTGGAACACCTCCATTCAGTCCACAAACATGATCCCAAGATTCTAGTGACCTTTCGTTTTAATCCTCCACCTTGCTCTCACACTGAACTACAGTGTTTCAGTGAAGCTCAACATAAGCTTGAGGAATGGCACCTCGTCTTTCGATTAGGCACTTTACAACCTTCCAGGCTCCATATTGAGTTCAATAATTTTGGACTGTAATCTCTTCCTCATTTTGTTTCCTTTTCTTTGCATCTTTTATTTTTTTCTTATTTTTGCTTTCTGACAGCAGCATACTTGCTCTAGGCACATCTTTTGTTTCCTTTCTTGCCGCATCACCATTCCCTTCGGCTCTGTAAGACTAACTCTTCTGTCGTTCAATATCTCCTGTCTTCCATCTGATCACAGACTTTCCTTTTGTCCTTGTCCCACCCCCTGCTAATAATCTATTACATCCCCAACTTTTCCCCAGTTCTGATGAAAGGTCATCGACCTGAAATGTTAACTCTATTTCTCCCTGCAGTGATGCTGCCTGACCTGCTGAGTATTTCTAGCATTTTCTGTTTTTGTTTCAGATTTCCAGCACCTGCAGTATTCTGCTTTATATTTATTCAAAACTTTGATGGCTTATTGCCAGTTGATTATTTTTAAAATGAGCCTACTCTTCCTTTCCTGCTAAAACCACAGGGAGTGTCCCAGAATGGCAACTTCCTCTCATGGCCTTTGCAGTACATTTCCACCACAGGAAGTCTCCATATAATAGAACTACTGAGTTGTCTGAATCATTAAAAGGTAACATAAAGGATTCCCAATGGCTGAATGGGTAAATACTCAGTGTGCATGGTACTCAACTATACCGATGACAAAGAACTCATAGGCCTAGAACTTTCGTTCCCTGGAAGTATCCCAGAAGATGCGCTTGATGGATCCCCTGGAAGTGCCCATGCAAGTACAGCACGTGATTTGCCTAGTAAGTTTAAACTACCAATAGGCAATTGCCCTGCCCTGGGAACCATCTGAAACTCTATTTAAATCGGAGACTTTAAATGGTTCCAACTGTTTTAGCAGAACAGTTCCCAAGAAAAGTTAGAAGAATTGAAACCACTTCTAACTCCTGGGTAACGATACTGGTGACCACCCCCCGACCCCTCACTGGACCCCATGACTGTTTAGGGCATTGGATACAGTTAGGTAGGTCTGAAGAGGTCTTTGTAGTCATATGTTGGTTAATCTTTATTGACTCTTAGAACAATTTACAAATGTACAGTAAAGGGTACAAGCTAGGAGCTGTCTCCATGCTTGTTGGTACACATGACCATGACAAACACTCAACTGATCCTGCATGCAGGTCATGTGCTCTCTTACATCACTGTGTGGGTGGTACTGTGCTAATTCCCACATTCACCCTATTTGTGCCAGACCCTTTTACTACACTGCCCTCCAGTCTTTATCCAATGTGTTTTAAGTGATTACAGTTTACCTTATGTCTTACATTGTTATTACCATTATACATTTACATTGTTATTACTATATTGCTCTCCCCATTGTTCCCAGGGTCGGGGGAAAAAAATCACTGAGGGAGTCCACAGTTCATTAGTGTGCAGTAACTCTTGCTGGGAAGTGTGCCTGTGTGTGTATGCGTATATATTTACAGATGTTGGCTGAGGACAACGTTGGTCCTCTTTCCACAGTCAAGTAAGCTTATTGCCTAGGCTTACATGAGAAGAATGTCCATTTGGGCACAGTAATTTGTGGGCTGCTAGTTTTTTTTTTATTCATTCATGGGATGTGGGCTTCACTGGCTGGGCCTAATTGCTCTTGAGAAGGTGGTAGTGAGCTGACTTCTTGAACCGCTGCAGTCCATGTGGTGTGGGTACACCCACAGTGCTATTAGGGAGTATCAGGATTTTGACCCAGCAACAGTGAAGGAATGGTGATATATTTCCAAGTCAGGATGGTGAGTGACTTGGAGGGGAAATTCTAGGTGGTGGTGTTCCCATCTCTCTGCTGCCCTTGTCCTCCTAGATGGTAGTGGTCGTGGGTTTGGAAGGTGCTGTCGAAGAAGCCTTGGTGAATTCCTGCAATGCTTCTTGTAGATGGTACACACTGCTGCTACTGTGCATCAGTGGTGGAGGGAGTGAATGTTTGTGAATGTGGTGCCAATCAAGCGGCTGCTTTGTCCTGGACGGTATCAAGCTTCTTGAGTGTTGTGGGAGCTGCACTCATCCAGACAAGTGGGGAGTATTCCATCACACTCCTGATTTGTGCCTTGTAAATGGTGGACAGGCTTTGGGGAGTCAGGAGGTGAGTCACTCGTCACAGGATTTCTAGCCTCTGACCTGCTCTTGTACCCACAGTATGTATATGGCTAGTCCAGTTTCTGTGCCCATGGAACCAACTTCTAAGACAATCAGACATGATCAGAGGAAGTAGGAACATTAGGGCTGGGTAGAGGGAAATAAACTTGCAGAACCAGAAAAAAGGTGGTGCAAACAAATACAGAACTCATGATTCACGGATTAATTTAGCTTTTCAGAAGTTTTTTGTCCTTTTTGACGTATACGTCACCTCTCCAGTTTCTCTTGATAGTTTCTTGTTTTGCGGAAATCCTTGGTCAAAGTGTGAGTTTCTTGGAAAAATGTGAGCAGTGCCACTGAAACTTGAACCCAAAGATGTCAGTCAGCCCAATACTCTCTTCAATTTGGGCCCTGGAGACCTCAATTCACATCAAAGAGGGAAGCTGAAGATGCCAATTGGGGGCTGGGGGTGGTGGTCCTGATGCAACTTGCTGGTAGGGTCCCTGGAGAATGCTGAGAACACAAACTGACTTGGAGACTGGTATGGTAACATGGGCAAACTGAGTATTTCCCAGGATGTAAAGCACAATCCAGTGGGCTTGTTCAGAAATTCCAATTCAGGGCTTGAATTTGCAATGTTTGTACATTTACAGCACAGGACTCTTTAAATCTACAGGCTACATATCAAAACTCCATGGTGGTGAGGCAGGGGGCACATAACATTGTAAACTTCAAGATGAGTCTTGCCTGATCCACTGCCACCAATCCTGACAATATTTATGGGGCCACAGGAGGTCCTTAATTTCAACAGTAGGCACCTGCACCACTGAGTGTTCCTATAGAGTATGTGCCTACCAGGAGACCAGATAGTTCAGAGGAAGCTTTACCTGCTGCAGAGTGGGGTTGGGGGGTAGCAGGTTGCTTAGGGAAAGAGTTTTCTTTCAAAGAACACACTTTTTCCTCTGGGGCATCCAGCCCATGATCCCAGCCTGGACACCTAGGTGGGACAAAATTCTGCTGTTTTGTGGTGTAAGGACATGGGAACATAAAAAACAGGAGCAGAAGTAGACCATACAACCCCTCAAGCCCTGCTCTGCATTCAATACGATCATGGCTGATCTTCTCCCTCAACTCCACTTGTTTGCATACTCCCTATCCCTTGGTTTCCTAAAAAACTAAAAGTATGCCTGTCTCAGCCTTAAATATACTGAATGGTAGAGCATCCACAACCCTCTGGGGTATAGAAAATTCCAATGATTCACAATCCTTTGAGTGAAGAAGTTTCTCTTCACCGCAATCATAAATTACCGGCCCCTTATTCTTGAGGCTGTGCCCTGACGTTCTAGAAACCCAGGCCAGGGGAAGCAACCTCTTAGTGTCTATCCTGTCAAGCCCCTTCAGAATTTTGCATGCTTCAATGAAACCACCTTTCATTCTTCTAAACTCCAGAGAGTGGAGACCCAATTTAATCAGTATGGTATAATGCTTACAATCGCTGCCCCTTCATCAAGTTTCCCTTCAGCCAGGGGACATGAAAACTTCCAACAGAAGATGTCTTCACCCTGGCCTTGCCCCTTGTAGTAATTATAGTTTTATTTACGTTGTAATGTACCTTTAAAAATAATACTTGTTAAGGAAGATCACATGATCAGTAGTACCCAATAGGAGAGTAGCACGGGCTACCTCAGCAGTCAGTGTAGAGGTAGAGTTGGAGTTGAAAGCACACATATTGTTGCTGCTGAGTATATTGTAAATAAACTTAATGGCCAGAATTTTCCCATTGACGTGAGGGGGTGGGCCCGGCATGCTGACGTGTAAAATGATGCATGGTGATGTTGGGCGAGCGTCCCGACGTCATCGCGATATTTCAGTGGGCGGGCGCACAATGATCTCCGATGCGCGCCCGCCATTAATTAACCGGCCACTTAAGGCCCTTGAGGCAGCAGTTGATGCCAATTTTTCTGGGCCTGTGCGATCTTCAGGTCAGGCAGGTAGGCCATATTTTTATAAACCTCATCCACGGGCAGGATAAGAGTGTGAGTGGGGTCACGAGTGTTATTTGTTGGACATTTAATGCTTAAAGTTACTGATACTTGCCTGTGTGAGTAGGAATACTTCAAAAATCTTCACAGCTGCTTGGACAGGAGTCAGGATTCTGGAGTAAAGATCATTTCTGGGGCCTAGCTGGTTTCAGGAAGCCTTCCCTTGGCCTGGGAATGGGAGTTGTGCTCTCCACTGGAAGCACCTCCTCTGAGGAGGAACGGAGGGCCAGAAGGGGTAGGAGGCCAGGAGTCCGCATTCAGCCTGCAGGGGAGCCACCTTTGGGAGGAGAGGCGCAGGCACAAGGGGCGCAGGGACGACAGGAAGGCCAAGGTGGAAGGGGCTGCAAAAGACGCCACTATCCTGCTGTTAGGGTTTACAGGCAGTGAAGCAGCTACCTCAATATGTCTGAGGTGCAGTGCCAAAGGAGGCTCCGTCTCTCAAGCGAGACAGTAACCTCTATTTGATGATAGGCCTTGAGATCTTTGCCAACTGTGTGAGTGGGCACCCCATGCCAGTGGCATTGAAGGTCACAGCTCTTTCCAGGGGTCGGTGGGTGATCTTTGCGGAGTCTCCCAATCAGCTGTCCATGCTTGTGTCAAGCAGGTGACAGGCGTGCGTTGACTTTCATCCACCACCGCTGGGACGAGGCCAGCCAGACACAGCGAGCCAGAGGCTTCGCAGCGATTGCTGGCTTCCCCGTGTCCAGGGTGCAATAGACTGCACACATGTGGCCATCAAGGTGCCAGCGGATGAGCCCGGTGCCTTCGTCAACAGGAAGGGCTTCCACTCCATGAACGTACAGATAGTGTGTGATCACAGGATGCAGATTCTTCAAGTCTGCACAAGGTACCCAGGCAGGTCCCATGACGCTTAGATCCTCAGACACTCCCAGGTGCTGGGGCTCTTCAGTGCTCCGGCTCGACTGGATGGATGGCTGCTGGGTGACAAGGGCTATCCCCTCAGGAGGTGGCTCATGACGCCCCTTAGCCATCCAAGAACAGAGGCAGAGCAGTCATGCCTCCAAAAGGGTGGTGAGAGAATCATCAGTCTTCTGGAGACCCGTTTCTGATGCCTGGACTGTTCAGGAGGCGCACTCCAGACTGTGTGTCACTGATAGTGGTTGCATGCTGCGGTCTCCACAATCCAGCGCTGGAAAAGGACGACGCAGTGGAGAAAGAAGATGTAGATGCAGATGCTCCAGATGGACATGATGAATCCAGCAGTGAGTGTGAGGATGAGCACGCACTGGAGAATGCTGAGGGGGTAGACCCTGACCCAGGCATACTCCAGGGAGGCAGGGACACCCAGGAGACTTTAATCCAATTTCACAGTTCCAGCATTGCGCCAAGGTGCAGATCCTTGAGGCTGCCCCCAAACAGTACTCTAGGTGTCAGCCTAACACATGCTGCGGGTGCAGATCCCAGCTCAGCACAACCCTCTCAGGGTCAACTAGGCATGGGCAATATCTGCTGGCCCACCCAGCATGGGAGACATGCCGTAAATGGTTCAATGCTGTAGCTGCACTCAGAGTTGTTGCGGGGGTGGGGGTGGGAGTGGGGCAGGGGGAAAAGCCTACCTGCTGTGTTAAGTGGCCTCTGCCACCATGGTAATCACCCTTCCCGAGCGCAAGAGATCGTTGAATTGCTGGCAGCACTGGACCCACGTGCGTCGCACCACGTCATGGGAGCTGATTATGTCTGTCACCTCCTCCCAGGCACGTTTGCTCAGGTGAGGGGGCCTCCTCCTCCCGTCCTTCGGAACGAGGACCTCCCGTCATGCTGCCACCTCCTCCAGGAGGGCAGCTAGGCACTCATCAGAAAACCAAGGGACACACTGCCCCGCTGCCCAACCCTCCTGCCTGGCCTGCTCTCCAGCAGCACTCCTGCCGCCGCCCGCCCACTCCCCCTATCCTCGGGAGCCACGCTTTGAAGCAGCTAACAGAACATTGTGAGTTCGGTACGACTGTAAACAACATGCTCAGAGATCGTTTAGCGTGTGGTGTGAATGAAAACGCTCTTCAGAAAAGATTATTGTCTGAAGTGAATTTGGATTTCAAGAAAGCACTAGAGATAGCTCTGGCCATGAAAAGCACTGTAAGAGATTCTAAAGCAACACAGGTCATGCAAAATGGCGCCGTCCTCCACGTCGGGCGGGAAACCCCAGCCGAAAAGGACGCGAAAACGCAAGACTCTGCCAAGAAGCGGAAAACAGCTCCCGTTGGCCGAAGAATGAAGAAAAATAGCTTAGCAGTTTAAAAAAATCGAATGCTACTATTGTCACAGAAATGGACATATGATGAGGCAGTGCAAGGAAAGATTCAAGCAGGCTTGTAAACAAAAGAAGAAGTCCAATAGAAGTCCAGAAGAGCCTGAAACAACAAATTCAGGCATTTACTCATTGTTTAGTCTGAAAGTTGGAAAGACAGAACCAACATTTGTCACAGTGAAAGTTAGTGACAAACTTGTGTTATGACTGATGCAGTTGGTAAAGTGGAGTTATTTAAAAATCCCAGAGGGAAATTTTAAACAACCTATAATTTTAAGTGTTATGTTTGAGATACACCTATAATTCAGGAATCAGGCCACCAGTTCTCGAGGCTTTACATTAAATGAAACGTTTTATTAATTTTACACAGGTTAAATATATATATAAATGGCTTCAAATAACTACTATCATAATTTTTAACAAATTCCCAAACTAACCTATTAAAGCAACAGCAATCCATGGACTTAACCAAACACCAGGCAAAGCACTTTCCACTGTACAAATTCAAAATGAGGTTCTTTCACTTGGCTCCTGTGGAGACAATTGGAGGCTTGCAGCTGCCTTTTGATCTCACATTGCCTCTGTTCTGCACAACTGAAAACTACTGAAGTTATACCTACCAGCCCCATTGCATGTTAATTCATTGTATCAACAATCTTTGAACTAAACCTAACAATAAAATCCCTTTCATCGTACCAATTTTATTAGTAGTATTAACATATTGCTTGGTAGCTGCTAGAAAGGCATCAGTTTTCACCCCACTTCTTGAATGCTCTTTTCAAAAAATGCGAATGCATGCTACCTCTCTTACATATCAAAACTAGTACCCATCAAAGCACCCAGACTAGCTGGTTTTAATCCAATTAAGGAACACCCGCAGACTAAAGCTCTAGTTTAAAATAAAAATATTTTCCAAAATATTATATACATTAATAGCTTCATGATACCTGTTAGAATAGAAGTGGGCATGGGAGCTTCCACTACAGTAATTGGGGAACATACCTTCAGATATCTGAATAATGGTGAACGTCAATTATTTTTAGAAGAAACAGCTGCCAAGCTCAAAACATACATGGATGAAGACATTCAAGTAAAAGACATAAGCAGTGTAACTGTCCATTATGGAAGCCAATCGGCGAAGCTAACCTTGATCGTGGCAGCAGGTGAAGGGCGAAAGCTCCTAGGGCGTAAGTTGTTAAAGGAGATTAAGTTAGAATGGGCTGAAATTTTCCAGTTGAGAGCAAGTTGGCTACCAGAGCTACTTTGAAAGTACGCCACCATCTTCAAGGACAAACTTAGGAAAATCCAGGGCCTGCAGGCAAAGATTCATGTGGATCCGGAAGCAACCCCTCGCTTCATGAAGGTGAGACCAGTGCCATACGCCCTGCAAGAAAATGTCGACATTGAATTGAACAGACTAGAGAAACTGGGCATTATACAACCTGTTCAGTTCTCAGAATGGGCAGCGACCATAGTCCCCGTCCTTAAGCCTCACCAAAGCGTCCGAATTTGTGGAGACTACAAACTGATGGTTAATAAAGTAGCTAAGCTAGACAGGCACCCCATTCCCAAAATCAAAGACCTGTGCGCCAAGCTGGCAGGAGGGACAACATACACAAAGCTTGACATGAGTTATGCTTATCAACAACTAGAGTTGGATAATGCCTCCCGGGAATTTGTCACAATTAATACCCACAAAGGGTTGTACCAATATACACGATTGCCTTTTGGTGTCTCCTCAACTTGTGCCATCTTTCAGAGAACAATGGAAAGCTTACTGCAGGGATTGCCCCAGGTTGTGGTCAATTTAGACGATGTATTGGTGACAGGATTCAGTGTAAAAGTGCATTTCGCAAACGTAGAAGTCTTAAAATGTTTCTTGCAAGCTGGAGTGTGTTTAAAAAAATAAAAGAGTACGTTCCAAGCGAGGGAGGTCATTTATTTGGGTCACAGGGTAGATTCACAGGGCCTCCATCCAGTTGAGGAGAAAGTGAGAGCCATAAGGGAGGCACCTACACCAAAGAACACCTCAGAGCTCAAATCAATCCTAAGAATGATCAACTATTATGGGCAATTTGTCTACAGTGCTGGCCTTCCTGCATTCTCTACTCAGATAGAACCAACATTGGTTTTGGGAGGCACCCTAGAAAGAAGCTTTCATAAAGGTGAAACAATTGTTGCACTCGTCCAATCTATTAGTGCATTATGACCAGATGAAAGAATTGGTGCTGACACATGACGCATCTCCCTATGGCGTGGGAGCAGTGCTCTCTCAGCGGATGGACAACAGCACGGAACGGCCAATGGGTTATGTAACAACAACGCTCACCACAACAGAAAAGGGATACTCGCAGACAGAAAAAGAAGGTCTGTCCATCATATTTGGTATCAAGACATTTCACCAGAAAGTACATGGCCGCTATTTTACAATCGTTTCAGACCACAAACCTTTGCTAAGATTGTTTAGTGAGGACAAGGCTATACTACCCATAGCCTCAGCAAGAATTCAACGATGGGCTTTAAATCTGGCAGCATACGAATACACTTTCATACATTGGCCTGGCAATCAAATCGCAAACGCCGATGGCCTTGGCCGTTTGCGTTTACAAGAAAATGATGAGCACGTCCCAGTTCCACAGGAACTTGTTTTACTGTTAAATGTTTTAGATTCCTCGCCTGTATGTGCTTGACAGATCGGAGACTGGACAAGTCGGGACCCAGTCCTATCTCAAGTACCAGAACAAGCGCTACATGGTTGATCACGGGAGCCCGTATCTGATTAAATGAAACCGTACTTCAACAGAAGGCACAAAATAACCAGCCAGGATGGCATCTTATTGTGGGGTGCACGAGTGATAATTCCTCCAAAGGGAAGGGAGCCACTTTTAATTGAACTACACAGTGCCCATCCAGGGATTTCCCGAATGAAGACCAAAGCACGGTGCATAGCTATCTATGGTGGCCTGGGATGGATGGCGAAAACATTGTGTGCAATGTCAGCAACTGCAAAAGTTGCCAGTGACAGCTCTGTTACACCCATGGGAGTGGCCAGATAGACCCTGGGTGCGGTTACACATTGACGACGTTGGACCTTTCCTGGGAACAATGTTTTTGCTCATTTTCAATGCCCATTCAAAATGCTTGGACGTATATGATGTGAAGTCATCAACATCGGCCACTACAATTGAGAAACTACATCAGAGTTTTGCCATTCATGGACTACCAGAAGTAGTCTTTTCCAATAACAGCACGGCATTTACGAGTGCTGAGTTTCAACAGTTTATCAGCCTCAACGGTATTACTCATGTACAAACTGCACCGCACCACCCTTCCTCAAATGGGCTGCTCTAAAGGGCGGTTCAAATGTTCAAGGCAGGCATGAAAAAGCTAACTGGCGATTCCTTGGCAGCCAAGCTAGCACACTTTCTTTTTCATTACAGGACTGCTCCTCACACAACAACAGGTGTCACACCTGCGGAGTTATTGTTGAAATGACAACTCAGTACGTGATCACGTTTAATAATGCCGAATTTAGAAGGGAAAGTGGAAAGGAGTCAGGGAAGCCAGAAAACTAGACACAACTGGCATAGTCGTGAGAGGAAATTTACCGTGAGAGAGCCAGTATACGTGAAAAACTTTGGAGAAGGACCAAAGTGGTTACCAGGTGAAATAAGTCCGGTGACTGGAACTCTATCTTACCATGTAGAGGTGGAAGGTCAGATCATTCATAAACATGTGGACCATTTAAAGAAGAGAGACAAATCACCAAGATTTGGTTCCACCAGTGATCATGACCGAGTCTGCATTTCCTGCTGAGGATACTCAACCCAGAACTGACATTTCTGATGTTCCTGTAAGAGTCAAGGATACAGAACTGCAAGTGCCCACCGAAGAACCTGATGTTCAGGCAGCTCCGGAAAAGGAGGTTCCTGACAAAGAATCTGAAATTGTGGAGCTGAGACGTTCCACATGCATAAGGAAACCCCCAGAAAGATTGAAATTGTAAATTCCTTACCCAGTGTAAATATTATGTTGTCTTGAAAAATATGTATTTGTAAATACAATATGTATAGCAGAGTAAAAGGAGGAGGAATGTAATAAATATGGTTTTATTTAGTGTGTCATGTACCTTTAAGAATTATAAGTGTTAACAAAGATCACATGATCTATAGTAACCAATAGGAGAGTAGTGCAGGCTCCCTCAGCAGTCAGTGCAGAGATAGAGTTGGAAGTACACATGTAGTTGTTGCTGAGTATATTGTAATAAACTTAATGTTTCCACCCAAGAAGTGTCTGCAGATCAACTCAGTCACTAATTGTACAACTCGGCCACCCTTACAACACCCCTTCTTACCCTAACGGCCTGGTTTGGGTGGAGGCTTCGCCACAAACAAACCACTCCAAAATCTCTGATGGAGGCCAGATTCCACCCACCTGGCTTCCAGCATACCTTTTGGCTATTCCAGCATTGCTGCACTGAAAGCCTGGCAGATTTTGAGCCCCAAATCTTCATCATTGAGCAGTATTGTAACTGGATCTGTTCACCTTCAGTATGAGATAGGGAAAATGCATTTACTGCACTGCTGATTTTTTCTGAGGTCCAGGTGTGTAGTATGATCTTTCAGCCCAACGTCTTCTGAAGTTTCTATAAATGCTTTGTGAATGGATAGAAACGTCATTTAGATTACAACAAAGGATCAATGCCTTCAAGAGAGGAGTGGAGACAAGAAAAAAATAATTGTCACAGCTAATGCAACTATTGTGATCTATAATATCCACCACTGTGTAGAGTGCATTTTCAGATAACCACATCATTCTTTTAACAAGTGTTTCTTACACACTCTTCACCTCTTGATATTCCCAATGATCTTGAAATGTCTTTAACAAAGTATTAATGTTAAGATATTATCTCAATCAAAGTTGTAGATAGTAAAAGAAAAACACAAATATCTGAAATGAAACACTGGAAATGCACTGTAGGCCGGTCAGGACCTAAAAGAGAAAACAGGTTAACAATTTGAGTGGGACCTTTACCAAAACTTTAAGACTGTTGTTATGAGGATATTTGGCTGCTTGTTCTTAAAGCTCACAGTCAGGTCAGGACAAAACTGTTGAATTTTGTTTGACTGGCGGTAAGGAATTTTATCACTGGATCTTAGTGCCTGCTGCTGGTCTAACTCTGGCTACCAAAAGCATTCCTGAAGTAATTCATTTTTATTGCACTACATAGAATGACGTCAGGCACAAAATACAATGCTTCCATTCTAAGGCAATCATCTGTGGTGCCATTATTTGAAGCAAATGTGATACAGTGTGGCAGTTGGCATTAGGACAGACTTGTATTCAAATGCAGAAAATGAAGCTTTTAACTCAAGTTGGTTGGCACAGAAGGGATTGTGCAATAGTGTGTTAATTTATCACCAAGGTAACTTGTTGACATAGCCACTACATATAGCAAATATTAATGTAATGCCGAAGGCATCACCCTGATGGTCTAAGAAAACGTACTCATTGAATGACTGAGTTGAGCAGACCAGAATGTCATTGATTCAGTGTGTAGCTGTGCTCAGTTAGCTGATTCTAGTCAGAGAGTCAGTTACCCCTGGGCTCCAAGAACCTGACTTTGAGAGTGTAAATCAGTTGGTTTTATGTAGCTAATTACTATCCGGTGACCTGGGCTGCCTGTGCCCTCTTCTAGTTGTCAGGTGAGGACAGCATTAATATGATGTTCCTGCTGTTTAAATCACCTGACAACACTTACTGTCAGAGTTTACATACAATGCTCACTTATATATGTTACTGGAGGGTTTCCAGTAACCTAGTAAGGATCAATGCCTTCAAGAGAGGAGTGAAGACAAGAAAAAAATAATTGTCACAGCTAATGCAACTACTGTGATCTATGATATCCACCACTGAGTAGAGTGCATTTTCAAATAACCACATCATTCTTTTAACAAGTGTTTCTTACACACTCCTTACCTCTTGATGTTCCCAATGATCTTGACATCCATTCTTTGTAAATTATGTTTTGTACCTACTCCTTTAGCTTAGAGAAGAAGTAGCTGACTTTTTACAGCACCCTGTGAAACCTTTTTCACATGAATATTTGATGAAAATCCAGTGAGTCAATCAATGTAAGATGAATATACACAGAAAATGCATTCCTTTGACTGTTTCTGAATGACGATTCATGGTGCTGATTGTTAGTCCACCTTGGGATCATCAAAGTTTCAAGAGATCAAATTTTTAAAAGGATGCTTTAATACTCCCAAAACATAGCAGAATATAAATATTGTAGAGTGATAAAGCATTGCTTAACAGCACTAGATGGAACAACTTCTTCTGGATGCATTGAGCGAAATGGCAACTTCACTGCTGTAACTCTAATATTACTTGATTCGTGGATGGGTTGTGCACTACAATACCAACAGTAATAAATTAGCAATTTGGATTTGCTCTATCAAAAAAGCTGGTCTCAGACTTGAAACTAGCGACAGTCTGTGATGAAACACAGCCAATATTTTTCAGTGGCAGCCATTTACCACCTAATAACTAGAAATGAGGAGGAAAAGGACTGTGTCTTTATGAGGGAAACCAAACCCCTTTGCCAATAACATAGAATATTGGGGTTTATTAAATCAATGGCATTCTTAAGGTCAAAGAATACATTGCCATATGCATTCCCATTGCCATTGGTGAGTTCAAGGTTGAAGAAACTGTATCATTTAGTTTAATGTATTGTTGATTTACTTCTTAAGGATTCAAGGATGAAAAGTGAACACCCAAACAAAACATTACATTTCAGTTATACTTCCGTTTTTATGAAAAATATTTAATAATCATAATCAACTCCTACCTTGCTGGGAGTCAGAGTAGAGCGGACGTGCGGGAGACAGTCGGGAGCTGAGGAGCACCTATAAATACAGACCGGGGATTGCAGAGCAGCCTACCTTACTGGGACTTGGAGCGGAGTGGAGCTGACCTGTGGGAGACAGGTGGGAGCTGAGGAGTGCCTATAAATACAGACCGGGGATTGCATAGCGGCCTACCTTGCTGGGAGACAGTCGAAGCTGAGGAACGCACCGTTTCACTGTTTTAGCTGCTGTGAGGCTACAGTCAGGGAAAAAGAAAAAAAAGCAACTGTGAAGCCACAGGAAGCTAATAAGTTGATTGGCCAGTAAGTGCTCTGTCTAAGGGACAGTGTGTGAGAAACCAGCTTAGGACAGGCAAGCTAAGGTAGATCTATAATGAAAAGAACTAAAATTTAAAAATAATAAACCAAAATTTGAAACCTTTAAAATTAAAATAAAACATTAAAGATTTTTTAAAAAGCAATAAAAATAAAGTAATTTAAACAATCGTCTAAAACACATACCTTGTAGTTAAGAAGCATATAACTAGTTGGCAGTGGTACTAGCATTCAATAAACACAGTAAATTAGAGCATACATAGGAAGAAAGTAATTAAAGTAGATTAACTAAATAACACAAGTTAGAATGACGGGACAGGTGTTATGTTAAAGCTGTGAGATGTGGGAGCTTTTGACAACGAGGCGATCCATGACAAACAAATCTGCAGGAAGTGTAAGCGGAATTCCGGATCAGGATTATTGATCTGGAAGCTGAAATGCAGACACTACGCAACATAAGGGAGGGTGAGAAATACCTGGATACTTCATTCCAGAACACAGTAACACCTCTTTGAAGAGGGTCATCTGTTTTGGTCAGTAGTGAGGGACAGGAGGATGTGACTGTCAGTGAAGCAGGTAATGGGACCGAGCAGACAGCAGGAGAGGAGCCTCAGGCTTTTTGTCAAACAGGTTTGAGGTGCTCACAGCCCATGTGGATGAAAGTAAAGTCTCCAAGGTGGTACAGGAAGCTGTTCAAGCGGGGGGAGTAAAAAGGAATGTAGCACAGTAAGGGATAGTAAAATGAGGGGGATTGACACTGTTCTCTGCAGCAAAGAGCAAGAGTCCAGACGGCTATGTTACCTGCCCGGTGCCAGGGATCGGGTCGTCTACTCAAGGCTGGAGAGGAACTTGCAGTGGAAGGGGGCGGATCCAGTTGTTGTGGTCCATGTAGGTACCAATGACATAGGTAGAACTAGGAAAGAGGTTCTGCAAAGTCAGTATGAGGAGCTAAGTACCAAATTAAGAAGCAGAACCTCAAAGATAATAATCTCTGGATTATTGCCTTAGCCACGTGCAAATTAGCATAGGACAGATAATATTAGAGAGACGAATGTGTGGCTCAAAAAGTAGTGATGGAGAAGTGGGTTCCAGTTTGTGGGGCACTGGCATCAGTGCTGGGGAAAGTGGGGGCTGTACCGTTGGGACGGTTTACACCTGAACTATTCTGCGATGACTGTCCTTGCAAATCACATAACAAGGGAAGTAGAGAGTGCTTTAAACTAAACAAGACGGGTGAGGGATCAAGCTTGGGTAGAGGTAGCAATGCGAGGTGTAGAGTCAATACAGGAGAGCAAAATAGTAATATGAGAAATGACGGTCAGAGAATGGCAGGAAGGGACAGAGAGAAAAATTCTAAGAATACATCAACAGTCAAGACTAAATGTTACAAAGGTAACAAAAAGGCAAAACTGAAGGCTCTCTATCTGAATGCACGTAGCATTCATAACAAAGTAAATGAATTGATGGCCCACATTGAAGTAAATAAATATGATCTGATAGCAATTACAGAGACGTGGCTGCAGGACGACAAAGATTGGGTCCTTAGTATTGAAGGGTACATGACATTAGACCATAAGACCATAAGACATAGGAGCAGAAATTAGGCCATTCGGCCCATCGAGTCTGCTCCGCCATTCAATCATGGCTGATAAGTTTCTCAACCCCATTCTCCCACCTTTTCCCCGTAACCTTTGATCCCCTTACCAATCAAGAACCTATCTATCTCGGTCTTAAATACACTCAATGACCTGGCCTCCACAGCCTTCTGTGGCAATGAATTCCAAAGATTCACCACTCTCTGGCTAAAGAAGTTTCTCCTCATCTCTGTTCTAAAAGGTCTTCCCTTTACTCTGAGGCTGTGCCCTCGGGTCCTAGTCTCTCTTACTAATGGAAACATCTTCCCCGCGTCCACTCTATCCAGGCCTTTCAGTATTCTGTAAGTTTCAATCAGATCCCCCCTCATCCTTCTAAACTCCATCGAGTATAGACCCAGAGTCCTCAAATGTTCCTCATATGTTAAGCCTTTCATTCCTGGGGTCATTCTCATGAACCTCCTCTGGACCCTCTCCAGGGCCAGCACATCCTTCCTGAGATACGGGGCCCAAAATTGCTCACAATATTCTAAATGTGGTCTGACCAGAGCCTTATAAAGCCTCAGCAGCACATCCCTGCTTTTATATTCTAGTCCTCTCAAAATAAATGCCAACATTGCATTTGCCTTCCTAACTACCGACTCAACCTGCAAGTTAACCTTAAGAGAATCCTGGACTAGGACTCCCAAGTCCCTTTGCACTCCAGATTTCGGAATTCTCTCCCCATTTAGAAAATAGTCTATGCCTCTATTCTTCCTACCAAAGTGCATGACCTCACACTTCCCCATGTTGTATTCCATCTGCCACTTCTTTGCCCATTCTCCTAACCTGTCCAAATCCTTCTGCAGCCTCCCCGCCTCCTCAATACTACCTGTCCCTCCACCTATCTTTGTATCATCTGCAAACTTAGCCAGGATTCCCTCAGTTCCTTCATCTAGATCATTAATGTATAAAGTGAAAAGTTGTGGTCCCAACACTGACCCCTGCGGAACTCCACTAGTCACCGGCCGCCATCCTGAGAAGGACCCCCTTATCCCCACTCTCTGCCTCCTGCCAGACAGCCAATCTTCTATCCATGCTAGTACCTTGCCTCGAACACCATGGGCTCTTATCTTACTGAGCAGCCTCCTGTGCGGCACCTTGTCAAAGGCCTTCTGTAAGTCCAAGTAGATAACATCCATTGGCTCTCCTTTGTCTAACCTACTCGTTACCTCCTCAAAGAATTCTAACAGATTTGTCAGGCATGACCTCACCTTGATGAAACCATGCTGACTTTGCCTGATTTTACCGTGCACTTCCAAGTATTCTGAAATCTCATCCTTAATAATGGACTCTAAAATCTTGCCAACAACCGAGGTCAGGCTAAACAGCCTGTAATTTCCTGTCTTTTGCCTCACTCCCTTCTTAAACAGGGGGGCTACATTAGCGATTTTCCAGTCCTCTGGGACCCTCCCTGACTCCAGTGATTCCTGAAAAGATCACCACTAACGCCTCCACTATCTCTTCAGCTATCTCCTTCAGAACTCTAGGGTGTAATCCATCTGGTCCAGGTGATTTATCCACCTTCAGACCTTTCAGTTTTCCTAGCACCTTCTCCTTGGTAATGGCCACCATACTCACCTCTGCCCCCCGACTCTCTTGAACTTTGGGGATGTTACTCGTGTCTTTCACTGTGAAGACTGATGCAAAGTACCTATTCAGTTCCTCCACCATTTCTTTGTTCCCCGCTATTACTTCTCCAGCATCATTTTCCAGCAGCCCAATGTCCACTTTTGCCTCTCTCTTACCCTTTATATATCTAAAAAAACTCTTGCAATCTTTTTTTATATTACTGGCTAGTTTACCCTCATATTTAATCTTCTCCCTCCTTATTTCTTTTTTAGTTGTCCTCTGTTGGTCTTTGAAGGCTTCCCAATCCCCTGGTTTCTCACTGCTCTTCGCCGCATTGTATGCTTTCTCTTTAGCTTTTATGCTGTCCCTGACTTCCCTTGTCAGCCATGGTTGCCTCGTCCTCCCTTTAGTATGCTTCTTCTTCCTAGGGATGAATTTTTGCTGTGTCTCCCAAAGTACTTCCAGAAACTCCTGCCATTGCTGTTCTACTGTCTTTCCTGCTAGGCTCATCTCCCAGTCAATTCTGGCCAGCTCCTCCCTCATGCCTCTGTAGTTGCTTTTATTCAACTGTAATACCGTTACATCTGATTCCAGCTTTTTCCTCATTCAAGAAGAATAGGAGGCTAGGTAAAGGTGGGGGTGGGTGGGTAGCACTGTTAATCAAGGATGGCATTTGTGCAATAGTTAGAGATGACCTTGGTTCAGGTGATCAGGATGTAGAATCGGTTTGGGTGGAGATGAGGAATAGTCGGGGAAAGAAGTCATTTGTGGGAGTGGTCTACAGGCCCCCTAACAGTAGCTACAGTGTAGGACAAAGTAAGAGGAAATATTGGGTGCTTGTGATAAGGGATGGCAATAATCATGGGTGATTTTAATCGACACATAAACTGGAAAAATCAGATTGGCAGTATTAGCCTGGGTAAAGAGTTCTTAGAACGCTTTCAGGATACTTTCTTAGAGCAGCATTTTCTGGAACCAACCAGAGAGCAGGTTATATTACACTTGGTATTTTGTAACATGTCAGGATTAATTAATGACCTCAGAGTAAAGGCATTCCTGGGTAGCAACAACCACAATATGATTGAATTTTACATCCAGTTTGAAAGGCAGAAGAGCGCGTCTAAGACTAGTATCTTAAACTTAAATAAGGGCAACTATTTGGGGATGAAAGCTGAGCTAGCTAAAGTGAACTGGGAAAATATGCTAGAGGATAGATCAATAGAGAAGCAATGGCAGACATTTAAGGGGATATTTCAGGGTATTCAGAATAAGTTCATTCCTACTGAAGTGGAAAATTCTAAGGGGAAGACCCACCATCCGTGTTTAAAGATACTAAGGAAAGCATCAAACTTAAGGAAAAAGCATACAACTCCGCAAAGATGAGTGGCAGGACAGATGATTGGACAGAATATAAAGAACAGCAGAGAATGACTGAGAGGTTAATCAGGAGAAAGAAATTAGAGTATGAGAGGAAGCTAGCTAGAAATGTAAGAACAGATAGCAAGAGTTTCTACAGTTATTTAAAAAGGAAAAGAGTAAGTAAAGTGAGTGCTGGTCTTCTAGGGAGTGATAGTAGGCAGTTAATAATAGATAATAAGGAAATGGTGGAAGAAATGAACAAATATTTTGCTTCTGTGTTAACTATAGAGGGTACAAAAACATTCCAGTAATAGCTGCAAATCAGGAGGTGAATGGGAAAAAGGAACTTGGTGAAATTGAAATCACTAGGGAAATGATACTGAACAAATTGATGGAGCTGCAGGCTGGCAAGTCTCCAGGTCCCGATGGACTACATCCTAGGGTCTTAAAAGATGTGGCTAGTGTGGTAATCGATGCGCTGGTGTTAATTTTCCAAAAGTCGCTAGATTCTGGAAAGGTTCCATCAGATTGGAAAGTAGCAAATATAACCCCTCTATTCAAAAAGCGGGGGAGGCAGAAAACAGGAAACTTTAGGCCAGTTAGCTTGACGTTTGTCATCGGGAAGTTATTAAAATCGATTATTAAGGTGGTTATAGCTGGGCACTTAGAAGAGCTCAAGGCAATAGGGAAGAGTCAGCACGGTTTTGTGAAAGGAAAATCATGTTTAACCAATGTATTGAAGTTTTTTGAAGGAGTACCATGCGCAGTGGATAAAGGGGAGCCTGTAGATGTACTGTACTTGGATTTCCAAAAGGCTTTGATAAGGTGCCACATCATAGATTATTACAGAAAATAAAAGCGCATGGTGGAGTTGGTGTTAAATATTAGCATGGATAGAAGATTGGCTGGCTGGCAGAGAGTATGCTTAAATGGGTCTTTTTCTGATTGGCAGGATGTGACGAGTGGAGTCCCACAGGGGTCTGTACTGAGGCCTCAACTTTTTACGATTTACATCAATGGCTTAGATGAGGGGAGTGAAGACATGGTAGCTAAATTTGCAGATAACACAAATATAGATAGGAAAGTATGTTGTGAAGAGGACATGAGCAGGTTGCAGATGGATATGGAAAGGTTGAGTAAGTGGGCAAAGATATGGCAAATGCAGTTTAATGTGGGAAAATGTGAAGTTGTTCACTTTGGCAGGAAGAACAAAAAGCAGAGGAATACTTAAATGGAGAACAGCTGCATAATTCTGAGGTGCAGAGGGATATAGGTGTTCTGGTACATGAGTCACAAAAAGTTAGTATGCAGGTACAGCAAGTAATTAAGAAGCCTAATGGAATGCTTTCCTTTATTACAAGAGGGATTGAACTTAAAAGTAAGGATATTGTGCTTCAGTTGTACGGGGCATTGGTGAGACCGCACCTCGAATACCTTATGCAGTTTTGGTCTCCTCATTTAAGGAAGGATGTAAATGCATTGGAGGCGGTTTAAGGGAGGTTTACTAGATTGATACCTGGAACGAGAGGTTTGTCTTATGAGGAAGGGTTGGTCAGACTGGACTTGTTTCCGGGAGTTTAGAAAGAGTGAAGGGTGTTTTGATTGAAGTATACAAAATCCTAATGGCCATGATAAGGTGGACGTTGAAAGGATGTTTCCTCTTGTGGGTGAGTCCAGAACTAGGGGGCACAGTTTTAAAATTAGGGGTTTCCCTTTTAGGACAGAGATTAGGAGAAATTTTTTCTCCCAGAGGGTTGTGTGACTTTGGAATTCTCTGCCTCAGATGATGATGGGGGCGGGGTCATTGAATATTTAAGGCAGAGGTAGATAGATTCTTGTTAGGTCAGGGAATCAAAGGTTATCAGAATTAAATGGGAATGTGGAAATCAAAACACAAGAAGATCAGCCATGATCTTATTGAATGGTGGAGCAGGCTTGAGGGGCTGAATGGTATACTCCTGTTCCTATTTCTTATGTTCTTATGTAATGTGGCATCTTCGCAATTGAAAACATGAATGAAAATGGGTATGGTCACCTAGTGATAAAGTATGGGCTCCTTACCTAACATTGTCATCCCCTCAATCCATGTCTCATTCTATAACATGACAACATATTAGCACTCTTCACTTACAAAAACCTGCCACTAATTTTAATGAGTGAATAAATCAACACCAAATAAGCACATTCTTTACTGTGTAATGCTAACCTCCATAAGTAACAAAGTGTCATTCTATTTTAATCCAATCATTGCAAGGGGTACACAAGCTAACCTATATTTTTTTCTGTGCTTCCTGGGTGTCTACATCTGCCTTCTTTCAATTAGTTCTAGTGCTTCTTATAGATGCACCACATGGGCCAGGATTACTGAGATAGTTGTCTTCACATGATCCATAGGAACAGGGGAACAGGAGTAGGCCATCTGGCCCTTCGAGCCTGCTCCACCATTCAGTAATATCATGGCTGAATCTGATTGTGGCCTCAGCTCCACTTTCCTGTCTGCGCCCATAACCCTTGACTGCCTTGCCTAAGAAAAATCTGTCTAACTCAGCCTTGAATACATTCAAAAGCCCAACCTCCACTACCTTCTGGGGAATAGAATTCCACACAGCAGCAACACTTAGGAAGAAAAAGTTTCTCCTCGTCTCTCTCTTAAAAGGGTGACCTCTTATTTTTAAACTACGTCCCCTAGATATAGCCTCCCCCACAAGAGGAAACATTCGTTGGGTATCCACTCTACCAAGTCCCCTCAGGATCTTATATGTTTCAATAAGATCATCTCTCATTCTTCTAAACTCCAATGGATATAGGCCTAACCTGTTCAACCTTTCTTCATAAGACAACCAGGAATGAATCCAGTGACCCTTCTCTGAACTGCTTCTAAAGTGATTATATACTTTTTAAATAAAGAGACCAAAACTGCACATGGTACACCAGATGTGGTCTCACCAAGGCCCTGTACAGCTGTAGTAAAACTTCCCAACTTTTATATTCCATTCCTCTCTCAATAAAGACCAACATTCCATTTGTCTTCCTAATCATTTGCTCTACCTGAATGTTAAATTTATGCGATTCCTCTATGAGAACACCTAGATCCCTCTGTACCAGATCCCTCTGTACCACCAAGTTCTGCAGTCTTTCTCCATTTAAATAGTATCCTGCTTTTCTATTCTTCCTGCCAAAGTGAACAAGTTTACATTTACCCACATTACACTCCATCTGCCAATTTTTTAGCCCACTCACTTAGCCTGTCTATATCCCTTTGCAGACTCTCTAACTCCTCTTGACAGAGGTCATGGGGGTGTCGAAGGTTATGCCGGGTTGGGGGGGGGGGCGATGGCTATAGGGGTAAGGAGTAATAATGGTGACTGGGGAAGGGGAAATGGTGGGGGAATTATTAAAAAATGTCGCGACTACCATGTTGGTCAAATTGAAACTGAGAGGAGCCTCGTGTTGGACAGGCACCGGTGCTGCATGGGAGTGCAATCAGTGTGGGCCGAGATGCAGGTCAGCTCAGATGGACATCTGAGAGGGAACACCAGCAGGCAGCATTGAAAATGCTTGGGACAGTGAGATGAGCGTGATGGATGAAGGTTCCGCATGTGTGGGAGAGTGCTTGCACAAGGCTCTGAAATGCCCTGCCACAGACTCTTCTCCCACCAGAATCACTTGTGTTCCGGCTGCTATTTTCCAAACTGCTGGAACCTTTTAATAATCTAAGGAATTTTGGAGGATTATAACCAATTCATCTGCTATCTGTGCCGCCATTTCTTTTAAGACCCTAGAATGCAGTCCATCCAGTCCTACGAATTGTTAGCCTTTAGGTCTAATATTTTCCTAGCGCCCTTTCCCTGGTGATGGTGATTGTTTTAAGTTTATCCTTGCCTATCATCTCTTTATTTTCAAATATCTTTGAGAAGCTTTCTTAGTCCTCTACCAGGCACAAAACATGGGCGGAATCATATAGGTCTAACCTGTTCAACCTTTCTTCATAGGACAACCCAACGTTTTACCCGATGGCCGCGATGGCGGGTTTTCACGCCGTATCACCCCAAACCCGCCACATTAATTATGCATTCCCGGGAGACATGCCTTTTCCATGGTGGGCAGGCTCTCATTTGCCCGGCTGCCATCACCTCACCGCTTCATCACACCGGGCGCCATATTTAAAGTCCAGCCATAAGCACACATCTCAGTGCTTCCAGCCTACGACTACTGCAGGGAAGATGTCCACGAAAGGAGCCTGGTGTTGATCGGGCACAGATGCTGCATTGGAGTGCAATCAGTGTGGGCGGAGATGCAGGAAAGGCAAAAAGCCTGCAGCCCCCAGGTTCAGTGATGCATCACTGGAATACCTTTTGGATACTGTGGAGTCCCGCTGGGATGTCCTCTACCCTGATGGGCAGCGGCGTGACCAACCAGGCTTGGGAGGTGGTGGAAGCAGTGGTCAGGGCCAATGCCTTTCAAAAGAGGACAGCCCCCAGAGCCGCAAGAGGATGAATGATCTCTTCCGTTCCACCAGGGTAAGACACTCTTCTCGTAACTCTCAACTCACACACTCACAAACCCCTCACACATCCACAGGGCCCTCACTCACTGTCGGTTCAAGGGACATCACCATTCACTCTCTCACACTCACCTTCATTGTCCTCATCCCGTCCATGGGACCACTCACCACCCGCACATGCCAGGCATACTTATCATCTGGCCTGGCAGACATCCTGCTTGCATATTCTCCATCTTTATATCTCTATTCACGCAGGACAAACTGGCACACAACAACAGGGAGAGGTTGCAGGAATGCCCGAAATCAAGGTCTTCATGGACTTTGAAAACAGAGCCATCAAGCTGACCGGAGAGAATCTGGACAGTTCCTATGCTGACGATGAGGTTGGCGCTGCTCTACCAAATGAGGTTCCAGCAGTGCAAACCCATCAGCACCCTCCCGTTGAAATCCCATCACAGCGCTCACCCACACCTTCCGCCAGCACAGAGACACACGCCTCGGTGGGACCGAGCTTTAGAATAGCCTCGGGAACACAATCTGGTGAGCACATCGCACTTTCTGATCCACAGCAGGCAGTGGCAGGGACTTCCCCGGTGTCCGGCACTCTGAGAACTGCTGGAGGCCAGATATTTGCTGCGTCCAAGTCAGATGACGAGCCTCTGGACTTGATCATGTCACAGTTGCTGGAGCTGCAAAGGCAAGCTCGGGAACATCAGTAAGGGATGTCCTCTGCACTCCTCAGATTGCAAGGTACGATGGAGAAGCCTGTCCGCCTTCAGTCTGAGGTTATAATGCCAGCATGCCAATGCGCTGAGGTCAGCACTGGTATGATGGCAGCTGCCATGAAGACCTTGGTCCAGGGTATTGGTCTTGCACTGCTGCGCGGGCTCAACTCCCATCGCTGACACTATAGTTGGCCTCCAACAGTGTGTACATGAGTGGGGTGCTGGGCAGCTCAATCTCACTCCAGCTTCCCCTTCTCCTCAAGGAGTCAGCCAGGGGCCCTCATTCACCCATAGGGAGGAGGATCAGCAGGTGCACATTCCTGGGCCATCCATCCAGGTGACTCCGGGAGTGTCCGGCCCATCCGAATCCCCTCTTCCTGTGACCTCAGCAGCTTCAGCTCCACAGGCCTCGGAGGTGCCACTGCCACACAGCAGGACCCTGAAAGCAGGCCGGGGCCCTCCAAGTCTCGGCCCTCCAGAGGACGCCCGCCAAGGTCATCACAGACAAGGCGTCACAGTCAGCAGGCTGCCTCCACCTCCACTGTGGATGTCCAGGGAGCACCAAGACATAGCGGCAGGGTTAAGAAAGTTAAGAATTAGTTGCACAGCTTGTGCTTGGGTGTTATTCACTTTTACACACTGTTCACTATTGTCAATAAACTCCCAGGAATATCTCCATGCTATGGCTCCTTGTTCTGATGAACAGTGTTCTTGTCACTCAGATGTGAAATCTTTCTGCATAAGATAAAGGCAGGTGTCTCAGTCCAGGGCCTCTTCCCTGTGCTCTGTGCAGCCTTCAGACCAAAGTGATGGTCCAGCATCACACTCCCTGACCACATTACTGATGCCTGCACCTCGACGGTCCTCGTCATTGCTGCCAGCGTGTAGTGGGCAGGTGCCATAGAGTTCTATCATTCTATCTGTGTGCACTCAGCAGCTTTAAGGTGGGGCTGGCTCCCATCTCATCAGCAGTTGTGACCATTGAGTCATAGATTCATAGAGGTCTACAGCACAGAAAAAGGCCCTTTAGCCCATCGAGTCTGCGCTGGTCAAACAAGTACCTAACTATTCTAATCCTATTTCCCAGCACTAGGCCCATAGTCTTGTATGCCATGGCATTGCAAGTGCACATCCAAATACTTCTTAAATGTTATGAGGGTTTCTGCCTCTACCACCCTTTCAGGCAGAGAGTTCCAGATTCCCACCACCCTCTGGGTAAAAAATTCTTCCTCACATCCCCTGTAAACCTCCTGCCCCTTACCTTAAATCTATGCCCCCTGGTTATTGATCCTTCCACCAAGGGGAAAAGTTTCTTCCTGTCTACCCTATCTATGCCCCTCATAAATTTATACACCTCAATCATGTCCCCTCTCAATCTCCTCTGCTCCAGGGAAAATAACCCCAGTCTATCCAATCTCTCCTCATAACTAAAACTCTCCAGCCCAGGCAACATCCTGGTAAATCTCCTCTGCACTCTCTCTAGTGCAATCACATTCATCCTATAATGCAGATTCCAGAACTGCACACAATACTCTAGCTGTGGCCTAACCAGCATTTTATACAGTTCCAGCATAACCTCCCTGCTCTTATATTCTATGCTTCGGCTAATAAAGGCAAGTATCCCATATGCCTTCTTAACCACCTTATCTACCTGTCCTGCTTACCTTAAGGGACCAGTGGACATGCACACCAAGGTCCCTTTGGTCCTTGGTACTTCCCAGAGTCCTCCCATTCATCATGTATTCCCGTGCCTTGTTTGTCCTGCCCAAGTGCATCACCTCACACTTGTCTGGATTAAATTCCATTTGCCACTGATCAGCCCATCTGACCAGCCCGTCTATATCCTCCTGCAATCTAAGGCTATCTTCCTCACTATTTACCACCCCAACAATTTTCTTGTCATCCGGGAACTTACTAATCAACCCTCCTACATTCAAGACTAAATCGTTTATATATACCACAAACAGCAAGGGACCCAACGCCGATCCCTGTGGAACCCCACTGGACACAGGCATCCAGTCACAAAAACACCCTTCAACCATCAGCTCCTGCTTCCTGCCACTCAGCCAATTCTGGATCCAATTTGCCAAATTGCCTTGGGTCCCATGGGCTCTTATCTTCATTATCAGTCTCCCATGCGGGACCTTATCAAAAGCCTCGCTGAAGTCCAAGAAGACTACGTCAAATGCATTGCCCTCATCTACACACCTGGTCACCTCTTCGAAAAATTCAATCAAATTGGACAGACATGACCTCCCCTTAATAAAACCACGCTGACTGTCCTTGATTAATCCCTGCCTCTTCAAGTGTAGATTAATTCTGTCCCTCAGAATTGCTTCCAATAGTTTCCCCACCACTGAGGTTAGACTGACTGGCCTGTAGTTCCCTGGTTTATCAATTCCTCCCTTCCTGAATAAAGGTACCACATTGGCTGCCCTCCAGCCCTCTGGCACATCTCCTGCAGCCAGAAAGGTATTGAAAATTATTGCCAGCGCCCCTGCTATCTCCTCCTTTGCCTCACTCAACAGCCCGGGATACATTTCATCCGGGCCTTGAGATTTATCTACTCTTAAGTCTGCCAGACCAATTAGAACCTCCTCCCTTTCTATGCTAATTTCTTTAATTATATCACCGTCCTTCTGCCTGATTTCCATACCCACGTCGTCCCTCTCACTTGTGAACACTGACACAAAGTATTCATTTAGAACTCTACCTCAGTCTTCTGGCTCCACACACAAATTACCACTATCGTCCTTAATGGGCCCTACTCTTTCCCTAGTTATCCTCTTACTCTTAATGTACTTGTAAAATAACTTTGGATTTTCTTTTATTTTACCTGCCAATGTTTCTTCATGCCCCCTTTTTGCTCTTCTGATTTCCTTTTTAAGTTCCCCCCTACACATTCTATACTCCTCTAGGGCTTCCGCTGTTTTGAGCCCTCGGTATCTGCCATAAGCCTCCCTTTTTCTCCTTATCCAATCCTGTATATCCCTCAACATCTAGGGTTCCTGGATTTGTTGGTCTCACCCTTTGTCTTTACTGGAATATGTTGGCCCTGTACTCTCCCTATTTCCTTCTTGAATGAGTCCCACTGCTCTGATGCAGAATTACCTAAAGGTAGCTGCTCCCAGTCCACTCTGGCCAAATCATATCTGATCTTATTAAAATCGGCCTTCCCCCAATTTAGAACTCTAGTTTCTGGCCCATCCTTGTCCTTTTCCATAACAACCTTGAATCTAACAGAGTTATAGTCACTATCTTCAAAATGCTCCCTCACTGATACCTCTACCACTTGCCTGGCTTCATTCCCTAAAAGTAAGTCCAGGACCGCCCCCTCTCTTGTAGGAGCTTCTACGTACTGGCTTAAAAATCTCTCCTGGATGCATTTTGAGAATTCTGCTCCCTCTAAACCTATCACACTATGACTAACCCAGTTAATGTTGGGGAAATTGAAATCTCCCACTATTACTACCCTGTTATTTTTGCACTTCTTGAAATTTGCCTACATATCTGCTCTTCTATTTCTCTCTGACTGTTTGGGAGCCTATAGTACACTCCCAGCAATGATTGCTCCTTTTTTGTTTTTTAGTTCTAACCATATGGCTTCATTTGAGGAGCCTTCTAAGATGTCATCCCTCCTTACTACTGTAATTGATTCCTTGATAAATATTGCGATACCCCCTCCTCTTTTACCTCCTTCCCTGTCTCGCCTGAAGACCCTATATCCTGGAACAATGAGCTGCCAATCCTGCCCCTCTCTCAACCATGTCTCTATGACAGCAATGACATCATACTTCCATATGTTAATTTGTGCCCTCAACTCATCTGCCTTATTCGTCAGACTCCTTGCATTCAAGTAAATACCATCCAACCTTGCCAAACTCCCTTGTGCCTTAACTGGCCTATAATTTCTATGCCTTCCAGACTCACTTGCTCTCCCTTCTAATTTTGGCTGTGCATCTCCCCTTGCTGAACCTCCTCTCAGGATCCCATCCCCCTGCCAAGTTAGTTTAAACCCTCCCCAACAGCACTAGCAAACCTCCCCGCAAGGATGTTGATCCCATTCCGGTTCAGGTGCAACCCACCCGCCTTGTACAGGTCCCACTGGCCCCAGAATTGGTCCCAATGTCCCAGAAATCTAAAGCCCTTCCTCCTGCACCATCTCTCCAGCCAGGCATTCATCTGGACTAACCTCTTATTTCTATATTCACTAGCGCGCGGCACCAGAAGTAATCCAAAGATTTCTACCATTGAGGCCCTGTTTTTTAATCTGTTTCCTAGCTCCCTAAATTCTGGTTGCAGGACCTCATCCCTCTTTCTTCCCATGTCGTTGGTACTAATATGTACCACGATCTCTGTCTGTTTGCCTTCCCCCTTAAGAATGCCCTGAAGCCTTTTAGTGACACCCTTGACCTTGTCACCAAGGAGGCAACATACCACTCTGGAGTCACATCTATGGCCACAGAAACGCCTGTCTGTTCCCCTTACTATCGAGTCTCCTACCACCATTGCTCTTCCCCTCTTTTTCCTCCCCCCAGTGACCTGAAGGGGTCAGGTGCTGAAGGCTGACAAAGGATCAGATGCTTTTAAAGTTTCGCGGCTGCATCTGTATGATATGACCCTGATCACAGAGTGCAAGTGAGCTGCCCTCGGCAAGACAGGAGACAGACATTCTCAGAGGCTATGTGAAGATCTGTGGAGTGTCCTCACTGCATGTCATCATCATCCTCCTGTAATCGAGCGACTATTAAGGCTTCCTCTGCGTATCCATGACAGGAGCATTCTCACAGAGGGTATTCATGCTGCCATAAGCCAGACTGGAGTCAATCATTCCCAACTGCGATGTGAGGATCTACGGGGACACCTCACTGCATGTCATCACCATCCTCCACAAATCTAAAAGCTATGAGGGCCTCCCGAGCGTTCCTGCCTCGTCCAGCCAGTGCAAGGGCCTCAGCCCTGTCATCGTCGCCTTCGAGGACCTTCTCACCCTCATCCCCATCGGCATGCTGCTCATCGGAGGAGACCTCCAGCTCCTCCATCTCCTCCTCAGCCGGCTCATTTCCCCATTGCAGCGCGAGGTTTTAAAGGACACATCAAACACCCTCTGCAGACTGTATTACAGGGCTCCACCAGACCAGTCCAGGCACTGGAACCTCATCTTCTGCATCCCGATGGTTTGCACCACCAAGTTGCGACTTGCTGCATGAGTCTCGTTATACCTTCGCTCTGCTGTAGCCTGAGGCCGCCACACGGGCGTCATCAGCCACGGCCTCTGTGGGTAGCCCGTGTCCCTGAGGAGCCATCCCTGCAGCTTCTGTGGACCCTGGAAGACTTCAGGGATCTGTGACGGACTGAGGGTGTAGGAGTCGTGCACACTCCCTGGAAACCCTGCACACACCTGCAGGATGCATTTCTGGTGGTTGCATACCAGCTGCACATTCGGTAAGTAGAACCCCTTGTGGTTGATGTAGCCCACCATATGTTGCAATGGAGATCTGAGCGCCACGTGAGTGCAGTCAATTGCACCCTGCACCTGTGGGAAACCTGCGATCTGGGCGAATCTAATCGCTCTTGCATTCTGGCTATCCTGGTCCCGGGCGAAAGTCACAAAGTTGAGTGCCCTCACAAAGATGGCATCCATCACCTCATGGTTGCATCTGTAGGCAGAGGCTTTTGATGTCCCACAGAGGTCACCTGCAGAGCCCTGAAAGGAGCCACTGGTGTAGAAATTGAGCACCGTGGTCACTTTCATGGTCATTGGCAGTGGATGCCCTTCTTGTCCCCGAGGCGCCAAATCCTGCAGTAGCTGGCAGCTGTGACCGACCAATTCCTTTGACATGCGCAGTCTACAGCAACGCTGGTTCTCGGTCCCTGTTCGTGTGATCGAGTCACAAGTGGGGACATGTTTTCCTTTTTTAAAAATTTTTTATTTCTCAAGTTAAAAATCTTCAGCTCCCTGAGGTAGCTTTGTGCCTTCAGGGAGCTTTCACTGAGCGCACACTGGCGCATGCGCACACTTCAGCGCTCACACTCCTCCCATCCCCATCCATGCAGCACTGAGGTTCTCAGCACACATTTCACGCTGGCTGGCTGTTAATTGGTCAGCCTGTGTGAAATCGCGGTTGTGGCCTGGTCGCGGACAGTAGTCTGTTTCACAATCGCTCACGGTCCCGCCCCGTCCCCTCCCGTCCCGTCTCGTCTCGTCTGCGGGTAAGTCCTGTCCAGTGTTTTTTTTCAATTTAATGATATCCTTGATTTCCTTATTTAGCCATGGATGATGCATCCTTCTCAAAGATCCTTTCTTTCTCACTGGGATAAACCTTTTCCTAGTGTTATTAAATATCTCCTTAAAAGTCTGCCACTGCAACTCTACTGTGCTACCTTTTAACCTGGTTTCCCAGTTCATCTTAACTAACTCCACCTTCATACTCTCATAGTTGCCTTTATTTGGATTTAAAACACTAGTCACGGACCCGCACTTTTTCATTTCAAGCTGAACATGAGTTCTATCATGTTATGATCGCTGTTACCTCAAGGCTCCTTTGCCATGATAATCCTGTTTCATTGCACATTACCATGTCTAGGGTAGCCTGCTTCCTCATTGGTTCTAGAAAGTATTGTGATGAAGAGATATTAATGTATATGATGTTATTGGAAATTATTTTAAACTGGAAATGTAGTAGGGTCTGTTTCTGTGTGTGTCCTAATTGGATTAAAGCCAGCTAGTTTGGGTGCTTTGATGTATAGTAGTTTTGAAATGTAAACAGTAAGGTAGAGGGGACTTTTTCATTTTGTTGAATAAACCATCCAAAGACTGGGGTTGAAATCTGGTACTATGAAAGGGTTTCTATTGTTAGAAGAGGTGCAGTTCAAAGGCCCTGGTGATACAATGAGAATTTGCATTCAAAGGGGAAGCTAGATATATGCAGAAGGGTTTTGTGTGTGGAAGTTCGAGGCATGTAAGACCTAAGCACCTGTAAGCCTACAACTGTCTGCAAAGGAAACAAATTGAAAGGAACCTCATTTTGAATTTGTAAGATAAAATGTACTTTGCCTGGTGTCTGTTTAAAGTCTATGGGTTATTGTTGCCTTGGTGAAGATTTACCTGGGAGTGATTAATTTGGGGATTTGTTTAATAGCTACTATGGCAGTAATTTGTAGTTGTGTATGTGCTTAATACCTTGTAAAATTAATAAATGTTTAATTTAATTTATATAAATAACCTCTGGAGGCTGGGTGGTTTCATTTCTGAATTCAGAGTTTCATCTCAAACATACCAATTGAAAATATAGCTTATGATAGTTGTTTACAGTTTCCCTCTGAGATTTTAAATAACTCAGCCTTTACCAACTGCTGTGTCATAACTGTATACCCTAAGAAATTGTCCCAAAAGCACGCTGTGAACTCATTTTCCAGGCTACCTTTGCCAATCTTGTTTTCCCAATCTACATGTAGATTAAAGTCACCCGTGATTATCGTGGCACCTTTCTTACACACCCCGGACAGAATTTTTAGCTCTTCAGGTCGGCGCGCACCCAACCCGACCGAGCGTAAAATGACATGCAATGACATCAGACAAGTGTCCTGATGTCTTCGTTCACTTACGTGGTATTTCGGTCAATGGGCATGTGCCCGAGTCGGCAATGTGCCCGCCTACAATTAAAGGGTCTATTAAGGCCATTAAAAGGGTAATTGAAATAAATTTTTCATTGCCTATCCAGCCTTATGGTAGGCAGGAAGGTGAAAAGCCAAGCGGCCTTTGCATTTTTTAGGAAACCTCATCCACGGGAGGTGTTTGAATATCTTTCAGAGGTTGAAAGATACATGTTTGCATCTGCAGAACTTCCATAGGTAAGTAGAAGGGGGGATATTATATTTTATTGACCAGAAAACAAAGACTAGATGGAAACATGAAAGATCCTATATTTGGGAGGATTTGAGTTTCAAAGAGGTGTAGAAACAATGGAACCTGAGATGAAAGAGTAAAAAAAGGATATTTTAGAGTTAACAGTGGAGAACTTAGGTTGGCTGTAGTTATTTGAGCTGTTGGGCTGCTGAATTGGAGCTGTGAGATGGAGCTATAGCTGGAGCTGTAGCTGAGAAAGGATGCAGTTTAAATCAACTATCCAGTCAAGCCAGAAAAGTCTTGGGCTTCAAAAATCAGTTTTGTTCTTCAGTTTGTATTTCACAGCAGAGTGGAAAAGGGTTACATGCCATGTGGTATGCCTTTGTTGAAGCATTATTGTTGAAGCATTGTTGAAGTTTGCCTTAGGTAATATTACTGGATGTTTTAAAGTTAAACATCTATGAGGAAGTGTTGCCTAGAAGGTGTTTACTTGTGGGTCTGACCAATTAGAGAGTCTTTCAGGGGGTAATGTTTCATAAAACTAAGTTTAACAGTGTAACTGTATTCTTATGTGCTTAAGTTTTCTTTTATTCATGTTAATAACATTTTTACTTTTTATTTTAAAATCCCAAAAGTGTTAATGCACTTCTTTCTGCTGAGGTTAGTACGTCCCCTTCTTGCTTTCAAAATACAAAAAAAAAGGGTATGGCCCATAAGCCAAGTTTCCCTCTGGGATCTGATTTGCACAGCAATTAACATCAGTTGTGGTCATAATAACTCATACGATTGTACGTTCTGTCCCTTCCTGTCATACTCTGGAACTCATTACCAAAATTGCTGCCCTGCTCCATTACTTTGTTGTTTCCCTTTACTTCACTATATATCCTCTCACATAATTCCTTCCCTCTACTATTTATACAATTTGCCAGAATACTGGTCCCAGCACAGTTCAGGTGTAGACCACCCCAACAGGACAGCTCTCACCAGCAATCAAAGATTATTACCCTTAAAGTTTTGCTTTTAATTTAGCCCCTAGCTGCTCATACTCCCTATACAGGACCTCTTTCCTAGTCCTATCTATGTGGTTGGTACCTATATGGGCCGCGGTGACATCCCCCTCCCACTGGAAGTTCCTCTCCAGCCCAGAGCAGATGTCCTTAACCTTGGCACCAGACAGGCAATGCAGCCATCTGGACTCATGCTCTCAACTGCAGAGAACAGTGTTTATCCCCCTGACTATACTGTCTCCTATGACTTCCACATTCCTCTTCGCTCCCCCAACTTGAATGCCATCCTTCACCATGGTGCCATGGTTAGTCTGCTCATCCACCTTGCAGTCCTTCTCCTCATCAATACAGGTAGCAAGCATCTCATACCTGTTGGACAAAGTCAGGGGCTGAGGCTCCTCCATCACTACATGCTGGTTTCCCTTACCTGCCTGACTCACAGTCACACCCAACTGTCCCTGGCCACTGACCAACTCTAAGCTTCGGCATAACCTAAGGGGAGCAACTGCCTCCTGGAACAAAGTGTCCAGGTACCTCCCCTCCTCCCGCATGCCCTGCAATGTCCACAACTCAGACTCCAGCTCAGCAACTGTAAGCTGAAGTTGCCCAATTGCAGGCAATTACTGTAGATATGGTTATCCAGGATTGCAGTGCATTCCTATATAACCACATGCTGCAGTCATGGCACACCACCAGTTCTGCCATTTCTATCCAACCTTATTTATTTAATTAGTCAATTAGTTAATAATTTACACAGATAAAGTAATAGAAAATTGCACTCACCTAGCTTGGAGACAAGGATGGAAACTCACCAACCACTGGAGGGTTGAAAAAAATAGAAAAAGGAGCTTCTCTTTACCCTTGTGCACAGAGTTTCCCATTTGAACCAAATTCCCAACTCCTCACTCAATCTACGCCTCACTCAGATGTAGTCTCAAATCCTCCCACCCCTTTCATTATGTCCATTAAAAGGCCATTGAACTTTGGTGGCCTTTGTCTCATACTAACTTGCTCAAAGCAGGAGGCCATTATTAGTTGTGTAGTAATGTTTTATTTAGTGTGTAATATACCTTTAAGAATAATACTTGTTAGGCAAGATCACATGATCTGTGGTAACCAATAGGAGAGTAGCATGGGTTACCTCAGCAGTCAGTGTAGAGATAGAGTTGGAGTTGAAAGCACATGTGTAGTTGCTGCTGAGTATATTGTAAATAACCTTAAAGTTTCCACCCAAGAAGTGTCTGCAGATCAACTCTATCATTAATAGCACAACTCGGCCACCCTACAACAAACTGACCTTGAGGATAAAACAGGATTGAACAGAAGAAATCAAGTTAGAAAGAAATCGACATTGTACCTCGCCAAGTGTTTGGAAGTAGCAAACTCCTTTAGAGTTGAAGACGTTATCCTCTCTCAAAATGCCACAATTTGGGAGAATTGATTCTTTTGAACCAGCCACAGATGATTGGTCTCAATACATAGAATGCCTCAAGTTCTTTTTTCAAGCGAATGAGATTATGGGGGAAGAGAAGAGGCGAGCGATCCTCTTGAGTGCTTGTGCAGCAAAACCTACAGCTTGATTCGAAGTTTGACGGCACCCAGTGCCCCAGATTCAAAGAATTTCGATGATTGGTGGACCTCGTGAAGGGTCATTTTCAACCAAAGCCCTCCGTCACGATGCAGATGTTCAGGCTTAATTCATGAAATAGAACTCCGGGTGAGACAATTGCATGCTATGTGGCAAATTTGAAGCAGCTAACGGAACATGGTGAGTTCAGTACAACTCTGAACAACATGCTCAGATATTGTTTAGTATGTGGTGTGAAAGAATACACTATTTAGAAAAGATTGTTGTCCGAAGTGAATCTGGATTTCAAGAAGATGCTAGAGATAGCGCTGGCCATGGAGAGCGCAGTAAGAGATTCAAAAGCAATACAGGGTGCGCGAAATGGCGCCATCCTTCACGCTGGGTGGGAAACTTCAGCCGAAAGAGGCATGAAAAAGTGAAACTCCGCTGAGAAGCGGGAAATAGCTCCCGCTAGCCGAAGAATAAAGAAAAATAACTTAGCAGCGAAACCGAAGAATAATTTTAATAAAGGTGGAAACAATCAGTCTTTTAGCCATTGGCAGTTTAAAAAAATTGAATGCTACTATTGTCATAGAAATGGACATATGATGAGGCAATGCAAGGAAAGATTCAAGCAGGCTTGTAAACAAAAGAAGAAACCCAATGAAATCTACCATCTAGAAAAGCCTGAAACAACAAATTCAGGCATTTACTCATTGTTTAATCTGAAAGTTGGAAAGACAGAACCAATATTTGTCACAGTGAAAGTAAATGGCAAACCTATTAGAATGGAAGTAGACACGGGAGCTTCCACTACAGTAATTGGGGAACATACCTTCAGATATTTGAATAATGGTGAACATCAATTGAGTTTAGAAGAAACAGATGCCAAGCTAAAAACATATACGGGTGAAGACATTCATGTAAAAATCATAAGCAGAGTAACTGTCCATTATGAAAGCCAATCGGCAAAGCTACCAGTGTTAGTATTGAGAGCAGAGGACCCAGCCTTCTCGAGCGAAATTGGCTAAAGGGAATCAACTGTGACTGGCCACTGAGATTCCAAAAGGAAGCTCGAAGCATTCCTGTTTCGAAAAAGGAGTATGTAGGGACTCAACAACCTGAAGAAATGCAGGCTGTCTTAGGCCAAAACCCTGGAAGAACAGCAGAAGGATCTCAAAGAGACCCTGCTTGATGACAGAGTTGGAGATGAGGTGAGCAACCTTCGAAGGGAAAAAGAAAGCCTGTTGAAAGACTTTCAAAACTTACAAGATTCCCTAAGGTCAAAGTTTGTACCCCTGGAAAAGTATGAAGAGAAACAGAAAGAATTCAGCACCTCCCTGAACAAACTGAAGAATGAGTTGGCAGAGAAGACACAACAATGTTCAATTTTCCAGGAGGCAGCCAGCAAATACAAAAAAGAGACAGAGGAGCTAAAGAATCAGCTAAATGAAGCCAAAGAGGCTTTGGAAGCAAAAGTCGCAGAATTTCCCAAGAAGCAGAAAGACAATGAAATTTTGGGAGACTCAGCCACTGAGCTCAGACAAGTTAAGCTTGCATCTGACAGAAGTCTGGCCAATAGTGAAGTCAAAGTGAAGGCTGAGATTAAAGGCTGCACTAGAAAGAAGGTGGCTCGTAGAAAGAAGATACAGAAATACTAATAGGGCTTTAATTCTGGCAGCATACGAATATACTTTCATACATAGGCCAGGCAATCAAATCGCAAATGCCGACACGCTTAGTCATTTGCCTTTACAAGAAAATGATGAGCATGTCCCAGTTCCACAGGAACTTGTTTTACTGTTAAATTTCTTAGATTCCTCTCCTGTATGTGCTCGACAGATCAGATACTGGACAAGTTGGGACCCAGTCCTATCTCAAGTGCCATATGGTTGGTCACAGGAGCCTGTATCTGACTAAATGAAACCGAACTTCAACAGAAGACATGAAATAACCAACCAGGATGGCATCTTATTGTGGGGAGCACGAGTGATAGTTCATCCAAAGGGAAGGGAGCCACTTTTAATTGAACTACACAGTGCCCACCCAGAAATTTCCCAAATGAAGATCATAGCATGCAGCTATCTATGGTGACCTGGAATGGATGGAGAAATCGAGAGTTTAATAAAGCACTGTGTGTGATGTCAGCAACTGCAAAAGCTGCCAGTGACAGCTCCGTTCCGCACATGGGAGTGGCCAGGTAGACTCTGGGTGTGGTTACACATTGACGACATTGGACCTTTCCTGGGGACAATGTTTTTGCTCATTGTCAATGCCCATTCAGAATGGTTGGACGTATATGAGGTGAAGTCACCAACATCGACCGCTACAATTGAGAAACCACGTCAGAGTTTTGCCATTCACAGACTACCAGAAGCAGTCGTTTCTGATAACAGCACGGCATTTATGAGCGCTGAGTTTCAACCGTTTATCAGCCTCAACGGTATTCGCTCATGTGAAAACTGCTGCATACCACACCTCCTCAGATGGGTTGGCTGAAAGGGCGGTTCAGACGTTCAAGGCAGGTATGAAAAAGCTAACTGGCAATTCCTAGGCACTCAAGCTAGCATGCTTCCTTTTTCACAACAGGACCACCCCTCAAACAACAACAAGTGTCACACTTGTGGAGTTATTGTTGAATCGCTGACTCAGGATGAGATTGAGCTTAATAATGCCGAATTTAGAGAGGAAGGCGGAAAGGAGTCAGGGAAGCCAGAAAACTAGACACGACTGGCATAGTCACGAGAGGAAATTTACCATGGGACATGAAGAACTTCGGGGAAGGACCAAAGTGGTTACTGGGTGAAATAAGTGCGGTGACTGGACCTCTTTCTTACCACGTGAAGGTGGAAAGTCAGATCATCTGTAAACATGTGGACCATTTAAGGAGGAGAGAGACAAATCACCAGGATTTGGTTCCACCAGCGATCATGACCGGGTCTGCGTTTCCTGTTGAGGATACTCAACCCAGGACTGACATGTCTGATGTTCTGTAAGAGTTGAAGATACAGAACTGCAATTGCCCACTGAAGCACCTGATGTTCAGGCAACTCTGGAAAATAAGGTTCCTGACAAAGAATCTGACGTTGTGGAGCTGCGACGTTCCACATGTACCAAGAAACCACCTGAAAGACCGAACTTGTAAATTCCTTACCCAGTGTAAATATAATGTCGTCTTGAAAAGTATGTACTGGTAAATATATGTATAGCCGAGTTAAAGGGGGAGGAATGTAATAATTATAGCTTTATTTAGTGTCTAATGTACCTTTAAGAATGATACTTGTTAGGCAAGATGACATGATCTGTAGTAGCCAATAGGAGAGTAGCCGTGGGCTACCTCAGCAGTCAGTGTAGAGATGGCGTTGGAGTTGAAAGCACACGTGTAGTTGCTGCTGAGTATATCATAAATAAACTTAATGTTTCCACCCAAGAAGTGACCGCAGATCAACTCTATCATTAACAGCACAACTCGGCCACCCTACAACAGGTTGCGTGTCTGGGTAATGATCCTGGACAGCGCCACTTGTTGCAGTGACACAGTGCTCTGAGGGGAATTATTGGAGTCCCACCACGTGCTGCAGTCCTGAGAGATGACAATATCAGGCAAGTGGACTCCTACTGCCACTATTATACTGGATCAATGGCCATACTCATCATTGGGAAGGCTGGTCTAATGACATGTATCAGATCCTGAAAGCCATGAGAGACAGCAGACTGCGTTGTTGTCCCCATGGTCTGGAAGCTGCTATGCATGCTCCATCTGCACCCTCTCCCCAATCCCTCATCTTATCCCTTTGACATAAAAGCTACACATTTTGACAACCCTTTTCTCTCCATCTGTTTATCTTCAATCTGCTAATGAGGGGACTAATCATTTAATTTAAAAGCAAGTCAGTCAGAAACTGGAATTCTTTAAAAGATGTTTATGATTAGTAGCAGCAAAAGTCAAGCCTGTATTCTGAATTACCTCAAAGAAGTACGTTTTTAAAATTAGTTAATTTTAATTTTAAAATTTAAAATTTAATTTTAAAGTTAGCATTAGTACAGATGAGTCACCAGTAAGACAGTCAATGGCTGATTATCAACACTACAAAGAGGTTGTACAATTTATACTGATGTCTTTGTTGTAGATAAGTTTTTTCTCTGCAATTGCAACATATTGTTATTAGTCACAATAAACAGCATCCATGCCAGAGTGTGATGGTCAAAATTTACTGCAGACAGCCCTGGAGACTGATTCTGGATAATGGGTCCAGTTGTTGTTGTTGGGTGGCTGTTATTTGGTGGTTATTTCGTTGTGTGGGGGCGGGCACGAAGCCGATCGGCACCCCCGATCGGGGCTGCGCCGTCATTTTACGTGGGCGGGCCAATTTAGGCCCGCCCATCATGACACACACCTGGAAGCGCTGTGCGCTCCCTGTGCGAGCGGTGGGGGGGGTGGCGGGAGGAGTCCCTGAGTGGTTCCCTATCTCTTTCATGCGCAGAGATCTCCCTGAGGCATGGAGGTGCCTCAGGGAGATTTGTTTCAGTCTTAAACTTTAAAATAAAGGATTTTTAAACTTCTAAAACATGTCCCCTCATGTGACACTATCACATGAGCTGGGGCATGTCAAAGAATAAATGTATAAATTTTTATTAGATTTTGAAACAGTTCATGAAATCTCATCCCAGCCGTGGATGAGGTTTCATGAAAAATGCAAAGGCCGCCTGGGCTTTTCGCCTGCCTGCCAACCTTAAGGTTGGACGGACAGCTCATTAAATTGAGTTAATTAGTTTATAACAGGCCTTAATAGGCCTTTGACAGTTCGGCGGGCGCGCATCTGACTCAGCTGCACGCCCACCGAACTGACAATCTAAATGACGTGCGGTGACGTCGGAACACATGCCCGACATCACCGCCCATCATTTTACGCGTTGACGAGCGGGCCCTGCCCGCCGCTCGCCGACAGCACTGATATTTGTTTCCTGTTAAGGTGTCTTTAGTGAGAAAAAGAGGAAGCAAAGAAAGGATGAAAAATGTTGTTACAGGTAAGGCAAAGAAATAAATGAAAAAAATGTTTATGATGGCTCATAGGAACGTCACCCATTTTTCTTTACAATCACTTCTGGGTGGGCGTAATCGCTGATGGTTCTGAGAAAAATTTATCTATTCCAAGAGAGGAAATTCCTGAGTAAGTGAAAGAAACAGAAAAATCTCAGAACTTTCAAAGGTACAGATTCTTAAAGGCAGGGCATTGAGGACACAAAACACCAGGTTGCAGTTAACACCACCAATCAGTGAATTATGGGGAAAAATACTCTTCCCAAGAGTTATTATCTATCTACTAATTATTATCTACTCAAATTATTTCTTGCCCTATTCTGATGAACTGTCAACGCTGAATCCACTATAGAACAGTAAATAGGTTTGCTCCTATTTTAGTGCTCCATCCAATTTTGCAGCTAAGTTGTGTGCTGGCATTAGACGAATCTTCCAGTTTTCAGTTAATCATATTAAATTTAACTCCTAATGATGTTATTTGGATATCCACATGTACACTGGCACAACACTCAGTCATTTATGTGCCCATATAACATAAGCATCTGGAGTTACAATTAATAGAATGCAAACAGGAGCTCCTGTATTGAAATTGGCAGGAGCAATTTGAGGTTATTTCTGGGCTTTATGGTTTCTTTCTGTTCTCATAACCTTGCAGAATTGGCTGTACTCCCTGCATTGGGTTATGTAGGAAGTCAGTTGCGGAGCTCTGCCATCTGCTAATGGCCACCTGCAGCTACCATCTATTAATGAGCCAGCACCACAAGTGAGGCAATGGCCAACTCCGCCCTCTGCCCACTCCCAGGGATGCTGATAAGCTGTCCAATGGGAAGGTTGGCATGGAATGTAAGGCAGTGCTATCCTCCTTAGTGCCACCTCATTCTGCATGACCTTAACATCACCAGCCGTCAAACAGGAAGTTGGAGTGTTGCAGTGCTACAGTCCTTCGTCATTTTCTTGTCTCCACATTTATTGTGCCAGTTACTGGACTTTTGCAAAGCAGTTTTGTTATGTAATCAACCTTTGCAAAGGCTGAACTATGTAGTTAAACTATTATAACTCTTATCATTTCTACCAATACTTTTTTCTCATGTGTGGCTGCTTATCTTTAAATGCGAATATCTCTTTAAACTTATCCATAATACCTTTTAATTCACCCATCATCTAAATGCCTTCCTACACCAGTCTGATCGGCTCTGAATCCTTGGACAATTAGGAACTAGAAACTCAGAAATATTATGCAGAATTTGTTGGAGTCAGTATGCTAGCAAATTGGCTAGTAACCAATTGGCCCAGGCAATCTACAGTTGGAGGCCTAAACAGAAAATCTACACATCGTGCCAGTCGTTTGTGACTGTCAAATACGGCAATCAAGTTCAGAACAAGTCATAATGTCTGTTACAGAGCTGGGTTTAACCAGGGTGGAGTATGTTGATGGTCAGAAGTGCACTTAGATAAAAGTTTAGGGGGAACAGAGTTCAGCTTCAGCCAAAGCTCATCTGAAATTTAACTTCCCAGGTATGAAGTGCAGTCCAAAGTCAAAGATCTGAATCTTCATTCCTGAAATAAAGTAATGGAGAACTTGATTTTAATTTTCTCTCCATTTCTCTCTCCTTTCCTTGAAGTATGGGTTCATACAAGGATATTGGGGTTCGTTGACGTACAGTACATTGTACAAGAGCTCATTGTTCATAAATTAATCTGATTCTGTCACCACCGGACATCCAGTCATGCTCATTTTCTTGCAGGGATCATTGGACAATCAACAAAAGCAAGAAGAAAAATTGAGGTCAATCATAACATCCCAACTTACGCGAAATTAAAATTTGGATAATATCCATGGCCTGCCAATCATACCCAACTCATTCACCAGATGCCTGGCAGAATAATAAAGATTCGTAATCATGCCCAGGTTGTGTAATTTATATCGTGTGTCTGTGTCTCTAGTATTGACACAATATATATCACACAAGAATTAGATCAAATATAGCCAAGAAGAGACTTGTTATAACATGTATATGTGCATATATATATCTTTATATATACATATACATGTATATCCGGCACCTCTTTTAAAAATCAAGAGTTTAGAAGAACTAGAATCAACTCTGGCATTTTTCATCATGGAAGTTTTAGAATTTCCATTTGAATTATGAATGCCAATGACATTATCAGGCAAATAGGTTAGGAAAATGATTAAGCCTGATGTTATGGACCCAGAGCACTCTGTGCTGTTGATAATTCCAGATGATTTTAATTTGACTCTAATGGCTGTCAGAATCAATAAATCTTCCAACCCTGAATTCTTAATATTGTACTATTTAAGTACTATACTCATAAATATTAACAGATACTGTCAGAAAAATATCAAACATGTCTTGAAGTTTAATAATGAGTGCTTACAAGGGTTTGGGTTTTTTAAAAAGTTCTTGCAAGTTAGATTCACTTTTTAAATACTGTATGCCGATACATTGAGATGAATTTCAACTTTAAAAAAATGGGTGGGTTTGGGTCAGGTGGAGGGGTCTGAGAAATCTGTTTGCAGACCCAAACCTACCTCCAACCTAACCATTTCCTGCTTTAACAGAAGCTAGAAGTTGGGCAGGCGATCAACCCGTTCCAAGGAGATGGGTTGTAAATTTAAATTTGATAATGAGGTAAGTGCCTTCACACCCAGCACCTGGATCCAGGAGCCGACCTGCAGAGTCTCCCCAATTGGGGTTCCTCTGCTGCAACAGCCTTCCCCATGAGGCTCTGATTCCCCACACCCCCACCCCGACCCCCACCGCAACCAGTCATACCCCAAACTCTCCAACAACACCAGGCTCCAATCTCCCCATCATCACCAGGTCACAATTTCTCCAACAACACCAGGTCCCAGTCACTTCAACAACACCAGGCCCCAATCTCTTCACCATCACCAGGCCCCAATCTCCCCACCATCACCAGGCCCCAATCTCTCCAACAACACCAGGCCCCAATCTCCCCACCATCCCCAGGCCACAATCTGTCCAACATCACCAGGCCCCAATCTTTCCAACAACACTAGGCCCCAATCTCTCCAACATCACCAGGCCCAAATCTCTCCAACATCACCAGGCCCCAGTTTCGCCAACAACACCAGGCCCCAATCTCTTCAACATCACCAGGCCCCAATCTCCCCACCATTACCAGGCCCCAATCTCCCCACCATTACCAGGCTCAAATCTCTCCAACAACACTAGGCCCCAATCTCTCCAACAACACCAGGCCCCAACCTCTCCAACAACACCAGGCCCCAATCTCTCCAACACCAAAGGTCCTGATCTCCCCACCATTATCAGGCTCCAGTCCACAATCTCCCCTCCACAACCAGGCCCCTATCACCCTGTAACCCAGAGACCACCAATTCCCCTAATATAAGGCCTCTGATCATCCCCCTCAGACCTCCATTCTTGCCTCAGGTTTGGCAGCCTCCATGAGTGCCCCTGGCAAACTAAAAAATTTCCAAGATCAACCCTGAGGCATGCTGTTAATTAGCCTCAGCCACAGGGCCACTGAGGAAACCACAACTAGCCACAGGTGGAAATGAGTCAGGGATTTCAGACCAAGGGCAGAATTTCCTATGCCCGCTGGCATCGGGTGTGCTTTAGCGACATGAGCGGACAATATGGCGAGAAAGCCAAAAATCTGTTTCATGATGTCGTGAAACCAGTTTGCGATCATCCGGTCTACAGGTCACATTTCCCGCCACCAGACATAGAGAAACTCATTGTAATCCGTCTGCATATCATAATAAGTCCAGCGCGCCAGAATCATGCCCCCAAGCTGCTTCGTCTGAGCGTGTCCCTGTGATTGCATGCCAACGTGTTTCACAACAGCATATAAAAGACGTGCACTTGGTGGGCTGCACTTTGAGGGGAACTTGGAGGCGAGTGCACAGTAATGTTGCACAGTGCTCACTAGGGTCGCCGGTCGGACCTCAAGGTTGGGGAGCAAGGGCAGCCCTGCATTTGAAGCAACTTGGGGGGGGGGGGGGGAGGGGTGCAAGGGCTGCCTTGTGGTTGAGGCAAGTTGGGGAGAAGAGAGCAACTGAGGTGCCTGGCTGGCTAGAGGGAGGAGCAACACCCTCAGGAAGAAGGGGCATCTGGGGGTCCTGCACATGCTGCTGAAGAGCCGCAGTGAGCCTTCAGTAGTCAGTGCCTAGCTAGACCCAGGGTCTATAGACGCCGCCTTTCATTCCTACAGGTGACCAAGAACAAGTGTTACTGAAGACTGCGCATGTCTAAGGAACTGGTCAGTCACACCTGCCAGCTACTGCAGGATTTGGCACCATGTGGACATGGAGGGCATCCACTGCCTGTGGCTGTGAAAGTGACAGTGCTGCTCAATTTCTATGCAGTGGCTCCTTTCATGCCTCCATAGGTGACCTCTGTGGGATATCAAAAGCCTCCACCCACAGACACATTCATGAGGTCATGGACGATATCTTTGCGAGGGCACACAACTTTGCGCATTTCGCCCAGGACCAGGAGGGCCAGGATGCAAGAACAATTGGATTTTCCCATATCTCTGGTTTTCTTACAGGTGCAGGGTGCAATCGACTGCACTCATGTAGCGCTCAGATCTCCATCTCAATATGTGGTCAACTATGTCAACCGCAAGGCCTTCCACTCGCTGAATGTGCAGCTGGTGTGTGACCCAAATGCATCCTGCAGGTGTGTGCATGGTTTCCAGGGAGTATGCATGTCTTCTACATCCTTAGCAGGTCTCAGGTCCCTGACATCTTCCAGGGTCCACAGAGGATGGAGCGATAGCTCCTCAGGGACAAGGGCTATCAGCAGAGGCCGTAGTTGTTGACACCCGTGAGGTGGCCTCAGGCTGCAGCAGAGAGAAGGTAAAACGAGGCTCATGCTGCAACTCGCAACTTGGTGGAGCAGACCATCAGGATGCTGAAAATGAGGTTCCGGTAGCTGGACTAGTCCGGTGGAGCCCTGCAATACAGTCCACAGAGGGTGTCACGCATCATGGTCACCTGTTGCGCCCTTTACAACCTGGCACTTCAACGGGGAGAGGAGCTGGCTGAGGAGGAGAGGGAGGAGCTGGAGGTCTCCTCCAATGAGGAGGTCACCGATGGGAACGAGGGTGAGGTCCTCGAAGGCGACAATGATGGCGATGGGGCCCTCACACTGGCCAGACAAGGCAGGTGCTAGATTTGTGGAGGATGATGACAACACGCAGTGAGGAGACACCATATATCCTCACATTTCATCTGTAAACATTTGACTCCAGTCTGGCTTATAGCAGTGCACATACCCTCTCTGTGATAAGGCTCATGTCATAGAGATGCAGCAGAAGACTTAATCGTCACTCGATTCCAGGAGGATGATGACAACATGCTGTGAGGACACTCCATAGATCTTCACGTAGCCTCTAAGGATGTCTGACTCCTGTCTGGCCAAGGGCAGCTTGCTTGCGCTCTGTGATCAGGGTCATATCAGAGAGATGCAGCCGTGAAACTTTAAAAGCAGCTGATCCTTTGTCAGCCTTCAGCGCATGACCCCTTCAGGAGCACACCGTCACTGGTCACAGGTGCTGAAGAGATGGGGGCTAGCCCCACCTCAAAGGTGCTGAGAGCACACAGAGAGAATGACAGAACTCTGTGACACCCGCCCACTACACTCTGGCAGCAGTGACAAGCACCATCGAGGTGCAGGCATCAGTAATGTGGTCAGGGGGTGTGAGGTCGGACCATCACTTTGGTCTGAAGGCTGCACAAAGCACAGGGAAGAGGCCCTGGACTGAGACACCTGCCTTTATCTTGTGCAGGAAGGTTTCACATCTGAGTGACATGAATACTGCTCATCAGAACAAGGAGCCGTAGGCAGGGAGACATGTTGGGAGTTTATTTACAAAAGTCAACATTCTGTACAAGTGATTAACATCTGTGCCCAGGCTGTGCAACTAGATCTTCTTAACCTTTCTAACCCTGCGGGTACGTCTTGGTGCTCCCCAGATATCCAAAGCGGAGGTGGAGGCAGCCTGCTGACTGCTACGCCCTGTCCGTGATGATCTTGGCGGGTGTCCTCTGGAGGGCTGACACCTGGAGGGCCCCGGCCTGCTTTCAGTGTGCTGCTGTGCGGCAGTGTCACCTTCCCCGGCCTGTCGAGCTGGAGCTGCTGGGGTCACAAGAAGAGGGATTCAAATGAGCCAGACACTCCGAAGTCACCGAGGTGGATGGCCCCGGGGTGTGCTCCTGCTGATCCGGTGCCCAAGGGCCCCTGGCTGACTCCTTGAGGAGAAGGGGTAGCTGGAGGGAGATCGAGATGCCTCGCACCCTTCTTGCGTACACAGTTGGGGGCCAACTATAGCATCAGCGATGGAGTTCAGCCTGCGCAGCAGTGCAGGACTGATGACCTGGACCAAGGTCTCCATGGTGGCCGCCATCCTACCAGTGTTGATTTCGGTGCGTCGGTATGCCAGAGTTATTACCTCAGCGGACAGACTCCTCCATCATGCCCTGCAATCTGAGGAGTGCAGTGGACATCCCTTCCTGATGTTCCCGAGCTTGCCTTTGCAGCTCCAGCAACTGTGACATGACCGAGTCCAGAGGCTCATCCTCTGTCTCAGACCCAGCAAATTTCTGACCTCCAGCAGTCCTCCGTGTGCCGGGGACCTGGGAAATCCCTGCCGCCGCCAGCTGTGGATCAGACAGTGTGATGTGCGCACCAGATTGTGATCCCAAGGCTACTCTAAAGTTAGGTCCCACCGAGGAATGTGTCTCTGTGCTGGTGGAGGGTATGGGTGAGTGCTGTGACAGGACCTCAAGGAGAGTACCTTCAGATTCCTCTTCAGAGGTTTCTTCGGAGCTTGATTGGACTCTATCACATGTTTGGCAGATGTGCCTGTGAAAGCAAGGGGAAATAATTAGTGCATGGCAGTGGCCTGTGAAACAGGACACATCACTCACAGCATGGTTGTCCGATGGATGTTGCATTGCTGGACCCTCACATGGAAGAGCACCGCCTACCTTACCGTCAGTACAGGACCGGTCCAGATTGTCGCCAGCCAGCTGGATGGCTTTATTTCCAAATCTGTGAGGACCTTGATTTCAGGCATTCCCCACCAGTCTGACTTCTCCTACTTGTTGTGTGCCAGCTTGTTCTGCATAAATAGAAATGGAAAGAGTGTAAGCAGGACGCCTGCCAGGCCAGATGATAAGTATGCTTGGAATGTGTGGGAGGTGAGTGGTCACATGGATGGGATGAGGACAATGAAGGTGGGTGTGAGAGAGTGAATGATGACATCCCTTGAACTGGCAGTGAGTTAGGGCCCTGTGGATGTGTGATGGGTTTGTGAGTGTGTTAGTTGAGAGTGATGAGAAGAGTGACTTACCCTGGCAGAACAGAGGAGATCATTCACCCTCTTGCGGCACTGGGTGGCTGTCCTCTTTTGCAGGGCATTGCACTGACCACTGCCTCCCAAGCTGGATTGGTGATGTTGTGCCCCTCCTGCGGCCAAAGCAGGGGTACAGGGCATAACCAGGAGCCTCCACTGCGTCCAAAAGGCGCTTGAGGAACGTGTCACTAAACCTGGGGGCTGCAGTCTTCTTGCCTTTCAGAGCCACGTCTTTGCAGGAGTCCTGGGCTGGAAGCACTGAGACGTGTGCACGTGTCTGCTCTTTAAATATGGCCCCTGGCGTGATGAAGCGACAAGGTGATGGCGTGGCGGGCAAATGAGAGCCCGCCCGCCATCAAAACGGCATGTTGCCCGGGAATTCATCATTAATGTGGTGGGCTTGGGATGATAAGCCGGCATTGCAGCCAACGGATAAAACTTTGTTTTTCCTGCCCGCTACTGCACAGTGAAAATCTGGGATGATTCTGTCCAAGTCATTGTAATTGCAGGTCACTGTTACAAGACAGAATTTTCAGAGGCTGGGTGTCCTTCCAGCCTGCTTTTGCAATTGGGGATTGTTGCATGGCAGAACTGAGCTGAAACAAAAATAAAAAAGTTAGGCAATAATAATTGAAAAAATATTTGTTCATGTCAACAAATTTCAGCACACTGTTTACTTTACTATTTCGTTAGCTCACAGCATTTGCAGCCCAGCCTATTTTTCATAGTTGTGCCTGTTTGTGTCATCATCTGCCCTCGGTGTATTTCATGACCACGCGCCCAGAGCTCAGAGTTAATAGCCTCCTAGGATTTCCAATGCAGTTTTCAATTGTTTTCAGTTTGTGGAAAGTCAGCAAGTTTAAAGAAGAAGTGTGTTGGATTTGTCCGATCATGTTCTGAAGACCAATTTGTGGGATCTGGTGCCAAATTGCAAAAAACACTGTTATACAGTGAGACAAATCTTTCACATTATTAGCACTGGATCTACGCCATCAGTGCACAACAATGGTTTATTCTCTTCTGAATCTCACAGCCATGGGCAGATTTACACAAAGTGCGATAGCAGGCAGGAGAAAGGTAGTTTTACCCACTGGCCACAATGGCGGGTTTTCACACCATATCGTCCCATTCCCGCCTCATTAATTATGCAGCTGCAGGAAACACGCTGTCTCGCTGGCGGCCGGCCTTCGATTTGCCTACCACGCCGTTACCTTACCACTTCCTCACGCAGGGCGCCATATTTAAACTGCAGCCGCGCGCACTCACTTCTCAATTCTTGCAGCCCAAGGGGGCACCGGCCAAGACATGGCCCCAAAAGCCAAGAAGAATGCAGTCCCCCAATTCAGTGAAGCATCCCTGGGATGCCTTCTGGACATTGTGGAGGCCCACCACAATTGGGGCAGGAGGTCCATCAGTCTCACCATTCTGGCTTGGGAGGTGGTGGCAGAGGTGGTCAGTGCCAAGGCTGCACACAAGCGGTCGGTCATCCGGTGCAGAAAATGGATGAATGATCCATCTTATCACTCTAAACTCACACTTACAAGGCCATCATACATTCACTGGCATCTCACTCACTGCCAGCTCAAGGGACATCACCACTCATTCTCTCACACACACCCTCACATCTCCATCTGGCCTAATCTCCTCTGGAGTCTGCCTCCTCAGCTTCACCATCTTGAGGCCACTTGCACAGATCAACATCAGCCCCCACACACACCCTGGGATACACCCCTTCCCCAGTACAGCCCTCAGCCTGCAGCCTCTTCCCTTGCCTGAGGCCACTTCTTCCTCTTTCCCAAGTAAGCCCTAGCCCTGCAGCTGTTGAAAAGCCACCCCCACTTTATGGCTGGTCTGGTAGGTAGAGACCTGCCTGTGAGCCTCTGAAAAGTGATGTGGCGCTGCCTGCGAAGCCTGGCGCTGATGACCATGAGTGCTGCCCGAAGCAAGGTAGGCAAACAGACCTCGAAGTCCTGAGTGAAGCGCGTTGCTTATGTACAGTTGTGAAATGCGCAGCCGATCCAGCGTGTGGGGATGATTCCAGTGAGCAGAGCTTATAATGAGATACTAAAGTATTAAAATGAGGTTCCTGATGGCAGTGGCAAAACAGGGCCTTTGATGGATGTAGTGGATGATCGCAAACTGGTTTCACAATGGCGCGAAACCTATTTTTGGCCTTCTCGCCATATTGTTCCCACCGCACCCCACCCCCATCCCACTCACCATGACACCCGATGCCAACAGAAAATTCTGGCCCATGTTTTCTTTATAAACATCAGTACCTCCAACTGTATACAGAACATCTCTTTCATCAGTAAATGATCCCTGCTGAGGTTTTGGGTTTGTGAGATATTTCAATTGTTAGTATTGCGTTGGCATATGGGCTCTCCAATTCTTTACCTCAGAACTGCCACATGCATTTATACAGAGCAATATATATAACAAGGAGCCTCACAGGAGCATAATTAAGTAAAAATAGACATTGAGCCAAAGAAAGAAATATTAGGAGAGGGTGAGATGGAGGTGGTTTTAAGAGGGTAATAAAGAAGGAGAGAGCAGTAGCAAAGAAGGTCTTAGGGAGAGAATTCCAGAGTGGGCGACTAATGTATTGAGAGCACGAGGAGTTGGAGGAGTGACAAATTCTGGGATGGGGATAGGGCTAGAAGATGTGAAGGGAGATATGAAGAGCTGGGGCCATGAAAAGATTTAAACGTGAGCAGTAAGAATTTTAAATTGGAGGCACTGAGGCATTAGAAGCTAATGCAGGCCTGCACAGACAGAGCGATGGGTTTGTGAGTCATAATTTTCAGTTTGGCGGTTGGGCGCGATCGGTGGGTCTGGAAGTGGCCAGGGAACAAACCGCTGACCGTGATCGGCCCCCGACTGCGATTTCACGCTGGCTGACCAATTAACGGCCAGCCAACGTGAAGCACGTGCTGAAATGCTCAGCGCTGCTGGGGCGGGGGCGGGAGGAGGGCAGGCGCTGACGTAAGCGCGGGCAAGTGTGGAATGACAGCTTCCTGAAGGCAGAGAGCTTCCTATTAAATATTAAATAAAGATTTTAGAATCAGAACAAAAATGTCCAAGCATCACAAACAGTCACTTGAACATGTACATTATAAAAATTCTGTCCATTGATTTTTATTTTTTTTAACTTAATAACGGAAACCTCATCCCATCCCTGGATGAGATTTCATGAAAAATGTAAAGGCCGCCTGGCTAATCCGTCAACTGTGAGGACCACAAAAAATCAAGGAGAATTACAACTTTAATGGGCTTAATTGCCTTCCTAATTGTTGGTGGGCACGTTCCCAACTTATGCACACGCCCGCCGACCAAAATATCATGCGAGCACGGGATAACATTGAGACATTCGGCGCTATTTTACGCTCGAGTGGGTCGGGCGCGGGCCTGCATGCCAACCTGAAAATTCTACTCATGGCGTAGGAGAGAAGTTGGGCAGTGGGTTTTTGGATGAGCTGAAGTTTACGGAACAGGGGGGATGGGAGGCAAGGCAGGAGAGCATTGCAACAGTCAAGTTGAAGGTGACAAATCAGGGATTCGAGTTTCAGCAGTGGATAAGCTGAAGCATGGTTAGAGTCGGATAATGCTCTCTGGGTGGTGTTTGTAAAAGAGAAGAAACGGCCTCAGAATCTCAGCTTGTGGGCAAATTGAAAGCCAAGGTTGTAAACCATCTTCTTGAGCCTGAGTCAATGATAGTGGAAGAGGGAATGGGGTCAGTGACAAGGATATGGAGGTTGTAGTGGAACCAATGACAATAGCTATTGTCTTTCCAAAGTATAACTAGAGGAAAAAGGAGAGAGGTTAGACAAGCTGTATGCAAGGACAAAGTCAGTAGAAGGACCAAGAGCAGGTGGACAGGCAGAGCAGATAGGCATGTGGAACTTAACCCCATGGCTGTAGATAATGTAGCCAAGGGACAATGTAGATGAGGTAAAGGCAGAGTCAAGCATTGATCCTTGGAGGAACTCTAAAGGTAACTGTATGGAGGTAGGCAGGAAAGCCATATCTGGAGATGGTCTGGCAATGACTGGATAGGCTACAGTGAAACCAAGTGATCCATCTAGACAATGGACGAGAGGCATTAAAGAAAGATAATGAGCTGATTTTCACCAAGTTGGATAACCTGGGAGCCCTTTAAAAACAGCGGGCAGGTCCAGATTCCCAGATTTCCGACCCTATTCCCACGGTTTCCGATTTTCCGGACTCCTTTAAGGGTGCAGACTTGTTCAAGCTGTGTGCCCACATCCTGCGTTCCCAACCTGGGCAGCTCCATTGTGGAAATAAGGTTCTCCTGGTCCTCTGAAATTTTCATGGAGTCGGGCCAGCTTTTCAAAGAGTCATGGTTCCTGGCTCCTCATGGGTATGCATGAGGGATCCTTTTGAAAGGTAAGTTCAAAATGTCTTCCTTATGCCCCCATACCAAACTATACTCCCCCACCCACCTCCAGACACCTCATTCACTCCAAGCTGACCTATGCTCCCCCCACCCACCCCCAAGACCCCTCATGCCTCCATGCCAAGCATGGCATTTCCATGCCCATTCACCCACTATAGAACCAATGAACCCTGCAGTGACAATTGTATGTGTAAAAAAAGCTTTAAAAACAGTCATGTATTGATAACTTTCCACTTTCTTAAAAAACTTTTTTACTAGAAGCCAATATTAGTATCAATCATCTAGACACATTTAATTTCTAAACCTGCATTTGCATCTACATTTAATACCTATGGAATTTTCTGCTTTGGTGGAAACCTGGCATAAAGTTGGAGGATGTAGCAACTGAAAGCTTTGATAAATATTAGGACTGTAGCTTTAAGAATAATCTTGTGTTGTAAGATCACATGATCTGTGTAAACCAATGAGTTAGCAGCATGGGGAATCTCTAGGGGGAGAGTTCTTCTTTCGTTATGGAGTTTGATGCACACATGTAGCTACTGCTGCTGCCTTGTAAATAAAGTTCAATGTTTCCACAATAAAAGTTGCCTGGAAATTCAATTCTATAACAAACTGCTGATGAGGATAAATCAGATCCTGTACTGTCCCTCGCCCAGTGATTGTGAGTATCTAAGATAATTAAAAGGAAAGGAAGATATACTCATGCAAGATGCCACAGTTTGGCAGAATCAATCCTTTTCAACCAGCCACATCTTTGCGTTCTACTTTCAAGCCAACAAAATTACGGGGAAGGAAAAGAGGAGAGCAATTCTCCTGAGTATTTGTGGGAGCAAAACATACAGTTTAATTCGAAGCTTGATAGCCCCCAGTATCCCTGATTTGAAGGCCTTCAGTGAATTAGTAGACCTTGTTAAGGGACATTTCCCACCCAAGACCTCAATCATAATGCAGGGGTTCAGGTTCGATTCACGGAATAGAGCCGCAGGGGGGACCATTGCTAGCTACGTGGTGAAATTAAAACAGCAAATGGAATATTGTGATTTCAGTGAAACCCTTAATGATATGCTCAGGCCCGTTTGGTCTGTGGCATGTAAGAGGACGCTAATCAGCGAAGATCGCTTGGCGAAGTGGATTTTGATTTTAAGAAAGCGTTAGAAATTGTGATTGCAATGGAAAGCACTGTAAGGGATTCAAGGTGTGCTAAATGGCATCATTTTCCTAATTGGGCGGGAACGGTCAGCCGAAAGTGGCACGAAAAGCCAGGACTCCGCTGTGAAGCAGGAAGCAGCCCCCGCTAACTGAAAATTTAGAGGAAACAGCTTAGCAGCAATGTCAAAAACTAATTTTTATCCATGTGGAAACAATCATACCCCTAAGGACTGGCAATTTAAAAAGGTAGAGTGTTATTTCTGTCACAAAAGTGGGCACATATTGAAACATTACAAAGTGAGATTAAAAAAGGCTTCCAGGCAACAAACGAAGTCCAATGAAGTATATAATGTGGAAGTGCCAGAAACAACCAATTCTGACATTTATTCATTATTCAACATGAAAGTTGGGAAGACAGAGCCAATTATTGTCACAGTGCAAGTGAATGGTAAACCCTTAAAAATGGAAGTAGACACTGGTGCTTCTACCACTGTAGTAGGAGAACACACTTTCAGATATTTAAATAAAGATGCTCAACAATTAAATTTGGAAAATACTTCTGCCAAGTTGAAAATGTACACAGGCAAAGAAATCCAGGTAAAAGGTATCACCAGAGTACATAAGATAAAAACAAAATACTGCAAATGCTGGAAATCTAAAACAAAAATAGCTGGAAAAGCTCAGCAGGTCTGACAGCATCTGTGGAGAGGAAGACAGAGTTAACATTTTGAGTCCGTATGACTCTTCTTCAGAACTAAAGAAAAATAGAAATATGTGAAATATAAGCTGTTTGAGGGGGTGGGACAGGTGGAGCTGGATAGAGGGCCAGTGATAGGTGGAGGCAAAGAAGAGATTGCCAAAGATGTCATAGACAAAAGGACAAAGGGGCGTTGACGGTGGTGATATTAGCTAAAGTATGTGCTAATGGTGACATTAAGGGTAGAAAGCAGGACAAGCAAGTGACGGATGGCCCTAGTGGGGGTGGGGTAGAGGGAAGGGAAATGGCTAAAAGGTGGAGATAAAACAGTGGAAGAAATAAATTTAAAACCAATAATAGAAATAGGTAGGGAAAGAAAAATATATATCCTACATCACCCCCTACACCTCAACCCCCTCCCACGGCACCTTCCAATGCAACCGCAGAAGGTGCAACACCTGCCCCTTTACTTCCCCCCTCCTCACCGTCCAAGGGCTCAAACACTTCTTTTAAGTGAAGCAGCACTTCACTTGCACTTCCCTCAATTTAGTCTACTGCATTCGTTGCTCCCAATGCGGTTTCTTCTATATTGGAGAGACCAAACACAGACTGGGTGACCGCTTTGCGGAACACCTTCGGTCTGTCTGCAAGCATGACCCAGACCTCTCTGTCACTTGCCATTTCAACACACCACCCTGCCCTCATGCCCACATGTCTGTCCTTCGCCTGCTGCACTGTTCCAGTGAAGCTCAACGCAAACTGGAGGAACAGCACCTTATCTTCCGATTAGGCACTTTACAGCTTTCCAGACTTAACATTGAGTTCAACAACTTCAGATCATGAACTCTCTCCTCCATCCTCACCCTGTTTACGATCCCCCTTTTTTCTAATAATTTATATATTTTTTAAATATATTTTTCTTTTCCCACCTATTTCTATTATTGTTTTTAAACTTATTTCCTTTCGTTGTTTTATTTCCACCTTTTAGTCCATTTCAATCCCTTCCCCCTACACCACCCCCACTAGGGCCATCTGTCACTTGCTCGTCCTGTTTTCTACCCTTACTGTCACCATTAGCACATCCTTTAGCTAATATCACTACCGTTAACACCCCTTTGTCCTTTTGTCTATGTCATCTTTGGCAATCTCTTCTTTGCCTCCACCTATCACTGGCCCTCTGTCCAGTTCCACCTGTCCCACCCCTATCAAACAGCTTATATTTCACCTATTTCTATTTTTTTAGTTCTGATGAAGAGTCATACGGACTCGAAACCTTAACTCTGTCTTCCTCTCCACAGATGCTGTCAGACCTGCTGAGCTTTTCCAGCTATTTTTGTTTTTGTTTCACCAGAGTACATGTTTATTATAGACACCAAACAGCACAACCACCAGTGATGGTATTAGAAGGTAGAGGACCAAGCCTTCTAGGCCGAAATTGGTTGAAGGAAATTAACCTTGATTGGCCAGTGAGATTTCAAAAGGAAGCAGGAAGAGATCCTGAATTGGAAAAGGAAAAAGAAAAGATACTTCAGTAAGAGCCTGGAGAACCTAAGGACTGCAATTGGATGAAAAAGGAGTGTGCAACCTGAAGAAATAAAGACTGTCTTAAACAACAACAGGGAAGAACAGCAGAAGAATCCCAAGGAGACTCTGCTGAATGATTCAAGATGAAGCAAGTGAGCTTCGCAAAAAAAGGAAAACCTGTTGAAAGATCTTCACATACGACAAGGATCCCTCAGGTCAAAATTTGTATCCCTGGAAAATTACGAAGAGTAACAGGAAGAATTTAATGTCACTCTGAACAAACTGAAGAACCAGTTGGCAGAGAAGATGCAGCAATGTTCAAGGTTCCAGGAGGAAGCCAACAGATACAAGGAGGCAGAAGAGTTGAAGAATCAGCTAAATGAAGCTAAAGAGGCTTTGAAAGCAAAAGTCGTAAAACTTGCCAAGATGCGAGTTGATAATGAAATCATGGTTAGCTCAATTACTGAACTAAGATGAGTTGAGATTTCACCTGAGAGAAGTCTGGCCGACAGTGAAGTCAAAAAAAAGGCTGAGACTAAATTTTGTGGTAGAAAGATGAAGACACGTAGGAAGAGGATGCAGAATTATTGATGAGGTACTGCCTTCAAACAAGGCTAAACCTGATACTTCCCAATTTGGAGGGGAAGGTGGAGAAAAGGCAAGGGAACAAAAAGGCGAGTCATGATTTGCATAGTCGTGAGCAACAATTTACTGTTGGAGAGGCAGTATATGTAAGGAATTTCGATGGAGGACCTGGTAAAGTAAGCTCTGTGACCAGACCATTGTCATACCACATGGAAGTGGAGGGCCGGATCACCTGTAAACATGTGGATCATTTAAGAAGAAGGGAGATACCCCAACAAAATGATGTTCCACCTGTAACCATTGTTAAACCTGTGGTTCCCGCTGAAGTTGCTCAACCAAGGACAGACATGCCCGTTGTCTCTGTCAGAGTGGAGGATACTGAACTGCCTGTGCCTAATGAGTTATCTGCTGTTAATGCGGTTCCAGAGAATGTGGTTCCTGCAAAGAATCTGAAGTCGTGGAGCTGTGACCTTCCACACGGATCAGGAAACCACCTGAAAGACTGATCTAGTAATTTCATGACCTGTATAAATATTGTAATGTTATGAGATAAATATCCTTATAAATACAAAATGTACAGAAAGCTAAAGGAGGAGGAATGTCGTAATTATAGTTTTGATAAACATTAGGAAAATAATCCAGTGTTATAAGATCACATGATCTGTGTAAACCAATGAGTTAGCAGCATGGGGAATCTCAAGGGGGAGTTCTTCTTTAGTTATAGAGTTAGATATGCACATATAGCTGCTGCTTCTGTCTTGTAAATAAAGTTTAATGTTTCCACCAAGAAATGTTGCCTAGAAAATCAACTCTATAACAGAAGGCAAATTTGTTTTTTGCCTATTTGACCTGCCTTTGAACCTGGTGAATTTTCTTGGCTCAGCCTAATTTAAATAATTTTGCCATAATCCCTCCTAAATTATGGAGTAATAGCGTCATACAGTGCATTTGCTACCAAGGTATTTTAGTGGTGACATTTATTTGTTTGGCAATGAATCTCCCTATATTCTCCTGATTTCACGACATACCAATTGCAGGTAAGATGCGAGGTGCGTGCGACACACCAGAGCCCATCTTCTGCCTCAACACATTTCAACTTCTCTCTAAAAGGTGAGAGACCCGAAGTGACCAGTCTGATGACCTTTTTACTGGAAAGCCTGCCCTTTGTTGCGATTCCATGTTCAGCAGTGCTGTGTCATGCCAGGTTTGCAAAAAATGAGAAGCAGATCGAGTGGACGAGCACAATATCCTCCCTTATGTGAGGGTCTGAAAATCAGGGGCTGTGCTCTCCCATGTTAGGTGTTCACCTGCACCAGCCTTGGCGAAGTCTGCTGCCAACTGTTCTGGGCGGACTAAGCTCAACCTCAATCTCTGTATGCTCCACAGACTGGCCTGTCGCACAAAGTCAGGAGAAGCAGTAGCTCTTAAAGGGCCATTTTAATGCAGTAATGCAGAGGGAAGGTAAGGAGAAAATGTGTGAGTGGAAATAATCCACTATAGTATACACTAGCAAACAGTAACAAGCGTTCTGTCTTGGTTTAGTCAGCGCAGTCCTGCCTGGTTTGCATTTATCACATACCAACAGACATTCTTGATGCTGTAATGTACCTGTGGTTCTTGTAAGCACTCATTTGCCATTTTATATTAATTTCATTCAAAGACAATTAAACATGCTATTGTCCTGAAGTTTACGTGGCCCGTGCACTTTTTCGCTTGGCGCATGGGCCAATTGGCCAGGCGGCGTTCATGTTTTTTCACCACTCTCGATCCAGGGCAGGATAAAAGGCCCTAATATGTTTGAGGTTTGATAATTCATGAGTATTGCTGTCAGTTGTTCATTGTGTCATGACAGATAGTTTGGGGCATTTTTTTGTGTGCTGATAATCCTCCAACAATTCTGCAACTCCAGTTGTCAGTTGCCAGCCTCCAGGGAGCTCATGTGATACTGCTCGCCCGGACCCTCACTTATTTCGGCTCCCGCCCTTCCCCCATCACCCCCTCTCCCATCCCTGCCACCACTGAGCACATTTCATGCTGGCCAGCAGTTAACTAGGGAGCCAGCATGAAATCGCTGTAGAGGGCCGATGGAGGCAGGGGCAGATTTTACAACCGCTTCAGGCCCTGCCAAACATAAAATTCATGCCAATGTAATCATCCCTTCTTAAAGAGAATTTTAGTTTTGAAAAAATTAAGATGAATGCTTTGTACGGCCACCAAACTGATCTTTAGTGCAGGATTAAGTTATTTGTCTTACTAATCTTTGTGGTTGTCCTTACATCAAAGGGCGGAATCGTCCCAGGTTTGTACTAAGTGCAGTAGCGGGTGGTAAAACAACATTCTACCTGCCGGCAGCAATGGTGGGTTTTCACGTCACATTGTCCCAAACCCGCCAGATTATTTGCGCGCTCCTGGGAAACATGTTGTTTCCATGGCGAGCGGGCTCTCATTCGCCCACCCGCCATCACCCTGCTGCTGCATCACACCGGGCACCATATTTAAAATCTAGCCACAAGAACACATCTCAGTGTTTCCGGACCACTACTGCTGCAGGGAAGACATGGCTCTGAAACTGAAGAAGACTACTGCCCCCTGGTTCAGCGACACTTCTCTCGAGCAACTTTTGGATGCCATGGAGGCCTTCCAGGATGTCCTCTACCCCCGCTCTGGCTCCAGGATGGGCAACAACAACAAACAACAGAGGCAGTGGCAGCGGTGGTCAGCGCCAATGCCCTTCAAAAGAGGACAGCCACCCAGTGCCACAAGAGGATGAATGACCTCCTCCATTCCACAGGGTAAGTCACTCTTCTCATCACTCTCAACTCACACACTCACAAACCCACAGATCCACAGGGCCCTCGTTCACAGCTGCTTCAAGGGACATCACCATTCACACTTTCACTATCTCACACTCACCAGCATTGTCCTCATCCCGTCCATGGGACCACACACCACCCACACGGACCAGACATACTTATCATCTGGCCTGGCAGGTGTCCTGCTTACACTTTCTCCATGTTTATTCATGCAGGACAAACTGGCACACAACAAGAGGGAGAGGTTGCAGACCGGTGGCAGAATGCTGAAATCAAGGTCCTCACTGACTTTGAAAACAGAGCCATCCAGCTAGCCAGCAAGGATTTGGAGCGGTCCTGTGCTGAAGTGAGGTCACCGGTGCTCTACCACGTGAGGGTCCAGCAGTGCAACATCCATCAGACAACCATGCTGTGAGTGATGTGTCCTCTTTCACAGGCCACTGTCATGCACTAATTATCTCCCTTTGCTTCCGCTGGCACATCTGCCAAACAGTCAATGGAGTCCCTGACCCATGGCCTCCAATCAAGCTCCAAAGAAACCTCTGAAGAGGAATCTGGAGGCACCCTCCCTGAAGTCCTGTCACAGCGCTCACCCGCACCCTCCACCAGCGCAGAGACACACACCTCAGTGGGACCTAGCTTTAGAGTAGCCCCAGAATTACAATCTGGTGAGCACATCACACTCTCTGATCCACAGCAGGCGGAAGCAGGGACTTCCCAGGTCGCTGGCACTCGGTGGACTGCTGGAGGCAAGAACTTTGCTGAGTCCGAGTCAGATGATGAGTCTCTGTACTTGGTCATGTCACAGTTGCTGGAGGTGCAAAGACAAGCTCGGGAAGATAAGGAAGAGATGTCCGCTGCACTCCTCAGATTGCAAGGCACGATGGAGAAGCCTGACCCCCCTTCAGTCTGAGGTTATAGTGCCAGCATGCCAATGCGCTGAGGTCAACACTGGTGGGATGGCGGCCGCCATGGAGATCTTGGTTCAGGACATTGGTCTTGCACTGCTGCGCGGGCTCAACTCCCATCGCTGACACCATAGTTAGCCTCCAACAGTGTGTATGTGGGAGGGGTGCTGGGCAGCTCAATCTCCCTCCAGCTTCCCCTTCTCCTCAAGGAGTCATCCAGGGGCCCTCATTCACCTATAGGGAGGAGGATCAGCAGGTGCACATTCCTGGGCCATCCATCCAGGTGACTACAAGAGCTGGCCTGTGACGATCTGGACCAGTCCTGACAGTGAGGTCAGAGTTGCTCTACCAAGCGAGGATTCAGCAGCACAACATCCATCAGACAACCATGCTGTGAATGATGTGTCCTGTTTCACAGGCCACTGCCATGCACTAATTATCTCCCCTTGCTTCCGCAGGCACATCTGGAAAACAGCCGACGGAGTCCATGACCCACGGCCTCCAATGAAGCCCTGAAGAAACCTCTGAAGAGGAATCTGGAGCCACCTTCCCTGAAGTCCCATCACAGCGCTCAGCCACACCCTCCACCAGCGCAGAGACACACACTTGGTGGGACCTCGCTTTAGAGTAGGCTCGGGATCACAATCTGGTGAGCACATCACACTATCGGACCCACAGCAGGCAGCGGCAGGGACTTCCCAGGTGTCCGGCACTCAGAGGACTGCTGGAGGCCAGAAATTTGCTGAATCCAAGTCAGATGACAAGCCTCTGGATTCGGTCATGTCACAGTTGCTGGAGCCGCAAAGGTAAGCTCGGGAACATCAGGAAGGGATGTCCTCAGATTGCAAGGCACAATGGAGGAGTCTGTCCGCCATCAGTCTGAGGTGATGGTGCCGGCATGCCAACACACCGAGGTCAACACTGGTAGGTTGGCAGCCGCCATGGAGACCTTGGTCCAGGACTTTGCTTCTGCACTGCTGTGTGGGCTGAACTCCATTGCTGATACCATAGTTGGCCTCCAACATTGTGTACACGAGAGTGGTACAGGGCAGCTCGATATCACTCAGCTACCCCTGCTCCTGGGGTCCCTGGGCACCCATAGGGAGGAGGATCAGTAGGTGCACAATCTGGGCCCATCCATCCAGGTGACTCCAAGAGTGTCCGGCCCATCTGACTCCCCTCTTCCTGTGACCCTCACAGCTCCAGCTTCACAGGCCGAGCAGGGTGCCACTGCCACATAGCAGGACTCCGAAAGCAGGCCGGGGCCCTCCAAGTCTCGGCCCTCCAGAGGACGCCCACCAAGGTCATCACAGACAGGGCATCACAGTCAGCAAGCTGCCTCCAACTCCGCTGTGGATGGCCGGGGAGCACCAAGGCTTGGCTGCAGGGTTAGGAAAGTTAAGGAGAATTAGTTGCACAGCTTGGGCATGGGTGTCATTCACTTGTACATACTGTTCACTGTTGTCAATAAACTCCCAAGAATGTCTCCCTGCCTACGGCTCCTTGTTCTGATGAGCAGTGTTCATGTCACTTAGATGTGAAACCTTTCTGCACAAGATAAAGGCAGGTGTCTCAGTCCAGGGCCTCTTCCCTGTGCTCTGAGCAGCCTTTGGACCAAAGTGATAGTCCGGCCTCACACTCTCTGGAAAGATTACTGATGCCTCCACCTCGGTGCTGCTTGTCATTGCTGCCAGAATGTTGTGGGCAGGCACCACAGAGTTCCATCATTCTCTCTGTGTGCTCTCAGCACCTTTAAGGAGGGACTGGCCCCCATCTCTTCAGTCTCTGTGACCAGTGATGCTGTGCTCCTGAAGGGGTCAGGTGCTGAAGACGGACAAAGGATCAGATACGTCGAATGTTTCATGGCTGTGTGTTTATGATATGACTCTGATCACAGAGCACAAACGATCTGCCCTCAGCCAGACAGGAGTCAGGCATTCTCAGAGGCTATGTGAAGATCTATGGAGTGTCTTCTCTGCATGTTGCCATCATCCTCCTGCAATGGAACAACTATTAGGGCCTCCACTGCATCTCCATGACATGAGCATTCTTACAGAGGATAGTTGTGCTGCCATAAGCCAGACTGGAGTCAAATGTTCACAGATGCAATGTGATGATCTACGGGGACATCCCATTGCATGTCATCATCATCCTCCACAAATCTAGCAGCTGTGAGGGCCTCCCGAGCGCGCCTGCCTCATCTAGCCAGTGCGAGGGCCTCATCACCATCATCATTGCCTCCGAGGACCTCCTCACCTTCATCCCCGTCAATGCCCTCTTCGTCGGAGGAGCAGTGCAGCTCCTCCATCTGCTTTTCAGCCAGCTCATCTCATTGCAGTGCCAGGTTGTAAAGGGGGCAGCAGATGATAATGATGCATGACACCCTCTGTGGACTGTATTGCAGGGCTCCATCAGACCGGTCCAGACACCGGAACCTCATTTTCAGCATCCCGATGGTTTGCTCCACCAAGTTGCGAGTTGCAGCATGAGCCTCATTACACCGTCACTCTGCTGCAGTCTGAGGCCGCTGCACGGGAGTCATCAGCCACAGCCCTTCTCCCCAAGGAGCCATCCCTGCAGCTTCTGTGGACCCTGGAAGATGTCAGGGATCTGTGACCAACTGAGGATGTAGGCATCATGCACACTCCCTGGAAACCGTGCGCAGACCTGCAGGATGCATTTCTAGTGGTCGCACAGCAGCTGCACATTCAGCGAATGGAACCCCTTGCATTGATGTAGTCCACTGTGTGATCTGTGCGAATCCAATTGCTCTTGCATCCTGGCTGTCCAGGTCCCAGGCGAAATGCACAAAGTTGTGTGTCTTCACAAACATGGCATCCGTGACCTCATGGATACATTTGTGGGTGGAGGCTTGCGAGATCCCACAGAGATCACCTCTGGAGCCCTGAAAGGAGCCACTGGCATAGAAATTGAGGTCCGCGGTTACTTTCATGGCCACTAGCAGTGGATACCCACCGTGTCCCTGTGGCACTAAATCCCGTAGTGAATGGCAGATGTGACCGACCAGTTCCCTAGAGTTGTGCAGTCTTTGGTGACACTGGTTCTTGGTCATTTGCAGGATTGAAAGTTGGCACCTATAGACCCTGGGTGTCGCTAGGCATCAGCCTGTGACGGCTCGCTGTGGCTCTTGGGCAGCGTGTGTGGGAGCCCCATCTGTCACTTCTTCTTGAGCTTGCTGTTCCTGCCTCTACACAGCCAGGAAACCCAGTCGCTCTCTCCTCCATCACCTTCACGCTCTGTAGGCCATCAGGTGTACAGCTAGTTCACCAGGCTCCATGATCCTGATGTATTCCTCCTGCAAGATGAAAGAGAGAGAGACACGTGGGTTAGCATGGGTGTACTAAGAACCTATCCTGATTAAGTGTGACTGCCCCTTATGCTTCCCGGAGAGTGCTGGCCACCACTTGGATGGCCAGAGATTAGTGCACTGCATGGCTGCCCTGTTAGCCTAAACCATGGGGAAGACTGGTCCAAACCAGGATAATAATATTGCAAGGGGCTGTGAGCGCCTCCAGCAGTGACTGCTCCATGGCCAACTTTAGCAAGGCGATTGTACAACCTCTGCAGTCATCCAACGGTTCTGCAGTCCACTAAAATGCTCATGAACTTGCAGTCTGTGCCGGGGAAGCTCTGGAGCACTTGGTGGCACTTTGATGCCTCTGCGTTGCTTGAGTGGGAAGATAAGCTAGGAGCCCGACCTCAATCATATCAATGTGGCTGCGCTTGAACTGTCTCAGTTGCAGAGGAATGGCTACTTTATACAGGTTGCCCTAATGTGTGGCCGCTTCCCTCGCCCACCCTACCCCCCACCCCGAATGCTTGGTGCACTATATTCAACAGCAAGGCTGCCCTTGCCACCCCCGCCACCAGTCACCTTAACAGCAGGGCTGCCATTGCAACCCCCCCTGCCACCAGTCGTCTCAATGGCAGGGCTGCCCTTAACCCCGACTCCCTGTCACCCCTGAAGCTTGAAGTCCAACAGGCGACAATGTTGCTGTGCACTCATCTCCATGTTCCGCTCAAAGTGCAGCCCGCCAAGTGCACACCTTTTATATGCTGTTGTGAAACGCGTCAGTGTGTCTTCCCGCCAACATGGAAGGACGATCCAGTGGGGGAGGGACAATTCTGACGGGCTGGTCTGATAATGATATGCTGATGTATCACAATGAGGTTCCTGACGTCCGATGGCGGGAAACAGCGGGCCAAGCGGACGATCGTCAACTGATTTCCTGCCGTCGTAAAACCGATCGCGCCATATTGTCCACTCACACCACCGATGATGCCCAACGCCAGCGGGCATGGAAAATTCCGCCCAAAGGACAGATGATTGATAATTTCTTGTACTTGCCCTGGCACTGAAGTCACTTCCCTATCTCCCTCTCTCACAATGGTTAACTGCTTAGGCAGGGTCCAGGAATTTTTACTGAGAGTGAAGGACAAGATTAAACAGCCAAATGCCCCATCTTTCTTAGTGTTTGTACCTTTAAAAAGTTATAAATATTTAGCATATATATAAATGTAAAGCAGTTACTAATATTTAAGTCTTCTGCAAGATGAGCCTTACTGCAGTATTCACTGAGGTGACCACAGAGTGCCAATGTCTTTCACCAGTGCCCTACACAAGTTGGTCTTGGGACTCCTCCATTGTTTTGGACATGTTGCGCTAACTCGGCAGGCAGGTGATTGCTGGTGTGCGGAAGGCAAATTAATTTCAAGGCTTGACCCCTAAAATCTGCATCTCTGTTCCTTTCAGCACCTGTTCTGGTTCACCACTGCTCTGCCAATCACCCTGCGCAAACCCCTCGAGCTCAGGGGTGCCATGCTAAGTGTTGGTGCTTGGGAGAGTAGGCGTGACTGACGGTATAGCTTCAGATCGTCGTGCCTCTCCATCTGTGCAGCGGCTGGATCCCAGTCATCCGAAGGAACCTGAAAATGGAAAGGGGGTAATGGTTAGCATGTAGTGACAGTGCAAACTAATTTCTAAGCCACAGAGCTCCTTCCTACTAACCCTCCAGCTAACATAATAGAGGTTGGCAGCAAACTGGTTTGAAAATAAATAGCTGGATCAAGGGTTACTGCTTGAGCACCAAACTTGTGTAACTATTGGTGACACGTAAACAGTATATAATAGTAATTTGAAGACAAAGGGGTAGAAATTCCATTTCTACATTAGCCAGCTTCTGATTTTCTGTCTGTTAAAGCAAACAAGTAAAAAATTGGGGTTGGTGAGCACGAAATTGGGATTTCTCCTCCAGACTGTTGGCATGAAATAGCTTCAGAGATGAAATGGCAGTGTGTGATTCAACTATGCCAACCAGTTTCAAAATAATTCAGGAAACAGCTGAAAAATACTTTAATGCTTTTTTCCAGGATGAGGACAAAACAGCATTGCTTTTCTCCTCTGAATAGATTCTCATTAGGTTGTTTATGTAATTAGGCTTAATAAGACAATGCCTTTATGGGGCGGGGAGAGGATATTATTCTATTCCTCTATGCTTTGGGAGAGGCTACATGGTGGGGAAGACACTTGGGCTCCTAAATGTCTAAAAGATATAATAAATCAACAAGGGTTTAAAAATATATCAACACAACCAGTTTTGATAAACAGGATGATACAATAGCCTTTGTAATAAAATTGGAGTCTCAGAGTAGGTCTTCAACTTAGCACTGCTATAAAACCAGCTTTGGCAAGCTTCAATCCATCATAGAAACTACCTAATTTTCATTGCCATTGATTGCAATTGAAGTGAAAATCTGCCATTTCTGTCCAAGAGAGGCCAATCCATTTACTTTCTAATTTTTCACCAGGGGAAGGAGTTGGGAAGAGAACTCGGCATCTTCCCACTGTCACAGAATATTACCAGTATAGGGATCTTCAGTGGTGCACCCACCCACTAGGCACCGATTGAAACAATAAATCTATGAATCGCCAACAACTGCTCCCCCCCCCGCAACTGCTAGCATTTTAACGGCATCAGGAGGGGCATTGCTACGTGGGGAGACCGGCAGATAAACCCTGCTGGCCTCCCAGTTGTTCCAGAGGTGGTGGGGCCTCCTTAATGGCTGCTCCATAGCCCACAGAGGGGTCCCTGGTGTCAATGGGCACACCTGAAGATAAGGCTCTGCTGCTGGAATATGCCCCCCTTAACATTTCCCCTGCTCCGCATCACTCCCACCATCACCACACCCCCCACCCCCAGCCTACCCCCTGTTGATTGCCTGGCCCCAGCTAGCTCAGAAAAACTTAACTCAAGGGCACCTAGCCTTGGACGCACCCTGTTCCTCAACTTGCAGCCTCACCAATAGTTACTGCTCGCAGTGCCAAGTCTGCTGAGCTGCCAGCCCTCTAATTGGGCCGGCTGCTTTGCGAGGCGGGCCACTGTCCTCAATTGGATGGTGGTCCCAGCATCAGCATCTTAACTGGCCGCCTAATTGGCCGTCATCAGCAAAATGCCGTCTCAGGGTCCCGCCGCCTCCCGGAGCGAGGCTGGCTTCAGTCCTGACAGCGGGACAGCTCCTAACAAAATTCAGCCCTGGCTTTCCCATCTGCCTGAACTTCACTGAATTCTGAGACAAACTCGCCTCTCCACCGTTCTTCAAATCTAAGCCCCTGTGCCACTTAGTGTGGATAAATATTATAGCAGTCAAGTGCATGAGATATAAATTACTAGCAGCGATGTTATCATTAAAATGCAAATTTCTTTGCTATTTTAATAGGTCAACTTTCTGAGACTAATCTGATACTGGTCCAGTAAGGTCATTAGTACTTCTGGTCACTTCCTCATTGACCAATCAACGTGGCTCACTGAAAGAACCTGAAGTACTCTGATTACTTAGGCCGGAATTTTATGGCCCCCTTGCTGTGGGAACGGGGCCGTAAAATGTGGCGAGCCATTTTGAATTCCATTGACTTCGGCAGGACCATAAAATCCCGCTGCCGTAAAATTCCGACCATGGTTTCAGATAACTCACCAAGCCATTGATTTAACAGCACAAGTTTGCATTTATATAGTGTCATGAGCATAGAAAAACATTCCAGAGCACTGGTAGTATAGTCCCAGCTGAGATTACTAGTCCTCTGTCCTAGTAAACTGTGCATTTTTATGCTGTCCCAGACAAAGAGGAATTGCCATTTGGTAGCACAGAACTTGAGCATTGCTGCAAAAAGAAACATGTCTAAGCTTTTCATCTTGCACTCATCAGGACACTTGCAAGAAAATCAATATAAGGGGAAAACAACAATTTATACTGTATGTAAAGAGAGTGCTGATTAGTTGGCAAGCAGCATTGCCATAGAGAATGCACCAGTGATGGTGACTGACAGTTAACTGCCAAGCATTGTTTGAAATTTAAACCAGAAAGCTTGACCCTGGTTGGTTAAAGCATTGCCCTGAGGAAAGAGTCAGCGAATGGCTGTCACTTATTTTGCTTAGCTGAAACAGGCGCAATGTATGTACATGTTCTTTCTGTCTGCAAAGATCAGGGCTCTGTGTCTTAATATATGTAGCTTCCAGTACATGCAAATGTGCCATACTGCAAGCCCGACTGACAGTCTTAAATTGGTTGTCAGCATAATTCTTAGCACACTGAGGATTATTTAGCAAATGTTGTCCAATTGCAGAATCACATCTAATGCTGAACAGTGTGTTTTGAGTTTTGCAAGTACGGACTGGTTAGGTACAGTCTGTACCCTGCCCATTGCGAAAAGAGGCCGTGCCCAAGACGCACAAAAGTGATGTCCCTTTCTACCCTATCATATTTATGACTGGTTCTACACAACATGAATTGGCCAAATGGTTGGGCGAATTATTACAACCAGGTTTGACCAAATTTTCCACATACACAGTGAAGGACTCCTTCATGTTTGCGAAGACCATATAGGACTTGCATATCAATAGCAATGCTGTGTCCATATGCTCATTTCACATTGCTAGCCTATTCACCAATGTTCCAGTTAAGGAACCCATAGATATTTGCACTACAGCACTACATCATGATGATGTAGACCCTCCACTATTACGTGAATCAGTATTCATTGAATTTATGAACTCAGCAACTCATGCAGTTGAGTTCAGTTTTAATGACACCATGTATGCCCAAATAGATGGTGTTGCCATGGAATCCCCTCTAGGCCCAGCTCTTGCAAACATCTTTGTTGGTTTCCATGAGAAATGTATCTTTGATGAAATGACATCAAACCTCCTTCCCCTCGCATATTTTCGATATGTGGATGATACATTTACTGTATTTAAATCTGCAGCTGCGTGTAACAATTTCCTTACATGTCTTAATGGGCTCCATCCTGCACTCAGATTCACCTTTGAAATGCAGCAGTCAAATGAACTCCCCTTCCTTAATGTACTAGTTGAGAAATCTGCCAGGGGATTCTCTACCACGGTTTACCACAAGCCCACCTTCACTGGTCAATACATGCGTTAGGATTCTTACAGTTCCATGCGCTATAAGATTGATCTTATCGGCAACCTTGTAAATAGGGCCCAAGCCATTTGTGCACCTTGCAAGCTTGATGCTGAAATAGGGCGTATCAAAGGCATCCTGCAGGATAATGGCTATCCTAATTGGATCATTTCGTGCTGTGTATCACGTGAGCTCATGAACGGGCCTAAGGCCACCACTTTCAGCCCAGAAAAGTGCCCAGTCTACCTCAGATTACCCTGGAAAGACAAGGTATCTCAAAAATTTGAGCAACGGGTGAAGTTGCTGTTTCACACTGCTACTATGCAGTAGCAACACAAGTGGTATTCGCCACTAACAGGATGCTGCTGTCAAGCCAAAAAGACCTCCTGCCTATCACACAAATGAGTAATGTGGTATATGAATTTCAGTGCCAGTGTGATGCTAGGTCTGTCAGCCGTACGTCTCAAAGACTGGTGGATCATATCAAACAGCATGTCCCAGCCACTGTTTGCAAAGGGCAGGGACAGACCGTACCCAACCAACCCAAGCTTGCAAAACTCAAAACAGTGTCCAACATTAGATGTGATTCCGCGATTGGACAACATTTGCTGAATAATCCTCAGCGTGCTAAGAATTATGCTGACAACCAATTTAAGATTGTCTGTCGGGCTTGCAAAGTGGCACATTTGCGTGTACTGGAAGCTACACATATTAATACACAGGGCCCTGATCTTTGCAGACAGAAAGAACATGTACACATATTGCGTCTGTTTCAGGTAAACAAAATAAGTGACAACTATTCGCTGACTCATTCCTCAGGGCAATGCCTTGACCACTCAGCGTCAAACTGCCTGGTTTAAATTTCAAACAATGCATGGCAGTTAACTGTCAGTCAACATCACAGGTACATTCTGTAAGGCAATGCCATTTGTCAACCAATCAGCACTCTCTTCACATACCGTATAAATTATGTTTGCCCCCTTATATTGGTATTCTTGCAAAGTGCCCTGATGAGTATAAGACAGAAAGCTTAGACATGTCTCATTTTTCAGCAATACGCAAAGAGAAATTCTTACACACGTAAACTTCACAGGAGCTTGGTTCAGATATCCTTAAATACTGCGATGGATTTCCATCTGTGACAGACACCTTGTTAATGATAAAAAGGACATTTTGCTGATTTGCTCACATTGTCATTGCCTATCATCCTTGCCTCTTTGATTTGATGCTTGTTCACTATATGCTTAGTTGCTTCTTGATACTGACTTGCAGCAAAGAAAATGGTGGCAGCCCTGGAGGGTTGATATGTGGATGTTGCCTTCTGCCCATTAAGCCCCTGTAATTTTCAGAACTTCTCAAAATAAGCAGCAACTACCTTGGACTAGGTAATAATTTCATTATGAATAACTTGTTTTAACCAAATCAATTATTATCGAATTGCAACGCCACATGCTACTTTTATCAGGAGCTATTTTGGATTTACTTCAAGCAGCTAGATGCAGCAGTCATGTCATCTGACTGAAGATTTTGGCAGAGAGCCCCATACTATTTTGAGGGCCTGGCCTCATTACAGCAGTAAACTGTGAGCACAGGACAATGACAATGTGTTTCTCAAAACTGTGACCCTGCGGCTGACATGGGACTCATATTTGCACATTGAAAGTGAGATCTTGTCTGAAACAGTCAGCAGGGCGTCTGGTGTAGTCCCTAAATTGCAGGGAGCAGGTCAAGAGTGGAAACATGATGGTAAGTACCATGCCACAATTCTTAGGGCAGCACCAGTACAATACTGCAGGCTGATGGCCCTCGAAATCTGGGGTCTCTACTCTTCTTCATACTCTTCGTGTGAGAGAAAAGTTAAGTGCGTGTAGAAGGGTGTGGTGTTTTAGTGAGTGAGACAGTGGAGATGTGGAGTAAGATACTGTAATCTGTAGCAATTACAGTCATAATTCTATTTTATTTACACATTGTGATTAAAATCAGTAAGTACTAAACTTAAAACTTATCCTGAAACCGTTATCTCTCCAAAAGTATGAAATATATAACTGGTAATCATTTTGTTCAAATTAAAATTTGTTAAGTGACCTGATAAAGGCCCAGAACAAACATCAAACCCTGGCATGATATCTTGTGCTTCCCTATTTGTTTTCCCTATTGTTTTCACTGATTATACAGACTAACATCTTTAGCCTGGTCATTTTGTTGGGATAAAAAATGAGATCCTTCATATTTAGGCACGTGACTTTCCTTTCAAGTGGGTAAAGGCACCAGTTTTGGCACAGAGGTAGTGACTTCTTTTGCTAGCTCCAAATCTTAGTGTGGGAGCCTCACGAAGGGTTTGCAGGACAATGCCCTGTTAAGTCAGTGACTTAATAGCTCTATTCTGTTTTGCTTTCTGTGAATCTGGTGGGCTGATTGTAACGTATTTCAAATGAGGATTGGAAGGTTGCATGCAGAGAATTTGTGTCTGCGGAGTAATTAAAGTTTCTTTACGGGATCTGTCATACATAGCTCGAATGCATGGCATGTTAACTACCCACTTCACAGTATGCTGGAACTACCTATGATTGACCTTCTGAATTCTAGTAGGGAGTGTCTTAGTGTCTGATTTGATGGCATCTACCAGCAATGTGAAAAATTGCCCAGGTATGTCCTGTCCACAATAAGCAGGACAAATCCAACCCAGTCAATTACTGCCCCATCAGTCTATTCTCGCTCCTCAGCAAAGTGATGGAAAGTGTCATCAACAGTGCTATCAAGCGGCACTTAGCAATAACCTGCTCACTGATGCTCAGTTTGGGTTCCGCCAGGGCCGCTCAGCTCCTGACCTCATTAAAGCCTTGGTCCAAAGATGGACAAAAGAGCTGAATGCAAGAGGTGAGATGAGAGTGACTGCCCGTGACATCAAGGCAGCATTTGACCAAGTGTGGCATCAAGGAGCTACCTAGCATAAAGGAAGATAGTTGCAGTTGTTGGAGCTCAATGACCTCAGTTCCAGGACTTCACTGCAGGCGTTCCTCGGGATACTGTTCTAGACCCAACCAACTTCAGCTGCTTCATCAGTGACCTTCTTTCTACCATAAGGTCAGGTGAGGATGTTCATGGATGATTGCACAATGTTCAGTCATTCGTGACTCCTCAGATGCTGAAGCAGTCCATGTGCATATGCAGCAAGACTCAGGCAACATCCAGGCTTGTGCTGATAAGTGGCAAGGAACATTTGCGTCTCTCAAGTGCCAGGCAATGACCGCCTCCAACAAGAATCTAACCATCTCCCCTTGACGTTCAATGGCATAACCGTTGCTGAATCCCCCACTATCAACATCCTGGGGGTTACCATTGGTCAGAAACTGAACTGGCCCAGCCATATCGACACCATGGCTCCAAGAGCAGGTCGGAGGATAGGAATTCTGCAGAGTGCAACTGACCTCTTGGCTCCCCAAAGCCTAACCACCATCTACAAGGCACAAGTCAGGAGTGTGATGGAATACTCTCCGCTTGCCTCGGTGAGTGCAGCTCCAACATCACTCAAGAAATTTGGCATCATCCAGGACAAAGCAGCCTGTTTGATGGGCACCCCATCCACTACCCTCAACATTTACTCCCTGCACCACTGACGTACTAGATGTACACCATCTACAATGTACACTGCAGGAATTCACCAATGCTCCTTCAACAGGCTCTTCTAAACTCATGACCTCTACCACCTAGAAGGACAAGGGCAGCAGATGAATGGGAACAGCACCACTTGTGGGTGTTACTACAATACATGGACTGCAGCAATTCAAGAAGGCAGCTCACCACCACCTTCTCAAGGGCAATTAGGGTTGGGGAATAAATGCTGGTCTAGCCAGCAACACCGACATCCCATGATCGAATGCAAAAAATTGCCCTGGTGCTTAGCATTTATGTCACAATGTTCCAGTATTTTGGTGTTGTATCTTTAAACTCTCCTTGGATTGAATGACATTTGGAAGGTAGTCAATTAGAAGATTGGTCTCCAACAACCACAATCATCTCAGCCCCGATAGCTCTGCAGGAATTATTCAGGGCAGTGTCTTAGCTTCAGCTGCTTCAACAGTGACCTTCCCCTGATCCCAAGGTTAGAAGTGGGGATGATCGCTGATGATTGCACAATGCACAGTTCCATTCACAACTCCTCAGATGATGAAGTCCGTGCCTGCAAGCAGCAAGACTTGGATGACATTCAAGCTTGAGCTGATAAGTAACAAGTAACATTTGTGTAACAAAAGTGCTGTACAATGACCATCTCCAACAAGAAAGAGTCTAACCATGTCCCATTGATATTTAATGGCATTACCATAGCGAAATCCCCCATCATCAACATTCCAGTGGTCATCCTTAACCAGAACTGAACTGGACCAACCACATAAATGCTGTGGCTACAAGAGCAGGCCAGAGGTTGGGTATTCTGCAGCAAGTATATCACCTCCTGGCTGCTCAAAGTCTTTCCGTTATCCAGAAGACACAAGTAAAGAGTAAGATAGAATACTCTCCATTTTCCTGGATGAGTACAGTTCCAACAACATGTGAGAAACACCTGACCTACCTACCTAATCCCATTTACCAGCACTTGGCCCATAGCCTTGAATGCTATGACATGCCAAGTGCTCATCCAGGTACTTTTTAAAGGATGTGAGGCAACCTGCCTCCCCCACCCTCCTCGGCAGTGCATCCCAGACCATCACCAACCTCTGGGTAAAAAAGTTTTTCCTCACATCCCCCCTAAACTTCCTGCCCCTCACCTTGAGCTTATGTCCCCTCGTGACTGACCCTTCAACTAAGGGGAACAGCTGCTCCCTATCCACCTTGTCATGCCCCTCATAATCTTGTACACCTCGATCAGGTCACCCCTCAGTCTTCTCTTCTCCAACGAAAACAACCCAGGTCTATCCAACCTCTCTTCATAACTTAAATGTTTCATCCCAGGCAACATCCTGATGAATCTCCTCTGCACCCCCTCCAGTGCAATCACATCCTTCCTATAATGTGGCGACCAGAACTGCACACAGTACTCCAGCTGTGGCCTCACCAAGGTTCTATACAACTCCAACATGATCTCCCTACTTTTGTAATCTATGCCTCGATTGATAAAGGCAAGTGTACCATATGCCTTTTTCACCACCCCACTAACATGCCCCTCCGCCTTCAGAGATCTATGGACACCCTTTGTTACTCAGAACTTCCTAGTGTCATGCCTAGTGTCATCTTCATTAAGGGTTGTAGGGTGGAATTTTCCAGTCCTGCCAGTGGTGGGTTTCATGGTGGACAGGAGTGGAAAATTCGGAGAAAGGTCAAAAATCGGAATCCCGCATGCAGGAAATCAGTTTGGTTTCCCCCCGCCACCTTCATGGCGAACTGATGGTGGGTTGGGTTTCTTGCTGATCCATGTCGGGAATTCCCTTTGCATGCATTACTATGTCATGAATGCTCATTAAAAATACTATTCGCCGGAATTACGTTCCCCTTCCCAGTTACATGCCACTCCAACAGGAAATTGGGCTGGTCTAAATCATGTTCGGAAATGACTGGCGTGCAGCTGTCCACCCTCACTTCACTCGTGATTTTGAGGTGAGCGCAACATTCAAAGCCGACCTGCAACAGCCCCGCTCCGGTTTCTCAGCAATGGCAGTGTAACGCCACACTGGCGGGGGTGTAGGGTTGGTCTGCTCTTGGTGGGTGCCTCCGTACCCCGGGAGTGAGTGGGGGGTGGTGGGGAACAATGTCAGTCAGGGGGGAGACCGAGGGTGGCGAAGCTGGAGCCCAACATGGAAGACTAAAACGCAGACATAGAATGGGTATCGAACTGTATGAATGGGAAGGGATGCACGCAGACTCCAGAATAGGAGGGGAGGGGTTTATGATCGTTTGGCACAAGAGGAAAGGGTTGCACAAAGATTCATGGATGTGGGAAATGACTTGCAAATGAGCGACTGGTTATGCAGAGACTTGTGGGGTGGGAGAAAGGAGACTGTGTCATCATCAGTAAAGAAGAAGTGGGGGAGCTCATTGAAAGACAGTCATAGTCGCTGGCCTGGGGCCAAAAGATCAGGGTGAGATTAAAGGCAGTCCTGGGGCTTTGTGCACCTCAGTTAGAGTGAGAGATTAAAGGCCTTGCTGGTGCATTATGGGCCATGCTACAGGGTTATGCATGGCAGGTATGTCGTGGTCCTGCTCCAGGGAGAGCCAAGGTCTGTGTGCTCAATTGGCATAAGACGCAGCTTGGTGTGCAGGGCATGTTCATTGTCTTACAATTGGTGACAATGGACTTGTCTAGATCGGCACTGGGCTGCAGATGGGACGTTCATGGTTAGGAGAGGCATCTGCAGCCTGTAAATGGGGAAAATGCAATGGTGGGGGAGGGAGTGGTATTCAAAGCTTTCCTGGGATCTCTGCTCTGCGTGTGGCCATGCACACAGCCTCAAGATGGGGAGGGGCGAGGTCCACGTGGGGCATGGGGACATCAACAGTGATGGGTTCAGTGGGGGAGTGCTGGAATGTCCACCACAATGACAATGCGATTCAGGGTTACTGGGGAAGGCTGGAGAATAACTTGCACATCGTGAGATTAACGGAAACTTGGAGGGACCCAGACACTGACAAGGGAAGGGGGGTCGAAGCTGGTCTCAAAATAAAAATGCAGCACTACCTTCTTGAAACCCTGAAGTTATTGCACAGTTTAAAATCGAAACTGGAAAAGAATCTGCATGAGAGGGGTCTGAGACAGTATGGCAGGAGCCCACGGCTGGACTAAGGGGCCCTTTCAGGGAGCACCCTCAAACTGTTTGGAGTCTCAACATTGAAATGGAGTCAATAAGAGGGCACATAGATGTATATGCACAATGCAAATGACAAGGAACCATTCTCATGACCAGTAAATGTATTTACAAAAGTACATGATGTATACAGTGCTTGAATACCCGTGACTCAAAAGTTTCTAACCCTACCGCTTTGTCTAGGTGCATCACCGACATCTGCAGCAGAGCAGGAGGCAGCCTGCTGACTGCTACGCCCTGTTGTCTTTGATGAATTTGGTGGACATCCTCCAGAGAGCCTAGGGCTGGAGGGCCCAGGCCTGCTTTGGGTGTCCTGCTGTGAAGCAGGTGCACCCTCCTTAGCCTGTACATCTGGAGGTCATGGTGTCACAGACAGAGGGAATTGGATAAGGCGGGACACTCTCGGAGTCAACTGGGTGGATGGTTTGGGGCCAGCAGCTGCTGGTCCTCCTCTCTGTGGGTGCCCAAGGGCCCCTGCCTGAATCCCTGAGGAGAAGGGACCCATGAAGGGAGGTCGAGGTGCCCATCCCTCCTCTTGCCTAGCCATTGATGCATCCCACCAATGTCTATAGCGATGGAGCACAGGTCTGAGTCCAAATCCAGCAGGATCTGCTGGACCAAAGTCTCCGAGGCGGCTAACACCTTTCCCATGGAGACCTCGAGGTGCCGGCAAGTTGGAGCAAAACATCAGAAAGAACACAGATGGACACCTCTATCCTTTGCCCTAGTCTGTTGACTGCCTCTTGCAACCCTACCTGATTTTCCGCTTCCTGGCAGTGCATCTCCAGTATGTTAGAGATGGTTGATTGCAGAGGCTCATCATCTGACTCAGACTCAATGGCTGCCTGATCTCCAGCAGTCCTCCAAGTGCCAGAGGCCTGGGCTGTCACTGCTTCCAACTGCTGTGGAGATGTGTCAGTGAGTTGTTCCCCAGAATGTGACCCCGAGCCTAATCCAGATCCATAACCCACCAGGGTGTGTGTCTCTGCGCTGGTGGGGGGTGCAGGTGAACACAGTGATGGCTCTTCCTCTCTTGCATCCTCAGCATCTTCCTCTGATGTAGCCTGGGGGCTAGGACTTATGGTAGCTCTGGTGATCTGTCTGGGCCTGCTGGTGTCTGTAAGAGAGGAAAAAAAGATTTAGTTCATAAGCAGGCAGAATATAACATTGCATGTCACTCACTGCGGTTATCAGGATGTGATCATATCACGGAGGGCTCAACCATACTGGTTTGCTGGGAGACGCTGATCTCGCCTTCCCCACAGGAGTGATCTCTGTCCTCGCTCACCAACTCACCGGCATCCTCCTCAACGTGGGTCAGCTCCTGGACATTTGCTGTCCCTCCTCCCATCTGAGATATCATCCTTCAGTTGTGGGCGAGCTTGGTCTGCATGAAGACAAATGGATGGAATGTGATGAGGAGAGATGGGAAGCCTGCATGCCTCCTATGTGTGCTGAGCCCTCCCCAGTCAGGGCTGAGTATGGAGTTTGTGCAGCATGATAGATGAGATGCTGATGATGTTAAAGTGCCCGTGGGACAATCAGTGCTGATGTGCCCCCCCTCTCCCGCTAATATTGTGTGACATTCCTGAGCAGTGTAGCCCTTTGAGTGCACATGAGAGTGTGAGATTGGAGTGAGCTGAAAGTTGACTTACCCTGCCAGAGAGGATAAGATCATTCACCCTCTTCCTGCACTGGCCTGTGTTTCTCGGGCGGGTGCCCAATGAGCTGACCTCCCTGGCAATCGCCTCCCAGGCCGGTGAGGTGAGGCTGGTGAGCCTCCTGGAGCCATCCCTCAGATAGAAGACATCCTGCTGCTGGCGAGCTCCATGGATGAGGGCCTCAAGGGAATCATTGCTGAACCGGGGAGCAGCTTTCTTCCTCAGGGCAAACACACCAAGACATTTCCTGACAGCTGGCTGACCTGCTGAGAGTGAATGCGTGTGTTCTGGTGGCATTTAAATATGGCACCTGGACCTTGGACTCCATTAGGTAATGATAGGGTGGACAAATCAGTGCCTGATCCGCCATGTGATTCAGAGAATTACTCGCTGATGCATAATTAATGAGCTTCTGAGTATGAACTCGAGCACGAGTTCCCGCCCTGCTGCCCAGCGGGAAACGTGTCACGAAACCCGCCTACCACCACACTTAGGGCTGAATTTTCCATGTCCGCTAGGTCCAGGGGGAGGGAGGAGTCCGGGGGGAGGAAGGAGTCAGGAAAGGGGAAGGACCAAGGAGGGGGACTCTGGTCGGGGGGAGTCCAGGGGGGAAGGGCTAAAGGACTAATGGGGTGGAGGAGTCCTGAAGGGGGAAGGACTAAGTGGGGGGGGGATTCTGGGGAGGGAAGGAGTTCCAGGGAGGGAAGGAGTTCCAAGGGGCAAAGGAGTTGCAAGGAGGGAATGGGTTCTAAGATCTGAAGGAATTCTAAGAGGGGAAGGGGTTCCAAGCGGGCAAGGGTTTCCAACGGGAAAGGGTTTCCAGGGTGGAAAGGAGTCCGGAGGGGGAATGTCCAGTTGAACGTACAAGGGAGGGCTCTGATGTGTCCATGACTGCCTCCTGAGGAGCGAACTGAGAGTGGGCATGATATGAGGGAATGCTGAGAGTGACTGAGGGTAGAGTGAGGTGATAGGGTGAGAGGGCGAGGGTTCGAAGGTAGTGGTAGAAGGGACAGCGAGGGTGGTTGGTGGGGACTGGGAGGCAGACACGGAACCTAGGAGTGGGAAGGAGGTGGTTGGGGAGGTTACTGTGGATGAGGGTGGGATATTTGGCAAGGAAGGGAACGTGCACGTTCACCTGGGCATCCCAAAAGAAAAGGGCTGTTGCTGGTAGGTCACAGAGGGGGAGGTGGAAGGTGATGCCGGGGGGTCGACAGTGATGGGGGAAAGGAAATGGGTGACTAGGGGAGCGGAAAGGATGGAGGAGCGAAAGAAAAATTGCATTACTACCATGCTGGCTAAATCAAAGTGAAACGAGAGTCGTAGTGGGCAAGATGAGGTGCTGCATGGGAGTGTGTTCAGTGGGTGGGTGGAGATGCAGGTCAGCTCAGTTGAACAATTGAAAGAGAATGCCAGCAGGCAGCATTGAAAATGCTCAGGACATTGAGATGAGTGTGATACGGGAAGGATCCACGTGAGTGGGAGAGTGCTTGCACGAGGCTCTGAAAGGCCCTGCCACACACACACTTCTCCCTCCAGAGTCACTCGTGGGCCAGCTACATGTAGTTGAACTGCTCATTGTGGGGGGGCTGTTGGGGGGTGCGGGGTGATACAGTGGGAGGACTCACAAAGTCTGAGACTTCTAGGTGCTGCCCTGACATCGCAGCAGGGGTGGAGACAGCCTATGCAATGGATGGCCCTGTTGCCTCTGATGCTTTTGGCTTTGGTCCTCTGGAGACCAGAAGCCTTGCAGGCCCTGCATTGCTTTGGCTGTCCTCCTGTGGGCAGCTGCTCCCTCTGTGGTGACAGAAGATGAGGTTCAGGGGGTCACAGGCAAAGGGGACTCGGAGGGAGAGCACGGCCTCTGAGATCCACGAGTGGATGACCCAGGGGTGCCCAGCTGCCGCTCCTCCTCCCTTCGGGTGCTGGGGGGCCCCGGCCTGACCCCTTGAGGGGAAGGAGCACCTGGGGGTACATTGAAGTGCCCCGTTTCCCTCTTGCATCACCAATGCAGGAACTCACCCATGGCTCCTGCAATGGAGTGCAGGTCTGCACAAATCTCTGCATTCTGCTGGACCGAGATCTCCATGGCATCCGCCCCATAGAGACCTCCATACGCGCACATGAGGGCACCACTTCATCAGAGAGCAGGTGAATACACTCCTCCGACTCACGTGCCACTCTGTTGACGTCTTCCAACAGCTCTGCGTGGTGTTCCCCTGCCTTCTGCTGACTCTCCAGGATGAGCTGGAGGGCTAAATCCAGCAGTCTCCCCCAGCAGTCCTCCAAGTGCCAGGGAGCTTGGGCTGAACCTGCCTCCTCCTGCTCGAGCCTGCTCTAGATCTAGGTCTCACTGAGGTGTGAGTATCTGCGCTAGTGGAGGGTGTGGGTAAGCGCTGTGATGGGTCTTCCAGGCTGCTTATTTCCTGCTATTCAATGGAGGAGAAGTCCTCTTGGCTGAAGATGAGGACCTGGATGGAGCTGAGGGACTGACTGGCTGAGGGTGTCGGTCATTTGGCAGAGCTCCCTATGAATCAAAGCAGAGATAATTAGTGCATGGCAGCAGAGTCAAAAACAGGATAGAGAGCACTCACTTATACTTTGAGAGAGGGATGATGTAGTGCAGGATCCTCACGAGGGTGTTTGCCACCCACCTCACTATTGTCACAGGCACCACCAGTCAGACATCCCCACCAGTCAGCATGATGGCACACTCCTCTAAGTGATTGAGGGGCCGAATGTGGACCGCTCCATCCCTGGTGTAGGACCTCTCCCTGCTGTTGTGAGCAGGCTTCTCCTGCATTAAAAACAGATGGAGAGAATGTGAGCAGGACGCACAGCACTGTGTGGAATGTTTGTTTGGTGAGCAGAGCCATGAATGACATGAGGACGGGAGCTCAAGAGGATATGAGCCTGATGGAGATGTGAGAGTGCTTGTGAGAGTTCGTGGTGGTGTCCCTTGAGGTGTGAGATCCCTGTTGTGCATGTGTGATGGGTTGTGAGTATGTGAATTGAGAGTGATGAAAAGAGCAACTTACTCTACTGGAACGGATGAGACCATTCTTCTTGTTGCGGCACTGGGTGGCTGTTGTCTTTTGCAGGGCATTGGCGATGACCACCGTTGCCACCGCCTCCAATGCTGGATTGGTGATGTTGCTGCCCATCCTGCGGACAGAGCGGTGTAAAGGACGTCACGGCAAGCCTCCACTGCGTCTAAAAGGTGCTTGAGGGATGCGTCATCAAACAGCATTGGGGGGTCGGGGATGCTGCAGTCTTCTTGCTTTTTGGGGCAATGTCTACCATGCAGTAGTCCTGGGCTGAATGCACTGAGAGGTGTGTGTGCAGCTGCACTTTTAATTTGGCAGCTGGTGTGATGAATTGGTGATTCCAGAGGCCATTCAAGAGTCAGCCACATTGCTGTGGGTTTGGAGTCACATATAGGCCAGACCAGGTTAGGACAGCAGATTTCCTTCCCTAAAGGACATAAGTGAACCTGATGGGTTTTTACAACAATCGGCGATGGTTTCATGCTCCTCATTAGGTTTTAATTCCAAATTTTTATTTAGTTCAAATTCCACCATCTGCCATGGTAGGATTTGAACCCAGGCCCCCAGAGCATTACCTGGGTCTTTGGATTACTAGTCCAGTGACAATACCACTACGTCACCACCTCCCCCTATGTCCCATCTTATCCCCACCACAATCCCTCCACCCCACCCCACTGCGCACCCCCCCCACCCCCCCATAACCTACCTTGATGACCTATCATAGCTGCCCACCTCAGGCTCAATGACTGATATCCCACCCCTATGGACAGCCTCCCCCACAATGCAATGATCGATTGCTTCCCCCACACCCAATGATCAACCTTTCCCTCCCAAGCCCCAATGCCTGGTCTTCCCTCCTCCCGAATACCCAGAATTGTCCTTGATGGTGGGTGTGATTTCTCGTGTGATAATGTTCTGATCTCATTTAAGTTGTATTGGAGGGTCATTAACTAGAATTATGAATCACCACGCAGAGGAAAGAGGAAGTTGGGAAGCCAGTCTATGCTGTGATTGTGTAAGTCTGGCAGACATTTCAGAACTGGTTACCATCACACTGCACACTCACTCCTGTCCCCCTCAACTCCGCCCGCCACGTATCCATCTGGTTTAGTGATGCATTACAGAGGACAAAACATACAGACTGGGCAGGGAATGAAAATGGAAAGTAAAATTTCCTGTTTCCCAGTAGTTTTAAGGGACGTTTGGAGTTGGGAAGCATAGACATCATTAAATAGATCTGGGGGAAGCTGCATTTACGTTGATACATCAATCTGTTTTACAACACATTGAGAAATGTCTGAATTGATGACAACATACACAAATTTCCAGTAAAAGGAAGTCTAGCATCTGCAATTTACTTGGCAATTTGAATTCCATTGTATTGTTACTGGCATGAGGACTGCTTTCTATCTGCCAAAAACAATGAAAAGGATACATTACGTTCTTTCTGTTTAAAATCAGATACAAATTATATATCTATTTTTTTATCATTGATGATTAGAGTATTAATTTTTTTTTATTCATTCAAAGTGATGTGGGTATCGTTGGTTCAGCCAGCATTTATTGCCCATCCCTAACTGCCCTTGCCCAGTTTTGGATGTTGAAACACTTGGGAGACATCCAAACGTTGACAGAAGTACAGAAGTGAACCATATGGGTGACCAGTTACTAGAATTAAAGCAAAATACTGTGCATGTCGGAAATCTGAAATAAGAATCAGAGTTAAATATTTCAGGCCGATGGCCCTGTTGCTCTCTCCACAGATACTGCCGGACCTGTTGAGTATTTCCAGCATTTTCTGTATTTATTCCAGTATTAAAAGGGAAACCCATGCTCTTTAACTTTGAAACGAGATGACTAGAGAGACCTCACAGTCTTATGCGTGATAGAAAACGGGATACAAAAGATTGCTACTCACAGTTCAACCATGATGGAGAGGTATGACCGCAGATTCAAACTGGTGAAAAGCAAATTTGGAATTTGTCAGGAGATTTTGCTTCAAACAGAATGATCAACAAATAGTTTGAAAGGACGCCATAAAGAAAAAGCTTGGAACAATCTAAGAAATAGCCGAATGCGATGATGTAGAGAGTGTAGGCTTGCCCTGGATGGGTGATCGAGGATGGATAAAATGTCCCCTCTCATCCATAGCTATCTCGTAATTGTGTGAACATTGTCCAAACAGAAAGAACAGTGATATTTCACCTCTCTTCTATTTTTACTTAGTTCTGTTGAAGGGTCATTCGGACTCGAAACATTAACTGTGCTCCTCTCCGCAGATGCTGCCCGACCTGCTGAGTTTTTCCAGGTATTTTTGTTTTTGTTTTAGAAAGAATAGTTCTTTGTCTTCTTGTTCTCATTTTGAAAAATATAATAGAAAATACTGGAAATACACAGCATGATGAAGGGCCACTTTTAAAACATTGGTTTTCTTTCTCTTTCAAATGCTAACTGATCTGCTGTGTATTTCCAGTATTTTCTGTTTTTATTTTAGATGTCCTGCATTTCATTTGATCTTTGCATTCTACAGATTGGGAGATGTTATTGAGCTCGATGGTGAAGTCTCATGGGAGGGGAAGAATTTCCAGCAGCTTTTCCAGTAGGTACATTTAGCCACGACTGACTAAACTTCACTTGATACTAAAAGAAAGATGGAGATTAAGGTTAATTCTGGTTGGAAGCAATCCCTGAGGTTTTTCATCATTTGAGTTTCCACCACTAACCATCACACCCAGTCCAACATAAAAGCAAAATACTGCGGATGCTGGAAATCTGAAATGAAAACAAAAATCACTGGAAAAGCTCAGCAGGTCTGACAGCATCTGCAGAAAGGAATACAGTTCTGATGAAGAGTCATACGGACTCAAAATGTTAACTGTATCCCTCTCCGCAGATGCTGTCAGACCTGCTGAGTTTTTCCAGCTATTTTTGTTTTTGGTTCACCCAGTCCAACAGTTGTTCTCCCCCAACCCTATCTTCAATATTTTTATAACTTTATAAATGAACATTCTCAAAGAAAATCACAAAGACACTTCAGTTTTTATGTCTGTATGACTTTTCTCCCGGGTTGCATGAAACTGTGTTGAGAGGATTAATCTTTGATTCCTGGAGGGCTGTCAGCCCTAGTGGAGATGTTTCAAAATTCAGTCATAAGGACAGACACAAAAATACCACATAAAGAATTGCATTCAGGATCAAGGCTAGATAGAAACTGGACAATCAGGGTGCTTGTTTTATCTATGCTGAGTCCAGGTTTGTTAGCTATGCTTTTAGACCATTGACTAGGCTTGTCAAACTCAGTGTGGAGTCTGAGGTTGTGACAGTTTGTTTTGCTTTGGGCTGAACACCGCTGATTCACTTTTGAGTTTAAGCCTGGAATGTCTGTATAATCTTGGGCTGCATATGCTGTGTGTGCTTCCAAGTCTTGATATAGACATTCGAGGCCCCTCCACAAACATTCAGCAACAAGCATAGGATTGTATTACTATGATGTGTGGAGCCCTTCTGTAACTTGCGCTTCACTAATAACAGTTGCCTTTCTCTGTAACAACTAACATCTAAACTGCTAACCATAACCCATTTCCCTTAAGCTAAGAAACCTCTATACCATAGGCACTTATTGTACTCTGGCTGAATTAATTTTATTCCACCTCTTTGGTTTATTTACTGGTTCAATTAACAGGCCTATTTTGCAAGAGCTTGACAAAGTGTTGCTGCTTTGTAACAACTGATTCAAGTCCATTTGAGGATAATATGTAACAGTGAATGAATCAGAAGGACATACACCAATTGAAACGTCAGTTTGGAAGTTAACCTGGAAATCTGACCATCAGCATCAAAAGAGCCACTTAAAAAAATCCCTGAATATATGTCAATGCTATGCAAATACAGTGAAATGCAGTAGGCCACAGGCTTGTCATAAATTAACTTGAAGGTATTCTTCATAAATTACTTATGAAAGATTAAAGAGGGCATACGGAAGGCACCATTTGCCACCATGCCATCCACTAACATCATTTTTCACAAACAAATTTTTTAATCTTTCAAGTAAGCTATAAGTACATTTCCAAAGAGCACAACGAAAATGTAGGGAAAATGTTTCCGTGTTTTACTGTGTATAGCAGAAAAAACCCTCTTTTCTGCAGAGAACAAGAAATCTATTCAGACATGTATTGGTATTGTCTATTATGAAAACTGTTTTAAAATTGGGACTGATACCGGCCATGCAGATTAGAGGCCCAGCCAATGAATTCATCAGTTTTCTCATGGAGCACACACTTTGGTGACTCAACTGAGGCCATAACGTTTTCCCCCTAACCTGCTCCCAGTTTCAGTGCACAGGCAATATAGCTGGCATTGGCTCTTTCTGTTACCCATTTCCAGAATGTTCTACCTTTGAGGATACCATTGAGCTCCATAGAGTCATCCTTGTTCGAAGGCTTTTCACACCAGAAACTCCATAGCTGCTTCATGGGATGAAGGTCCAGTTCCTTGGTGCAGCCATTTATTTACCTTTTCAGGGGTAGAACAACTTTCTGGCACCTAATAACCTGCCTTTTGACCCCTGGGCATACCCAGTATATTGAGCACACAAGGAGAAGCAGTCCCAGTGCCTTGATTTGCAACAGGACTATGTTATTGGCCCTATTGTTGTATGATTATCACCGTATTGTAGAAGTACTCTTTTTCCACTACCATGCCTCACCCCCATTCACCCTGGTATTCTTTATCCCTTCCTCGCAAATTCACCATAACACTCTTCCCTATACAGTCATTACAATTCAAAAGTACTTAATTGGCTATAAAGTGTTTTGGGAGTTGTGAAGGGCTCTATATAATTGCAAACTCATTCTCTCTTTCCCCTCTGCCCAGTTAATGCTGCCTCGTCCTCTTTGCCTTCAATTCAAGCTAACATTTCTCCACACACACACCTGAGTCAAGCCCAGATTCATGTTTCCTATTCATGCCTTGCAGCAAATATTTGCCAAACTTACTTTATCCTCAGATACCATTCAATACTCTTTCCTAAAGTGATTTAAAACTGATAATGGTGAAATAAGTACGTGCAGTGTGATAGACACTGAAATGAATCAGCAGAAATTATGTGTGAAAATCGATCAGAACAGTTGCTTGAGTAATATAAAGGATTAATGACTAACCAATGAAATCATTTACTGCAATAAATGAAGCTTTCCAAATTTCCTAGTTTTCATAATCTGTGGCAGTAATGAATAAAATTGTACAGAAACTCAGTGTCCTTCAGAATCCTTATGAATACATAGCCTGGAAATAGCTCTGAGCAATGTTAATGCACAAATGTTCACTGCACCTATATTAAATTCCTCTCTCCTCTCTCAGTGGAAGTGTTAACCTTTTAAAGTAAACAGGTTAGCACCTCCTTTAAAATAGAAGAATAAGAAATTTAATATGAGCATGTTAAACATTCATATGGTAACATCACTCTCAGTCATTTCCAAGATCATATGACATTGATGGATAATTTTAGAAAAGATGTTTGCATTATTTATTAATCATGAAATAAAGCATGTGTGGTTCATTTGATATTCCTTTCAGAATTTTTGTTCCTTTAAATGCCATTAGAAGGTGATAGATTTTGATGCAGTGGATGTCCAGGAATGTAATTGTCAATTGGCATGGTTCTGGTATGAACATTTAACCCACTGATATAATGTGTGCTGTTTTTGGGCAGGTGCACACAAATTGGAAAACACTTTACTTTAAATAGAATAATGCCGATTTTAAAAATAGCACACAAGGGGATCTAGTATGAGCACACTAACAGCATTCATTTACACCTCTGAAATTCTCATTGTGCTGTTGTATCGCATGAAGTGAAATGCCATGTGGTCAATGGGAACTGGCAGCATGAGAGTAAACAATCACCCTGATTGGGCAACAAAGTGGTACCAAGGGCCAAAAGAAGAGCTGCCAACTGCAGGGACTCTGACTTGAATGCCCTTCAAGGTGAGGGGCATACACATTTGGGCGCTAACCCCCACACCCTGACTTTCCCAGGATTCTCCAGCACAGTGCTCTTCAGGCCAACATATCTTGCATCTCCACCCATTCCTCTCTCTTTCCAGGTACCTCCTCACATCCCTATCGAAACAGTGAACACAAAACACTCACTCTGATCTTTGTGCTATTTCACATTCATATCTCACAGTCACTATCCACAAATGGTGTCCTTTTCCTCCTCCTCACATAATCCACTTCTCACTGTCACAACCATCTACTTTCTCTCCTATCAGAAGAAGAGAGCACAAAGCTTGAGGGAGAGACAGAAAACCGGGCGGGGGTGGCGGAGGGTGGGAATGGGGGGCAGTCATCAGGGTGTCTCCAGTGGTAATATGTGCCCACTTGGTCCAATGGGAAGGAGATCTTTTTGCTGAAGGTTGCAGATACAGGCAAAGACCCACCATGAAAACCTAAGCCTCCAGAGGCACTGGTGCGCAAATATATTGAGAGAGCTGAACCTCTGCCTGTAAATCCTGTGTTTGGGGGGAAGGGGCAGGGTGGGTTGGGGTGGGGGGGTGGCGCAGGGGGTGGATCTCGCCTCCTTCCAGCTGCATCTCTGTATCCTTGCCCTCTTTCGTGTGGAGCGTCATGTGTTGCCTCTGTTTTGTAAACATTAAGCAGGGATCTTTTACAAGAGTGTACTTATAATCTCACTACAGGATCTGACAATGACTGCAGTTGTTGGAGAAGGCAGCTGCTCCTCTTCATAATGTTGCTGCTGAATCTGTTGGTGTTGCTGGTGCAGCTCCTCCACATCACAGGTCCAAGGTAGAGCTGCAGTGAAGGCTGACAACAGGAATGTTCAGCTGAAGGTGAGTGAAGTGCAACACAGTCGAACTGACATCCAAAAAGTTTAAAAGCGAAAGCACTCTTTCAGAACAGGTTCTGTGTGCACCAGCACTTAGGGAGGGCTGCAGCTCTTAGGTTTCACTGTTTGAAGGTATCTTGGCCTGTCAGTTTCACTGAATGAGCACTCTCCACTGTGCTCTCGCCTGGTTGCCCTTGGTGAGTTTCACACAGTAGGTGAAATCTGCACCCTGGCTGTTAAAGCCAGAACTCTCAGCTAAAACAAGAATTAAGTGCCGACTTGAGTATTTAGATTACTTAGCCAACAGATCCACAAGGGCTCCCCACTTGTCTCTTGCCCCGCTGAGATCCGGAAGTGGATGGGATCATGTTAGATTTATGACCTGAAATCACATTTCGGGGCTTTAACCAGCCCCTGCCCTCGAACCTGCCCCTGAGCCCCTCACCTTGGCAACTAAAATTCATCCCCAGGTCCACAGGCCTCTGGATTACTTGTCCGAAGGTGATCAGTTTCTGTATCCGTTTTCTGTGCTTGTTCTTTGCTCCGTACTTGTGGAATTTTGAAAATAATCAGAATAAAAAACTGATGAGACTCCAGTTTATTCTCACTGACTGTTCTGACCTATTTTTGGTGCAGTTGATGTTGGGAATTATGAGCAAGCAGTCAGTACTTGTTAGCACCAAAGGCCGAGCTGCTTTCATAGCATTTTTTGGCTGGTGTTCAAACAGTTGAGTAGCAGGAACATTTCAGCCAAAGAACAGTTCTTTATTTTTACACTGCAGCTGTGTCCAGAAATCGTGGATTTGTTTTCATATCTTGACATTAATGATGCCCCAATTATTTGTAAGTTAAGATAGAAGCCAATATTTTCCTTTGTGCTTGTGCTCCTGCAGGATGTGAATTGTACTAGGGCTTCTACGCATAGGTATGATCTCGTCGTCCTTTCCTTCCTCATTTTAATTATTATAGTTTCAGAGGATTGCAGTTCTGCTTACACTCTCGATTAGAAACCTCGTGAACTAAGCAGAGTGACTATGAAGAAGTATTTCTGAGGATACTGCCACAAGGTCTAGAGCTCCCTAGTTTTCAGACACCTCCATAAAAATGTTACGAGCTGAGATAAGAAAAATGAGGCAACAATTCTTTAGGACTAAAGAGGGAGGTAGGGTGAAATATTTATGGGCATTGTGTAAGGAGCTGGGCGTCACTGTCACCTGCGTCACACCCGCTCTCTGAAGCAGGCACCAGCGCAGATACCAGCACCTCAGTTGGCATTAGATCGACGGCTAGTATCTCGGTGCACATTGGTGAGGGCACCACAGTCGCTTGAGGTGCAGGTGGAGGCCGAGAGCACCCAGGGCGCCAGCAGTTGGAGGACTGCTGGGGACCAGGATGATGTTCAGTCAAAGGCTGATGATGAACCTCTGGAGTTGTCCATTAGGTGGCAGAGGTTGGATGGCCAGCGACATGTGCGGGCGATCCATGAGGGTCTGCGTGCCATGGTTTCCATGATGGAGGAGTTCATGCAGAGCATGAGCACTGCGTTGACTATCATGGGCGAGCACACTGCCTCCTCCATGGAGGGAGTGGCAACTCTCACGGAGAGGTAGCTCCAGGGACAGAATCAGGGGTTCCTGGGGTTGCACTTGGACCTGCAAGCCCTCACACAGGCAATGGCCTCGGGTAGTCAGTGTCGGTGCGGGAGGTGGATTGGGCACCCAGTATCCCAGCTAGGTGCCCATCCATCAATGGTGAGCAGGGAAGTCCAGCACGACCTCACGTTGGTGCACAAGCTGCCTGTCATCTCTGCGGGCTCCTCTCAGGGCACTCCAGATGATGGCAGAAGCTCCTCCAGCCGTGGCAATAGCCGCTCCCTCCCAGTTGGGGCTAGCACAGGCTTCACTGGCCAGAGGACGACCATCAAGATCATCAAGGTCAACAAGACAGTAGCGTCAGCCTGTGCCAGCGAGGGGGGAGCACCTAGACATAGCATTCGCAAGTGTACGTTAAAGGCACCATGAGCACAAGAGGGACAGGTCATGGGTGATTTTATGTTCATTTATGTTTAATTAATGTATACTTGTCTGAGAATTAAGACCAGGGAAGTTGATGTAAATAATCTGTAATTGTTAAAATGATATAAATTTTGTTTTTCTCTTCATGGCCTGTGTATGCTTCACCTTTTTATTTCATTGATTCAGGGTACGTTAGTATGTAATGCTGGACCTAAGTGGCTCTGAACTTTATTGCACAGGTACTGAGTGTACTTTGTGTTCAAATGAAAGGGTCCTTTCAGACATCTCGGCTGGAGGCAGCAGCCCTGGTATGCGTTTGAAGCTGATCTTTGGTAGCCTAGCTGAAGGAACATTGAATCAAGGTGTCCATGGTGTCCTTGCCTCCCTGGAGGTTATCGAGGTCTGGCTCCATGTCCTCAGCTTTCGCCTCACCGTGCTCATCTTCAGGTTCACCACTGGACTCATCATCTGTGGCCTGGGTAGCTGCATCAAGATCCCTTCCCTCCAGTGGATCTCCCCTTGCCAGTGCCAGATTGTGGAGAGCGCAACATGCAACCACCATCAGTGGCACCTGCTCTGGGGGTATTGTAGTGCTTCCCCTGAACAGTCCGGGCATCGGAAGCACATCAAGAGAAGACCTATTGTCTTCTCTACCACTGCCCTTGTGGAGCCATGACTCAAATTGTAATGCTTCTCTGCCTCTGTTCTTGGGTGGCGCAGAGGCGTCATGAGCCACCTCTTCAACAGATAGCTCTTGTCACCCAGCAGACATTCATCAAGTCGGGCTGGAGCACTGAAGAGCCTCGGTACCTGGGGGTGTCTGAGGATGTATACGTCATGGGAGCTGCCAAGTACCTTGCACAGACTTGCAGAATCTGCATCCTGTGGTCACACACTATCTGCACGTTCATGGAGTGGAAGCCCTTCCTGTTGACGAAGGCACCCGGCTCACTTGCTGGCGCCTTGATGGCCACATGTGTGCAGTCTATAGCACCCTGGATGCGGGGGAACCCAGCAATCGCTGAAAAGTCTCTGGCTCGCTCAGCCTAGCTGGTCTCGTTCATATGGTAAAGAATAAAGGTCAGTACCTGCCTGAACAGAGCTTCTGTCACCAGCTTGACGTGACTGTGGACAACTGATTGGGAGTCTCCACACATCCCCCACTGACCCCTGGGAAGAACCGGAGGCCTAGAAGTTGAGGACCACTGTGGCCTTCAGAGCCACTGGCATGGGGTGTGCACCCACACAGTCAGAGCTGATCTCAGGCCCAATCATCTGGCAAATGGAGATCATGGTTTCCCTTGAGAGGCGAAGCCTCCTTCGGCATTGCATCTCGGACATATAGAGGTAGCTGTATCACTTCCTGTAAACCCTGACAGCAGGATAGTGGTGTCCTCTGTGGCCTCTTCCGCTTTGGACTTCCTGCTAGCCCTGTGCACCTTATGCCTGCGCCTCTCCTCCAACAGGTCACTCCCCTGGAAGCTGCATAGGGACACGTGGCCCCCTCTCCCTTCTGCCCCTCTCTTCCTGCTCAGACGAGGTGCCACCAGCGGAGACCACAATCCCCATTACCAGGGTAAGGGAAGGCTGTCAGATACCTGGAAGGGTCCACACAGTCTGAATCCTCTGGGGGCCTGGCAGACAGCAATGAATCCTGAAATGAAGCCTGGAAATGCTAAGAATGAAACCCTGCACAGAGTTGAAGCTGCCAAGTACCAATAAGCAACCAGCTGCAATCTATCTCCAAAACTCCTCACTACTCACATTGGCAATGCTGCTGACCCTTTTTATCCCGCACTTGGATGAGGTTTGTCAAAATGTCGGTCAGCCACCTGCCCGTTTTGCCCGTGCAATGAGCTGGAAATCGCATGGGCAACGAAAAATCTCAGAGAATTGGATTGTTATTGGCCTTAAGTGGCCTGTTAATTAATGGCGGGCGTAGCTCCAGTACCCGCGTGCACTGCTGAGTGAAATATCGCGCGAGTGCACAATGACGTCGGAACACTCACCCAATGTCATCGCGTACTATTTTACTCCCGTTCGGGTTGGTCATGTGCCTGCACGTGGGACGAAAAATTCAGCCCATAAAATAAATTACTTCAAGCAAACAGCCTAAAGCAACATTAGAGCAATCCTATGAAGGGTCTTTAACTCCAGCTTCACCCATCAGTAGCCACCCAACAGTGCTAAACATGTAAACTTATGAAGGAAAGTCTTTGCAGGTGTTGCTGGGACAGCAATTCACTAGAATGCCTCATTCTATGTCTTGGGTAAACGAGTTCGTTGGCCAACCGAGCTCGAACTACACACCTTCCTATATTCTCTTCAATTCCTGCTTACAATCAATAACGGGGAGAGGCTCGTGTAAGAATAAACAGTGATGGTTTATTGAGACATAGGGCAGAGCACCAGATCAGATGTGCTCACTCAGAAACCTCCAGAACTAGGCTTACAGTTCCCAGTTGCCCACGCTGTTTGTCAGTGCTATCATATGATCAGTACACTTCCATTCTCTTAAAAGTACACTTTACCACATCCCTCCTCCTTTACTTAAAAGTACAGCTAACACGCTTAAAACACATTAATTATTTACACAATAACTACTTACAGGTCAAGTTTCTCAGGAGGTCTGCTTTGACGGGTTAAGCATCATAGCCCAACAAAGTGCGAGGCTTGCCAACTCCATTTCTGGTTCTTCTTAACTAGGCCATACAATGGGGCCAGGACGGTCGAAAGATTCTGGAGGAATCGGCCATAATAGTTTAACATGCCTAAGAAGGCCTTAAGCCTTAAGGCACGGCGAGGGTGTAAACTAATTTGGCAGGGGTTGGGATAGAGTGGAGGTACAGTAGGGGGTGATGCACAGCCAAATATAGAAGAGAAACTAAGTCAGTCTGGAAAGCAGAGCAAATATAGAGCTGTTAAGCCACAAGGGAATAATACAAGGCTGGATTGCATCTATTTTAACACAAGGAGTCTTACAAGTAAGGCAGATGAATCGAGGGCATTGATTAACACATGGGAATATGATATTGTTGCTATCACAGAGACATGGTTGAGGGAAGGGCAAGACTGGAAGCTCAATATTCCAGACTATAGAATCTTCAGGTATGACTGCAGGGGGTGTAAAAGAGGAGGTGGCATTGCACTATTGATCAAGGAGTCAATTACTGCAGTAAGGAGGGATGGTATCTTAGAAGGTTCCTCAAATGAGGCCATATGGGTAGAACTTTAAAAAAAATCATTTTGCTGGGAGTGTACTATAGGCTTCCAGACAGTTAGGGGTAGATAGGGGAGCAGATATGTAGGTAAATCTCAGAGAATTGTAAAAATAATACGGTAATAATAGTAGGGGATTTCAACTTTCTCAAGATTAACTGGGATAATCTTAGTGTGAAAGGCTTAGAGGGGACAGAATTCTTAAAGTGCATCCAGGAGAGCTTTTTTGAGCCAGCACGTAGAAAGCCCTACAAGAGAAGGGGCGGTACTGGGCCTAATCTTAGGGAATGAAGCCGGGCAAGTAGTAGAAGTATCAGTGGGGGAGCATTTCGGAGATAGTGACCATAACTCAGTAAGATTTAAGGTAGTTATGGAAAAGGACAAAGATGGATGAGAAATAGAGGTCCTGAAGCAAAAGCAGAAAATGCTGGAAAAACTCAGCAGATCTGGCAGCATCTGTGGAGAGAGAAACAGAGTTAATGTTTTGAGTCCGTATGACCCTTCTTCATTAACTTTGTTTCTCTCTCCACAGATGCTGCCAGACCTGCTGAGTTTTTCCAGCATTTTCTGTTTTTGTTTCAGGTTTCCAGCATCCGCAGCATTTTGCTTTTATCCAAATTAAGGTCCTGAATTGGGGGAAGGCCGATTTCTATATGAAAAGACAGGATCTGGCCAAAGTGGACTGGGAGCAGCTATTTGTAGGAGAGTCTACATCAGACCAATGGGAGTCATTCAAAAAGGAAATAGTGAGAGTTCAGGGCCAACATGTTCCCATAAAGGTGAAGGATAGGACCAATGAGTCCATGGAACCCTGGATGCCAAGGGATATAGAGGATTGGATAAGGGAAAAAAAGGAGGTTTATGGCAGATAGGGCTGAAAAAGGCGGAAGCCCTAGACAAGAATAGAAAGTGTAGGGGGGTAGTTAAAAAAGTAATTAGGAGAGCGAAGAGGGGGCATGAAAAACAATTGTGGGCAAGATAAAGGAAAATCCCAAGGCATTTTATAAATATATTAAGGGCATGAGGATAACCAGGGAAAGGGTAGGGCCTACTAGGGACCAAAGTGGCAATCTGTGTATGGAGCCAGAGGATGTAGGTGAGGTTTTGAATGATTACTTTTCATCTGTGTTCACTATGGGGAAGGACAATGCAGGTGTAGAAATCAGGGAGGGGGACTGTGATATACTTGAACAAATTAGCATTGAAACGGAGGAGGTATTAGTGGTTTTAGCGGGCTTAAAAGTGGATAAATCCCCAGGCCCAGATGAGATGTATCCCATGTGAGGCAAGGGAGGAAATTGCAGGGGCTCTGACACTAATTTTCAAATCCTCCCTGGCCACAGGAGAGGTGCCAGAGGACTGGAGGACAGCAAATGTGGTACTATTGTTCAAGAAGGGTAGTAGGGATGAACCAGATAAACACATGCCTGTGAGTCTAACATCAGTGGTAGGGCAACTATTGGAAAAAATTCTGAGGGACAGGATTAATCTCCATTTGGACAGGTAGGGATTAATCAGGGATAGTCAGCATGGCTTTGTCAGGGGAGATCATGTCTAACAAATTTGATTGAATTTTTCAAGGAGGTGACTATTTGTGTAGATGAGGGTAGTGTAGTTGATGTAGTCTACATAGACTTCAGTAAGGCTTTTGACAAGGTCCCACATGGGAAAATGGTCAAGAAGGAAAGTGCCCATGGGATCCAGGGAATTTTGGCAAATTGGATCCAAAATTGGCTTAGTGGCAGGAGGCAGAGGGTGATGATCGAAGATTGTTTCTGCGATTGGAAGCCTGTGACGAGTGGTGCACCGCAGGGATCGGTGCTGGGACCCTTGCTGTTTGTAGTGTACATTAATGATTTAGATGTGAATAAAGGAGGTATGATCAGTAAATTCACAGATGACACGAAAATTGGTGGTGCTATAAATAGTGAGGAGGAAAGCCTTAGATTACAGGACGATATAGACAGGCTGCTAAGATGGGCAGAGCAGTTGCAAATGGAATTTAACCCTGACAAGTTTGAGGTGATGCATTTTGGGAGGACTAACATGGCAAGGCAATACAATGAATGGTAGTACCCTAGGGAGCACAGAGGATCAGAGGGACCTTGGTGTACATGTCCATAGATCCCTGAAGGCAGCAGCACAGGTAGATAAGGCGGTTAAGAAGGAATATGGGATACTTGCCTTTCTTAGCTGAGGCATAGAATATAAGAGCAGGGAGGTTATGTTGGAGCTGTACAGAATACTCGTTAGGCCACAGCTGAAGTACTGTGTGCAGTTCTGGTCGCCACATTATAGGAAGGATGTGATTGCACTGGAGAGTCTGCAGAGGAGATTCACCAGGAAATTGCCTGAACTGGAGCGTTTCAGCTATGAAGAGAGACCGATCGGCTAGGGTTGTTTTTCTTAGAGCAGAGAAAGCTGAGGGGGCACCTGATAGAGATATACAAAATTATGAGAGGCATAGATAGGGTAGATAGGAAGAAATTTATCTCCTTAGCGGAGGTGTCAATAACCAGGGGGCATAGATTTAAGGTAAGGTGCAGGAGCTTTAGAGGGAATTTGAAGAACATTTTTTTCACCCTGAGGGTGGTTGGAATCTGGAGAACACTGCCTGAAAGGGTGGTAGAGGCAGAAACCCTCACAATATTTAAGAAGTATTTAGATGAACACTTGTAATGCCATAGCATACAGGGCTACTACATGTCAAGTGTTGGAAAATGGGATTAGAATAAATAGGTGTTTGATGGCTGCACAGACATGATGGGCCGAAGGGCCTGTTTCTGTGCTGTATAACTCTATGACTCTATGACTCAGTGGTATTTCTCTGGACAGGCGCCTCATGAATGGCCTAGACTTTCTCTTCCACAGAGTGCAGGCCCTGTGCATCAACCTTGTGGCCCAAGTAAATGACCTCTCTGGCTCGAAACAGGCATCTTTCCTTTAAGCCTACCCCCGCTTGGGTGAATCTTTTGAGCACCTCCTCCAGATTTGCTAAATTCTCCTCGACGGTTAGTCCAGTGACCAAAATGTTGTCTAAGTAAATGACAACATGGGGTAAACCTTGAAGCAGGTTTTCCATAGCCCTCTGAAAAATAGCACACAGAGAAGACCCCAAAGGGCAATCTTGTATATTGATACAATCCACGATGCATATTAATGGTGACAAATTCTCTAGAGTTGTTTTCCAACTCTACCTGCTGGTAGGCATGGTTCATATCTAATTTTGAATATGTGGTGCCCCCTGCCAATTTTGAATATAATTCCTCAATCTTGGGTATTCGGTGTCTCTCCAGCCTGGCTACTTTACAGTTAGTTTGTAGTTACCGCACAAACCTTTCCTTTGGTCTGGCTTTAGCACAGGTACAATGGGTGTCGCCCACTCAGCAAACTGCACTGGCTGCAGGGTGGCCAATTTCTCCGGTTTGTTCAACTTGGCTTCTACCTTGTCCTGCAAAGTGTAAGGGACTGGTCTGCGTTTGGGTCTACATGGATTCGGGACTGTAACCCTCGAATCCTTCCTAATTCGTTGTTAAAAACTGAAGAGTATCTTTACATTAAGTCTTGTAGGCCTCTCGTAGCAACTTGAAAAATGTCAGCACATTTCCATTTAATCTTTTCGAGCCAGTTGCAGCCTATTAAGCTGGGTCCCTCTCCGGCTACCACTGGCGCAGGCAGCCTTTCAGATTGATCTCTGTACTTCACCAAGACCTGACATAACTCTTTCAGTCTTATTTCTTCACCCGTTTATGTCCTCAGCTATGTGTCCAAAACTTCTAACTTCAAAGGATGGGTTCCTTTACTCAGATATCTAAATGTATGCTCTCCAATGATGGACATTGACACTCCTGTATCAACTTCCATCCGTTGATCATTATGACTACTTGGATTGGCTCGGTTCTGCCCACTTTGAGGTTATATGACAAATGGATGTCCGACTCTATTTCTTCTGGCTCTTCCATGGGGCATATTTCACGATTTTTCCTTCTGCCTTTATAGTGTTATAGTGTCATAGAGGGCTACAGCACAGAAAAAGGCCCTTCGGCCCATCGAGTCTGCGCCAGTCAAACAAGTACCTAACTATTCTAATCCCCTTTTCCAGCACTAGGCTCATAGCCTTGTATGCCATGGCATCGCAAGTGCACATCCAAATACTTATGAGGGTTTCTGCCTCTACCACCCTTTCAGGCAGAGAGGTCCAGATTCCCACCACCCTCTGGGTGAAAAAATTCTTCCTCACATCCCCTCTAAACCTCCTGCCCCTTACCTTAAATCTATGCCCCCTGGTTATTGATCCCTCCATCAAGGGGAAATATTCCTTCCTGTCTACTCTATCTATGCCCCTCATAATTTTACACACCTCAATCATGTCCCCCTCAATCTCCTCTGCTCCAGGGAAAATAACCCCAGTCTATCCAATCTTTCCTCATAACTAAAACTCTCCAGCCCAGGCAACACTCTGGTAAATCTCCTCTGCACTCTCTCTAGTGCAATCACATCCTTCCTATAATGCGGATTCCAGAACTGCATGCAATACTCTAGCTGTGGCCTAACCAGTGTTTTATACAGTTCCAGCATAACCTCCCTGCTCTTATATTCTATGCCTCAGCTAATAAAGGCAAGTATCCCATATGCCACCTTAACCACCTTATCTACCTGCCCCGCTACCTTAAGGGACCGGTGGACATGCACACCAAGGTCCCTCTGATCCTCGGTGCTTCCCAGGGTCCTACCATTCATCGTGTATTCCTGTGCCTTATTTGTCCTGCCCAAGTGTATCACCTTACACTTATCCAGATTAAATTCCATTTGCCACTGATCATCCCATCTGACCAGTCTGTCTGTATCCTCCTGTAATCTAAAGCTATCCACCTCACTATTTACCACCCCACCAATTTTCGTGTCATCGGCGAACTTACTGATCAGCCCTCCTACATTCAAGTCTAAATCATTTATGTATATCACAAACAGCAATGGACCCAACACCGATCCCTGTGGAACCCCACTAGACACAGGCATCCAGTCACAAAAACACCCCTCGACCATCACCCTTTGCTTCCTGCCACTCAGCCAATTCTGGATCCAATTTGCCAAAGTGCCTTGGATGCCATGGGCTCTTAACTTCATTATCAGTCTCCCATGTGGGACCTTATCAAAAGCCTTACTGAAGTCCAAGTAGACTACGTCAAATGCATTGCCCTCATCTACACACCTGGTCACCTCTTCAAAAAATTCAATCAAATTGGTCAGACATGACCTCCCCTTAACAAAACCATGCTGACTGCCCTTGATTAATCCCTGCCTCTCCAAGTGTAGATTAATTCTGTCCCTCAGAATCGCTTCCAATAGTTTCCCCACCACTGAGGTTAGACTGACTGGCCTGTAGTTCCTTGGTTTATCCCTTCCTCCCTTCTTGAATAACGGTACCACATTGGCTGTCCTCCAGTCCTCTGGCACCTCTCCTGTAGCCAGAGAGGTATTGAAAATTATTGCCAGCACCCCTGCCAGCTCCTCCCTTGCCTCACTCAACAGCCTGGGATACATTTCATCCGGGCCTGGAGATTTATATACTTTTAAGCTTGCCAGGCCACTTAGAACCTCCTCCCTTTCTATGCTAATTTCTTCAATTATATCACAGCCTGATTTCCATACCAACGTTGTCCCTCTCACTTGTGAACACCGACACAAAGTATTCATTTAGAACCCTACCTACATCTTCCGGCTCCACACACAAATTACCACTACGGTCCTTAATGGGCCCTACTCTTTCCCTAGTTATCCTCTTACTCTTAATGTACTTGTAAAATAACTTTGGATTTTCCTTTATTTTACCTGACAATGTTTTCTCATGCCTCCTTTTTGCTCTCCCAATTTCCTTTTTAAGATCCCCCCATCACATTCTATACTCCTCTAGGGCTTCCGCTGTTTTGAGCCCTCAGTACCTGCCATAAGCTTCCCTTTTTCTCTTTATCCAATCCTGTATATCCCTTGACATTCAGGGTTCCCTGGATTTGTTGGTCCCACCCTTTGTCTTTACTGGAATGTGTTGGCCCTGTACACTCCCTATTTCCTTCTTGAATGAGTTCCACTGTTCTGAAGCAGGTTTACCTAAAAGTAGCTGCTCCCAGTCCACTCTGGCCAAATCATATCTGATCTTATTAAAATCGGCCTTCCCCCAATTTAGAACTCTGATTTCTGGCCCATCCTTGTCCTTTTCCATAACTACCTTGAATCTAACAGAGTTATGATCATTATCTGCAAAATATTCACCCACTGATACCTCTACCACTTGCTCGGCTTCATTCCCTAAAATTAAGTCCAGGACCTTGTAGGACCTTCTATATACTGGCTTAAAAAGCTCTCCTGGATGCATTTTAAGAATTCTTCTCCCTCTAAATCTATCACACTATGACTAACCCAGTTAATGTTATGGAAGTTGAAATCCCCCACTATTACTACCCTATTATTTTTACACTTCTCTGAAATTTGCCTACATATCTGCTCTTCCATTTCTCTCTGACTGTTTGGGGGCCAATAGCACACTCCCAGCAATGTGATTGATCCTTTTTTGTTTTTCAGTTCTACCCATGTGGCTTCATTTGAGGAGCCTTCTAAGATGTCATCCCTCCTTACTGCTGTAATTGATTCCTTGATCAATATTGCGATACCCCCTCCTCTTTTACCTCCTTCCTGGTCTTGCCTGAAGACCCTATATCCTGGAATATTGAGCTGCCAATCCTGCCCCTCTCTCAACCATGTATCTGTGACAGCAATGAAATCATACTTCCTTGTGTTAATTTGTGCCCTCAACTCATCTGCCTTATTCGTCAGACTCCTTGCATTCAAATAAATACCATCCAACCTTCTCAAACTCCCTTGTGCCTTAACTGGCCTATAATTTTCAATGCCTTCCAGACAATGTTGCTCTCTCTTCTAATTTTGGCTGTGCATCTCCCCTTGCTGAACCTCCTCTCAGGATCCCACACCCCTGCCAAGCTAGTTTAAACCCTCCCTAACAGCACTAGCAAATCTCCCCACAAGGATGTTGATCCCGTTCCAGTTCAGGTGCAACCAGTCTACCCTGTACAAGTCCCACCCCATCCCCAGAAATGGTCCCAATGTCCCAGAAATCTAAAGCCCTCTCTCCTGCATCATCTCTCCAGCCACACATTCATCTGGACTAACCTCCTATTTCTATACTCACTAGCGCGTGGCACCAGAAGGAATCCAGAGATTACTACCTTCGAGGTCCTGTTTTTTAATCTGTTTCCTATCTCCTTAAATTCTGCTTGCAGGACCTCATCCCTCTTTCTATCTATGTCGTTGGTACGAATACGTACCACAATCTTAGTCTGTTTGCCCTCCCCCATTAGAATGCTCTGCAGCCGTTCAGTGACATCCTTGACCCTGGCACCAGGGAAGCAACATACCATCCTGGAGTCACATCCACAGCCGCAGAAACGCCTGTCTGTTCCCCTTGCTATCGAGTCTCCTATCACTTTTGCTCTCCCCCTCTTTTTCCTTCCCCCCCCCACCTGTGCAGCTGAACCACTCACAGTGACACGAGTGTGGCTGCACTCCCCAGAGGAACCATCACTCTCACCATTTTCCAACACAGAAAAATGGTTCTCAAGTGAGATACACCCTGGGGATTTCCTGACTACCTGCCTGACGTCTTTCTTCTGACTGATAGTCACCCATTCCCTCTCTGTCTGCACTTCCGCAAGCTGTGGTGTGACCACGTCTAAAAACCTGCTATCCACGAAACTCTCAGCCTCACGGATGCACCTCAGTGCCTCCAGCTGCCGCTCAAGCTCCGAAACATGGAGCTCAATTGGCTGCAGCTGGTGGCACTTCCTGCGCATGTGGTCGGTCAGAGTGCAAGGAGCATCTAGGACTTCCCACATGTTGCAGGCGGTACATAACATGGGACTGAGCCTAGCCCTGCCATGCCTCTAGTTGAAAAAAAAACCCTTTAAGTTAAATACAGTAAAAAAAACGTTAAATTATTTATGTACTTTAAATAAAAACTAGAACCCTTACCTGTCCTTAGCTTAAACTATTTTAAACTGGAGAAAAACACTTACCCACTACTCACCAATCAGTTCTCAGCTTTGTGCTGATGTCACTTTTTGAAGCTTCATCACACTTGCACTGGTTCTGATCTCTCCGCCGCTCTCTCGTACTGTCTTGTGATGTCACCCTTGTTATTTTCAACAAGAACTGACTGTAGGACACACTTCCCCTCTTCACTTGTCATTCTTGTTTTCAAACCCCCACATTGCCTCCCCCACTCCCCTCAACGGTCTCTGCGCTCCTCCAAATCTGGCCTTTAGCACATCCAATTTTAAATTGCTCCCCCATTGACAGATACCCCTGTGTTCTAGCGTTCCCTCCCTAAACCTCTCCGTCTCTATCCTCTAAGACCTTCTTAAAGCCAACCTCTTGCCAAGCTTTTGAAAACCTATCACAATACCTCCTTATGTGGTTTGGTGTTAAATTTTTTGTTTGATAATCACACCTGTTAAGTGCCCTGGAACTTTTAACTATGCTAAGGTGCCACATAAATGCATATTAAGGTACACTTTGTGGCAAGCTTTGCAAAATAGTTGCACAAATACAAAAACACAAACTGGAACCAATGCAGGCATACAGAATCATTCAGTATTGTTCCTTTCTCGAAGTTCAATACTCAAAGCAGGAGAGGACAAGAGTGCGTTAGTTTCTGTAAAAACCCAGTTACAAGTTATAAAATGCTACAGTCTCCTCTGCCACAGCTCAAAGTGGCATAAAATTGTTATTTAAAAACTAATTGAATTTGAAAAGCAGTGAACACAAGTGAAGTCAAAGGATCAGGTAAGAATACAGTGTTAAAATTATTATGCAACAGGGCTGTGATTACCACACTCCATTGGTTTCAGAGCCCTGGGTTGTGGAACAGGGGGGAAAAAAAACAAAGGTTCCTGCTCTTAATTGCTATCCAGTGACCCCTGCTGAAGAGTACTTGCATGGATCAGGTAAGGAGAGAATGTGTGGGCATGATTCCCTGCCAGCTGAACAGCCAACTGACACTCAAATAGGCAGCAATAAAGAAAGGGCTGCTGGTATATAAGGAATCATACCTCAGCAGAAGTCACAGCCAGAGTTCTTGCTATAACTTGCATGCTATACAAACACAGTGATTCAGACCATCAAAAACAACACGGAAATAATTTCAGTAACAATTTCAAAAGGTCCAATAGAACATGCTCAAAGTGCAGTTTAAATTCATTATACGGGCTCTGCTGGTTAAATTGCAATGGTAGTAAGAGACTTACTTTTTGTGGCAGCACAAAGTAAACTGTCCCTCTTCTGTTCACGCCCCTCAGTTTATTTTAAACTAAGCTAATATGAAAGACTAAGGCCCCTATAGTGCAGGACACCTAGGTTTAAAAAAATGACTACTACTCCCCATCAGCAACAGCCTGTAAACAGTAAATGTCTCCTGCTTCTAAGCAATTATTGTTTTAACCTTTCCCTGCAGCGCTGTCTTATGTGGCCATAGCAGTGGCAGAAAAAGTACTCGCCTTGTTTGTGTTGTCGTTCACTCACTGGAGGCCTGGATGTATTTCTCGCTTTCATTTTGTGGGTTTTCACTGCAGTACCATAGTTTTTCAATGGTCTGGAGCTAGAGAGCATTTCCCGCCTTTCCGTGGAGTCCAAAGTTTTTGCGCCTTTTGTTGCCAGATTGTCCCGCTCGACCAGATAGACGGCACCATTTTGTGTCTCTTTTATACCTTCGGAATTTCTAACAGCATGCTCCATCGCGATAGCTAATTCTAATGTCTTATTGGAGTCTAGACTAGGTTCGGCTAGTTCCAGGGAGCAGAGTCAGAGGGTGGAGTTCCAGAGCGGTGAATATAAAAACCTTACCTCGAGGATTCCTGACTTAGTTCCAAGGAGCAGAGTCAGAGGGCGGAGTTCCAGAGTGGTGAGTATAAAAACCTTACCTCGGGGATTCGCGTCCTAGTTCCAGGGAGCAGAGTCGGAGGGCGGAGTTCCAGAGCGGTGAGTGTAAAAACCTTACCTCGGGGATTCGCGGCCTAGTTCCAGGAAGCAGAGTCGGAGGGCAGAGTTCCAGAGTGGGGAGTATAAAAACCTTACCTCGGGGATTCGCGGCCTAGTTCCAGGGAGCAGAGTCGGAGGGCGGACCTCGGGTCTTAAAAAAAATTAAAAGTGGCGTCACGGTAAATCTGTGACCTGATTGGCTGGTAGGGAATCTACACTGAATTTGAAACTAAAACATTGTTAAACTAATTAAACCCAAATAAATTAATCACTTAATTAATAAGTAGAGGGTATCTAGACCAGAAGCAGGGGATTACTGTTCTTAGAATTTAGCATTTATAGTGGAAATCTAGCCCTAGGGAACGTATGGTTAATAAGGAAGCAGTTATTAGATTTAAATTAATTTATTAAATACTTCTAGAAATGGCAGTTGCTGGGGTGAAGTGCTTCACCTGTGGGATGTGGGAAATGTGTGACGCTTCAAGTGTCCCGGACAACTACATCTGCAGGAAGTGTACCCAATTGCAGCTCCTCACAGACCGCATGGATCGGTTGGAGCAGCAGTTGGATGCACTTAGGAGCATTCAGGTGGCGGAAAACGTCATAGACAGGAGTTTTGCAGATGTGGTCACACCCAAGGTACAGACAGATAGATGGGTGACCGCTAGAAGGGGCAGGCAGTCTGTGCAGAAATCCCCTGTGGCTGTCCCCCTCTCTAACAGGTATACCGTTTTGGATACTGTTGGGGGGGATGGCCTATAAGGGGAAAACAACAGCAGTAGCCAGAGCAGAGGCACCACGGCTGTCTCTGTTTGTTCAGCAGGGGGGGTCAAAGCACAGAAGAGCAATTGTCATAGGGGACTCTATAGTCAGGGGCTCAGACAGGCTCTTCTGTGGTCGTGAAAGAGACACCAGGATGGTATGTTGCCTCCCTGGTGCCAGGGTCCAGGATGTCTCTGATCGGGTACGGGACATTCTGAAGGGGGAGGGAGAACAGCCAGAGGTCGTGGTACACATTGGTACTAATGACATAGGCAGGAAGAGTGACGAGGTCCTACAGCGGGAGTTCAGGGAGTTAGGCAGAAAGTTAAAAAACAGGACCTCTAGGGTTGTAATCTCAGGATTACTCCCTGTGCTACGTGCCAGTGAGGCTAGAAATAGGAAGATAGTGCAGCTAAACACGTGGCTGAACAGCTGGTGTCGGAGGGAGGTTTTCCGATATCTGGATCATTGGGATCTCTTCCGGGGCAGGTGGGACCTGTACAAGAAGGGCGGGTTGCATCTAAACTGGAGGGGCACCAATATCCTGGCTGCGAAGTTTGCTAGTGTCACTCGGGAGGGTTTAAATTAGTATGGCAGGGGGGTGGGAACCAGAGCAATAGGTCAGCAGGTGAAATAAATGACTGGGAACTAGTGAATATGGCCAGTAGGACTAAGAGGAAGAGCAGGCAGAGAGAAATTACTGAACAGTGGGACTGGGGGTCTGAAATGCATTTGTTTCAATGCAAGAAGTATAACAGGCAAGGCAGATGAGCTTAGAGCTTGGATTAGTACTTGGGACAATGATGTTATTGCTATTACAGAGACTTGGTTGAAGGATGGACAGGATTGGCAGATAAACGTTACAGGATTTAGATGTTTCAGGCAGGATAGAGAGGGATGTAGAAGAGGTGGGGGAGTTGGACTGCTAATTAAGGAGAATATCACAGCTGTAGCACAGGAGGACAACTAGGAGGGCTCATGCAGTGAGGCAATATGGGTAGAGCTCCGGAATAGGAAGGATGCAGTCACAATTTTGGGGGTTTACTATAGGCCTCCCAATTGCCGGCGGGAAATTGAGGAACAGTTATGTAGGCAGCTTTTGGAAAGATGTAAAAGCAATAGGGTTGTTGTGGTGGGTGATTTTAACTTTCCCTATATTGACTGGGAATCACTTAGTACTAGGGGTTTGGGTGGTGCAGAATTTGTAAGGTGCATCCAGGAGGGCGTCCTGAGACAATATGTAGATAGTCCAACTAGGGAAGGGGTATTAGGGAATGAACCCGGCCAGGTGGTCAAAGTTTCAGATGGGGAGCATTTCGGGAAAAGTGACCATAATTCAGTAAGTTTCAAGGTACTGGCGGATAAGGATAACAGGAGTCCTCAGGTTAAGGTGCTAAATTGGGGGAAGGCTAATTATAACAATATTAGGCAGGAACTGAGGAACCTAGACTGGAGGCGGATGTTTGAGGGCAAATCAACAACTGACATGTGGGGGGCTTTCAAACGTCAGTTGATAAGAATTCAGGACCGGCATGTTCCTGCTAGGATAAAGGATAAGTATGGCAAGTTTCAGGAACCTTGGATAACGAAGGATATAGTGAGATTAGTCAAAAAGAAAAGGGAAGCATTCGTAAGGGCTAGAAGGCTGGGAGCAGATGAAGCCTGTGGAGAATATAAAGAAAGTAGGAAGAAACTTAAGCAAGGAGTCAGGAGGGCTAAAAGGGGTCATGAAAAGTCATTGGCAACCAGGATTAAGGAAAATCCCAAGGCCTTTTATACATATGTAAAAAGCAAGAGGGTAGCCAAGGAAAAGGTAGGCCCACTCAGGTACAGAGGTGGGAATCTGTGTGTGGAGCCAGAAGAAATGGGAGAGATACTAAATGTGTACTTCTCATCGGTATTCACCAAAGAGAAGGACTTAGCGGTCGATTTGTCTAGGGAAGAGTGTGTAGATAATCTGGATCATGTTGAGATCAAAAAAGAGGAGGTGTTAGGCATCTTGAAGAATATTAAGGTGGATAAGTCCCCAGGGCCAGATGGGATCTACCCCAGAGTACTGAGGGAGGCAAGGGAGGAGATTGCTAGGGCCTTGGCAGAAATCTTTTTATCCTCACTGGCTATGGGTGAGGTCCCAGAGGACTGGAGAATGGCCAATGTTGTTCCATTCCAAGGTAAATGAGCTTGTGGCATAGATTGAAATTGGCAGGTACGATGTGGTGGGCATCGCGGAGACATGGCTGCAGGGGGATCAGGACTGGGAGCTAAATAACCAAGGATGTACATCCTATCGAAAAGATAGGCAGGTTGGCAGAGGGGGTGGGGTTGCTTTGTTAGTAAAAAATTAAATTAAATTGATAGCAAGAAATGACGTAGGGTCAGATGATGTAGAATCCGTGTAGGTAGAGTTGAGGAACCGCAAAGGTAAAAGAACCATAATGGGAGTTATGTACAGGCCTCCGAACAGTAGTCAGGATGTGGGGCACAAGATACACCAGGAGATAGAAAAGGCATGTAAGAAAGGCAAGGTTTCATTGATCATGGGGGATTTCAATATGCAGGTAGACTGGGAAAATCAGGATGGTAGTGGATCCCAAGAAAAGGAATTTGTGGAATGTCTATGAAATGGCTTTTTGGAGCAGCTTGTGGTGGAGCCCACTAGGGAACAGGCAATTCTAGATTTAGTGATGTGTAATGAGGCAGATTTGATAAGGGAGCTTAAGGTGAAGGAACCCTTAGGAGGAAGTGACCATAATATGATAGAATTTACCCTGCAATTTGAGAGGAAAAAGCTGGAATCAGATGTAACGGTATTACAGTTGAATAAAGGTAACTACAGAGGCATGAGGGAGGAGCTGGCCAGAATTGACTGGGAGATGAGCCTAGCAGGAAAGACAGTGGAACAGCAATGGCAGGAGTTTCTGGGAGTAATTTGGGAGACACAGCAAAAATTCATCCCTAGGAAGAAGAAGCATACTAAAGGGAGGACGAGACAACCATGGCTGACAAGGGAAGTCAGAGACAGCATAAAAGCTAAAGAGAAAGCATATAATGAGGAGAAGCGCAGTGAGAAGCCAGGGGATTGGGAAGCCTACAAAGATCAACAGAGGACAACTAAAAAAGAAATAAGGAGGGAGAAGATTAAATATGAGGGTAAGCTAGCCAGTAATATAAAAGAAGATTGCAAGAGTTTTTTTAGATATATAAAGGGTAGGAGAGAGGCAAAAGTGGACATTGGGCCGCTGGAAAATGACGCTGGAGAAGTAATAATGGGGAACAAAGAAATGGTGGAGGAACTGAATAGGTACTTTGTGTCAGTCTTCATGGAGGAAGACATGAGTAACATCCCCAAAATTCAAGAGAGTCGGGGGCAGAGATGAGTATGGTGGCCATTACCAAGGAGAAGGTGCTAGGAAAACTGAAAGGTCTGAAGGTGGATAAATCACCTGGACCAGATGGACTACACCCCAGAGTTCTGAAGGAGATAGCTGAAGAGATAGTGGAGGCGTTGGTGGTGATCTTTCAGGAATCACTGGAGTCAGATGGGTCCCAGAGGACTGGAAAATCGCTACTGTAACCCCCCTGTTTAAGAAGGGAGTGAGGCAAAAGACAGGAAATTACAGGCCGATTAGCCTGACCTCAGTCATTGGTAAGATTTTAGAGTCCGTTATTAAGGATGAGATTTCAGAATACTTGGAAGTGCATGGTAAAATAGGGCAAAGTCAGCATGGTTTCATCAAGGGGAGGTCATGCCTGACAAATCTGTTAGAATTCTTTGAGGAGGTAAGGAGCAGGTTAGACAAAGGAGAGCCAATGGATGTTATCTACTTGGACTTCCAGAAGGCCTTTGACAAGGTGCCGCACAGGAGGCTGCTCAGTAAGATAAGAGCCCATGGTGTTCAAGGCACGGTACTAGCATGGATAGAAGATTGGCTGTCTGGCAGGAGGCAGAGAGTGGGGATAAGGGGGTCCTTCTCAGGATGGAGGCCGGTGACTAGTGGAGTTCTGCAAGGGTCAGTGTTGGGACCACAACTTTTCACTTTATACATTAATGATCTAGATGAAGGAACTGAGGGCATTCTGGCTAAATTTGCAGATGATACAAAGATAGGTGGAGGGACAGGTAGTATTGAGGAGGCAGGGAGGCTGCAGAAGGATTTGGACAGGTTAGCAGAATGGGCAAAGAAGTGGCAGATGGAATACAACGTGGGGAAGTGTGAGGTCATGCACTTTGGTAGGAAGAATAGAGGCATGGACTATTTTCTAAATGGGGAGAGAATTCAGAAATCTGGAGTGCAAAGGGACTTGGGAGTCCTAGTCCAGGATTCTCTTAAGGTTAACTTGCAGTTTGAGTCGGTAGTTAGGAAGACAAATGCAATGTTGGCATTTATTTTGAGAGGACTAGTATATAAAAGCAGGGATGTGCTGCTGAGGCTTTATAAGGCTCTGGTCAGACCACATTTAGAATATTGTGAGCAATTTTGGTCCCTGTATCTCAGGAAGAATGTGCTGGCCTTGGAGAGGGTCCAGAGGAGGTTCACGAGAATGATCCCAGGAATGAAAGGCTTAATATATGAGGAACGTTTGAGGACTCTGGGTCTATACTTGATGGAGTTCAGAAGGATGAGGGGGGATCTGATTGAAACTTACAGAATACTGAAAGGCCTGGATAGAGTGGACGTGGGGAAGATGTTTCCACTATTGGGAGAGACTAGGACCCGAGGGCACAGCCTCAGAGTAAAGGGAAGACCTTTTAGAACAGAGATGAGGAGAAACTTCTTTAGCCAGAGAGTGGTGAATCTATGGAATTCATTGCCACAGAAGACTGTGGAGGCCAGGTCATTGAGTGTATTTAAGACCGAGATAGATAGGTTATTGATTGGTAAGGGGATCAAAGGTTATGGGGAGGAGCCTTACGTCAGTGGTAGGGAAATTATTGGAGGAGATTCTTCATGACAGGATTTACTACCATTTGGAAGCAAATAGACGGATTAGTGAGAGGCAGCATGGTTTTGTGAAGGGGAGGTTGTGTTTCACTAACTTGATAGAGCTTTTCGAGGAAGTGACAAAGATGATCGGCGATGGAAGGGCAGTGGATGTTATCTACATGGATTTCAGTAAGGCCTTTGACAAGGTCCCTCATGGCAGACTGGTACAGAAGGTAAAGTCGCATGGGATCAGAGGTGAGCTGGCAAGATGGATACAGAATTGGCTTGGTCATAGAAGACAGAGGGTAGCAGTGGAAGGGTGCTTTTCTGAATGGAGAGCTGTAACTAGTGGTGTTCCACAGGGATCAGTGCTGGGACCTTTGATGTTTGTAGTATATGTAAATGATTTGGAGGAAAATGTAACTGAGCTAATTAATAAGTTTGCAGATGACACTAAGGTTCGAGGAGTTGCAGATAGTGAAGAGGATTGTCAAAGGATACAACGGGATATAGATCAGTTGGAGACTTGGGCGGAGAAATGGCAGATGGGGTTTAATCTGGACAAATGCGAGGTAATGCATTTTGGAAGGTCTAATACAGGTAGGAATTATACAGTAAATGGCAGAACCCTTAAGTGCATTGACGGGCAGAGGGATCTGGGTGTACAGGTCCACAGGTCACTGAAAGTGGCAACGCAGGTGGATAAGGTAGGCAGGAAGGCATATGGCATGCTTGCCTTCATCGGCTGGGGTATTGAGTACAAAAGCTGGGAAGCCATGCTGCAGCTGTATAGAACCTTGGTTAGGCCACACTTGCGTGCAATTCTGGTCGCCACATTACCAGAAGGATGTGGAGGCATTGGAGAGGGTGCAGAGGAGGTTTACCAGGATGCTACCTGGTCTGGAGGTTATTAGCTATGAGGAGAGGTTGGAGAAACTCGGATTGTTCTCACTAGGGTGACAGAGATTGAGGGGCGACTTGATAGAAGTTTACAAAATTATGAGTGGCATGGACAGAGTAGATAGTCAGAAGCTTTTTCCCAGGGTGGAAGGGTCAATTACTAGAGGACATAGATTTAAGGTGAGAGGAGAAAACTTTAGAGGAGATATGCAGGGCAAGTTTTTTACGCAGAGGGTAGTGAGTGTCTGGAATTCACTGCCAGAGGAGGTGGTGGAAGCAGGTACGAAAGTGGTGTTTAAGAGGCAGCTTGACAAATAGATGAAAAGGATGGGAATAGAGGGATACAGACCCCGGAAATGCAAAATGTTTTAGTTTGACAGGCAATATGATCGGCGCAGGCTTGGAGGGCCGAAGGGCCTGTTCCTGTGCTGTACTTTTCTTTGTTCTATGTTCTTTGAAACGCAATTCAATAGTACATTCTCCAATCCCGCATATCCGCCGGTTTCTCAACATATCGCTAATGGACGTTCCGAATTCACAATGCTCAGTTAATGCCTTTAAAACAGCCACATAGTCAGCTATTGTCTCCTCCGGGAGCCTGTTCCTTGAATTGAACTTGAAGCGCTGCATAGCAACTGAGGGCTTTGGTCTCAGGTGGCTCTGTACAACTTTTGTTAACTTGTCGAAAGTCTTCCAGTCTGACATGAAGCTGCAGATCAGCTTGTACATTTTGCTCCTGCATGAGGACAAAAGAATTGCCCTCTGTGTTTCCTCTCCTGCAATGTCGTTAGCAATAAAAATGAATGCTAGGTGTTCGTCATAGTGAGACCAGTCATCTGAAATGGGGTCAAATGGATCGACACACCCGAACTGCAGCATTGTGAATGACTGCAAGGGGACTGCACTTCCGATAGGCTTTCCAGGTAATGACGAATTTAGGTGTTTGGCTTACCATGGAGTCACGGTCTCTCTGGGGTCTCTTGTAATTTTCTGTCCATAGCCATTTTTCATGTATTTACCCTTTTAAATGTATTGCCAATTTAAGAGCATTCAATGTTTTTTTTTAAACTCTGCCTCTGCAGCTGTCAGCTTTTCTCTGCTGGGTTTTGCACTCTTTTTGAGTTTTGGTGGGATCCCCATGATCGTGATTCTGCAGAGTTTTTGTTTATTTTAAACTGCAGCACTGCTTTCTGCTCTGATTGCCAGTGTTACCTATTTAAAAGGTAAGTACTGATGCTCTCTCCAATGCTTTGCTCACCCGTCTTGAAATTTATTTTCTTTTGTTCTTTATCCTCGTCACCACTTTTATGTCCTGGGTAAATGAGTTTGTTGGCCAACCGAACTTAACAGCATTCTCCATCTCCATTGCCTTCCTATGTTCTCATCAATTGCTGCTTGTAATCAATAATGGGGAGAGACTGGTGTAAGAATAAACAGTGATGATTTATTGAGACATAGGGCAGAGCACCAGATCATACGTGCTCACTCAGAAACCTCCAGAACTAGACTTACAGTTCCCAGGTGCCTGCGCTACACAGTGATTTGTCAGTGCTTTAACATGATCAGTACACTTGCATTCTCTTAAAGGTGCAGGGTACCTCACTTTACCACACCTCACAAACCCATTTTCTATTTCAGATCTCTCACACGCCCTAACTGTTAATACTTAGGTACAAAAAATTTCTTTTCTCACTTCCATTCTGTTTTTCTCCTTTACAATTTTGCTCCCAATCTCCTCAACTTCCCTGTTAGTTTGACCTCTATTTTTGTTTCTTGATTTCTCCTGCATGCTCATCTCATTTCCGCTTTTGTTTCTCATCTCCCTTCCTTTTATGTTACTCTTGAGTCTTTACCTGGTCAATTATTCCAAACAATGTGTCACACCATACCACCAGGAGACCAGCTTTTTTTTCAAAACTGCTTCCTTATAAGGAGAGATATAAGTAATGTGTCTGTTTAGCTCTTTACTGAGCACTTCCCTTAGATTTTGGCTGCCTTACTGAGTGCACACTCAGCTCACTGTTCTGGGGTCAAAGGAGACAAAAGACTAAGTTAGGATATCAACTGCGAGCAGTCTATTTTAGCCACTAAGGAAAAATACGAGCAAAATTACAAGTACATATTAAAGATTTCTTTAACTCTTTTGAAGTCAAACAATTAAACTAAATTAACAAAATGAGGGACAAAATAAACACAGCCCCTAAATTAGGGAACTGTAAAGCCAAAGACAAAATTTAAAGGAAACTTACAAACATCAAATCAAAATGTGATCAAAGGGGTCGATAATGCACCCCAGTCCCCGCGGTGCCCACTGACCACAGAAGGCCTCTACGGTGCCAGCAGACACCGCGTGCTCCCTCTCCAGGGACACCCGGCCGCAAACGTAGCTGCGGAAGAGGGGTAGACAGTTGGGTCGGATGACCCCCTCGATCGGCCGCTGCCTGGACCTGTTAATGGCCAACTTGGCCAGGCTCCGGAGCAGGTTCACGAGGAGGTCCTCCTCTGTCCCGGCCCCCTCCGCACCAGGTGCCCATAAATCAGGAGCTCAGAACTGAAGTGCAAACAAAACATCAATAACAGATTTTTTAAATAAATGAAAAGGGAGTGCAGCCTACAAGGCCCTATATACACGTGGTCCACACAAAAGATTTCTTTAGAATATCAAGATTATGGTGAGAGAGAAGTATCTAATATGAAATTTGCATTTCCACTGACATTTAGGGGGGAGTTTTAATCTGAGTGGGCAGCAGGTTAAAACAGCTGAAGCTGCTGCAGTGGCTGCCGACATCTGCCTTTAACCTGATGATCGGCAACACATGGGAAATACCTGAGGGACAGGTGACTCTGCTACTTAAGTATGTAAACTGCTGAGTCCATTCCAGTCATTCTTTGCTGGCTCTTAAAATCTGGCCAATCTTCTGACCTACCACTAATCTTTGCAGATTTGTACAGTGTTCCTTTCAATTTGATACTATCCTTAACTTCCTTATTTAGCTATGGATAATGCATTCTTCTCAAAAGAGTTTTTCTTTCTCAGTGGGATAAATCTTTACTGAGGGTTATTAAATATTTCCTTAAAAGTTGCGGCTGCATCTCTACTGTCCTACTGTTTCCCAATTCACTTCAGCCAGCTCTGCCTTTATACCCTTTATTCTTTATTCTTTATACCCTAAAGCTCATACCCTTTATTCTGGTTTAGTCTTAGACCCATATTTCTCCCCTTCAAACTAAATGTGAACTTCTATCATGTTATGATTACTGTCATCCAGAGGCTCCTTTACTATAAGATCATTGATTAATTCTGTCTCACTACTCATTACCAGGTCTAGCTCCCTGCCTTCCCCCAGTTCTCCCTGCCTTCCCCCAGTTTTCCCTGCATCCCCCCACCGCAGTTGTCTCTATGGCCTGCAGGGAAGCCCCCTCTTTGTGGCCCCCGGAGTGTTTCATGAAAACAACATTAAGACAGGTCAGTGAGTTTGAAGATTTCTGCAGGGGACTGGTTCTCCAATCACAGCCTGTTTCACTCCCACGTTTGCTGCTGATAGGCTCACTATTGAGCAGGGAACAATGGCAACGGCAAGTATGTGGAGATAGAGAAAGCCTGGAGTGCGTAGGGCCTCCATTCACCATGTTTCTGTGGCTCCAGCTGCTTTCCCCCAGCTCCCGGTGCTTTCCCTCGGTTCACCCCACTTCTTCCCGCCTTCCCCCAGTCCTCCCCGCATTCTCCCTGTTTTTCCCCGCCTTCCCCCAGTTTTCTGTGTGCTCCCCCTGGTTCTCCCCGCGTTCCCCTGGTTTTCCCCATGCTCCTTCCTGATTCTCCCCGCCTTCGCTAGGTTTCCCCTGGTTCTCCTCACATTCCCCCAGTTCTCCCCACGTTCCTCCAGTTCTCCCCGCCTTCCCCCAGATCTCCCCACTTTCCTCCAATTTTCCCTGCAATCCCCCTCGGTCCTCCCCACATTCCCCCTGATTCTCCTGCCTTACCTGCAGTTCTCCCTGCATTCCCTCCGATTCTCCCTGACTTCTCCTACCTTCCCCTGGTTCTCCCTGCTTTCCTCCGGTTTTTCCCATGTTCCCCCACCACACTCCGCCCCCACCCCGATTCTCCCTGCTTTCCCCTAGCTCTCCCTATATTCGCCCAGTTCTCCCCGCGTTCCTCTGGCTCTCCCTATATTCGCCCGGTTCTCCCCACATTCCTCTGGCTCTCCCTGGTTTCCCCCAGTTCTCTCCACATTCCCCCAACTTTCCGTGCATTCCTCTGGTTTTCCCCACGTTCCCCATGCTCTCCCCATGCTCTCTGGTTCCATTACTTATCTCACTTGCCCTCCTGTCCTTGACTGATGATCAAATCAGATAACCCTATCCTAAGGGGTGTCACTGCCTTCTGAAATAACGCATCCAGGTAACTTTCTCCCTCTCAGATGCATTGCAGTGATTGTAGTTCAGATTGAAGCTCATTGGCCGGGATTTTCCGGCCCCGCCCACCGTTGGGATCGTCCAGTTCCGCCGAAAGTCAATGTCCCCATTGCTTCATTTGCCAATTACCTTTCATGTGCTCTCTTGTTCTCGATCCTTCCACAAGTGGGACCAGTTTCTCCCTATCTACCTTGTCCAAACCCCTCATGATTTTGTATACCTCTGTCAAATTTCCTCTCAACCTTTCCTTCTCCAAGGAAAACAGGCCCAACTTCTCCAATCTATTTTCATAACTGAAGTTCCTCATCCCTGGAACCATTCCTGTGAATCGTTTCTGCACTGCCTCTGATGCCTTTTAGCTCCAGAACCTCTGGCTGTTTTTCTCCCAACAGTCTGACCTCTCAATTTTCTTAAGAGTGAGAGGCAACATTCACTGTACGTTTAAATTGTGTACGGCAATATGAAAAGAATCCTGCACATCAGCTAAGATTTACTAGCAGCTGTTCTATTTATCGTATCATCAGCAACAAAGGGAAATATTTAGCACATTCTCAGCTGAATTGAGCGCAGCATGAATGCCAGGAACTGCCTCAACTGTAAGAAATAAAGAAATACTTAATTATTCTGAAAAGACATTGAACTCAAGCAGCAATTTAAAGAAGGAATGAGATTGTATTTCTAAATAAACTTGTAGCTCTGATGAAAGGTCATCAACCTGAAACTTTGGGCTGGATTTTCAATGTGAGATCTGGATCTAGACACCTGAATGAATTCCAACTCTGCACCGCTCACACGACATTATTTTTAATCGCTAATGCCCTGACTGGACAGGAGTCAAGCTCAGTACCCAGTTGGTGGCATCAAGCCTCTTCAGGAGGCAGGGGCTGCTTGTCTGGTGCCAGTGACAAAGGCAGGTGGAAGCCATGTTGGTGTCTGCTGCTGCTTTGCCAAAGGGAGCAAACAGCTCCTCACAGGAGCAACAGGGTAAATGCATGGGACTGAGGCAACCAGGCTAAAGTAACACGTATGTTCTGGCACAGATTACTAAAGGTTCATTTTCCAGATTCAATTAAAGTTTTTTATTTGGCCCCACAGTGGACCCGAAAACTTTGCGCTAGCATTAGTCAGGTAGGGCCCGCCAAAACCCCATTAGAAATTGCAGGTCCCCAGTCTGTTAACAAGCTCCAAAAGAAGTTTAATGGGTCATTAACTGGAGCCGAGTGGGTTCCCCATTTCCATCCCCCTCCCCGTCCACTCACCCCACTAAAAATTTCAAACTGTCCCAGAGGCGCCAGGATTCTGAGACAATCTCCGGAACTGCAATTTTTAAGTTGCACCCGCATTGGATCCTGACCCTTGGGCATTTGAAAATTCAGGCATTAACTCGCTTTTTCTTTCTACAGATGCTGCCTGACATGCTGAGCATTTCCATAATTTTCTGTTTATACTTTATATTTTCAGCAAGTGATTCATCTCTAAAGACACCACAGCTGACCCAAGTCTGACATTAACTGATGCACATTTGCAGTGAAAGATTTAAGTTTGCCTTCTTAGTCAGGAATCCCACTGTCAGCGGAATCATTCAACAGTGATTGGCTAATTCAGCACTAGACCAGCAGGCTCTGGCCCTGGATTTACCTCCCCACGCCACAGCATGACAGAAATTGGGCTGGAGCATGGTTCGAATCAGGGGAATGACTTGCCCTATCCAATCCCACTGTGTTCCCGAGGGGCCCTGTTTTGCAGTTGGGGTGATGTCATTGGTCCAAGGCCTCAGCAGGGAGCAGTGACAGTTTCCCAGACAGGCCAAACCTATCAGGAGAGGGATTGAGAGCCGGAAGAGGCCTAGCTGGTAGGCTTTTAATTTTGACTTTGGGTTGCCTTTTGGAGCAGGAAAACCAGAGGTGCTCCATTTTTAAAGGAATAGAACTGAAAAGGAAGGAAGCTTAAAGTCTTCTATAGGCATATAAATAGTAAAAGATGGTAAGAGCAGTGTGGCTGATTAAGGACCAAAAAGAGGATTTACTCATGGAGACAGGGGGTATGCCTGAGATATAAATGAATACTTTGCATCTGCCTTTATCAAGGAAGTAGATGCTGCCCAGGTCATGGTGAAAGAGGAGGTATAGTCCAGACACGTGAAGGATTTAAACTTAAAAAGGAGGAGGTATTGGATAGGCTGTCTGTACGCAAAGTTGATAAGATACCAGGACTGAATGAGATGCATCCAAGGATTTTGAGGGAAGAGAGAGTGGAAATTGTGGAGGCACTGGCCATAATTTGCCACTCTTTCTTAGACTCAGGGATGGTGCCAGAGAACTGGAGAATTGCAAATGTAACATCCTTGTTCTAAAAAGGGTGTAAAGATAAGTCCAGCATCTATAGACCAGCCTTTAACCTCTGTGGCCGGGAAGCTTATAGAAACGATCATTTGGGACAAATTTAATAGTCACTTGGGCGAATATGGGTTAATTAAGGAAGGCCAACATGGATTTGTTACTGGCAAAGTGTGTTTAACTAACTTGTTTGAGTTTTTTGATGAGGTAGCAGAGAGGGTTGATGAAGGTAGTACTGTTGATGTAATGTACATGGTCTTCCAAAAGGCATTTAATAAATGTCTTGTGAGCAAAGTTAGAGCTCATAGAATAAAATGGACAATGGTGCCATGGATATGAAATTGGCTGAGTGACAGTGAACAGAGAGCAGTGGTGAATGGTTGTTTTTCGGACTGAAGGAAAGTTTATAGTGGAGTTCCCCAGGGATTGGTGTTAGGCCCCCTACTCTTCCTGATATATTTTAATGGCCTATACCTTGTTGTATAGAACACAATTTCAAAATTTGAAGACGGTAAGGAACTTGGGACGGAATTTTATGGCCCCGTCACGACGGGGGCGGGACCAAAAAATGCAGCGAGCCATTCAAACGTCCACTGACTTCGGCGGGACTGTAAAATCCCACCGGAATAAAATTCCGCCCTTGGAAGTATTGTGAACCATAAGGAGAGTAGTGTAGAACTTCCAAAGGACATAGAGAGGTTGGAGGAGTGGACGAACAAGTGGAAGATAGAATTTAATGCAGAGGAGTGTGAAGTTATTTGTTTTGGTGGGAAGAACGCAGAGAGACAATGGGCAGAATTTCACAGTTGGCGTGCGGGGGGTGGGCACGACCTGCATGCGTGTAAAATGACGCGCGATGACATCGGGCATGCGTCCCAACGTCATCACGTGCCATTGTGATACTTTGGAAGGCGGGCGCGCTATGAGTTTGGAGGTGCGCCCGCCATTAATTAACGGGCCAGTTAAGGCCCTTGAGGCAGCAATTGACATTGATTTTGCGCAGCCCGTGCGATTTTCAGGGCGTTGCACGGGCAAAACGGGCAGGTGGGTAGGCCACAATTTTAAAAACCTCATCCATGGGAGGGATAAAAGGGGTGAGTTGGCTCACCAATGCAAGTTGTTAGAACGTTAGTTTATTACTTACTGCTGCTTGCTTGTGTGAACAGAACAACTTCATTTTGCTTCAGAGCTGCTTTGACAGAAATAACAGGCTTCAGTTCAGGACTCTGGAGGATTCATACCATTTGGGGCCTTCCAGGTATCAGTTAGCATTCCCTTCCCTAGGAATGGGGATTGTGGCCTCCGCTGGAGGCACCTCCTCTGTGGAAGAAGAGAGGGCCAGATGGGGGAGGAGGCCAGAAGTCCCTATTCAGCCTCCAGGGGAGCGACCTGTGGGAGGACAGGCACAGGCACAAGGGGCGCGGGGCCAACAGGAAGCCCAAAGCAGAAGGGGCCACAGAAGACGCTATTATCCTGCTGCCAGTGTTTACAGGCGGCAATGCAGCTACCTCAATATGTCTGAGGTGCAATGCCGAAGGAGGCTCCGCCTCTCAAGGGAGATAGTGACCTCCATCTGTCAGGTGATTGGCCCTGAGGTCAGCTCCAACTCTGTAGGTGGACACCCCATGCCAGTGGCGCTGAAGGTCACGGTTTGCCCCCAACTTCTATGCCTCTGGCTCTTTCCAGGGGTCGGTGGGTGATCTTTGCGGAGTCTCCCAATCAGCTGTCCCCAGTTGTGTCAAGCTGGTGACAGACACTCTGTTCAAGCTTGTATTGACTTTAATTCACTACCACACGGATGAGGCCAGCCAGGCAGAGTGAGCCAGAGGCTTTGCAGTGATTGCTGGCTTCCCCCGCGTCCAGGGTGCTATAGACTGCACACAAGTGGCCATCAAGGCGCCAGCAGGTGAGCCCGGTGCCTTCATCAACAGGAAGGGCTTCCACTCCATGAACATGCAGATAGTGTGTGATCACAGGATGCAAATTCCACAAGGCTGTGCAAGATATCCTGGCAGCTCCCATGATGCTTACATCCTGAGACACTCCCAGGTGCCGAGGCTCTTCAGTGCTCCAGCTCGGCTGGATGGATGGCTGCTGGGTGACAAGGGCTATCCCCTCAGAAGGTGCTCATGATGCCTCTGCATCATCCAAGAAGAGAGGCTGAGCAGTGGTACAATAGGAGCCACGCCTCCACAAGGGCTGTGGTGCAGAGAGCCATCGGTCTTCTCAAGATGCTTCCAATGCCTGGACCATTCAGGGGGCGCACTGCAATAACCCCCAGATCGTGTGTCACAGATAGTGGTTGCATACTGTGCTCTCCACAATTTGGTGCTGGAAAGGGGGGACACAGTGGAGGAAGAAGTGATGCAGCTGTTCTGACAGCAGATAATATGTCCAATAGTGAGTCCGAGGATGAGCACACTCAGGGGAACGCTGAGGGGATAGAAGCTGACCTGGGCAATCTCCAGGGAGGCAGGGACACCTGGGAAGCTTTGATCCAACGCTTCTTCAGCTAGCCTACCAAATAAGAACCAACACATACCAGGGCTGCAGGCTCCATACTCGATACCTGAGAGCAACATTTGCTTGGTCAACAACATGAACTATGTGCCATTTCAATAAAGCTCAATGTCAGACAATCACTCATAACATCATGGGTTCCCCTTCACCTGCAGAACTAATGAAGCACCCAGAGGCTTGCTGAGAACCAAAACACTTAATGATTTGCAGCTTGGCATAAAGAAATCAAACTAACAGTAACCTAAAAGTGGGGCAAAAGAAAACCACCAGTGATAAGCCCGTGTTGTGCCTAAGGTGCTTTACATTTACACTTGCGGGTGCTAAGTCCAGGTGCTTCCCCCCTCGCTGGCACCGGCATTGGAGACAGCCTGCTCTTTCTGCAGTCCTGTTGGCCTTGATGACCTTGGCAGGCGTCCTCTAGTCCGTGGAGCCTGTGCTGGCCCCGCCTGGGAAGGAGCTGGCAGTGGCACGGCTGGCATCTCCCCAGTCACTGCAGCCTCATCGGATGGCACAGGATGCAGAAGGGCAGAGGAGCTGCTGCCATCATCTGGGGTGCCCTGAGAGGAGCCCGCAGAGATGACAGGCAGCTTGTGTGCCAACAGTAGGTCGCTTTGGACCTCCCTGCTCACCATTGATGGGTGGGCACCTAGGTGGGATACTGGGCGCCCAATCCATCTCCCACACTGACAGTGACCACCTGAGGTCATTGCCAGTGTGAGGACTTGCAGGTCTGAGCACATCCCCAGGAAGTCCTGGTTGTTCACCTGGAGGATCCTCCCCATGAGAGTCACCACTTTCTCCATGGAGGAGGCAGTGCACTCAGCCATGAGGGTCATTGCATTGTTCATACTCTGCATGGACTCCTCCATCACGGAGACCATGCCACGCATTCCCTCATGGATCTCCGCCAGATCCTCCCGCACACCCTGCTGGACTTCCAGCATCTGCTGCCTCAGGGACGACTCCGGAGGCTCATCATCAGCCACCAACTGAGCATGTTCCTGGTTTCCAGCATTCCTCCGACTGCTGGCGCCCTGGGATTCTCTGCCTCCGCCTACACCTCAAGCGCGTGTGAAGTGCCCTCACCGCTGTGCACCAAGATACTAGCCGACGATCTTATCCCCACCGAGGTGCTGGTATCTGCGCTGGTGCCTGCCTGGCTGAGAGGGTGTGAAGCTGATGCATTTATATCATCTGGGCCCTCAGGGGTGAGCGGTGGTCCCTCAGGCTCCTGGGACCAGGCGTGCTCCAGTGAGCCTGAAAGGAAGAACAAGGACATTTGATTAGTTGAAGTAGTTACACTGTTAATGTGCATGCCTGGCACCTGCATTAGGGTGCCCTCATCTTTCGATTATCATTGGGGATCCCAAATTCAATGCTGAAATCAATATACAGTCAACTGTGGAATGGTTGCAATGACAGAAATTGTGACCTCAGTGCACGGCACTCTTACCTCCCAGTGGCACCCCAACCTCAGGGCAGCCACTTGACCTGGGCGCATGGCGCCTCTCCAGCTCGAGAGCCTCCTGCTCATATCTGGTGATGATGAGAAGGTGGGGCTGCCCTCCGCCAGTCCACAACCGCTCTGTATTATTGTGCGCTGTCTTCTCCTGAAAGGAGAGAGGAGCATTGATTGGTCCACCCTGTACCTGCATTGCCATCACAGCCTTGCCTCCCCGACCTGAGGAAATCCTTGTCGGGTTCATCCGATTAGTGACCCTGGAGCCGCCATATACTTATTCCAAGCAGCCAGGGCTGACCCCCTTGCCCAGAAGGCTCTGGTCAGACCACATTTAGAATATTGTGAGCAATTTTGGGCCCCGTATCTCAGGAAAGATGTGCTGGCCCTGGAGAGGGTCCAGAGGAGGTTCACGAGAATGATCCCAGGAATGAAAGGCTTAACATATGAGGAACGTTTGAGGACTCTGGGTCTATACTCGATGGAGTTTAGAAGGATGAGGGGGGGATCTGATTGAAACTTACAGAATACTGAAAGGCCTGGATAGAGTGGACGTGGGGAAGATGTTTCCATTAGTAGGAGAGACTAGGACCCGAGGGCACAGCCTCAGAGTAAAGGGAAGACCTTTTAGAACAGAGATGAGGAGAAACTTCTTTAGCCAGAGAGTGGTGAATCTATGGAATTCATTGCCACAGAAGGCTGTGAAGGCCAGGTCATTGAGTGTATTTAAGTCGAGATAGATAGGTTCTTGATTGGTAAGGGGATCAAAGGTTACGGGGAGAAGGTGGGAGAATAGGGTTGAGAAATTTATCAGCCATGATTGAATGGCGGAGCAGACTCGATGGGCCGAATGGCCTAATTTCTGCTCCTATGTCTTATGGCCTTATGCTGCCTCCATCACATTTTCCACTCACACTCTAAGACCTTCCAAACCCACGACCACTACAAACCTAGAAGGACAAGGGCAGCAGATAGATGGGTACACTGCCACCTGGAAGTTCCCCTCCAAGTCACTCGGCATCCTGACTTGGAAATATATCGGCATTCCTTCACTGTCACTGGGTCAAAATCCTGGAACTCCCTTCCTAACAGCACTGTGAGTGTATCTACATCACATGGACTGCAGCAGTTCAAGAAGGCAGCTCACAACCATCTTCTCACGGGCAACAACGGATGGGCAATAAATGCTGGCCCAGCCAGCAAAGCCCACATCCTGTGAAGGAATGAATAAAAAAACAAAATTCTGAGGTGCAGTTGTCGGGGTGGTGGGGGGGCCAACCTAACTGCTGTGCTAAGTGACCCATGCCAACACTGTGCTCACCCTTCCTGATCGCAGGAGGTCATTAAACCGCTTGTGGCACTGCACCCATGTGCGTCTCAGCACATCGTGGGAGCTGACCTGTGAGGCCACCTCCTCCCAGGCATGCTTGGTTAGGTGGGGGGGGGCCTCCTCCTCCCATCCTTTAGGACAAGATATCTTGGCATGCTGCCGCCTCCTCGAGGAGGGCAGCGAGGCACTCATCGGAAAACCTCGAGGCCGACTGCCCTGCCCACCTGCCTGGCCTGCTCTCTGACAACGTTGTCCATTGCAGATGGCCGAACTCAGTGGCATTCTTAGGATGGCTGCCTGCGCCGTTTTTGAATAGGCCGCTGGGTCGTCATTGGCCTCCCGCCGCGCCTGTCCCTTCCTGCTGATCTCGGGAGCCACAAATTACACTGGCCCGCCCGCGTAAAATCACGGTGCGCACCCGGATTCCCACCTGCCCTCGCCCGCTCCCGCTGAGAACTGAAAAATTCTGGCCAATATAAATTAAAGGGCACAATTCTAAAGGGGGGTGCAGGAGCAAAGAGCCCTGGGTGTATATGTGCATCAGTCATTGAAGGTGGCAGGATAGGTTGAGAGAGCAGTTAATAAAGCATACAGCATCCTGGGCTTTATCAAAAGAGGCATAGAGTACAAAGCAAGGAAGTTACGTTAAACCTATATAAACCACTGGTTTGGCCTCTACTGAAGTATTGCATCCAGTTCTGGGCACCACACTTTAGGAAAGATGTGACGGCATTAGAGAGAATGCAGAAAAGATTCACGAGAATAGTTCCAGGAGTGAGGAAGTTCAATTGCATAGAAAGACTGTTCTCCTTGGAAAAGAGAAGGTTGAGAGGAGATTTGATAGAGGTATTAAAAATCAGGAGGTGTCTGGAGAGAAACTGTTCCCATTGGTAGAAGGATTGAGAACCACAGGGCACAGGTTTAAGGTAATTGGCAAAAGAAGCAATGCGGACATGAGGAAAAACCTTTTCATGCAGCAAGTGGTGAGGATCTGGAATGCACCATCTGAGAATGTATTGGAGGCTTTCAAATGGGAAATGAATCATTATCTGACAAGGAAAATTTTTCAGGGCTATGGGGAAAAGGCAGGGAATGACATCAGATGAATTGGTCCTTCAGAGCTAGGGTTGAAACGATGGGCTGAATGGACTCCTGCACTGTAACCATTCGATGATACTATGTTAATCTTAGTTAGAATCTTGATTAGACTGTGTCTGGTACATTTCTGGTCTCTAATAAGGATTTGGCGGCACTGAGAAAGTACAAAAGACATTAGCAAGAATGAAATCTGAACTGAGAGGATACAGCTATCAAGAAAGACTGCAAAGGCACTTTTCTCCAAAATAGAGAAGACTGAGAGGTGATCTAGTAGACGCCTTTAAATTTATGAAAGAATTTGATAGGTGAAACTTAAGCAAGATGTTTCATTTGTGGCGGAATCCAAAATTAGGGCCCATAAATAAAGGATAGTCATTAATTAATCCAATAAGGAATTCAGGAGAAACTTCTTTACTCAGAGTGGTGAGGATGTGGAACTCGCTAGGCACAGACAGAGCTTGAAGTGAATAGCACAGATGCATTTAAGGAGAAGCTAGACAAGTATAAGGGAGAAAGGAATGAAAGGATATGTTGATAGGGAGAGATAGAGTAAGGTGGGAGCTTCATGTGGAGCATAAACACTAGCATGAACCTGTTGGGCTGAATGGCCTGTTTTTGTGCTGTACATTCTATGTATTTCAATAAGTGTAACTGTGAGCTCTCAGGACAGCTTTTCAATATGTTTATCTAGCAAGGAAGTGGGCAACACAGACCAGAAAGACCCAGGGGTTGATCTTCAGTCTGTGCTGTGTTAGCTTATTTCAGGTAGAGTAGGAGGACGGGTAGCTGTAATGTCTCAATGTCCCTTGATTAGAGAGGGAAGAACCAGCCAGGGGTCTTTTTCCTGATTTTACTGTTGAGTGACCGCTGGCTGAAAGTACTCTCGGTAAGATCAGGATCTTGGCTCATCCTCATCCAGTGCTCATCAACAAGGCTCAGAGTCAGATTATGGCCATTTGTGTAAAGCAACAGAGACCCTATTGTCTGCAGAACCAGGTCTCAGTGAGGAATCAACACCTTCAGTTCAGAAGAAGAGTAATTTGGTGATAAAGTAAAAATATTTAGAAGAAAAAATAGCTTCAGGGGAGGCAGTGGTGTAGTGGTATTGTCACTGGAATAGTAATTCAGAGACCTAGGGTAATGCTCTGGGGGTGGCAGATGGTGGAATTTGAATTCAATTAAAATCTGGAATTAAAAACCTATTGATGACCATGACCATAAACGATTGCTGTAAAAACCCATCTGGTTCACTAATGCCCTTTATGGAAGGAAATCTGCCTACATGTGACTCATGCAAAGGCCTCCTTACCAACATCTGGGGGCTTGTGCCAAAATTGAGAGAGCTGTCTTAAACTGGTGAAGCAACAGCCTGACATAATCATACTCACAGAATCATACCCCAACAGATAATGTCCCAGACACAACCATCATCATCCCTGGCAATGTGGTTGACTCTTAAACGCCCTCTGAAATGGCCTAGCAAGCCATTCAATTGTATCAAACCACTTAAAAAGTCTAAAAGGAATGAAACCGGACAGACCACCCGGCATCGACCAAGGCACCGGAAATGACAACGGCAAACCCAGCCCTGTCGACACTGCAAAGCTCTCCTTACAAATATTTTGGGGCTTGTGCCAAAATTGGGAGAGCTGTCTCACAGACTAGTTAAACAACAGTCTGACATAGTCATCCTCACAGAATCATACCCAACAGATAATGTCCCAGATGCCACCATCACCATCCCTGGATATGTCCTGTTCCACTGGCAGCACAGATCCAGCAGAGGTGGCGGTACAGTGGTATACAGTCGGGAGGGAGTTGCCCTGGGAGTCCTCAACATCGACTCTGGACCCCATGAAGTCTCATGGCATCAGATCAAATATGGGCAAGGAAGCCTCCTGCTGACTACCGCGTACCCACCACCACCCCCGCATCTGTCCCCATGTTGCACACCACTTAGAGGGAGCACTGGGGGCGGCAAGGGCGCAGAATGTACTCTGGGTGAGAGACCTCAATGTCTATTACAAAGAGTGGCTCTGTAGCATCACAACAGACCAAGCTGGCCAAGTCCTAAAGGATATAGCTGCTAAACTGGGTCTGTGGCAGGTGATGAGGGAACCAACAAGATGGAAAAACATACTTGACCTCATCCTCACCAACCTGCCTGCCAAAGATGCTTTTGTCCATGACAGTATCGGTAGGAGTGATCACCGCACAGTCCTTGTGAAGACGAAGTCCCATCTTCACACCGAGGATACCCTCCATCGCGTTGTGTGGCACTACCACCGTGCTAAATGGGATAGATTTCCAACAGATCTAGCAACTGAAGGCTGAGCAATCATGAGGCGCTGTGGGCCATTAGCAGCAGCAGAATTGTACTCGAGCACAATCTGTAACCTCATGGGCCAGCACATTCCCCACTCTACGATTACCACCCAGGCAGGGGATCAACCCTGGTTCAATGAAGCGTGCAGGAGGGCATGCCAGGAGCAGCACCAGATATACCTAAAAATGAGGTGTCAATCTGGTGAAGTTATAACAGAAGACTACTTGTGTGCCAAATAGCATAAGCAGCAAATGATAGAGCTGAGTGATTCCATGAGATCAAAGCTCTGCAGTCCTACCACATCCAGTCATGAATGGTGGAGGATGATTAAACAACTCGCCAGATGAGGAGTCTCCATAAATATCTCCATCCTCAATGATGGAGGAGCCCAGCACATCAGTGTAAAAGATAAGGCTGAAGCATTTACAACAATCTTTAGCCAGAAATGCCGAGTGGATGGTCCATCTCGACCTCCTCTGGAGGTCCCCAGCATCACAGATGCCAGACTTCAGCCAATTTGATTCACTCCATATGATATCAAGAAATGGCTGAAGGCACTGGATACTGCAAAGACTACGGGTTCTGAAAATATTCTGGCAATAGTACTGAAGACTTGTGCTCCAGAACTTGCCACGTCGCTAGCCAAGCTGTTCCAGTACAGCTACGACAACGTAGAAAATTGCCCAGGTATGTTCTGCACACAAAAAGCAGGACAAATCCAATCCAGCCAGTTACTGCCCCATCATGTCTACTCTGAATCAGCAAAGGAAAAAAGTACAGGTGAGTGACTATTCCCCCACACACTTGGAGGTCAATCATCTCAGTTCCAGGGCATCACTGCAGGAGTTCCTCAGGGTAGTGTCCTAGGCCCAACCATTTTCAACGGCTTCATCAATGATCTTCCTTCCATCATAAGGTCAGAAGTGGGGATGTTCGCAGATGATTGCACAATATTCAGCACCATTTGCGACTCCTCAGATACTGAAGCAGTCCATGTCCAAATGCAGCAAGACCTGGACAATATCCAGGCTTGGGCTGACAAGTGGCAAGTAACATTTGCACCACAAAAGTGCCAGGTAATGACCATCTTCAACAAGAGAGAAACTAACCATTGCCTCTTGACATGCAATGGCATTACCATCGCTAAATCCCCCACTATCAACATTCTGACTACAATTGACTAGGAACTGAACTGGACTGGCCATATAAATACTGTGGCTACAAGAGCAGGTCAGAGGTAGGGAATCCCGAGGTGAGTAACTCATCTCCTGACCCCCTGCAAAGCCTGTCCACCTTCTACAAGGCACAAGTCAGGAGTGTGATGGAACTCACTCCACTTGCCTGGATGAGTGCAGCTCCAACAACACTCAAGAAGCTTGACATCATCCAGGACAAAGCAGCTCACTTGATTTGTACCCTATCCACAAACATTCACTCCCTCCATCACCGACGCACCGTAACAGCAGTGTGTGCCATGTACAAGAGGCACTACAAAAACTCACCAAGGCTCCTTCAACAGCACCTTCCAAACCCATGGCCATTATTATCTAGAAGGACTAAGGCAGCAGAGACATGGGAACTCCACCAACTGTAAGTTCCCCTCCAAGCCACTCACCATCCTGACATGGAAAATGTCACCATTCCTTCACTGTCCCTGGGTCAAAATCCTGGTACTCCCTCCCTAACAGCACTGTGGATGTGCCTACACCACATGGACTCCAGCAGTTCAAAAAGGCAGCTCACCACCACCTTCTCAGAGGCAATAAATTTGGGCAATAAATGCTGGCCTAGCCAGTGACGCCCACATCCCATGAATGAATTAAAAAATGTCCAACTTCACTGAAATGCCAATAAGATGACAAGAGCCCAAAACAGATGGACTGCTCAAATTTTAGCACAATTCCTGTAGAAGGACCTATAAAATGACCTTCCCTCCAGAAGTGGGGGTGTTTGCTGATGATTGCACAGCATTCAGTTCCATTCACAACTTCTCAGATACTGAAGCAGTCCATGCCCACTTGCCACAAAAGCTGCTCAGTGTTCATGCTTTGGCTGATGAATGGCATTCACATTCACGCCACACAAGAGCCAAGCATTGATCATCTCCAACAAGGGAAATGCTAATCTTCTCCCCCTGACGTTCAATGGCAACACCAGCACTGAATCTCCCACTATCAACATCCTGGGCTTACCACTGACCTGAAACTTAACTGGATCAGGCAAATGATTACTGTGGCTACAAGACCAGGTCAGAGGCTAGAAATTTTGTCGCAAGTAACTCAGCTCCAGACTCCTCAAAACTGGTCCACCACCTACAAGACACAAGTCAAGAATACGATGGAATACTCTACACTTGCCTGGATGAGTGCAACTCCAACACTCAAGAAGCCTGACACCATTCAGGATAATTAAGCAACCTGATTGATTGGCACTCTATCCCCCATCTTAAACATTCACTCCCTCCACCACCAACACACAGGCAAATGGTGTGTAGATCTACAAGATGCACTGCAGCAACTCGCCAAGGCTTCTTCAACAGCACCTTCCAAACCTGCGACCTCTAACACTAGAAGGACAAGGGCAGCAGACACATGGGAACACCACCACCTACAATAATGTAAAAGCGAAATACTGTGGATGCTGGAAATCTGAAACAAAAACACTACCGCCTACAAGTTCCCCTTCAAGACATGCACCATCCTAACTTGGAACTGTATCTCAGTTCCTTCATTGTCGCTGGGTCAAAACCTGGAACTCCCTTCCTAACTGTGGGTGTACCTACACCACATGAACTGCAACCATTGAAGAAGATGGCTCATCGCCAATTTCTCAAGGTCAATTAGGGATGGGCAATAAATGCCTTGTGTGAGGCGCACCTATCCCATAAGCAAATAAAAATTTATAGATCCTGTTCCTGTTTGTATTCTTTTGTGTATTGCAATGTCTTTATGCTGCTCTTTATGGGAGGATAAAATGGTCTACATCAGTTGCGTGCCTCTAAATTGCATTCATGGTATAAAATATAGCAGCAGAATATTTTATCAACAGCAGAATACTCTTAAACATTAGCCCAAAGCATTTCAGTCAGAACAGAGGATAACATTTCCAAGGCTCATAAAAATTGTCAATGCCAAGAAAGAGCCATTGCATCAATTGGAGTTTACTCCTCCCTTAGGCTAACTTCCTCTTATCGAATCCAGTTCTATTTTGCCTTAGTATACCACTTGGTAGATAGTTCCAGATGGAAGATTATATTATAAGGAACATCTTTACTGGCAGAATGACCTCTCTGATTAAAGTCACTTGTTTAAAGTGTCTGTCACGAAATTAAATCTAGCTCCTTTGCATTTGCAATAGGTTTTTGAAATACTGGAGCATGGGTTTGATCAAAACTTCCCTTCCTGTGACTCAATTATATTTGGCTCATCTCTATAAGACTATGCATAGATGTGGCCTTCTCAATTTTAAATCCATTAATCACTTACTGTTTTTTAACAAAGTTTATAATTCACTGGCATAACACAATGACGCAGAATCCATACAATATAAAGCACAATCGCCCTACTTTCCACCACCCTTTGCAATAGTTCAATATGCAAATAGATCTTTTTGGTTCTGATAGTGAAGCTTTTTGCTTACTCAAGTCCCACGTTTCCAATCACGTGATTTCCCAAGGCCAGCCTATTTACATAATCATAGGGTGTTCCTATCTCCAATCGGGCCTGCTTCCAGGAACATGCAACATAGAAAATGCACATTGCTCAAGCTCATAAAGGCTTGTGGCTGCTATTTAAAGGGCACACCTAGTTGGCACCCTTCTCTTAGACATGCACGGGGACCCTCAATCGTGCTTTTAAAGGGATCACGTGTTTGCCCGCAGGGTAATTATTGGCTAGGAAAGAAGGCTAATATGGCTGGGGAGTGTTGGAAAATGCTGCATACAAATGCTGTGTTTCTGCCAGACATGCAAGCAAGCACTGTTGCCCTGTTTGAGTTTCTGGGAATGGAGATTGGAGGGGGTACTGGTGGGGGACGTGCAGCAGGAGTGCATTCACTCAATGCAGCACTGATATATCAGCATAAGTTGTGTACTTCAGCCCTGGAGTGGATCTGCAACATATGCACCACTGGCTTTTTAAGCCAGTATGTAGAAGGTCCTACAAGAGAGGGGGCGGTCCTGGACTTAATTTTAGGGAATGAAGCCAGACAAGTGGTAGAGGTATCAGTGAGGGAGCATTTTGCAGATAGTGATCATACCTCTGTTGGATTCAAGGTTGTTATGGAAAAGGACAAGGATGGGCCAGAAATCAGAGTTCTAAATTGGGGGAAGGCTGATTTTAATAAGATCAGATATGATTTGGCCAGAGTGGACTGGGAGTAGCTGCTTTTAGGTAAATCTGTGTCAGAGCAGTGGGACTCATTCAAGAAGGAAATAGGGAGAGTACAGGGCCAACATATTCCAGTAAAGATAAAAGGTGGGACCAACAAATCCAGGGAACCCTGGATGTTGAGGGACATACAGGATTGGATAAAGAGGAAAAGGGAGGCTTATGACAGATACCAAGGGCTCAAAACAGCGGAAGCCCTAGAGGTGTATAGAATGTATAGGGGGGAACTTAAAAAAGAGATCAGGAGAGCAAATAGGGGGCATGAAAAAACATTGGCAGGGAAAATAAAAGAAAATCCAAAGTTATTTTACAAGTACATTAAGAGTAAGAGGATAACTAGGGAAAGAGTAAGGCCCACTAGGGGCCGTAGTGGTGATTTGTGTGTGGAGCCAGAAGACGTAGGTAGGGTCCTAAATGAATACTTTGTGTCGGTGTTCACAAGTGAGAGGGACGAAGTGGGCATGGAAAACAGGCAGATGGACTGTGATATAATTAAAGAAATTAGCATAGAAAGGGAGGAGGTTCTAAGTAGTCTGGCAGGCTTAAAAGTAGATAGGTCACCAGGCCCAGATGAAATGTATCCCAGGTTGTTGAGTGAGACAAGGGAGGAGATAGCAGGGGCACTGGCAATAATTTTCAATACCTCTCTGGACACAGGAGAGGTACCAGAGGACTGGAGGACTGCTAATGTGGTACCGTTCAAGAAGGGAGGAATGGGTAAACCAGGGAACTATAGGCCAGTCAGTCTAACCTCAGTGGTGGGGAAACTATTGGAAGCAATTCTGAGGGACAGAATTAATCTACACTTGGAGAGGCAGGGATTGATCAAGGGCAGTCAGCATGGTTTTGTTAAGGGGAGGTCATGTCTGACCAATTTGATTGAATTTTTCGAAGAGGTGACCAGGTGTGTAGGTGAGGGCAATGCATTTGACGTAGTCTACTTGGACTTCAGCAAGGCTTTTGATAAGGTCCCACATGGGAGACTGATAACAAAGATAAGAGCCCACGGGATCCAAGGCAATTGGCAAATTGGATCTAGAATTGGCTGGGTGGCAGGATGCAGAGGGTGATGGTCGAGGGGTGTTTTTGTGACAGGATGCCTGCGTCCAGTGGGGTTCCATAGAGATCGGTGTTGGGTCTCTTGCTGTTTGTGGTATATATAAACGATCTAGACTTGAATTTTAGGAGGGTTGATCAGTAAGTTCGCAGATGACAAGAAAATTGTTAGGGTGGTAAATAGTGAGGAGGATAGCCTTAGATTACAGGAGGATATAGACGGGCTGGTCAGGTGGGCTGATCAGTGGCAAATGGAATTTAATCTGGATAAGTGTGAGGTGATGCACTTGGGCAGGACAAACAAGGCACAGGAATACACGATGAATGGTAGGACCCTGGGAAGTACCGAGGATCAGAAGGACATTGATGTGCGTGTCCACTGGTCCCTTAAGGTAGCAGGACAGGTAGATAAGGTGGTTAAGAAGGTATATGGGGTACTTGCCTTTATTAGCCGAGGCATAGAATATAAGAGCAGGGAGGTTATGCTGGAACTATATAAAATGCTGGTTAGGCCAAGCTAGAGTATTGCATGAAGCTCTGGAATCTGCATTTTAGGAAGGATGTGATTGCACTAGAGAGAGTGCAGAGGAGATTTACCAGGATGTTGCCTGGGCTGGAGAGTTTTAGCTATGAGGAGAGATTGGATAGACTGAGTTTATGTTCCCTGGAGCAAAGGAGATTGAGGGGGTACATGATTGAGATGTGTAAAATAATGAGAGGCATAAATAGGGTAGACAGTAAGGAACTTTTCCCCTTGGTGGAGGGATCAATAACCAGGGGGCAAAGATTTAAGATAAGGGGCAGAAGGTTTAGAGGGGATGTGAGGAAGAATTTTTTCACCCAGAGGGTGGTGGGAATCTGGAACTCACTGTCTAAAAGGGTGGTAGAGGCAGAAACCCTCATAACATTTCAGAAGTATTTGGATGTGCACTTGCGATGCCATGGATACAAGGCTATGGGCCTAGTGCTGGGAAATGGGATTAAAATAGTTAGATACTTGTTTGACGGGCGCAAACTCGATGGGCCAAAGGGCAATTTTTTCTGCTTTGTGGACCTTTATGACTCTATGATTCAGACGCTAATCAACTGCTATTGATCAGACTGAGCCAGAATGACACAGAATTTTGTCTTGTGAAAGCAAATAGCCCTATCTTCATGAAAAAAGGAAGAAATAGCAGTTTCCTCATTGGTGTCAACAAACAATGTGGAACGCAAAGATTTGACATGTGATTTTGGAAAATGAAATTTTATTTGCAGCAAACAAAAAGTAATAGCCAAGCAGTCTATAGCTGCAGTAATTTGCTTTAGATTCAAGAACAACTCAGAAATATCCAAGGAGATGTTTTTCTCAACTGATCACATTCAGCCACCCTGCTTTCTTTCAGTGCGATTGATGTAGATAGAGGCAGACAGATAACTGAGAAAGTTGATAAAAGAATGGAATCCTGAAGTAAACTGCTTCCACAAATTCCCTACTTTACAAACTCTGTAGCCCAGCATGAAGATATTGTGGCCCAGTTTGGCAAATAGTGGACGAATCAGTCTATAGTCACTGGATTCAGCATATACACACACGGGGCACTTGTTAGATTATACTGAAGGGGTCATCTCCACATTTTGTACTCAAACTGATACATCATTTTATCATGTCAATACCAGGAACAGAAGAATATAGCCAGAAATCACCAGCATTGAACTCTTGAAACATGCATATTCGTTATAGTTGTTTCCAGGCGCACTCTGTTGTTAGCCCATCACTCCAGAAGGCTATTTGTCAGCGTCTCTGGTTCCCCTGATAAAAATCCCCAGATCACTGTTGCTCCACCCTTCCCCATTTTACCGTCCACCTGTTTGGGAACATTTCAGTGCCCTCTTGGCCAAAATCCTAAAATAAAGGATACCATTAAACAACTATTCCATAACAACTTTATCCAACAACAGTTCCAACAATGAATATAATATGCAGCTATTCACTCTTGTGCTTTCCCTTCTTCTTCTTCTTCTTCATAGACAGTCCCTCAGGACTGAGGATGGCTTTCGTCCACTCCGGAGATGTGGCTCCTGAGGTGACTGAAGAATCCAATGCTGGATCCGCACACGCTGCCACAGGTGGGGCAGGTAGTTTTTGATGAGGCGGGTGGGTGGGATGCTCGGATTTTGGTACGCTCCTTCCGCCGTTTGCGCTTGGCCGCCACCTGGGCCTGTCAGAAATGTTTGAAATGGCTGGCTCCTTCACGGATGCTTCTTCCCCAGTTTGGGCGGTCTCGTGCAAGAGATTCCCACAAATCGGATGAGGATGTTGCATATTTTCAGGGAGGCTTTGAGGGCATCCATGACCTATCTTGCAGCATGTTTTACCTCTTGCAGAGCTCTTATGCAGGCTACCTCAGTGGCTGCAGTATAGCTGATAGAAGGCTGCTAATAGACCTTGCAGGGCATCAAGTAGTTCTGGACATTAAAGGCCTGGTTTTGGTCTGCACCACCTCAACATGGGTGTTAACTGCCTGGCTGACAGATAACAGCCTGATGGAAAGGCAGTGGCGGGAGCATGAATGCAGTCAACCTGAGAGAGGACAGCAAGTTCATTCACCACAGAGCTACTGTCACTCAACTCGCTCCTAGTAATCTGCTGGCCTAGATTGCTGGACTGCTGTAAGACCCTGAAAGTCTCTTTGCACACAGATGTAATAGGACAGAGGCAGTGGACAACGCTCCCAATTTTGTCACAAATCCCCAGATGTTAGTAAGCAAGACTTTGCAGGGTCTTTGTCATTTCCATTGCCTAGGTCGATGTTGGGTGGTCCAGCTGGTTTTATTCTTTTTCAGCTTTTCTGTTGTGGTTTGATACAACTGAGTAGCTTGCTAGGCCATTTCAGTGTGTAGTTAGAGTCAACCACATTGCTGTGAGTCTGGAATCACATGGATGCCAGACCAGGTAAGGGCAGCAGATTTCCTTCCCTAAAGGGCATTGGTGAACCAGATGGGTTTTCATGAAAATCCACTAGTTTCATCATCACTATTAATGAGGCTAGTTTTTTTCAGATTGTGATTTTATCAATTCATGTAATTTAAATTCCACCATTTTTTTTGTTCAGTCCCCACGAACTGTAAATCTGCCACTGGTTAATTATATATTAATTGGCTGTTTAACTGTAATCAGGTGATTAGAATTAACTGGCTATTCACCTGTACTCATATCCATAGACGCACTCTGAAACTGGGGTGGTTGGGCTGGAGGTGCACAATTCTTTTCTTATTCAAGGGATGTGGGCTTCGCTGGCTGGGCCAGCATTTATTGCCCATCCTTAATTGCCCTCGAGAAGGTGATGGTGAGCTGCCTTCTTGAACCGCTGCAGCCCATACGGTGTAGGTACACCCACAGTGCTGTTAGGGAGGGAGTTTCAGGATTTTGACCCAGTGACAGTGAAGGAACAATTATATATTTTCAAGACAGGATGGTGAGTGGTTTGGAGGGGAGCTTCCAGGTGGTGGTGTTACCATGTGTCTGCTGGCTTTGTCCTTCGAGATGGTAGCAGTTGCGGGTTTGGAAGGTGCCAAGAAAGGAGGCTTGGTAAGTGCATGCAGTGAATCTTGTAGGTGGCACACACTGCTTCCACTGTGCTTGGGTGGTAGAGGGAGTGAATCTTTGTGGATGGGGTGCCAATCAAGTGGACTGCTTTGTCCTTGATGGTGTCAAGCTTCTTGAGTGTTGTGGGAGCTGCACTCATCCAGGCAAGTGGAGAGTATTCCATCAAAGTCCTGACTTGTGCCTTGTAGATGGTTGACAGGCTTTGTCGGGGGGGTGGGGTGGGGGGGGTGGGGGTCAGGACGTGAGTTACTCACCTCAGGATTCCTAGCCTCTGACCTGCTCTTGTAGCCACAGTATTTTTATGGCTGGTGCAGTTCAGTTTCTAGTCAATTGTAGTCAGGATGTTGACAGTGGGGGTTTCAGCGATGATAGTGCCATTGCATGTCAAGGGCGATGGTTAGATTCTTTCTTATTGGAGATGGTCATTGCCTGACACTTGTGTGGCGTAAATGTTACTTTCCACTTGTCAGACCAAGCCTGGATATTGTCCAGGTCTTGCTGCATTTGTACATGGACTGCTTCAGTATCTGAGGAGTCACAAATGGTGCTGAACATTGTGCAATCATCAACGAACATCCCCACTTCTGACCTTATGATGGAAGGAAAGTCATTGATGAAGCAGCTGAAGACGGTTGGGCCTAGGACACTACCCTGAGGAGCTCCTGCAGTGATGTCCTGGAACTGAGATGACTGACCTCCAACAACCACAACCATCTTCCTTTGTGCTAGGTATGACTCCAACCATCGGAGAGTTTTCTTCCTGATTCCCATTGACTCCAGTTTTGCTAGAGCTCCTTGATGCCACACTCGGTCAAATGCTGCCTTGTATGTCAAGGGCAGTCACTCTCACCTCACCTCAGGAGTTCAGCTCTTTTGTCCATGTTTGAACCAAGGCTGTAACGAGGTCAGGTGCTGAGTGGCCCTGGTGGAACCCAAACTGGGCATCAGTGAGCAGGTTATATCTAAGCAAGGGCCGCTTGATAGTCACTGTTGATGACCTATTCCATTATTTTACTGGTGATGGAGAGTAGACTGATGGGGCAGCAATTGGCCGGTTTGGATTTGTCCTGCTTTTTGTGTACAGGACATACCTAAGCAATTGTCCACATAGCTGGGTAGATGCCAGTGTTGTAGCTGTGCTGGAACAGCTTAGCTAGGGGCATGTCAAGTTCTGGGGCACAAATCTTCAGTACTATTGCTGGAAAATTGTCAGGGCCCATAGCCTTTGCAGTATCCAGTGCTTTCAGCCATTTCTTGATATCATGTGGAATGAATCTAATTGGCTGAAGACTAGCATTTGTGATGTTGGGGATCTCTGGTGGAGGCCGAGATCGATCATCCACTCGGCAGTTCTGGCTGAAGATTGTAGCAAATACTTCAGCCTTATCTTTTGCACTGATGTGCTGGGCTCCTCCATCATTGAGGATAGGGATATTTTTGGAGCCTCACCTCCTTCAGCGAGTTATTTAATTGTTCACCACTGGATGTGGCAGCGAATGCAGAGCTTAGATCTGATCCTTTGGTTGTGAGATCGCTTAGCTCTGTCTATCACTTGCTGCTTATGCTGTTTGGCACACAAGTAGTCTTGTGTTATAGCTTCACCAGGTTGACACCTCATTTTTAGGTATGCCTCGTGCTGCTCCTGGCATGCCCTCTTCATTGAACCAGGGTTGATCCCCGGCATGATGGTAATGGTAGAGTGGGAGATATGTCAGGCTATGAGGTTACAGATTGTGTTTGAGTACAATCTGCTGCTGATGTTCCACAGCACCTCGTGGATGCCCAGTCTTGAGTTGCTAGATCTGTTCGAAATCTATCCCATTTAGCACAGTGGTAGTGCCACACAACGTGATGGAAGGTGTCTTCAATGTGAAGGCAGGACTTTGTCTCCACAATGACTGTGCAGTGGTCACTCTTACCAATACTGTCATGACAGATGCATCTGCAGCAGGCAGGTTGATGAGGATGAGGTCAAGTATGTTTTTCCCTCACCACCTGCCACAGACCCAGTCTAGCAGCTATGTCATTTAGGACTCAGCCAGCAGTGGTGCTACTGAGCCACTTTTGGTGATGGACATTGAAGTCCCCCGCACAGGGCGGTACATGGTAATCAGCAGGAGGCTTCCTTGCCCATGTTTGGCCTGATGCCATGAGACTTCATCGGGTCCAGAGTCAATGTTGAGGACTCCCAGGACAACTCCCTCCTGACTGTATACCACTGTGCCGCCACCTCTTCTGGGTTTGTCCTGCCGGTGGGACAGGACATAGCCAGGGATAGTGATGGTGGAGTCTGGGACATTATCTGTCAGGTATGATTCCATGAGGGTGACTATGTTAGTCATGTTGCTTGACTAGTCTGTGAGACAGCTCTCCCAATTTTGGCACTAGCCCCTAGATGTTAGTAAGGAGGACTTTGCAGGGTCAACAGGGCTGAGATTGCCATTGTCATTTCCAGTGCCTGGATCAATGCCAGGTGGTCTATCTGGTTTCATTCCTTTTTTGGCTTTTGTTCAACCACATTGCTGAGTTACATGTATGTAAGGGCAACAGATTTCTTTCCCTAAAGGGCATTGGTGAACCAGACCAACAATCATCAACACTGGACTTTTAATTCCAGATTTGGCCATGGCAGGATTTGAACCCGGGTCCCTAGAGCATTTATCCTGAGTCTCTGGATTACTAGTCCAGCAACAGTACCACTACGCCATCGCCTCCCCATCACAGAGGAGAAGAAGATGCTGGGGCCCTTCTGGAGTCAAATAAAGTTAGTATGCAGGCACAGCCTGTAATCAAGAAGGCTAATGGAATGCTTTCCTTTATTACGAGAGGGATTGAACATAACAGTAAGCTTCAGTTATACAAGGCATTGGTGAGACCGCATCTCGAATACTGTGTGCAGTTTTGGTCTCCTTATTTAAGGAAGGATGTAAATGTGTTGGGGGTGGCGTGGTGGTGCAATGGTTGGTGCTGCTGCCTCACAGATCTAAGGATCTGGGTTTGATCCTAACCTTGGGTGTCTGTCTGTGTGGAGTTTGCAAGTTCTCCCTGTGTCTGTGTGGGTTTCTTTCAGGTGAATTGGCTACAGTAAATTGTCCTTTAGTGAGAGTATGTGCCCTGTGATGGACTGGTATCCTATCCTGGGTGTACACTGCCTAGCACCCATTGCCTGTAGGAGTAGACTCTGGCTCCCCATGACCCTGAATTGGATGAAGTGGTTCTGGAAAAGTGAGTGAGTGTAAATCTGTTGAAGGTGGTTCAGAGGAGGTTTACCAGATTGATACCTGAAATGAGTAGGCTGTCCTGTGAGGAAAGGTTGGACAGACTGGGCTTGTTTCCACTGGAGTTTAGAAGAGTGAGGGGTGATTTGATTGAAGTATACAAGATCCTAAATGGTCTTGACAGGTGGATGTGGAAAGGATGTTTCCTCTTATGGGTGAGTCCAGGACTAGGGGACACTGTTTTAAAATTAGGGGTCGCCGTCTTAGGACAGAGATGAGGAGAATTTTTTTCTCTCAGAGGGTTGTGCAACTGTGGAACTTTCTGCTCCAGAAAGTGGTGGAGGTGGGGTCATTGAATTTTTTTAAGGCAGAGGTAGATAGATTCTTGTTAGGCAAGGGAATCAAAGGTTATCGGGGGTAGATGGAAATGTAGAACTCAAAACACAAATGGATCAGCCATGATCTTATTGAATGGTGGAGCAGGCTCAAGGGGCCAATTGACCTACTCCTGCTTCTACCTTGTAAATTCGTATGGACCCCGGAGGAACATGTGCATCACATGCTGGGCGGATTTTCATGGATATGGCTCCCAGAAGGTGGGAGGTCTCCGTTGATGTCTCAGATCTGCTTTGGAACATCAGGGTCTTGCCCACAGGCTGCTATGGATAATCAGTGAAGGGGGTGGGGAGAGGAAGGTGTACCAGGGGGAGGGAGGAGGTTGAGAGTGGGAAGGAATGAGTATGACGGCAGGCGGGTGTAATGGGGGAGAATGTAGCAAGTGGGGAAGTAGGTGTAAGGAGGGAGGAAGGTGTAAGGGAGGGAGTTTGGAGAGGGGAAGGTGGTGGGGGGAGGATGGAGTTCGGAGGCGGGAAGATGTTTGGGGGAGGAGGGAGTTTGGAGGGGAGAAGGTGTCCGGGGGAAGGAAAGAGTTTGGAGGAGTGAAGGTGTGCGGGGGGAGGAGGGAGTAAGGGTGGAGGAGTGTGTAAAGTTGGGGAGATTTCCAGGTGATCATAGAAGGGAGGGGTCTGTGGAGTCATTGACTGTTTCCTGGGGAGCAAACTGAGGGTGGGCATGGTAGGAGGGAATGATGAGTGTGAGAGGGGGCAGAGGGAGCCGGTAGATTGGGAAGGTGAGGGTGTGTTGGTAGCGGTGGAAGGGAAGGCGAGGGTGGTGCATGGGGACTCAGAGGCAGACACGGAATGCTGGGGGTGGGAAGGAGGATGCAGCGGAAGTCAATTTGGATGGGGGTGGGATTCTCAGGAAGGTAGGGAACGTGCACGTTCACCTGGACATCCTGGAAATACAAGGGTTTAGGTTGTTAGGTGATGGTTGGGAGTTGGAAGGTGATACCAGGGGGTTCCACAGTGATTGGGGAAAGGGCATGGGTGACTGGGGGAGGGGAAAGGACGGGGGAGCTGACAATATACTCAACCATGACCATGGTTGCCGAAATTGAAAGTGAGCGGAGCCTCGTGTTAGACAGGCACAGGTGCAGCATGGGAGTGTGATCAGTGGGTGGGCGGAGATGCAGGTCAGCTCAGATGGACAACTGAAAGGGAACCCCACCAGGCAGCACTGACAATGCTCAGGACAGTGAGATGAGCGTGATGCGGTATAGATCCGTGTGTGTGGGAGAGTGCTTGCAAGAGGCTCCGAAAGGCCCTGCCACACACACACTTCTCCCTCCAGAATCACTCATGGTCTGGCTGCGTGCAGCTAAACTGCTAACAGAGGCAGGACTCAAGAAACCTGTAAATGAAGCTGAAAGACACCTTTACGCATTATTCAGTGAAAGTGAATACATTTTCAGATTATAAAGTGACAAAATGTGTTCACCCGTGTAAGCACTTGTGATCAGAATTTCTTAACTTTTCTAGGCCTACCACTGACATCAGCAGCAGGGGTGGAGACAGCCTGTGCACTGTTTGGCCCTGTTGCCTCTGATGACTTTGGCGTACCTCCTCTGGAGAGTCGAGGTCTTGGGTGTCCTGGCTTGCTGTGGCTGTCCTCCTCTGGGCCAGCTGCTCCCTCTGTGGTGACAGAGGACGAGATTGAGGGGGTCACTGGCAAAGGGGACTCAGAGGGAGGGGACAGCCTCTGAGGCTCCTGAGTGGATGACTCAGGGGTGCCCAGCTGCCGCTTCTCCTCCCTTTGGGTGCCCGGGGGCCCCGGCCTGACTCCTTAAGGAGAAGGAGCACCTGGAGGGACATCGAGGTGCCCCGTTTCCCTCTCGCGTTGCCACTGCAGGAACTCACCCATGGCTCTTGCGAAGGAGTGCAAGTCTGCACGCATCTCCGCATTCTGCTGGACCAGGGCCTCCATGTCTTCCCATGGAGACCTCCATATGCGTATATGAGAGCAGGCGGGTGCACTCCACCGACTTGCATGCCACTCTGTTGAGGGCTTCCAACAGCTCTGAGAGATGTTCCCCCGCCTTCTGCTGACTCTCCAAGATGAGCTGGAAGGCCAAATCCAGAGGCTCGTCAATCTGGCTCAGACCTCACAGAGGCTTCTTCCCCAGCAGCCCTCCAAGTGCCGGGGAGCTCGGCTGAATCTGCCTCCACCTGCTGCAGACACGTGTCCGTGTAGTGACCTCAAGATTGTGAATCCAAGCTTGTTCGAGACCTAGCGAGGGTCTGGGTAAGTGCTGTGACAGGTCTTCCAGGCTGCTTATTTCCAGCTCTTCAATGGAGAAGGTGTCCTCTTCTGTGAGGACCTGGATGGAGCTGAGGGACTGGCTGGCTGAGGGCGACAGTCATTTGGCAGAGCTCCCTGTGAACCAAAGTAGAGATCATTAGTGCATATCAGCAGAGTCAAAAGCAGGAGAGAGAGGACTCCCAGTTGTGTTGAGAGAGGAATGATGTGGTGCAGGATCCTCATGAGGGTGTTCACCGCCGACCTCATCATAGCAGCAGGCACAATGGCACACTCCTCAAAATGAGTGAGGGGCCTAATGTTGGCCACTCCATCCCCTGTCTGGGACCTCTCCCTGCTGTTGCCAGCCAGCTTCTCCTGTATGAAAACTGATTGAGAGAGTGTGATAGCACACATGGCACTGCAAGGGATGTTTACGTGATGAGCAGAGTCATGGACGGGATGAGGACACGAGCTCCAGGGGACACGAGCCTACTGGAGATGTGAGGGTGTGTGTCAGAGTGTGGTCTTATCCCTGGAGCTGTGAGATCCCTGTTGATATGTGACAGGTTTGTGTGCATGTGAGTTGAGAGAGATGAGGTTGACTTGCCCTGGCGGAACGGATGAGATCATTCATCCTCTTGCTGCACTGGATGGCTGACCTCCTTTGTGCTCCGGTGGTGCTGACCCCTGCTGCCACCACCTTCCAAGCCTGGTTGATGACTCTGGTGGACCTCCTGCGGCCAGAGTGGAGGTAGAGGACATCACGGCGGCCTTCCACTTTATCCAGCAGGTGCCCCAGAGAGTGTAAGCAACCCCCCATTCTCCCATTGCCCCCGTGAATGGTATGACACCTAGTGAAGGGGGAAGTGACGTAAATAAATAACAAATAACTGAGACAAAGAAACAAGTGTCTGAAGAAGAGGGGAGGGGGAGTGGAACATGCTGAATCTGTAATGTGGAGTTCAACTGATCCTATTAACTTTTAAGGACTGGCATGAATTTTGTAAGCAGTAATCGATGTTTAAGTGATCTCTAGGTCCTAAGGTCTGGCTATCTTGATTCCAAATCTATAACATGGTTAATGTGTTGTAACTGTTCTATTCTTAAAGGAAGTGAATGGACAAAAACCTGCAAGATGGTGCGTTAGATGATATTAAATATTAAATTGATAAGGTTAAAGTTATTGTTAAATTTGTAACGAATGTGTCATGTAGGCTGGTCGCTTGGAAACCGAGAAGTTGGCAGAGATGGGATTATTGCCTCATTAATCATGTGAGGGCCTGGAAAACACAGAACTAGCTATGTAAGATGATCAAAAACTTGATGAGGCCGCCAAGAGACAACTGGCCAATCGCTGAGCCTCGAGAAGGCAGGTTCGGCCTATCTGTAGCTGATCATGCGGGTAGTGAGCACTGAGCGGGTTATAAGAAACTATGCCTCGAGATGATAGCTAGCTAGCTCAGGAAGAAGTAGCCTGATCAACTACTTGGAGACCGGAAGGACAGAACTGATCACTCCCTCTGTTCCGGTTCTTGGACAAGCCCAGGTAACCTTGCACACGTGGTCGCCTGAGTATAAATAAGTCTTACTGAGTGTAAGAAGATTTTTTTTTGAGTGCTGAATGAACATGTTGTACACAAACAATAATTTGGGAGTCTTGTGTTTTTGATACCCAGAGTAAACCTCCAAACCAAAATGCGTTATTTTGTAGGTTACAAGAGGCATCACTGAATTTGGGGCTACAATCTTCTTTGTTTTCAGGGCCATCTGTTGCCTTGAGCAGTCCCGGTCTGTAGACATGAACCAGGCTGTGCTCTGGCGCGCTTTAAATATGGCACCTGGCGCGAGGAAACGCTGAGATCACTGTGTGGCGGGCAAATCCGAGCCCACCGCCAGTGATCTGGAGTGTTTCTCATGAATGGACTATTAATGAGGTAGGGACACGCCAGGAAGGGGACCATACAGTGCAAAGACCCGCCATTGCGGTCGGTGGGTAGAACATCGTTTTTCATGCCCATTACTGCACTTCGTTCAAATCTGGGACCAATCCACCCATAGCCTTTAGCGTAAGGAACAGTATTATAAAATTTGCAAATGATAAAAAACTTGACAAAGTAGTAGACAGTGATAAGGATAGCTATAGGCTTTAGGATGACACAGACACAAATGAGCTGAAGCACGACAGGTGGAGTTCAATGCAGAGAGATGTGAAGCTGTGATACTAAATGGACTAAAAGTTGATAAAGAGGTGTAGAAAAGTTTGGGTGTGTTTAAAGTTGATAAGTCACCAGGATCAGATGCGATGTATCTGCAGACACTGACAGGAGTAAAGGTGAAAATTGTAGAGGCACTGGACATAATCTTCCAATCCTCCTTAGATATGGAGGTGGTACAGACAACTGGAGAACTGCAAATGTTACATCCTTGTTTAAAAAAAAGGGTGTAAGGATAAGCTTATCAACTACATGCCGGTCTGTTTAACCTCAATGGTGAGATAGCTTTTACAAACAATAATCCAGGACAAAAATGAGTCATTTGGAAAAGTGTGAATGAATTAAGGAAATCCAGCATGAAATTGTTAAAGGCAAATTGTATTTTATTAACTTGATTGAGTTTTTGATGCTGTAGCCAAGAGGGTAATGCAGTCAATGTGGCGTATATGGACTTGAAAAAGACCATTGATAAAGTGTCAGTTAACAGACTTGCCAACAAAATTGAAGAATAAAAGGGAAGTCACAGCATGGATGTGAATTTGGTTAAATAACAGGAAACAGAGTGGTTATTTTTTGGTCTGGAGAAAGCTATACATTGGGGTTCCTCAGGAATTGGTACTAATACCACTGCTTTTTGTAAGGAAAATGCAATAGACTTCAAGGGGACATAGGCTGTGGGAGCAGGTAGGCACGTGACAGATGAAAGTTAATGCAGATAAATGTGAAGTGATGCCTTTTGATATGAAGAACTAGGAGAGGCAATAAAAAATAATGGGTACAGGTCTAAAGGAACGACAGACCTGGGGGCATATGTGCACAAATCATTGAGCGTGGCAGGGCAGATTGAGAAAGTAGTTAATTATGCAGGTGGGACCCTGGGCTTTATAAGTAGAAGCATAGGGTACCAAAGCAAGGAAGTTCTGGTGAACCTTTATAAAACACTGGTTTAGCCTCAGCTGGAGTATTGTGTCCAATGCTGGGCACCACATTTTAGGAAGGATGTGTAGGCTTGAGAGGGTGCAGAAAAGATTTACAGGAAGGGATGAGGGACCTCAGTTTTGTGGATAGATTGGAGAAGCTCGGGTTGTTGCCCTTGGAGATGGTTAGGAGGAGATTTGATAGAAGTGTTCAAAATCAGGAGAGTTCAAGATAGAGTAGTTGGGGAGAAACTGTCCCCATTGCTGGAAAGATTAAGAACCAGAGGGCATCAATTTAAGGTGACTAGCAAAAGAACCATGGTGATGTGAGGAAAAACTGCTTTACGCAACGTGTGGTTAGGATCTGAAATGCATTGCCCAAGAGTGTGATGGAGGCAGATTCAATGGAGGCTTTCAAAAGGGAATTGGATAAGCAGCTAAAGAGAGAAAATTTTAAGGGGTATGGGGAAAGGGTGGGAGAGGGGGACTAGCTGAATTGGTCTTGCAGAGAGCTGGCATTGACATGACAGGCTGAATGGCCTCCTTCTGTGCTGTGCATGTTCTAAGACATGGCTTGGGAAGGACTAAAATTTACCATAAATGGCACAATTTTGAGATGTGTAGATGAGCAGAGAAATCTTTGTAGCCATACAAATTCTTAAAGGGTGGCAGGGCAAGTTACTAAGGTGGGTTGGGTTAATGTTGGGTAATTGGGTTGGGAAATGTTACTCGGGTTGATAAATAGAGGAATAGAATTTAAAAATTAAAGAGATCATACTAGAATTTTATATATCACTTGTTTGGCCTTAACTAGGATTTTATGGTCAATTTTGAGTGCCACACTTCAGAAAAGAGTACAGAAAAGCTTTACCAGGATGTTACCTGGAATGATGGACTTCAATTATGAGGAGATGTTGGAAAAATTAGGGTTACTCTCCTTAGAAAAGAGAATGTTAAGAGGGATAACTGAATAGCATCTGTAAGGGGGAAATCCTGACTCAATTCTCGAACGGGGCCAGGGCCATAACATGCGATGAGCCATTGAAAAGCCCATTGACTTTGGTGGGAATGTAAAATCTCACTAGCGTGAAATTCCTCCCAATGTTGCCTCGTTCAGCCAGAAATAACAAGACCGGTTGCTGAGCCATCAATGCTGCTGAGTCATGGCTGACACTGTTTAACTGGCTAGCTTAAACCAAGGAATGGACCTGTGACCTTCCTGGCCAGAATGGCTCCATTTATTTGGCAAAGTGAGTCATTGTGAATGCACATAATGATGTTTTATTTGTTTGTAGATCTTCAAAGATGAGTACGATTACTCCAATGGTGTGATTTCACAAATCAAGGCCCCTCAGTGAAACGCAACTTGCAGACTTCTCCTCATTTAGAATCACAGAAATCATGGAAACCGAACAGCCCAGAAGAGGCCATTTGGCCCATCATGCAAGTGCTAGCTCTTTGAAAGGGCAGTCATGCGTAGACCCACATCCTCACTTTTTGTCCATAATTCTATAATTCCCTCATCTCCAAATCCAATTCTCTTTTAAGATTAGTTATGGAATGAGCTTCCACCACCTTTTTAGGTAGTGTTCCAGAACCTGGCAACTGTCTAAGTGAAAAGATTTATCCTCATCTCCCCTCTAGATCTTTCAAGATGCCAGGAGAATTTGATTGAGTGGATAGAAAAAAGTTATTCATCCTGTCGAGTAGGTCAATAATTAGAGTTCAAAATCATTGGCTAAAGATCTAGAGGGCAGATGAGCAGAAATCTTTTCACTCAGACATCTTCTATGCTGTTAAGTTTCTATGATTTCTATGATTCTAAACTCACCTCAGCATGAAAAGTCTGCATGCTCCATTTCACCTAGGGGCCTTGGCTTGTGAAATCACACCATTGAAGAAATGATACACACCTTTGAAGATCTACAAACATATAAAACCTCATTATGGGCTTTCACATTGACTCATTTTGCCAAATAAATGGAGCCATTCAGGTCAGAAAGGTTACAGATCCATTCCTTGTTTTAAGCTGGTCAGTTAAACAGTCTCAGCCTTGACACAGCGTCATCTCTTTTTTTATTCATTCATGGGATGTGGGCTTCGCTGGCTGGGCCAGCATTTATTGCCCATCCCTAGTTGCCCTTGAGAAGGTGGTGGTGAGCTGCCTTCTTGAACCGTTCCAGTCCATGTCGTGTAGGAACACCCACAGTGCTGTTAGGAAGGGAGTTCCAGGATTTTGACCCAGCGACAGTGAAGGAACGGCGATATATTTCCAAATCAGGATAGTGAGTGGCTTGGAGGGGAACCTCCAGGTGGTGGTGTTCCCATCTATCTGCTGCCCTTGTCCTTCTAAATGGTAGTGGTCGTGGGTTTGGAAGGTGCTGTGTAAGGAGGCTTGGTGAGTTCCTGCAGTGCATCTTGTAGATGGTACACACTGCTGCTACTGTGAGTCGGTGATGGAGGGAGTGAATGTTTGTGGATGGGGTGTCAATCAAGTGGGCTTTGTCCTGGATGGTGTCAAGCTTCTTGAGTGTTGTTGGAGCTGCACTCATCCGGGCAAGTGGAGAATATTCCATCACACTCCTGACTTGTGCCTTGTAGATGGTGGACAGGCTTTGGGGAGTCAGGAGGTGAGTTACTCGCTGCAGGATTCCTAGCCTCTGATGGCTCAGCAACTGGACTTGATATTTCCCCTTACAGATGCTATTCAGTTACCCCTCCTGGCAAATCTGTAGGCATTAGGTGAGCAAATATCAAGTTCGGTTGTCTTGTTCCCCACAGCTGACAGGCAGTCTAAGCCCAGACATAAAGAATGGCAATTGCATGAGAGCTAAATTCAGTTTAATTTTCTAATCTCTTACATCCATTTTAAAATGTTCACTTCTACACAACTTTTTTTTTCTAGTACGAGGGTAAGTTTATTTTGTCTATTAAATCTGGGCTGTAATCCAGTATAATTGCGCCCTTTATGTGTTGGATAAAATGATAATTACCAGTTGACAGTAACTTGGCATATTGCTATGCCGTATTGAAAAAAATTGAAATGTTCTGTTTATACTAATGCAAAGAGGAAGCTGCACCATAAGGTGTACCTTTTAAGATCAAACAATTACAAACAATTCTAATTAATGACAATGTCCTTTTGTTACTTTTTAAAATTTGTTTTAAAAGAACTTAAACAATGTGTTGATGTCATCCCTGGATACTGCTACAGTGTCACTCTGAGGCCAAGAATGTGAAGGATCAAACAGTCCCAATGCAACATAGTCAACATGTCAGGAGCACAGAACGGCAACTTGATTAAAGCTCTCCTTCCACAAATATCTATGTACATTCAACAATTTTGTCAGTTTTTGTCTGATTATACTCCTTTGAAGGGCCTTGGGAAATTTTCTTGCATTAAAGGCATTATGTAAATGTTACATAGTATTCATGGTACAGAAAGAGGCCATTCAGCCCAACAGGTCTATGCCAATGCTTACGCTCCACAAGAGCCTCTTTCGATGCTTCCTCATCTAACCCCATTGATGTATCCACCTATACCTTCCTCCCTCATGTGTTTATCTGGCCCCCCCCCGAAATGTATCATTTCATACACTTATATATTCAACTGACTTTTAACATCCAAATATGTGGTATAATTTTGTCATTGGCAGACTACTAGTATTCGTAAGCCCTTTCATACTTTTCACATTATTGTCATCAAACTCACACTATAGAAATACCTCCTAATTAGGCACTGCAGTACTGATAGCAGCTCCCTTTACTAATTTGTTTGTATTGCGCTACAGTTCCTACCAAACCCAAGCTCACAATGAAACAACTATGCATTTGTTAACAGGCACAAGTGCAGTTGTATCAAACAGCGAGTGCCTGTTGAAGGTTACTACCTCTTCTAATGACTCAAGAATATGCCAACAAGCCAGCAGCAACAAATTCTCTTCATTGGCCAAAATGGAATAGTGTGTAGTCCTCATGCCTATTCTATTAGAATACTGCTTTAGAGTAACTTTCCATTGGAAAGCTCTTCTTCAATCTTCCTCAAGGCAGATTGAGCACACGCTTCTTGAGGCCAGGCCTAATAACATTCAATTAACTGCTTTATTTCACAGCATGGAGAACATATAGAACGGCATGTTATAATTGGACTCATTTTTAATTCAATCAGTACAACTTATCTCTAGGTAATAATACAAAAAGAATACACTGTAGGACTACATAATTATGGACCACCTTGTTTGATTTACACTAACTTTCTTACTCATCTTTTCTGCATTCCATCCTTCTCACAATCTTTGTGGCCCGATGACGTTACATCATTTTGTTTCCAATGGCTATCCTCACAGCTATCCCTGGAAACCGGACTCCCCTTGATTCTCTAATTAAAACAGCCCCACCACCAGCCTGAGTCCCATATCTTTCTGTTCAGGGCCATAGAAAAGGAACAAATACTTTCAAATACAATGGATGTGACGGATTTGCAATCGCCAACATAAGCTCATGAATTGTTTATTTTTTATAGTCTATAGGGAGACAATGTCAAAGCTGGTTCCTTAACATCTGACCGACCTATCATCCCAGCCTCTATTTAGTCTTATCTTCTGACTACGCTTTTAAAGGCACAACATTGAAAGTAACATTTTTATCCAAATAATTACTATGGAAAAATTCCCCCTCCACAAAAAAACCGTCAAACTAGACAGCTCATCAACAACTCATTGCAAACAATATTTCTCTTTTACATAAAATTACACAGAATATACAATGTAGAAACAGGCCATTTAGTCCTCCCAAATCCTCGTCTAATTATATTAGCATTTCTCCTTCATATGCTTATCTAGCTTCCTGTTAAATATGTCTATATCACTCGCTTGGGCTAAGTGGCAGGAAACATTCAAGCCACACAAATGCCAGACAATGACCAACTCCAACAAGAGAGAATCTGATCATCTCTCCTTGACATTCAGTGGCATTGCCATTGCAGAAGCCCCCACTATCAACATCCTGGGAGTTACAATTGACCAGAAACTGAAATGGACTAGCCATTTAAATATTGTGGCTACAAGAGCTGGTCAGAGGCTGGGTATTCTGTGGAGAGTAACTCACCTCCTGACTCCCCTGTCCACCATCTACAAGGCACAAGTCAGGAGTGTGATGGAATACTCTCCACTTGCCTGGATGAGTACAGTTCCAACAACTCTCAAGAAGCTTGACACCATCCAGGACAAAGCAGCCCCTTGATTGGCATCACATCCACAAACATTCACTCCCTCCACCACCGACGCACAGTAGCAGCAGTGTGTACCATCTACAAGATGCACTGCAGAAACTCACCCAGGCCCCTGAGAAAGCACCTTCCAAACCCATGACCACTACCACCGAGAAGGACAAGGGCAGCAGATACATGGAAAAACCACCATCTGCAAGTTCCCCTCCAAGCCACACACCAGTTTGAACTATGTTGCCATTCCTTCACTGTCGCTGGGTCAAAATCCTGGAACACCCTCCCTAACAGCACTGTAGGGGTACCTACACCATATGGACTGCAGCGGTCCAGCGATGCCAACATCCCATGAAAGAATGAAAAAAACATTCCCTGTGGTATCAAGTTCCACTTTCTCAGTACTCTCTGAGTAAATAAGTTTTCTACCTTGAAATGTGCCAGAGAAAGTGAAATCAGCTGAATTTGGCCCTGCCAGCATTTCAGAGATCATTATTTCACTTAGTCCCTTGCAAAGGTCACCCAGAGACAACCACCCCATGGAGAATGTGTTCCAGTGTTGATTTGGTGCCACACACAGCATAAGTGCAAGCAGATGGTGGAGAAATATAAGGAAGATAATGCTGGCTGGATAGTGAATATATGTCACTCTTGGCTCAAGAATGTGATGATTCAGATTTCACAGATCCAACTTTTAAAACCTGAAATGTATGCAGAGGGCCAGTGGGCTGTTACTGATAGATTCAATGAAGCACTGCAGTCCACTTGGGAGCGTGTGGCAGCTTCAGGGATATGTGCAGTAGAGGAGCCAATGATACAGACCCCATGGGAAGTCTGTGTAACTTCCATAAACACTTTAGACTGTTGCCACCAAGACCTGGGGCATTAAATTGGAGTGGACTGTCTCTACCAGCATGGAAAGAGTTGGGGCTGGGTTGCAGGCAATCACTACATGGGGCTTCACTGATCAAGTTAGTACCATCAGGTCTAGTTTCCCACAGATTAATGGTCTATGGAGGCAGTGCTCAGTGCTATTGGCAGGAATAGGTACATGGGGTGGTGCAGTCTCTCAGGATTGCAACATAGCGGCAAACCAGCTAACCTCGTCCAAATCATGCACCTCCAGCCAAAAAGACACAAGACCAGTCTGCCCAGGCAGCAGCGCAGGAGCTGCAGCCAACATACAGTGGAGTGGGCACATCCCAGGCCTTAGAACATTCGGTCCCTACATTGCAACAAGTGACCACGCTTCAAAAGTACTTCCTTGGCCATCAAGCGCTTTGGGATGTCCTGAGGTTGTGAAAAGCATTATATAAATGCATTCTTTCTTAGGTGAGGATCCCAAGAAGCTGCTATTGGAAAGCAGCAGCTAGCCAGTTCACAGACTCCAACCACTCAGGAAGAGCTAGAGAATCACACGATATAGATTTAAGATTCCACACATCACACAACAGTACCAGGGCAAAGCATACCGTTATGCATGTACTAGGCACACATAGTTGAGGCTTTATGAACGTAAGAACATTCATACGAACATACGAATTAGAAGCAGTCATAGGCCATTCGGCCCCTCGAGCCTGCTCTGCCATTAAATAAGATCGTGGCTGATCTGACTGTTGCCTCAATTCCACATTCAGCCTACCCCCTCCCCCAATCACCTTTGACTCCCTTGTTAGTCAAGAACCTATTACTTCTGCCTTAAAAATATCATTGACCCTGCCCCCACTGCTCTCTGGTGATGAGAGTTCCAAAGATTCATGACCCTCTGAGAGAAAAAAAAATCTTCTCATCTCTGTCTTAAATTAGCGGCCCCTTATTTTTAAGCTGTATTCTCTAGTTCTACTTTCTCCAACAAGGGCTAACATCCTTTCAGCATCTACCCTGTCAAGTCCCCTCAGGATCTTAGATGTTTCAATAAGATCACCTCTCAACCTTCTAAACTCCAATGGATACAGGCCCAGCCCATCCAACCTTTCCTCATGAGGTAACCACCACCACATGTAAAATGAAAAAAATCATCCCGACATCATTCATGGTAAGCTCTGGAAATTGCTGTCATTAATGAATGGGAGCTGTGTTTGTTGATAAGCTCTTCAGATGATAGCATATGAGTGATGAGGAGGGGGATTTAGACAGAGGTGGTAGTCAAGAGAAGATCTTCATATAAAATGTGTCTTGTAACCAGCAACAAGTTAACACCTACATCTTCTTTGGGCTGTTAGTGCTCCTCTGTTGATCCCCTTGCTGCTCATTGGGTCCTTCTTCCATCAGTGCCTCCATTAGGAGCCTCTTTGTAAGGCTAAGTTGGCTAACATACATGCTGCACCCTGCAGGACTGAACTGCAAGTCATCCCAATTCATTCCAGCACTTGGAGTGTCCTATCAACCTGCCAGTGGTGTGCTTAGAGATAACCCTGGTGAATGAATGGAGATCATGATAATGCTGTCCCAACTGATGTGCTGGGAAAGTGCCAGAGCTTTCATCAGTGAAAAGGTGCTGGCATGATTGATTATGATAAAATGAAGGCATTGTGGCAGTTCTTAGGTAAAAGGCATTAAAACATTATGTGCTGCCGGCTGCATATTGAGAATACAGAGTTCTTTCCTTGACAAAGGCGCAAAATTGAGTAAGGAAGCAAATCTGGCCACATGGGTGTAATCTAAGACTCTTAGATCTTGGTGAATTTGCAGCTCTGTAAAATTACAGCACACTATCATGTTGCTATTGTTTGCCCATGGGGAGATAAGATAGCTAACTCTTGGATGAAAGCTTTCACAGCTTGTTTGATGAATCAGCACAGAACTGTTTGGTTACAGATGTCCCCAGCAATTACTGTGTAGCATAGAAATTCTGGGCTTCTGACCGTGCAGTGGCTGTGGTGCAGGTGGGCTGTCTATAGGTCCACCGGCAGCAAATGTCATAACTAGACATCTTCAAATTCGTCTTTTTGTAACTTTCACTGATAAATTCCCAGTTTTGGTTAAGATCAATTAAAAAAATAACAATTTCTACCCTAATCTCGCCCTTTCACAGGATAAATTCTCCCTTGTCTCAGTAGATCTCAAGATGTCCATTGTATATAAGATGTATGCCCATTAAGAACTTTTATACTGTAGAATAATGATCAACTCTGAAGCAAACTGTAAAAACTGAGGTATATCTGAAGAACCTTGATAATGACCACAGTAGTGTTCTTAATAAATATAGATGCAATGCTTTCAATGATTGTAATTAACCATGCATAGCACATGAAACTGACACATAGCACTGGAAAATTAAAAAATAGCCTCAACAATGTCATATTTCAGATCAATTTTAACAATATTTGTACTGTGATGGAGATTTGCTACTTTCATTAAAGAACGAAGGCGGAGGGGCGTGTTAGTGGGGTGGTGAAAAAGGCATATGGTACACTTGCCTTTATCAATCGAGGCATAGATTACAAAAGTAGGAAGGTCATGTTGAAGTTGTATAGAACCTTGGTGAGGCCACAGCTGGAGTACTGTGTGCAGTTCTGGTCGCCATATTATAGGAAGGATGTGATTGCACTGGAGGGGGTGCAGAGGAGATTCACCAGGATGTTGCCTGGTATGAAACATTTAAGTTATGAAGAGGAGTTGGTTAGACTTGGGTTGTTTTTGTTGTAGCAGAGAAAACTGAGGGGTAACCTGATTAAGGTGTACAAGATTATGAGGGGCATGGACAGGGTGGATAGGAAGCAGCTGTTCCCTTTAGTTGAAGGGTCAGTCACGAGGGGACACAAGTTCAAGGTGAGGGGCAGGAGGTTTAGGGGGGATGTGAGGAAAAACTTTTTTACCCAGAGGGTGGTGACGGCCTGGAATGCGCTGCCTGGGAGGTTGGTGGAAGCGGGTTGCCTCACATCCTTTAAAAAGTACCTGGATGAGCACTTGACACATCATAACTTTGAAGGCTATGGGCCAAGTGCTGGTAAATGGGATTAGGTAGGTAGGTCAGGTGTTTCTCACGTGTCGGTGCAGACTCGATGGGCCGAAGGGCCTCTTCTGCACTCTGTGATTCTGTGATTCTGTGAACTTTAGAAGTCAACATTTTGCAAAGCACAATCCATTCACAAATAGTACAAATGTATTTTGCTGTTAATATAGCTTGACAGCATTTGGTGGTTGTGGAAATTCAGATTATATTGGAGCACATATACAATCCTTCACACAACATTTTAATGATGTTCCAATTAGACACTGAATTTGACTGATTTTTCTGAATTTACCCTAGTTTTTACCCTTGTTATTTTTACATTAAAAATAAAAACTGAAAACATCTGATAAAGAAACCTCTTATTAAAGAAAAAATTCAACATCGACTTTAATGGCCCTTAAACATAACTTTAGAAAGCAAACCTTCCATGGATACTGGTGCTCAGTTACATGCAGGTCAGAGCTGCCTTCCTTCACCCTCTAGTATGCAAACACAGATGGGTGAGTTCAAATCTCTCCAAGATCATGCCCTTTTCTATTTCTGATACCTCTCCCAGCCCTACAACTCTGAGATAACTGTGCTCTTTTAATCCTGGCCCCTTGGGCATCTCGATTTCCTTTTGCTCCACCATCGGTGACTGTGCCTTCAGCTACCTAGGCTCTAAGCTCTGGAATCCCCTCCCTAAACCTCTATCCTCCTCCTTTAAATCACTCCTTAAAACCAACCTGCCCTTATATCTCCTTATGTGGATCAGTGTCAAAGTTTGTTTAACCAAGCTCCTGTGATGCACCTTGAGACATTTTACTACATTAAAGGTGCTATATAAATACAAGTCGTTGCATTTATTGATTTTGTTGATTGCAACTTGTTTCAGGTGCAGACTCATGAAACTGGACTATTGCCCCTGTGCCTCCTCTGCCAAGAAACAAAGGTAGAGTGAGATATAAAATGGAAAAAAAGCCATTCTGCCCTTTGTTAAAAGGTGGTGGGGCACCGAAAATGGCAAACGCACAAAGGAAGCTGGCAAAATAGTTATCAACAGTAAAATTTGCAGAAATGTTGGGTAATGAGCGAGACACAACGATTCCATTATTGCATGAGGCCCCTTGTTTGAGTTGAATCTGCCTTCAATGCAATGGTTAACCACACCCATGGGCTACACTTTACTATAATTTGCGTTTCACAGTGAACTGGAGGTTTAATTCCAGCAATGTGGGTCTATTTTTGTTAGCTTCTCCAGATGGATCACTGTGCAGTGCTCCCTCTGGTGGCCCAGTTGAGCACTGACCAAAGTCACCCAACCAACAGCAGGGGGATTAGTGTGTCAGGCAGTGCTGATCTCAGCCTTTGCAGATTTCTGTTTTAAACCAAGAGGCTTGATGAGTTTACAGGTCATTTGGAACATGATTTTACTTATAGGCTGCTGGTTTTTTGTAGATACTTTACGAAGATCTAGAATGGAAGTCAACTACCTCCTGTGAGAAAGAAAACAATATAGAATTGTATTTAGTAAATTAATTTTGAGGCTGCAGGGCCCAGATTTTGTACCATTAACCGGGAAGGTGGCAGCTATTTTTCATGAAGAATATTATTTGACATTTTTTAATATATCAAAGCACTGTTAATCACTCTGACGATAATATACTTGGTTTAAATGGGAAAAAATGTTTGAAAATAAAAAGAATCAGCACCTCTACCTAGAAATTCTCTTTATATTACTATAGGCGTACTCTCTTTTACATAACTATACATGTGTGTCCCTTTAGCCCCTAAACACAAATACATGGCAAAATGATAGGTCATCAACTTTAAATAATTCCTTGACGAATGCTAAAGTTCTCAGGAAGCGCAATGCTGCCCCCTTTTGGTGGAATATAATATTGTTGTTGACTAAATAAATCCACGATAATAGCATGTCTCTATTTTTCATTCCATAAAAACTGTGACTTAATCTCAACAAGATGGGCTTTCTAACTTAGATAATTTACTTGATTTACTGCTGGAATAATTACAAAATGATTCTAACACAGCTCCTATCATACACTGAGTAATTCCCATTCTCTTGAAGATCCTGCAATACCTTTCCTCCAGTCGTGAGCCACAGGTTGTACGTGTAGGGCAGAACATAAACGATGACTCACCATTCCCAACGATGACCACTTCCACTCTCTTGCTTTTTGCTGGTCCCCACGCGGTTCCGATTAAAATTTAAAGTGCTGGCGGCGTTCACGGGAGACATGTGAGATCACATCGAGGGGGAAGCTTTCATTGGTGAAACCGTCCCTTTGCTTACAATGTAGCAGAGGGAGGCTCTGCACCACAGTGCCTGCCCAACTTCATTTCCATTAACATAAGACTTGAGAGTGCGCAGGTGGCACAGGTATTTTTCAAATTTAAATTTCACTTATAAATATTTCAAATTACACTGCTTTCACTTTATTCATGTGTGCATCATCATTAGTTGTTGGCACAAGCTTAGTCAGAGAGCTAGATGACTCAGGGTTGGCATTGATGGTTACAGGAAAGTTAGGGACATTCCTTTACTGTGAAAGAAATTATGTTTTTTGCATTCACTCTTTATTGAAGGTTCATGTTAGTGTCCACTTGCCACTCTGTGGGACATGGCTGAACTTGCTGGCTCAGCTGACCCTCCCTTCTATGCATTGTAAAGGAGACTGCCCAAGATCACTCTCAGCGAGGATAATTGTCAGTGAACGCAAAGCCCTGTAGGGATTCTGCCAGCCAACACCCTCAGATGAACACACATTTGGACAGCACTGACACCTGCCCTTTAGGCCTCTCATTTTCTTACCTTGACTGATATCCCCCACCAAGCCCCGATCACACCCAGGGCACCAGGCCCTTTCCACTTCACTCTTCCATGCCTCCATGCTTCCTTGGATCCCTCTTCATCTCCTCCATGCCCATGATCCCACTCCACACACCCCACCACCAGACCCCCAACCACTGACTCACCCTTGCCGGTCCCAAGCCTCCATGCAGGCTGCCATTCTCCTGCCCCCCCTCCCTGTGCCACAGAATTCAACTAGGAAAACTGCTGACCTCTGACACAAAGCCGACTGTTGAAATGAATGTGAACCTGATGCCACAAGATTCTCGTGCGTCACTGATTTAATCTGGAGGTAGGACGTAATTACAAAAAGTTTTAATGTGATGAGTATTCATGCACACAAATGTATTACAAGTAGGAACCTGCCACAGGATGATATCAGGTCCGACCCACCACAAACACACCGCTGGATTAATCTCTAAATTTGAACCTGCCATCGGGAAAGCAACATTTTACATTGGGAAGCAATAAACAACATCAAACAAAATATTTTATTCATCCCTTTGTAAAATATTTAATAAAGTATACATGATATTCTGGTTTCAATTTATTTATTTTTTATTGTCCACTTTCTCCCTTCCTCTCTTAAAGCTGTCCTCCCACCAGAGCTGCCAGTTATACCCTGGGACATTACATAAGTCGCTATACTTTATAAGCTTTGGCAGTGAGTTTTCGAAAGCTATCCAACTATGGAAGGCAGCACCATTCAAACCCAAACTTGCCCCTCACCCAGCATCCACCTACGTGGCCTTTCCAGCCAATGTTGGTGAATAGCACACATCAGGCCGACTCCTGGTGATTAAGTACAAGCCTGTGTGAATCTGGGAGTAAAAAGTTACTGAAGCAGTTAGGAGCCCCATCCACTCCAGTGTAAAAAGATGAACCTCAATACAGTGTCTTTATCGATTGTCACTGGAAGGAGCTTCAACACAGCTTTTGTCATTCTTTCCTGAGTTTTATTGCTGGGCCCCATTTGGGTAAATCTGTCTTTATCAACTCTGGACGCAGATGGGATTCCGTACACTGTAACATGATAACTTACCTGTAACTGCCCGACTTCATTCTGCATTGTTCATTCCATAGGTAGAAGTTTTAATTCAAGTATTTGTGCTAACTTATTGCATCCTTTGCCCTCCCAGCCTGTTCCTGATTCTCCCTTGTTAGGAGGTGGTGAGAGCAGCATAAACTGATTCTGCTTCTTTCTGTTTCTCCCTCGCCTCTTTCCACAGAGAAATCGATTCAGTTTTAACGCAGCACAAAAGAAGTGGGACAACCCCATAACATGACACATAGCAAACTGAAGAACCCATGCAACTTTGAAATAGAAATGCACAGCTCTGGAAGACATAGGCTAAATATTGCAAGCTGGTTTCTCTCATCTTTGTCTAATCAGCTTTTCCCATCTTGCATGGGGGTTGCCACAAATGCTGGTTGATCACCTCGATGTCAACATCATTTCTTGGATTTGGCACATAGTTTTACAGCCAGATGCCCTTCCTGCCAATAACCTTCCCCAATTATCCAGGGCTGGGAACCAGAGGATGGCTGACCAGGAGTCTCTCCCACTCTTATCACCTGCCATAGGCATGTCAGAAGGATTTACAGGTTGACAATCACTATGATTGGCCACGTCATGAACACACCTTCCTTAGCCAGCAAGTCCTTGAGTTGGACTTGAACCTGGAGTTGCTAACTCAGAGGCAGAGACACTACCCACTGCACCACAAGACTTCCTTAAATTGGTTTCCCTCAACATTCTACTATAAACTTAAACAACGGACATTGCAATTCTTTCAGAAAGGTTTGATTAGGTAGGTAGGTAGGGGTAGATGGGAAGGTGGAGCTTAGGCCACAATCAGATAAGCCATGATCTTATTGAATGACGGAACAGGCTCGAGGGGCCGAATGGCCTACTCCTGCTCCTAATATGTATGCACAAATGTTCATATTTATAAATGCCTTAGGACGTTTTACTATGTTAAAAGTATTATATAAATACAAGTTGTTGTTTAGGACAGTGGCTTTCTTATCTTGCTGTAATGTAACACAACTGTCACCCACAGTTTCAAGATAGGGCAATGTGTCTTTGTTATACTATGAGCTCCTATCATTCATCATTTGCAATGATGGCAAAAAAGACAGTCTCCAAATGCAGACTGGACCTTTGGAGGGCTGAAATCTAGAACCTTAGAGCCAATCAGAAAAGATCATTCAGCTCACACCTCTCTGCCCATTGCTCTCTGCATCAAATATTTACCCTGTTCTCACTTAAAAGATGCTTAAAAGACCAAGCAGACAGTAGGGGAGGAGCCTCAGACTTTGCAATCATCAAACAGGTTTGAGGTGCTCACAGCCTATGTGGATGAAAGCGAGGCCCGCAAGGTGGATGAGTTGGCTGGCCATGGCACTGTGGTACAGGAGGCCGTTCAAGCAGGGGGAGCAAAAAGGAATGTAGTGGTAGTAGGGGACAGTATAGTAAGGGGGATTGACTGGCCTTGCCCGCCCAGTGCCAGGGTTCGGGGCATCTTCTCAGAGCTGGAGAGGAACTTACAGTGGGAGGGGGGGGAATCCAGTCATTGTGGTCCATGTAGGTACCAACAACAGAGGCAGGACGAGGGAAGAAGTTCTGCGTAGTCAGTATGAGGAGCTCGGCACCAGATTAAGAAGCGGAACCTCAAAGATAATAATCTCTGGGTTATTTACCAGAGCCACATGTAAATTGGCGGAGGGCAAATAAGATTAGTGAGACAAGTGCATGGCCGAAAGACTGGTGTGGGAGAAGTGGGTTCTGGTTTGTGGGCTCTGGCATCAGTACTGGGGAAAATAGGGGCTGTACGATTGGGACGGTCAACACCTGAACTGTGCTGGGACCAGTGTTCTTGTGAATCGCGTATCTAGGGAAATAGTGAGGGCTTTAAACTAAATAAGAAGGGTTTTAACACATTCTGCTTTCTTACCTTTATGCCACTATCAGCACCTCCTTTAGCCCTTACCACTACCATTAACATCCCCTTTGTCTTTTTGTCCATGACGTCTTTGTCAATCTCTCCTTAGCTCCCACCGATCGCTGGCCTTCTATCCAGCTTCACCTGCTCCACCCCCCTTAAACAGTATAAATTTCTTCACATTTCTACTTCTATTCAGCTCTGAAGAAGGGTCATACAGACTCGAAATGTTTCTCTCTTCACAGATGCTGTCAGACCTGTTGAGTTTTTTCAGCATTTTCTGCTTATATTTCAGATTTCCAGCATCCGTAGTATTTTGCTTTTATAAGAAAGGTGAAGGGTCAAGCTTGGGTAGACGTAGCAAATCAAGGGGTAGAGTCAAGGCAGGAGAGCAAAATAGTAATATGGGAAATAAGGGTCAGAGAGGAAAAAACCTAAGAATACATCAACAGTCAAAGCTAGATGTTACAAAGATAACAAAAAGATAAAACTGAAGGCTCTGTATCTGAATGCACGTAGCATTCATAACAAAGTAAATGAATTGATAGCACATATTGAAGAAAATAAATATGATCGGATAGCCATTACGGAGATGTAGCTGCAGGACGACAAGGGTTGGGTCCTGGACATTGAGGGGTACATGACATTCAAGAAGAATAGGAAGCTAGGTAAAGGTGGAGGGGTAGCACTGTTAATCAAAGATGGTATTGGTGCAATAGTTAGAGATGACCTTGGTTCAGGAGATCATATGTAGAATAAGTTTGGGTGGAGATGAGGAATAGTCGGGGAAAAAAGTTGCTAGTGGGAGCGGTCGACAGGCCCCCTAACAGTGACCACAATATAGGACAAAATATTCAAGAGGAAATGTTGGGTGCGTGTGATAAAGGGATGGCAATAATTATGGGTGATTCTAATCTACATATAAAGTGGAAAAATCAGATTGGCAGTAGTAGCCTGGGTGAGGAGTTCTTAGAATGCTTTCGGGATAGTTTCTTAGAGCAGCATGTTCTGGAACCAACCAGAGAGCAGGTATAGTGTAATGTGACAGGATTAATTAATGACTTCAAAGTAGAGGCACTTCTAGGTAGCAGCGAACACAATGTGATTGAATTTTACATCCAGTTTGAAAGGAAGAAGAGACTAGTATTTGAAAAACTATTATTTTATACTTAAATAAGGGCACTATGTGGGCATGGAAGCTGAGCTAGCTGAAATGAACTAGGCTAGAGGATAGATCAATAGAGAAGCAGTGGCAGACATTTAAGGGGATATTTCAAGATATTCAGAATAAGTATATTCCTACTGTAAAGAAAAAGTCTAAGGGGAGGATCCACCATCCGTGGTTAACTAAAGAAGTTAAGGAAAGCATCAAACGTAAGGACTAATGAGTGGCAGGACAGATGATTGGACAGAATGTAAAGAACAGCAGATAATGATTAAAAGGTTAATCAGGAGAAATAAATTAGAGTATGAGAGGAAGCTAGCTAGAAATGTAAAAATGGATAGCAAGAGTTTCTACAGGTTTTTAAAAATGAAAAGAGTAAGTAAAATGAGTGTTGGTCTTCTAGAGAGTGACAATGGGGAGTTAATAGTAGGTAATAAGGAAATGGCAGAAGAAATGAACAAATATTTTGCCTCTCTCTTCACCATAGGGGATTTTTAAAAATTCCAGTAATAGCTGTAAATCAGGAGGTGGAGGGGAGAGAGGAACTTGGTGAAATTACAATCATTAGGGAAGTGGTACTGAGCAAACTGATGGAGCTGTGGGCTGACAAGTCTCTGGGTCCTGATGGACTTCATCCTAGGGTCTTAAAAGTGGTGGCCAATGAGGTAGTAGATGCGTTGGTATTAATTTTCCAAAATTTGCTATATTCTGGAAAGGTTCCATCAGACTGGAAAGTAGCAAATATAACCCCTCTATTCAAGAAGGAAGGGAGGCAGAAAACAGGAAACTATAGGCCAGTTAGTTTGATGTCTGTTGTGGGGAAGTTGTTAAAATCGATCATTAAGGAGGTTATAGCTGGGCACTTAGAAAAACCCAAGGTCAGTGAAGAAGCAATTCTGTCATAGAGTTATACAGCACAGAAACAGGCCCTTTGGCCCATCGTGTCCGTGCCAGCCTTTAATCTATTCTAATCCCATTTTCCAACACTTGGCCCGTAGCCCTGTATGCTATGGCATTTCAAGTGCTCATCTAAATATTACTTAAATACTGAGGGCTCCTGCCTCTACCACCCCTTCAGGCAGTGTGTTCCAGATTCCAACCACCATCATCTCCAGTCCTCTGGGACCTCACCCGTAGCCAGTGAGGATACAAAGATTTTTGTCAAGGCCCCAGCAATCTCCTCCCTTGCCTCCCTCAGTACTCTGGGGTAGATCCCATCTGGCCCTGGGGACTTATCCACCTTAATATTCTTCAAGACGCCTAACACCTCCTCTTTTTTGATCTCAACATGATCCAGGCTATTTACACACTCTTCCCTAGACAAATCGACCACTAAGTCCTTCTCTTTGGTGAATACTGATGAGAAGTATTCATTTAGTATCTCTCCCATTTCTTCTGGCTCCACACACAGATTCACACCTCTGTCCCTGAGTGGGCCTACCTTTTCCTTGGCTACCCTCTTGCTTTTTAAATATGTATAAAAGGCCTTGGGATTTTCCTTAATCCTGGTTGCCAGTGACTTTTCATGACCCCTTTTAGCCCTCCTGACTCCTTGCTTAAGTTTCTTCCAATTTCTTTATATTCTCCATGGGCTTCATCTGTTCTCAGTCTTCTAGCCCTTACGAATGCTTCCCTTTTCTTTTTTGACTAATCTCACAATATCCTTCATTATCCAAGGTTCCTGAAACTTGCCGTGCTTATCCTTCATCCTAGCAGGAACATGCCAGTCCTGAATTCTTATCAACTGAAGTTTGAAAGCCCCCCACATGTCAATTGTTGATTTGCCCTCAAACATCCACCTCCAGTCTAGATTCCTCAGCTCTAGAGGTGGATAAGGTAGTCAGGAAGGCATATGGCATGCTTGCCTTCATTGGCAGGGGTATTGAGCTGGGAAAGCTGGGAAGTCATGCTGCCGCTGTATAGAACCTTGGTAAGGCCACACTTGGAATATTGCGTGCAATTCTGGTCGCCACATTACCAGAAGGATATGGAGGCATTGGAGAGGGTGTAGAGGAGGTTTACCAGGATGCTGCCTGGTCTGGAGGTTATTAGCTATGAGGAGAGGTTGGAGAAACTCTGATTGTTCTCACTAGAGCGACGGAGATTGAGGGGGCGACTTGATAGAGGTTTACAAAATTATGAGTGGCATGGACGGAGTAGATAGTCAGAAGCTTTTTCCCAGGGTGGAAGAGTCAATTGCTAGGGGACATAGATTTAAAGTGAGAGGAGAAAACTATAGAGGAGATTGTCAGGGCAAGTTTTTTACACAGAGGGTGGTGAGTGTCTGGAATTCGCTGCCAGAGGAGGTGGTGGAAGCAGGTACAATTGTGGTGTTTAAGAGGCAGCTTGACAAATACATGAATAGGATGGGAATAGAGGGATACAGACCCCGGAAGTGCAAAATGTTTTAGTTGACGGGCAATATGATCGGTGCAGGCTTGGAGGGCCGAACGGCCTGTTCCTGTGCTGTACTTTTCTTTGAAACGCTCTTTGAAACTTTGTAATCGGGAAGAGCCAGCATGGTTTTATGAAAGGGAAATCATGTTTAATCAATTTATTGTAGCTTTTTGAAGGAGTAACATGTGCTGTTGATAAAGGGGAGCCTGTAGACATGCTTTACTTGGATTTCCAGAAGACATTTGATAAGGTGCGACATCAAAGGTTATTGCAAAAAATAAAAGCTCATGGTGTGGGGGTAACATACTCGCATGGATAGAAGATTAGCTGGCTGACTGAAAACAGAGAGTATGCATAAATGGGTCTTTTTCTAACTGGCAGGTTGTGATGAGTAGAGTCCCATAGGGGTCTGTGCTAGGGCCTCAAAATTTTACAATTTACATCAATGACCTAGATGGGGAGAGACTGAGTTTGCAGATGACACAAAGATAGGTAGGAAAGTATGTTGTGAAGAGGATATAAGGAGGTTGCAGGCTGATATAGATAGGTTAAGTGACTGGGCAAAGATCTGGCAAAAGGAGCATAATGTGGTAAAATGTGAAGTGGTTCACTTGGCAGGAAGAATAAAAAAGCTGAGTATTACTTAAACAGAGAACGGCTACAGAATTCCGAGATGCAGAGGGATCTAGTTGTTCTCGTACATGAGTCACAAAAAGTATGCAGGTACAGCAAGTAATCAAGAAGGCTAATGAAATTCTATCCTTTATTATGAGAGTAATTGAACATAAAAGTAAGGATATTATGCTTCAGTTATACAGGGCATTGGTGAGACCACATCTCAAATATTGTGTGCATTTTTGGTCTCCCTATTTAAGGAAGGATGTAAATGCATTGGATGCGGTTCAGAGGAGGTTTACTAGATTGATATCTGGAATGAACAGGTTGTCTTATGAGGAAAGGTTGGACAGACTGGGTTTGTTTCCACTGGAGTTTAGAAGACTGAGGGGTGATTTGATTGAAGTATATAAGATTTTGAACAGTCTTGACAGGTGGACGTTGAAAGGATGTTTTCTCTTGTGGGCAAATCCAGAACTAGGGGACACTGCTTTAAAATTAGGGGTTGCCCTTTTAGGACAGAGGTGAGAATAAATTTTGTCTCTCAGAGGGTTGTGCAACTTTGGAACTCTCTGCCTCAGAAGGTGGTGGAGGCGGGGTCATTGAATATTTTTAAGGCAAAGGTAGATAGATTCTTATTAAGCAAGGTAATCAAAGATTATTGGGGTTAGATGGGAATGTGGAATTCGAAACACAATCTGGTCAGCCATGATCTTATTGAAAGGCAGAGCAGGCTCGAGGGACCGAATGGCCCACTTCTGCTCCTATTTCATATGTTCAACTATGCCTTGTGACCAGGCATTCCATGTTGTAATAACTCTGTGTAAAGAAACTTCACCTCATCCTCACTCTTCATTCTCTTTGTGATCATTTTGATGAAACCATTGAAGCTATGCTCTTATATGAGTTATGAGTTGGATAAAGTAGCAGAGAATTAACAATGATTCCATCATGATTTTCACCACTAGAGGTCATGTGGGATCCCAAGAATTTGTCCTGATGTTTTTGAAAGTTGGAATACCATGTCATCAGACCATCAGGCAAATAATAAAAGTTTGATTTACTTACGGGTGGAGTAAAGACAACTAGAGAGAAATAGCAGGGTCAATTTTTGGCCCCTCCTTTGACTCAGCAGAAGGTAAGACGAACAAGAGTAGCAACCACCCAACTGGATGAATGTTGGTCTGGCTGGGACATATAACTTTGATAAAATTGATGAGCTGCTGGTCCAGAGGATGGGAAAGTGCAGCTTTTAGAGAAATGATGGAATACTTTAAAGAGATTTAAAAGTGAGTTGCTGCATATGAGCGTAAAAACTCTGTTGATGTTTGAAATGCTCAGAATGCATTCGTCAAGATTTTGGTGGCAAGAAAGTGGCTGGCAATACCCAATAGTTGGTACAGTGGGATGTTGAAGCAGGAAAATGAGTTTGTGGGCATTGCTGTACTTGTCCATTTGATAGCTGCCCATTGCTGAGGTGGTTACAAAGGACAGGAGAGGGAGACGCGTCCTGCCCTGAGGATATCAGGATAGCATATCTGACAGGAGTGCGTGGCCACGCTCATTTCCATGTGCACAATTTGCAAAACCTAGGAACAAAAACAGAAGAAAAGCTGGCTACATTAAGGAAACAGTCTTAAAAACATACCCATAAGTTCCATTTACTAGTTAATACTCTATGGATGCACATCACAAAGTGTTGCCAGTACCATGCCAAGACGGCATGCAACATATGTATCTGTTATTGCAGCCATGGATTCTCACATAAAAGCACAGGAACACAATTTAATTGCATGCTGCATAGTACCATCAGGGAATCTATGATGGGCAGCACATTTGGTGTCATGACTTCTTCCTTACTTGCACAATAAAATTACAGTACATGGGATTACGTAGGATATACAGCACAAAAACAGCCCAACCAATCCATGCCAGTATTTATGCTCCACTTGAGCCTCCTCCCATCTCTCCTCATCTAAATATATCATTGTAACCCGCAGTCCTGGAATTCCCTCCCTAAATGCTATGGTTCTTCACCTCTCTCTCTTCTTTAAAAAGTTTTAGCTCAGTGGTAGCACTCTTATCCCTGAGTTGGTGGGCTGTGGGAACAACCTTAGTTCAGAGACAGCACATAATCTAGGCTGGCACTCCAGTTCACTACTGAGGGAGCGCTGCACTGTCCGAGGTGCCATCTTTCAGATTTAACATTAGCTCAATGTGTGCCTTCTTAGTTCAACATAAAAGATCTCACAGCACTATTCAAAGAAGAACAGGAGAATCCTTTCACAGTTCTGGTCAACATTTATCCCTCAAACAACACCTAAAACCAATTATCTGGTCATTTATTTCTTTGTTGTTTGTGGGATCTTGCTGTGTCACATTTCCTACATCGCTACGTTGACTGTGAAGCACTTTAGCACATTCTGAAGTTGTAAAAAGCGCTATATAAATGCAAGTTTTGTTTTTTCTTCATTCTCTCCCTTTGACCCTTCTAATATCTTCCTCTTTAGTATGGTCTCAATTTTTCTCTGATTATGCTCTGAAGTGCAATGGGACATTTCCCTACATTAAAGGTATCATTTAAATCTAAGCTGTTGCTTAGAACAACTATTGTGAGCAAACTGATGCTGCTAGTGCATTTCTATTATTGTTATAATTTAATTCTTGGCAGCGTGAACAAAGAAATTGACGTAAAACAGAAAATGCTGGAAAAACTCAGCAGGTCTGGCAGCACCTGTGGAGAGAAAAACAGAGTTAGCGTTTTGGAAGTGGGAGACTTTAGAAGTGCACGAGGTCTTGAACCAGTGAAAGTGGACAGGCTGTAAAGAACAAAAAGGGAATGTCTGTGACAGGTTGGAAGGCAGGGGAGATTAAATAACCAAAGGTGCAAGACCAAAGGAGTGGTAATGGGACAAGTAAAGAAACAAAGGATGTGACTAGAGGAGATGTAAATGGCAGGGTCCTGAATAGCTGCCATTCAAAAGCAAAAGGAGTAGGAGAGAAGCAAAAGAAAAAAAATCAAACCAGCAAAGAAAAATGAAACAAAGATGGAGGCAGTGGTTATATGATCTAAAATTGTTGAATTCAATGTTAAGTTCAGAAGGTTGTAAAATGTCCAGTCGAAAGATGCGGTGCTGTTCCTCAAGCTTTTGTTGAGCTTCTTTGGAATGATTTACTTGTACTTCTTTCAATTTAGTTTACTGTATTTGCTGCACTCTCTTAACTCTCTTCTACACTGGGGAGACCAATCGCAGTCTGGGTGACCACTTTGTATAAGACCTCTGTTCAGTTCGCAAGCGTGATCCTGGGCTTTCAGTCATCTGTTATTTTAAATCTCCACCTTGCTTGCTCTCTGACCTTTCTGTCCTTGGCCTGCTGCAGAGTTCCAATGAAGCTCACTGAGTTTGAGGAACAGCATCTCATCTTTCATTTGGCACTTTACAGCCTTCTGGACTCAACAAAGTTCAACAATTTTAGATCATAACTTTTCCCAGTTCTGGTGAAAGGCTATAAACCTGAAAAGTTAACTCTGTTTCTCTGTCCATAGGCACTACCAGCCCTGCTGAGTATTTCCATAATTTTCTGGTTTTATTTTAGATTTCCCGCATCCACAGTATTTTGTTATTGTGTTACAGAAATTCAAGTGACCTTAATTCTGAACAATTCGTTTCTGTCTGTGGTTCAATATAATTCCAAGAGATTTCACCACATGACCTGCAACCCCCTCTCCAATTGAACAGCCTTAACCACAAATATACAACATATCGTAGCATTTGCACTATTCAAGTGCCAAGCAATGACCACCTCCATCAAGTCACCAAGGCTCCTTCGACAGCACCTTCCAAACTCACGACCTCTAGCACCTAGGAGGACAAGGGCGGCAGACACATGGGTACACCATTACCTGCAAGGTCCCCTCCAATCCACTCACCATCCTGACTTGGAACTATATCACTGTTCCTTCACCGTCGCTGGGTCAAAATCCTGGAACTCCCTCCCAAACAGCACTGTGGGTGCACCTACACCACATGGATTGCAGCGGTTCAAGAAGTCGGCTCAGCACCACCTTCACAAGGGCAATTAGGGATGGACAAAAAGAGGCTGGCCTAGCCAGTGACACCCACGTCTGGTGAAAGAATTAAGGAAGAGAATCTAACCGTCTTCCTTTGACCTTCAATGGCATTACCATTGCTGAACTACTAGGACCAACATCCACCAGGGGGTTGTCATTGACAAGGGACTGAGCTGGAATGGCCATATAAATACTGTGGCTGCAAGAGCAGGTCTGAGGGTCGGAATCCTGCGGCAAATAACTCACCTCCTGACTTTCCAAAGAGCCAACCATCTACAAGGCACAAGTCAGGAGTGTGATGGAATACTCTCCACTTGCCTGGACGAGTGCAGCACCAAGAGCACTCAAGAAGGTTGACACCATCCTTGACAATGCAGTCCGCTTGATTGGCACCACATCCACTACCTTAAACATTCACTCCCTCCACCACTGATGCAGAGTGGCAGCAGTGTGCACCATCTACAAGACGCACTACAACAACTCACCAAGGCTCCTTCGATAGCACCATCCAAACCTGCAACCTCTACCACCGAGAAGGACAAGGGCAGCAGACAGATGGGAACAGCATTAACTGCAAGTTCCCCTCCTCGCCACACACCAACCTGACTTGGAAATATATCGCCGTTCCTTCACTGTGACTGGATCAAACTCCTGGAACTCCCTCCCTAACAGCACTGTGGGTGTACCTACATCACATGGACTGCAGCAGTTCAAGAAAACAGATCACCACCACCTCTTCAAGGGCAATTATGGATTGGCAATAAATGCTGACCTAGCCAACAATGCCCATATCCCGTGAAAGAGTAAATAAAAGATAAACAATAATACATAATAAACAAAAGTATCAGAAGAAAACAAAAAGAATCACGCAATTTCTTTTCATGTTGCTATTATTTTTCTCCATGTTTGCTTCCAGCAAAGTCTCAGAAGTTAATCCTTAATTCCTGGTGACTCCAGGATAATCAAGCATCCCTCAGAGAACTCCATTGCAGCGCTGTATAGTGTCGGGAGAAAGACAAGGCACAGACCCTTTTTACAGCACTAGCTGCCATGTGGTAAGTTTAAATGTCCAGTGTAAATGTTAGTGAATGGGTGAATAGGTGAGTGGATGAATGAGTGAATGGGTAGGGTGGGTGGGGTGGTGAAATAAGTGGGTAGAATGACAGCTGGGTACAATGGCAGGTGGCTAAGGTGGTAAGGTGGGTAGGGTAGGTGAGGTAAGTGGGTAGAGTGGTGGGTGGGTAGGCTGGCAGGTTGGAGAGGTGGCTAGTCGGTCGGGTGGTAGGTGGGTACAGTGGCAAGTGGGCGGGGTGGCAGATGAGTAGTACTGCTTTAGGATTGAAAAGGTTAATGTTTGGGACTGGAGGAACAGTACCACCCACATGATGATGTCAGAGACACATGACCAAGAGTTGAGAGAGAGAATGCTTCTAGCTTAGACTGAGTAACACCTAGTCATGTATATTTGTATATAATTCTGTTTATCCAACAAAACAGTCATTGTTCAGATTTGCCAATATCTCAGAATTCATTCCTCAGTCACAACCAACATATAACATGGTGGCAGCTGTGAAGCACCATGAAATCCCAAAAAATCAGCTTTAAAGAAGTTTCCAAGTCTGACCTAGAAAAGTGGTGCCAGAATTGCAGAACTCAGTAAGACAGCTGAAAAACTCCAAAGCTGCTTCACAAGAAGAAGTAGAAGCAGGAAGAGTCAGGAAATCAACTGCTCAACCCATTAAGGGCTGTACCACAGCACGTGCTGGTCCATGAAGTAATCCCGATCTGGCAATAGAGTCGGGGAACCTATCGACAATCAAGGAAATTTAAAGCAACCCTTAAAAACTTCAATTTAAAGGTGCAGTAAGCAGGCAGCACTGGGAAAATTCCATTCTTAATAAGCATTGGTTTCGATACATTACACATGGTGAATGCAAGGCAGCAAACGAACAGAGAAAAAAACATGCCTGCAAATATTCAATGGTCTCGGGGGGAAGGGGGATGGTGGGAGGGAAGGAAGGAGTGAATAAAGCACAGTAGTAACTTCAAGCAAAGGGTTTTAAAGGCTTTGCAGAGCTTAAGAGGCAAATATCTAAAAGCAGCAATCATTGATCAGCGTGGGAAAACTACATTACTGCAAGAGAAGTTTAAAAATTTAAGATAAACCACCTAGAGCCATAGATAGAGCAGCCATGGATTCCAAACTTATATTACCGGGGAGATTTGGATTTACGGAAAGACCAAATCAAACTCAGAATTGGGCATATTGGAGGAAAAGTTTCTTAAGGTTCAGAATTGCCTCAGAATTGGACAATATGTCTGAAGCTGAGCAAATCAATACATTACTGTACTCTATTGGAATAATAGCGGATTATGTTATTGCAAGACAAGGCATTAATGTGACCTCAGTCAAATTTGAAGAAGTCTTAAAAGGAGCAACAAGATTCTAGAAAGGGCCAAATTCAAACAAAGAGTCCAGAAACCAGGGTAAACCAGTAGATGCTTTTGTCAATTGGCCTTTACAGACTGGCTGAAGGTTGCGAATATGGAGACCTAAAAACAGAATCAATACAAGACCATAGTTATCAGTGACACCCTATCAGACCTATTGCAAACCAGGGAAGACTTAACCTTAGAGAAAGCAATACAGCTGGTGAGACAAACAGATGTCCGTAAACAGAGCAGGGCTATATTGAGAGGTGAAGAAAAGCCTTGGCTCAGGAAACCTCCAGTGACCAGACAGTTTATTAAGCATAGGAATGTCAAAGAAATTCCAAGGAAGGAGATGCCATTTGGTGGAAAAATACAAGGCACCATTAAACCATGCCAGCACTATGGCACCAAAAAACCCCACAGGCACAAACAGTGTCCTGCAAGCACAGCAGAATGCTTTCACTGCAAAAGGGTTGGACACTTTTGTAAGCTGTGCCAACTAAAGCCCCTAACTTTACAGGTTATAAAGAGAGAGATTTCACACATTAACAAAATTGATGAATTTCAACAAGAAGAGGAACAAGAATGTTTCCTGGGTGAGATCAAAGAAGCCAGTACACATTCTGGAAGACAGATATTAGTGTCAATAGACAGACCATCAACTTTAAACTAGATACTAAAGCAAGTGTTATGCCTTTATCAGACAAAGAACCATGGTCAATAACACAATGCCTGAAGCCAACTGAAAACCATTTATATGGTCCAGGAGGGATCAAACTACAAGTCAAGGGAATATTGCAGGCAACAGTCCAGAACAAGGGAAACAGATACTGGAAACATTATATGTTCCACGGAACCATGAATTCTCCCTTTTAAGTCAAAACGCATGTGTAGACGTCAGCCTCATCAAGACAGTGGAGGACATCAATCAACAGACATTCAAGGACGACATCAAAACTGAGCACCTGAAACTATCCAAATGCACTGAAGATCTGGATTGGGACTTCTGCACTGATTTTTTGACACTCATCACAGAGATTTATAATCCAGCCCTTTTCCAGGAAGATGTCCAGGAGTGGGGTGGGGGGTGCATGAATTTCCTCTCAATAGGACAATGATCCTTCATCATTTTGTAGTTCTGCGCAGAAGATGGAAGTGAAATTCAAGTGACAGAATACGCTGTTACAATACCACATTCATCCAACAGTGGTGACTTTCTAGAAAGTACATCTGCACCTCTCCATCCACTAAAAGTGGTAGTCAAGGATGCTAGCAGTCAAACAAGTCCAGAACTAAACAAGAACCAAATCATGCAATGTCCGCCTCTTCCACAAGGGAGGACACTGACCTTGTTGCTACACCAGACCTGCTGCATTTAAACAGAAAGTAAGAGATTGCTCAAATGGCTTGCTCAGAGCTTCTTATCCTGCCTAACTAATTATTTCCAGAGATAGCAGTCCAGGATTATCCAAGAGTTCACAAACGAGAGGCTACAAGGCATCGTCACTCAAGAATTAAAGAAAGACAAACAAAACCGTCAAAAGGAACCAGGGTAAACTCAACAGACATGATATGGAACATGCAAAATGCAAAGAGAGACATAACCCACAAAATCCAATCAACGGAGAGGGACAAGTGATCAATGAAAGTATAACAGCAAAGAGAGAAAGAAAAAAATAAAGTCCAGATCCAGGTATGAGACCAAGGCAGAGAAGGAGTAATTGTCCAGAGGGATGACAATCAATAGAGATCCTATTTAGTACATACTTCAGAAGGTGCTATGAGAAGGAACAGGAGAAATATTATCTTCATTCTTCAAAGACAACCATCAATCATACATTTGGAAGAACCAGATGTTGAGTCACAAACTGACAATGTACCCGATACTGCAATTCTCACCAATGACCAACCAAGTCAAGAAAAAGGAGTTCAGAGAGACACTACTGATCTTCCAAGTCTGACAAGAACACAATTAGGGAGAGTTGTGAAGTCTCCTGACAGATTGAATCTATGGAGTCAGAGATTTGGTGAGGATGATGGGTTGATATGTAAATATAAATGCAAAAATATATATGGACAAAGACTTGGGGGGAGATATAGTATTAGAGTTGAAAGGGTTTATATGTGGGACTGTGGAAACAGTACCACCCAAATGATGATGTAAGAGAGACATGACCAAGAGTCAAGAGGGAGAATGTTTTTAGCTTAAACTGAGTAACACCTAGTCTATATATAGCTCTGTTTATCTAATAAACCATTTATTGTCTCAGCAATTATTCCTCAGACAGTCACAACCAACACAGAATGGGTAGGGTGGCAGGTGGGGTAGGTGGTAGATGGGTAGGGTGGCAGGTTGGTGAGGTGCTAGGTGGTAAGGGTTGCAGGTTGGTGAGGTGCTAGGTGTGTAGGGTGGCAGGTGGGGTAGGTGGTAGATGAATAGGTGGCAGGTGGTGAGGTTGTAGTTGGTGGTGACAGGTGGAAAGGCAGTATTTGAGTAGGGTCACAGGTGGGTACGGTACCAAGGGTGGATAGGGATAGCCAGGTTGGGTTGGGAGGGGTGGTCCAGTGGTGGGGGTAGCCAGGTCTGATCGGAGTTGGTCGGGTTGGGTCAGGGGTTAGTCAAAGGGTTAATGGATTAGTTGGGGGTTAGGGACATAGTCAAGGGTCAGGGGGGTAGTTGGAGTGTCAGTGTGTGATTGAGGGGTCAATTCTGTAGTTCCTCAGGAGTTAGACGAGGATTTTTCTGTCTAACATTTCCTGGGTAATGTTTCGGTAAGCCGCACAGAACTGTCCAAAATCTCGGACTCTAGTTCAGAGGGTCCGAGGGAGCAGGGGAATTGTCCATCAGAAGCTTAAACTTTCTGGGCAACTGGCACAGATGTCGGCGCACTGGGACTTCCGAGAGGTCCTGATGTGCATTTGGGTCATGCGTGCAGTCTCTGCTGATCTGGACCTAGACCCCTATTTCTAAGCTCTATTAATCACTTTCTCAATTACCTTAAACAAGGTGTGCCACAGACATAAAGGTCCTTGGTTCTTGAACCCCTATATCCTTTAGTTTACATTGCCTCTCTTCGTTCTTCTTTTAAAAATGTTTCACTTCACACTTCTCTGCATTGAATTTCAGCTGCTACGTGCCTACCTATTCCACCAGCCAGTGTCTTATGTCCTCTTGAAGCCTATATTATGTTCCTGTTACACTTAGTGAAATGTGTATAAAAGTAAACTACTGTGAATAAAGTTTCTAATGCAGAGCTCAATAAGCATAGGTTACAGTATCACACACGGAGTGTATCTGCAGAGAGAGCTTTTGCTTCAGGGAATAGCGAATGTGAGCTGTTTGTAGTCATTGGAACAGGTTTGGATGACTACGAGTCCCAGCAACCCCAGTTAGTGATTTGTTTTCCGGTTCCTGGAACTGGGAGTTTCGAGGCTGAAACTGTTCGGAATTGAACCCACACAGAGAGCAGCTGTTAGCCCGGGTACTGTCAGGAGTAGCTGCGCGTTTTAAAGAGTGAGTTCACCTGTCCAAAGATCGGTGACCTGAGCTGATACTGAACGTTTTCGGGTTGTTTTACTGATACGGTTTTTTACCCCCTGCAGACGATCGAGGACGAAGCTCCAGACTGTTCTCCACAGGCTTCGACCTACCTGTGTGTTTCAGAACTCCTTCTGTCCTAAGTCCTTGAAGTTCAGTGTTAGAGATGGCTGATTCAGAGGTAATGTTTCCCTCATTGTCTATTTTTTTTTACTAATTCAAGACTTAACTCTGGTTTTATGAGTTATGGGGAGGTTGTGCAGTACTTCCTCCTGTTGAAAGCTTCCCCTTTGCTCTTTTACTCTCTTTTGCTGGTCTGCCCAGATTTGCTCTTTGGAGATGTGACTCAGGAAGGTAAGGGCAGAAGAAGCCGTTCTCACCTACAAGCGTGGACGGCGAAGGTTTGTTTCCCAATTGAGCAAGATCCGCATTTTTTTTTACTCGGCATCTATCTGCACTACATTCCATTATTAACCATAATCGCACCAATTGTAGCACACATGCAGAACACGTTCTGGTTCGAGACCCTACTTTCAGGACACAATCCGTTTCTTGCACTGAAGTGCTACAGGACTAGATAAAGATACAGGATAAAAAAATCTGCCTGTTAAAAGAGAAGACAGATGCTCAAATTTCTGTTCTGTCAGTTTTACTCATGGCATCTATTCCCTTATTCTTAACTCTTCCCTTCGGCTCTCCCATCAATCTTGGCATGATGGGGTTATGCCAGTTGGTGTTGCCTTTTACGCCAGGGGCATATTGATTCTTAACCTCCCCTGCATCTTTTTTTATTCTCATGGGATGTGGTGTCGCTGGTAAGGCCAGCATTTGTTACCCATCCCTAAATCCCTTTGTCCTGAGAGACAGAGGGCGAGTAAGAGTCACACACAATGCTGTGGGTCTGGAGTCACATGTAGGCTAGACCGGTGAAGGTGGCAGATTTAATTCCCTAAAGGGCATTAATGAATCAAATGTGTTTTCATGACAATCGATGATAGTATGTTGTCACAATTACTGAGACTTTATATATTCCAGATTGTATTAATTGTATTTAAATTCCACCAGCTACCCTGATGGGATTTGAACCCATGTCCCTAGAGCATTAGCCTGGGCCTCTGGATAACTGGCCCAGTGATATTACCACATCATCACCATCTCCCCAACAGTTTTGTCCTCGTGTTTTCTAACCTGGGGTGAAAAAATCTTCTAAATGAATGCAGATGTCATTATCGTGCTGAATCCTGTGTTTGGAGCTTATTTCCTGTCCTTTCCCCGTCGATTCAAGGATGTGATTTTGTCATAAAATGAAACAGTTAAAGGAAGATCTGTTGGCTAATGTAGTATATTCCTGTGTGTTGCAATTGACCTTGTTATGTAAAAATTAACATGTGTTGCTGCCCTGGAGCAACCTGCAAATCTAACAAGGAATGTGCAGCCATTGCTTAGTTATGGAATCAGTTCAAATTGTTACAAAATAACTTCAAATATTTATTGATCATGAGCTGATAGCATTACTGTGCATGTTATACCAGTACAATTTTGCTAGACTTAATTGCATCTCAACTCTATAGTTCTTTGTATAATGTACATTTTAAAGGGGAAATATTTTATGTTATATTTACACAATGCAAAATGTTAACAAAAGAAGCTGTTTGCTGCATTTGGACTTGGGCTGCTTCTATTTCTGAGGAGTCACGAATGGTGCTGAACATTGTACAATCATCAGCGAACATCCCCACTTCTGACCTTATGATGGAGGGAAGGTCATTGATGAAGCAGCTGAAGATGGTTAGAAACATAGAAACAGAGAAAATAAGAGCAGCAGTAGATCATTCGGCCCTTTGAGCCTCTTCTGCCATTCAATATGATTATGACTGATCTTCTATCTCAACGCCATACTCCCGCTCTCGTTCCACACCCCTTGACGTCTTTACAGTCCAGAAATCTATCTATTGCTTACTTAAATATATTCAATCGCTTGGCCTCCACAGCCCTCTGTGGAGAATTCCTCAGGTTCATCACCCTCTGAGTGAAGAAGTTTCTCCTCATCTCAGTCCTAAATGTTATACCCTGTATCCTGAGAATGTGACCCCCTTGTTCTAGATCCCCCAGCCAGAGGAAACATCATCCCTGCATCCAGTCTGTCCATCCTGTCAGAATTTTATGTTTCAATGAGATCCCCTCTCATTCTTCTAAACTCCAGTGAATACAGGCCTAGTTGGCCCAATCTCTCCTCATACGACAATCCTGCCATCTCAGGAATCAGTCTGGTAAACCTTTGCTGCATTCCCTCTATGGCAAGTATGTCCTTTCTTGGGTAAGAGGACCAAAATTGTGCACAATACTCCAGGTGTGGTCTCACTGAGGCCCTGTACAGTTGCAGTAGGACATCCTTGCTCCTGTACTCAAGTCCTCTTGCTATGTAGGCCAACATACCATTTGCCTTCTTGGCTGCTTGCTGCACCTGCATGCTTGCTTTCAATGATTGTTGTACAAGGACACCCAGGTCCCTTTGTACATCTACATTTCTCAATCTATCACCAATTAAATAACACTCTGCCATTCTGTTTTCATACCGAAGTGGTTAACTTCACACTTATCCATGTTATACTGCAACTGCCATGTATTTGCCTACTCACTCAACCTGTCTAAATTGCCCTGAAGCCTCTTAACACCCTCCTCACTGCTCACATTCCCACCTAGTTGCATGTCGTCAACAAACTTGGAAATATTACTTTTGGTTCCCTCATCCAAATCATTGATATATATTGTGAATGGCTGAGGCCCAAGCTCTGATCCCTGTAGTACCTCGCTAGTCACCTCCTGCCACTCTGAAAAATACCCGTTTAATCCCCACTCTGTTTCCTGTCTGCTAACCAATTCTCAATCCATGCCAATATGTTGACCCCAATCTCATGTGCTTTATTTTTGCACACTAACCTTTTATGTGGGACTTTATCAAAAGCTTTCTGAAAATCCAAATACACCACATCCACTGGTTCTCCCTTATCTATTCTGCTAGTTACGTCCTCAAAAAACTTCAGTAGTTTTGTCAAATATGATTTCCCTTTCATAAATCCAAGTTGCCTTTGTCTAATCCTGTTGATATTTTTTAAGTGTCCTGTTATCACATCCTTTATAGTAGATTCGAGCATTTTCCCTACTTACTGATGTTAGGCTAACCGACCTGTAATTCGCTGTTTTCTACTTTCCTCCTTTCTTAAATAGTGGGGTTACATTTGTCACTCTCCAATCTGCCGGTACTATCCCAGAATCCACAGAATTTTGGAAGATGACAACCAACACATCCACTATTTCCATGGCCACCTGCTTTAGTGCTTTGGGATGTAGATTATCAGGCCCCGGGGGTTTATCGGTTTTTAGTTGCATTAATTTCTCCAGCACTATTGTTTAAGTAATACTGATTTCCTTCAATTCCTCCTTCTCACTGGACTCTTGGTTCCCTAGCTTTTCTGGGAAGTCATGTGTGTCTTCCTCCATGAAGAACTAAAGTAGTTGTTTAATTGCTCTGCCATTTCCTTGTTCTCTATTATAAATTCTTCTGTTTCGGACTGTAAGGGACCTACATTTGTCTTCACTAATCTTTTTCTTTTCACATACTTACAGAAGCTTTTACAGTCCACTTTTATGTTCCTTGTAAGTTTACTCTCATACTCTACTTTTCCCCTCTTAATCAATTTCTTGGCCCTCTTTTGCTGAATTCTAAACTCTCGGTCCTCAGGCTTGCTACTTTATATGACTCCTCTTCAGATCTAATACTGTCATTAATTTCTTTTGTTAGCCATGATTGGGCAGCTTTTCCTGTTGTGTTTTTGTGGCAGAAAGGAACGTATAACTGTTGCAATGCATGCATTAGTTCCTTAAATATTAGTCATTGCCTATCCACCGTCATGCCTTTTGTTGAAGTTCCCGAATCTGTCTTAGCCAACTCATGCCTCATACCTTTGTAGTTTCCTTTGTTTAGATTTAGAACCCTAGTTTCAGATCAAACTACTTCACTTTTCATCCTAACAAAGAATTCTATCATGTTATGGTCACTGTTCCCTAAAGAACTCCTCACAACAAGATTATTAATTAACCCCTTCTCATTGCACAATACCAAATCTAGCGTAGCCTGTACCCTAGTCGGTTACTTGACATGCTGGTCTAAAAAACCATCTCGTACACACTCCAGGGATTCATCTGCTGCAGTATTATTGCTAATTTGGTTTGCTCAATCTATATGTAGATTAAAGTCACTCATGATTACTGTAGCACCCTTGTTACATGCATGTCTAATTTCCTGTTTAATGCCATCCCCTACCTTATCACTATTGTTTGGAGGCCAATAGACAATTCCCACTAATGTCCCTTGTTGCTTCTTAGCTCCAACCAGGCTGATTCTACATCTAGATTTTCTGAGCCAATATCTTCTCTCACTGTTGCACTGATTTCATCCTTAACTAACCAATGCCACGCCACCTCCTTTTTCCTTTGTGCCTGTCCACCCTAAATATCGAGTACCCTTGGATATTCAGTTCCCAGCCTTGGTCACCCTGGAGCCATGTCTCCATAATCGCAATCATATCATATCCGTTTACATCTATTTGCGTTGTTAATTCATCTATCTTATTGCGAATGCTCCGGGCATTCAGATACAGTGTTTTTAGACTTGTTTTTTTTAAACATTTTTACACTTTTTTTTTGTACTTTGTTCCTATTTGCTGCTAACCCTTGTTCCCCCTGCCTTCCACATTTGCTTTCTACTTTTCTGTCTTTCATTCCTATATTTGTCTCCCTCTCTTGTGTCTCCCCGCTCAGGTTCCCATCCCCCTCCCAATCTAGGCTGGGCCTAGGACAATACCCTGAGGAACTCCTGCAGCGATGTACTGGAACTGAGATGATTGACCTCCAAGTATGTGGGTAACAGTCACTCATCTGTAATCTTTTCCCCTGAGTTGGCCAATTAATGGCCAGAGGGTGGGCTAGCTGCCCAACTAACGATAGTAGGTGGGCTCTCAAAGCCAGAGGGCCAATTGGAGACCCACTAGCAGGGAGGAAGCCTTTGAAGGTAAGTGAGGGTGAGGGTGTCCTAAGATGGAGGTAGACTCTCTCCAACTCTTTTAAAGTTAAAATAAAAAACAGAAGCAGCAGCCTGGCTATCATTGTAGAGGTGGGTTGTACCCTTCCACAGGGCAGCCTGCAGATGAAACAAAGCAGGCAGGGAGGGCCTAAGAATCCCTGGAGTGTTGCCTGCTCCCATACCCACCCTTCCCAATCTGCTGCAGGATCGCCACTTCCAGGTAGCTCATTGAATGGCAGAGCAGACTCGATGGGCTGAATAGCCTACTTCTGCTCCTACGTCTTATGGTCTTATAGCTGCCCTGTTCCCTGCAGCTGCTGGGAAACTGGAAAATCCCTGTCGACCTCCGGCAATAGGCCTTTAATTGATTGAGTTGGCTACCTACTGTTTGCATGTGGGTAGCCCTGCCCCTCTCCAACCCTCTTCAGGAAAATAGCCCAGGATGAAGCTATGAAACCAGCTGGTCAGTGACACGAAATTGCACACCTGCCCACCTTCGGCGGGGCCTAAAAATTAAGCCCCATGTGTTTCTAAAGTGTAAAACAAGGTTACAGAAGGTTTAGAGATTCATTTTTAGAATTGGCATTTTGGGATCATTCAAGACTATACTTTTAACATGTCACATTATCAAACATTATCATTCATGCTTCAACAATGACAGAGATGATGAGTGTGTTTCTTGGTGTGGTACCGAGCTCAGACCATGTCAGTATTGAATGTTGTGCAAGTCGAACTTTATAATAAATGCCAATGATTTCATATCCCATAGGGTGCTAAGCTATGGGGTGGAAGATTTGTGGGAAAGATAGATCCAGTTATGGAGAAGTTTAATTCCTCCATACATTACGATAAGCGAATGTGGGCTGCAGATATTAAAGGAAGCAAGGCCTATGCCAAGGCTTTAGAGAAAGCTGGACTTTTAACAAAAACTGAAATGGATCAAATTCTAACTGGAATGGACAAGGTAAGAAATTTTGTAATGAACTGGCTTAACACTTAACTATCAAAGTAATGAGGTCTTCTATCCTTAATCCAACTTTAGTCTATTCATCAGTCAGTTACTGAAGCGTTTGTGCAAAATAAAACCACCCAGGGATTGAGTTAAATGGAATTCCATTTTTTAGTTCAGATGGCATTTATAGGTCAGGGCTTTCTGGTTGTGCTCTTGACAGCTCATAATTATTCCCCATATCTATTTCAATGGACAGAAAAATGCTGAGAACACAAGTGGGAAATCCCAACTATAACCCCTCCAAGCTCATGTTTGTTCAATTCACGTTCAAATGAGCCCCAAACTACAACAGTTGTCTCACTCCCTGATACAATGCAACATGTTATGGTCTTGAGCAGAATATCACCAGGCTAGATCCAAGGGCTTTGTGCTTGAGCAATGTCATAGGGAATCAGATCATTTAAGAACATAGTATGCACTAAGCAGATCGAGTGGTTCAAGCTTTTCCTCCACTTTTCCTGTCTCAGCCATACAGTCTGATTCAGTTGGCATATTCTGTTACTAAGTCTGATGAAAAATCTTGTTGTTTGGATTCCATCAGTTTGGGTCATCAGTTCAAAACAAAATGCTCACCTATCTTTTATGCATTGAGTTCAATGTTTACTTTGTTGTTCATCCTTTAGTGTACCTAGTTCATATGCGATTACCCATGTTCATTTTAATTCTAATCTTACTCTCATTTGGTGAATATTCTTTTGTTCTAAGTCTTGTTTTGCAGTTTTGAATGTTTTCTTAGTTAACCTTGGTGTAGTGTGCATGTTGAAATTACGAAGTGCCATGAATTTTGACAGATTGGTTAGGTGCTAATACTGACATTTTAATGTGGATAGGTATAAAATCATACAATGATAAATCACACTGTGGCATTCAGCCCATCATGACTGTGCTAGCTCTTTGAAAGAGCAATCCAATTAATCGCAGTCCCTTCTCTTTCACCTTAGGTCTAATTATTTTCTAACTGTAGGTATCTAATCCTTTTATGAAGGTTACTGTTGAACTTTCTTCCTCTATCCTTGCACTTGTGGCATTCCAAATCGTAACAATTCATATTTGAAAAGAAAATGTTCCCTATCTCCGCCCTGGTCTTGCTAATTATCTTAAAACTGTCCTCTGGTTATTGACTCTGCTTCAGGATGAAACAGTTTCTGTAGTGATTGAAGGTATAGCTTTTCCTACTGCCTATTAGGGACCACTTGATTGTTCTTGATGAATGAGCCCTAAGCGTGGGTAATCCGGTGGGGTGGGGGGGGGGCTTTTTAGTCGTGGACCTGGTTCAGGCATGTAGCTTCTAAAAAAGCTCTATAATAAAGTTATCTGTTTCGAGTAGAAACCTGTCTGGTACATATAGTAATTAGAGTTTCTTATTTGCTCTGTCAGAACCCTTCATAGTTTTGAATACCACCATTTAATCTTCCCTTAACTTCCTGTTCTAAGGATATCAATCCAAGTTTCTCTGCTGTGTGAATCTGTTGAGTGTACATGTTACAGAACTTGAATTGCATTACTTATCTTCCTTGAAAAACTAAACACTGAAAGCTGGTCTCCTTATTTTTACTGGAGGAAATGGGATTGTTTTTGTGCAAATGGTACTTCAGGAGCTGTGAGATTCAGTGCTAACAGGTTTTGGTTTCAAACTGTTAGATTTATGAAGAATGGGTAAACGGAACTTTCCAGATTAAAGAAGGAGATGAGGACATTCATACAGCCCATGAACGAAGACTGAAGGTAAGCGTGGCCACTAAATATATCTTTCTCAAAGCTAAGGTTCCTTTTAAAGAATAAAACAGTAAGTGGGTAAGCTCAGGAACATCCAGATATAGGTTTGGAAATAAGTTTGAATTTATAACCTTGATTACTTTCATTGATGTTGATGTTCTATCTGGTTCAAGATCCATCGCAATTTGACATCATTATGTTAGTGACAGTATTTTTGTGAAATAACCATCTTATCAACTGAACGTGTGGTTTGATGCTAACTCGTCTTATTTTTCAAAGCTCTTGTGCACAGCAAGGAATTCAAGAACACTAGAGGGAACATTAGAGTCGGTGCATCAGGAACAATCTCAATGGTTGACATTTTAGTTGCTACATAGGTCAGCCTATCTATCAGCAAGTACAACAATCATTAATTATTTTAAGAGTAGCTGGTGGTGGCAAACATTGCTCAGGCTGACCCTGTGTTTTAGGTAGGGGATCAATCCTGATTATCTTGCTCATTTTAATCTTTTTAAATGCTTAAGCCACCAATGTGGCCTCTTGTCATGAATTGTTTCGAAATGCTGAATTTACTTCATGCTATTTTTATTGATTGGCAAAGTTGGAATGTGTTTTAATTTATTGTTTCATTTAGTTTGTTGTTTTATAAATGGGTTTGGTTCCTGTGCCTTTATAAGTGGTCTTGGGGATAATTAACTAATCTTAATGTCAAAATGGAAGATTGTAGTTATTAATCAAGATTGTTCCAGAATTAGCTATAAATCATCATTTTTTTAAATCCAAGTAACTATTCTTATTAGTTATTGTCACTGTTGTTCAACAATACTTTGTCTGAAGGAACCAGAAAAATAGAGAGAAACATTCAAAGTAGTGATGGGGCAGATCCTGAACAACTGTTGGAGGAGAGTTAAGGGAGGAGACCAAAAACATGGTTGAAGAATTCCATTTTTGAGGAAGATATTAATCATGGAAAGAAATGCAGCAAAGTTGAGATGTTTTGGGATTCCAGCATGCAGGAATGTGATAAACGAACACTCGATCATTGAGGGTACAACTTTTACAATTAGAGGTTTATAAGATTATCATGTTTTGGGACTGTGTCTTTAGCATAAATGAAGGGGGTCATGTGACCTGTTCTGAAGCCTGCCTGACAGTAAGCCTGGGTGGTTTGATTGTTAGAAATCAGAGAAAAGCTTAGATTGTTTTACTGAGGTATTTCCACTGGGCAACAATGGCAGCAGTCTCTGGGTTTACAATGAGTTAGGCTTTGAGTCTCCCAAAGCCCCAGAAAGGTGTTGTTGTTATCGTGTTGTAAACAGCTATGCTGTAAGCTGTCTGTTTACTTCTAAGATGAAAGAGAGTTGGGATCAAGGATTGTTAACCTTGCATCTAGGTAGAAATGCTAATTAACATGTTTCATGTTGCCATGGAGAAAATGGCAGAGGAAACCATTTCTGAGATCAGGCTTCTCTCCAAATCAATGAATATCACAGGCAGCAGAAGTTCTGTGTGTTCAGCTGAGAGAAATAGCTGCTTGACTTTGCGAGCTACCACACCGGGTGCACGAGAGAGACATTCTCTAGTCGAAGAGACGCATCTTGCAGCCTTCTGCAGATGCTGGGAGATTGGTTCTGGCATGGCCAAGGGAAAGAAGGATCATTGGAACAGGCTTTACTGCTGGTGGTGGATTTAACAAACCCTCCAAAAACTGCGGATACAGGAACTATGGGAACCTATCAGAAGCTTAGAGAAACGGTGCACTGTTTACTTTAAGGAGTGTAATTCCGTGAAGAGTGCGATAAATATAAAAGGGAACATTCTTTTCTGTAGTTTAATGTATAAGTTGCTCACAAAAAGAAAATAGCATTTAGTCAATAGTGTATTTTAGTCATTTGTTACAGTAAACCCGAGTGATTTGATTTTTAGAGATCAAGGGATGGCTTAGATTGTTTTACTGAGAAGAAGGTGCAAGGTACTTCCACTGATGTTTTTGGAAGGATGAACAAAGGTATTAGACACCTCAAATGAGTCTTCTCCATTGCACCCATGTTGTTATTTTTGGTGGTGTTTACATGTATATTACAAAAATCATTTGTCTCTTTCCCCTCTTGATTTGGCAACTGGAAAAGAGGGAAGGGGAAAGACTTTAAGGAGAAGCCTGTGTCAAATAGGACACGTGTACACACATTTGTGGTGCACACAATTATTTGGATAAATTTGTTTTTTTTTAGCTATGATTGTGTAACAGGCTGAGAAGTTGCAGCAGGACATATGCAACAAGAATAACAGGTTTTTTTGCAATAGGAAAACTTTTCCTCAATGGTTTCCCAATGTCGCACCCAAAGTGTGCTGCACCTGTAAGCAAGCAATAGCCCATATTTGTCCTTCCTTGGGCTTCTTGCAAGGTCCAGGGAAACTCCAGACACTGGCCCATTTTCTGGCTCAGCTGTAAGCCTAAATAATTGGATGAAATTTGGAAAACGGCAGCAGGCTTGGATTGTCAAGATTGGGATCTTATGGTGACTGAACAAGATCAATGACCCTTGGTGCTAAAGTGAACTTTGAGGTCAGGGGGAGAATTAAAAACTCATTGGGTGCCTTCAAGGCTTCAGCCAGGTACTTTAGTCAGTGGGGATACAGAGGCTTACTGTAGCAACAGGTTTTCATGAGCCATCTCTGCACTGCATGGGCTACATTGGGAGCAGATTCCAAAAGGAAAATAGAACGGGTTTGCTAGGAATCCCTCTCTCTTCAGTTAAATTGCTATGCTGGGTCTGTGCATACTATAGGGACAGACATTGTTTCACATCTTGGGGGAACTCCTGCAAGTTCCAGAGCAGCATAAAAGGGGCAAAAAACCTGATTGACTGAGTCTCTGTCCTTCTACTCGCTTCCTAAAACTGCAAAATGCTAAGTTCCCCAGGCAAAGGGCAGAAGAAAACTTATTCTTTTTAAGAAATCCCATTGCCCTCTTTGGAGGAAGTAAAATTAGTGAGCATTACCATTATTCATTACTCATTGAAACGTATAAAATTTATAAAACACTTGAACGGGCTGATGTTAGGATGATGTTTTCCCTGGCTTGGGAGCCAAGAACTAGGGGGTCACAGTTTCAAATTAAAGGGTTGGGCATTTAGGACCGAGATGAGGAGAAATTTCTTCACTCAGCAGATTGTGAAACTTTGGAACCCTTTACCCCAAGAGCTGTGGACATTCAGTCATGGAGCATCTTCAGGAGAGAGGGCAATAGGTTTACAATATGAAAGGAATTAAGGATACGGTGATAGTGTGGGAAAGTAAATTTAAGGTAGAAGATTGACCATGATCATATTGAGGGGCCAGACTGGCTATTCCTGCTCCTAATTTGTATGTTCTCATTACTCTGTTGCCTATTGATTTTAATGCATTTGAGTGTGATTCTTATGTATTGGAAATAGATATGCTAAAAAGAAAGTCTAAGTCATGAACTTAGTACTCCCCTGTCATGTTTTATTGATTACACCCTTGTTATAAGGCAACATTTCCATTGACTCACCATGAACAACACAAGGAGAGATCTTCTAGTATACTTGTAATGATATAGGTACAAAGTTTGCTGTCAATGGCGAAGGAGCAGTGCTCTCTGATCATCTTGCTGACAGTTGTCCAGAGTTTTTGGGGGCTTCTCAGTGGATATATCCCCTAATGTGGTGTTGATTTCAGTGTGCCCACCCCCACCACCCCTTACAGGGAATTTGTGACAGGTAAAGCAACCGTGAATCTCTTCAGCTAATCAGATTGAAGGATCCTTACAGTGACACCAAGTCCAAACCAGGGAGTATAAAACAGCAGTAAAAATACTATTTAAGTGATGCACATAAAGCAAAATGAAAATTGGGAAATACAGATGGGTTTTTTCATATTCTTTCATAGAATGTGAGCATCGCTGGCAAGGCAAACATTTATTGCTCTTCCTCAATTGTCCTTGAGAAGGTAGTATTGAACCACTGTCTTGAATCACTGCAGTTGAACTGCCGGCTTGCTGGGCAATTTCAGAAGGCATCTAGGATTCAACCAAAGTGCTTTGAGTCTGGAGCCACATGTAGGCTAGACTGGGTAACAATGGCAGATTTCCTTCCCTGAAAGAACTTCATGAGCCAGATGGGTTATATTAAGGGAGAGCGATAGGAGACAGCGAGTATGAATATATATTTTTCTATATCTTCAGCATCAAATGTCTTCTGAAGTAACGAGATTCCATACTTATAAAATTATTTTTTCTGGGCCAGAGAGGTTATTCAGCAATGACTATCATTCATCATGCTGTATAAAACTAACTTACTCCTGAATGCAAAAACCTTAATTTTTTTTCAGCCATTTATAGTGTAGAACTAGTGTATAGGTATCAAAAGATCATGTCGTTGCCATCATTTTAATGCTGAGTCGATTAGCAAAGACTACAATGATGCATTCCGTGGAAGAGCAGGGCATCTCTGACAGCAACTTGTGGTTAACTGCTCCTGTGCAGATGCAGAAGTTGATGTCAGACTTGCCTCTTAATAATAAGTGCTGGTAGCCTGACAGTCAGTATTAGAACAAAATCTGAGCCATGGCATATCTCCAGTGCCATTATTTAAATGTATATATAAAGTTAGCAGAAATGATTAACTACTTCTTATAAAAAACCTTTTGTGTAACTTACTTTTTATTTCAGGAACTAATTGGAGAAGCTGCAGGAAAATTACATACTGGCCGAAGCAGGAATGATCAGGTAAATTGGATACATATTAGAATCATAACATCACACAAGGATTATACCAATTTTTGCGTTTATTGTTTTAAAAACTCATTTCCCCCATTCCTCCTCCCTAGTTCTTTTATCAATATTTTAAATCTGTAATCTCTGCTTACCAACTTAAAAACTAGTTTCTCCTTATTTACTCCATTTAAGCCCTTCTTGGTTTTGAATGCCTCCATTAAATCTCTCCTCAACCTCTACTCTAGAGAAACTGGGATAGTTCTCCATAATCTCCCCACACTAACTGCTCTGTCATCCCTGGTATCATTCTGGTAAATAAGCCCTCCAAGGCTTGAACACCTTAAAATTGCGGTGGTTGGAGTAGATCGTAACAATTCTAGCTCGGTCCTAACCAGTGATGTTTAGCATAACATCAGCGCTTAAATCCCAGGTGATTTTATTTTCCTCCCTCAGCCCAAGGAAGCTGAAGCGAACTATGGCACCATACTGAGGTCATTTAACTCAGCGAAGACCATGGGTTACACCCAGAGACCGCTTTGTTCTGTACAACTGAGTTTTAATTACCTCAGTTGTTGAAAGAGGAGCCCAAGAAATATTTCTGGTTTGATCACATTTAGATGAATTGATGAGTGCAAGTTTTAGTTAATGCTTTAACGGGATGTTGTTTTACTATGATAGCATGCACATGCTGCTCACATGTTTTATGCATTTGTCAGTGAGCTGTCAAAGAATCGGCATCCATTGCTTTTGCAGGGAATCCAAAGATGCCCTAAAGACCAACGTTTGTTCACTGTTTTTGGCAGATGGTTTTGTGTGTGTCAGTGGATGGGGGTATCACACAGATTTTGGCCTGTTGCCTTTCCACTCTAAGCTATTCATAACTGTACACAATTAACTTTTTTATAGGTGGTAACTGATATGCGACTATGGCTGCGAGATGAAATCCATGTTCTGATGGGTCACTTGCAGCAGTTAATAAAAACAATGGTTGAAAGAGCTGCAGTGTAAGTTCTTTATTCTGTGCTTCATTATTTTTAGACAGAGTGTAAAACATTTTTCTAATCAATTCACAGATAATAGAGATTTATTTTGCATTATGTGGTTTAAATGATGTAATGTGAATTGAGCAGAATCTCTGGTTTCAGTGGGGAATATATTATTAATCAAAGTAAAACTTTGGACCTGGCCTGTTGTGGTTCTGTCTGCATGTTGAACCTCTGTCTGCAGTATCATAATTCCCTCGCCATGTATGGCACTAGTATAGCCAGTTTAATCACTGTCACTATTTGTTTTTCATATCTGTCTTTGTAACTTGGTCTTAACCTCCTGTGCAGTAGGTGCTGACCTCATGTTGGAGTAACCACTCCGCATGGGTAGACAGCTCTCTGGTACTTCTTCCAGATGACCGTTCTTCCAGCTTAAGGCCAGACAGGGGCTGTCTGAAGGCTACCATTCAGGAAAAAAATCAGAGCCATGTCCATTCCAGTCCTCTTTGCATGTCCACATTTCCTGCAGGAGTTACTTTGGTGAGCAGGAGCAAAGATCATGACTATTTTTTTCCCCTTTCCTTCATTTCTGCCTAACGCTAAGGAAAAATAAATACAGTTCCAGAGCCCTATTGGCACCAGCATCAGCTCAATAGTCACTGCAAAAGTCTCAGTTGGCAAGATGGATGGGGAGGGTGGGGGAGTGGGATCAAAGCCAAGCCGGATATTGCCTTCACTCGATGTGACTTCCGCCAGAAGTCGCTGGGTAATGATATGCAGTGGGATCGGTGGCTGATTTTAATTTCCACTCCCCACACCACCCCCCCACAACTCCCCCCCATCGCTGCCTGTTTCTTAATACTTGCTGCTTAACGAGCTGGGCTATCAAACACATCATTATATTACTATCAAGGAAATTAAGTAAACTTAGATAGTAAAGACCATTCAACCCATTACATCTGTCCCTTCTGGAGCCTGTGAGTAACAACCTCACTCATGGATTCTCTGCCCAATTCAGTTTCTTTTCACAAGGTATCAGTTATGAACTATTATTTCTGATAGTCAATTCCATAAGTGTGTGATTCTGCTAATGCATTGTTAAAATACTTTCTGTTCTGTGTGTTAGTAACTAAGTATCCTTTGTCCTCAGTGAGATTGATATCCTTTTTCCTGGATATACTCATATGCAAAGAGCACAGCCAATTCGATGGAGTCACTGGATTCTGAGGTGATCACTAATTTAATTGGTGTTAGATTAAGCAGCTGAAAGTGGCAGAAACATTCAGAATGATGATATTTATTAAGCCCATAGTTAAATTTGTTAACACTGATAACAACAGAGGTCACTTTACCATCACACACTGTGTGATGCATTCATACCGTTAAATCTAATCTTCAAATGACTGCTGTAATATGGGATCTGTTCAGAGGTTTGCAAAGAAATAGCTTGAGTATTAGAATAAAGGTTTTTAACCGGCTGGTGAAATTCAGTGATTTCAACCATGAGATGTCAGTGGGCACCATTTAGGGATGATTAAAGTTTGTTTTTATTTCCAGTTTGAAAGTTATTTCAGTGTTACCATAATAAAAATGGTTATAAATTATGCAAAGAAACAATTGCAATCTTGCTTGTGGTACAAGAAATACCACATTGATTTTTGCCAAAACATGAAACTAAACTCTGCCTGCCCACGTGCATGTAGAAAATCTTGTGGCACTATTCTAAGAAGAGCAGTGAGTTCCTCCAGTGTGCTGGCCAATATGAATATCTCAAGCATCACTACCAAAACTGGATTATCAGATCATTTGCTGTTGGTAGGCTGCTGCATAACATGACAGTGATCACATTTCAACAGTGGCATCAGGGTGCTGTGGGACATCTAGAAGCTATTAAAGGTGTTATATCAATGTAACTTATTTTAATTGGGCACTGACCACTCAGAAAAATCCGAGAAAGGTTATTGTCATTTTTTGGAAAATCATTAATATGAATGAACTATGGTGTTGACTACAGACTTGTAAGTGGTTAATTTGTTGCTATATTTTGTTGAAAGATCCTGTTTGGTCTATGTTATAGCCACGCTGTTGCTTTGTCTCGTGATGCTGAGAGACTGGACGAAATTAAGAAAAGAACCAATGTCCTGCCATTAGGAAGGTGCTATATCTTTTTTTTATTTATCAACTGCCTTATAGAAAGAAATAATAAATATTACATAAGAGTATTGTAGAATGTACAGCACAGAAACAGGCCATTCAACCTAATCTGTCCAGGTAAGCATTTACGCTCCACTGGAACCTTCTCCTGTCTTTCCTTCTCTGACTCTCCCAGCATAATCCTTTATTCCCTTCTCCCTCATATGCTTACCTGGTTTCCCCCTTAAATGCATCTATGCTATTTGCCTGACCCACTCGTTGTGGTATTAAGTTACACATCCTTATTACTCTCTTGATTTCTTGGCAACCATCTTTTGGCCTCTGGTTTTGCTCTTCCCCACAAATGGAAATATTCTCTCTGCGACTTAAATGATCAAAACCTTTCATGGATTTTAAAGAACTCTATCAGGCTGCCCCTGAGCCTTCTGTTATCAAGAGAAAACATTCATTCATTCATTCATTCCTTATAGGTATAACCTCTTATTTCTGGGACCATCCTTGTAAATCCTTTCGAAACCTTTCCTGTACCTCTCTATCCTTTTGCATAATATAACAACAGGAATTGTACACAGTACTCCAAGTGTGATCTAACCAAGTTCCAATATAATTTTATTGTAGCTTCTCTATTTTTCAATTCTATTCCTCTAGAAATAAATCCTAGTACTTAATTTGCTTTTTCATGTCTTGATGAAACTGTCTTGCTACCTTTAGTAATTTGTATATTTGAACTCCCAGATCCCTTTGCTCCTTACCCCATTAGATTGTTATTTTACCAAGTAAAATTTGACCTTATTTTTCTTATCTCATGCTTGTCTGTTGGCGGAGAGGTTGGGGGGTGCTGGATAACTCAGGTGGTTAGACTGCTAAAGTGTGCCTCAGATTAGTGCCAACAGCAGGGAGATTGATCCCCGTTGTGGTTGGGTTAGATTTGGGGCCTGTCTCCTTGCCCCACCAGTAGAAGATTAAATCACAGCACTCTGCTGTGGTATGCTGAAGAATCACCTGCCTTCAGGCAAAGTATTCAAGAAGAAGACTTGTCTATGCTGCAATTCATTTAGCACACATATGCCCTTCTCTGCAAGTTTATCAATGTCTTGTAATTTGTTGCAGTCCCCCTCAGTGTTGACTGTAACAACCCCTTACCAAAATTCGTGTCATCTGCTAATTTAGAAATTGTGTTTTTGATTCCAATGTCTAAACTGTTAATATAAATTGTGAACAACATTGGTCCCAGCATCGATCCTTGTGGGACTCCATTTTTCACCTCTGCCACACTGGGCAGCTACCCTTTACCCCCACACTCTGCTTTCTTCAAGTCACCTAGCTATCAATTTTGCTACTTGACCCCTGACTCCACATCTCTGAGCTTATTTGTTAGTCTAACATGTGGCATCTTATCAAAGGCCTTTTGGTAATCTAGATAAATTACACTTCAAGCACTACATTTGTCTAATCTCTCTGGTACCTCTTCAAAGAATTCAAGGAGATTGGTCAAGCAAGAGTGCCCCTTTTTAAAATCCATGTTGACTATTTATTTTGGTTTCTAGATATTTTTCTACTCTAGCTGCTCCAATGGTATTTCACATCAAGCCATTTAATTTATAGTGCCTGAAGATGCTAGAGATTAGCTAAAGACCAGGGCTAGATAGCAAGCAACCAGTTTCCTTTGGCTATTGTAATGCACAGATACACCAAACACAAAACCATTGTGTTTTTTTGCATAGTTGACATTGAATGCAAAATACATGTTTTTCTTTTTGTTTTCTCTACCCTGCCCTCAGTATAGCATTGGAGATCATGGCAACAAAAACTGAGAGCTTAGTTCCCCATTTTCAACTATCCACACTAAAATTGAGGATTAACCATCATACTGCCATTAGGAATTGGTTTCCTATCCTATTGCGCCAAACTGCTTTTCTAAAAATACCTTTATTGCTCTGGCCTTAACTAGCATGAAGCTCAGGCACTCAGTTCTCCTCTTGAAAACACAGAAGAACATAAATGTGTTCCATATTTCTTTTTGTGAGAGATATTTTTATATGAAATGCAGTATTTGTAGTAGTGTGGTGCCTTGTGTTGGGTTTTTTAAACCGGTGTAATTTTCTTTAAACATAAGGAACCAGTAAATGTTTCATTCCACTGAACTGACAGAACATCTCACAAAGACACGTGACTGACTAGTGTGAATTGAATTCACACTGTACCAATATTGATTATACCAATGGGAAGCCAAGAGAAATGTGCAGTTTAATGACGAGGACAGCCACCTCTCGTATCTTTAACATAATGCTTCTTTTATTGAATCATCTTAGTTCTTTGTGCGGTAATTTAATATACTGGTTCTCCTTGCTAGCAAACTGGGACAAGTTTGTCCTTCAATATTAACTGCATCAATTAGAAATGTCCCATGACCTATTCATTTAAACTTACTGTTTTTATTTCCTAGCGGTGCTATTGCTGGAAACCCCTTTAATATTGACAGAGAATTCCTTTCTAAGGGTAAGTTTTTAAATTTCTAAAAAATGCTCAAGTTTTAGTAGTTGATTAGGACTGTGCTAATTAGTTACTGGCTATTTCAATAACCCTAGAAGACTACTTACTTAATTTTATTTCCTTGTTATATTTTTACATTAGCCTTCATAAATTGAGTCTAATGGTGTCTAAATACTGAATGTATTCTTTGAGCAATACAACTTCATCAATAACTGTGGAAGGTTGAGCGCAGTCCACTGCAGATTGCCCAAGAGGGTTAGGGAGTGGAGAGAAAAATGGCAGAAACCTTACTGATAGTTATTCTGAAAAGGAGCACAGTCTATTGTGTTTTCTTTAGGACAAATATCTGCATCAAAATTCCCTGGGATTGAATTGCTTAAAATGGGACCTCCAATAAGTTTGTTTTATTGTCCATCAAGAATTAAACTGCATTACACTAATTGTCAAACTGACTTTCAGAGCTGCAATTTGATGCCATCAGTTTGAATAGCATGGATGCAACCAGTGGACGAGATTTTATTGGCAAGTACAATTCCTTTCACTAACTAAATAATTTGTAGATGATTATACCGAGAGTAAACACAGTTTTTTTTTCAAACATAAATGTTACTGACCCTGAAATCTAGGGTAATTCTCTTAGATTCTGCAGTCATAGTGACTATATTTTAAATTTTTCATCCTTGTTTTCAAATCCCTCCTGTGGCTTCACCCCTCCCGATATCTCTAACCTCCAGCAGTCCCACAACTCCAAATGTTTTGCGCTCCTTCAATTCTGGACTTCTGCACATCCCTGATTCACATTACTCAGCTTCTGGCTGGTGTGCCTTCAGTTGCCTTGGCCCTGAACTTACCTCCCTAAACCCCTCCAGCTCTCTATACCTCTCATTCCACCTTCAAAATGCTCATTAAATCCTGCCGCATTGGCCAAACGTTTGGTCATCTGCCCCAGTATGTTTTATGACTTGGTGCCAAGATTTGTTTGAGAATGTTCCTGTGAAGCAATGGGACCTTTACTACATTAAAAGCACTACATAAATGCAAGTTGTTATATTGAGATATTCTCTCTGCCTACCTATACGTTTTGTGATGTTGCTTATGAATAAAATCTTAAATCAGCCACATCTGGAGTAAATGGTCTTGCAGTTGTTTTGCTACTTAACATTTCTGCCTATGAATGGGGCAGGATCATTGGGTTTTTGCCTGAGATAAGGGGGAGGGTTCCACCTGACAGTAATGTCATACCATGTGGTGTTCTGTCTACAATAGGGGTTCTGCCAAGGAAAGAAGTGAGAAAATAATTAAATACTCAGCAGTGGTGGGAGCAAGGATTGGTGAAGACTATACATGCATTGTTGCTTTAGATAATGTTATAATTTTTGAATTGTTAAAAATGGGAAATTATCACAATTTTCCAAACCTGCACAACATTTCAAACCTGGCAGGTTAGTGAAACACAAAGGGGGTCAGATGGGGTATTGTGTAACAATTTCTATGGGATTAGCAGGATTGCAATAACAAAGAATGTATTGAGGGAAGCATTTAGAATGAGAAACTGAGATTAATGGTGCATTTCAAAAATTCAATTCCAACAGAAGCATTTAAGAGAATGAATTGTTAGAGATGTGAGGAACTTCTCTTTGGCAAATTTATCTGTACAGGGACTTGTTAGTATAAATGCTGATAATTCAAGTGAAGAGAAGGGTATGTGAGGATTGTTGATTGAGTTTTTGTCCAAGAAAGGAAATATACTGCCTGTAAAACGCAAGGGCAATAAGGACATTGATATACTAGAAAAAGGCAAGTTTAGGACTTACATAAGGATATGTTTTCTTAATTAGTTCTTGGGATGTGAGCATCACTGGCAAGGCCAGCATTTATTTCCCGTTCCTAATTGCCCTCTGAGTGACTTGCGAGGTCATTTCAGAGGACCGTTAAGAGTCAACCACATTGCAATGTGTCTGGAGTCATGGGTAAGGATGACAGGCTTCCTCCCTTGAAGGATATTAGTGAACCAGATGGGTTTTTATGACCATATGATATTTTTCAATCAGTGAACCGAGTTTCTGGGTAGGATGGTAGAGGCAAAAATCCCATCATTCTTTCTGAAGTAGTTGGATGGTAGGTTTGTGGGATCCTTTCTCCGTGCATGAGCTACAATGGCCAAATGATCTTCATTTGTATCTATCTTGTGATCTGTAATGAACTCTTCCTTATTTGCACATTGGGCAAGTCAAGAGCAGAAAGTACTGTAGACCCTAAATAGGAGGTCAGGCCGCATCTCTGTTCTCTCCACAGATGCTGCCTGACCAGCACCGTTGAGAGTTTCCAGCATTTTCTGTTTTTGTTTCAGATTTCCAACATCTGCAGTATTTTACACTTTAAGCCAACATGTTTTTGTATATTTTTGGCAAAGGAGGAGCCAAACGAGCTCTATAAAGTCTCAGAAGCTAAATAGAATCATAAAATCATTAAAAAGTTGCAGCGCAGAGGAGGCCATTTGGTCCATCATGTGAGTGCTGGCTCTCTGCAAGAGCATTCAGCTAGTTTCACTTCTTTCCCAATAGCCAATAATTTTTTTCTCTTTAGTTGCTTATCCAGTTGCCTTTGAAATTAATTACAATTAGAAGGAAAATGTCTATGGGTGTTTTTTTTAGTATAAGAAACATCATATTTGTTGCTATAGGTTACGTACTTAACATTTTCCTCTGGTTTATTAAAGCTGAGATTCTGTTCTGGTGCTCCCTGTGTCTGATTCACCTGAGTAAGATATCTGAGGATCTAATCATTTACAGCACCAAGGAATTTGGATTCATAAGCCTGTCTGATGCCTACAGGTAATTCCGGAATCAGTAGCTTAGTTAAACTTTCTATTGGAGCTGGTGCCAAAGAACAATACATTTTTTGTTGGGGTTAGGTATACATTTTATCTAGAATTAAATGCGTAAATTTTCCACGGGTGCTGCTGGAAGTTAGAGAATGATAGCTGCGGTTTAGATTAAGAAGCCTAGCCAACATACAACCAGAAATATATCCATAAATAACCACATGTAAATCTGAGCTGTGGAGCTATTTAACCTTATCATTCAAGGTTGAAATATTTCTTGCCTTTTCTTTTTAATAGAATTCCTTTATGGATAAATGTTTTGTAATAATTACAGGATTTCTCCTGTGAGCCTTTTGTTTTGAGTGCAGATGTTTGTCTTCCTGTGAGGTGCTTTTCTGCACAGTGTGAAATTCTGACTTTAGATAGAAGATGATAGTGAAAAGGGTAGAGGGGATTGATTTCTTTATTATTTAGTTAAGTTAATCACCCTGGTACATTGCAATGTTACTGTTATGACTGCTGGTGAGGAGACCAGAGTCCCAGTTTCAATATTTACACTTGAACCTCACTTATATTCCATATACTTTAGAGTTTATCACTGACACTCCCAACTGCAGACACCTCATGTGAACGTTGTGACACTCTGCTGTAAGATGACATGTGCCATTAAAATGGATCATTTTAGCTGCACCTCAGCTGATCAAAAAGCCAACAGATGGAATGGCCAAAACCGTTGTGCCCACACATCGTTTTCAAGTCATTCTAACTGTTAGAGAAACTGTGGGCAGGTTTGAATTTTTAAGCGGGCGCATGGGTTTCACCCGCTATCTGTTGCTGAGTAGCTGAAGGGAGGCAGGTACAGAATGGGAAGCCAGTCATGGAGGACCCAGGGCATTACACTGGCCTCACAAAAGGGTCAGCAGGGCAATGGGTGGGGGGGGCTCAGCATTTGCAAAGTAGCTTCCTTGGCGCTGTGCAGATGGCAGGGAGAGTGAGCAACAAGCACTCAGGCATTGAGTGGGTCATCACCCCTAGCATTGTGAGGGCACAAGAGGAGGCAAGGTTGCCAATCACAATAGGGCGTCCACCTGTCCAAAAGAAGGCTGCAGCCGACAATGGGGGTGGGCACGAACAGGAAGGCTGGAACCTTGAGCAGCAGGAGGACACTGGAGAGGAGAGAGGGCGGGAAAGCAACAGAGGCCATACCCTCATTACAGGATCTACCACCAAAGATGGAGCTATCTGGAGATGACCAAGATCCATTGCCACAGGAGACTGTAACTCTCCAGGCAGATGGTCACAGAGATCAGTGCCGTTGTCGCTGAAGACCTCATACCTCACAGCACTGGTCACCAAGCTCTGCCAATGACCATCAAAATCACTTCATTTCAGACTTCTTCCAAGGATCAGCTGCAGACCTTGGTGACATCTTGCAAACTGGGCTTTGCCAGAGCTGAACAGTACATTCATTTCATGACAAATGATGCCTCACAAGGACAGAGGGCACTGCATCTAACTATCATCGCTGGGCTCCCTGAGGCGCAAAGTATCATCAATTACACCCAGCGACCACCCAATCAGATTCGTCAGTAGGAAGGGCTTCCACTCCCTCAACTGTTCTATGACTGCAAATAGAGCCTTCTCCATGTGTGCATCCGCTTTCCTGACAGCTACTATGACTCCTTCATCTTTCACCAGTCCATATTGCCTCAAATCTTCATTTCAACACCAAGTGTGTGGATGAATCCTAGGGGACACAGGATATCCCTTGAAGACATGGTTACTAGCCCCTCTTCTGAAGCCCCAGAGGCAAACCAACCAATGCCATCTTCTCACTAAGACAGCCATTGAGCAGACCATCAGACTTCTGAAGATGCGATATCACTACCTGGATCGATCAGCTGGTGCCCTCTGCAAGGGTCCTGCTCATTCTGGTCTGCTGCGCTCTCCATTAAATGACCCCCCCAGAGAGGTGTGGACTTTGAGGACAGTGAGGGCCTGGAAGGATACAACTCCTGGAAGAGAACTTCCCTCCCCTCCCTCATGGTCTCCAACATGAGATCCAGGTCGGCTTTGAAGAAGGGAGGGGCTGCCCTGCTCCTACTGCCAGGCCTCCGGCTCCAGCTCGATTCTCCCTAGTGCTGTGAAAGACTTTGGCACAATCAACAGATCTCTTCCTGAGAGCGCCCAGCACCTCAGTGATGGCTGACTTGGGAAGTCTAAACCACTCCCACACCTCACCTGACCCACCTCTGTTCCCGCCCCACTGGCTCTAATTGGCTAGGAACCTATTTCCCTATCAATTAAGAACTCATCCATGTGAAAATCGGGGCAGTAATCAGTTACGCACTGGAGGCAGATTCCTGGCCTGAAAACAATCCCGACTCTTGATTCCGGTCTCCATGGCAAAAAATCCAGCCCCGTCTGTCTGCTTAAGGCAAGTTCCTACAGCTGTGGTGGTGACATGGGAGAACTGATTCCTCAAGTAGTTGGCCAATATACCCCAAGAGGAAGTTCCACTTCCTTCATATGGTTAATTGTGAAAGGGTGTGAAACTCTCTGAAAGTCTGCTGTCATTCAGAGTGCCACGGGGACTGCTTTGTTCCACTTCTGCTTAGAGGGGGTCAGTTATGTGCATCTTAATGATGGGTGGAGTAAGGAAAGAGAACATCTGTTATGAGTTTTCATGTTCTTTCAGCACTGGGAGTAGTCTGATGCCCCAGAAGAAGAATGCAGACAGTTTGGAACTGATTCGAGGCAAGGCTGGTCAAGTGTTTGGGCGGGTAAGTATATTGTGATATTGTGTGACAGTGTAATTGAGGAGCCACATTAGTCCTGCTGTTCCCTCGTTCTAACTCCATGAGCATTTATAACTGAGCTGCACATTTTGGATTTCAGTCAATAAATCCAAATACAATCTAAACTATTGATTCATATGTGTAGTCCCTCATGAAATTAAATGTTCCAATTTCAAAATCCACATCCTTTTTTTAAAAAGTAGTCACAAACCTGAGAAGTCAGCAAGATATTGAGAACTTAGGCACATTACCAAAACTGTGTAGAGGTTTGTGCAAGATCTGATCTGGGAGTGTTTGAAGTTTTCACGCAGTCCAAAGTGCAAACTATTAATGACTCAGCACTGTAGTGTCTCAGTTTTTGTGTGTGTCTATGTGCACTTAATCACTTTCATTAAAACTCAAATTCCAAAACAAGACATAAAATCATTGGTTACAGTGCAGAAAGAGGCCACTCAGCCCTATGTGTCCATATAGACTCTTTGCAAGAGCAACTCAGCTAGTCCCAGTCGCCCACCCTTTTCCCATAGCCCTGCACATATTTTCTCTTTAGACAATTGTCCATTTCTCTTTGAAAGGCATGATTGAATCTGGCTCTACCACACTCTCAGGCAGTGCATTCTCTATCCTAACCACTCGCTGCGTTAAAAAATTTCCTCAGCACCCATCATGCTTTCCCAGTCATGCTAAAATCGCAAAAATTAGTCTTCACAGTTAATGTAGACTGCATGGAAGTGGTATTTTTACCCCAAATATTTTTCCCTCCTTTTGCCGGGCTCCAGTTTCACACGAGCATTGACTTCTATCATGTCCAAGTGACTATAGCCAAGATTTTTCAGATGGCAGAGTTTCCCTTCCCGATATCTGAGGAGTCGGTGGTGAACACATCCTCTCTAATACTGGCTGTCCCACAGCCATTTAATGCTCCGACGAGTGTTAATTGGCTGGAGGTGGGACTTTCGCCCCTCACTCGAGAGGAGAGAGCTGACAGCCAATCAAATTATTCTCTAGTCCCAGCATCTCAGCTACATTGGACAGGACTGGGACTGCAAGCAGTCCCCAGAATCCTAAGTCACGGATCTCCAGAACCAGGTAAGTTTTGGGGTTCTCAGGGCGAGGAGGGGATGTGAGGCCCAAGGGATGGGCAGAGAGGTGGTAGACAGAGGGGGCTACGGGTGTTGGTGAAGAGGCCAGGGAGGGAGCAAGCAGCCTCAGGGGTCAGACCTTTTTTTTGGGGGGGAGGGGTGCACCTGATACTGAAAGGAGGCTGCTGATGGAGGTGCCCCCTGCCCCCACCATCTTCCTGCCCAAGGTCTGAGCAGGGTGACTTTTCGGGCTTCCCCCTGCCCCTGAACTCCTCCCACCAGCCTGAAAACTGAGGCAGGGCAGTAAACAGCCCTTAAGTGGTCATTAATTGGCCACTTAAGGACCTCGATTGGGGCAGGGATGGGGCTACCGGCCAGGCCTTACCTGTCCCACCATAAAATTGCAGAGAGGTCAGGGCAGGCGAGAGCCCAGTGGGAAGGCCGTCCGAAGAATTTTAAAGTCACCACTGCCCCCCACCCCAACACCCCTCCACCCCCCACCTCCATCTACAAACCTGCCAGTGGGGGAACATAAGATTCTGCCCAATGTTTTACATGAACTGTGTATCGGCTAGCAATTCACCCATTGAGGACATCACAGCTGAATGTGGTCCTTGTGTAAATTTCAAGCAGGTATTGTTGAAATGGCACCACAAGTGTTTATAACCCCTCCTCGTGTTGATACACGTCTGAACCCAGGAGTCACCACAACCAGTTGTAGGTCTCCAACTGCATAGAGAGTCCAATGAATGATTTGACTGATGCAACTGAGAATTTTTTAACAAAGCTCTTTGTTGATTCTGAATTGCAGCAATGTGTTGATTCTGAATTGCAGCAATGTATTGATTCTGAATTGCAGCAATGTGTTGATTCTGAATTGCAGCAATGTGTTGATTCTGAATTGCAGTAATGTGATATTTGCTGTAAAAATCCACTGCACAAGTTGAAATTTCAGAGTAATTTTTCAACGATTTTTGCGCTGATGTCATTGGTGATTCTGTGCCAGCAGTCTAGTGTATGTGTGTGCAAAACCAATGCACTAGGTTTGACAACATTTGAAATTCCCCATCTCTGGTTTACTATTGAACTACTCTTATTTTTTGTTTTACAGTGTTCCGGATTTTTAATGAGTCTTAAAGGACTGCCAAGCACATACAATAAGGATTTGCAGGTATGCCGGACCTGTTTTAGGAGCCACTGTTGGTGATGGGTGTTGAAGTCCCCCACCCAGAGTACATTCTGTGCCCTTGCCACCCTCAGTGCTTCCTCCAAGTGGTATTCAACATGGAGGAACACTGATTCATCAGCTTGTCAGGGGGAGAGGGTGGCACAGTGGTACGTGGTAATCAGCAGGATGTCCATCAGCTTGCCCACATTTGACTTGATCCCATAAGACTTCACGGGGTCCGGAGTCGATGTTGAGGACTCCCAGGGCAATTCCTTCCTGACTCTATACCATTGTGCCGCCACATCGTCTGGGTCTATCCTGCCAGTGGGACAGGACATACAAAAGGATGGTGATGGTGGTGTCAGGGACATTATCTGTAAGGTATGATTCCTTGAGGATGACTATGTCAAGCTGTTGCTTGACTAGCCTGTGAAACAGCTCTCCCAATTTTGACACTAGCCAACAGATGTTAGTAAGGAGGATTTTGGAGGGCTGAGTTTGCCGTTGTCCTTTCCGGTGCCTAGGTCTATGCCAGGTGGTCCATCCAGTTTCATTCCTTTTAGACTTTTAAGTGGTTTGATACAACTGAGTGGCTTGCTAGGCCATTTCAGCAAGCATTTACGAGTCAATCACATTGTTTCTGCAGTGCATCTTGTACACATTGCATTGGTTGTGCCGCACCCAGCATTAAATTTGGCAGATGCACCTCTGATTCCTTCTCTGTCCTGATGTTGGCCAATAGATTAGAGAATCAAACTGGCTGCTACCCGAGCTTAGGCGGGAACTGTTTAAAACCAGCTCCTGCGACCCTCAAACCGCTGTCTAAGAAGAACGACCAGTTGGATGAGTTCCGCAACCAGCATCAGAGAACCATAGAGTTTCAATGAACCTAAGTTGCCATTCAGCCCATTTTGCCGATATTCCTAAAAAAACGCAAAACTAAATTCTACTGCCCTTTCCTCTGCACAAAGTCTTTCCCTGTACATCAGCAAGAAATTGATCTTTTTAGGAGGGGAAGGGAGAAAATTGAGGTGAGGAAAGAAGGAAGTAAAGAAAGAATGAAATAGTGTCGTCCGTTATGAATCGTGAAAATCTGTTTCATTTTTACAGGATGACAAGGAGGCGACATTTGAAAGCATCGACACCATCTCTGCAGTACTCCAAGTGGCTTCAGGTGTGCTCTCTACATTAAAGGTAATGGCCTCCTCATTTTAGCTTCAGGATAATATTAATGCTGAGTGGCACACTGGGAAAAAGTCTGCATTTCATGTCTGACGCCTTGATTGGAATCCAACCCGGAATGCTGGAATCAAAGTTCCACTGTTTGCTGACTGTAAGGACAACATCAAACCTGGAGTGTTTGTGCTCCCTTTCCATTCTGCATCCAAAATTTACACAGTTACGCTCAGCGGATTGGGAATCGCAAAGATTCATGCTACTGTTGTAGCGTTTCTAAGGCAAGACTAAAGGACGTCATTAGCATTGAGTAAAGGAAGTTTTAATCTATAGGTGGGAATTCCCTTGATGCAATATTCAATGACCAAATTGAACAAACTTTCCATTGCTCAAGGTTTTGACCTTCTAGCAAAAATTAAAACACCTCAGCAAGTATGTCATTGGCATCTCACGGCGATTAATTTAAAGACACCCTATGGATCTATTACTTTAGAACAGGAGCTATTCTGGACCTAGTTTTAGATTTGTTCTTTGTAAACAATAATTTAACATTTATTAAGATTATCATTACTGCCAATTGTCTAGTTGCAGAGGTTTTACAACTTTTATACAATATTGGAAAAAATATTTAAATTCTTGTTAAATGCTTGTAGGAATCAGGAGCTAAAGTCTTACTCTGAGTACTTTTTGTTGAGACACAACTGCCTGACTGTCTCCTAATTCTGTTCCTTTTAAATGTTATTCCAAATTCTCATGAGGCTAATGTTTTAATCTATAAGGTTGCAGTAGGGGGAGCATGGTGAAATACTTTGAATAAGAAGTATTTCCCCTAGACTTTCATGCTGCTTTGAAGGGTGGTGTAGTGGTAATCTCACTGGAAAAGTAGTCCAAACTCCCAGGCTAATAGGGACACAGGTTCAAATCCCACCATGCAGTGCCCACTCCCATCAAAGAACAAAAAAAAGAGTGTTTAGTTAATTGTGTGTGATGTTACTTTTTCCTGAAGGTTCATGAAAATGCCATGGAGAAGGCTTTGAGCCCAGACATGCTGGCTACAGATCTGGCTTATTACTTGGTTCGAAAGAAGGTGAGCATTTTTACTATGCCTTAAAGCTGAAACTGTTTTTTAATGCCCATCAGCATCGCCCAGTGAATTTAGCAGTTGCACGTTTGCAGCCACTGGAGATCTTCCGGCAAGAAAGTCATTGTAGATTAGCAAGCATTGTCTTCCTTAAAACCACCAGTCAATAATAATGGTGCAAAAGTCAGACCCATCTGCTGTTCATTGACCAATTCCAAAAAAGACTATTTAAGGTCAGCTGGTGCATTACAGCCTAGAGCTCTAGGCTTGGGCTATCCTGCTGTGGTGTCGAGAGCCACTGAACATCAAGTACAGTAACACAAGTAGTTGCCCAGCAACTTCTAGCTGGACGATTAGATCTGCTGCTTTGCTGTACACCTCAGCCCTATTCTGCAGATCTCTCCACTCAATCAGCCATTACACCATCACCCTCTTATTGAGGGTGACAGTGATGTACCTCCCACAATCTCTTATAGTGTAGTCTACTTCATTAGGAAAATTAACATTGGCAGTTAACAAATGCACAAGTTCCAAAAGTCATTCAGTTCTCAAAAAGGTTACTCTACACTAAGTTTAATTTCCAATTAAGAGATTTCTACAGTATTAGAATATCAATTCCATTAACGATATTGGTATGTGCATCTTGGTTCTGTATGTCTTTCTGCTTTTCTGATTGCACAGGTTGCTTCGTTACTCATGAAGTTTGATGATACTTCAGCAGTGATAATAAATCAAAATCTATTGCCTTTTTGTTTTTATGTGAAATAATCCCTAGAAACACAGACTTAGATGGGATGTTGTTACAGCCTATCAAGCATTAAGCAGTGATAAAGGATGCAAAGTCGAAATTACTAAACTGTGACTGTTTTGTTTTTGTTGCCTTTGTTTTGTTAAAGCCTTCAATCATTTCAGAAATCTAACCATCATTTCAGTGATTTTCAACTCAGTCTGGTTAACCTCTAGTATTCTGGATTGAAGTATCTCTCTCTAAATGGGCCCATGATGCCTAGTTCTATTGAAGACCACAAACATCCCATGTACAATGGTTACTATATAATTAGATATTCCACGTGGTTAAACTCGTGTGTGTGTGTGTGTGTGTGTGTGTGTGTGTGTGTTGGCATATTTTTCAGTCTGCTTCTGAATTCTTGACCAGATTTGACTCTTTGCAGATGCCTTTTAGAGAAGCCCACAGTGCTTCAGGAAGAGCTGTTCATTTGGCAGAAGTGAAAGGTATTGAAGTAAATCAGCTCTCCCTGGATGATTTGAAGACCATTAGGTATGTATTATAGATCAATTGCATTCATCTTTATTGGTAAGGGTTGATATCAATACACAAAACAATAGTGAGTCACAACAGGTTGGTGATTCGCTTTTCAAGCTAGTTCTTTTTCAGTGCCATTGTTTGACGTTAAAGAGTGGGGGCTATGAGAAGATGCAAGAGGGTAATATGAGGAGCAAGTAGGAGTTGAGGCCTAAGCAGATGGGATTTGGATTGGGGTAGACAAGGAACAAGTAGCAGGAAGCCCAAGTTAGGGCTGAGGCAGTGCTGGTGAAATTATGCTTGGGAAGGCGGATGGCTGATGAGAAAGAGGTAGAAGATTTCCTGTAGCGATATGGTAAGACTTGCGTTTTTCTGTGTTTCTAGTTGTATCTGAACATTGAAGTTGGGAAATCAATGGGCACTCGAAAGGAAGCAGAATTTTTTTCTGTTTTAACAGAAGGTGGAACTGATTTGTTTCTGCCTAGTACTTAATTACATCTACTTTGGAAAAACATCTAAATAGTATTTTTATACCTAGGAGTAGAACAACTGGTTATGTTTGAACAAAATAAATTAACTTGAAATTTACACGTCATTTATTGGGGAAAAACATTTTGTTTTGAATTTATCTCCTAATTACCAAATCAAGGAAGGAAACTATTTTCAACAAAGATACAGAATTATTGCTATTACAATTTAGAAAATCCTTGGATACCCATGAAAGAGTTTTACTGTGAATTTTTCATTTTACTTATCTTGTGTGCCTACTCTAGGGCCTGAATCTTCTGGTTGGCGTGCAGGGGCGGGCCCCGCTCGCCGACATGTAAAATGGCACGTGGTTGAATGCAATCCAACGTCACCGCGCGCCATTCAGATTTTCAGTTCGTCAGGCAAGCACCGGAGTTGGCTGCGTGTCCACCGAACAATCAAAGGCCTATTAAGGCCATTTAAATACCAATTAAAAGAATTAACATAGCTGCTTGTCCAACCTTAAGGTTGGCAGGCAGGCGAAGAGCCCAGGCGGCCTTTGCATTTATCATGAAACCTCATCCACAGGCAGAATGAGGTTTCATGAAGGCTTTATAAAACAAATGAAAATTTTTATTAAAAATCAGCGACATGTCCCAGCTCATGTGACACTGTCACATGAGGGGACACGTCTGAATAATTTTTTTCTTTCTTTATTTCAAATAATAATCAAACTAATCTCCCTGAGGCAGCTCTGTGCCTCAGGGAGATTTCTGCGCTCTTTCGCATGCATGCACGAAAGAGCGCAGGCCCCGACTCAGCCTCCTTCCCCCCCACCCGCACAGGGAGTGCTCAGCGCTTCGGGGTGCATGTCACGCTGAGTGGACCTTAATTGGCCCGCCCACGTAAAATGGCGGCGCGCCGCTGACCGTGGGCAGCGATCAACTACGCACCCGCCTGAGCTGGCTCCCGCTTAGCACCCCTAACGGGGAGAAAATTCTCCCCTAGGTGTAATTTTTTGTTTGAAATGTGGGAGGTGGGGATTAATTTAAAAAACAAGTTAAACAGAATGTGCTAATTATAATTCCAGTAAAAATTCAGGATAAGCATGTATCGAGGCTTTACCACATAAGTGTTTGTTTTGCACTCGGATATGTTTTATGTCGGAACAATCACCTTTGTTGCAAATCGCCCGAGTGACAATGGTCTAAGTGTTGTGTTCCACCTAATAAAATGTCTCTCTCTTTTGCAAAAAGTCCCCTGTTTGAGAGTGATGTGTCGAAGGTGTGGAATTACACCAACAGTGTGGAGCAGTATGCAGCAGCTGGAGGCACTGCAAGAAGCAGCGTGACTTCACAGATTGAGCAACTGAGACTATGGCTAAAAAGAAGACAGAGCACTTAAGATTGTCCACTCTTGTAGACAACTACGATTGGATAGATTGAACATCCAAGTGATTCGCATTGGAAATATGAGAGATTTTTCCACCTGTTAACTGCAGTAAGAGTATTCTATTGGGGGAAACATTTCTGCTAAATAGCAAAGGTTTTTGGGTTAAGACAAAATCTGGCTGGCAAGTTGCCATGGTGATGGTGTTAAATTGAGTAACGATAATTGGCAATAAAATTGAGTTTAACTTGTATAAAGATTATCGTATGTTATTGTATCCTGCTGTAATTCATAGCTGATGTATGAGAAAAAGCTTTAGCAAAATAAATCTAGATGGAATAGTCTGAGACTGATTTCACGGTGCTGCATCCACTTCTATTTTAATCTCTTTTGGAGTAAAGGAAATCTCAAACTGGGGCATTTAATAATCATTTATAGAGTAGGGAGTTCTCGAATGCTGCCTCACACATGAGCTGCTGTTGAAGCCACCCTGTTCGGGTTTGAAGGGTGATTTTTACAACAGTATGGATAGGCAAGTCAGAGATATAATGGCTACTGCAAGCTGAAGCATTCCTTAGCACCTTCACACAGGCTGTACTGTTCTTCACAACTGAAGTCATCTGATCCAGGAATCCATTTCTGTTTACTTGACGAAGAGATTTCAAAACAGTTTTTTCTTACTTCAAACTTTTTCTTTTCCTATTGGCATCCACCTCAACATGTCACTGCTGAACTGAAGAACCTTTCACCACATGTGCTGAAGGCATACCTTTTCTCTATGGTTAAAATGCTAGAATACCAGTGGCAGGGTGTGTATATGTTAACACAAAGCAGCGGAAAATGCCTGCAACAAACAAAGAAAAGCTTGTATAGTTGAGTTCTGCAGTGCAACACATTTATAAAAAAAAAACAAAGATAGGTCCATTTTATCTGTTAAAAAGGTCAACTATACAGAGCCCACATGGTGTTATGATGTGAATCAGTGCCCACAGCCTCACACAGGCAGGATGCCTGATCTCCGCCTGGATTCTATTGATGCCACTGTGTCAGCTAATGAGTTGGAAGCAAGGTGGGATGTCAGGCAAACAGTATTTGACAGCAAAGCCCATTTACTCAGCTGCTGACTCTCACAGATCTTGTGGCCAATTTCAGAGCTGCATCGATAGAAACCTGAAACAGGTTGACTGACGATCCGAGAAAGGTTTGTGATCCAAGTAAAGGACTGGGAACAATTACACAGCAGCCTCTCCAGTTGGGCAAAGTCTCAAAATACAAAACAATAGACATTATTCATCAGCACACTCTTCAAACCAGTTATCTTGCATTCACATAGTGCCTTTCACATCCTTAGGACCTCACAACCAATGAATTACTTTTCAAGTGCAGTTAATATTGTAGGCAGATCTGAATAGAGCAAGGTCCCACAACCAGTAAGGTTGATGTGTTGGTGGTGTTCAATGAGGAATTAATTTTCACCATGAAAACTCTGCATTTCTTTTGGTGGCATGAGGACTGGCCCTTGTGGGACCAGGGTGGGGAGTGGTGGAAAAAAAATCAAAATGGAGGACAGAGTTCACGGCTTGAAGTTGTTGAACTCAATGTTGAGTCCAGAAGGCTGTAAAGTGCCTAATCGGAAGATGAAGTTTGCGTCTGGCTTCACTGGAGCATTGCAGCAGGCCAAGGACAGAAATGTGAGCATGAGAGTGCTCTTGCCCCCGTGTTTTGTTTTCAGAAAGTACTAACCCTTGTTCTGCTATCCGACCTTTATGCCACTAAAACACAAGCCTTAGACTTTAACACTATCACTACCATTCCCTTTGTCTTGTGCCCATGACACCTTTGTCATTTAATCTCTCCTGAGCTCTTACCTATCCCTGACTGCCTATTTTTCTCCACTTGCTCCACCCCCTCTAATGCAGTATAAAACCCACCATATTTCTACCTCTTCAGCTCTGAAGAAGAGCCATATTGACACGAAACGTTAACTCTGTTTCTCTTTCCACAGAAGCTGTCAGAGCTGCTGAGTCTTCCTGGCACTCCTCCCCCCACCCCCACTGACTTAAAAACTCGTACCTTTCTATTCATCGTCCTGAAATGTTAACTCTGTTTCTCTCTCCACAGCTGCTGTCTGACTTGCTGAGTTTTACCAGCATTCTCTGTTTTTATTTCAGATTTCCAGCATCTGCAGTATTTTGCTTTTACCTTAGGGGATTTAAATAATTTTGGTGAATCACAGAGCACGAGAAAGCTGGACCATGTGGTGTTTGGGAGTAGAGGAGCAGCAAGTTGCTAGTTAGCGGGTTGGTTCACATCCTTCTTCAGGTGCATAGCCTCAGTTTTGGACCACAGGACGCTTTCATTATAAAATAAGGCACAAATTTTATATATATTCATCTTGATGGCATCCCTCTGTCTCCGAAGGCGATGGACTACGCCCATGGTGTGTGTCACTTCTGGATTGAACATCCATTGTTGTGGGTGTAGAGGCCAATTTGTGTGTGGCAGTCCCTTCTGCAGCTGGCACAGATGGCCAGAGGTCAAACTGATGTCTTTTCCTTCCTGTGGGCTTTTTCCACAATCCGATCATTTCTTATGTCCTCTGCTTTTTCCGCATCCTTCCTGACTGCTTGTTTCCAGGCATTCCAGTCAGCGGTGAGACTTTCCCATTCATCAACTCCACTGCCAGTCAACATGAATTCTCACTTACAGCCATTTTTGTATCACAGGCACCAGCGACCTGTTAGTCTCGTGCCGATATGCTCGTTTCCAAGCTTGTAAAAACACAATGTAAGGCTTGGCAATGACTGGTGTGATCACTACCATCAACTACACAGTCATGCTGACCGATTTTATTAGAACTGTAATCCAGCAGAGAACTTGCAGTGAAGTCCCAGTTAGGTAGGTTGTATGTACAGTACCCCTCTCCTAATAACTCACTATGCTGTTATTGAGTTCCAGTCTCCAGAAGGTTCTCTTCCTGATAACAGGTTAACACATTTGAAACATTTTGTTGTAACTGAGATGTTGCCTCATCTGAGAATATTATCAATGTTCACCTATCAATCTAATAATATAACACATCATTTGATTAAAGTCCTTCATTTTTGCCATGGTTTTGTTGATGAAAGCCTGGAATACTTCCTGTTTGCAAAAGTGCTTATCTCGTTTAATACTGAAGATATTGCCTGAAAGATCAACTGACCCACTTGACGTACAATGATGGCGTGGTGAAATTGGTGCCATTTGGCTCTGCTCTGCACCCCTCACTTGCGGTTTCTCCCCCACTTGTTGACTGATCTGATCCAATCAATGCCTGTTATTCCTGTCTTCATATACTCAAAACCCTTTTAATTCTGGATGCCAGTCCAACCCACTCCAAATCCTGGTGAGAAACTGGAGCTAACCCAACTCCTTCTGATAATGCACACACTCAAATGAATGAGCAAGTCACTCAATTTAGGAAAAATAAACATTTATGGAAAGTTAAGTCATGTTGGTTTTAAAAGTTATGAATGAAGTAAATAACATACTCATCCTGAAATGCTGAAACTTGTCAAGCTAATCTCAGCATTTCAGTGATCCAGCCAAATTACCTTGGGGACTGTTACTCAAATAGCATGCTGTTCACAGTATTAATGTATTAAGCTGCATGGCACCAGTATAGTGATATTACAAAATACGTGTATGCATTATTTCCTGAATTGTAAATCTTACCTTGTTTAGTTTCTCAGTTGACTTGACAGTTTCAAATTATTTTTGTCCAAAGGGATTACTATTATTTTATTAATCCATTACAGATAAACATGTTTTGCTGTGTGTTTCTATCATTGAACACAAATGTAGTTTGTGTAAATTGATTGCAGTCACTGACGTAGAATATCATAGAATGATACAGCACAGAAGGAGGCCATTCAGCCCACTGTGCTTGCACTTTGAAAGTGTTATCTAATTCAGCCAACTCCTTCCCTGTAAAAACTTGCAAATATTTTCTCCTCAAGTCTTTACCCAATTCCCTTTTGAAAGTTACAACTGAATCTACTTCCAACACCCTTTCAGGCAGTGCATTTCCAGATCACACAACTACTGGCTGTGTATTTAAAGAAAAATGTCCAATGAACCAGGGTTGATGTTAGTTCAGCCTTTTTCTTCCAGCTTTACAAATCCTGTAATTAATCAGTTTTGTGGGCGAATTGAGTCCATCCAAAGATAATCACCTTCTCTGGTGCAAAGCATAAGCTTCCTGCTGAACTTTCAACGGATTGAGCATTGTAAGAGTGCATCGAGACAGGAATAACAATTTATTTCCGATTAAGTTAAAGTAAAAGCTTATTATTATCATGTTTGATATTGCAAACTCTCATTGGGCTGAATTTTTCGCTGAGCGGGTGGGCGCATGCCAGACCCGCTCGAGTGTAAAGTGATGCACGATAACGTCAGTGAGTGTCCCGACATCATCGCGCACTCGTGCAATATTTCAGTTGGCAGGCGCATGTGGGAGTCAGCGACACACCCGCCGACAATTAACAGGCCTATTAAGGCCATTAAAGTATTAACTGAATTCAACTTTTCACTGACCGTCCAACCTTACGGTTGGCGGGTGGGCAACTCGGCCAGACGGCCTTTGGATTTTTTATGAAACCTCATCCAGGGGCAGGATGAGGTTTCCAACAGCAATTAAAATTTTTTTTAAATGTTGAAATGACATTTCTAACATGTTCCTGCTCATGTGACGGAGTCAAATAAGGCGACGTGTTTTTAACATTTGTAAGTTTTTTATTTTTGATTTTTAAAATCTTCAGCTCCTGGGGCAACTCTGTGCCTCAGGGAGCTTTCAGTGCATGCTCCCACACGCCTGCGCAAACACCCGTGCTCACCTCACCCCAGCAGCTCTCAGAATTGCAGCACGCATTTCGTGCTGGGGAGCGCGAAATCGATGTCGCGGCCTGATCGCAGGCGGTGATTGGCTCCATGACCGCTCCCGGGCCCGCCCACTGTGCCTGCCCGACGATGTGAAAATCCTATCCATTATTTCAGAACATCTGCATGCAACATGAACACTTGAATTTGGAAATGTTTACTTGGACCTATATCAATTTGATATGTACCAATGAAATTTCATGCTGATAAGCATAAGGTTTGTCACATTGTTAAAGTACTATACATTTTAATTGAAACAAAAACAAAAATTGCTGGAAAAACTCAGCAGGTCTGACAGCATCTGTGGAAAGGAAGACAGAGTTAACGTTTCGAGTCCTTATGACTCTTTATCAGAAGAGTCTGATGCAGAGTCATACAGACTCGAAACGTTAACTCTGTCTTCCTTTCCACAGATGCTGTCAGACCTGCTGAGTTTTTCCAGCAATTTTTGTTTTTGTTTCAGGTTTCCAGCATCCATAGTATTTTGCTTTTATACAGTTTAATTGTCTGTTTTAATTTAAATTGACATTTAAATGCACTGACATACAAGTTGACAATCTACACACAAGCTGGGTTCTGGGATGACACTAAATTGGACCATCCAAGATGGAGATATTGCTCAGTTGAAAATGGGAATTTGATTTATTAAATTGTGTGTTCCTGTTGACTATGTCTAGTGAATGCTAATGGTGTGGTTGAGCACATTTGGCAACTATACTGGAATGTATTGGCTAAGAAAGTTTGAGCATTGGGAGTAAGCATTTCAAGATCTGTTTATTCTTTCAATTCTAATCTTGATAGCATAAGTACGTAAACATTGCAAAACACTATCAAATTAAGATATAGATAAACATTTAACTCTAAGCAGCAGCACTAAAGTAGTGTAAGACTTTTGGTAGCCTCTCTGTTAATTTTTTGAGTTAGCTCACAGTGGGCCTTAACTTCCGAGCTCCCCGGTGTCAGGTTGGGGGAGGTACCCCAAAGATGCAAAGTTCCCCTGGGCAATTTTCCTGCACTGGGAGCCATCCGAAAATGCGATTTAAATCACAAACTTCAGATGGTTCTGAATGGGTTACACCAATAGTTACCCAGAAAAAGTTAGAATAATTAAGACCACTTCTAACTATTAATCTTCCAGGTAACTCGCACAAACCCATGAGACTCCCCCACCCCAACAACCTCCCAGGGGACTCCCCCCAACCCCAGCTGCCAACTACCCCCCCCCCCCCCCCCCCCACCAAACCCCACGGGACTCCTCCACCTTCCCAACCCTCCCAGTGCTCTTCCCCCACCCCTGACTACCCCATAGGACCCCCACCCCCCCCCGGCCCTACAGGAGTCTCCCACTACCTCCCCAACCCCCCCATGGGATTGTCTGCCACTAGCCCTCCACAGGATTTCCACCCACCCACACAGGACTCCTCCCTCTGGAGGGCCCGACACCATCCCTCATACCACCCCACCCCGGCGGCCCAACCCGAGGCAACCCTCATCACCAGGAGGCCTGACCACCCACCACCCCCCCGAACCCAGAGGCCCAACACCCTCCCTCTGAGGCCATCCCACCCCAAGGCCTGACCCTGCCCCCACGCAGGCCCGCCCCGAGCTGATCCCCCCACCAGACCTTCGAACATCCCTGGTCCCGAACCTCCGACCCCACCCCAACCCCTTTCCTTCCCCACTGGACACTGGGTCTCAACAACGTGCTGCACTGTCTGAATCTCGCCCAGCGTGAGTCGGAAGGTCAGGCGAGATAGGATCGAAAAAAATTTGATGTAAGTAATTGGGCATAGAGGGGCAATCCGACGCTGATTGCCACTCCGAAGAAGTTCAGGAATGTCTGCCAAGTTACAAGTCAAAAGGCCTGTTGTTATCTTATTAGGGTTGAGCTACACTTTGCAAGTACCCACCCACAACAAAAACCAAAGTACAGAAGAGTATATTATTTCTTAATAGATTAAATGTTTCACTGTATGTTTATAAAGTAATAGAAAAATGAAGATTAAGAACACATAGAAACAGAAGTATGCAGTTTAGCCCCGTTAGACTATTTCCACCATTCAATGAGATAATAGATGATTTGCGACCTGACTCCATAAATCTGCCTTTGCCTCATACCCCACAATACCTTTCATTAACAAAAATCTACCAATCTCATATTCAAAATTATCAGTTGAAAAAGCATCAGCTACAGTTTGTGGAAGAGAGTTCCAAACCTTTCCCACCTTTGTGTGTAGAAGTGTTTCCTAACTTCACTCTGAAAAGCCTGGCTCTAATTCTTATGCGATTCCCCCTTGAGTGCTAAATCCGCAATCAGTGGAAATGGTTTTTTCTATATTTACCTAAAGAGTTTTCAGATATTGCATTTCAACTTTCAAGAGTAGCGTTTCCGCTTTGAAATTATGACCAAAGTGCGCTCAACATTGCTCTGGGTAGCTTACAATTCAAGTTTCCAATAAATATCATTTGCCTAATCAGAAACGTAAAATCTTAATAAATCAGTACAATCAGGCAGCATCAAATAATGTGATTGTTTATTTTTTTTCTCTCTTTTCTATTAAAATGTTTTCATTGATGTATTTAGGAGTTATAACCTGGACTACTTCTGTTAATACAGATGAAAATGGATTTGTTACAAATTTTAAACATTTTAATCAGTCTCCAGTCCTCGGCTGATTCAAGATCACTGCAAATGACTTATAAAAAACTATATTCAATCGTATACCAGCTTCTTTGGAGCACACTTTCTTAAGACGTGTCTTAAAAGAGGAAATTGAGGTAGACAGATGTAGAGAGGGAAATCCAGAGCTTGGGACCAAGGCAACTGAAGGCATAGCCACCAATGTTGGAACATTTATAATTGGGAACGCACAAGTGATTGGAATTAGAGGAATGCAGATATCTTGGAGGGTTGCAGGGCTAGAGGAGAATGTAAATATATGGAGGGGCAAGACCGTGGAGGGATTTGAAAACAAGGATGAAAATTTGAAATAAAGATGTTGCTTAACCAGGGGTCAATGTGGGTCAGCGAGCACAAGGGTGACAGGGGGACAGAATTCTCTGTGATTTAAGACAAGGATGGCAGAGTTTTGGATGACCTCAAGTTTATGGAGGGTAGAATGTGGGAGACCTGCCAGAAATGCATTGGAATAGTCAAGTCTAGAGGTAACAAAGGCATGGATGAGGGTTTCAGCAGCAGATGAGCTTAGATAGGGGCGAAGTTGTGGGATGTTTTGGAGGTGGAAATAGGCAGTCTTAGTGACTTTGCCTTTAAATCTCCCCAATCTTTTGCACTGCTTCAGCCAATTCCACTCAGATTGTGCTGATATCACAGGTGCAAACCATTGGAAACTCTACCCCTATATGTTCTGAGTTGTTAGGGTTCAAAATATGGGGCAAAGTTTTCGGGTCAGCGAGCTGGGGGCAGGGCCCACTCGCCAATGTGAAAGTGACACGCAGTGGCATTGGGCATGCGTCCCAACATCACTGCGTGTCATTTAGGTTGTCAATTCGGCGGGCGCGCAGCCGACTCGCCTGCACACCTGCTGAACTGTCAAAGGCCTATTGAGGCCTGTTAAAAAGTAATTAACGTAATTAACTGAGCTGCCCGTCCAACCTTAAGGTTGGCGGGCAGGTGAAGAGCCCAGGCGGCCTTCGCATTTTTCATGAAACCTCATCCAGGGGCTGGATGGAGTTTTATGAAGGGTTGATTATTTAAATAAAAATTTTTGAAATAAATAATGGACATGTCCCAGCTCATGTGACAGTTTCACATGAGGGGACATGTCCTTAAATTTTTTTCCCACCATTATTCAAATTTCCATAAGTTAAACAAATCTCCCTGAGGCACCTCCGTGCCTCAGGGAGATCTCTGCGCTCTTTCACACACATGCGCGAAAGAGCGCAGGGAACCACTCAGGGAAGCCCCCCCATCTGCACAGGGAGAGCTCAGCACTTCCAGGCACGCGCCACGTTGGGCGGGCCTTAATTGGCCCGCCCACGTAAAATGGCGGCCTGGTCCTGATCGGGTTCACACCCACCTACGCACAACCCCCCCAACGAGGGGAGATTTCTGCCCGTAAAATTGCCTTCATAGCTAGTGGTTATTTTTCGACACATTGTATGAACAATATTCAAATAAATTATGATGTATCTAATTTGAACAAAAATAGACGACATTTTTTAAACAAAAAGTTCAACATAATACAGAGCATTAGTTATTAGCACAACAGGCCACAACAAGATGTAATAATAGATCTATCAAACCCTTTACTGATGTTGTTAGTGTACATACTAAGTGTAAAACAAATGCATATTAGTTCTTTGCTCATATTGACAATTACAAAATGAATGACAAAGTGCCTTTTTATTGAATCACCTTAGAAGAAAGGGCAATGCCAGAAATCTCACCAAATTTAAAAATAAAAGCCAAAGTACATCAGCTATTAGGTGAAGCCAAGCTTAGGTTTTAAAAGCTTGAAACTTGTAAGAGCAGAGACAGACTTTGAGTATAGGTATGAACTACGTGCTTCCCAGAAGAGTCATACCGACTCGAAACATTAACTCTGCTTCTCTTTCCACAGATGCTGCCAGACCTGCTGAGTTTTTCCAACATTTTTTGTTTTTATTTGCTTCCCAGCAAGTTGGTCATGGGGGTTTAAATTGAAAGGCTACTGGGGACTAGGAGGAAGAATTCTCTTCCTGGTCCAACAAAACTCTTCAGAGCCAACTGCTTATCTTTGAAATGGTTAAGTGCACTGGACAAAGCAAAGGCTGTGGGCCCTGATAACATCCTGGCCGTAGGGCATTTGTGCTCCACAACTAGCCACGCCTCTAGCCAAACTGTTCCAACGTGGCTACAACACTGGTATCATCTACCTGACAATGTGGAAAATTGCCCAGGTATGTGCAATCCACAAAAAGCAGGGCAAATCCAACCTTGCCAATTATCACCCCGTCAGCCTATTCTCAATCATCAGCAAAATGATGGAATGTTGGCAGTGCTATCAATCAGCACTTACTCACTCATAACCTGCTCGCCAATGCTCAGTTCAAGTTCTGCCAGGACCACTCAGCTCCAGACCTCATTACAGCCTTCATCCAAACATGAACAAAATATGTAAAATGCTGAAGTGAGGTGAAAGTAACTGCTCTTGGCAGCTAGGCAACATTTGACCAATCACGGCTTCAAGGAACCCTAGCAAAATTGAAATCAATAGAAATCAGAGGTGAACTCTTTGGTTGGAGTCATACCTAGCAGAAGAAGGTGATAATGGTTGTTGGAGGCCAATCATCTCAATCGCTGCAGGAGTTCCTCAGGGCAATATTCTAGGCCAAAGCATCTTCAGCTGCTTCATCAGAATTAGGGACATTCATCAGGATTACAGTGTTCGGTCCCACTTGTAACTCCTGAGATGATGAAGTAGTCTGTGACCATATGTAGCAAGACCAGGACAACATTCGGGCTTGGAATGCTAAATGGCAAATAACATTCGCAGCTCACCAGTGTCAAACCATTAACCATCTCCAACATGAGAGGATTTAACCACCTGCCCTTGATATTCAATGGCATTGCCATCACTGAATCCTCAACATCTGGGGGTTACCATTGGTCAGAAATGTAATTAGACAGTCACAAAAACACTTTGACAACAAGTGCAGGTCAGGGGCTGGGACCTCTGCATTTTTATATTAATGTCTGATGTGGAATATTATCACATGGGACGAGAGGTCTTGGATGATGGTGCCACAATATATTTGCCAATTAATGGCCCTCTCTCAATCCATGACCTGGGTATAATTTAATGAAGCCCCATGACTGCAGAATGGACATTACAGTCAACATTGCATTTCAAGAGTATCCTTGAAAGCTGAAAATTTATTGTGACAATCACATTCGTTCCTTAATCAGTTTCACTTTTGTAGAAGCCTGGTGCTCCTGACATGAAATAAAACTGGACAAAAGATGTAACTTCCAAACTCCAAGATGGGCCAATGGGTCCTGTTGCCGTCGTTAAGGCAATTCTGCCAGTGACCGCCCAGTATTTGCTCCCTCTGGCAACAACTCTCAAGAATATCGACACCATCCAGGATATAGCAGCCCTGGCAACCCACCCAGGACCTTAAACATTCACTTTCTCCACCGCCATCGCACAATGGCAGCAGTGTATACCATCTATTCTACAAGATACCTGTAACAATTTGCCAAAACTCCTTCAACAGCACCATCCAAACCCGCAACCTCTACCATCTAGTGATACATCACCATCTGTAAGTTCCCCTCCAAGTCACACACCATCCTGACTTGGAAATACTCGGTATATCAGTGTTCCTTCACTGTCACTGGGTCAAAACCTTGGAACTCTCTTCCTAACAGCACTGTGGGTGTACCTACGCCACATAGACTGCAGCAGTTCAAGAAGGTGGCTCACCACCACCTTCTCAAGGGATAGGCAAAATTGTTGGCCTAACTAGTTCACATCCCATTCGAGAAACATTTGGTTCAGATAACCTTATTTTCATTCTTATTGTTTTTCTCCACTGCTTTTAACATTTAGGGGATGAAATTGACCTCAATTGAGGGTATAAATAATAGATAGAAATGAGAGCTGAGGGGAGAGATATGGTGCACCTCTGTCGAAGTTAGGACACATTGGATGCAACAGCAATTTTAGTAAGGATTGTGTGTATCTTTCTGAAAAGTATTTTAATTATAAAAAAGAGATTTTGATTCAGAAACAACAACTAATACAAAACTGATACAAAACAATGAGCAGATTTAAAAGGGGAATTGCTGGCCCAGGTGAATTTCTGCGCACCAATGAGATAGGCTCTTCTGAATCATGCTGTGTGATGGAGGACACTTGCTGTTTTTTTGCTGAGACTTCTGTTGCTGCAGCATTGTATTCACCTGCATATTCCACACCAGAATCTTCACTTTGGGAAAGTGATAGTCCGGTTTTCTGTTCAATCCACTCGCCATACATGTTTGTACTTGCGTAAACACCAGGTTTAAAACGCTGTGCGCAGCCTTGTCCCCAGCTAACGACTCCAACCAAGTAAAACCGATCTGTACCTTTAAGCTGACAGGACAGGGGTCCACCGCTATCACCCTGAGGAAAGATAAAGACCAACATCAGTAAGTGTAGATAAAAGCAAAACACTGCAGATGCTGGAAATCTGAAACAAAAACAAAAATTGCTGGAAAAGCTCAGCAGGTCTGACAGTTCTGACGAAGAGTCAAACAGACTCGGAACGTTAACTGTATTCCTCTCCACAGACGCTGTCAGACCTACTGAGTTCTTCCAGCGATTTTTGTTTTTGTATCAGTAAGTGTAACCTGTTTTCAGACACAAACAGGACATTTTAAACATAATTGCTGAATCAGGTATAATGTAGTCAGAATTCAAGTATTTCAACATCTATTTATTGTATCTATCTTGATTTAGATTTTTAAAAAATATGTTGACAAAGATAAAGACAACTATACGAAACACCAATATCCCAGAAGAAAACAGTAAAAATTGGGAAATAAGAATAATGGTCCAAACTGGTCTTGTATACCTTAAAATGGAACACCAGTAAAACCGGGAAATAAGAGTACTGGTCTGAACTGTTTTATCCTTTTCCAAAAGCAATCTTTTAGATACTGCCAATCAACAAACTCCAGCTGAGCTAGAAATGGGTCTGCCATTATGTTGACAGAAGATCTCGTTGGGTTAAAAGAAATTTCACTTTTATCATTCAGCCCATATATTGGGTGGAATTTAAAGCCACCCAGTGGGGCTGTGGCAGCAGTGGAGGCGGAGGCGATGGTGGAGGCGGAGGCAGCGGTGGAGGCGGAGGCAGCGGTGGAGGCGGTGGCGATGGTGGAGGCGGAGGCAGCGGTGGAGGCGGAGGCAGCGGTGGAGGCGGAGGCGGCGGTGGAGGCGGAGGCGGCGGTGGAGGCGGAGGCGATGGTGGAGGCGGAGGCGATGGTGGAGGCGGAGGCGATGGTGGAGGCGGAGGCGATGGTGGAGGCAGAGGCGATGGTGGAGGCAGAGGCGGCGGTGGAGGTGGCGGCGGTGGAGGTGGAGGCGATGGTGGAGGCGGAGGTGGTGGTGGTGGCGGAGGTGATGGTGGAGGTGGAGGTGATGGTGGAGGCGGAGGCGATGGTGGAGGCGGAGGTGATGGTGGAGGTGGAGGTGATGGTGGAGGCGGAGGTGGAGGCGGTGGTGGAGGCGGAGGCGGTGGTGGAGGTGGAGGCGGTGTTGGAGGCGGAGACGGCGGCGGAGGCGGAGACACTGGTGGAGGCGGAGGCGAGGTGGAGGCGGTAGTGGAGGCGGAGGCGGTGTTGGAGGCGGAGACGGCGGCGGAGGCGGAGACACTGGTGGAGGCGGAGGCGAGGTGGAGGTGGTGGTGGAGGCGGAGGCGGTGGTGGAGGTGGAGGCGGTGGTGGAGGCGGGGGCGTAGGTGGAGGCGGTGTTGGAGGTGGAGGCGGTGTTGGAGGCGGAGGCGGAGGCGGTGGTGGAGGCGGAGGCGGAGTTGGTGATTGAGGCGGAGACGGTGGTGGAGGAGGAGGTGGAGGCGGTGGTGGAGGCGGAGGCGGTGGTGGAGGCGGAGGCGGAGTTGGTGATTGAGGCGGAGACGGTGGTGGAGGAGGAGGTGGAGGCGGTGGTGGAGGCGGAGGCGGTAGTGGAGGCAGAGGCAGAGTTGGTGGCGGTGGCGGAGGTGGAGGCGGAGACGCTGGTGGAGGCAGAGGCGTAGGTGGAGGTGGTGGCGGAGGCGGTGGTGGAGGAGGAGGTGGAGGCGGTGGTGGAGGCGGAGGCGGTAGTGGAGGCAGAGGCAGAGTTGGTGGCAGTGGCGGAGGTGGAGGCGGAGGCGGTGGCGGAGGTGGAGGCGGTGATGGAGGTGGAGGCGGAGGCGGAGGCGGAGGCGGAGGTGGAGGCGGTGGTGGAGGTGGAGGTGGAGGCGGAGGTGGAGGCGGTAGTGGAGGCGGTGGCAGAAGCGGTGGTGGCGGAGGTGGAGGCGGTGGTGGAGGCGAAGGCCCTTCCACCGTGGTCTCACAATCCACCGTGATTGTGCACCGTATTGGGCAACTGGTGGCCGTCCAGCATGACTGCCAGCAAATGGAGGCTCATAGGTTGAAGGATTGGCAGCCACAGCCTGGGAGGGGGCCATCAGCACCTGAAATGGCAGCTACATCCAGTACCTGAGGTGCAGCTCTGCAACAATGTTTTCAACCATCACTGCAAAAGGAAAGGAAGCTTAGCAAGCAAAGTTCAGCAGTAGGACGCCACCTGGTAGCCACCTCGGACCACCCCCCTCACCGCCATAGCCACCTCGGACCACCCCCCTCACCACCATAGCCACCTCGGACTACCCTTCTCACCGTCATAGCCACCTCGGACCACCCCCCTCACCACCATAGCCACCTCGGACCACCCTTCTCACCGTCATAGCCACCTCGGACCACCCCCCTCACCACCATAGCCACCTCGGACCACCCCCCTCACCGCCATAGCCACCTCGGACCACCCCGCTCACCGTCATAGCCACCTCGGACCACCCCCCTCACCACCATAGCCACCTCGGACCACCCTTCTCACCGTCATAGCCACCTCGGACCACCCCCGTCACCGCCATAGCCACCTCGTACCTCCCCTTTCACCGCCATAGCCACCTAGTACCTCCCCTCTCACTGCCATAGCCACCTCAGACCACCCCTCTCACCGCCATAGCCACCTCGGACCACCCCTCTCACCGTCACAGCCACCTCAGACCAGCTCTCTCACCGCCATAACCACCTCGGACCACCCCTCTCATCGTCACAGCCACCTCAGACCACCCCTCTCACCGCCATAGCCACCTCGGACCACCCCCCCTCACCGCCATAGCCACCTCAGACCACCCCTCTCATCGTCACAGCCACCTCGGACCACGCCCCTCACCGCCATAGCCACCTCGGACCACCCCCCTCACCGCCATAGCCACCTCGGACCACCCCTCTCACCGCCATAGCCACCTCAGACCACCCCTCTCACCGCCATAGCCATCTCGGACCACCCCCCCTCACCGCCATAGCCACCTCAGACCACCCTTCTCATCGTCACAGCCACCTCGGACCACCCCTCTCACTGCCATAGCCACCTTGGACCACCCCTCTCACCGTCACAGCCACCTCGGACCACCCCTCTCACCGCCATAGCCACCTCAGACCACCCCTCTCACCACTATTCAACAAAACACGTCCTGATGGTACATGCGTGCAGTCAATGATTTCTTTGACCTGGAGAAATCCAGCCATGGCCCTGAAGCATCTGGCTCTCTCGGCCACACTGTTTGCATCTGAAGCTGATGTAGTCATTGGGTCACCTGAAGAAGGCATTGGTCACAATCTTGAAGTAATGATGTGCAGCTGTTTGGGAGATGCTGCATACATCTCCCGTTGCGCCCTGGAATGACCCTGAGGTTTAGACATTCAGCGCGACTGTGACCTTGAGACCCATCAGCATCAGATGCCCAACCACTCAATTAGAACTGACCTCCGCCACCATCATGTCACATAGACCTTCCACAGTCACTTGGGACAAGCACATTAGTCAGAGATACTAGCGCTTTGATACCTGCAGGTAGTTTGAATGCTGTCAGTAAACCCTGCCTCCTGGGTAGCCTTGTCCCCTGGCACTTCATTGTGCCTGCGGCGCTCTGTGGCTTTTCCCCTTTGCCACCAAGCTGCACCTGTGGCTGAACAGTAGGGCGCTGCTGTCCATCATTGCCTGCCTGCCTCTCTCTCTCCTTCTCCAATTCTCCTCCTCTCTGGAAGAACCTCCACCACAGTGTCCCATGCCCTTGGCCACAGCAATATAGGCCCAACCATCTTCAACTGCTTCATCAATGACCTTCCTTCCATCATAAGGTCAGAAGTGGGGATGTTCACTGATGATTGCATAATGTTCAGAAGCATTCATGACTCCTCAGATACTGAAGCAGTCCATGTACAAATGCAGCAAGACCTGGACAATATCCAGGCTTGGGCTGACAAGTGGCAAGTAACATTCACGCCATACAAGTGCTAGGCAATGGTCCATCTCCAACAAGAGAGAATCTAACCATCTCCCCTTGGCGTTCAATGGCACTATCATCTCTGAATCCCCCACTATTAACAATGGGGTTACCATTGACCAGGAACTGAACTGGATCAGGCACATTAATACTGTGACTGCCAGAGCAGAGCAGAGGCTAGGAATCCTGTAGCCACTAACTCACCTCCTGACTCCCCAAAGCCTGTCTACCATCTACAAGGCACAATTCATGAGTGTGATGGAATACTCTCCACTTGCCTGGATGAGTGCAGTTCCAACAGCACTCAAGAAGCTTGACACCATCCAGGACAAAGAAGACGCTTGATTGGCACCCCTTCCACAAATATACACTCCCTCCACCATTGATGCACAGCAGCAGCAGTGTGTACCATCTACAAGATGTACTGCAAGAACTCACCAAGTCTCCTTAGACAGCACCTTCCAAACCCACGTCCACCACCATCTAGAAGGACAAGGGCAGCAGACACATGGGAACACCACCACCTGGAAGTTCTCCTCCAAGCCACTCACCATTTGGACCTGGAACATATATGCCCATTCCTTTACTGTCGCTGGGTCAAAATCCTGGAACTCCCACCCTAACAGCACTGTGGGTGTAGCTCTACCACAGGGACCGCAGTGGTTCAAGAAGGTAGCTTACCACCACCTTCTCAAGGGCAATTAGGGACGGGCAGTAAATGCTGGCCCAGCCCGCATCCGATGAATGAATAGAAAAAACTAATACTCTTGCGTGGACAACTTTCCACTGGCTATTGAGCGGTGAGTCACTGCTAAACTTGCTTCCTTCAGAGAACCTCCAAAATGCCTGTCTCAGGAGGTGCTCTTTATCCACCAATTGATGCAATCATTTCTGCCTCTCACCCCTGACAGTAACTTCAGCTGCCTCCAGCTCTTCAGCCCAACTCCTTCTCGCCCCTTTATCTGCCGTCCCATTGTCGCTCGTTGAAAGCTGCCGAGCCCCCGATTCACTGGCCCGGATTGTCCGGTCACCAGGCAGGCTCGGCGGTCAGGCCATGGAGCAGTCGGGAAGCCGACCGCCGCCCGCGATCGTGCCCCGACCACAACTTCACGCTGGCTGACCAATTAACGGGCAGCCAGCATGAATCGCGCGCTGCAGTGCTCAGCGCTGATGGGGTTGGGGGGCGGGGGGGGAGGAGCGCGAGGGCGGAAGTTCACGGATGGCGCAGTAAAACCTCCCTGAGGCAGCTCTGCGCCTCAGGCAGCTGAAGGTTTTTAAAATAAAAAATGAATATATTAAAAGTAATGAAAATATGACCCCTCGTGTGGACCTGTCACATGAGCAGGGACATGTTTAAGATGAGCGTTGAAAAGTTTTTTTTAAATCACTGGTTGAAACCTCATCCCGCCCATGGATAAGGTTTCGCCAAAAATGCAAAGGCCACTTGGCCTTTTCGCCCGCCAACCGAATGGTTGGACGGGCAGCGAAAAATTCTGGTCAATTAATTGATTAAAGGCCTTAATAGGCCGTTTAATTGTCGGCGGGCGTGCTGCCAACTCCCATGTTGCCCACCGACGGAAATATCACGCGAGTGCGCGATGACGTCGGGGCGTACGCCCGACATCATCACACTTCATTTTACGCTTGTTTGGGTCGGGCATGCGCCCGCCTGATGAGGGAAAAATTCTTGTGTGCGACCATAAAATGCTGTGGGCCTTGCTGAATTGCAGTGCACTGCTTTTTAAGTATCTCAATTGCCTTGTTTGATTGGCCTTGTTGGATGGCGAGTATGGTTCTCATTTTGCTCTCTGTCCACCTCTGGTTTAATTGCTGCCTAGCATCATGGCATTGGCAGCCTGACCCATGCGATGTCACTACGGCCTGTTTTTCAATCCACCCACATCTGAGGCTGACTTTATCGGAAAGATAAAATTCCACATATTGTTGTTGCGTTCACTATCAGCTCTATGGATGGCTGATATATTTTGATATTAAGACTTACTTGAACCTGACACTAGGGAACCTACAGAACATTGGCTCTCATGCAGATCCGTGGGCCCCAAGGCTTTTGACATACAATAATTGTGATGGCCTAGGCATGGGTTAATGAGTCAAGGAATCCACAAACAAGGAATACATCTTCCACACAAACCCACAGAAAATACACTACAGAGAAAATGACTTCTTCGTGAAGTAATCACAACTGTCAAGCACTACACCTTTGGGGCTATATCCATCTCTGATCAAATGCAGCAATTAACTTACAACTTACCTTCTTTACCTTACCTTACTGCTACAGCCCCAGCCCTGACACTTAAACCCTGTGCTCCATGGTAATCCAGAATTCTTATTCTCCCTGCAGCTTTAGCTCAAAGAGGACGTGATATCTTCTCAGTGCTCCACTAGTAAACAAGGAAAGCAGTCTGCAGGGCTTTTTCCTCTGCTAAAAGGAGCAGAGTGACTCCAAATCAAGAGGTCTGGAGCAAAGAATAATGGCACTGGAAACTCAACATGAAAAACAGAAGAGAGCAATGAACAGAGTGTGATACAGGCCAAAAATGAACTCAGGAATCTGATATTGGTGGTAACTAAAAGCTCTTCTAGAATAAAATATTATGAGTAGGACGAAAGTTGGTATAGTTATTAACATACAGACTAAAATACCAGGAGCAAAACAGAGCTAAGAATGACAGCAAAATCAGTAATGGGCCTGCTGATTTTTAAGTATCAGAAACCAGGCTACCTCCCAGGAATACCACATCATTTTGCCATCCTTCCCCTCTTCCAGCTTTTCTAGGAATTCGCTTAGGTAGGTACACCACACACTCAGTTAGGAAGATCCAAGCAGCAGGACAACATCTCCTGTGTGGGAAAGTCTGATCCAATGACCACTCAACCAAGCTCTATAAGACCCAGCTGAAGTGACAACTTTCCTGTTGCAACTCTTCCAACTTGCCCAAAGGACATGTGACCTCCTAGACATTTCAAGGCTCACTAATGTAAAGGCAAAGACCCCATCTTCAGTTCTTCCCATTAACCCATGTCACTGCTTAAAGCTAACTACAAAATACTGATCTCACATATTGGGCACAGTCACCTTGATCTGGTTCACAGTGGCAAATCAAATTTTATACAGGGAAGCTGTTTCAGAAACAGTAAGAAACACCGATGAGGGTCCTGCCAAAGACTGCCCCACCTGCACTTGTGTATGGGTAGACTGGGTCATTGGGTCAGGTGTCAGCATGTGTGATCCTGACTGAAGGGGGATAGTGAGAGGAGTGGGAAGGCCTTGAGCAGAAACCATATTTCTATGTTCCTTCCCTGCAAGGCCAAGAGCTGGAGAACAATTTGCTGCACTTCAGTGAGGAGCTGAATGGGCAAGGTGAGACTTTCCTCGATCCTATTTAAAATGGCAGACTGAGCGTACAGACCCAATATTCACTCAGTTGCCTGCAGTGCCTGATTCTCCAGTCGAGGAGCCACTCTTTCCATGGAGGTGGACATCAGCACAAAGATCTGAGCTATCATGGCACTCATGCTACAGATGGACTCCTCCAATCTCTCTCCATTGGTGCACAATGCCTCTGGAAATGCTGATAAAACCTCACACATTTTCTGTTGCCGCTCCAGAATAGCCCTCCTTGTCACTGAACCCCAAGCTCAGCATCTGTGACCAGCTGAGCAGAGTTTGGGGTGTCCTGCACCCTCCAACAGGGACTCTCCATTGCTCTCCCTGTCTCCAACATCTGCTCCTGCTGCTTTTTGATGTGTGGTTCACCATGTGACAATGTAGCTACCTGCCTTCACGGGCCTACCGAAGTCTGTGCATCTGAGTTGGCAGAAGGTGTGCATGAGTTTTGTGATGAGCCTGGCTCAGAGTACATGACCTCCTCTGAGGATGCCTCAACCTCCTTCTGCACCTGCGTGACACTTGAAGGACCTGGAGAAATGAAAGATATGAATTAGATCTGACAAGGGAGAGGTTTTAGAGTCATCATTGTGTAGATGATCATATTTCAGTTAATGATGACATCAAGTCAACACAAGTGAGTTTTGTGTCTTATGCGGCTATGTGATATGTAATTCTGTTACCAGGGATCTGGGAGACCCCATGTCTCCATCTCCAATTGCCATGCACTCCGTCACTCTGTTGATCTTCCTTATCACCTCCTCCTGCACAGTGGTCAGAGCGGCGATGTCTGGGAGGTGACCCCCAGTTCTTGCACCTCCCTGGTGTTCTACGCTCTCTTCTCCAGCAAGAAGAGAAATCGGAGAGCTTTGAGTGTGAGAAATGGAATGTTTAGAAAAGCAAAATGACAATATTTGTGAGGACAATTCTGAGGGAACAGTGAGGATTGCCATTAAAATGAGCTGTTCAGTTGGGATGTGAGGGGCTGCCTCGAGGAAGAGGTATGGGTGGAGCTGTGAGAAGTGCCTGAGAAATGCTGCATAGGGGAAGGCTGGGCAAGTTAGAGTGAGAGGGTTGACATTTGAATGTGGCACACAACTCACCTTTCCTGGCCTGATGAGGTCATTGAACCTCTTGCAGCACTGTACTCAATAGTGAGAGACCACACCCCTGCTGCTCGCCTCCTCAACCACTTCCCAACATGCCTGCTCAGCCTCAGAGGCTAGCCTCTTCCTCCCATCTGCCAGGAAGAATATTTCTTTGCCGGCCCTTATGACCTGCAACATTACCTCCAGGGATATCTCAGAGAAACCAAGGGCGAGAGCCTTCCTATGTTGAGACTTTAAAAGTGCAGTTGCTATCTCTGCCATGACGCTAGTAGAATGGATCCATTCTGTCCATTGCAAGAGTTCCTTTAAATACTGAGGCTTTAACATTATAATGGGAATGAGCCGGGGCATCACAGGTGACAAGCTTCTTGAACAGGGAGCAAGAGAAGGGGGAGATGGCCACTCAGCAGGAGACAATATCGACCCAGGGTTTTCAGGGAACAATTCTATCTCAACCTCAGCGAGGAAGAGTGTGTGACTTCTCCATTTCACTAAGGAGGTGCTCACAGAAATCTGCCACCTGTTGTAGAGAGACCTGCAGCCGCAGAGGAGGGTGAGGATTGGCTATAAAGGTAACCATGGCCAGGGACTTCTTCGCATTGAGCTCCTCCCAGGCTGGAGCAGGAGCATCTCCAAACTCACCATTTGTGATTCACTAAGGGAGGTCACTGTCACTCCAAATGCATGGAGAGGGGAGCACACTGCAATCTCTCATTCCAGAGAGATGCTGGCACAGCAAGCACACAGCTTCACCAGGATAGCAAGCTTTCCCATGGTGCAGGGTGCTACTGAGTGCACCCACATTGCTTTGCAGGAATCGTATGTAAATTCAGAGACATGACGCAACCTCAAGGAATTCCCTTCTCTCAATGTGCAGCTGGTGTGCAGTACTCAGCACATCATGCAGCTCAATCCTGGAAGCGGTCACAATGGCTTTATTCTGTGCCAGTTCACTGTACCATCAGCGTTTGAACCACGATGGGAAACCAGAGAGTGACTACTGGGCGACAAGGGCTATCCACTGACCATCTGATTCATGACTCCCATGTGCAATCCACCACATGTGAGCAGAACAGGAGTTATGTTGTCATACGAAATGTCATCGAGCAGACCATTGGGGTGCTTAATCAATGCTTCCACTGCCTGGAATGTTTGGGAGGAGTCCTGCAGCACTCCCCAGAGCACATGTCAAGGCTTGCCATGGTCCTAACAACCTAGCCATTATAAGGGCACAGCCCCTGCTGCCAGGTACTTAGTGAGCAGCTAAGGAAGAGGAAGAGGATCAGGGAGGAGGAGGAGAAAGAGGAAATGCGGAAAGTAGCCAACATGGTCCCTTTCCGGGCAGTCTGTCCATGATTGGTACCAGTGAACACAACACCAATTCCCCAGTAAACAACAGTTCCACACCTTACCCTTTACAGCTATGAATATTAGGTATAAGTCCTGATCGCTGAAGGTTGTTGATAGGTGATGATGGGGTGTAATGCATTGAGCTGACTGGGGAGGCTACTAGTGCAGCTGATAGGATATGACTTTCTGAAGCTGCATTCACTGACCTTGACTACTCTTGTGAGGTTATTGAACTTCTTGCAGCACGACATCCAGGTCCTTGGCGCAACACTGCTGGCACTGACCATGATGGCTATCTGCTCCCAATGCCTTCACAGTGTCTGTCTGGAGAGCCACCTGTGGAGAGAGATCCTCTCTGCTCTGTTCCTCTGAAGCTCAATGCAAACTGGAGGAACAGCACCTCATCTTCCGACTCGGCACTTTACAGCCTTCCGGACTGAATATTGAATTCAACAATTTTAGATCTTGAACTCTCTCCTCCATCCCCACCCCCTTTCCAATCCCCTTTTTTCCAATAATTTATATAGATTTTTCTTTTCCCACCTATTTCCATTACTTTTAAATGTATTTCCATCCATTGTTTTATCTCTACCTTATAGCCTATTTCAATCCCTTTCCCCCACCCCACCCCCACTAGGGCTATCTGTACCTTGCTCTCTACCTTTCTACCCTTAATGTCACCTATTAGCACATTCCTTAGATAATATCACCACCGTCAACACCTCTTTGTCCTTTTGTCTATGACATCTTTTGGCTATCTCCACCTATCACTGGCCCTCTATCCAGCTCTACTTGTCCCCCCCCCCCCCCCCCCCCCCCAACCCCCCGCCCCCCACTTAAACCAATTTATATTTCACCTCTCTTCTATTTTGTCTTAGTTCAGTTGAAGAGTCATACGGACTCGAAACGTTAACTGTATTCCTCTCCGCAGATTCTGTCAGACCTGCTGAGTTTTTCCAGGTATTTTTATTTTTGTTTTTGTTTTGGATTTCCAGCATCCACAGTTTTTTGCTTTTATCCTCTCTGCTCCTGTCCACCTCATGCAACAAGTCCTCCTGTGCTGCTTCAGAGAAGCTTGGAGGCAATAGTCCGCCATGTAGTGTCATCCCTGTGTCTTTCGCAGGTAAAACTTCATTCAATTATGACTGTTCCAGTTAAAATGCACCTCTCTTTTAAGAACTGCAGGCTGTCTTTACATAGTGCAGGCTAGCCGAACTTGTGTGAGCCTCTCGTGATTTTATGCAGCCTGCAAAGACCTCAAGCTGCTAAAGTCTCCTTAGTACTGGCTGCATGCTGCAATCATGTAAATAAGGAGGCAGCACAAAGCTTGTGTGCTGCCTACATCAGAAACAGCGGGCCAAGGTTAATCATGCATTGTGAATTTTGCGGCCTATGTATTTGTGAATTTGCTCAAGGCATATTGTAAACTTGTGTTCTAGACTTATCAACAAAGGAAACTGTGTTTTACCTGACAGGCATCAATGCCACCACCTGCAAAACCTGCACAGACCATATGATCATTTACTTGACTGCCGTACCAGTCGCTCTGTTGGCAGGTTTCTAAAGGAATCAGTTTAACTCCAGCCTCCTGAAGTATACGTGCTGGTGCACCTAATAAAAAATAAGAAGAAATTCATTTTGTCTTGCAAAATGCACGTATCAACATAATTTACATTAGGTAGGGGGTGGATATCGAATCCAGTGGGAGAGGCCCTTAATAAATAAACTGCTCCGTCCTGAATGATACTGAGCTCTTGATTACTGTTGCAGCTATACCCACACAAGCCAGTGGCGAGCATTCCAATACATTCCCACTTTGAGTCATACAGATGGTGAAAAGGTTTGAGAAGTCAGGAGGTGAGTTATCCAGCCTCTCCTCTGCTCGTCTGTCTCTAGTGTTTTTATGGCTTGGTCAAGTTCAACTTCAAGTCAATGATGAACCAAAGATATTAATAGTCTTCCCCACCCCCACTCAACAACAGCATATGGATGGTTGCTATGTATTTTGCATCAGGCATTAGTTTTCCTCTCATCAAACAATTAAATACTCCCCACCCCCAATGAATTCGTCTTTGCTTTCTCCCCCTGGGACAGTTATAGCCTGGATGAAGAAAACACCAGTGGAAGAAGACTGCTCAAATTAGTGAGTTAGGACTTAGCAAATGACCCGGAAACACAAAACTCAAAGGAAGAGCTTCCAAGGCAATATTGATGAGGATTTTATTCATGTTACCTAATGTCTTTACAAAGTTCAATGCTACTACAGTCGATTCGAACTATTTTACAGTACAAGGTGATTATTTAAAAAAATAATTGTACTTCAGCTTTACCAGTCTGCTGAAATATGGGGAATTAATTCTTCCTTGAGCAGCTTGAACTCTTTAATGTTAATGCCAACTAAGTAGATCTGATATTGATCTTTGCTTATTGTATTTCTCTGTTAATAATGATCAATGTTTCACTGAGTCTAAGTCTCCATTTTGCTGTTTTACCACCACTAGTAGATTCATCAGCATTAGTTAAAATATGTAAGTTCTGTTCACTGTAACAATAAATTTGGATAATTCCAACTGGTTTCTCATTCGTGTCAATTTGTCACCAGTTAAAATACTGTTTGTCATAATTTGTAGAATTTCTACTTCAAAAGTAAGTAAAAGCATTTTTTACCAGATAACCGATCCTGGTGCCATAACACATACAAATGTTCACTAGCTATTCAGTGAGTTTAATTTTCCAAAGCAAAAACAGCTATACATACACTTCTTTCTCTACAGCAGTTGCTCCATCTAGTGGCATTGTTGGCCTTTCAGTGACACTGCATGAAGTTTCGGTAATGTTTAGCAGCTTTGTCATGACATTTGAAACTGTATCCATTATCCTGAAGTAAAAGTAGGTCCAAATACCGTTGAGTGGCATGAAACTCGTTGAATGGCTAACTGTTAAATTGCTTCAGGTGTTGTGAGAAAATATCTATCAAAGGCATTTGAGGGATTTATAAAATATATTCAATCTAAGATAACATGGCTCTCCAACCACACAAAAGTAATGCAAGCTATACAAGCTTTGGTTTCGCACTGGAGCTAATGGACACATTATCAACAGATGTACATAATCAATCACCATCGCCATCCATTTTTGCTACTCTTCAATCTACAAAATAAACTATCAGCAGTGCCACTTGCATAGAAAATGCGAATTCTTGGCATGACCATTGATACGCCTTGACCAACATTTCTGGCAGCGTGTCAACAGTATTGAAGCACGTTTTTCCATGCACATCACTCCTAATGAGAAATGACTGATCCAACCAGACCCAGTGTTTTGGGTAGATGCTATCAGATTGGAGTCAGTGCTTCACAGGTAACTCAGTTGGGATATAGGATCTTCACAAAATATCCATGTAACTGCCTCCTCATTGTCTAATTCTACCTATTCCATCATTGTGGCATTTCATCGCCATAATAAGCTTTCTTTGTTCTCAAAAGCCATCTCCAAGATGAACTACCTCCTCTTCTAATGGGCTTTCTCCAGAATCAAAAATGTTCACTGCCCAGAGGCTGAACAACTGTATAATTGTTATCATTATCCGCCACAGATTTTGGGAATTCAAGAAAGAAATCAAATGGAATTGACGGTTGACATTGACTTCCTTTAATCATTTTATTGCCAAAAAAACATAATGAAAACCACTCCATAGAAACAACTTAATTAATGCGAAAATCCTGAGCAGTTCCTTGGGGCAGGATTTTGAGGTCACCAATGCAGGCAGGCCCGGGACTGGTCACCTGCGATTGGCTCCCGACAGGCGAGGCCAGCATTTTTGAAGCCCTCGAGCTGGAGAGCCGGTACGCTCCCTATGCAACCGGGCGTGGAGAGGCGGGGGTGCCAGACGAAGGTAAGAGCGCAGTGCACAGGGGTGAGAGTATCAGATTGTGCAACCATTCCAGTGTAGTCTCTTCATTGATGTGAGCCTCAAACCTGGAGTCCCCATTGATCATTGAAAAACGATGGCCTCCTCTCCCTTCTGCCCCTCTCTTCCTCCTCAGAGGAGGTGCCACCAGCAGAGACCCACAATCCCCATTACCAGGGTAATGGAAGGCTGTCTGATACCTGGAAGGGTCCATATGGTTTGCATCCTCCGGGGTCCTTGGAGACACCAAGGAGACCTGAAATGAAGCCTGGAAATGCTAAGAATGAAGCCCCGAACATTGATGAAGCTGCCAAATACCAATACGTCACCAGCAGAAAACTTTGTATCAAACTCCCCACGACTGACACTGGCAATGATGCTCACCATTTTTATCCCGCCTGAGGATGAAGTTTTTGAAAATATCGGCTGGCCACCTGCCTGTTTTGCCCGTGCGACAAGCGTGAACTCGCACGGGCAACAAAAAATCAGCATCAATTGGTGTTTTAATGGCTACAAGTGACCTCTTAATTAATGGTGGGCACAGTTCCGGCACCTGCTCGCGCCCGTCAACCAAAATATCACGCGATGACGTTGCGATGCTCATCTTCATCATCGCGTGCTATCTTACGCCCAATCGGATCGGGCACACGCCCGCCTGCAGAATGTAAAATTCTGCCCTTGCAGTCAGATTTTGCTCACAGCTTGCAATGTTACTAATTTGTTCTCCCCAGTATCAGGTTTGTTGGAGAACATTGTTGGGGGTGCAGTGAAGTTTCTACAATTATTGATTGTTTCACCTCCAGTTTATAAACTTCATAACTTCAGTTGCAGGGATGCATAATTTAAAATAGTCCTGACAATTTGATAGCACTTAGCCCACGTCAATTGTCTTTCTTTTCTCTAAACTGTAGGCCAGTTTTAACTTTCCCTCCTGGATTAACTCAGTTTAATGAGAATTGGTGTCAGTGGAGAGGTGGGGGCCACCCAGACAGCAAAGTTAACAACGATACCCCAATGAGTCTCTCAGTGACGGTGGCAAAAATCACAACTTCTTGATCATAGGTATCTGACTTTTTTCTTTCTGTCATGGTACTTACATGATTAAAACTTAGATTTTGTTACCACCTCCAGAGAGATCAATAATGGTTTAAAGAGAAATTTGAACTTTCGGTTATTGGCTGAAAGGATGACACATCAAGATTTCACGTTTTCAAAGAAATTTTACTGTAGCAATGACTAAAGACAAAACACTATTAATTAAACACTATCTTCTTTTTATAGGCAACTTGTACTTTAAACAACCAAACAGAATTTGTGGCTTTCTACTTTTACTGACAACCAAGAACCCCAATTTTGTTACTTTACTCAGTCTCTTATGTAGGCGATCACTTCTCCAGGAATCAATCCAAAGTGTTTCACAGCTCCCCAGGGTTTTACTTTTATTCTTTTTCCTTTCCCAATACCTTCTTCCCAGAATGAGAGTTTTCCTAGGGATTCTCCCTCTAGCTTCAGCTAGGCAAACACTGCAGCCTTGTTTTAACTTCTCATGAACTTGGTTTTCAAACTGAGCATGAGGTCCCATCAGCATTCAATGCGGTGAAGGATAAAATTAGCATTGTCTCTGTTTAAAGTGCAGGCCTAGGCAACACCTATCTTTTGCTTTCCCCCTCTCCCAGACAGCTGCAGACAAGCTGAGACCCAAACTGCAACACCCTTCTGTCTGTGTTATTGCTGGGTTTATAGGGAAGCCTGTAACCTAATCTCAAAATGGCTTCCTCTATCCCCTTCTCCATGGAAACAGGAAACAGATTAGCTTTGTATTCTAGTAGAAATGCTAAACAGCTTTCTCTGATTAAAGCAGCCTTTTATCTTGGAAACAAAGTGACAGGTTCCAGCACATCTGTTTACAACTTGATATTGATAACACCCTTCTGGATCTTAGGAGACTTCGGGTCTCCTCAATATGGACTTAGAAACAGCTGTCATTGTCCTCAGGTGTTAACATCCAGCACTTCAATTACAATGAAGTAATCTGACTCACCCTTTGACTTTTAACAATTAAAACCCCAGGCTTATTGTCAGGCACATTCCAGCATAGGTCACATGACTCCCTTCATTTACCCAAAATTTAAACTATAACACCCTTACAAACCAAAAGATATAGCCCTAAAACATAAGAATCCAATAAACCTCACTTAACAAGTGCGATGGGTTTGCTATTTTCTGCCTTTCAAGGTAGCATTAGTTAAGCCCGCATTTGATTAAAAAATCCTTTGCTATTTCTCATTTATCCTTTTACTGTTTGATAAATCTTCACTTGTAAGTTTATAGATTAAGCCATGGTCTAGTGAAGTGTTTATTCCGTCACCTTTCAAAGCCTAGAAAGGTCACCTGAGACCATGTGACATAACCAGCCAGCCAAAAATCACAGCAACAAGGGATTTCTGTTTGATCCCTGGACTACTTTGGATCACCTAGATATTGGCAGATAAAGGAATTCATCAAGTCATAGTGAGGGCTTGTCTACATGAATGGACTGAGATGAAAATTGAATGAGAAATAGCCTGAATGAAAACCCAAATGATTAACAAAAGTTTTAGAACACTTTAATTTCCTTGGATCATTATGAATCTCATGAAATCTCTGAGCCAAAATGTCAGCCAGAATTTTCCATTTATCAGACTAAGTGCGCTGGCAGGCGGGATAAGCGGCACATTTTCCGCTGGATGGCAGGGTGGGTAATCATGTCCGATTTTATGCTTGGAAGCTCATTAATTATGCATTGGTAAGCAGCTGTCCGAATCAAATGGCAAGGCCGACACTGATTTGTCTGCCTTGGTGTCACCTAATGGGGTCAAATGTCCTGGCACCATATTTAAACACCATCCAAACACATACGTTCACGCTCTGCAGCCCAGGTATGTTCTCCACCTACCCTGAGATGGCCCCAGAACAAAGAGCTGTCTAGCCCTGAGGTTCAGCCACAAATCCCTGGAGGTTTTAATAAGAGGTGTCTGCCAACACCAGGATATCCTTTAACCGAGGGATGGTTCCAAGAGGTCCACCAGCCTCATCTCACCGGCCAGGGAGGGGTCGCAAAACAGGTCTGTGCATCTATAAATTGTCAACGAAATGCAGTCCAGTGCAGGAATAGGATGAATGATCTCATCCGCTCCATTGGGTTAAGTCAACCTTCTGCTCACTCCAAGATCACACTGACATAATGGCATCATGTGCTGAAAGGGTTGCACTACTCAGGGATCTCACACAATATTAGTGGGGGACACATCAGCACTGAATGCCTCACAGGCACATTAACATCACCCGCATCTCATCTATCAGGCTGCACAAAATCCATCCCCAGCCCTTACTGGGTGGGCTCGACACACACAGCAGGCATGCATGCTTCCCAATCTCTGCTCCATCCCTTCTGATCACATTCCATCCATTTGTCTTCAGGCAGGCCAAGCTAGTTCACAACAGGAGGGAAAGATCCCAGACCAGAGGAGGGATGGCCAATACCCTGAAGCTGAATAAATTAAAGGAGGATGCAGCTGGGTTGGCAGAGGAGGACAGAGATTAATCCTGTGGTGAAGGTGAGATTGGCCTCTACCAACAAGCCAGTACAAATGAGCCCTCCATGAGTTGATCACATCCTGACATTCACAGTGAGTGACATGCAATGTTGTATTCTGCCTGCTCATGAACTAACTTACTGATACCAGCAGGCCCAGACAGACCACCAGCCCCCAGCCCACCTTAACAAAAGGCTGCATGTGATGAAGACCTGTCAGTTCATTCAACTGCACCCTCCACCAGTGCAGAGACGCACACCACAGTGAGCCATAGATCTGGATTAGGCTCGGGGTCACATTCTGGAGAATACCTCACAGGCATGTCTCCACATCAATTGGAGGCAGTAACAGCCCAGGTCTCTGGCACTCGGAGGACTGTTGGAGGGACTGGGGGCAGCTTCTGAGTCAGATGATGAGCCTCTGGGAAACGGCCATTGCAAACATGCTGGAGGTGCAAAGACAGGCGGTGGAATATCAGGCAAGAGACAGTCAACAGACTAGAATGAAGGACGGAGAAGTCTGTCCTTGTTCTGTCTGATGTTATGTCTCCAACATGCGAGTGCCTTGAGGTCTCCATAGGAAGGGTGGCAGCTGTGTTGGAGAGCTTGATCCAGCAGATCCTGCTGGATTTGCGCTCGGACCTGCACTCCATAACTGTAAGCATTGGTGGCTAGGTGAAGGGGTGTGGGTACCTTGACATCCCTGCAGGTTCCCCCAACTCATCGAGGAGTCAGGTAGGGACCCTTTGGTACCCACTGGGAGGCAGACCAGCAGCTAGACACCACAGGGCCATCCACCCAGATGACTCCAAGTGTGTCCAGCTGATCCCAATCCCCTCTGCTTGTGACCCCATCAGTTGTAGCTCCACAGGCTGAGGAGGGTTCACTTGCCTCACAGCAGGAGGCCCAAAGCAGGCTTGAACCTTCCAGGCCTCAGCGCTACAGAGGACACCCGCCCAGGTCATCACAGACAACAAAGCGGAGTAGCCAGTAGGCTGCCTCCACCTCTGCTGCAGATGTTGGGGATGCACCCAGGTGTAGCTGTAGGTTAGAAAAATATAAAAATTCTGAGATCACAGTAGTGCATAGGTGTTCACTCACTGTACATATCATGCACCTTTGTAAATATTTTTCCTGTTCATGACAACGATTTCATCGTTTGAATGGGTTGTGCACATGCTTCTACATGCCCCCTTATTGAGACAGTGACCCAAGCTCCCACTCTGTGATTGCCTCAGGTTCATGTGATGTTTAGCGGACTCATCTTAGTCACTCATCCCTGTGACTGCACATTGAGTTTTGAACATTTAGGCCTTGCAACAAACCATAGAGTTATGTGAGCTCATGTGTCTTGGAGGGTTTCAAGTTATATTGTTTCATCAACACTGAACTGTGTTCATTGCGAGTGCACAAACACATGACCTGCAGCCATTATGGTACACACAACCATGTGCGAATCTCTGCGGCCACAACTGCACCATGTACAGTTAAGACAGAGTTTTGCTGGTGTTGTGCCTTGCACTTCAACAGCAACTCTATATGGATTTGCCTGATGACCTTTCCAAAGATGGGAGCCTTATGACCCTTGAGGGTTGCAGATCCAAGGCCGTATGCTGACCTTTCTCTAACTGTCGCTGGTTGTAAATGCCTTTCCAAGCACAGGCACGGCACTAAGGGACAGGATAGATGCACTCGCATACCTTTGTCTGGACCTAACCCTAACCCTAACCCTAACCCTCCTGGAACCTTGTGACTATCAGTGTGTCACGGGTACATTTTCCACATCGTGCCACTGCGAGGGCATCCTCACGTGGAATCTGACCCTCATCACCCTCTTCAGGTTCCTGCACTTCTATGTCTTCATCATCCGAGGGGTTCTCAGCCTCCTCCATGTCTCCCTGTGGCAAGAGGTCTCCCCTTCGAAATGCCAGGTTGTGCAGGGTGCAACAGAGTACGATGATGCTGGATACCCTTTATGGAGAATACTGCAGAGCCTCACCTGAACTTTCCAAACATCAGAAGTACATCTTCAGGATACCAATGGTTTGCTCAATGATGGACCTTATCGCAGAATGCGCCATGTTGTATTTTTCCTCCGAGACACTTTGGGGATAACACATGGGCATTATGAACCATCACTTCAGCGGGTACCCCTTGTCACCCAGCAGCTAACCCTGTAAGCACCGCAGCCCTTTGAATATCTGTGGCGCCTGGGAGTGACTCAGGATGTAGGAGTCATGGGAACTCCCAGGGTACCTGGCACAAACCTGCACAATGTGTTTCTGATGGTCTTACACCAGCTGAATGTTGATGGAGTGAAACCGTTTCCTGTTAATGAACATCAGGGGCTGCCATGGAGCTCTCAAAGCCACATGTGTGCAATCGATTGCACCCTGTACTCTAGGGAAGCCTGAGATAGCTGCAAACCCCAGAAATCTAGCAGCCTGACTAGCTTCATCGAGTGTGAAATTTAAAAAATGATGAGCCTTACTCTAGAGGCATCCATAACCTCCTTTATACATTTATGTGTGGAGGACTGAAAGATGCCGTTTAGGTCCCCTGTGGATCCCTGGAACGAGCCGCTTGCAAAAAAGTTGAGTGTGGTGGTGACCTTCAGGGGCACTGGCAGAGGATGGCCTCCCAGTCCATGCGGCATCAGATCCTCCCACAGAATGGGGCAGATATGAGCAACCACGTCTTTTGAAAAGCATAGACGTGCACGGCACAGACTCTTACTCATCTCCAAATAGGAAAGGCATCTCCGGTGGACCCTTGGCCATGCCAGTGGCCTCGGTGGGATGGGTCTGACCCCTTCAGCCTCTGGGTCTAACTGGGACTCCCCTGGACCAGCACCTCAGGCCAGGGCTCCTCTCTAAGCTGTGCAAGATGGCACCAGGCCCGATTTCTCCTCCTCAATCTGAGCACTCCCATCAAGAAGGCAGCGCTCACCATTCTGAAATCCTCCTCCTCCCTGTGGGCAGATAGAACCAACAGATGAATGTAGCTTGACCAACTATTGCAGACCTCCCACTCCTAGCCAGAAAGCCACTGGCTTGTTCTGCGCTTGTACTATCTGCCTTTCCCTGTTCCAGCCTTGTAACTGAGGCTCACCCTCACAGATCATAAGTGCCTAAGAAGCCACCCTAATAACTTGACATCTCAGTCCCATGGAGGATGGAAGAGGCTTCAGCACAGCCATGCAAAGTTGACCCTCAGTAAAGACACTCATACTCTGTCTGAAGAGGATTAGGGATTATCCCTGCCTTGCACTTTTGGAATGACTGGATGCCTTGTGGCCTGTGATCCATGTAAATTGGACAATGCATTTTACAGGGTTTCATTGAACATCTTGCAGATATCCAGCAACTGTGCTCCTTTAATGGCTGGCTGCCTCATCCCTTCTCACATTCATCTGGGGTTTAAATGCTCAATGAGACAACCTCTAATATGACTCCTGTGACTATTGCAGTCTTGTGTAAAAGTGCACCATTAGTTAGTGGTTCCAGCTATAACTTCTCAGTAAGGTGTTCATGAGTTCTATCAGCTGAGCCTTCATCTCAATGTTGAGAATCTAATAAGTATAGGGTGCCCCATGAAAGGGCCCCGCAGTCCAGCCATGTGCTGCTCCCACACTGCCTCAGACCCCTCTCCCCCATGGAGATTTTGTTCCAGTTTCATTTTTAAACTCCGTCATTGATTCGGGATCTTACTGTGATGGTGCTGCACTCCTACTTCCAGACCAAGTTCACCTTCCCCTTGTCACCTGTCTCCTGGAAGCCAACGATGTGCACGCAGACCTCCCTCCAGTGATTCTCCAGCCGCCCTCAGTGACCCTCATGCCCATAGTAATTGTTGTGAACATTCCTGCCCTTCCCCTGAACCCATCATTATGGATGTCCTCACGCCCCATGTGGGCCTGAATCCTCCCCATCTTGAGGTTGTGTGCATGGTCACATACAGAGGTGAGCCCACCACCAACTCCACCCCCCCACCCCCCCCTACCCCACCTACCCCACGACAGCTTCAAGTTTCCCCCACCCTTTATTACGTTTTCCCATTTACAAGCCTCCCCTGACCATGACCATCCCATCTGCAGCCCAGTGCTGAGCCAGACACCCCCAGGACCATTGAGTGTGAGACAATGACCACAGCCTGCACACCAAGCTGTGCCCAACCCCCATTTGAGCACACAGGCCTTGCCCCTCTCTGGACCCCAGGACCACAACGTGCTTGCCATGTATAGCATGGCCCACAGAGACACAGAACTGCCTTTAGTCTCTCAACTCCACCTTTTGTCCTAGGACAATGACTGCCTGTCACTGAGCAACCCCCCCGCCCTTTACCTTCAGTACTGAACACACCACCATTTCCCTCCCCCCTCCATGAGTCTCTGTTTCTTCCCTCTTTTGCAAACCTTCTTCTCCATCCCAGTCATGAATGCGCATGCAACACTTCCCTCTTGGGGAGGCGGTGTTGTAGTGGTATTGTCACTGGGCTAGTAATCCAGATACCCAGGGTAATGTTCTGGGGACCCAGGTTTCAATCCCACCACAGCAGATGGTGGAATTTGAATTCAATAAAAATCTGGAATTAAAAGTCTAATGATGACCATGAAACCATTGTCGATTGTTGTCAAAACCCATCTGGTTCACTAATGTCCTTTAGAGAAGGAATCTGTTGTCCTTACCTGGTCTGGCCTACATGTGACTCCAGACTCACAGCAATGTGGTTGACTCTTAAATGCCCTCTGAATGAGCACAATTAGGGATGGGAAATAAATGCTGGCCTAGCAAGTGATGCCCACATCCCATGAATTAATTTTAAAAACCCTCCCCTACTCCAGGCTCTGTGTTCATCCCCTTCTACACATGTCATACAAAGCACCCCCCCACCCCACCCCACCCCTTGCCATGTCTGTGTTCACCCTTTCCATGTCATTTATCATCCATAGCCACATCTACTGACCAATGCTGTATCGTTGTTATCCTGTCCCACATGAAGTCCCCATTGCCGATGTCTGTCAATTTGCACTGATTACGCCTTCCGATGCGCTGGACTCAAAATTCTTGTCCTTGTTTGCGAAACCCTTTGAGGCCTTGTCTTACCTGATGTTTGCAATCCTCTTCAGCCCTACCTTCCAGCATTTGCCCTTTGATCCTTCAACTCAGGCATGCTGTGCATCCCCTCCTAAAGACCGATTCTTCATCCACATTGGTCCAGTGGTCTGGAGCTCCTTCCCTAAAAACTCCTCATTTTGTTAATTCTTTCCACGCTCTGAAAAGGCTCTTCAAAATGCGGATGTTACATGTCAACACTGAGATGTTCTGCATCGGAAAGGAATCCCATCCCTTCAGAGTCCAATTGGTGTGTGGCCAAATGCAGCAGGTCAGTGCCTGATATCTTGACAGCAATCATGATGCCATCATGCCATGGAAACCCACCATGTCATTTGTTTTGAGCCTCCAGGACAAACCAGGGTGTGGTTACTGAAAGGAAAAGGCTATCGCTGATGACATAGCTCATGACCCCAGTGCACGTACATGTGGGCAGCATGTCTAAAGCGAAAGCCATACTGCTGCACAAAATGCCTGAACACAACGTTGGCAAGCTGAAACCACGAGCAGAATCTTCGGCTCGGCGAGCGGGGGCGGGGCCCGCTCGCTGAGGCATAAAATAACGCGGGATGATGTTGGGCGTGCATCCCGACATCACTGCGAGTCATTTAGATTCTCAGTTCAGCAGGCGCCCAGCCGACTCGGCTGCGTACCCACCGAACTGTCAAAGGCCTATTAAAGCCTGTTAAAAAGCAATTAAGGCAATCAGCTGAGCTGCCCGTCCAACCTTAAGGTTGGCAGGCAGGCGAAGAGCCCAGACGGCCTTCGCATTTTCCATGGAGCCTCATCCACGGGCAGGATGAGGTTTCATGAATGATTTAAAATTTTCGCAAAAATTTTTATTAAAATTAATGCACATGCTCAGCTCATGTGACAGGTTCAGATGAGGGGACATGTCATAAAATTTTTTTCAACACTTCACTAAACTGTTTAAACTTAAAACTGATCTCCCTGAGGCACTTCTGTGAGCACTCCCTGACTCAGGCAACCCCTCCCCTGCCTGCACAGGGAGCGCTCAGCACTTCCAGGCGCGCGTCACACTGGGCGGGCCAAGCCCACGGAAAATGGCGGCGCCCAGCCGATTGGGGGCACAGATTGGCTGCGTGCCTGCCCACGCACAACCCCCCTGGCAGGGAGAAAATTCTCTCCCATACTTCTACTGCCTGAGCCACTCTGGAGGAGCCTGCAGTACTCGGCAGGCCGCATGTCAAGGCCTGTGGTAATGTGCTGCATGCTGCACAAGCTGGTCATCATGAGAGCGCAGCTCTTGCCACCAGCTCTACGGTGAGCAGCTGAGGAGGGGGGGAAAGAAGGGAGGAGACAAATGGGACATGCCCCTTCTGGCTGAGTCATCCATGAATGACTCATCTGACTGTGCTGCCAGTGCATGGAACACTAATACCCCATTCACAAGCCGACCAACACCTTACTTTCATAATAAACATTTCATAATAGACATGTATACATCAGTGAATGCCATTTTCCATACAGACGTTAACCAATCTAAACTAGGTACCCCTAGTGCCTGTCTTCCATATCCCTTTGCCTGGCTTGGTGCTATTACACAGTGTTAGCCCAGTGGCTGCAGCATGGCTTCTGGAAGACTGCTGACTTTCAAATGGGAAGACGGTGGATGGCCTTGGAGGGTGCCCTCAAGTGGCTCTGCACCTAGAAGTGCCAGCTTTGAACTGCACTACCCTGGCATGGGCAGCAGCAGTAGGGGCTGGCTGGCTTCCAAGCAACAGTAAAGACACCGCAGTGTCAGGAGATATATCTCATCCTGAGAGAGAACAGCAGGTTTGTGCTCCGTGAAGCCACTGACACTCCCCCTGAGGCAGTGCCTCAGCAATCCAGCCATGCGTTGGAGCACAGATAGCTGGACTGCTGAGACCCTGTCACAGCACCAGCAGAAATGATGGCAGCAGCCTGAGCTTGTGCAGCAGCAAGCTGAGCTTGCAGTCAGAGCTCAACTGCAGCATCCGGATGGCTTCTGCTTGTGCTGCAATGAAAGCAGACACAGCCGTCAGACACTGCATCATGGTTGAGTAGTCAAGTGTGCGAATGGAGTTGGCCACCACTTCCAAACTGGAAAGCATGGACTCCAAGCTCTGCACAAAGCCCTGCACTAAGTTGGTGCCGGACCTCCTCCATACTCCCTGATATTACGCTCAGATTTTCTGGTTAGCCTGCCAATGCACCAAGCGTTTCATACATACGAAATAGGAGCAAAGATAGGCCATTCGGCCCCTTGAGCCTTCTCTGTCATTCAATAGGATCATGGCTGATCTGTTTGTGTTTTGAGTTCCACATTCCCATCTACCCCCGATAACCTTTGATTCCCTTGCCTAACAAGAACCTATCCACCTCCGCCTTAAAAATATTTAGTGACCCCGCCTCCACCACCTGCTCAGACAGAGTTCCAAAGTCACACAACCACCTGAGACAAAAATTTCTCTTCATCTCTGTCCTAAAATGGTGACCCCTAATTTTAAAACAGTGCCCCCTAGTTCTGGGCTCACCCACAAGAGGAAACATCCTTTCCACGTCCAACTTGTCAAGACCATTCAGGATCTTATATACTTCAATCAAGTCATCCCTCACTCTTCTAAATTCCAGTGGAAACAAGCCCAGTCTGTCCAATCTTTCCTCACATGACAACCCACTCATTCCAGGTATCAATCTAGTAAACCTCCTCTGGACCACCTCCAACACATTTACATCCTTCCTTAAATAAGAAGACCAAAATTGCACACAGTATTCGAGATGTGCTCTCACCAATGCCCTGCATAACTGAAGCATAACATCCTTACTTTTATATTCAATTCCTCTAATAATAAAGGATAGCATTCCATTAGCCTTCTTAATTACTTGCTGTACCTGCATACTAACCTTTTGTGATTCATGCACAAGAACACCTAGATCCCTCTGCACCTTGGAATTCTGCAGTCGTTCTCCTTTTAAGTAATACTCTGCTTTTTTATTCCTCCTGCCAAATTGAACAACTTCACATTTTCCCAATTTATATTCACGGTGCTTACCCATCAGCTTCCTTCATTATTCTATCCCATCAAAGTCCTCATCTGATTCCTCTGCAGCAGAACGCGCATGCAACCTCCTCCTTTGGCAGGCTGCAAACTTTGATACTGTGGTCTCCTGCCCTGGCTACTCGCCACCCATGTCCAGTGCCTTACCACAAGCTTCCCTCCATCTTGAGGTCAGAAGTGGGGATGCTCGCTGATGATTGTAGAGTGTTCAGTACCATTCGCAACTCCTCAGCTAATGAAACAGTCCTTGACCGGAAGCAGCAAGAACTAGACCACATTCAGGCTTGGGCTGATAAGTAGCAAGTAACATTTGCACCACACAAGTACCAGGCAATGATTTTTCCCAACAAGAGAGAATTTAACCATCTCCCCTTGACATTCAACAGCATTATCGTTGCTGAATCCTCAACTATCAATATCCTGGGGTCACCATTGACCGGAAACTTAACTGGACCAGCCATATAAATACTATGGCTACAAGAGCAGGATGTGGTGGGTATTCTGCAGTGTGATTGATCTCCTGACTCCCCAAAGCCTGCCGACCATCCACAAGGCGCAAGTCAGGATTGTGATGGAATAACTCCCATTTGCCTGGATGAGTGCAGCTCCCACAACACTCAAGAAGTTTGACAACATCCGGGACAAAGCAGCCCGTTTGATTGGAACTCCATCCACTTAAACATGCACTCCCTTCTCCACTGACGCATCGTGTCTGCAGCACCATGTATGATATGCACTGCAGCAATTTGTCAAGGCTTCTCTGACAGCTTCCAACCAGTGACCTCTACTGTCTAGAAGGCAGCAGATGCGTGGGAACACCGTCCCCCCAGCAAGTCCCTTTCAAGTCACTCACCATCCTGACGTGGAACTACATCACATTTCCTTCACTGTCACTGGGTCAAAATCTAGGAGCTACCTCTCTAACAGCACTGTGCATGTACATACAGAAGGTGGACTGCAGAGTTTCAAGAAGATGGTTCAAAGATGGATCAGGATGGGGAATTAATTCTAGCCTGACCAGTGACCCCTGTTTCCCATGGTAAAAAATGTTTCCTGGGTATCTGAAAGAAGAAAGGCAATAAGGGTGGGTTTGTGGTGAGGGGAGGGGGAAGGTAAGAGGCACATGCTTGCACCATCCACAGCTTCTAAATCAGGAGGGATGAGGAGGAAGGAGAAGGTAAGAGGAGGATTAGATACGAGCGTACCATCACCTTCAACGTGTCCAACACTGTGCTGGACACTGTCTCATTGACGGCCAGTCCAATAATGGCAACCACCATCTCCTCCATCGATGTACAGGCATGCAACCATGGCTGATCCCCATTGGTTAGCTCTTGTTACATGCCATCATGTACAAACTTGTCCTACAAGAGAGTGGGAAGTGTGTCAGTGGGTGCAATGCAATTTGTTTGGGTGGCTGTCATGGTTGAATAGCTGACAATGTGTGCAAGCTATGAGATGTGGCTATGAGGCTCACAGCAGTGCTGAATTCCAGAAAGTGAGATGAAGCTATGTGTGTGAGGTTTGAGTCATGGTTGATAGAGATTGTTGGTAGGCGAGTGATAGGCGTGTGGTGCAAGGTGGTGCTGCAGTTGGTGAGATATGGTATTTGAAGATGAATTCACTGGCCTTGACCATTCGTGTGAGGTCATTGAGCTTCTTGCGGCACTGCATCCAGGTCCTTGGGGCTTGACTGCTAGTAAAGGTCACCATGGCTATCTACTTCCAGCGCCTTTGCAGAGTTTGTCTGGAGGTACGCCTGGCCTTCTGTGGAGAGAGGATCTCTTCCTCTCCACTTCCTTCACCTAGGCCTTCAATGCAGAGTCGGACAACATTGAAGCATGCTTTCTGCTATATTGTGCCATAATTCACTCTTCTCCCTGATTAGACTTTTTTCCACAAGCAGTTCCAGCACCTGTATGAGCCAGAATGCATCTCTCTTTTCATTGGTGTTAGCCTCACACAAACTTGGGAGCCCTGCTGAGGCACGCAGCATATTTAGCATTGGCCACACACAGCTAACATGCAAAGTAGGAGGTGCATGAAGTTAGCCAGCTACCTGCATTGGAAGCAATAGGTGCAAGTTAATCACACATCAGGATCCTTGCACCCATTTTGACAGATATCAAGTTTTGCCCTCATCAACTCCAGGTGGAGTAGTTCATGGGCACCAATCACTCCACCACACTCTATGGATACTGAGAGTTGACAATTGATTTACCATGAAGGGCATCAGAGTCAAACCCAGTTCTGGCCTCACCCACCTCCCACACATACTTCCAACATCAGTCACTGTTGGGTGTGGGAGCTCTGGATGATTTTCCTATTCATATCCTATGCCAATTTTAGTACTGCATCATGGACTGAGATTTGCTAATTCAGCACAGTCAAGAATCAAAGTTTGAACCCTCAAGTTTGTGTATGTCTGAAGTAACCTCATGATGCATTTACCAAATGAACCATTGGAGTGAGCTAAAGTAGAATTCTTTCTTTAACCACTGAATGTCAGGCACTGATTACTTCAAATTCAATTCCACACTGACTGTCATCAAACCAGGACAAAATGATGCCTTAGGTTTCGCTAGAAGTGTGTCCTTTTGTTTATAGCTCTTCATACTTGACTTGGACACCGTACTGAGACTTTTTCATTGTATTTCATCAGACTTTTTAAAGCTTACAATGAATTTCAAAATGAATTTCACTTGAGATTACCTACATTATATTGTAAGGTACTCCAAAAATATTGTCCCTCATATTGTGTTGTATTTTACCAGAAGTGCAAGTTAACCTGAATGGCAGTAACATGTTTATAATCAAACTAAGCAATTGTATTTCTTTATCTTTTATATAAACACTACACACAGAAACCCTGTGAATATTTAACCAGGATGGTGCAATATTGTATTCATCATGTAGCTAACTGCAACATAACTGCACCATCAATCCAGAGAGAATAACACAGTTAAAATGTTGTCGATCACAGTTGGAGCTACAAAAAACATTCCTTTTTTGTTTCCATAAATAATGAGATAAAAATCTAAAAACAGTAGTGAAAAGCTCTGCATAAGGCACAGTCTCTGTGGAATTATAGGCTTCGCCATTGTCCAGCATGGCTTCTTTGCAGTGGTGTTTTCAAAGTAAGCTAACCTGGAAGTTAAGTCTGTCCCAAAAACTATTCAATATGGCAATACTGCCCTTAAAGGTAGCAATGTTATGAGTTCTCTATATAAATACTGCTAGTAAGGATATTACCATTTTGTTCCATAAGTCCCCATCCGGTAACATGACACTGGTTCCACTTCTCAATATAAAATTTGCCTGGTTTTGGTAAACATGCCGCTCGGATGTAGTCCCCAAAACTGATTGCTTTGTCCACTTTAAGCACTGCCACATCATTTTGGATTTCATGGTATTTTTCATGCAATATTAAGGTATCAATTTTCCGAGAAATTGTCCATTTATCGGGTCTTGACAGGTCTCTCAGTCCCATCACAGCTCTCCACTGATTTTTATTGCTACCACAACACAAAAGAAAACAGACAACATTAATGATGAACCAAAATCATTTACACAACTGCGTGGGCTTCGATTTGACTATACACAGTGATAGTAAAGCCTAAGGAACGATAACAGTGTCTGCAATTACCATCAGAGAAGCATTCATGATCAATGTTTTTGTTATAAAATCTACATAAAATTAGCCTTTCATGATTTGCATTAACTACTGCTGCAACTATCTGATATTTGATATTACTGCATCTAGTAGGAGGTGTAATCATTTGTGGTGGAAAGAACTAGGTAGAAAATGACAATGCAGTCAACGACGTGATACCCAACCAGCCCGTTTTAGTGAAAAAGGACTCAGCTTGAAGCAGACTGGTGCATTGGCAGAGTTTTCTTTAGATGTAATGGTTGCAATTTGGCCTACACCCACCCTTTGTGGTCTGGAAGAACATGACAGTTGGTACAAAAGAATAGTAAAACCTCTCAAGTACTAAGATGTACAAGATCCCAAAAATAATTCACCCAAATTGTTAGTAAATTGACAAGAAAACCATCCCAAAATTTCATGTTCAGTGACCCAAAGCAAAGGGCCAGATTTGGTGTTTGCAACCCTCCAGAATGATCCTGAAATTTCTAGGAATTAAAGACTAATCTCCAGAACATTGCTGTGAACAACACAGGAGAAGACTCATCGGGGCAATAAAAATAGTGTTTTTTGCTTTCCTTTGAGTGCTCTTGTTTAGTGGTTATAAATATAGGACGCAGGACAAAAAGGCTGTTTGATTGCCCAGGAGGAAAAACAGTAAAAACTGGGAAATAAGAATACTGGTCCAAACTGGTCTTGTATACCTTAAAATGGAACACCAGTAAAAACTGGGAAATAAGAGTACTGGTCCGAACTGTTTTTTCCCTTCTGGGTGACAGTCAAGAATCACACCACGGGTAATGACGAATCTCTTCACTTTCCATGGGAAGATGTTTCACCCTCAGGATGGATATGGCAGGTGATCAATGGCAGGGGGCCAGGTGGTCGGAGACAGGAGATCATATGATGACATCTTTAAGGACATGCCCAACCAGGGTTGGCAACTCTAGCTAAATGCTAATAAAAAAGCTGTAATATGAGTAGCTAAGTAATGCCTATTCATATAGTGACATATAGCTAATCTATGAAGAGAGCTATTAAACAGGAATCATATGTTTACAATATATAGCGACAAACAGGAAATAGTAAAGGCAACAACAGGAAGTGACCCTGTATTCCTAGGTATGACATTGTACTTTTATGATTTTCAGAATCAAAAGATTGGATGGATTAAGGCATATACCTAAAAAAATGTTTATGGCCAGATCTAGCAGGAATGTTTCAGGTTAGGAGTATATAAGGTAAAGTTAAATCTTCAATATTTATTACTTGTAGGTGTAGTTTTATTTTTCACTCAGTCATACGTTATGCAGCTTGTGGGTGAGATTTTCATTTTGGCTGATGTCGACTTTGATAATGGATGTCCAGAGTCTGTTTGGCGGGCTGGGGTGATGTGGTGGTGAGGGGTGTTGGGAATTTCAATGGTTGACCAACTAAGGGCAGCCCTGTGGAGCTGGACCATGAAGGAGAAGTAGTGGAGGAGGAAGGGCATATTGAATGCCACAGAGAGGTCAAGATGACACGGTGCTATGGTTGAAGTCACAAAGGATGCTACATGATCTCTTAGACTAGGGTGGCCTTGGTGTTATGAGCAGGACAGAAAATGAGCACAAGAGATTCAAAAAGGGAGTTGTGGAGAGATGTATGCTCAGCTGGTAAGTGACAATGTTACAATGATCTTGGACAGGAAAAACAGTGTTGATCTATCTTTGCTCCTGAAAGTCTGAAAGTTACAGACTTGAGTGAACAATCTTGTTTCTGTACCTTCCTCTCCAAAGAGAAATTCTGATAGTACTCCAGGATCATTCTGGAGGGTCAGGATAAACCACGAATCCTTTTCTCCACAATTACCAACCTCCTAAAACTGTTTACCCTCTGCCCCCGTTCCACCCTCATCTCTCACATCAAGTGCAGGAAACTCATGGGGAAGAATTTTCCCGTCGGCGAGCGGGGGCGTAAAATGACATGCAGTGACGTAAGGCAGGCTTCCCGACGTCACCACACATCATTTAGATTGTCAGTTCGGCGGGCACGCAGCTGACTCAGCTGTGCACCCACTGAACTGTCAAAGGCCTATTAAGGCCATTAAGAAAGTAATTAAAGTAGTTAAGAATGCTGCCCGTCCAACATTAAGGTTGGCGGGCAGGCGAAGAGCCCAGGGGCCTTCGCATTTTTCATGAAACCTCTTACACGGGCGGGATGAGGTTTCATGAAGGGTTTACTAATTAAATAAAAAATTTTGAAAAAATTAATGGACATGTTCCGGCTCATGTGACAGTTTCACATGAAGCAACATGTCCTTAAATTTTTTTTTCACCTTTATTAAATTTTACAGAACTTAAATTAATCTCCCTGAGGTACCTCCGTGCCTCGGGGAAATTTCTGCGCACTTTCACACCCATGCGAGTGCGTGTGCCCGCAAGAGTGCAGGCCCCGACTCAGGGAATCCCCCCTGCCTGCACAGGGAGCGCTTCCGGGTATGCATCACGCTGGGCGGGCCTTAATTGGCCCACCCATGTAAAATGGCGGCGCGCATCCGATTGGGGGTGCCGATCGGGTTCGCGCTCGCTCCCGCCTGCCCCCTGATGTGGGGAAAATTCAGCCCGATCTTCAGGTCAGCAAGCAGGGGCCGCTCTCCAACACATAAAATGACATGCGGTGACATCGGGCGTGTGTCCCGAATTCACTGCGCGTCATTCTGATCCTGTTTGATGGGCGTGCACCGGAGTTGGCTGCAAGCCCGCTGAACTGTCAAAGGCCTATTAAGGCCATTTAAAAACTAATTAAAATAATTAATTGAGCTGCCTGTCCAACCTTAAGTTTGGCGGGCAGGCGAAGAGCCCAGGTGGCCTTCGCATTTATCGTGAAACCTCATCCACGGGCGGGATGAGGTGTCATGAAGGGTTTATAAATTAAATACATTTTTTTATTACAGTTCATTGGCATGTCCCAGCTCAGGTGATACTGTCACATGAGGGGACATGTCTGAATATTTTTTTCTTTATTAAAATTTTTAAAAATCAGACTAATCTCCTTGAGGTAGCTTTGTGCCTCAGGGAGGTTTTTGTGCTCTTTTGTGCGCATGCCTTAATTGGCTTGCCTGTGCAAAATGGCTGCGCCCAGCCCACCCCCCCCCCGCCTCCCCACCATGGGGAGAAAATTCTCCCCGTGCACTTTCACTCAGAAACCTATTGTGATATTGTGAATTGAACTGCATTCTCAATAACTTACTATAGTTTGTTACATGGTGTAATGGTAACTTTGAATCAAGAAGGAAGAAATAAACAAATTAAGGCTGCCCAACCATCTCCTACAGAATATTAAAGGAAAACCTTATCCGGGAAACATACTTGAATCCATTGGTAGAAGGAAAGCAGTGTGCTGCTGATAAGAGCCACCATTGACTGATAACTGTTGCTCCACACACATGCGAGCGTTTGTTTGTCACTTGAAGGCTAACTTGCCAAGGCCATGCACCTTCCACTGCATTCCGACCTCCTACTATGCGGGATTGACTTGTCCTTACTGTCACAGCTCTTTTCCCACATTCTGAAAAGAGAGACGTTTACATTTACTAAGCTTATTATCTCACCCTTTTACTGGCAGAACTCATAAGATTCCTTCACAGAGGCACCTTTAGTCTGGAGCCATTGCATCTCCCTGTGGGTCAAACCATTGGAGAAGATTTTCAGTGCTTGCTGGAGCCAATTACACACTGAAAGATCAGCACAAACTGTTTGCTGTGTTAAGGTTTTGGCACTGTGGTGATAGCTAAAAATCAGCTGTATAAATAAATCTGCTGCATATTTTTTGTAAAACGTATTGAGCAGTTGGCAGGAACAGTTACATTTCCTTTTTTAACTGCAGTCTGCCAACAGTGAGCTGGAAAACTAACAAAAGCTGATCCCAAAAAGTGTTAACTTAAAAGCAGCTCTGGATTTCAGGCAACCATGCATTGTTAGATTGAGAATGTCATTCAAGTGTCATAATTTAAGCCACAGGTATACCTCAAAGTCCACCACTTGTCCAGCAGAAGATTGTGGCAAAAACTCCAGGGATTTTATTATGTTTCTGAAGGAGAGGTTGAGGCTATTGTGGAGAAATATTGGTATCCTCCATCGCTAAATCCACTTTTAACAGCTGTCATTGTGGGACTGACTTTCCTCCAACCAGCCATCCCAGTCATTGGAATACTCTTTTTTTGACCTCTATTCCAGGCGTGCTGGCACTTTTCTCCCCATATTCCCCCCATTGTGACTGGTACTCATACCCTTGCCATGCTTCTCAATTTATACCTCAGGCTGCTGCTGTGCAACAGGAGCCAACCCTGTTGCAGGCTGCAGGTAGAAATTCTAATCCCACTAAACTATGACAAGATCAGGAATTCCTGCCTCCCCTCCCCTTCCCAGCCTCACAGTATCAGTACAAATTATTTCATAACCTCATATTATTTAAATTTGATGTTACTACAAGAAGTTTTAATCATTGTTCATTATTATCTACAAATTATCCACTGGGTCAGTGGATATCAAACCTTAAATGCTAACTGTCTACATAAAACACTGTTGATCAATGAGTTGGATTGATCCATGACCATGTAATGTAGTGCTTATGGCACTGAATTACAATATTTCATACATTACAACAGTACCTACACTTCACATGGACTTCACTGACTGTAAAGCACTTTGAGGCATCTAGTGGCCACGAAAAGGCGCTATATAGATGCAAGTCTGTCTTTCTTTCATTACAGATTAGTAACACAGAGGCCATGAGTTCAAGCGATGAAACTGAATTCAATAAATCTGGCAATTTATGGGCTATCACCAAAAAAAATCATGAAATCTGCTGAAATGGCATAAAAACCCAACCAATTCAGTAATGCCCTTCAGGGAAAGAAAGCTGCCACCTCTACTCAATCTGGCCCAATTGTAATTCCTGTTCACATTACAGGAGTGAGTGGAGAAACATGCCTCCATGATGCTACTAAAATTGGACTCAGCAACAAACGGTACACAAGCCCAAATTCTCAAGGAGTGAGGGGAAAAACTCTACAATTCTTGCCACAATTTTGTAAACAATGTTGAGTTTACCTGTCAGTTAATGGGACATTGTCGTCATAGGTGATGGAACAAGCTTTTCAGTTGTACAAACAGTTACTTACAACTAAGGGTGGGCAATAAGTGCCCGCTTGCCAGCATCACCCACATCCTGGGAAAACCTTATTTTTAGTTGTCACTTGTATCCAAAAACTAATGGTCTACACCATTTCAATCAAATCACGATAAAACCTTTTAAGTGGCTTAACCAGTGTTGAAGGAAAAGTTAATCAGGAAACATTGGAGCTAAAATGTTACCATTGTTTTTAGTGTGAAGTGCTAATTAACTTAACCTGCTGCCAGGTGCCTTGGGCACAAACCAATGTGGAAGTCAGCTGATCAAAGTGTTCCCTGCACACAGCGAAGAGATTTGTGCAGCATTCCAGGCAATCTTGTAGTAGCAGTAGCATTGTTTAAATCCCACAATCATATTTATCAACAAAGGCTGACAGGTGAACATAATTCAAGAAATGCTGAAATGTCAACACTTGAATGGATGAATGTTTTGGCAGTTATCATCTGTCAGCATATCATTTACAGTTGATGGCGTCAATCAATTCAAGAGGGGACTGGATAGCTGTTTGACTGAGAACGTGACTGAAAGATATGGGAGATAGAGGAGTTTATGGTAGTTTTTTAAATTTAGGATTTAGTTGGTTAGATAGCAATGGACTCTTCCAGTTCTATACACTGCAATCTTGTATTGAATCTCCTCGTGTATTTCAGAATAATCAACTATTGTTGATCCTTTCTTGTTTAAAGAAAGTTACTGCAGATATGCCAACTTGCTGTAATTAATATGCAGACTTCAAATTTTTTTGTGAAACCAAATTTCCCATGCAGTTCACAAAATTCTGACTATTAAATTAATGGTGGAAGAGCAATGGCAGAAATCAAGACTTGGGCACAAATATACTTTTCCCCTACCAAATACAAATAGGTTTGCCTAATTTCCAAGAGTTCGATACAAGAGGGTGCAATTTAGTCCTTTTGGTGAATAAACACAATGTCGGCATTTTCTGCGCAGATGGTACTACTTCATCAGGGAAGAAGCAGTTGAAAAGATTGACCCAGAGTAGCATTTTACTAGTTTTTCACACTGAAATGCTCCAATATACTGACAATTGGGCCAGCAGTGTTTTGGGAAACTAATAATCTTGTAGAGATTACATCATAACCTTAACTCTTCAATGTGGGCCATTTACACAAGGACATTTAAGTGAGTCCTGACAGTTACTTCCGGCACAGAACTGTTTTGGAAGTGAGTTATAGGATGATGTAAAATTAAAACCCTTGTCTGTAGCAGGGAGAATCCTCAATGCTATCCTACACCCTTAAGGTTCAGGTGCTGAATTCCTTCATTAGGTAGATGTCTAACCACTAAAAGGGCACATTTTCCCTTGGCACATACATTCCAGGGTGCTGTCATTTCTGCTAATTATGCAGCAGAGCCAGAATTCTACCTTCTTCATACCCTTTGATATGTCAGCAGACCTATTAGATTGTATTGACATTTGTGATACTGGGAGAGACAGGGCAGTAATCATTATTTGTAAAATGTTACTTCATATATGCCCTTTAATCGTAAAGACTCCCATTGTGTTTGACGGTTTAAATGACTAAATTTCGAACCTGGCCTTAATATAATTTGACTATATATTATTGTGCAGAAACCTCAACAATTACTCGTTTTGTGGGGTTTTTTAAAGGCAATTTTAGTTATTATGGAAACGAGACAAAGGCAGCAAACTTACCTATTTGTGTTTGTCCATTTGCTAAAATAATGCAACCCGATAAAATGACTGCACATAACAAGAAACCACTGCTGAAAGCTGGACGGAAATCCGTGCTCATTATCGAGATTTGTTTGACTGTAGTCACTTCAGCAAAACTACAGCGAACGTCACTCAGCCACTTTATGACGAAAAATATCACGGTGTTCACTTCATAATGTCTTTCCTCTGAAATCAGGCGGACAATGAATGAATGGGTGCTTAAATGAAGCTAATATATAGCCGCTAGACATAATCCAGAACTATACAGTTCCACAGGACATCACTTGACTTTTGCTATAGGTTCTACCTGGAGTACACCCCCGCTGTTATCATATAAATGGTTATTTTATAACCAGGTTTCCAAGCCGAGGGTCTTTAACCCTCTACTATTCGGTCAGCAGATTTCTGCTTCTCTATCATGAGTTTTTTTAAAAATTAATCTACTAGCTGGCTATTTCCATTGTTTCTGCCAAAGTTTTCCCCAACGATGGCACAATTTTCCTTTCCAAAATTGTGATGGGTTCCTCAGGAATGTGTCAGCGTTTTCTCAGGTCGCACAGAGTGTGCCAGTATTTGAAAGAGGTCCCCTCCCCTATGTGATTTAATGAGTGTGTAAGCGCTTTTTGACAGTCATTCAATTTGCATTTATTATTTTCTTTCAAAAACCATAATGTGTGATCAATCCATTGAGAGGGAGGTGGCATGGTCGAAGGTGTGGGAACAATCTAGAGGATTTTTGTGAAGCAGCAGGAAGAGCAATCAAACTCCCCTGATCCCAAAAGATCCTCCAGAAACCATTTCTTTTGGAGACACACTTACAGGTAGCTGGTTTGCCCCCTTATCGCTGCAGGTCAGTAGGTGGAGCTAACGGGAATATCATTGGGATGTTACCAAACTCGTAGGACATAGCAAAAAGATGGACATGTCACATTGAGCAGACAACATTCAAAGCAGACAGGGTTCTTGGATTTCTCAGGAGGAATCTTCGGCGTTACAACAAAAAATATCAGAGTTATAACTTAGCAAACAATTGTTCGTCCAACACAAACACAAAAATAGCTGGAAAAACTCAGCAGGTCTGACAGCATCTGCAGAGAGGAATACAGTTAATGTTCCGAGTCCGTATGACTCTTCATCAGACTGCATCCATAGTATTTTGCTTCTATCTTAGTGTTTAATTGACTGCCACTTCTCTTCCAGGAATGCCTACCTTGAAGAAGAATTGTTCGTCCAATCCTGGAGTATGTAAGTTGTGTGTGGGATCCTTACATGGCGAGAGATATAAATATGACTGAAGCTATCCAAAGACATGCTGCACTATTCTGCATGAGTCCGTACGGGAAATACTCTAGTGTCACATCCGTGATCAAAGTTTGGAATGGGAATCACTACAGCAAAGGAGGGAAAAAATAGATTGACGTGTTCTATAAAATATGGAATGGGCAGGTGGGAATTGACCGAAACAAGTACCTGGTGTCCGCCCGCAATGACAAAACATGAGGTAGCCATCCGCACAAACTACAAAGACCTTTTGTCTCCAAGACAATGTATCAACAACCTTTCTTCCCAAGGTCAATCCCACAATGGAAGAAGCTGACAAAGGCAATAGTCACAGCCCCCTTCACTCTAAATCATCAAGGTCCATTATTTCCATTTAATAATTTCCATTACCAGGGCTACCATTTCAGCCGGTCATGTCTGGTTTAACTGGCACTATTCATATAAATGTTGGTGGAATATGGATATTAGTCTTTGATGCCAACACAATAAATCTGGTTTCTGACTTAAATATGATAGCCAATGGCAATTTTTGGATCAGTACTGCAGAGTGACATATGTGCTGATGTCAGGAACTCATCCAGGCCTGGTTTGTGAATGTCTCCAGTGAATCCATCATCATCAGCACTTGAAGCATGTATTAGTCCAGACACACATTCCAAAGGGGTTTACTGATTTAGAAAAGGAATCACACAGTCACCTACTATCTATAGGCATGAAGGGGAAGGACTGATGACTAAACAGGAAGCTGGTGGCTCCTGGGAGCATCCTCCCAGGACGTGCTGAGTTGCCTTATGATACCAATCTGATAGGACCAGGTCTGAAACAGGGCATGAATGGATGAATTTGTCACTTCTCTTCTTTTAGCACATGATGAAAACCTCCTTGAAAGCCAAACATCACCGTTGGCAATGTGAATGAACCAATATTAGGTGCATGGCTTTGACATTCAGCTTCCAATTATATTAATGGGGATGTATATCAGCTCATTTTAAAAGGTCTAATGCCCCTGTCACAAAATAATGGCAAGTGAAATGGTTTCAATCAGATGGCAGAAAGTAGGGCATCCCATTTGACCAGGAGCTTAATCTTTTCTACAATGGGGTGCCTAATGGATTTAATTCTTTCACCTTAAAAACAGCTTTTAAAAAAGCCATATGAATGCATGAAGTGATTTTATGTTAACATGGCCAACAATAAATCATATTTATATAGCACCTTTAAGGTAATGAAACACTCCAAGGTGCACGCTAAAACAAAATTTGACATCAAACCACATAAGGTAATATTGGGGCAGTTTGGTCAATGGAGTGTCTTATAGGAGGAGAGGTGGAGGAGTATAAGGAGGGAATTCCAGAGCTTCGGTTCTTGGCAGCTGAACTTTAGGCCACTAATGGTGGAGTGATTAACATCAGGGAACCTCATAATACCAGAAGTAGGTTAATGCAGATATCTTGGAGGGATGAGGCCACAGAGGGATTTCATAGCAGAGAAGATAATTTTAAATTCGGGCTGCGTGACTGGAGCCAATGCAAGCACAGGGGAGATGCGTGAATGGAACTTGTTGCGAGTTTAAACAGGGGCAGCAGAGTTTTGGATGACCTCAGTTGGCAGAGAATAGAATGTGGGAGGCCGACCAGGGCTGCATTGAATAGACAAGCCTAAAGGTAACATGGGCATTGATGAGACTTTCAGCGGCAGATGAACCGAGGTAGGGACAAAGTCGGCAGTTTATAGAGGTGAGGAGGATGCGAGGAGTATGGGGAGGGGGGAGGGCGTGGTGCGTTGAACAAGCAAATCACTGACAGCCCTGGATTTCCCAGTTTGACTGCGCATATGAGGACTCCAGAAGCGGCTGTCAGTTTCAGAGATGTAAACTGATAGTTTCGCTCTAATTACTACCGCAAAATCCGGGACAATGCCCCCCTCTCCTGAGCTGCCCACTGCAATGCCCTGGAGATTAATCTTCAAATCCTGCAGGATTGGTAACCCCTGGGTTACACTGACACATCAAAGCTCTGCAACATGTTTGTTTGTTTCCACCAACATTATGTGACCAGTTAACCTTTAGGCTGTGTGTCCAGACAGGAGGCATAAGGGGTATTGCTGGTAAATGGGGATTATTCCAACTATTGCTTGAGCTGGGAATCCCGCGCGGAAATTGACATGGAACGCTGCGAAACTTCAACTGATACTTTTGCTGATCACGTGATGCGGTTTGAGGAAGTCAGCTGACGGCCAGCAGTTTGCAGAATGGTGGCGGTGTGGCTGCTCGGGTTTTCGCTGCTCGCCTCCACTTTTGCTCTAAGCCCCCGGGAAACCTCTTCCCGGGAGCTGAAAGAACTGAACGGATTATGGAGTTTCCGGGCGGATCAGTCCGCGAACAGGAACCAGGGATTCGAGGAGAGGTGGTACCGGCGACCCCTCAGGGAGGTAACGTCCCATTCATAAGATTAATGCTCTGGTGTCTCTGCATCAAAACCCGCTGAGAGGGGTAGTGCCCCATCACCCCCCCCCCCCCCCCCCCGCTACCCACTCCCCCTTGGATCTCTGGAGAAGGGTAATATCTTAGTCATCACATAAAAGGGCGCCGTTTCAGTTTGACCTTGGGTCAACCCCGAAGTGCTTTATAACCAATGAAGTAATTTAGCAGTGCAGTTGCGATTGTAATCTGGGAAATGTAGCAGTCAAATGGTACACAGCAAGATTTCGCATACAACAATGAAATAGGATGACTAGATAATCTGATTAATGATGTTGATTGAGGGATAAATATTGGCTAGGATGTTGGGGAGAATTCCCCATCTCTGCTTCCAAATAGTACACGGGATCTGCTGAGAGAGCAGATTGGGCCTTGGTTTAATGTCTCAACTGAAAGACTGCACCTTTGACAGTGCTGCACCTCCTCTGGAATGCCACCCTAGATTTTGTGCTCAAGTTTCTGGAGTGGGCCTTGAACCTTCTGACTCAGGCAAGGACTGTGTTCACTGTTCAAATGGCTTCCAAGAGACACTGTCCAAGTAAGCTAAGACCCCAGTAGCCCTCGAGATGGCTAACGCCTCAGTAAATTGACCTCCCAGTAAGGCCTGACCGATGTTCCCAGCCACCCCTAAGAGTGGTAATTAATTGCTTAAGAAAATAAGCTACTTGGAGGAATAAAAGGGATGGCTTCCATGCACATTATTGCCCAGCCCCATATGTTTTTTCCAAAATATACTTTATTCATAAAAGTTGTAAAAGTACATTTCAAAATGCCTTGAATTGAATATTACAGAAACTGCAACAAAATTTAACTTTTCACCATACAGCACATTCCAGTTTGATACAATTCCAGTTTGATACAATTGAAATACTCATGATATTTACAATATACATTCCATGCCAAGCATATAGCTTGAGAGCAAAACATTTCAAATTGAATATTAAAGGGTGCAATAGAATGTAACTTTTCTCCATACAGCATGTTGCACTCTGAGAAGTCTCAATATAATTTCAGTACCCTTGACATTCACAATGTACATTCCATGTTAGGCATACAGCTTGACGGGTTCTACACAGTTTCCAGCCCCTCGCTGAGCTATGGCTGAAAGGCCTTCGTCAGTGGCACTTTCCCATTATGCCTCTCTGGCAGCTGCCTCAAGCTTTAGTGCATCCCTCAGCACGTAGTCCTGGATCTTGAAATGTACCACAGTCTGCAACACACTGTTGAGGACAACTCTTTGCACTGGAAGACCAGGGCACTGGAAGACCAGCAAGTTCCATCAGACCAAAGAGCATCTCTCACCACGTTGCTAGTCCTCCAGCCACAGTTGATGTTTATCTGTGTGCATCCCTGGGAACAGCCCGTGGAGCACAGAGTCCTGAGTCGCAGAGCTGCCCAGGATGAACCTCAACAAAAACCACTGCATCTCTCTCCAGACCTTCTTTGCAAAGGCATATTCCAAGAGGTGGACAACAGTCCAGAGCCACCTCAAGGACAATGTATGCATTCAGTCCTGATTTTTTTTTTTTGTAAAAATATACTTTATTCATAAAATATCTTCAATCACATTCAAAACCATTTCAAAAACAACATTACAAGGGTACAATCCAGGTTAAACTTTTACAAAATGTATCACCAGGTGCATCAGTACAAACAATATTACAATCATTTACAGCCTTTCATTTTGATCTGTACAGCCCGAGGGGCTCTAAACATTTCCCAGTCTCTCGGTGCGCTGTGGTAGAAAGGTCTTAGACAGCGACCCTTCCCCATTGCGCCTTTGCGGCAGCTGCCCCAAGCTTTAGTGCGTCCCTCAGCACGTAGTCCTGGACTTTGGATTGTGCCAGTCCGCAACAATCGGTCGGGGACAACTCTTTGTGCTGGAAGACCAACAAGTTTCGGGCAGACCAAAGCGCGTCTTTCACCGAGTTGATGATCCTCCAGCTGCAGTTGATGTTTGTCTCGGTGTGTGTCCCTGGGAACAGCCCGTAGAGCACAGAGTCCTGTGTCACAGAACTGCTCGGGATGAACCTCGACAGCAACCACTGCATCTCTCTCCAGACTTTCTTTGCAAAGGCACAATCCACAAGGAGGTGGACAACGGTCTCTTCCCCACCACAGCCACCTCGAGGGCAACGTGCAGAGGGGGTGAGCTTCCTGGCGTGTAGGAAGGATCTGACGGGGAGGGCCTTTCTCACCACCAGCCAAGCTACGTCTTGGTGCTTGTTGGAAAGTTCTGGCGATGAGGCATTCTGCCAAATGACTTTGACAGTCTGCTCGGGGAACCATCCCACAGGGTCCACCCTCTCCTTATCCCTCAGGGCCTCTAGGACGTTACGTGCTGACCATTGCCTGATGGACTTGTGGTCAAAGGTGTTTTTCTGCATAAATTTCTCCACCAGGGACAGGTGGTACGGCACGGTCCAACTACTTGGAGCGTTCCGCAGCAGCGTGGCCAGACCCATCCTTCGCAACACCGGGGACAGGTAGAACCTCAGCACGTAGTGACACTTGGTGTTTGCGTACTGAGGGTCTACGCACCGCTTGATGCAGCCACACACAAAGGTGGCCATCAGTATGAGGGCGATGTTGGGCACGTTTTTTCCCCCTTTATCTAGAGGCTTGTACATCGCGTCCCTGCGGACACGATCCATTTTCGACCTCCAGATAAAGCGGAAGATGGCTCGAGTGATCGCCGTCGCGCAGGAGTCTGGAATGGGCCAGACCTGCGCCACGTACAGCAACAGCGAGAGTACCTCACACCTGATGACCAGGTTCTTACCCGCAATGGAGAGGGAGCGTCGCTCCCACATGCCCAGTTTCCTTTTCACCATAGCCACTCGCTCCTTCCAGTTTCTAACGCATGCCCCGGTCCCTCCGAACCATATCCCCAGCACCTTCAGGCCGTCAGCCCTGACAGTGAAGGGGACAAAGGATCGGTCAGCCCAGTTCCCAAAGAACATGGCCTCGCTCTTCCCACGATTTACCTTGGCTCCCGAGGATGCAAAACTTCACCTAGTGGGGACATTATCAGTGTGAAACATACCAGCATCCCCCCTCCTCTCTTTAAGGTAACATGTACGTTATCAGATCAAAAAATACTGTCCCGCACCACATCTTGTATATGGTATCCATTCAACATGTAATAGCAGTGTCGTCAAGAACTGTGGGCCCCTGATTTTAACTCTGTGTAAGGTTTTGAACATGTTAAAATTGGGCTTTGCATCTCATCAGAAGAACCTTTTGAATTGCACCAGATATTTGCATTTTAATTGTGTGTTTGCACTATACTGCATCACAATGTATTCTCTTTGTCTCTTGTTAGACAGGGCCAGTGATTGATATGCCTGTTCCAGCAAGTTACAATGACATCACACAGGACCACAAGCTGAGAGATTTCATTGGCTGGGTGTGGTATGAAAAGGAGGTTTGGATGCCAAGGCACTGGATTTCACCTGATGCTGGGATGAGAGTTGTACTCCGTGTTGGCAGTGCCAATTACTACTCTGTTGTTGTAAGTGTTTCAAATCATTTTACATTGCACTATGTTAACGTTTAGAGAAAAAGAAAATTTCACTAGCAGTTGTATTTTGTATTTGAGTATGTTGAATTCTTTGGAAGGAGCAGGTGAGAATTAGGGTTGTGATTAGATCAGCAAAGTGAGTGATGTGATAAAATTATAGGCCTTTCAGCTGATGATTTGCCAATGAACTAATCATGTTTAGAAATGTAACTGCAACTCACAAAATTGAAGTAACAAACAATATTTAGTCTCTGGGACAACTACAAGTAATGATGTAAGATCTTGCTCAGGGATGGCCTGGTTCTACCTTTTGTTTGATAAGTTTGCAGGCTAAGTTTCTGTTAAAAGGTTAATATTGCAACCTCTGATTCAATGACTTGGATTCGGGGAGACAATGCAAATTGACTACATGTGCAGATGATACCAGTGACTCCAGGAAAGGGTGGGGGCGTGATGGAGCTGGGAAGGGGAGGGATTAGGATGGGAATTTTGGTGGAAGGGGGAGGGGTTTGGGGAGGTGCTGGTGAGCAGGAGAGTGTTGTGGAATTGAAGATGGTATATCAGAGATTACAGAATGAGCCAGACAAAATGTGTAGATGGACAGAGCAATGGCAAATAAATTTTACACCAATAAATGTACAGTCCATCACATAGGAAGGAAAATAGGTGACATGTACTCCACGAAGACTGTTGTCGAAATAATTAACGAAGTTTAAGTAAAGTTTTCTGAGTAGACTTGAGATTCAGGAAGATTACTCAATACAAAGCAGCAATCTACAAAGATAATGGAAGATTGCACTATATAGCCAAAGCATGATCAAATTGCATATTCCTCTTGTCAGATCTTGCCTCAAGTACAGATGCAGTTCTGGTAACCAAGAAACAAGATGTTTAAGTGCTGGTAGCAATGCAGAGAGAAGCTGTGAGGCTAATCCTTAGCATTGAAGGTTTGCATTATGAAGAAAACCTGGAGAAATTTGAGCTTTTCAGCTTGGAGAGAACTATGAAATATGCAAAGGAGTACAAAAGATACTTCTGCAATACTAATAAATTAAACTGTGAGCATAGAATGGAAGTATGCTAATTCAAATAAGTCAAAGGTAAATGTAGCAGTTCCAGATAGAGCAGTGAAGGAGAAAACTCTGGAATAATCTTAAATAATTAAATGCTGCAGGGCTTTTTTTGGGTGGATGAGTCAAGATGAGCCAAATCAACTTCCTCATCTATAACTAGTTTCATAATTTGTCTCCCCAAGAACACTGCTGGTCATTAAGGAGAAGGCAAAAATAGGAAGTTTTGACAATCCATCTGGCCTTTTCTGACTGATATTTCTGCAGCACCAGGAAAAGGATAAAGCATTACATGAGTAAATCGAGAGGGCAACACAATGAACAAATGTTTTGTAAAAAAAAGAACATTTTTTTTTACATATTCCTCCTGCTACAGGAGGATCAATCATTACAATTGGATTGTATGTTAAAATAGTTTTGTCACATTATTAGATCTCCCGAGGATAAATGTTCTATTCATTTCCACCTGCCAGTTTTGTGCCCCTCTCTCTCTCTTCGCTTCAGGTGTTAATATTTAATGTATTCCCTTAATGGGCACAGGACACTCCAGCATTTCACTCAAGTGACCATTGTTCATATTGGCCTTGATATTGAGCCCAATCCTGGCCTCACCTAACATTCCATATGCAATGGAGCTGCATCTGGAGAGTGATCTATAATGGAAATGCTGGTTGACTTGATAAGGCCAATGGTAGCACTCATATGGCTGAGCATAGTGAAGAAAAACAGGTTTACTTTCCTGTTGTACATGGCTCAATTACTTATTAAACCCGGTGAACCACTGGCTAGGATGGGTAGTTAAAATTTTGTGCAGACATTTATTGTTTTAATTACACTTAGAGGGCTTGTTTTGCAATTTTCTTGTGGATGTGGAGAAATTATAATAATTCCTCTTACTGTAAAATTGTTCTGGTGGCTGACAAATCAGACATTGTGACAAATATATAATACCAAAAGCAGCACAAATGAATTACCTAATAATTTGAGGGGGGGAATTTTAGGAAATGCATATTCTGATGTTATTTTTTTGAACATTTTTGGGAATATAGTGGTATTCTGTAAAGAAAGCTGCGTGTGTGTCCATGGGTAATTAAACTGGGAGAAGGTTCAGAGAGGCATCTTTGAGATGAAAGGTAAAGGTGCAAGATACAAGCATTTATAATGAGAGGCTCTGGTGAAGTGGATTTACAAGTAAGTAGGTTGGGTTTTAAAATTTGCATTAGATGATAGGTAAAGACTTGACTTTTCAGCTGCTAAATTTCAAAGAGAGTTTAAGGGATTTTTACAACTTAACAAAGGTTTCATAAGTAAACAAGGGAAGGTTATTACATTTTAGTGGACCAGAAAGTGGAGGCAATAAGAAAACAGGAAAGATTTTTATATTTTGGAAAAGTTGAGTTCAAAGAGGCGCTTAGGAAAACGGAGTCTAAGATGAAAGGGAAAAGAGGACATTTAAGGAAAGACGTTTAGTTGAATTGTGGTGGCTGTGTGGGGAAGATGTTCTGAGATCAACTCCATGCTGAGAAGAGTTGTGAATTTGAAGCAGCCATCCAGTTTCAAGCCAGAAAAGTCTTTTTTGTCAAAAAGCAGTCTGTTTCTGAACTTCTTGGGTTTCCATAGAGGAGTGAAAGGGAGTGAGAAGTTGTGTGGTATACTTTACTAAAGCAGCAGCAGTTTTTGCCTTGGATAATATTACTGGATTTTTATGGTTGAAAATCTATAAGGGAGCTGTTACCAAGTAGTTTACTTATGTGTTCTAACCAAGTGGTTTTTTTGGGGGGCGGAGGGGGGAATGTTTTATAAGACTGTTTTAACTGTGTAATTTTAATCCTGCGTGCTTAAGTTTTTTTTTCTTTCTGTTTATAAATTTTTAAATTTTTTAATCCTAGAAGTGTTATTGGGATTCTATGCTTCTGAGATCAGTAGTTTTCTCCTTGTTTTCAAAATGCAGGAAAAAATGTTATGATCAGAAGACAAGTTTCCCTCTGGGATTTGGCTTGCTCGGCAAATAACATCGGCTGCAGTCATAACAATACTGTAGCTCGTTATGTTTTAAACTGACATTTTTTTGCAGTACTTTCGGAAACAATGTTAATTAAGACTTTGAACTTGCGTGCATTTTGCACAGTGAAATTCAGCAATAAGGACTACATTCGGAAACCTTTGTACCGAACTATTCTGTGAATCACATTTTAATGCATCTGTCCACTCCTCTAGGCTTGTTTTTTTTTTAAACAAGAAAAGTTCACTTATGGAAGTCTCACTGGACAGATTTTCTTAACTGAGCAGAGGGAAGGGATTCATTATGGATAACATTTGTTTAAGTGAAAATTCTGATCAAGGAAGTAGTTTTACTGTATGTGGAATGGTACAACTTCATATTGTTTTTGTCTGACTTTGTAACATAAAAGTGTCTTTTTTTTCTCTTTGGTTGACATGTTGTAGCAGTGCACAATTAGTGGCCAATGCTACTCTGATCTTGCCAACAGGAGCAAACACCCAAATTCCCTCTGGAACTTATTTGCCCACATCAGAATGTAAATGCTGTTGTACAACAAACACTACTGCAGAACCACCAACATGATCATAGAGAGTGGACTGCTTCATTCTGACATAGAGCCTCTTAGTTCAACTGCTCCTTTTCTTCTTCCAGTTTTAGATATAATATCAACAAGGGCATTCCAGCCACTTAGTTTTACTGAGTGGCAGGAGGAGGAGTCCCAAAAATTGAGACAGCACTATTATTGACAGCACCATGGTTAAGTGTAGTGCAGGTCTCAATATGAAAATATTTTAAAAATCCAAAGAACATTACTATCAAACTCCAGAGATCACAGAGGTATCAGGTGACTTTGGGCTGTGCTGCATAACTCTACTTTTGGATGGGAGGCAGGGCTACGTAAACAAATTTCAGCTGATGTGTCTTAGATTTAGGGCAATGATTGAGGAATTTTGTGTGTATTGATGTTTTAGTGTAAAACTGCCACAGTGCCACTCTCACGCCATTATATGCTAAAAATTCCAGGAAGTACTGTGTCTTTTTCTTTGACTAACAATATAAACTTAAATATCATTTATACTGTGCATATATTTGGATCACTTAACCAATATTTTGGGAGAAACACCAAAGTGCCAATAACTTTAGTATTTTTTGCTAAGGAATTAGTGTCATAATTGATGTGAGTGTTTTGTCTTTTTTGTAGTGGGTAAATGGTGCTGAGGTTGCCTTTCACGAGGGTGGCCACCTTCCTTTTGAAGCAGACATCACTAAAGTTATTCAGAGCAGCTCCACTCTTCAGTGCAGAATCACCATTGCAGTAAACAACACACTTACTCCATATACTTTACCTCCAGGAAGAATTCAATACATGACTGATACAGGAAGGTGAGATTGAATAAAATAGACTTTTTTTATTTGTTCTTGATGTGGGTGTCACTGGCAAGGCCAGCATTTATTGCCCTTGCACTTGAAATGGTGGTGACGAGCCAACTTCTTGAACCACCGCAGTCCATTTGACTTTTCTGCAGTCATTTGATCCAATGGAGTGGCTTGTTTGGCCGTTTCAGAGGGCAATTAAGAGTCAACCACATTGTTGTGGGTTTGGGGTCATTTGTAGGTCAGACCAGCTAACAATGGCAGATTTCCTCCCCGAAGGGCATGAGTGAACCAGATGGGTTCCTACAACAATCTGCTGGTTTCAAGATCATCATTACTGATGACTAGATTTTTACTTCAGATTTATTAATTAATTGAGTTAAATTCCTACAGCTGCCGTGGGATTTGAACTCATGGCTGCGGAGCATTAGCCCAGGCCTCTGGATTACTAGTTCAATAACATCAGCACAATGCTGCCATCCCTGTAAGTGTTGTAGTAAACAGTATATTGTTTTTTCTGTTTTGTATTTGAAGTGTTTTGTCACTTTTTAACAATTTAGAATACAAGTATACACATGTATCTGCTTCTGAACCCCCGCTTCCTGATAAATCAGAAGGTTCCTTTGTTCTTTTTCTACAGCAAAGGGCAATACATCCGGGACTTGGCACACCCTACTGGCAGGTTTTTTTTTTATATAGCATTTCTTTTTAACTAAAATGTCCTTTTATAGAAAAGCATAAACAGTAAACACAAACATCACATCTCCTTCCCCTTTAGCCATTTGAAGTGTTTTGTCACTTTTTACCAATTTAGAATACAAGTATACACACACGTATCTGCTTCTGAACCCCCACTTCCTGTGTAAATCCAGAAGGCTCCTTTATTCTTTTTCTACACCAGAGGGCAATACATCTGGGACTTAAACACAAACATCACCGTGTTCTTGATACCAAAAACTGGATTTTTGTTTTGTTAGCAATATTGGGATTAATTTTCTTTTTAGTTTGCTAGTAAACTACATCTCAACATTTTTCAAGTTTATCTACTTAAGCTAAAAGGCTTTTGGAGAATATAAGGCCTTTTTTTTAGTGGGATACTGAGCTGCAACTGCACCTTTAACTCTTGAATTTTACTGAAATGCCTAGTCACCAGAAATATTCTCAGTGCTGAAGCTGGTGTGGAGGGAGTGGGGAAATTCGAGCATTCTTCAGAAGATGCTGATTAATATTTGACATGGTTTCACACTGAGTGCAGGTCTTGGTAAGAGAATTTTTTTTTAAATCCAAAGAAAAGCACTATCAACCTCCCAGAAATCTCAGTTGCGCTGGTTTATGAGGTGACTTCAGGCCATGCTGCAGCAACATTATTGAGTGTAACGTACACCAATGTAATACAATGGCCCTGTAGTAATGCTCCATGGCTGGGACTAGGCCATGTGCATTGGCAGGCTGCCTGACTGTAGCAGAGGTGCCACTGCCAAGCCTGATTCTGTGTATGCCTGACGTTCACACACCAGTGCTTTGAGTGGGTACTAGGGCAAGACAAAATCAGGAGCTATAGCTATGTTTATCCCTTTGTTTCCAGCCTAGGAGCACTGTGGCCAATTGCAATACTCCTGCTATTGCATGACTGAGATCAGCTAACTTAACACAAAGGTAGCTAACTTGGCACAAAGGTTCAATCAGGGTTGGTTGTAAATAGAGGCTATGTCTGAGATTTGAAACATACACGAGAGAATAAGTCAACTGTTGTCTGTGGCTGCCTCAGAAGGTTTTTGTTTTCAACATTGTTTTCAACTGGCACTTAGGACAAAATGGTTCTGATATAAAAGTATTAAATTAAAAAACAATGCAATCAGAAAAGCTAAAATAAACAAGTACCACATAATAGACTTGTTAGCAAAACTGAAGTCCATGGCACTCGAGGACCGGTGACCGTGTAGACACAAAATGTCTAAGGGAGCACACAGTAGTGGGAAATCGTTATTTTTCGGACTGGAGGGAAGTGTAGAATAGTGTGCCCAGGGGTGTTTTAGGACCATCATTCATTTTGATATACCTCAGAGACCTTGACTTTGGTATAGAGCGCATAATTTCAACATTTGCAGGTGACTCGTAACCTGGAAACATACTAAATGGTGTGGAGGTGGTAACAGATTTAAGGAGGACATAAACTGATGAAATGGGCAGGCTGATAGATGAAATTTAACACAGAAATGTGAAGCGATTCACTTTGGTAGGAAGATTGAGGAGAGGCAATATGAACTAAATGGTACAATTTTAATCGGGGTGCAGGAACCTAGAGACCTCGGGTGTGTGTATATAAGTCTTTGAAAGTAGCAGGAAAAGTTGAGAAAACTACTGAAAGGGTTTACAGGATTCATCACTTATAAATAGAGGCCTACAGTGCAAAAGTAAGGAAGTTATGCCAAATCTTTATAAAATATTACTTAGGCCCAAACCTATCCAATTTTGGGCACCACACTTTAGGAACGATATCAAAGAGTAACGATGGGAGGCAGCCCTAAGGAATTCTAGTCTTGTTCTCACTTGACATTTCAATGCATACACTTTCCAGCAGGGGTCAGTGTATTCTGATGAGAAGCAGGAACCCTGATTTTTTTTGCAGCACAATCCAGGATACTGAGACTAAAGACAGTGCCCTAAGCCATTTTAGTTGATTTGAGCCAACTAGAAAGATTCTAGGTCACAAAGCCAGCTTCCCTGATTAGACCTGGATCGCCTCGCCCTCTTAATCTTTTACCCCAGCTCTGCGAGTCTCTCTTGCAGCTTCCGTGCCACTCTTGATCAACTGCCACCTCCCTCCTTTCCCTCAGCCCCCCAACACACTCCTGGCCAACCTCTCACGTTCCACCCTCCATAAACTCGAGGTCATCTAAAACTCTGCTGCCCTTGTCCTAATTTGCAACGAGTCCTGTCCCCTGTGCTCGCTGACCTGCATTGGCTTCCAGTTAAGTGATTTTAAGTTGATTTTAAATTCTCATCCTTGTTTTCAAATCTCTTTGTGGCCTTGGCCCTCCCTATCGCTAATGTCCTCCAGCCCTACAACTGTCTGAGACATCTGCACTCGTTCAATTCTGGCCTCCTGAGGATCCCCCATTTTAAACACTCCTCCATTGGTAACCGTGCCTTCAGCTGCCAAGACCCTAAGTGTGCGCCTTATTCTCTAAGATGCTTCTTAAAATCTACCCTTGATCAAGCCTTTGGCCATCTATCCTAATATCTCATTATGTGCCCTGGTGTCAAATTTTGATAACACTCCTGTGAAATGTCTTGGGATGTTTTACTATGGCCAGAATTTTCATGTCAGCGTGCGATGTGTAAAATGACACGCAGTGACATCAGGTGTGCGTCCCGACATCATCGCGCGTCATTCAGATCTTTCGTTTGGCTGGCACGCACCCACGGAAACGTCAAAGGCCTGTTAAGGCCATTAAAAAAATCAATTAAAGTAATTATCAACACTGCCCGTCCAACTTTAAGGTTGGCGGGCGCGCGAAGAGCCCAAGTGGCCTTTGCGTTTTTCAGGAAACCCCATCGATGGGTGGAATGAGGTTTCCTGAAGGTTTTATTAAATAAATAAATACTATTTTCACAATTCATAAACATGTCCCAGCTCATGTGACACAGTCACATGAGGGGGCGTGTCTAAATAATTTTATCTTTCTTTATTTAAAACCTTCAATATGAACTGAATGTCCCTGAGGCAGCTCCGTGCCTCAGGGAGATTTCTGCGCTCTTTTGTGCGCAGGCCCCGACTCTGCCTCCTCCCCCCACCAGTACAGGTAGTGCTGAGTGCTACTGGCCGTCCATCTCGCTGGGCGGGCCTTAATTGGCCCGCCCACATAAAGTGGCGGTACGCAGCCAATTGCGGGCAGTGATCGGCTCCGCGCCCGTCAATTCCTGACCAGCCCACGCGACAAGCAGAAAATTCTGCCCTGTGTTATATAACTAGAAGTTGTCATTAGTCCCTGATATTTAGGGAAAGTCTGAATTTTTTTTAATTCTTTCACGGGATGTGGCTGTCGCTGGTCAGCATTTATTGCCCATCTTTGATAGCCCTTGAGAAGCTGGTGGTCAGCCGCCACCTTGAGCTGCTGCAGTCCACGCGGTGTAGGAATACCCACAGTGCTGGGGAGGGAATTCCAGGATTTTGATCCAGTGAAGGAATGGCGACATATTTTCAAGTCAGGATGTTGTTTGAGTTTTCTGAGTTCATACACTCACTGGGCAAAAATGCTTAGAATGTAAACATTCCAGAGAGATGGTAATCAAACAGTTGTATTGATTATTTTGGATTTGACTTATTCCATGTAATGAACTTATTTGAAAATGTTGCATTGAACGAAACATTACTTTAAGTTGTGCAGTTTTTTCTTTAGAACGCAAGAAAGATTAGTGGAACTACAAAGCTAATTTACAGGGGATTTTTGAATTCAAACTGAAATATTACCAGTATGTTCCACAGTAATGTAAGACACCCCAGTTACTGGTGATGTTCTCATGTTTAGGAGGCATAGAGTCTGAAAACAATGTTGAGCATTTAGTATCCCTGTTAAACTCATTTTTGGAATTCTTCAGATATCCTCCGGGTTATTTTGTGCAGATTACACAATTTGATTTCTTCAACTATGCTGGGATCCATCGGCCAGTTCTACTATACACCACACCCAATGTCTACATAGATGACCTAACCATTGTAACAGACATTCAAGATGACACAGGTAAGTCATTCTAGCAGTGAATGATTTGACTTCGCCCTATGAGAAAACCAGCACATGTAATCCTTACAAGTAAACACAGTAGATGCCAACATTAGCTTCAAATGCGTGATCATAGAAGACTGAAAGGATATTTCACAGCTTTCTATGCCAAAAACATTGTGCAGTACAATCTGATGGTATTCTTACCTGGATTCATTAATATTTTATATTATAGTATGCTTAGTCTGATGGGGAGTACCAGCTTTGGTAATGGGGTGCTGTAGTGTGACATTTATTTGAAATTTAACCCACTTTTATTCTGCATAAAAGGTGGAGAACACAGAAACCAAATAGCTTTCAGACTGTCTAATCTCAGGTAACTGATTCTGCTTTCCTCTAGGGATTGTACATTATAAAATATCCATACAGGGGAGTACACACTTTTCACTGTCACTAAAGTTGTCTGATCAAAGGGGACAGGTTGTTGCTACAATCGTAGATGGGCCTCCAGTTGGACAGTTGAGATTACATAGACCGACTCTCTGGTGGCCGTACCTTATGCATGAGAATCCTGCATACCTTTACAGCCTTGAGGTAAGAATCCCAAAATTTTCCATAAGTTACCATGTTAATATAACAGACTAGGTAGAGACTGAAAATAACAGAATAGACAGAGACTGAAAATAACAGAATCAACTGTGGCTCATTTGTTAGCACTCTTGCTTCTGAGTCAGAAGGTTGTGGGTTCGAGTCCAACTCCAGGACCTGAGCACAAAAATCAGGACTGACACTTCATTGCAGTGTTGAGGGAGTGCTCCAATGTTGGAAATCTTGCAGATGAGACGCTAAACTGAGACCCCATCTCCCTGCTTAGGTGGATGTAGAAGATCCCATGGCACTATTTCGAAGACGAGCAGGGGGGTTATTCCTGGTGTCCTGGCCAAATGTTTATCCCTCAATCAGCATCACAAAAAAACAGATGATTGTGTCATTATCATACTGCTGTTTGTGGGAGTTTGCTGTATGCAAATTGGCTACCCCACTTTCTACAACAGTGACTACACTTCACTGGCTGCAAGGTGCTTTAGGACGCTCCGTGGTTATGTAAGGTGCTGTATAATGCAAGTCTTTGTTTAGTCAGACTAGTCCAATAGCAGAATGTCAGGAATTGAAATAATCTTGAGGCCTTGTAACAGTGACATTTACTACAGTAATGTCTACAGTGGTAAAACAATTAGACATGCAATGACACCAGCTTCTCTGGGCCTGTAGTATTGTACAAATCTAATTAGATGTTGATGTATTTTCAAAATGTATATAACAGTTTATGACAAGATTATCATTCCTGCTGTGATTGTTATTGGAAAGCATTGCAAAGTTGATCCTTCCCTTTTGATGATAACGTATTGCAAAATAGACATGGAACAGATTGCTGGTCATTTATATGACCAATGAAGCTGTTTAACCTAATTTCTCACCAACATGACGATAAATGTAAAAATTAATGGGCAAGGGTGTATTCTGTAAATGTTTGTCTTTTCCCCCACCTTTTTATATAGGAGCTCAGTTTTTACTGATGTAGGTCTAAAAAAAATTATGTCAACCAATTCAAATTTAAAATAAAATAAATTTGAGTACTACACTCTCCTTGGACTATGTGGATTTGTATGAGAATCTCTCAATACTATTGTTAGTATAACACATTTTCCAAAACTATTTATACCTAGGTTTACATGAAGAGCAAAAATGGTAGCTTTTGTTATGAAGACGTTTACACATTACCAGTAGGAATTCGCAAGGTGCAAGTTACCAAGACCCAATTCCTTATCAATGGAAAACCATTCTATTTCCATGGAGTAAATAAACATGAAGATTCAGATGTGAGTATATGTTTCTGTACTCAGCCTGTTTTCCCTGTTTGCATCTGTTCGATCTTGGATATAACACAATTTCTTGGGCCATTAAGTAGTATTAGTACTATTTTCAATTTGTTTGTTCACCATTTTATTTCCATTTGAATAGGCTGACACTGTTGGCAGCAAACATTCAACCACTATAATAAATTGGGAATATTAGAATTGTATCATAAATTTCATCCATTGAAGTAGGCTAAAATTACTCGCACAAGTAACAGCAAGTTCATCACCAAAGGATGCTCAGAAATAATGCTCCACATGAGCCTAACACCATTTGGACTGAATAGCCTGATTCTGTGCTGTGCATTCTTTGTCACTGGAAGCGAGCGCTGTTTACTGATAGCTAACTTCTCCCTCAGCAAACATTATACATGCTATCCGACTTCTACTTTCAGATCTGTTTCAAGATCTCTGATTAAGTGACCATCTGCTTTCTTGGGCATTGTGATCCCCTGAATTATCGCTATAGCCAGAAGTTGCTAAAGATTATTTGTATGTCCTAAAAAAAATGTGGAGAACTTGTCAGGCACAGAGAATAGTAGTATTGCCCATTTAAATGGAGAATTTTTTTCCGTTTCTGCAATTGCGGACATCTGTCAAACCTGTTGGTTTAGCCTTGGGGTTGGAGGAGAGAGAGAAAAAAGTTGTTTTGCAAGTGTGCCTTTTATATGAAATGTTCATTAATTCCCAACTTTCCCAACCCACCAGATGCGAGGGAAAGGCCTTGACTGGTCAGTGATTATCAAGGACTTCAACCTTCTTCGATGGCTGGGAGCAAATTCTTTTCGTACGAGCCATTATCCATATGCAGAAGAAGTTATGGATTTGTGTGACAAATATGGGATTGTGGTCATTGATGAGTGTCCAGGCGTGGGCATCAAAGATCCGTAAGAAACACTTCTTAAATTTCAAAAGTTTGGAACAAATTGCATGAAATTTGCTCACTGGTTCACTCAATTTTATGTCACGTGAAAAGGGATTTTTTTTTTTTTTACAATTGATGTGCATAATATGTTTCTGTAATTTTTTTGGCTCTTATAACGTTCTTGCATCACATTCTTTTTCCTTGTTGGTGAGCAGTTGTTATTTGTTAAATTTGGATGGAAAAGGGGCTGAGTTAAATATTTGATTATGGTACATTCAAATTGGTAGAATCCTATTTGCTTAATTGAGTACAATGTTGGTTTACTCGTACTGGTCATATAGTTAATGCCAAGGTTCCCTCGAAGGGCAAAGATAAGATTATTTTGTTTTTCCCACCAAGGAAACCGCACCATTTATTTTCAAAGCCAAACATGGCTTCTTTTGAATTAAGTCTAAAATTTTATTTTTCAAGGTATTTTAGATTAATATTTGAAATCGAGCAGCACTTCCAGTTTCCTCGCTCCCAAATCCCACCTCCACTGGGAAAACTTTGAGGGAATTCTGCCTAAGATATATGTTGCTGATTACAGAAAATATCGTTTATGTTGTCTGCTCTTGTACAATGCCAGGTCTAATTGCTGTTGAACACTGGGTGACATTAGACTGCAATGTCAAATTCTGGCTTTTTCTTTTATATGTGATAGACAAAGTTACAACAATTCAAATGGCTGTGTCATATGGCCACCTTTATTATTTTCAAGCGCAACACAGACATTTAAGTGTGACAGACAAGAACTGCATGTTTGATAATTAGCCCCTGTGGGGCTGCTTGCAGTGAATCACAGGATGTGCTGTTTATAAGATCATGAACATTATACCATTTGATATGTGTCCCCTGAACATAGGACTTACGAGCAGGAGTAGCCCATTCGGACTTTCAAGTGTGCTCTGCCATTCAATAAGATCATGGCTGATCTGGCTGTGGTCTCAACTCCACTTTCCTGTCTGCTCCCCATGACACTTGACTCCGTTGTCTATCAAAATTTGCCTAACTCTGTCTTGAATTAATTCAATAACCCTGCCTCCACTGCTCCCTGGGGAAGAGAATTCCACAGACTAACAACCCTCTGAGAGTAAAACATTCTCCTCATCTCAATCTTAAAAGAGATACCTCTTATTCTTAAACTGTGTCCCCTAGTTCTAGTCTCCCCCATGAGTATAAACATCCTCCTGCTATCCACCCTGTCAAGTCCCCTCAGGATCATATATGTTTCAATAAGGTCACCTCTCATTTTTCTAAACTCCAATGGGTATAGGCCCAACCTGTTCACCCTTTCTTCATGGGATAAACCTTTCACCCCAGGAATGAGTGGAGTGAACCTTCTCTCAGCTGTTTTTAACACAGTTATATCCTTTTTCAAACAGGAGACCAAAATTGCACAATACTCCAGATGTGGCCTCACCAAGGCCCTGTACAACTGCTGTAAAATTCCCCACTTTTATATTCCATTCCCCTTGCAATAACCATTTATTTCTTTTATTATTTATTATATAAAAATATTTAATTTATTATTAAAAAATAAATCATTTTTATTATTTATTTTTTTAAAAAAGGAATACTGCAAAATCTAATTGCTATTAAGTGAATCTTTCAGTCTGGAATTTCCTGTATAGAACTGGAAGTGTGGCAGAGTGGGGATTCCCTCACCCATGGTGTATATAGGAAGGTAGGAATTGCTAGCCAGCAAAAGTCGTAGCTCCATCTAGTTTTTTAAAAAATTTGATTCGTGGGATGTGGGCGTTGCAGGCTAGGCCAGCATTTATTTCCTATCCCTAATTGCCCTTGAGAAGGTGGTGTTGAGCTGCCTTCATGAACCGCTACAGTCCATATGGTGTAGGTACACCCAGCGTGCTGTTAGGGAGGGAGTTCCAGGATTTTGACCCAGCGACAATGAAGGAATGGTGATATATTTCCAAGTTAGGATGGTGAGTGACTTGGAGGGGAACCTCCAGGTGGTGGTGATCCCATGTGTCTGCTGCCCTTGTCCTTCTAGATGGTAGTGGTTGTGGCTTTGGAAGGTGCTGTCAAAGGAGTGTTGCTGAGTTCCTGTAATGCATCTTGTAGATGGTACACACTGCTGCCACTATGCGTCAGTGGTGGAGGGAGTGAATGTTTGAGGATGTGGTGCCAATCAAGTGGGCTGTTTGGTCCTGGATGGTGTCAAGCTCCTTGAGTGTTGTGGGAGCTGCACTTATCCAGGTGAGTGTTGGGTATTCCTTCACACTCCTGACTTGTAGAGGGGCTTTGGGGAGTCAGGAAATGAGTTACTCTCTCCAGGATTTGTAGCCTCTGACCTGCACTGGTAGCCACAGTACTTATATGGCTAGTCCAGTTCAATTTCCGGTCAATTGATGGTGTTGATAGTGTGGCATTCTGCAATGGTAATGCTGTTGAATGTCAAGGGGTGATAGTTGGATCCTCTCTTGTTGGAGATGGTCATTGCCCAGCACTTGTGTGGTGCTAATGTTACTTGCCACTTGTCAGCCCAAACCTGGATATTGACCAGGTCTTGTTGCATTTGGACATGGACTGCTTCAGTATCTGAGCAGTCATGAACGGTGCTGAACATTGTGCAATCATCAGCGAGCATCCCCACTCCTAACCTTATGATGGAAGGAAGGTCATTGATGAAGCAGCTGAAGATGGTTGGGCCGAGGACACTACCCTGAGGAACTCCTGCAGTGATGTCCTGGAACTGAAATGATTGACCTCCAACAACCACAACCATTTTCCTTTGTGCTAGGCATGACTCCAGCCTCATTAATCCTAGCCCAGTTCTCAGAATCATTTAATATAGTTGGGCCTGTTGCTCATGTTCAGGACGGAATTTAAAAACCCATGCAGTCGGAGAGTTCCAATTATCTGCTGTATCCTGAGCTTTCATGAAAGGTTAGAGAGAAAAATGAACATGTTAATACTTTACTTTCCATGCAAATGTGCACATAATCATTGATTTTGTGTCTGACAATATCATGAATGCCTCCAGTAAAAACATAATTCAACTTATTTAATCATCATTAATCAGTGACCCAGATAACAACTGTTATAAAACATATCCTTTTCCACAGGTTGCCAGTGGTATTCACTAACTTTAATGCTAACCTTTTACATTTCTTTTTTTAAGTCTGAGCTTTGGAAATAAGTCCCTCACTCATCATTTAACTGTAATGGAGGAGCTAGTGCACAGAGATAAAAACAGGCCATCAGTAGTGATGTGGTCTGTAGCAAATGAACCAGCATCTGGACTACCACAGGCAAATCACTACTTCAAGTAAGAACAGTGCATTATAAGGATTTAATGCTTTAAACTTCAAAATCGTGAATATTTCAAGAGCATATTTTAAACTTTCTTATGGAATCTATTTATGATTGAAATATATAGCATGTGTTTTTTTTGTTTATATTTCCTTTTTTTAAAACAGGACGTTAATATCCTACACTAAAGCACTGGATCCAACCAGGCCAGTTACCTTTGTTACAGACACCGACTATGAAGATGACAAAGCCGTGAGTAACTAGCAAATGATTGTCAGCACTTAAAATGAAGTCTGTTCAAATGTTGAACCTGTTCAATACGCTCGTAACACATTAGATTTCTGAAAACCTGACGAACCAGAGAAAGATTGGTCTGTTTTATCCCATTGTTAATACTTTGGGGAATTTTGCTTCAGGCCCTGCCAGGCTTTTACAATGTGCAGTGTACAGTGTTGAGCAGGAAGGAAAGGCAGCTTTGCTGCTTATTTGATCAAATTGACTTAGGAAAGCTTAATGCTGACATGGATGTCCAAAAGGAAAAGGCTATTTTTTTTTTTGCTGAGCACTGTTATATCTTTTGTTGAATACAAAAAAGTTACTAAGTTTGCTGTGGCTAATTTGGAATGTAAATTTACTGCTCATGGGATGTGTGTATTTTAGCCATGCTAAGAGAAGGTTCCTTTTGCAGGTCTGTCTGTGAAGCGACACTCCAATGAGAATATATAATGTACCCAATCTGCCTTTTCTTTTCTCATTAACAAACATTGTGCATAATTTTAATGCCTACTAAAGCAATGAATCCAACGAGGCCTGTTACCTTAGTAAAAAAAAACACAACTACAAGGATAACAAAGTTGTGAGTAACTGTAGAAAGTCACTACAGAAAGTGAAGTCTGCTCAACAAATGATGGATAATTGTACTGTTGGGCTAATGTCAACTTGAGGGAGAAACTATTTTCTTTGCGTTTTTTTTCCCCCTTCAAATCTGATACAAATTCTGTGAATACTTCGCTGTGGCCTTGTGAGTTCTGTCAGCGATAAGTTTGTGGGGAAAATATTTATAATATGGCAATACAATGATCTTCACCTTTTTTTCTCCTTTTTAGGTGTTTGACAGCTGGTTCAAAGCATAAGTATCTGACACACTGAATGTAATCCATGTTTCAAGCAGTGTAAAGGTTTTACTCTCATGCTTTTTGCCTTTCTTAATTTACCTTGTTGCAGGTCACGCTGATTTAGTTATATCCTGGTTGTTGGTTATGTTATATTGGAATCTTGTTTCTTCTGAAAATCCCCAAGTGAAGTACTGAATGAAAATTTATTGCTACGTATTTGATTTTTGAAACATACAATAATTTGTCAGATTGCAAGTTGCCTACTGGAAAAACACCATTTCTGGAGAAGTGAAAATTTGGTTATGTTTTCACAGATGCCGTACACAGATGTTATTTGTGTGAACAGCTATTTTTCCTGGTACCATGATCCAGGCCAATTGGAGGTCATTCAATTACAACTGGCCAATCAGTTTGAGGACTGGTACAACAAATACCAAAAACCAATTATTCAGAGTGAATATGGAGCAGATGCTGTTGCGGGACTGCACACTGTAAGTACAGGAAGCATCAACAATTGCATGGCTTTACATAACCCAGTACTAGTTTAACTAGTTGCACAAAAAGAAGTTAGAAATGAAAGGCTAAGGATTTTCTGTAATGGTTGTGCATCTTGGTGGTTTTTATTAGTGGTAGCATTTATGGTTCTATGCAAACAGTTGGAGTTACTTTGTCCATTTCATACAGAAGGGGTCACAATGGGCTTCATAGGTGTATCTATAACCTGACAATAATGCATAGCAAGACAAAGATGTTTAGCATGACCAAAAGCTTGGTTTAAGAGGTGGGTTTTATGGAGGTCCTTAAAGGTGGAGAGGCAAATGGGTTTTTTTGGGTGGGGGTGGGGGTGGGGGGGATGGTGGAAATTCCAGAGCATGGCTCCTGGACAACTATTGGCCAAATCTCCATTGGTGAGGCAGGAAGAAGGCAGAGATCGGGAGGGGCAGGCCATGAAGGGATTTAATCACCAGGATGAAAAGTTTAACTTTGAAATATTGAGGGACTGGGAGCCAATGCAGGTCAGCAAAGATAGGGATGAGACGAGTGGGAAGGGATAAAGGCAGTGGAGTTTTAAGGTGTTAAGTGCTCGCTCATAACAAAATTAAGTAGCTGAAATGGGAAGAGGGGAATGGTGGTATTCATCTAGTTGTTTGCATTGGCTGTTAATTCAGTAGACTAAATTGTATGAGTATCACCTGTTGTTTTATGCACTTAACAGTAAAAGCTTGTTGTAAATTGTATGCTGAATAGATTACAAAGTGTGCTTAGATATTCATAAATATTTTACACAATTGTGCCCAAAACACAATTCCAGGATGTTTCAAATAACTTTACTGGTAAATCAGGACCTATTGTTCTCACCCGGAAAGCTAGTTAGTAAGGGATGATACTGGAGCTAATCTTTACTTAGTCTCTTACATTTATTTACAGGGTGAAACATTACAAGCATACACCTCCTAACTCAACCACCCCACAGTATATCTACTCAAGTTAACGCCCCCAACCTGCATATAATTAAACACCATTAATATACAATTAACATCTATAATTCAATCCCAGTTTTGTAGAAACATCCCCATTAAAACAGTGCAGTGACTACAATGGTTGTAGAAGTGCTGAGGAATGTCAACGTGGGGTGGGGTAAGGCTATCTGAGTAGAGAGAAAGGGAAAAATAAATGGGCAACTTGGGAGCTCGTTTTTTAAACAGACGAGATGGGTGAAGCTGTGAAAAAGCGGTATCACCTGCTCTGGAGACACAGCTGAAATGACTCGAGAAAGTTTAAGTTTGACAGGCAGGTGTTATAGAAATAACTTTCAAAGTGCATGTTGTAGATAAGATTTAATGTTGAGGTGTTCTTTAGTGGATTATGTACAATTGTGTTTTTAGGATCCCCCAGTAATGTTTACAGAAGAGTATCAGCAGGCTGTAATGCAGGAATATTTTATGATATTTGATGAAAAAAGAAAACACTACTTGATTGGAGAACTAATCTGGAATTTTGCAGACTTCATGACTGCTCAAAGTAAGTAACATATTTAAAATAAAAACAAAAAATACTAGAAATATGCAGGTCAGGCAACAACTATGGAGAGAGAAAGAGTTAAAGTTTCAGGTTGATACTACCTGACCTGCTGAGTATTTCCAACATTTATAAGATTTTGCTTTTGTATAAGTAATGTATCATTTATAATTTTCTGTTGTTTTGACTGATCACACAAACTTTGCAATATTCATGTGTGATGGATGCTTGACTTGTTTGCATTTCTCTCAGGCTAAACACTTAGGATAGCACCTCCATATTTAACTGAGTGTGACCTCAGAATTGTTCAATGGGAGTTCTGTTGTAGTTTTATTAAAGTAGTGTAGGTGACAGGGAGGGAGTGGGAGAATCTGGACCTACAGGATGGCTTCAAGGAGTTGTCTGATTTTACGACTGTTGCATTTGTCTCTGGTTACACGTGCATAGTTCATACGTGTTATGCTGGAGAGGCTAAGCCAGGGTAATGGCTTGTGTGATAATGTCAGACTTATTTGGATGAATTGGGTTTGTGCAGCGTTGGGAGAAAACATCTAAAAGCAGGAATGTTCATGGAGCTCGGCCTGTTTGCCTCAGACTACATTTGGGGGAAGGTTGTTGGCATTTATGTGTTAAGTTTTATCCTCCCACCCCACTCTCTGAATTTCATTATTTGCATAGTCTAACCTTTATTTCTTTGGATGGAGAATTGACATGGTGGAATTTTACTTTGCTACACGACACTCGGCAAAGTTTTATTTTGGTATAAAGAAAAGAGTTGGGGAAATATAATTGGAAAGAAATTTGGCAATGAAAATAAGCCACTGGGAAGGAGAATAATAGACTTAAACGCTTAACAAGTAAAAAGGAAAAGAATACTGACTGACATACCTGTCTCAAGGTAGACCAATCCAATGTACAAGGTAACAAGAAATGTTGTGTAAACTTGTCATTAAGCTGTGTGCATGAAGTCACCGTGCTCCACAGCACTGACAACCTTAGCCTGTAACAAGAATTTACTAGCTTCATGTGAAATACTTAATTGAGTTTGATACTCTAGAGACTTGAATGTATTGCATTGTTTAACGATAACATGGATTCCTTATTAAATTACCTGCATCAGCTAAACGTGTTTATTTAAAACTGCTGGCATATGTTTTCACTTGAACAAATTTTTCCAATAACTAAGTTACAAATTAGTTGCTGGTATCATTTACAGGCGTTAAGGAGTGCGAAGTACAAATCTGGGCTGTTCCAAATGATGCAGTATTGATTGTCCTATAGCTTTTCATGCAGGGAATAAAGCATAGTTCTACTTTTGCAGACACCTTGCAATCTTGCTTTTCCTTGTTAGTGCATGTCTATTCACATGTGAACAGGGGGTGGAGCTGTGATACCTTCTATAGTCAAACAGCCTACAATAATCAGCATGTAGGCTCCCACATCACAAACACAGAAGGGTTACAGCGCAGAAGGAGGCCTATCGTGTCTGCACCGGCTCTCGAAATGAACAATTCACTTGATGCCATTCCCCCAACTTCTCCCCATAAACCTGCACATTCTTTTTTTAAATTTCCTTTTGAATGCTTCAATTGAATCTGCCTCCACCAGACTCTCAGGCAGTGCATTCCAGACCATAACCACTCGCTGTGTGAAAACATTTTTCATGTTGCTTTTGCCTCTTTTACCAATTACTTTAAGTCTGTCTTCAAAATTGAAGTTCCTCATCCCTGGAACTAATTTTGTGAATTTCTTTCTGCACTCTCTCCAATGCCTTCACATCCTTCTGAAAGTGGAGTGCTCAGAACTGGGTGCAATACTCCAATTGAGGCTGAATTAGTGTCCTATACAATACAACCACCTTGCTGTTGTACTCTGTGCCCCTATTAATAAACCCCTAGGTTACTGTATGCTTTATTATCTATGCTTTCAATGACTGGTGCACATTTACACCCAGGCCCTCCTCCAATTCGGGTTCATGTGACTGGTGGAAGAGAGGGCTCAGGCTGCTGGGGTGACCAGAATCTGGGATTTTCTGGACAGCAGGGGGGGGCAGGCCTGATGTCACCAATAGAACTTATATGTTGGTAGATGTCCAGCTCACAACCAAAATCATCCAGAGCTCTAAAACCGTGGTGCTTGGCCCTGACTTCACCCATGGTGTCGAGGCACCTCACGCACGCAGTGGACTCCCATCAGAATTGGCCCCCATCCGGACAGAATTTCACAATGACCCAGCCCTGAAACGTCCCTTGGGAACTTCAGCCCCACAATCGGAACTGTCTCGTGGAAACTCCCTCTGTGCCTTTCCATTCTGCACAGAGGGGTTTCCTGTATTGCTTGCTGCTGCACACCCTCCACTTCCTCGGCCTCGTCAACCGTCCAGACACGCCGTGGCGTTCCGTCCTGCCGCCCGGAGGTGGCGGGGGTCCCCGGCGAGAGGCTCTCTACATGGAAGTCCTCCCCTTACCATCTGGGATTTGGCGTGGAGGTGTTGCATGCGGACGTCCCGTGCAATAAAAGGTTAAGATGGTCCAAGGCCGCCTGTATTTTTGCAGCCTTGAGGAGATGGTGTTCCACGCTTATATGGGCTGTCTGAGGTTGCAGCCTCTTTTTGATTTGTTGGCGCTCCTCAACTTTTGGTTGCACTTCAGCCCCACGATCCTGATCTTTGTTCACCCGCTGCGGACGGGGGGGGGGGGGGGTGGGTGGGCAGGGCAGAGGACCTCCTCGTGGATCTGCTCCTGGACTTGGCCAAGGTGGCCATTAATAGATCCAGACAGCAGGTGATTGAAGAGGTTGTTGGACTTGACAGTCTGCCGCTTTACCATGGTTACGTCCGTGCCTGAGTATCCCTGGGGAGGGACCATGCGGCATCCGTCATTCTGCTTGAGGCCTTCTGCGGCCAGTGGGCACAGCAGGGACTAGAATGCATCATCAGCTCTGGGAACATTAATTTGATTAACTTTCCTTTAAAGTTTTGTCTTTTTGTTACAGATGGCAGGAGAGAGAGCTGTGGCTGCTGGGGTAACCAGAATATGGTTACTGGATGGTGGAGGAGCAGGCTGGATGTCGCCAATGGAACTTATATGTCAGTAGATGTCCAGCTTGCAGCTAAAACCATCCAGGGCTCTCAAACCATGGTGCTTGGCCCTGGCTGCATGCATGGTGTCGAGGCACCTCAAGCTTGCGGTGGACTCCCGTCTGAACTGAACCCCATTCAGATGGAATTTCACATTGGCCCCGGGTCCCAAAACCTCCCTCGGGAATTTCAGCCCCACAATTTGAGCCGTCTCACAGAAATCCACTTCGTGCCATTCCATTCTGCATGGAGGGGTTTCCTGTATGGGCTGCTGCACACCCTCCAATTCCTCACCCTCGTCAACCATCCGGACATGCTGTGGCATTCCGTCCTGCCATCCGGAGCTGGTGGGGGGCCCCCGGTGGGAGGCATTCTATATGGGAGTCCTCCCTTTTTCCATTGGAGATTTGGCATGGACAGTGTTGCACACAGCAGTTCCGTGCAATGTAAGGTGAAGATGGTTCACGAGCTCCCAGGCCACCTATATTTTCTGTGGCCTTTTGGAGTCCTTGTTCCACATTGTACGTAGGTTGTCAGAGTTGAAACCCCTTTTTGATTATTTAGGGGTTGCTGCTTGACTTTTGGCAGCATGTCAGCCCCACACTCCTGATCTTTGGCCACCCAGTGCAGAGGAGGGAGGGCAGATTGTAAGACCCCCACGTTAGCCTACGCCTTGCCTGGCAAAGGTGGGGGCATAAACAGATCCAGGCAATGGGCGGTTGAGGGAATTGTTCAGCCCGACTATCTGCCCCCTCTTCCATGATGATGTTTGCGTCCAGGTGTCCTTGGATAGGGAGCACGCGCTGTCAGCTGGTATGCTTGAGGCCTTCCACAACCACTAGGCGCTGCAGGGACTGGAGTGCGTCATCAGCTCCAAAAATATTATTTTAGTATAACTTTGATAAGTTTCCACTGAAGTTTTTGCTTTTAGTTGGTGTCCCTTTAAAGGGCTGTCAATTTGTTAATTAGTTAATTTGTTTTAGTGGTTAAAAGAATAAACACCTGCTCTTGTCCCCCCTTTAAAGTTGTGCTGTTTATTTTAAATGTCACTCCAAGCTCTTCGTACCAAAATGAATCACTTCATATTCCTCCAGATTGAACTTCACCTGCCACCTGTCTTCCTATTCCACCAATTTATCTATGTCCTTTTGAAATTCTACACTATCCTCCCACGTTTTGTCTCACCCATAATCTTTGAAATAGTGTCCTGTACACCAAGGTTTGGACATTAATACGTATCTGGAAAAGCAAGGATTCCAACACTGATCCACTACAAACCATCCTCGACTGTGCCCGAAATACCTCTTCTTTGAAGGTAGCCCATTGTTCAGCTATCATTTTTCATGCCAATGGTTGGCTCCAATTTACTCAGCCCAGATCCGTTAATCAAGCTCCAGCACCATTTGCCACATTAGGTTAGGGAAGAAATTATCTGTAGATTAAGCACTTAGCATTAATGGAAAACAGAGTTGAGTAAATTGTGCACCAGTAGAGTTCTGGCTTACTATGACATTTGCATTTGGAATATACCGTTTGGGTTTTTCCCCAACAATTCCAACTAGCATTCCCAATAAAAAAGCAGTTTCCATTAACTGAAACATGCATTCTTGAGCCCAAGTCACGTAGTGAGCTGCAGGATTAATCTGATGACCACTGTGGCATGTGTAAAAAGGGCAAGCAACAATGTGTCTCCTCATCTAGATGGAAGAATCCTCAGGCATGCAGAGTTTAAATCAGGAAGTATAGGTTGGAATGTTTAATTCAATGTAAGATCATGTACAGAAAGTAAAATGAGAGGGAAAGAAAGATGGGATAAAGAGATGAGAAAGAAAAAGTAATATTTACTTTTTTAAACCCAACAGTAATTAAACCCTGAAGGAATGAGACTCCACACCTAGTAATTTTTTAGTGTGAGTGGTTCCTTGGGAGTAATTAAGATCTCGTGAGACTAAAAATGGATTTACAATCAGTGGACAAGTTCCAACTTTTTCTGGTATGTTTAGTGGAAGGTGATATCAAAGGAGCCTTGGTGAGGTGCTGCAGTTCATCTTGTAGATAGTACACACTACTGCCAGTGGTAGAGGGAATGAATGTTAAGTGGTGGATGGGGCACCAATCAGGCGGGCTGCTTTGGCTTTCGAGTCTGGTTGGAGCTGCTCTCAGCCAGGCAAGTGGAGAGTATTCTATCACAGGTTGTGCATTAAACAAAATTGGCCAATGTAAGCTTGGGCTACTAATACTATACTAAATTGTCAGAGGCTGCAAGCTGCCAGTGTGGGAAATAGAAAAATATCACTGGTGCAGTAGTTAGGAGTTGAAGCATGTTGAGGCATAATGGAACAATCCACCCAACATCTTTCTAAAGAATACCCAACTTAAGTGCTAGATGTTGACACTGGGTACCTGAAATGGAATGTTACAGACAGAAGAGAGACAGGCAAATGGTATTTATTTCCTCTCACCACCTGTCTGTAAGCAAAAGGTGTTTTGAATTATTTCTAAAGTACGCAGTGGTGTATTTTCTCAAACCAACTGCTTGCATGATCCAACTTAATAACCCACAGCAAACCCGCGTTATGATTAACTCAGTTTATTTTGCATTCAAAATCCAGGGGAGGAGTGTTAGCAACTTCCCACTCCTCCACAACACACACAGCAAAGGTGGTGGGGGAATAGAAAAAGGAGTTTTACAACAATGGATAGTAACAGTACAAGAACCACAAAGATTATTAGTTCATGTGATTGAGTGTCCAAAGTTGGAGTCCAATTTCATGTAGGAATTAAAGTTCAGTTGACTGAGACTGGGAGTTGTAGGATTCACTTTACAGTGAGTGCTGATACCACAAGATTAAGTAGGTACACAGATTAGGTTGGTTCTGCAGGTGAAGGTAGGAAATCTTCCAGCAGAGGCAGGCTTGAGGAGTAGGCGGTTGTTCTGCCTGGAGGGCTGCTACTTGGTGGTTCACCAGTTGGATGTTAAACAGTGGACTCGCTTGTTAAAACTGTCCAAAAAGGCCAGAAGCTTGGGTGATGTGACATGTTGCATTAATGGTTAATTGTAGCTTATCAGTTTCTGTGCTTCTGGTCAGAATTCCATTGTTCCTCCTTAGCAGAGAGAGACATTTCTCCCAGTGCAATGTGTTTCAATCTCTTTCTTTTGTGATCTGCATTTTCTCTGCTTTCGTTGATTACAGGGGGTCTGTACAATGAGGTGTGAGATTCCACAGGCTGAGTGAAGAATTATTTTGTTCTTGTAACTCCTGGTCATAACCACAGGGTTGGCCCTTTGTTCTGGGAGCTGTGAGACTTGTAGCAGCCATCTGTTTTGGTTCAGCAGAAAATCCATTTTTTTAAAAAAAGCAATAAATGAAGAGTGTTGGATTTCTTTTCATGTTGTAGGAATCCAACAACTATCATCTAGGTTGATGAAGAATAGAAAAGCACAAAAAAAACTTCCATTTTATTTTTATTGAATGTAGATAAGAAAATGGAATAAGAAAGTGACTAAGGAAGGGTTTTTATTCTTTTTCCCACTCCCTTAATAAATAAATTCCTCAGCTATAAAGCCATTCACGATGCCAGTTATCCATGATGCAGCTCAAGACAAGCTTATACCATACACCTGTGTCTTTATCCATCAAGAGCTTGTCAAGTCCACTTGTAACTAGTTCAAAGGCAATTGATCTTCTGTAAAGTTAAAATATTTCACATGGTTTATTTTAAATATACAAGCTAGTGTAGGAATGAAAGCAGCACTAGGTGATGCAAGCACAATTATTTTCTTTGCAAGGTTATATTTAATGTACTCTCTTAAATCAAGGCCTTCATTTGTTTGCAGGCACTACACGGGTAGACGGGAACAAAAAGGGGATCTTCACTCGTCAGAGACAACCTAAATCTTCCGCTTTCACTCTTCGGAATCGCTACTGGAAACTGGCAAATGAGACCAAATACGTTCCTTTGAAGTATCACTGGTAGCTGCTGAGAATACAGAAGAAACTGCATTGATTGGTACTACTGTACCATGGGGAAATTGAACATTTTGTCAGAACATTTCCTAAGTGATAGCAAATTTATTTCCTCAACTTGCTTTGAAGACGAGTACTTTCATCCTAGAATTCTATCAAAGTTGCTCTCTAGTCAGTAGGCGAGGTGGCATAGTGGTATTGTCACTGGACTGGTAATCTAGAGACGCAGGGTTAACGCTCTGGGGACTGTAGATGGTGGAATTTGAATTCAATAAAAGTCTGATGATGACCATGAAACCATTGTTGATTGTCATAAAAACCCATTTGGTTCACTAATATCCTTTACCTGGTCTGACCTGGAGACTCATAGCAATGTGGTTGACTCTCAATTAGGGATGGGCAATAAATGCTGACCTAGCCAGGCCAGTGACACCCAGATCCCATGAACAAATAAAAAAAACATCTGGAATAGGTCTAGTGTTCATTTGTCTATTCAAGTTTAAGTATGAAATGCTCATTCCCAATTACACTAATTCTATTGTGTGTCACAACTCCAAAAAATTGTATTAAATTACCAACAGAATATGAAGTGTGGTAATATTAAAATGAAATCCCAATCCTATATATGTATCTGGTATGTCAGAAGCTTCAATGAATACTTCATTCTTTATGTAACTTCTTCAACTCAATTATACTGCTAAATAGTCTCTTCTTACAATGGCTATACAAGCCGCTGCCTATAATTTCTCACCAATCAGCACTCAAATTCAAGCTGAAAGATTCATGTTGGTGACAGCATAGCAGGGGCATCTGATCTTTGCTAATCAATTCAGGCACATTAAATCCTTAGCAGTTAAGTGCAAAGATGTACAAAAGTAATTCCCTGATAAGAATCTAACCGAATGTTGTCTGAACCACATAGTTTGAGGTGACTTTGAAAGGTAACCATTGCATTACCAATCTCAAAGGGAGAAATATGACAACTCTGAAGTGTGATATTAATATCCTTGCAGAGCCCAACCATGTCAGCATTCTTACCCGAGTTACAAGGTTCTGGGTTCAAGTCCCACTCCAGGTCTTGAGCGCAGTACTGAGGGAATGCTGCACCATCAGAGGTGCCATCTTTTGGTTGAGGAATTCAACCAAGGCCCTGTCTACCCTCAAATGGATGTAAAAAAAAATTCCATGGCACTATTTTTGAAGAGGGGTTGGCGAGTTTTTCCTGATGTCCTCGCCAATATAATTATTACATTTCTGTATATTGGAGCATGCTGTGTGTAGATTGGCTGCCACATTTTCTACATTACCACAGTGACTACATTTCAAAAATATTCATTGGCTGTAAAATCGCTTCGAGACATCCAGTGGTCATGAAAAGCACTATATAAATGCAATTTTTTCTTCTTTAACCCGGCTGAACAGCAAAAATCGAAATTGCAGACAGACCTTTCCAGCTTTGTCATTTAATCCTAAAAATGCATAAAGTCAATGCTTCTGGTGAGTTGGGGAATATTGTTCACATTTACAAGTATTTGTTTATTAAAGTGTTTTTTTTATAATTGGTGCTTTGGGGATTGAATCCTGCAACTGTCCCATCATATAGTGAAAACTATAAATGAGTCTTACTTTATAAATAACATTTTATCTTAGTTTTGAAACCAAGAATCCACAGCAAGATGGTATGTAAGATGTACCAGTGAAGTATTTTTTTAAGAAAAAGAACTCAAATGACAGGCCACCCTACCCCCTCTCATTGGTGTCAGTAATTAGAATGTTTACATTTTTGTCAATAAAACAGGTGAATAATGAGACTGTTTACTTCAAAATTTAATTTTGAAAATTGAATTCAAATTAGGAAATGGAAAGATACTCTTAATACTTTGTGGTTTATAGTTTTTTAAATGTTTAAAATATTTCCCTGTAGCTTTACTTCAACCAGGTTTGAAAAACTTAAGTCAGAGCTACAGAATGTGCATATACTAAAAATGCCTGGTCCAGGTTTTTGAATGTGAGATTATATCAATATGAAATTTTTTTTAAATGTTTAAAACCATTTTTGGACATTAGAAATTTCAGTTACAGAGAATGCTTTTCCAGAAAAAGCATAAAAATCCAAATAGTATATGAAACCATGTTTTGAAAATGTTTAAGTTTTCTTACAAAAATGTTAACATATCTCAGAATCACAGAATTGTTATGGTGTAGAAGGGGGCCATTCAGCCCATCGTGTCCTGCACCGGCGACATGATTTAGACAAATGTCTCCATTATAAATGTTCAAGTTTTCATTGTAATGTGGATAGGAAGTGCATGAAATATGTAAAACTTTTAATATACTGCCAGAATTGGTGCAATTTATCCATAGTTCCTAATTTTTCTAGAATGAGTTAAGTTTTATTTAGCTGACCAGACAATGAAAGTTTTTAAGATGAATTACTTAGAAAAATTCTACTTTTAAGTATAGGCCTAATATTGAAATTAATAAAGTTCATTTTTGTATACATCTGGAAGGAGTATTGCATCACAATGGACTAAATCAAATCAATTGTAAAGAACAATCATCCAAGGTTTTTGGTTTGTAGGCATCAATGTAATGACCTTGTATACTTTTTTTTATATTCCATTCACATCTTAGCACAAGCAGAACTGATTTATAGTTGGTTATTATACAGGTAGAGTACCTCAAATTCAGCTGAAAACCAGATAATTTTATAATATTCCCTGCACCAAAAAAATAACTTACCTGGACAATTTGGCTAGGCGCTGCATTGGTGCGATGTGGCTCCAGCCTGGTTACCAGCTTTGCGTACCAATCTATCCCATGCACCATGCAACCCTTGCCCCCACCTGACTCAGCATGGCCCGAACTGCAGCACAGTCTCAGTCCCAAGGGTGCCAGATTTGAGGTACTGCATCTGTATTATTAATCCACATTTCAACATATTGCCATTTTCTGTAAACAAGCATTAGGACAAGAAAATCAAGTACTGATGCCTGTAGTAGGCTTCCTCAGTTCATGGATCCTGTTTGAGCTTCACTTGCAGGAAATTATAATGGATTGCTCCTTCCTGCCATTCATAAACAAAATCAGCACTCACAAATCGCAGAAGACCTCATGTAGATTCTACATTTATTTCATACCAAAAATTCTGTGCAATGAATACACATTCATACATATTTACAATTTTTTGCTATTTAGCAAAATCATAGTCCTGAACCTATATATAAAACCGTTCTCATCTGTGGCTGTGAAGGGGATTCAGTGCCCAGAGTCCACCTTAAGTTTTTTTTTTAAACACATGTGCTCATGAGCTTGAAGCAGCATTAATAAATAACTCTGATGGAACATATTATACAGATCAAGAACATAGTACTTCTGCCATGCTAAATACAGTTTACAAAAATAAAGAGCATTTGTCACCCTGTCACTTTCATAGTGAATAGACAATGACTTACTGTAACGAAAACCATTTTAGTTTGCCGCTTCTAAATTAGGGATCTGCTCATGCCTGTATTGATTGCTAATACCAGGAATAAGTAGTGATAGATCAGTACCAATAGGGATGAATCTAGTTATATTCAGTTACAGTACATCATGAGCAGTAAACATGGGCTTCATGCTAGACAGTGCAATATAAACTAATTATGGTTTGGGGAGTTTGGGGGGGCGGGGAAGAGAAGGATAAATATAACTGGACTTCTGACATCTTAAATTTGTCCACCTCTCTGCTGTTAGTAAAGGCATAACACCAGGAGATGCACAAACTAAAATATTTGAACCAAGCCCAAAGCATTGGCTAAAAACCAATATCAAACTTGTTTTGCATCAAACATATATAGAATTGCAGTTACCTAGTATAGTTTTACTTCAAAAAAATAGGATCAAGGATGAGCATAAGTGTCGTCCACAGCCAAGATATAAAGTTTCAGTACTACAGTATCAGTAAACTCCTTTGGAATTTTTTTTTTTTACAGCTTATTGGGTCACAGGAATGTCACAATAATAGTACAATAGCATCCAGTGGTCTTCTGGAGTTCAGAAAGAGATAGACTTCAGGTAACTTACTGTACCAGCAGCTTCAATGAGCACAGATACGATAAAGGCAATTCCTCCATGTCCAGGATTCAATCCTTTTAGACAAGCTTTAACTGTACCCAACATCCTCTGAATTATTTGTATTCTATGAAGAATGTAATAATGACTTTAAAATTTGCCAACTAAATATTTACAGTGCAACAGCTAATAAAAAAGCAATCCAATTTAGTAAGGGCACAAAAAACAGCCAGTTTAGTGTTGAGAAAATACTGATTGCATAAATTACTAAGTTTACATCCTACACATTAAGTTTTAAGTTAAAATCGTTCTGCATTAGACATACATGACAAATGCTCATTTGCAAATATAAAGTTGTCTGACAGAACAGGACTTTTCTACCAGTAGATGCCTGATCCACTGATCAAAAGCACTGCCCCATCCATTAAATACAACTTTACATGGACAAGTAGGCACAGTAAAGTCTTAAAGAAAATTGATATAACCTATTGGTGACTATAAATTTCAGTCATGTCAGATGGATCCTGTGCATATGCACAGTCTGAGGTATACTAACACTGATGCATTTTATTGTAGGTTGGTTCATAGGCATTAGGTTTTTAAAAGTATCAAGAGAAAATGTTATTTAAAATACTGCTATGAACCAATAGTTACCAATTCTAAGTTGACATTACACTTTCAATTAATTCTTTTTGCAATCTAATTCAATAGGTTGGTTCCACAAAATTAAAATAACTTCCTGCTAGTGAAGCCATAAGCTATTTGGGAAATTCAAAAGGCTGTTAGGATATCAGCTAGCACAATGGCCCAGAATGCTTCTTGATATAAATAATTATATCAGGTTAGAAAAAGCTATTAAATTTGCTACCAAACTATTCAACATGAGTAGCTTTGGGGACACAACCTTTAGCTGAGACCTCTGGTATCCATTGCTATAAGGATACAAAAGCTCTCATTAAAAGCACAAATGGTGGTCAGTACACCATCACACACTGAATACACATAACTATAACTTCTTCCAGTAATACTCAAGGAGGCATTGAACCACATTAGTAAGCGTATTTCAAAGCCAGGCAAAAGCTTATTCTGACCAATTGTCTATCTGAATAAAATGAGGTATTAGGATTAAACAAGCCCTCCACAAAATAGCTCTAAAACCAATGTTCAGTGAAATCACATTTTTCAATTTATAAACATATAGAATGAAAGAAAGGATTTTTTGTTCAAGCAGTGGTCAAATATATCTAAGTATAGTTTAGGTAGGTCAGATTGAACTTAAATACTTTTAATGCCTGTTATCAACGTTTATTTTTATTATATAAAAAACCTCCACCCAGCCAACACAACCAATTAATAATAAGCTATAATTTAATTAGAAATGCTTTTGAAAATATCAACCATTCCTTATTAATTAACATGGCACAATGGTGATACATTAGAGAAAAAAAAAGGGCTTCAGCCTGTTGAAAATCTCAATATAAACAAAATACTATTTAATAAAAATAAAGTGGTATGCAGCACAATCAGATTGAATAGGGGTCCCTTAAACAAGGTCCATTTTTCAAACATTATGGGCCTGGTTTACCACATATTTATACTGTCTTGGTCAGGCTGCTCTATTAGTAGTAGCAGTGTTAAAATACTGAAATAAATAGTAAACTAGCAGTCAAAATCAAAATTTCTTGAAGTGCAACACAAGTAGTTTTAAACTTTTGTTAAAAGGTATTAAATTTTAAAGAGACATGCTTTTTACATGAAATCTTGGCCCAATTATTAGTCAAACCTGTAAAGATTAAAACTTTTGGTAATGAACCACTAGATTCTCTGAAGCATCTTTTTTAAAATCCTAGCAAGCTGTGACGAGAGCTTTCCCGCACTGCAAATTGTGCTAGTTTAAGTACCTTTGTGGTGTGCTGCGACTGCATAGTTGTTGGCCTTTTAAAATCGTCCATGCACTCAGAAAAAGTTTAGGCCGAGAGGACCTGAGCATTTTTATGTGTAAAGATCCGACATGTGACAAATTCCTACTGTACTGGAAGAAATTGGACTTGCAACATTCACATCAGGTCATTCAATCAAGATGGACAATTTCCAGACCCATTAATTAGAGCACCAAGACCCAGGACACCCATTAGCCACTTCCTGTGCAATATAAAACACCTGTATATGATTTTAAAAAAATCCTCTAACAGAAGGCACTTTCATTCACAATTTAACACGCAGTTTACTTTATCAGATGGGGGCGGAGGGAATGCTTAAACAAATGCCGCTTAGTGTATGCAAGTTTCTCAGAATTCAGATCTTCTAAGGAATGTGTAATACAGTTAAAGCTTGCTTTCAGTTGGCTTGTCTGTTAATCTTCATGTGAGGGAAGATAAACCAAAGTAAGTCCAGGGTCCCACACAACAAGTATTCAATTAAAAAAAAATTGGTTCTCAATGATTTTGATTTCCTTTATATCATATACATCTCTCTCAAAAAAAATTACTGCCAAATAGACATAATGGAAGCAGGCTCTCCAGGTGTTAGGTTTGCAAATCATTTAGATTATTCCTGTTTGGATTGGAGTTGCTGTTTCCAGGCCTCATTCAAGTAAACCAGTCGTTTATAGTTGATGATAAAGAGAATGACGTTCAGGACATATGTGGTGATGCAGATTATGCAAAAGTCCTTCAGTACAAAGTACAGGATGTAACTTAGATACAGTGCACCCACCACAGACACTATGGATGTCGTCATTAGTATTAAAGCAGCCATTGCACTCACTGTCATACCTGCAAGAAAGAGAGGAATGTTATTTCATAAACAGAAGTATTTCTTCTCTGTACAAGGCTTCAATATTAACATACATTTGCATAAATAAATGTCGCTGCATTTGAAAAGCTAACTTGCAGTAATAAATTATGATTTGATAATGACCACAATCCACAAGTAGATTCTCCTGAATAAATCCATGGTACCAATGTTCAAGAAGCTGAATATTTGTCACAGATTATAACGTTTAACAAGAAACTAATAGTAAAAGTGGCTAAGATTACTTTATTTCCATAGAAGTGTGATGTTTATACCAAGGAAACTGATTAGTGCTTTGGAATATCACCCAAGAATGATTTAGGCATTCAGGAATGTACTTGTAGATATCACCGTATTACCCCAACCCAAAATCAGATTTTCCTGCCAGTGTGATGTACATACAATCATGCATGCAAAGTATACTAGAATGAAAGCTAATGAAACTGATCTAGGTGGCCAAAGACAAAATTTGATTAACAGCCAGAGCACTGAACAAGTGTTCCAATAACGTATGCTCCAGCAACCAAAGGTTAGCTACACTTAAGCTTCTGCACATGAAGTGTTCATAGGCTGTGAAGTGATATACAAAGTTTCCTGAAAACTTGTGCCAAACAATGGCATAAGTACACGATAATGGATTTTCAATGCAATGGAGGAAATTTGGGTATAAATAGTGCACATATTTTACACCGCACAAAATTCTTCTATCTTTTACACCAATTTCACAAAAGCTCCGCCGAAACGTTCCGTTGCCCCCAATGCAAAAATGCAGTACACGTGAATTTCCACCAATTCTGAACAGACTATAAATTTACATCAGAAATTTTCAGTCCAAAAGGACCCAGAATTGCACTTCTGGTGTTTTATGACAATTATTTCCTCACCTGGAGATGTAAACTGTGGTTTCTGTGTCTTAGAATGCACCTTTACTGAATTAAATTAATATCTTTGAGCCATCCAAAACTACTGCATCTATCCTAACATGGTAAGTCCCATTCAGCCCTCACCCTGTGCTTGTTGAACTACATTGGTTCGATTTTAAAACTCTCATCCGTGTTAAAACACCTCAATGGCCTTGCTGTTCCCATCTCTGTAACCTCCTTCAGCCTAAAAACCCATTAAGAATGCTCTGTTCCTTCAATTATGGTTTCTAGTGCATCCCCCACTACTAGCAAATGTGCCCAAGCTCTGGATTTCCTCCCGAAACTTCTCTGTATCACCACCTCTCTCTATTAAGATGCTACTTAAAACTTAACCCATTTCACCAAGCTTTTTGTCACATGTCCCAACGACGACTCCTTTGGCTTGCTGTCAATTCTTGTCTGTCTGCACCCCTGTGAAACGCCCAATGGAGTTTTACTACATTAATGGTTCTATATAACTAAGTTGTTGACCTGTGATAACTCATTAGCGGGAAGACAAGTATAAATTTTGGCGAAACTTGCCAGTTGCACCATTTTAGGAAATTCAGGACCAAGTAAATGTTTTGGACTGGGGCTAGAAATGCACCAACTCGCCAATTCCTGACAATCTGGCATAAATGCCAGCGACCTGTAGCACTCCGAGTCTTGTGGAAGCAATAGAAGAGGGACAACAGCTCAGCTGCAGCCAAGTCATTTTGGGTGGCTTTGGACTATATGGAAACCAAGAACTGCTGAATGATTCTCTCTGTAACTTTTGCTGCAGTTTACCTACTACCTTTAGATGGATAACTTTTGTTGAACGCCAGTAAAGGCAACAGTCCCATCATGCTAATTTAGAAGGGAGGATGCTACAATTGGCTACAGTGACCCCAGGCTAAAACAAAGGGAAGAAAAACAAAATAAAAATCAAACTTTACAGTACTGAGCAATGGACAACCAGGAAGGTCTCAAGTTTGAATCATCTTGTGAATTTTTCATAGGTAAATACGTTAAAAATTTTTAAGAGACACAGGGGCTAGTCAATCCTTAATGTTGTGGGATAGTGATATTTGTTGTTCAAAGGGAGTATTGCAGGAGCAGGTAATAATAAGTGGGGTTCATTGAGATACTAAATCTATTCCACTGTGGAAGATAAATTTAAAGAACAAATGGAGGACAGGTGAAGTTATAGTTAGAGAGTGGTGGAAAAATTGCCTATTGCAGGGGTTCAATTTATTCTGGGTAATGATATAGCTGGATCGCAAATGTGAGTGATGCCTATGGTAGTTGAGCAGCCTGTAGAAGTATTTTCAGCAGAGGCATTACAGAAGGAACATCCTGGATAATTTCCTGATTGTGTTGTAATGAGATCAAAGGCTCATATGGAAGAACAGGATAAACAAGGCAGGCATTTCAAAAGGCAAGAAGTAGTTACAAAATCCAATTAGCTGGCAGTGTGTTTGATAGCATTGTTCAGTCAGAAGGAATGCAGGACAATTCAGCTGAAGTGTTTAACTCAAGGAGGTTAGTGGAGTTACAGAAAAATGATTTGCAATTAAAACGGTTATATCAGAAAGCTTATTCAGAAGCAGAAGCAAAATGTATTCCAGTATGTTATTACCTTCAGTGAGACATTTTAATGAGAAAATGGAGGTCAGATCATGTTTCAGCAAATGAAAGCTGGAGGGAGGTGCATCAGATTGTTATCCCATTAGGGTATATAAATAAGATTCTGAGGATTGCTCATGAAATTCCATTGGGGGGACATTTAGGAATTGGGAAAACACAGGAAAAGAGAGAGGTTTTTTTTGGTGAGGATTGCGTAGAGAAATAGTCAAATTCTGTAGAACCTGTCATACATGTCAAGTGACAGGAAACTCACAAGCAGTGATTAAGTTGGTGCCCTTAATCCCAATGCCAGTGTTTGAAGAACCTTATACCAGGGTCATGATTGATTGTGTAGGACGCCTCCCTAAGACTAAAAGCGGATATCAGTATTTACTGACAATAATGGATGTGTCCACCAGGTTTCCTGAAGCGGTACCTTTAAGAAATATTACAACTAAGAGAATTGTGGAGGAATTAATTAAATCTTTTACAAGATATGGTTTACCTAAGGAAATACAATCAGATCAGGGGTCAAATTTCATGTCACAGCTGTTTAAGGAAGTAATGAACAGTTTGGGGATAAAACAGTTTAAGTCAACAGCTTATCATCCAGAGTCACAAGGAGCTTTGGAAAGATGGCATCAAATTTTAAAAACTATGATGAGAGCATACTGTCAAGATTATCCAAAGGATTAGGATACAGGAATTCCATTTTTGTTATTTGCTTTTAGAGACACACCTAATGCATCGACTGGTTTTAGCCCTTTTGAACTAGTTTACGGTCATGAGGTATGGGGACCACTGGAATTGATTCATGAGAAATTGGTGGGTCAAAATTCAGAAACTATTCTACTGGATTATGTGCCAAATTTCAGGGAAAGATTGAACAAAGCATGAGAGTTAAAGACATCACAGCAAATGATAAAATTAAGGGCAGGTAAGAAAGCTAAAACTCACAGCTTTGTTTCTGGAGAGAAAGTATTAGTTTTGTTATCAGTACTAGGTGATTCATTAAATGCAAGATTTAGTGGCCCTTACAGAATTGAAAAGAAATTCAATGATGTAAATTAATAAATAAATACTCCAGATAGAAGAAGAGGCTGTGTCATGTAAATATGCTTAAAATGTACTTTGACAGGGAAGAGGAACAAAAAGAGGCATTAGCGATGGTAGATGATGAGAAAGAGGTAGAAGTGCAGGACTCTGAAATTGATTTTCCTCTAATCAAATTGAATAATGAGGGGGTGCTTGAAAATTTAAATATTAAGTTACCTTCCAAGCAAGTGTCAAAGTGATTTAGAAAAGCTATTATAGTCACACAAATCTATCTTTGGAAATAAGCTGAGAAGGACAAATTTAGCTATACATGGTGTATGTATAAAAATTTCATCTTCAATAAGGCAATATCCTTATAAATTAAATCCGGCAAAATTATCACAAGTACAAAAAGCAATTGATTTCATGCTTCAAAATGATATAATTGAGTCTAGTTGCAGTAACTGGAGTTCGCCTATTGTACTGGCACCTAAACCAGATGAAACACAGACTGTGTGTGGACTATCACAAAGTGAGTGCAATGACAAAAGTGGATTCATATCCTATACCACGGTTGGAAGATTGCATTGAGAAAGTGGGACAATCGAAATTTTTCACCTGGACAGACCTACTAAAAGGATATTGGCAGGTACCGTTGTCAGAGAAAGCAGAGGAGATATCAACTTTTGTAACGCCAAGGGGGCTATATCAGTTTAAAGTCATGCCATTTGGTACGAAGAATGCACCTGTGACATTTCAAAGACTGACAAAGTAATTGCAGTTCTAAGCAATTGTGCTGCTTATATTGATGATCTAATAGTTTTCAGTCAGACGTGGGAGGAGCATTTACAGTATCTGGAAGAATTGATTACTCAACTACTAAGAAGCTAATTTGGTGATGAACTTGGCTAAAAGTGAATTTCTAAAAGCGCAAGTTACATATCTAGACCATACCATTGGACATGGTGAAGTGGCTCCAAGAGATGCAAAAGTCAAGGCTATCGTGGATTTCCCAGTGCCTACAACAAAACGAGAAGTTTTGAAATTTCTGGGTATGAGTGGGTTTTACCAGAAATTTGTACCAAATTTTAGCTGCGTGATTGCTCCACTGACTGAACTATTAAAAAACAAGAAGTTTCAATGGACACTGGAGTGTCAGAAATCATTTGATAGTTTTAAAACTAGTTAAAATCAGTTTTGGCAATACCCAATTATGGCAAGCAATTCAAGTTGGCCATTGACGCAAGCGATGTAGACATTGGGGCTGTACTGTTACAAGATGATGATACTGGAATTGAAAAACCGATTGGGTATTTTTCACAGAAGCTGAATGTACAACAGAGAAGATATTCAATGATCGAAAAAGAGACTTTGGGTTTGGTGTTAGCATTGCAGCATTTTGAAATTGATGTTGCAAACAATTCACCAGAAACAATTGTTTATACAGACCATAATCCTTTGGGCAAATTTCGAGGCAAAAGTGCAAGGCTTTTCAGGTAGAGTCTCTTATAACAACCATTTAATCTACAGATTATACATGTTGCTGGAAGACAGAATCTGTTCACAGATGTGTTTCTATCTATGAAGAGTTTCAAGCTTAAAGGAAAATTGGACATTTAAAAAAACCTGGATACTGAACTGGAGTGATCTCTGTTGCTACCAAGGACTTGTGTATATATATTATGTTAATGCATGCATCTGATAATGTAATAGGGTAATAAGTATAGGAGATAGTGTGAGATGGGTTATTAAAAAATGAAACCACTTTAATTATGACAGTTCATTTTTCAACAGGGGATGTCAAGAAGAGATATTAATGTATATAATGTTATGGAAATTATATTTTTTTTAAATAGAGATTTAGTCTGTGTGTTAATCAGATTAAAGACAGCTAGTCTGGATGCTTTGATGCATAGAAAGTAGGTGGTTTGAAATGGTAATTAGATAAACATGGAGGCAACTTGCATTTTTAAATAGAGCATTTAAAGCAATGTTTATATTACTAATAAAATTGGCACTATGAAAGGGGTTCAAAAGGCCTGGTGATACAATGAGAATTTGCATTCAAAAAAGAGATGGCTAGGTATAACCTGAGAGGAGTTTGTGTGTGCAGGTAAGAGGCCTGTAAGCCTACAACTGTCTGCAAAGGAACAAATTGAAAGGAATCTCATTTTGAATACGTAAAGTGAAAATGCTTTGCCTGGTATCTGGTTAAGTCTATTGGTTATTGTTGCCTAAGTGGAGAATAATTTGGCAATTTGTTAAAAAGTTATGATAGTAGTAATTTGTAGCCATGAGTATGTGTTTAATTTGTTGTAAAATAATAAATGTCTCATTTAGTTTAATATAAAAATCTCTCGCGAACTGGTGGTCTTATTCCTCAATTTATAGCTGCAACTCAAAACATACCAATTGAAAATATAGGTTATGACAGTTGTTTAAAGTTTCCCTCTGGGCTTTTGAATAACTCAACCTTTACAGACTGCTGTGTCATAACAAAAAACTACTGGTATAAATCACCAAATCTAGCTTGACCATACTTTACTGTACCTCACTGCCCTCTGCCTAAACCTCTGCCAATTCCATTATCGTGAAGGCCCAGGATAATCCTAGTTCACTCCTTTTCAAGACTAATCACCTTCTCCAACCCTCCTCCTTCTGTTTCCTTGAAAGCCTATGTTCACTCAATCACCAAAAACACTAATTTCTATCTCCTCAACCCGCTATTAGCCTACAATTAGCCACTCCATTGTCAAAACACTTAGCTATCCTTATATCACCTCAAGATATAATTATTACAATGCCGCCCTTCCTTCATCCACCTTCACTCTGACCAACAATTAGTCATAAAGCTTTAAGCCACGCTTGTCCTACTTTCTGGGACTCCTTGCTGGCACTTCTGCCTTGCTAGCTTGAACATAAAACCTTGTATGTTGTTCTATAAAAATACCTGGCTCTCTAATGCTCACTTTTGGAAATCTTCTGAAAATTCATCTTTTACACCAAAGCCTTCAAATTATCTCCTGTATCCAGGTTTGATTCCTTTTTCTATGACTCTGAAGTGGCATAGGGTATTTTGAATGTTAAAAAGCGCTAGGCAAATGTGAGCTGTTGATCTTCCACTTCTAAGTCCACATTGGTTCCACATTTATTAGATTAAGGGGTAAATATCAAATTTACTTCCACAAGTTGTGTTATCTAATTCTGAACATTAATAGTTCCTTAGTTTTTTTTAAAATAATTCACCGTCACTGGTTCCAGTCCCAAAAACGCCAGCCTATCTAATGGCTTATCTTCTGTCCCCTCCGCCCCATCCCACATATCCACCTCACAAGTGCCCCAAGAATTTATTTCTGATTCTTTACTTTATCTACATACCATATTACAGTTGCATCACCCATAGGTGTAGTCAGCTTCCAGATGTATGCTGACACCACTCAACTCTACCTCTCTATGCCAACGCTTTCAGACTGTTTATTCCTGACAACAATGTGAACGATTAAAAACTTTCTCCAGTTCAACATCTGAAAGGCTGAAACTATCCTATTCAGCTCCTGCCAAAAACTCTGCACTGGCCCTCAAATTTCATTCTCCTGCCTGGTGGCTTTTTCAAACTCAACTTGACAGTATGAAACCTCAGTGCCCTTTTTGACCCTGGATCGAGTTTTAGGCCCAATACCCTATCCACCTCATTCATTCGTTTCTCCTCTCTCACTTTGTCTTGCTCCCCTCTCCAGATTAGCCTCATTCCATTTCCCCCACTCTCTGAATTATCATTTTTAAAATACCTCCAGTCTAGCATTTTCCCAATCTATACCACTTCTTCTCAGTCCTTCATGACAGCACACATCAACTTTGCACTTCTTTCTCGCCACTCCAGCTTTTCTGGTAAGAGCTTTTACAACTGTTTGACCGCACTAGGTCTTAAACTCCTCAGTTTTGCTACTTCTCTCCTCACCATCACACAAGCCTCCTCAACTTTTCTATGGCAGTTATATGAAACCTTACAAAACATTGCTTAGGACTCAGTTGGAGTATTATGTTTAATTCTGGGTACCGCACTTTAGAACGTCAAGGCCTTTGGAGAGGTTGCAGAGGTAATTTATGAGAATAATGCCAGGGATGAGGAACTTTAATTACATGGAGACTAAGATTGTCCTCCTTCGAGAACAGAAGCTTAGGGAGAGATTTAGTAGAAGTATTCAAAGTTAAGAATTTTGCTAAGAGTAAAGAAGGAATAATAGTTTCCACTGGCATGAGAGTCAGTAACCACAAGGAGACAGATTTGTCATTGGCATAAAACTGTTGTAATATGCCTTTAAGGGATAGCAGCATGCCATTGTAGTATAAGGGTGTTTGACAGAGCAAGGGTTAATGTGGGACTGGAGAACAGTACCGCCCACAGTATGATGTAGAGTGTCACATGATAGTAGACTATGTGGTAGAGTCTGGAAAGGGCCAGCATGGAGACAGCATCCATGCATGGCATTGTCAGGAATAAACAGTCTGAAAGCGTTGGCACAGAGAGGTAGAGTTGAGAGGTGTCAGCATACATCTGGAAGCTGACTACACCTATGGGTGATGCAACTGCAATATGGTATGTAGATTAAAATAAAGAATCAGAAATAAAATCTTGGGGCACTTATGAGGTGGATATGTGGGATGGGGCAGAGGGGACAGAAGATAAGTATTGTGGAGATGTATATAGTTATGGGTTAACAATAAACAGTTTATGTTCAATCATACAAGCCTCCAGATCTCTTCGTAAGACACTAAATGAACCTTTACAACAAAAACCAGAAGGAACGTAAAGGTTTTTTATTTTTGCACAGCTAGTTGTTATGAAATGGAATGCACTGCCTCAAGGAATGGTGGAAACATTAAAGGAAAAAAATTGCAAGGGCAAAAGACTACTGTAATTGGATAGCTCTTTCAAAAAGAAGCACGCTGTGCAGAAGGAGGCTATGATTTTCCTTCCACTGCTGGGTGCCTGATTTTACTGTGAACTGCCTCGGCATAATTTGCTATTGCTTAATATAAAAGTAATTGCTTTGTTTGCCTTTTTTAAACACTTCTTTTGTCAATGCCAAGTCACTGTCAACAAAGTCAGGTTTTTTCAGTATTTTACAAAACACATTTTCCTAAAGACTAGTCATTAATATTTGACTACATGCACCACATTAATATTAAGCCAAGAAAGAGTGGGGCAACCATACTACACTCTTATAGGTGTTGCTATACCATTCAGACAGAAATCTGAAGTTGTATTTAATGCCAGATATGAACAAGCTACCACACGATACTTAAGACCCTATAACACTGAGACCTACTGCTACCCTCATGTTGAAGAGATTCATTCCATTCTTGGAAACAGGAATGGAGTGCATTATAAATCAACTGATTTGTTCTGGAACAAAGCAAGTGGTGATTGAGGTATTGTAACAAATGTTTACTCACTACGCTTGCAAACTAACACGGAATGGCGCAACAGAATATCGAACTTTAGCACAATGCTGCTTTCCACTTAGAAGAGGCAACACTCAAACAAGGATTCATGAATAATTACAGAAACTAGTTACCTGGATACAGTTGAGAGAACCAGTATTATCAAAGGCCACTAAGTTCGGTGGCATCATGTTTAGAAGGAGATAGTTAAACTTTGTTCTTCCAACTTAACTCAAGTTTTTGATCCAGGATTTTGGATTTTTTTCAGCAAATATTATAACAAGTCCATCATTAATGTGTGGCACATAACTACATCCTTTGTAAGTGAAGAGTTAGTGGGATTGATACAGATGGTGAAAACAGATTTAACTATTTCCCACACTCATTGAAGATCAGAGCCTGGAGCAGGCCTTAGACTTACAGCACTGCTGAGCTTACAATGGGATATTTCCATGTTGCTGCATGAATTTAGTATGTAGGTCTATTTCCTTGATTTTATCCACTTAGTTAAGTATTTGTACGTCCTGGCTACAGCCGTAGTACTTTATTAAACACCAGTTCAAATGGATGCCAATGTTTAATTTGAATTGCACACAGTATTTGTTATCATTAAATAGGGTTTACTTGATCCAAGGATAAATGGCATCCAGATCACCTGACTCTAAAAGGGAATGCCACCCTGAGGAAACAATTCCCTGTTTGAGACCATTCCAGTTGGCAGTAATACAATCAAACATTAAATTTAGCATTCTTTAAGATACTAACAAAATAAACTTGAATGTAGACCAAGCACTGGTCAGACATGCAGCATGAGCTTTGAATGTTTTCACAGGATCTGGAGAGTCAGCATTCAGATAGGCTGAACTGGCAGATAAGGAGTGCAGTACTGCTACAGTGGTCTTCCTACCCAATCTTCATGGTGGAAAACGTAGTCACTGTTCAGGAGAATGGTGCATCTAGAAGGCAGATTAAGTTTTATTGATGGTATTTGACAGGTGAAAATAGAGACACTCACATTGCAAGAACTGGAATCAGTAAATGCTGTCATTCATATATCGGATAGCCAAATCGCTAATTTGGTTTAATTATTTGGTGGAATAAAAATAGTTTTTCACAGTTCCAATAATGCAGATAAACATTAATTTGTATAAAGCAATTAGTATTTGGAGTGATCGGAATCTGAAGGATTACCAAGAGGGGACTATTAACTCCAAAAATAAATTTAGCAACAGGAAAGTCTGTAGCCAATAAAACTGGGATGGATTAAGACTCATTCGCTATAGTAACATTCCCAAGGAAATCAAGTATTGAAAAAGATCAGTTCTACACAGATTTACCATTCAGCAAGTTAAGCTTTCATTGAATGTCTATGTATCGTTTAAAAAATACATTAGGATAACATAAAATAGTTTAAAAAGTAAGGATCCAGTAATGGGGTGGAATTTTGCGGCCTCGCCTGCCACCAGGATCGTTTAGTCCCTCTGAAAGTCAATGGGCTTTTGGTTGGGCTGCAGAATCTCCTGTGGCGGGTCCCACCATGACAGGACCGGAAAATCCCAGCCAGTGTTTTTTGGCTATTTAAAATCTAAAAAATGTTCTTGACCCAGGGCAAAACACTTAGTTATTCCTGTAGGAGGTTAAAATTAAAAAAATGAATGGGCACTCAAACACAATTTATCAAATCCCTCCTCCTCAGAATTAAAATCCAGCTGTAGGATTTTTGACCATTTTTGTTCCTAATGGGATTGCATGATAAGACATCATTCTCTCTCAGTCACTTTGCGCAGTTCCAATCAAAATATCAATTGACAACTTCCTGTATTCATAAGCATCCAATAGAAATTCTGCACATAGAATGTCTTGTTTGAATGTCTTTTGTATGAATGAGCTATGGAACTTTAAAATGGTGCAGCGGTCAATCTATTGTAAAATGAAAATTGCTACTGTTGCAAGTACAGTATGATTCTGAATAAACACTGGTCTAATTGTGAATGATAGAAGCTCAGATGCCCTAACAAATCCTGGTGTGAATCATATTAACCCAGATGTACACAGTACTCACCCAACAACATTTGTAGTACATAGAAAATAAGTCCATATATACTGTTTGGCTGATTCAAAGCACTATCCTTTCCAAAAATGATCCCAACAAGGCCAAATCCTCTTCCCCATCTGCAATAAATGATAATTATAATTAAGTGACAAGATAGCATGAAACTTGTAACTGAAGACAGAAAACACCATCTGTTTGCACATGTAGCAACATGGAAAAAATTACACCCACCATTTTTTCCAAGTACACCAGATCAGGCTTATTAGGCTTATAATCATACTACATTAGATCAAGATAGAACAAAAACACTTTGGCAGTTATGAAATTTCAGCTGCTTCTCAGACAGGTAAAACTGGTAAAAGTGCTTATTGTGTAGTCTCTACCCCAGGGACAGCTGTTTGTTTCCATCTCTAGAAACATTAGTTCATTTAACATCTGTTCCTAATGGTGCAGGATATAATTTATGCATGTCACAATTACTGTCCACAGAATGACGTGTTCTTGTCTGAAAAAACAATAGCCTCCATTCACTGGTTCAAGTTTTAAAAGGTAAAAACAAAATCAGTATCTCAAAATTAGCAGAGGAACGATTGAAATGGGAAGCAGAAGGGAAAAAACAGATTGGTGCAAGCATATGGTGAAGCACACTGGGTTAGAGCAAAGTTGCTAGTAGGCCCAACGTGACAGAGCTTAAATACTGATGCAGGGTGACTAAACTGGGGAAAATGTGTTCCCATCCAAGAGAGACAAGGTGGTAAATTTCTGTAGTGGGTCATCCACTTGGCATTGTAACTGTGTCAGAACTAAGGCAGAGATTCTGGAAAAAAGCAGCTCAATCGGCTTAAGAGAGAAAGAAAGGTCACACAGGAAGGTTTTGAACTTCAAACGATACAGCACAGGAGGCCGCCATTTGGGTAATCATGGCTGTACCAGCTCTTTGACAGAGCTATCCAATTAATTCCATTCCTGTGCTCTTTCCCCCATAACTCTGCAAATGTTCCTTTTCAAGTAGATATGCAATTCCCCTTTGCAAGTTACTATTGAACCAGCTTCCATCACCCATTCAGACAGTGCATTACAGATCATGATAAATTGCTGTGTAAAAAAACTCATCTCCCCTTTGATTCTTTTGCCAATTACTTTAATTCTGCTTGCTGTTTTAACTTAAACATAAACCAGTTGTTACCGACTTCATTTCTGCCTTAGCAGCCTGAGTGTCTTACAAGCAGAAGTATAAATGCATTGTACTTATCTAATTAGATGACAGCATAACCGAGGGATGCAACAATAGGAGCTCCAAGAATATTCTCGAGACACCTCAAGCTGGACTCATGAATAGAAACATCCCTGCATCATAAGGTGTAAACGTCCCTGGATTCTTAAACTGACTTTCATTCTTATTCCTTGGTACAGACTCATCTTCATGTTAAATTACATTTCCCAACTCTGCTATTTTTGGGAAGTTACCCCATTCACATTACAGTTAACAAATGGAACCTAGAGCCATCTTAAGCGACAGTCAGAAATCCCAAAACGTGAACACCAGGTTAATTTCATAGGGATAAGTGAAGAATTGGCTGGAATAGAGTGCCAGATATTAGTGAACAAATCCACAACTGGAGTGGACTCCATTCAAGAAGGTACCTGACAAGCAAGTCAAAAGGGTTACTTCTGGCGAAGTGGAAGAAGAGCGATTAGGACAAGCACAACAAAAATTAATTGCAAGGATAAGAGCTGGGAGGGTTATAGAAAGCAACAAAAGGAGACCAAGAATATACCATTGCAAGACAAGTGGGAAAAATGCAAATAGTATCAATGCTTTAAGTATATCAGGTGTGAGACTTGTAAAAGGAGGATGTAAGCCTATTTAAAAAACATACGTAGCAGAAGGACATGGGGGAAGAATTAAATTAACATTTTATAGCTGTACAAGAGGGAAATGAAAAAGTAGAGGTTAATGAAGTGAAGAAAACACATGACTAAAAAGGAAAGTTGAAACAAATAAAACAGAGATAGAAGTCAGAAGTCATACATAACAGTGGTCAGAACTCTTTTTCAGTTTTGGGTGCCTCACCTTAGGAAGGATATAAAAGCCATGGCGAAAACCCCATCTAGAAACCAAAAATCGAAAGCATGGATTTCAAAATGACGGTAAAGCTTAATCGACCTTATTCAATTCTTTGAAGCATTAACAGGAAGAGTAGACAGGGTAATTCAGTAGATATAATAGATTTGGGTTTTCAATATTGCATATTGGGCTCATGACTAAGGTCAGAGCATGTGGAGTCAGGGGACAAGTTACAGAATAGATAAGAGAGCTGGCTACAGAACAGAAAACAGAAGGGGTTAAGGTTAGCTACTCAGACTAACAAAAGACAGGAAGTAGTGTTCCCACAAGGATCAGTGCTGGGACCATTGTTGTTCACAATGTACATAAATGATTTGGATACAATTTGAAGGGGGCGGGTACAGTTTATACTGAAGACTGTGACAAAAGACAATTACATCAATAAAATTGCAGAATAGATGCATAATTGGCAAAGTAATTTCAATATAGCCAAGTTTGAATTATTATACTTTGGTAAGAAGAATAAGGAGGTCACATATTGCTTGAATACTAAGAGAGCAAATTGTTCTATTCCAGAAAGATAGTTGGTGAAGGATGATACTGGAGCATATCTTTACTCAGGCCTGCAGTTATTTACAAAATGAAACATTACAAGCCCAACTCTAACTCAATGACATCACAGTTTCAGTAAGTGTCTTTTTATACGTGCTCAAGTAAAACCGCAATTAATGCTGTCTAACTGCATATAAACAAACACAATTAATATACAATTAACAAAAATGGGGTAGAGAGTGAAGGAGTACAGATACACAAATCACTAAAGGTAATGGTGATGGTTAATAAGGCCTTAAAAAATACAGAACACTGGGGATCATTTCTAGAAAGATAGAATTGAAAAGAAAAAAGTTATGTTAAACTTGTATCCAACCTTAGACCACAATTGGGGTATTGTGCACAATGCTGGTCTCTTTCTTACAATATACAAAGGACATAGAGGCACTGGAGATGATTGAAACAAGATTTACAATGATGATGCCACACTTGAGAAAATATATATTGGCCCTGGAAGGCCTCTAGTGCAGATTCATCAGAATGTTACCAGGGTTCTAAGGGTTAAATCGTGACAAGGGATTTCATAAACTCAGCTTGCTTTCTCTGGATTATAGAAGGGGGTGATTTGATTAAGGTTTAAGGATTTTGAAAGGAATTGATGGGAGAGAGTGAGCGAGAAAGAGAAACATTTTCTGCTGGTGGGGCAGTCTGGGACAAGGGAATTAATCTCAATATTAACCTTAAATGGCCATTCAGAATCATAATTAGGGAATACTTCCTCACACAAAGGGGTGGTGTAAGTGTGACACATTCTCCCAAACCACAGATGCCAGCTCAATAATAATTTTAAATCTGAGATTGAGAGACATGTCGCCAAAGACATTAAGGCGTATGGAGCCAAGGCAGGTAAATGGAATTAAGATACAGATTAGTTATGATCACACTGAATGGTGGAACTGGCTCAAGTAGGCAGAATAGCCTAATCCTGTTCCTATGATCCTGAGAGTTGCACTTATCAGGAAAGGCTGATCAAGCTGGGGCCATTTTCTGTAGAAAAGAAGCTGAGGGTAACCTAATAGATGCTTTTAAAATTATAACCGGTTCTGACAGTATGGACGTAGAGTAAATATTTTGTGGGGGAGAACAAAGCTAGGAGCAATAAATAAAAAGATATTCACCAATAAATGCATTCAGGAATTCAAAAAACAAACTGGGTTTACCCAAGGAGTGACAAGAATGTGGAACTCATTACCAATCTTTCTTCAAATGTCACTCCACAGCACAGAGTCCTGCTGAGATTGGCTACTTCAGCACAAAGAGCAAGAGTCAAACCTGCGCAGTCCCTTCTTAAATATACCTCTGCTTATGTGGGCCTGTTTGTACCACGCAGTACATTCTCAATTGCTGCACATCTGTGCAGCTTACAGGGAACATTGCCATAAAGAATAGCTGAGGTGAATAGCATACAGTAGATGGATCAAAAGGGAAACCAGATAAACACATGAAAGGAACAGAAGGAATGCTAATAGGGTTACAGGAAGAGGGGTGGAAGGAGACTCGTATTGAACTATAAACATCAGCATTTATCTGTTGCACTGAATGACCTTTTCTCTGCTGTAGATTTGGTGTAAAAATCCAGCAATACCGCACCAGGTCAATGGGACCGAGTTGTGTTTAGAGTCCGGGAAAACTTGGGATACATTCCCTGAGGATGAGGTGATTAAAGTAATGAAGGAATCGACAGGGATAAATGGGACACAATTTTGGATTTCAATCTACCTTCACACAAGGACCAGAAACATTTAAAGTGAATCGAGACACTTAAAAAGGAGAAAGATATGTAATTGAGAAACAAGAATACAGAGAATAAGTACAATTGGGATTAAAAAGATAACAAAAATAATAAAGGGGGTTCAATAATCAATTCCTCTTCCTATGCAGTTCAGCTTTAAATGTGTAAGAAAAGAATGGTTTGGGATTGGAAAGCAGGACTTGCTTGCTCTGCCAATTGTGCAGTGGATCAGAAGTTACATGTTTGATTCTTGCTCTCCGTTGGTGCTGAAGTAGCCAATCTCAGCCATGCAGAGTAAATTATCAGAACCCTACACCCGTGGTTTTACACTCGTATCACGATGGCAATAGCTTCCAATGTCCGAGCTTATTCAGTGAGTAGCTGAATACACAGATCAGGAGAGTTGGAAAGTTCACATTCCCTGGTCCAAACTGAGTTTTCCAATTTGAATTAGAATGTAAAGTCAGCTAGGGTTTCCACTGCTAATTATGGACCAACGGTATACGTATATAGATCAATGAGAATCAGTTGGGTTCGGGTGTGATGGCCCCTTTCAAGTGACCGGCTGCAATGCACTGCCAAAGTGTTCAAATCATTGGCTACCTGGGTGTAGGACCAGAGAGCAAATACAAGGCTGTACCTCAGTAGAAAGCAAATATCCTCAGAAGGGCATGGATTATTGTTGAATAAAAGTTAACTTCTTACTAATATTTATTAGAATACAGATAGAGTACCATAAAAAAGACAAATAATTATCAATCCTTTCCATTAGTTGGGTCTGTGTGAAGTATGGGGGTGTACAAAATCTACCTACTTGAATTTACCTTTGGTAGGAGTTGGTTAGCTCCCCTTCTTTAAAAAGTGCTCCCTTTAGATAGTCTACAAATGAACTAAGTAATCTTCTCATATTTGCAAAGCACGGTGTTTTTAAACTTTGCTCCAAATGCTGGCCTATACTGCAGCACAAACTTCTCAAAATGATATCCCATTCTTCTAGTATTCCAAACTCCTCAGTGACACTTTTCAGGTAAGATTTTCAGAAAAATTTGGGGAAACAAATGATGTGGCAGATTACCTGTCCTGGACCCCTATCTTCCTCAAATAATTTTCTTTCACAAACCAAGGATCCAATTAACTAAGCCCAATGCACCCCAGGAAATGTGTGTTGTTGGTTCTGTTCGGAGTTCAAAGAGAGCATACTTGCCCTTTGTAGGTTTGCATGTGACCTGACTACAATTTGCGGTCCCTGCTCATCCATCTTGATCTCTCTGCTGCCTTTGACACCTTTGATCATTCTCCTTTGTAGACCACCTTTGTGACGGTTCTCTCCCAACTCCATGCACAACAATGTCTCCTACTCCCACCACTGCACAGTCACTGCTGGTGTACTCCAGTAGTCAATCCTTGGTTCTCTCCCTCATCCGAATGCTTATCCTTATGAACATCACCCCAAAGCATGGGATCAGCTTCCACACTTGCACCAATGACATACAAACTAAATTTCATGGTAGCTGCTCAACTCATCAACAGCATTAAGTCTTGGAGGAATAAACATTTTCTCTACCTTAATTAAGCAAAATTAAAGGCACCCTTTTTGCTCTCATCAACTAATGCATGTCTCTCTTCAATTCCATTAACCTGCCCAACTACCACCTAAGGCCAAGTGTGATGATGCAGAATTTGGGCAGCTGCTTGATCTCAACTGGAATTTTCTTCCCCACATCCAGTTACCAAGACAATTCGCCTTCCACATTCAGGATACAGCTCCCATCTGCTCTACTGCCACCAAGACTATTTGTAAACTGTTATCTCACGACTCGACTGCTTTAATGGTCTCCCAGTTGACATTCCACATCAATCATTCTAAAACCAACTCAAAAGTCCTTTGAGCTCTGAAGAAGGGTCATACAGACTTGAAACATCAACTGTTTCTCTCTCCACAGATGCTGTCAGACCTGCTGAGTTTTTCCAGCATTTTCTGTTTTCATTTCAGATTTCCAGCATCCGCAGTATTTTGCTTTTATCAAAGTCCTTGCCTGTTGAAAAGTTCCATTATCTGTGCCCACAAACCAATTTCAAGATCCTAATCTGAATATTCCTCCACTGCCTAGCCACACCCACTCTATCCCACAGTCCAGTTTTAGCCCTGCTTGAATCATCACTCCAAAAACTCCTGAGTCATTCATCAGTATGTTTGTTCCACCAATGTCAATTGTGCTTTCACGCACCGGGCAGGATACTCCGCATAATTCCTGCTGAAATTGACACACCTTACTTTCTTTCCTCCCTTACTTTAGCAATGCCTAATCAAGATTTTTCAACCAATAACCCACTCCGTTCTACTTTTTCTTCTCCCACCTGCTCAACATCTTTTTTCATTTGCCACAAACAGCACTATATAAATGAAGGCTACAGCTCTTGTTAGATATTAAACCTTCGAAACAGGCATTTTAATCTTTTTTTTTGGGGGGGGGGGGCGGGGTTGGTTCATTTTCTATTAAAATTTTCATTTCAAACATGTTAAATTTGTGATAGTTGAGGTGCTGCAAATAGGTCTGTCTCAAAACTCCTAGGCTTTAAGATAGGCCAGGAGAGAACTGGGATGAAGGGGAAGGATGTCTGCTCCCGATAACTAACTACTGACCATGGCTGGAAAGTGCAGTGTGTGGACTTTGGATGCAGACAGCATTAAACACGACGGTTATGTGACTTCTCCTCCTCTGAACAGCAGAATAGACCAATAACATTCCGTGTCTTGGCTCACAGATGTGACGATTTACATATGACTCCAGGTCCATAGTAATGTGGTTGACTCTTAAATGCCCTCTGAAATGGTCTAGCAAGCCACTCAGTTGTATCAAACCACTAGAAAGTCAATAAAAAAGGAATGAAACTAGACGGACTATCCAGCATTGACCGAGGCATCAAAATGACAACGGCAAGCTCAGCCCTGTCAACCTGCACAGAACCTCAGAGGGCTAGTGCTAAAATTGGGAGAGCTGTCTCACAGGCTAGTCAAGCAACAGCCTGACAGTCATACTCATGGAATCATACCTTACAGATAATGTCCCAGACACCATCACCATCCCTGGATGTGTCCTGTCCCATCAGCAGGACAGACCCAGCAGAGGTGGTAGCACAGTGGTATACATTGGGGAAGGAGTTGCCCTGGGAGTCCTCAACATCAACTCCAGACTCCATGAAGCCTCATGGCATCATGTCAAACATGGGCAAGGAAATCTCTTGCTGATTACCACATACCACCCCCCCCAGCCCCCACCCTCAGCTGATGAATCAGTATTCCTCTATGTTGAACACCACTTGGAGGAAGCACTGAAGCTGGCAAGGGCTCAGAATGTACGCTGGGTGGGAGATTTCAGTGTCCTTCACAAAGGCTGGCTCAGTTGCCACTACAGACCAAGCTAGCCAAGTCCGAAAGGACACAGCTGCTAGACTGGGTCTGCAGCAGACGATGAGGAACCCAGCAAGAGGGAAAAACATACTTGACCTCATCCTCACCAACCTGCCTGCCACAGATGCATCTGTCCATGACAGTATTGGTAGGAGTGACCAGCGCACAGTCCTTGTGGAGACGAAGTCCCGTCTTCACATTAAGGATACCCTCCATCATGTTGTGCGGCACTACCACTGTGCTAAGTGGAATAAATTTCAAACAGATCTAGCAACTCAAGACTGGGCAACCATGAGGCACTGTGGGACATCAGCAGCAGCAGAACTGTATTCAACCACAATCTGTAACCTCATGGCCCAGCATATCCCCCACTCTACCATTACCAGCAAGCCAGGGGATCAACCCTGATTCTATGAAGAGTGCAGGAAGGGCATGCCAAGAGCAGCACCAGGCATATCTGAAAATGAGGCGTTAACCTAGTGAAGCTACAACACAGGACTACTTGCATGCCAAACAACATAAGCAGCAAGCAATAGACAGAGCTAAGCAATTCCACAACAAACGGATGAGATCAAAGCTCTGCAGTCCTGCCACATCCAGTCATGAATGGTGGTGGACAACTAAACAACTCACTGGAGGAGGCGGCTCCACAAATATCCCCATCTTCAATGATGGGGGAGCCCAGCACATCAGTACAAAAGAAAAGGATGAAGCATTTGCAACAATCTGCAGCCAGAAGTGCCAAGTGGATGATCCACCTTGGCGTCCTCCAGAGGTCCCCAGCATCACAGTTGCCAGTACGATTCAATCCACTTATATCAAGAAACAGCTGAAAGCACTGGATACTGCAAAGGCTATGGGCCATGACAACAGTCCGGCAATAGTACTGAAGACTCGTGCTCCAGAATTTTCTGCGCCCCTAGCCAAGCTGTTCCAGTACAGCTATAAACACTCATCTACTCAGCAATGTGGAAAATTGCCCAGGTATGTCCTGTACACAAAAAGCAGGACAAATCCAACCCAGCCAATTACCGTCCCATCAGTTTACTCTCGATCATCAGTAAAGTGGTGGAAGGGGTCATCAACAGTGCTATCAAGTGGCACTTACTTAGCAATAACCTGCTCACTGACGCTCAGTTTGAGTTCCGCCAGGGTCACTCAGCTCCTGACCTCATTACAGCCTTGGTTCAAATATGGACACGAGAGCTGAACTCCAGAGGTGAGGCGAGAGTGACTGCCCTTGACATCAAGGCCACATTTGACTGAGTGTGGCATCAAGGAGTCCTAGCAAAACTGGAGTCAACGGGAATCAAGGGGAAAACTCACCACTGGTTGGAGTCATATCTAGCACCAAGGAAAATGGTTGTGGTTGTTGGAGGTCAATCATCTCAGCTCTAGGACATCACTGCAGGAGTTCCTCAGGTTAGTGTCCTAGGCCCAACCATCTTCAGCTGCTTCATCAATCACCTTCTTTCCATCATAAGGTCAGAAGTGAGGATGTTCGCTGATGATTCTGCACAATTCGCAGTGTCTCAGATACTGAAGTAGTCCATGTCCAAATGCAGAAAGACCTGGACAATATTCAGGCTTGGGCTGACAAGTGGAAAACAACATTTATACCACACAAGTGCCAGGCAATGACCATGCCCAACAAGAGAATATCTAACCATCACCCCTTGACATTACCATTGCTGATTGCCCCACTATCAACATCCTTGGGGTTACACCATTGACCAGAAACTGAACTGGACTAGCCATATACATACTGTGGCTACAAGAGCAGGTCAGAGGCTAGGAATCCTGTGGCAAGTAACTCATCTCCTGACTCCCCAAAGCCTATCCACCATCTACAAGGCACAAGTCACGGGTGTGATAGAATACTCTCCATTTGCCTGGATGAGTGCAGCTCTAACAATACTCAAGAAGCTTGACACCATCCAGGACAAAGCAGCTCACTTGACTGGCACCCCATCCACAAACATTCACTCAGGTGTGTACCATCTACAAGGTGCAATGCAAGAACTCACCAAGACTCCTTAGACAGCACCTTCCAAAACCATGACCACTGCCATCTAGAAGGACAAGGGCAGCAGGCGTACAGGAACACCACTACCTGGAAGTTCCCCTCCAAGCCACTCACCATCCTGACTTGGAAATATATCACCGTTCCTTCACTGTCGCTGGGTCAAAACCCTGGAACTCTCTCCCTAACAGCACTGTGGGTGTACCTACACCACATGGACTGCAGCGATTCAAAAAGGCAGCTCATCACCTCCTTCTCAAGGGTAATTAGGGATGGCAATAAATGCTGGGCTTAGCCAGCAAAGCCCACATCCCATGAATGAATTTTTAAAAATTGGCCAAAAGACTAGTGGGTTTCTTGCACTATGTGAAGATGATCTTTAGCTGAAAGAGAGATTATATATTTAATGTGCAAACAGGAAGAGGGGCAGCATCAATTTTCTGATTCTGAAAACTCCTGCATCTTTCGGCCTTTTCAACTGAACGTGAAGTTAGATTTTAACGCAGAAAGTAGGCAGAAAAGCAAGCTGACCAGCGTGTTCATTGAGAAAAATACAGGATGCAATATAATTCTACACAATTTTGTGTTAGCTTCTGAGTTTGGAGCTGGATTAGTTATTAAAAGCAGTAACAGGCTAGGCAACTGCCAGCATTATATAATCATGGGCATTTCTATTAACTCTACTGCTACCAATATTTGTTCAACCAACATTATAAATCATATCCTGCTTTTACAGGAAGAATTATGTTCATTAGCTTGTTCTATATCTGGCTGCTGAATATAATTGTTGGCACCTTATAATGGTCTAATGAAAGCCAAATCTGACAAATATACCTTTTCATTCCTGAGTAGATAACAGCTAAGTTTTTAGTTGTTACTTCAAGTAAAAATCCTTGCACACAAGACTTCAGAGCATTGCACATTTTGACTTTTCCAAATTTAGACTTTCACTTAGATTCTAAACATATCATCCTATTGCAATACTTAGTATTTGTACTTTGATTGAGATTTAGATATAAACGACAATACTGCAGACAAACTTATGAATGTGACTTTGTTTCATCTGGCTCTTGCCCTCTTTTTTAGCTTTTGTACAGATACTAATAGAAAAACAATAATAAAAGTGCAAGTTAATTGTTTCTTTTTAGTGCAAATCCAGTTTCTAGAGAGATCGAAATATGCTGAAACAATCCCACAGTAAAGTGATTTTTTGGTCTAGAATGACCTTACAACAGCAATAACATAAGCCATTGCCTCTAGTGAAGGGAAACCCTAATGATAGATAGACAACTAGAAAATTATCAACCCGTTATTTTCATGGAAAATAAAATACACGGTTCTTCAAACAGTCAGAAGAAAGCCGATCACATCAGGATTATATTCCTCACTAAACTGCAAAACTGAACTCTAGATACACAGTATTTAAATTCTAGCTGTCTCCCATCAAACATGAGATTGAAATGGTAGTATTGGCATCAGGACAGTATCTAAAATTTGGACAACATAAATGTTTACATGTTCCCTCTCCTGAAGACATTAACAACCCATTGGGCCATTGACACAAGACATCCTTTAGTACCGGCCACTCTGTGTTAACCAAGCCAAATAATGTTAGCAAGTTATTTTCCACAGCCAAATCGGATCAAATATTTTCAAACGTCCAGTAGAGATCAGTAGATTGCACTTAGGAGAAAGAGAAGCCAATTCTAGAACTCCTAGTACAAGTATGGCTGAAACAGCTAATGTTAACATGCAAAACCACACATACGACCCTTACCCTACAAATCTTCCAACCCCTGGTGTAAACAATATATTCATGCAGACCATAACACCAGCAAACAGTGACAAGGTTAGGAAACCTATATGGTTGGTTAAAATTTGAAACTTCCGTACAATTAATTCACTGCAAAGTACAAAAAATAGTTGGAAAATAGTTACAGCCCTGGAAATTCAGCAAGGGCGATGCAACTGAACCAACCCAAGAATAGCCTGTACAAGTGGTTCTGTAGCTATTATTTTTTGATGTTTTGGCTTCATTTAGGCCTAATTATGCTTTACCCCAGTCAGAGGGCACAGCAATCTGCAAGATAAAAAGCAAAAAAAAATTAAAAATCACTAGACAAATCTGCATGTTGCAAGTGTTAAAATTTGATTTGGATAAGTCATTTTGCCACAGCTAATTGTAGTTAAAATCTACCCATCAATAATCTGCCAAATAAACACTAAATTTAAAAAGACCATATCTACCTATGACTACCAGTCTGCCATTTTGCGTATTGTCATTTATCTATCCCAGGTTCTAGCTAGTGCATCATGAAGTGACGGATGATCTGTGGCTGTGGAACTAACTGGATAAATATGAACCATCTTCTTCTGGAGTTACAAATATAACTTTTTTGAAATCTGTTATGTTAACAAAAAGGAAGTGTGTGTTTAAAGCCCAAATATTTATGCAATTTTATCCTCTATATGCCAGTTTTGCTTAATAGTTTGAAGAAAATCTAATCCCTTCTTCCCTATCTTGTAGTACAGTAGGGCTGTTAACCTGCTGTCAGGTTTTTCCAATGCTGTTCTACGATTGACTGGCCACAGGTTTAAATGAGGAAAGCCACTTGGTTTACCTAAGTTCATTCATCTGGAAATAACCCACAATTTCCCCGTTGCAATATCCAATTATTTCTTAAATGATATTCACCTCTACCAGTCGATCCAGAAGTCCAATCCAAGTGTTGCTCACCCTCTGTGACAAAGTACCTCCTGATATCAGTCCCAAAATGATATTTTAGTAGTTTGAACCCACATCCAACTCTTGTAATTTAATATTCCCTTTTAACCTTTCCATCTTTTATCTTTTAAATAAGGTCAGCTCTCAGATGCCTTCATTGCAGGTTGAGCTACAATATGACTCATTCTTTACTTTTAATCTCCCCCATTAAAAGCATCTTGTCTCCATTCAGGCCCTGCAAGCATGGCTGTTTATTGCAACAGTTGGTTTCTGTGCACATCTTCTTATAGTGCACCATGTCTCATGATTTTTTCTGAAGAAAGAAAATTCTATTCTGGAAATTGCACATCTTTGCATCCACCTTTTAGTCAATGTGTGTTTTATCTTAAACTGGCTTTCTTATCCATCCACGTTGGCACAAGTACATCCCAACAAGGGTTACTGGGGGTTGAATTTCCTAACAGCCAAATCTATTTTCAATAAATAAACCAACCTACAATGTTGTAAGAACACAGATCAATACCCTGACATAACCATTCATCATGGATACCATATGAATCCTTAACTCTACGCCTTAAAATTGTCTGGGGACCACCTGGCTTTAGAAGCCAGATTATGCCTAGGAGGTCATGGTGCATAAATCTGACTCAAATTGTCTTAACCACAGCCGGTTTGGATTCTATTAGCATTTGCACCACCAACAAGCTCCTACTTGACAGGAAGGCATTAACTCATTTATCAAAGAAGAAATCAGAAAAAGTCATGAACTAACAATTGTTTATTAATCACAGTTAGCAGTGCCTAAATATTACTAGAAAAACAATCAATATACAGGTTAACTGACAAAATAAGTAACAGTTGCTGCAAAGGCTATGTCACAATAATTCAGCAGTAATTGTTTTCGGATTATAAATTTACCAGTGAGATCATGTCTGCGACTGGTACAAATTGGTGTGTTTAATTCAGGATTAAACTCCTTAGATAGCCAAGAAGTTAATATCATTAGATAGCTAGTCTATTGAATAGATTAAGTCTATAAGCTTGTAGTTATCCATATTTCTAAAACTATACAGCCTGATGAGCAGACATGGATAAACTTGTTGCCTCATCTCTAGGAAGATGGTGTCTGCCTTCCAGACAGGGTTAATGCTTCAGTCTGTATAGCTGTACATAGCCCCTGGATCCCCTATACCTGGTAAATTTACCTTCCACATTGATAGCTGTTATTTAGATTATCTGGTTTAAATCTCATCTCCCTTGATCTCAGGAAAACATGTACATTTATGCAGTACACATGTTTGCCTGTATCTGGCTGGTATTGTCATACAACCTTTGATGAAGATTTACTTTGATTTTAAAGAAGCAGCGTTGCATATATGACAAAACAAAGATTCCTACACCATTCACTACAAAGATTGCTAAAAGAATTACAACTAGACTAAGAGCCAAGGATTGAAGACTTCAGTGTCAAAAACACTGCGTATCCTTAATTTCCAGGGACCTCCTCAATTCAATTGAGGAATATGTATTAGAAGAGTTCAGATCATTTGGTGTCAATCATGTGACACAGCTGTGTTGGTACTCCAATGACCCCCAAATCAAAGAAGCACCAGCACCTAGATGTGCCAGGTCACTCATTCTGTCCCTGGTTTCTCAGTTCTTTACTAAGGGATCACATACAATCCAGATAAGGCAGGACATCTCTATGTCCATTGTAATGTACACTCTGTGGGCCTGTAATCTTGGACCCTCAACTTGCATACATGGCAAGGAATGTTCTATTTGTACAAACCATGATGATTTAATTAGTATTAGCTCTTTCTGCGCATTAAGTATGATGTTGATCATTTTGAGGACATAATTTAAGGAAATTCTCAGAGCATTTTTCCTATAATGGACCCATTTGCATTTTTTTTCCAACTGAAATATTCCATCAGCAAGTGTAGCATGTTTGCATCCAAATCAAGATATTCTGAAGGCCATAAACTAGCTAGTCAAGTCTGCTTGACTAGGGAGAAACTTTTCCAGACTTAGGTTTGTGTCAGCAGGCTACCTAATTACAGAAATACCACAGCCAAGCCCAATGTCTTTTACGCCCATGTTACGATGTGCATAGAGATCAATAACTTTTTAAAATTGAATTTCCCAGTGACCAACAGAAAGAATAGCATGTTAAGATTTCAGGTTTTAAGACTTTTATTGTAACAAACTAAATTCAACATAACACAGCAAACCACAGAAACTAACACCTGAAATACATTACATGTTTTAACTTTACACCACACTCCCAGCAGATATGTAGCCTTGAAGATTCAGTTTCAAGCTGCTCCCAGCTTTTCAGCAGACTCCTTTTTCCCTGCCACACCAGGGCAAGTTTTCCAGTCTCCTTTGAAGACTAAGTGGAATAACGTTCAGAGTATCCCCAAACTGACTTCCAGCAGCAAGGGCCACTCCAGCTAGTCTTTGTTCCTTGAGTCTCCAAGGCCCAATTCTGCGATCAGAGATCCAGCTCTCATCAGCATCCCGCTTGGTGGCCAACACAAAAAATAGATCTTTGCCTCTGCTTTTCATAGCAGCAGCTGTTTCCGTCGCCTTCTCCACGTTTCTGTGTCCAGAAAACCAGTTGGCCCACTTCTCTGTTAAGGTGTGAAACCTGTCTAGTTTCTATAGATTTCAGTTACAGCTCACACGGGCCCATCTCAGCGCACAGCTTAGTATGATCACCAGCCCCCATTCTAGGGCATCCTTTTTTATTTAAAACCTTAAATTAAAGGAAACAATTTAAAACACAACCATCTTATAAAGCTCAAAGTTAGTAGAAACCCACCTCCCCCCAAACTCAGCAAAATCTTTTATCTGTTGAAAAGATCTGAAAGCAAGATTTGTATTACTTAAGGTAATAAACTGGTTTTTCATAACAGTCAAGGTGACTGTAAAAGAACAAGGCGACTGTTGAGGTACAAATAGACCGCAGCTTGTAGGTATTTAGGCTGCTGTAGAAACACTTCTCCATATTCTTCATTATCTCACAACCAAATAAGCTCATTTTTTAAGACTTCAGAAAAAAACAACCATGGAGTATTCAGAACAAAAACTGCAACAGAGACACCAATTAATCTTCACAGCATTTGTATGTCAATCCATCAACATCCATTTTTCTTCCCTATTCTCATAAAAAGGGCTAGTTCTGATCCTCATCTGCTTTCCTGATCAGTCTGCTTAGATGGTGTATTGTGCCTTCTAGTGATTGACTGATCCGTGGGGATTATATGACCACAACATTAATATTTCTAGCAATATGATTAATTGATGGAAGCCATGATATTATTATTGGTCAACCTCATTACTACAAATCAATCCCATTTAGCCAGCATCTCAGTTCAAACAGGCCTCAGTGTTTCTCTCTGTCCCAGATCTGCCTTTTGCCCAGATTCCTTCACCATCCCTCTCCATTGTTTCAAGAACAACCCCATAACATTATGGTCCCATCTCGGGTGCTTTATATAATAGAGTTCCTTTTTGCGTTTTCTCCTTCAGACTCCTACCTTCAATAACCTCAACAATATTTAATCCTTCCACCGTCAGCTTTTCTGCTGCTCCCAGGATGCTATTCCTTTTTACTCTAATTATCTCCATTAACAGCTCTCCCCTTGCATCACATTCAAGGTTCTCACACCTTTTCTTCACTTATCACTGTTAGACTCCAAGGACCAGCTTCCCTCACGGTCTGGTGGGTAAAAAAGTGAAATCCAGTATAGGGCTAGATCATGCAGATCAATAAGGTCCTAAAAAGCTTCTGATGTAACATACGTGCAAGGAAGGATAGCTGGGATCAGCTGTTTATACACTACCCAGTTAAACTTTCCGGATCCAATTGGGTGAAGTACCAGAGAACTTCAAGATCCGTGAACAATGGCCTGGATCTTGCAGTCAGCAGTGAAGGAATGATCTTGCTGTTCACTGTGCTTAATACAGTTGCCCACAGACTTTTTGCAGGCATTTGAGCAACAACCTATGGCTTCTGGAGATCAATGAGCACTACAGGGAATCTGTAGCACAAGAGAACAGGGCAAGCAACTGCATGTCTCTTCAACCAGATTAAAGAATCCCCACTAAGTTATGCAGAGTTTAAACCAGGGAGTAAGTTATGTTAGTTAATTCATCATAAAATCTTGTACAGAAAGGGCATGAAAGGGATTGAGAGAAGGAGGTAAAAGAGATCTAAACCTCCCAACAAAAATTTAATTCTGAAGGAATGAAATTCCACTCTACTAAAAATAAAATTTCAGTACCAGAGAAGTTATTTGGCAATAATTAAGACTTGCCACACTGCTAAAAAATAATTTATGCCTGATAGCACCAGCCCCCACTTTTCTGACATGTTTAGTGGATACCTAGTGGGTAAGTACAGCAATTGCATGCCTTACATAGATTTCAATACAGATTCTATAGGCGAGGTGGAGCGCAGTTTGTGGAAGAGAGTGTGGCAGATCAGACAGCAACTTTTGGATTTCTGCGTTTAACTGTACAGGTGCAGGCTCCAGAAGTTGCTGCTTGATGTATTCCATAAGAGGAATGTGCACTGATGGCCTCGCTGTTATTCTTAATACAAATTGTGGGCCATTACTCCAAAAATATAGTCAATGCAGAGGCAGAAGAGGAAGGGAAGTTCACTGGTAACGTAATGTACACCGTAATGTACAAAAGGCATATTTAACTTAATATAAAATAGAACAACTGCTGCAATAACCAGGCAGTACTGTAATAATCTGCTAGCAAGACCTATGTCCATTTTTTTAGACCAACGGGATAGGGGATAAAATTGTAAACTAATGTACTTTAAGGATCTTGTTTTAAAAATTAAATAAGAAAACAATTACCTTCAGCTTTCAGCATTACTCGCAAATCATAACACAACTGTACAAAATCAATTAGTTTTTGTTAGTCCTCTGAACATCAGCTTTCAAGAATCTGAAACAATTTGCACAAATTTATATCTACAAGTTACATGATCAGCCTACAAAATCCTCTGGGTGAAATTCTTAATGGAACAGCATAAAATTGTACATAATAGATTTCCTGCATGATAAACATTCAATCAGGTTCACATTAAGAACTGTCTAGAGATGAGACAGCTAATGTTTTCAAGGAAGCAGTAGAGAAGGGACCATTGCTTAGATTTAACTCGGTCAAAAAGATTTACTAAATAAACTTCAACAGATAAAATCCTGGTTAAGGTAGTAACCCATCTGTGTATCAGCTTGCTTCAGTTGGTAGTGCTTATTTCTGGGTCAGGATATTGTAGGCTCACGCTCCACGCCAGGAATTAGAGCTCATACCCTCCAGTGAAGAAACACTACGTTGTTTTAGGTGCTGTTCTTCCAATAGATTGTAAAATCAAGGTCTTGTTTGTTCAGGTTAATATTAAACAGCACTGTTCAAAAAGCAGGAAGTTTGCCCAATATCTTGGCCAAAATTCCTGCCGCAAATCTATAATCCCAGCAAAAATCATGTGATTATTCGTCATATTGGGTCTTCTGCAGCATTGATGGTATTACTGAGTTTTCCCAAGAAACAGTGTGCAAGAAGTAATTTGGGAGAAGCATAGAGGTTTCAATGTAGTCACTATCTAATTGAGGGCATTATCTGGAAGATAAAGTCCCACAGGGCAATACTAGACATAACTCCAAAAGAAAACATCAGTGCATGATGTACTCTCTAATGCAGTTTGTTCAATCCCCCCTGCAGCATCAAATCACAGTATCTCACCTGTTTTCAACTTCTTTCTGATAAGTGGTAAAATGTATTCCTTATTTCCAGTTTTTTTTTACATAAGTACAATAGCATACATAAGAAATAGTCGGCCTACCGAGCATGCTCCGCCATTCAGTAAGATCATGGCTGATCTAATTGTGGCCTTAACCCCACTTTTCTGCCTGGCCCCCATAACCCTCGAATCCCTTGTCAATCAAAAATCTGTCTAACTCAGCCACGAATATATTCAATGACCCAGCCTCCACTGCTCACTGGGGAAGAGAATTACAGACACCAATGACCCTCTGAGAAGATATGCCTCCTCACCTCTGTCTTAAATGGGAGAGAGAGAAGAGGTGGAATCTCTTCTCTCAGAGGGTTATTCGTATTTGGTATTCTCTGGGTTCACTAACAGAAACAAAAGATCCCACTAGGGTGTCAAGGCATGACGAAAATCACAAAATTGTACCATTATTCCAATAATATCCTGATTATAGCCAACTCAAAAAAACAATGTCTCATTTCCTTTTGGGACGAAGGCCCAAACTTTGCAGGAGCAGCAAATTGGCTACTCCTTCCCCCAGCCACAAGTCTGCCAGGAGTAGGGGCTGAACTAACAGAATCTTACATTATGGTGATATGGCAGGAAATTGGAGTTAAAGTAGAAGATTAGCCATGATCGTGCTGAATGGCAGAACAGGCTCCTGTTTTGTATGTTCGCGTTACCCTCATCTAATTTCAACAGCTGCTCTCTGCATGGAATGCAAGCACAGAAAACCTGCTCAAGAGCACAATTGACTGGGTGTGGGGGGTTTGGGGAGGGGTGGGGGAGAGAAAAAGGGATAGAAAGAGATTTAGTGAGCCAGCAGCTCTTAAAGGGAATGGAGTCTCCCAGGTCAGTGTCATTTGAAAAATTATCCACGTGGTTAATGAGGAATTTAGTGATTGTTGCTTTGATTAGAAAATAAAAGAAAATAAAGGGACACTATTGATGTCTGTTGGTAAGATGGCAAGGTGAAAGGGTCTGAGGGTTTTTGATCATTGTGAGCACTTGATATTTAGTCACTGAATGATGGCAGATGTTCAAACAAACTCAAAAGATAAGTACATTTAATTTTACAGTGCATGTGGGTCCAGACCTTACCCAGTCTGGCCTATATGTGACTCCAGACCTGCAGTAATGTGGCTGACTCTTAACTGAAACGGCCTAGTCAGCCACTCAGTTCAGGAGCAATTAGGGATGGGCAGCAAATTCTGGCCTCGCCAGCGATGCCCACATCCCATCAAAATAATTTTAAGATATTTACTAAAATTAGTGCATATGGCTAGTCAGCAATTTCTGTTGCCAACAGTGTCCCAGTCAATAGAATGTACTGCAATAGGATCAAGATTACTGGTATGAGGAATCCAAGGCAAGTGTACTCACCTCTGATAGACTATTATTGTGACAAAGCATACGTGGCACAAACCATAAACCTGCAATGCCTTCCGAAAATTGCTAATAAAGCACTTTTCCACATACTATTACTCCAGAAAAAATTATATAGGTCAAACAGTGAGCTTACACTGTGACACGAACGTTGATAGGTATATTCTGAAACTTTGTCATCAGAAACTACATGCATGATGCATTTCACCTCCAGAAGGAGGGAATTCTCAAAGTAGGAATGTGGAGTGGCCAAAGCGGGTGGGTTCCTAAACATTCTAATTTCTACTCTCTGCATATCTTGCGTTACTTCCAGAAGACTGTGCAGAAACACCAAGAATGCAAATGTGCCAATTTGAAGATGTGGTTTGAGAGTGGGGCCCTGAGAATTTTTTGCTCAAAATCTGTGGGCGAAGCAGAGGAGGGAAAAGCTGGGGTGTATGCCAATTACTCCACAAATATCTTATTCCATTAGTTACACTGTTACCTTTATTTAATTAGCAACAGAGTACCACTCCAAAGAGTTGTACAAACTGTTATCTGAAAAGATTACACATATCATAAGAGCTAATACACTGCATAGGTGACCAGTTGCAATCTGATAAGCAGGGTTCAGAGCATTGTTATGCATCTGCATTATTACAGATTTGGATACAGGCATTAATGGAACCATTTCCAAGTTCACAGACAACAAAAATGTAGCCAAGAGTTGGGAATGTAGACCAAATCAATAAGTCGCAGACAGATGTAGATAAATTGCAGGACAGAGCTTGTGTGGTAAATGTTCCTCAATGTGGTTAAATGCATTTATACATTTAGATTTGAAAACTGTAGGCAGGTGTATACCATATAGGTATACCAGCTAAAGGGTCTAGAGGGGGACATGGGAATACAAATTATTCTTAACAAAATAAAGTCCAATAAACAGAATGTCAAACCCACTGAATGGGTAGATAGCATTTTATACTGTATTGCTAAAACGCAATGAAAAACCAAAAATACTACACAAGCCAAAAGAATGATAGGACTAGTAAATGCGAGAAGAAAATCCTTAGGCAAGAGAAATGAAGCATGCCTTCTCAGAGTCATATTGAGAGTGAGAATGGGAGCTGTCACGGCAACCATTATCGATGCATTTAAGAGAAGCTAGATAAGCAAAGAAGGGAGAAGGGGATAGGGGGTTATGCTCATAGAGTTGAATGAGGAAGCGTGAATGGAGTATAAACACCAGCATGGACTGGTTGGCTGAATGGCCTGTTTCTGTGCTGCATATTTTATGCAACTCTATGTAAAGAGTCACTGCGCTCAAACATTACCAAAGCATGCCGTCAGTATGGATTTGTTCAAGTTATGCAAAAGGAAGTTGCACAAATTTCTGAGAGAGGAGGGCATTGCTGGGGTTAGCTGTCATTTATAAGTTACTGCAGACTCCTGGAACTTAGTTCAACTACCTTATGAAATTGGAGAGGAAATTCCCAGAGCTCTTTCTATATTGGCCACAGGGCTTCTTTTCTGCGTCCCTCAGGAGATTACATGACCGGTGAGGGAGGGGAAAGAAAAATAAGTGATCAATGCAGTCAATGGCCACATCACGTTCAGGATGGGGCAGATTTGATGGCCTTGACGATTTTTCCCATCTTCTTTATAATAATGTATGTACATGACACAAATATATTTGCACCTTACCTCTCTTAGAAGGCACTCCATCCTGAAACCTTTGCTTTCAGACTGTTGCTCATCCTGCAGGGGTGGTCAGGACCTGAGGTTTGGAAGGAGATGGGTTCAGACGAAGTGATATTCTCTCAGTGAGCACACATCTGTCCAACCCAGTCAGTGCCAGTTAACAGTCAGGTGCCTTCTCAGACAAGGCTGTGTATCTTCCATCTTCTAAATGTGAGCTCGTGTGCCCTAGGTCTAGATTGTTGCCATTTCAAATATCAAAGTTCCAATTTATCTAATCCCTGAAGTGCCTTAAATCTATAGAATTGCCATTGCCCTCAAACAAGTTCAATAAGTGTTGTGCAACACCTTTATCTCATAAATGCATACTGATTTCATTTGACTAAATTTACCCATCTCATTAAGGATGCTTTCTGACACTTTTTTCCACAACAAATACCAGGGTCACTGGATCATCTCAACGTCCTTTTTAGATTGGTGCTAACCACTTTCCAGTCCGTGAATATTGGTTCCATTTTTATTGATTCCTTAAGGTAATGACAATTATGACAGATTCTGCAAGCCACTACTTGATGTACTCTCATTTGTAATCCATTGAGGATCTGTTGCCCAGTCTTCCTTTAATTTCCTCAACCAATCCGCTATCAATATTGAAAGGAAAAGGTGACAAACTTAAAGATGTGGTACAACGCTTTCCTCAAAGCATTCCATTTTCCAAATCCCTCAGAACTGCACAAAGCATTGGTGAAGCCAGGAGCAGAAAAATTCAGAGGAGACCACTAGCCTAAGAAATTTTAAAAGTAAATTTACATTAACTTCTGTAAAACTTTTTAACCTGTACCATTCATCTTGTTCTCAACCACAATGGTTTTGCCTCCTCTTCTCTTTAGTAAAAATCAATGCAAAGCACTTATCACCACTTTTTAATCGTCTACAAATTGACAATCCTCTCCTCTCAGGAGTCCCACTTTGCATTTGACAATTTTTTTTACCAACATATCTATCAAATACTTTACTGTTCTTTGGTATTTTTGAATTATGATACTTTATGCTTCCATTTAACTTGCCTTACCCCAGTCTTAGATCTTATTTTCTCATACTCCTTTAGTTTCTCATTGAACTGAATTTTGATGCGGTGGGGCATCGAAGAGTGCCTGCCTTTAAACTTGCAAGAAGCATACAAAAATTATAAAAATCTCCAACAATTGAAACCTAAGAGAATGAGTCTTTACACATGTAATAGTTCATTTTCATCGCAAGAAAGGTTGACATTTATCACATCATTTAAGAATACTTATAATCGACAGGACAAGACACAGGATTCTGTTCAGATCTAATGGGCAAATACAGCAACTTCATGCCATTCAATGGGTTCCAATGGTGAGATGCTTTTTCACACAGCTAACAAGGGGGGCATTGTTACACGACTAGTTAGTCTGTAATCTCATCATGATCAGCATTTCTTCCAACAGCAAGCAGCCTTAACATAGTGAAATGTCCCAAGGTGCTTCACAAGAGAGTTGGAAAACAAAATTGGACATAAGGAAACATTAGGACAGGTGCCCAAAAACTTGGCCAAAGTGGTAGGCGTTAAGGAGTGCCTTAAGTAGGAAAGAAAGAAATAGAAAGGCAGGGGGATTTTACCAAGGGAAGCCCAAAGCTTAGGCAGCTGAATGCATGGCTTCCAATGATGAAGCAACTAAAATTTGTGATATGCAAGAGGTCAGAATTGGAGGGGCACAGAGAACAAGAGTTGTAGGACTGGCGGAAGTGAAAGACAGGGAGGGATAAGGCCATACAGGGATTTGAAAACAAGGATGAAAATTTTAATATCGAGGTGATGCTGCACCAACACAATGCAGGTCAGCAAGAACAGTGTTACGGGTGAACAGGATCTGGTGTGAGTGAGGGCTCATTCACATTTAGCTCATCCATTGGGTCTATTTAATTGTTGATAATCAGATTGAGCAACACCTCCACCCTTGTAGTGCAGGTAGCCAAATTCTGAGCAATTACTGTTTTTCTACCCATCCCTCTGATTATATAAAATACTTCCTCTATTTCCTTTCTACAATGTGGAAGTCAGTGATACACCTCTACTAATGTAACAAACCCCTTTTTAGCTTTGAGCTCTAACTATATTGACTGATTGTAATCCTTTCTTGGCAACCTTTTTCATACCAGGTACTTACTACTTTGCCAATAATGCCACTCCGTCTCTTACTTTCTATTCCAATACATTTATTTTCCATTCTTGATCTCATTTGCAGTCAGGTTTCTAATGCTACTTAAGTTCAGATATTCCTGTAAAATATTTGTTTCCTGCTCCCCAAGTTTATTAACCACACTCCTTCATTGCAATACATGCATCTTAACCAATTGTCCCAGCTCCACCCTGCTAGCTTAAATGACTCATCGCTTCACTCTCTAATTGCTTTGCCAGTACATTAGCACTATTTCTGTTCAGATGGAGCTCTTGCCATATGGAATAGCTCCCATTGTCCCAGAATTAGTAGAAATGTCTAAAGTAGGATTAATGGTTTAGACCCCTGGATTGCTTGACTATTAATGTAATGACTACACTGCCACACTCATTCCTATGCAAGTACTGTTTTTGGTAAAAACAAGAACTGTTTCCCAAACAAAACACCCATCTTTGACAAGAGATGAAAAACAAGATAAAATTAAAGGAAAGAACATACAAAAGTGCACAGAATATTAGATCTAGGGGACTGGAAGAGATAAAAAAAAAGCACAGCAAAAACGACAAAAATATTTAAGAGCTGCAAAAAGAAATATGAAAAGAAACTTGCGGGATATGAACATAAACATAAGTTTTGACAATTATAAAAGAAAAAGGGTAGTCAAGGGTAACCTTTAAAAACAAAATTGCAGGTAATATTGCAAATTAAAATAAAGGTTGCATCAGTCTTTGACGCAGAGGAAAAGGATAATACACCTGACATTCCAAGGAAACTAGTAATGAAAGATTAGAAGCCACTAAAGTTAGTAACAAAACAGCGTATGAAATCCCTAAATTCTGAAGGTTTCGACCCCAGGATACTAAAAGGAAATAGGTAATGAAACTGCTTTAGTCATAATCTTTCAAATCTCACCCAATTCATAAGTTGTCCCTATAGGTTGGTAAATTGCAAATATAACTTGTATTTAAGAAAGGGGAGAGAGAAAGAAAAAAAAAAAATCAGGAAATTATAGGCCTGTCTGTTTAAAATCTGGTGTCGGGAAGTTATTGGAATCTACACAAGGACAGAGAAGAACATAAGAAATAGCAGGACTAGGCCATTTGGCCCTCAGCCTACTCCACCTTTCAAAAAGATCACAGCTAATCTAATTGTGGCCTTAACTCCACTTTCCAGTCTGTCCCCCGCTATAATCCTCGGCTCCTTTGCCAATCAAAATATATCAAGAATCTATAATTATGGGCAGCATGATTAAGCATTTAAGAGAAATCTGAGCTGATTAAAGGGAGCCAATGTGGATTTACAAAGGGTAGGTCATGTCTAAAGTACTTAACAACTTTTTGAGGAAGTAACTAAAATAGTCGCATAATGGGGAATGTCAATGGGAGTTGCTTATGTGAGCTTCCTGAAAACATTTGATAAAGTTCCACATAAGAGACTGTTAACTAAAATTAAACTCAGAATTGAAGGCAAATAATTGACTTGGTTAGGAGATTGATTAGGTGGTAAAAGGTAGAGTAGGGATAATGGGTACGTACTTGAATTGAACAGAAGTGACTAGTAATGTCACAAAGGACAAAAGAGCTGAACTCCTGAGGTGAGGTGAGAGTGACTGCCCTTGACGTGAAAGCTGCATTTGACCAAGTATGGCATCAAGGAGCCCTAGCAAAACTGGAATCAATGGGAATTGGGGGAAAATGCTCCGTTTGGAGTCATACCTAGCACAAAGGAAGATGTGACATTGGAACATCACTGCAGGAGTTCCTCATGGTAGTGTCCTAGGCCCAACCATCTTCAGCTGCTTCGTCAATGACCTTCCTTCTATCATAAGGTCAGAAGTGGGGATGTTTGCTGATGATTGCACAACGTTCAGCACCATTCGCGACTCCTCAGAAACTGAAGCAGTGCACGACAGCAAGATCTGGACAATATCCAGGCTTAGGCTGGCAAATAGCATTTGCACCACACAAGTGCCAGGCAATTACCATCTCCGAGAGAGAATCTAACCAATTGCCCCTTGACATTCAATGGCATTACCATTGCTGAATTTCCCCACTATCAACATCCTGGGGATTACCATTGGCCAGAAACTGAACTGGACTAGCCATATAAATACTGTGGCTACAAGAGCAGGACAGAGGCTAGGAAATCTGCAGCAAGTAACTCATCTCCTGACTCCGCAAAGCCTGTCCACCATCTACAAGGCACAAGTCAGGAGTGTGATGGAATACTCCCCACTTGCCTGGATGAGTGCAGCTCCAACAACACTCAAGAAGCCTAACACCATCCAAGACAAAGCAACCTGCTTGATTGGCACTCCATCCACAAACATTCCCTCCACCACTGACACACAGTAGCAGTAGTGTGTAATCTACAAGATGCACTGCAGGAACTCACCAAGACTCCCTCAACAGCATCTTCCAAACCCTCAACCACTACCATCTAGAAGGACAAGGGCAGCAGATGCATGGGAACACCACTACCTGGAAGTTCCCCTCCAAGCCACTCACCATCCTGACATGGGAATATATCACTACTCCTTCACTGTCACTGGGTCAAAATCATGGAATTCCCTCCCTAACAGCACTGTGGGTGTACCTACACATGGACTGCAGGGGTTCAAGAAGGCAGCTCCTCGCCACCACCTTCTCAAGGGCAATTAGGGTTAGGCAATAAATGCTAGCCTAGCCAGCGACGCCCGCTGCAGGTTGCGGAGTCGAGAACAAGAGGACATAATCCTAAAATCAGAGCCAGGCCATTCACAAGAGAAGTTAAGAAACACTAAAAACAAAGCGAAAAGCAGATGCTAGCTCAATCAATAATTTTAAATCCAAGATCGATAGGAATTTGCTAGCCAAGGATGTTAAGGGTTATGGGGAAAAGGTGGATAAATGGAGGTAGGATACAGATCAACCACGATCTTACTGAATGATGGAACAGCTAAAAGGGGCTGAATGATCACTTCCTGTTTCTATGTTTTGCTAGTGGAGTGCTTGTTTAACACAAAGGAAGCAACCTGCTTAAAATAATTGCTAGATTCTATACTGTAACTGAACAGATATTTAATTCTACAGCTTGTCAAACAAGCTTTGTTGATCAAAGTTCATTCACATTAGCATATTTGAACAAGGGTACAAAGCTAAATTTACCAAAGTCTGAAATTAGTGTATAAAGCTCCAAGGAAATTTGCTAAATGGCCATTACATTTTTAATGAGGGTGGAGGCTAGGCATTTCCCTACAGGGAGAGGTGCTGCCAGACTGTTGTCACACACAATACTGAAGCAGACCAAAGGGCAGGTTACCTTTCCGACCTTTCAATTAGTGACTACGTTTAGAGAACCAAGACACAGGAAGGGAAAAAGCATTTTCAACAAACAAAGACAAGCCACTGATGGCAGTTGGTCTTCCATCTTTTAAGTCATACATAAAAACAAGAAAAAGTTGTTTAGCATAAGCTGAAGACTGGTCCTCCATAAAATATCAGTTACAAGATGTCAAATAACCACATAGCCTTATTCGGAAAAACATGCATGCATTTAAAGCAGTTAAGATCCTTCAGGAGACAGTCCTCATCTTTTACCAAGCTATAACCTCTGTAATTAGAATTGAGCCACTAATTTCCATGCTGTTATATTAAGCACTAATTATTTGAATGGTATCAAACTGCTTTGATATCTATATTTTCAGCTAGCTATGTTTGCCTCAGGCCAAGGCAGAGACCATCTTTCCACATTTACAAGAATGCTGATAGTCTTCATTCCTGGTGGGTTGCAAGGAAAGAAACATCCAAAAGCCTTCAATTCTTGGGGACGGACAAACAGGATTTTAAAAAAAGCATCTCTCTCATGTAATATAATATTGACTGGGCACTGTTTGAAATGACTCCAAACTGCAGATAGTATTATCTTAAACTAATCTAATCAGTGTAACTATGATACTGATTACAACTGGAAGAAACAATTGTATGATTTTAATCTGTCCATAAATTGTCACATTACTTGTCTAACATCCAGTCCAACATCAGCAGAAATTTTCTCCAACTAACAAAGCCATTGTCCTCGATCCCCACCACAAACTCCATTCTCTAGCCACGTTCTCCAACCCTCCCCCTGGCAACTGCATAAACCTTGTTGTAAATGTTTGCAACCTTGCCCCAATACTTGGCCCCAAGATAAGTTTTCAACCATATATCTGCACCATCGCCAAGACCGCTTATTTCCACTTCTGTAACATTGCTCGACTCTGTCCTGCCTCAGCTCACCCAAGGTTGAAACCCTAATCCATGCCTGTTACCTCTTAACTTAATTATTCCAAAACACATCTGGACAGCTTCCCACATTCGACCCTCTGTAAACTTAGTTATCCAAAGCTCTGCTGTCTGTGTCCTAACTCACACAAAGTCCCATTTATCCATCACCCTTTGGCTTGCTCATGTACATTGGCTTCCAGTTAAGCAATGCCTCAACTTTAAAATTCTCATCCTCATTTTCAAATCACTTTGCTGCCTCACATCTCTCCATCTTCAATCCCTTCCAACCCTGGCACCTTGAACACCCTGATTTTAATTGCTCCACCACTGACAATAGTACCTTCGGCCGCCAAGGCCCTGAGCTCTGCAATTCCCTCCTTAAGTCTCTGACTCTCTACATCTCTTGCTTCCTTAAATACACACCTTAAAAGCTAACTTTTTGACCAAGTTTTCAGTCATCTGTTCGAATATGTTATTTGGAATGAGTGACAATACTCCTGTGAAGTGCCTTGGGACATTTTACTATGTTAAAGATGCTATAAAAGTTGTGTTATTGTACAAAATATGTAAAATGCATCAAATAATGATACAATTACCCTGGTAATTTGATGAGGGTAATGCAGTGGATGCTGTCTACAAGGCATTTAACAAGGCCCCACATGGCAGACTGGTCAGAAAAGTAAAAGCCCATGGGATACAGGGGAGTGTGGCAAGTTGGATTCAAAATTGGCTCAGCGACAGGAAATGAAAGGATTGATGGATGTTTCTGTAAATGGAAAACGGTTTCCAGTGGTGTTCCAGTGCTGAGTGTTGGGTCCCTTGCTGTTTGTTGTATATATTGATAATTTGGACTTTAAATGTGGGTGGCATAATTGGGAAATTTGCAGATGACACAAAAATTGGTTGTGTAACTGATAGTGAAAAGGATAGCTGTTTTCTTCAGAATTATATCAATGGTTTGGTTGAGTGGGCGGAAAAGTGGCAGATGGAATTCAGTCCAGAGAAGTGTGAGGTAATGCATTTGGGGAGGGCAAACAAAGCAAGGGAATACACAATAAATGTGAGGATGATGGGAGGGGTAGAAGAAGTGAGAGACCTTGGTGTGCATGTCCACAGGTCCCCGAAGGTGGCAGGACAGGTAGATAAGGTGGTAAAGAAAACATATGGAATGCTTTCCTTTATTGGGCGAGGTATAGAATACAAAAGCAGGGACGTAATGAAGGAACTGTATAAAATGCTGGTTAGGCCACAGCTGGGGTTGTGTACAGTTCTGGTCGCCACATTACAGGAAGGAGATAATTGCTCTGGAGAGTGTGCAGAGGAGATTTACAAGGATGTTGCCAGGGCTTTAAAATTGCAGCTATGAGGAAGGATTGGATAGGCTGGGGTTGTTTTCCTTGGAACTGAGGACACTGAGGGGTGACCTGATTAAGGTGTATGAGATTATGATGGGCCTAGATAGAGTAGACAGGGATGCCCTGTTTCCCCTAGAAGAGAGGTCAATTACCAGGGGGCACAGATTTAAGGTGATTGATAGAAGGATTAGAGGCGACATGAAAAACTTCTTCACCCAGAGGGTGGTGGGTGTTTGGAATTCGCTGCCTGGTTTGGTGGTGGAGGTAGAGACCCTCAACTCATTTAAAAGGAACCTAGATCTGCACCTAAAGTGCTGTAACCTGCAAGGCTACAGGCCCGGTGCTGGAAGGTGGGATTGAAATGATCAGCTAGCTTTTTTTTTATTTTTTCTGTTTGGCCAGCGCATTCATGATGGGCTGAATGACCTCCTTCTGTGCTGTAACTTTTCTATGGTTCTAAAAGCAAAATGCCATTATTTTAACACATTGATAACTCATATCCAAGAGATGATCAAGAATGGGCATCTGAGACCTGTCACTTGCAATTCCTGCATCACGTGGGAACTTCAGGACACTTCATATGTCTTGGGGGAACCACATGTGTAGGAAATGCCTCTAGCTGCATGGGCTCAAGCTCAGGATTTCCAAGTTTGAGGGGCAGCAAGAGTCACTGTGGAGCATCAGGGAGGATGTATTTTTCATGGATAATACGTCCCAAGAGGTGTCCACCCAAGAGGTGTCCATTCTAGAGGCAGTAAGAGTTCAGGTTAGTAGATGGGTGGCCATCAGGAAGACTAGAAAGAGGCAGGAAGCGCCAGAGTCTTTGGGGTGTGTGCCAATTTCAAACAGGTACTCGGCATTGGAGGCTACTGAGAGTGACGACACCTTGAAGGAGCACAGTCAGATCATGGCACTAATGGGCAAGAGACTACACAAGAGGAAGGAGCAAATAGTAGAAATACAGTGGTTATAGGCGATTCCATAGTCATGGAGACGGACAAGCATTTCTGCAATCCTCACAGACTCCGGCATAGTGTGTTGCCTCCCTGGTACCACGGTAAAGAACATCATGGAGAGAATATTCTGAAAGGGAAAGGGAATGAGCCTGAAATTTTGGGACAAATCTGAATCAATGACATAGAGAGAGCAGATATTGAGGTCCTATAGCCAAACTTTCACAAGGGATGAGTCACACCTGCAGGACTGGGACCAACATTCTCACTGGAAGGTTCACTTGTGCAGTTTTGAAGGGTTTAAACTAAATTAGCAGAGAGATGGGCACCAGCATAGAGGCAGAAAAGAGGAATATGATGCATAAAGTGAGAGTGTTGTACAGTACTAAAAAGGAAGTAGTTCCACATTAGTTAGGAGCAGACTAAGAAGAACCACAAGGAATACAAAGACAGGTTTACAGTGCACATCAGGAGAATTCTTCAAGCAAGGACCAGGTCAAAAAAATTAGGTAGAGGGGAGAAGCAAAGAGGAAAATAAGACTGGTGAAGAGAGAATATGAGAATAGAATGGCAGTCAACATAAAACGAAAGCCAAAAAGCTTCTAATGGCATGTAAATAGTAAACAGGTGGAGTGGGCCCTTTCAGGGACAAAGAGGGTGATACAAACTTAGAGACACAGGGCAAGACTAGAATACTCAATGAGCATTTTCTATTGGCGCTTACCAAGGAAGATGAATCTGACAAAATGTCAGTTGAAGCAAAGATAGTAAAGGTAATGGATTGGCTGAAAATTGAGAGGCAGGAGGTTCTGGAAAAGCTGGCCATGCTTCAAGTGGAGTTAGTCGCCTGGTCTGATCGCTTGCATCCCAGGTTACTAATGAAAGTTGGGGAGTTGGGGGTGGGGTGGTGGAGGAGATGGTGGAACAAAGGGTTTGCCTTAATCTTCCAACATTCCCTAGATGCATAGGGAGTTGCCAGGGGATTGGAAAGCGGTGAATGTGACACCCTTTATCAAGAAAGGGTGTTTAGGACAGTCAGTTTAACATCAGTGGTGGATTTGGAAAAGGCAGATAATGCTTGACTAATCTAATTGAATATGCTGGTGTAGTAACAGAGAAGGTTAATGAAGGGAATGCAATAAATGTTGTTTATATGGATTTTAAGAAAGCGTTTAACAAAGTGCCACATAAAAGAAATAAAAACAGAAAATGCTACAAAAACTCCCAGCAGGTCTGACAGCATCTATGAAGAGAGAAACAGAGCTAACGTTTTGAGTCCATATGACTCTTCTTCAGAGCTCGTTAACAAAATTGGGGTGGAGGAAAATCTGTGTCAAATTGCAGTAAAAATTTGGCTTAAGGACAGAAAACAGCAAGTTGTGTCATGGTTATTTTTCAGACTGGAGGGTGCTAGACAGCGGTGTTCCCCAAAGGTCAGTGCTAGGACAACTGCTTTTTTGATATTTACAAGTTACTTGAATATTGGAATACAGAGTAAAATTTCAAAATTTGCCTATAGTAAACAGGTGGAGGTGTATCAGACAATGAGAATGATACTAATTGACTGCAACTGGATATAGATAAATGAGCAGAATGGACAGACAAGTGGCAGAATGAATTTAACACAGACAAGTGCGAGGTGATATATTTTGGCACAAGGCATAGGGAAAGACAATACAGACTAAATGGCACAGTTCTAAAGAAGGTGCAGGGATAGAGAGACCTGGGGGTACATGTGCATAGATCTTTGAAGGTGGCAGGATATAGTGAGAGTGTGCTCTTGGGCTTCAAAATAGGGGAATTGAGTACAAAAGCAGGGAAGTCATGCTGAACCTTTGTAAAGCTCTGCTTAGATAGCAAATGGAATAATGTGTCTAGCTCTGGTCACACTTTAGGAAGGATATGAGGTTCCTTGAAAGGGTGCAGAGGAGATTTACCAGAATGGTTCCAGGTATAGGGGATTTTAGTTACAAGGCCAGGTTTGAGCAGCTAGGGGTGCTCTTGAAGCAAAGGAGATTAAGGGGAAATTTGATAGGTTTGGATAAGGGAGACAAAGAAAAACTGATCCTATTAGCCGATGGTGCAAGGACCAGGGACCACAGATTTAAGGTTTTAGGTAAGAGATGCAGGGGGAATGTGAGGAAAAACCTTTTTAATACAGCAAGTGGTAATGACTTGGAACTTGCTGTCCATAAGGGTGGTGGAAGTGGAGATGATCAATGATTTCAAAAGGTAACTAGATGGGCACTGGAAGGAAATAAACTAGCATGGCTGTGGGTAAGAAACGGGTGAACAGGACTGACTGGGTTGCTCCATGGGCAGCCAGCACAGACTTGGTGGGTTGAATGGTCTCCTTCTGTGCTGTAAATGACTATGAAATAGTGGCAACTCTAACTTTAAAGATTATAAAGCAAACAGGAACAGCAGCATACCCTTGGTCTATGTTGTAGCACAAATTACTCAACAGTAGAATAAATGCTCAGGTGCATCACAGTGAATACAACTCAACTAAAAGAAAGGTTTAACAGCAATTTATTTGGTTCTGCCTCTCCATTTCTGTAGAGGGTGACAGTCAGAAAATAGCCTAAAGTCTTCACTTCTTGGGGAACGGGAAAATGCAGGATAAGAAAGAGCATCTCTCTCAAGTGATATAAAGTTGACTGGGCAATGCATCCAAACTGCAAATAGCTGCAGGGTCAGATGTTTTTGGATTTGGAAGCAACTGAAATTTAAAACATTAATAACCTAACCTCATTGACTTATTCATTTCCATTACCTCAGTATCCTACTTCACCAATTGTATGCGTCAATAGGCCTTTAGAATCAAATGTAATTTTACCGTATGCTATTATCCAAAAGTCTCAACTTGAATACAGTGCAGAAGTCCTCTGGTGCCATTGCCTTGACAATGTGCACCAGAATAGTTGGCCATGGGAGGCCCAAACCAGACTGTGTTCTTGCCTGATGTGCACATTTCCAGTCAGTGATCAGTTCAATGCCTTAAGGGGAGGCAGTGGCATAGTGGTATTATTACTGGACTAGTATTCCAAAGGACCCAGGGTAATTCTCTAGGTAATTCAATAAAAAATCTAGAATTAAAAGTCTGATGATGACCACAAAACCATTGCCAATTGTCATTAAAACCCAAGTGGTTCACAAATGTCCTGTAGGGAAGGAGATCTGTTACCCTTACCTGGTCTGGCCTACATGTGACTCCAGGCCCACAGCAATCTGGTTAACTCTTAAATGCCCTCTGAACAGGACAATTAGGGATGGGCAATAAATGCTGGCCTAGCCAGCGACACCAACTTCCCATGAACAAATAAAAAAACCTCTGAGACACTAATGGAACACAAGGCTGATTTTCACTTCAAACAGATTGCTGAGGCCAATTGTAGCAATCCTAATTCACCCTGAGCTGAGACAAGTTCTCACAGTAAAGACCACAGATATCCCTGACCTGTGGGCCAAATTCACTGTCAGATCATAGCAAAATACTCATCAGATCTAGCAACCTCTGTTGGGAGAGAAAGGGTTAACAGCCCAGGTTGACAAGTATCAACTTGGGATGTTGACTGTTTTTCTCCATGGATACTGTCAGGATTTCTGAGCTTTTCCAGCATTGTCTGTTTTTATCGCCTCCTTAATATTGTTTCTTTGTATACTGTGCCTTCTATATGCTTTCAGCAATGGAATGTTGAAGAAAAACGTAGCATTTCCAAAGTTTAGAAGAAAGATTTTAACCATTTCAGATTCTATATATTTGTTTTTATTGAGATTTAGAACAGTCATGGTCCTTTTCAGTGTTTTCAACCCTTCTTTATCCCCATCTAGAGAAAATAAAATTATTTCTACTTGCTAGTCTTCCATAAAGGTAAGGAAACGTAAATAAAATTGTTAATCATATTGTCAGCCACTTCTCTCCAGTGAAGTTATAGAGCAATGCATGTGCTCCAGGCCATCTTTACTGGTTTTAATGGGTGTATCTAGCCAATTATTGAATCCTCAGGATGATGTCAGGCTAATTACACAGGATTTACACCATTCAATCCAACTGGTTTGTACAGGCGTTTATGCGCTACACTAGCCCCCTCCCACCCTACTTTATCTAAACCTATCTGCACATCCTTCTACTCCTTTCTCCCTCATGTACTTATCCAGCTTCCCTTAAAAGCATCAATGCCTGTTCACCTCAGCCACTTCACCAGGTAGCAATTTCCACATTCTAACCATTCCCTGGGTAAAGGAGTTTCTCCTGAATTCTTCATTGGATTAATTGTTAGCTTCCACTGTAACCAGTAAAGCAATCCCACAGCATATACAATGAGAAACTCAAGACGCAAGCTACAATTTGAAATTGCAGATCATGAAGCCAAAAATACAAAATTACAATCGAATCTCCAACAAAGGTAACTCCTTTTTGCTCCCCTAAAGCTGTAAAAACACAGTGAAGGGTCAAGGCCACAGTACGGGGTCTCCAAGATATAAGAATTGGTTAAAAGGCAAAGTAGTAGTTAAGTGTTGCCAAATTTGAATTTTAAAGGCCTATAGATTATTGGAATTTGTGGAAAATTATCAGTTGGAGCCAGAGGCAGTGCAATGATTTTCTACTTCAATAGGTGAATGACAAAGCGTGGGGCAGATAATTATTTTTTTTAAATATTGAGGGGGCAGGAGCTGCATACAGAAGTAACCTCTCCTGTCTAGGACATTTTCATTCAACATAATTATTTATGGTGCCAATTTGAGATAATGGCCCTTCATCCCCGCCACCCACCCTCTCCAGCCATATCCCATGCCCACGACCCCCAACCCCATTTCAGAATTATATTCAGGAGACTTGGTGCAACTAAAATTCTACTCAAAAATAAGTGAAAGAATGCTTCAACAGCATTTAACACAGTTTTCGGCTATTCACTGCCAACCCCCATAATGTGTGTGCTGTTACGTTGGAGGTTAAATAAACCAAGTATATTTTTCTGTTCACTGTAAGGGGAAATAATTCTGACATAATTAGAGCAATCTGTAAAACACCAACGCCATCATTCATGAACTTGAGTGGCTGTAAACAACGCAAAGCAAGATACTATCCATATCAGTCAATATGTATTAGAGGTTTTGAGATATCTTCTGCTACAGTATCACCATCTTGACTCTTTCACCAACTTTACCCAACCTCTACTATGTAAAAGGAAGAAATTAAAAATGCAACATTAAAGCATAAGGCTATACAAACACAAGGCAACAATTACTGTGCTGCTTGCATTTATATGCGGTCTAATTACATTGAAAAAGCTCAGTGAATTACTTTTTTAAGTGCAATGAGTTCTTTAGGAAGTAAATGTTTTGGTTTTGATGTTCATTGTTTGCTTCAGATTTTCCCTCATGGGTTATGACGTTATCATCTGATTAAAATCACTCAATAACTCCCTTCGAGGGAAAAAGGCAGTGACTGTATTAAGTGAAAATATCAAAGCACATGTGGACTCCTCAAATTAAGATAGCATCACTACTCACACCAACTACAAATAATTATACAGAACGGCAGGAGACTAGATAGCAATGGTAAAACCTATTAATACTACATATCAAAGTAACATTCCCAGTACACTATTAACACAGGATTGAGCGATGCTATTAATGGCCAGATCTTTAATAAGTTGGCTGCAACTAATTTTGCATTTTATAACAGGGTTCAGCCTAGTAACACGCAAAAAGCTAAACTGAAGATCATGTGACCACAGTCTACTGACTGGAGGAGTGAGGTTTTGTGACATATTCCAACATGACAGTTATGGACAAGATGGCAAAGTCATGAGAATTTTTGTGTAATTCTAGCAATGAAGAAGTAAGAAATGAACTTGAGAGTTTAATTCAAGAGTAATAGAATTAATATCTTGAATGCTCAATTTTTGTAAATATTCTTCATTAAAAATCAAACTCTAATTGTTGGGGGAACCGAATGGAGTTAATATTTTGACTGTTAGAGTCACTCAATATTTACCCCAGGGCTGATTAAATTTCCATTTATTTTAACTCCTCCATCCAGTCTCATCATATTTGCTGACATCTGAGCTCATGGTATCAAATAGTTTAAAAGCTGAAATCCAAAAAGCAGAACTCTTTGTAACTATTGTTCTAAGAGGTGCCCTCATAGAGGGAAGCAATAGTGATGTCGAGAGATGGGACATAGGTTTGAAATCCCATACACCAGCATATTTTTCAAAATAGGGTTCTTTATCATTGCATTCTCCCCTAACAAGAATCAGTTTGGACAAATTACACTAAGATTAAGGGCGAAGATTGAGGGTCTGTTTCTATTCCCTAACCCCAACAAGCAGCCTACTTTACTATATGGGATCATTACTCATTAGAGTTCCTTTCTTCATCATTGCTGTAATTGTAACATTTATTTTTTTTTAATTCCACGACTTCATGCCATCTTACCCATGTCACATTGGTATGTAGAGTGTGCGCCAAATGATCCAGTCAAGTAAACCTTTGTAATGCCAATGTCTGAACCAGGCTTCATTTCTTGCTTCCTCTTAGCTGCAAATTATAAGAATAGATGTTTTTAAATAAACTCCATAACTCCATGCATTCTTACCCACCTAAATTTATCAAATTGGACCTCAACAATCAATCCTTGAATTGCATCAAAAAATTCCAGTTTAGCAAATTATGGTTGTCCTTAATTTCATCTGTGGCTCCCAGCAAAAGCCTAGTAAGCCAGAGTTCAGCTTGTTTGAAAAATGCCCCATTCAAGGTCCATGTTCATTGCAAGGCCAATTTTTCCTGTAGCTCTTCAACAATGTTCAGTGCAATTGCGTACATAAGAAATAGTAGGCCATTCAGCCCATCGAGCATGTTCTGCCATTCAATAAGATCATTATTGATCTGATTGTGGCCTTAGCTCCACTTTTCTGCCTGCACCACCCACCCCCCAATAACCCTCGACTCCCTTGTCATTCAAAAATCTAACAATCTAACTAAGCCATGAACATATTCAATGCCCCAGCCTCCACTGATCTCTGAGGAAGAGAATTTCAAATACTAACAATCCTCAGAGAAGTGATTCCTCCTCATCTCTGTCTTAAGTGAGAGGCCCCTTATTTAGAAACGGTGTCCCCTAGTTCTAGATTACGCCACAAGGGAGAAACATCTCAGCATCTAGCCTGTCGAACCTCCTCAGAATTTTATATGTTTCTATAAGATCAACTGTCATTCTTCTAAACTGTTTTAAAATTAGGGGACGTCCTTTTAGGGCGGAGATGAGGAGAATTTTTTTCTCTCAGAGGGTTGTGCGACTTTGGAATTCTCTGCCTCAGAAGGTGGTGGAGGCGAGGGCATTGAATATTTTTAAGGCAGAGGTAGATAGATTCTTGTTAGGCAAGGGAATCAAAGGTTATCAGAGTTAGATGGGAAAGTGGAAGTCAAAACACAAGATGATCAGCCATGATCTTATTGAATGGCGGAGCAGGCTTGAGGGAGCCGAATGGTTTACTCCTGTTCCTATTTCTTATGTTCTAACTCTGAACATATCTGCAGGTTTACTCAGTGACTTCGGCTATTTATGATTATGCATTCCTCTCAGCAAAAATATAGGAAATTTGAAAGAATATTGAAAGTACATGCAGTTGGATCTGCCAACTTACATTGTACATTATGCACATACAATTCCACATAAAGCTAGAAGAAATCATACAAAGCAATCTTTGGACTTATCAATATAGTGCTTGCGAAAACAGACTCTGTCAATACCCATGAAATTCTCAACATACCCAATTAGGAATATGTTGCAAATAAAGGAAGACTACAGAGAGCAACACCTGGAATTATATTTCAATGACTGGTGCGCTTCAGCAGTTACATCCACTGTTATCACTGGGCCTATACAGGATACTGATACCAATACAATACAAAAAAGCCAAAGTTTAATGCTGGGCAAAAAATAGAACTTGAGAGACTCAATTCATTCAACATCTCAAATTGCATGCACCACTTGTAACAGATCACTGGCCACCCTAGTATTTCATTCTGGTGTAATAAAGCTGTGCAATGTTCTCTCCAGACATAACCCATGTTTGGAAAGATTAAGTTTGCCCAACAGCCTATATTTCATTATTCAAACAGGTGCAGCACAAATATTTCACATACCTACCATACTTTACTGAAACCTCAGTGACAACTGTGCATTTCCAAATCTCCTCCAGCAAAAAGCACTCTTAGGGCAGTGACAAAGTCGCCGTTGCCCAATTCCATTTCCCCGATCTGTCAAAGCCCTTGGTTTAGGATTGGCAACAACCCCTCCCTGCAGCTGTGCAGCAACTATTCCAATTCAATGTGGATGAATGGAGAGGGGGCTGGGGCAATGAGCTGAGGCTGAGACACAGACACACTCCAGCGGTAGGTGCAAGCCCCGGTTGTCAGGGTCCAGAAAGCCGGGCGTCTCTACTGGATGGGTCGGAGGAAGAGAGGGAGGCCTGTGCCGGGCAGCGCCCACTGTCCCTTCCCTCCTCTCCCCAAAGTCAGTGCCAACTCACCTCGAGCCGAACACCTTGGTGCAGCTCATCCGCTCGCTCAGGTCGCACATGGCCACATAGCCGGGCTGGCTGGCCCGGGCGCTCTCCACATGGTACGCATACACGGACAGCAGCACCCCGAGCAGGCAAACGCTCCCCCTCGCCACTTTCTCCCATTTCGGGGTCGCCACTTTCAGGATGGGCGCCGACATCTTCCCCTCTGCCTGCCGCTGAGGCCGAGACGTAGCGCGCTCTGATTGGCCGGGAGGGGGCATTGTGACGTCGATCACGTCATCCCCGCCCTTTCCCGATGGCGTCATCAAAGACGCGCCAACGTTGGGAGGGACAATGGGAGGCGTGCTTTAGAATGGGCTGTCAACCCACTGGTCCGAACCCTCCATTCTTCAATGGTCACTCAATCCTGCACAACACACCACGGAGAGAAAGGAATGCTAACTCTACATCTAATAGTGTTATTTTTGCAACAGAACAGCCTTTCACCCAGTTTTTCTTCTTTTGTAATTTATTTCTCAATTTGCATGGTCACAACAGTTCACAGGTCTGTCAAATCATCAGCTGCTTACCAAATCCCAGAGTAGAAATATTTCTGCACATGTACATATACAACTGTTTTTTTTTAAATGAGCATATCATGAAATTTTGAGCCACAATTTCTTAATTGAACATTTGTAAATATTTGCAGATGGCAATCAGGATTTTATATTGGGCTGCTCATATCATTCCTGATTTAGCAGGAATTAAAGTTGCATCTCCTGACTCCTGCCTTGCCTTAAAATATATATAACAAAGATCTATTGTCTAATATTTCTAAACTCAAAAATCTCAAACTGATATTTTAAAATATAACAAAATATGGTGTAAACACGAACATGTATCTCTGATCCTTCATTACCCACTATGGTCATTTATCCTCTGAATTTCATGCCTTGGACCTCCTAAGCTTCAAACTTGTCAACCTGAACTCTTCGGGGCTGTTATTTCTCCTTCCCAGAGCCTACCTTTCCCATGGCAATTCCAGGAAATTATGGTCATAACTGCATAAGGAAGGGAAATTCACTACAGAGTCAGAGAAACACTGGCCAGTGGGAGTCCCAGTAGGATCGTGAAGGAGAATCCAGAGCCAGGCGTCCTGCTTTAAATGATTTTGAAGGGTTGGATAAATTAACAGTTGTAGGACAGTGGGTGACGTTTGCTAGCTTATTCCTTTGTTCTGATCTTCTTGGGCAATGATCTGGGAGAGTGAAAAAGTGCCTCGGTTGTGTGATATTTGAGAATTGGCTCCAGAAATAGAAAAATTAGCCTAGTATCTCCATTTCCAGGTGGAGTCTTTGCATTGGCTAATGGTCATCCAATGCCCCAATTCCCAGCCTTATGTTCAAATCCTTTCATTGTGTCACCACCTATCTTTAACCTTTTCTAGCCACACACCCTAACAAGAACTCTGTGTTCCTCTGACTCTGGCCCCTTGTGCATATTCAAAAACCTTTGTCCCAACATTGGGGGTAGCTATTCTTCAGCGATCTAGGTCCTAAGGTCTGGAATTCCCTCCTTAAAACTCCCCACCTTTCTTTCATTTTTTGAAATCATCCTTAAAACGCAACTTTTCAACCAAGTTTTTGAACCCCCACCCACAATCCCACAATATCTCATTCTTTGGCTTGGTCTCACTTTTTTATTTGATTATGCTTCTATGAAGCACCACTATGTTAAAAAGTGCTATATAAATACAAGTTATTGACATATGTTTTCTGTAAGGACAATTGTACTTCATGACGGCAAGGATGTATCTTCTAGCTTGTAATGACAGTTGTGCTTGCCTGGATGTTGTTTGGGAGGGTGGTTCACCTCTTGGTGAGTAGGCCTAGAAGGCACAGATCCACATATAAGCCCTATTATATTCTCTGTGGCTTTCTGAATTGCTACCTAGAACAGTGGAATACTGGAGATTGATTAGAACATGTGGCAGTGCAATGACCGGAACATGTAGTTGTGTACAAAGCTTCTCCAATTGTCATGTTTTACTGAGGGAATAGGTGGAGGCAATCCATAAAAATTACCAAACTGCACAAATGCACAATCATGTCAATGACCCCAATATGCTACTGAATTCTCCTGTTCACCTGTCTTCTATTGAAACACGTGTATTTTTTCCCTCAGTTTTACAAAATGAAAAATTCCCCTTTACATTTGAAAACAATTGAACAATCTTTCCAAAGAAGTAACCTCACAATATAATCAGTCTTTGTGCAAGATGCAACAATATTTTTTGATCCAGAGCATTTACAGCTTCTCTCACCCTGCCCTTTGATTCACTGAATTAATGAAACAACTTTCCAACAATACAGTGCACAGTTATGATTTCCATATTATCGTAAAGGATATGGAGGCATTGGCAAAGATACAAAAGAAGATTTACAAGGATAATACCTGAACGGAGCAGTTATAACTATCAGGAAAGATTGAACAGACTAAAATTGTTGAACTCAATGTTGAATCCAGAAGGCTTTAGAGTGCCGCATCGAAAGATGAGGTGCTGTTCCTCAAGCTTGCATTGGGCTTCATTAGAACATTGTAGCAGGCCAAGGACAGAAAGGTCGGAGTGGAATCAAGGTGGAGAATTTGTTACGACAAAGTCCAGAGGGATGGATAAATTCCTCTTTACCACTCCTGAGGTTGGTTATCACTAAATTTGAATTTTTTTAAATGTTGTGACTTTTTTTCAATTCAGTATGTACTTGACTGTATATAAAGCTATATGAAGAAATATGCCAGACAGATCTCTTGAGTTAACAAGTAAGGAGTTAGTTTTATTGTTAAAAACTCGCTCAGGTAAAAGTATAAGACTTACTAACAAAAATGTCACGAATCCCGCAGCATACACGCACACACACTAGCATGCAAAACAGAGCAAGTTACAGGGTGAAGGAGGTGGAATTGATAAGAGGTAACGTCTATAAGAAAAAAAAGAAATATATGTTCCAACGTTCCTCAGGTGGTCTTAAAATTCCAGTGGGGTTGCTGCCAATGCAGGCTGGTTATTTTTAAATCTGTCTTTTTCCAAAGTGGATGTTATGTCACATGAAGTTCCCTTCAATGGAAATTCTCTATTTCTGTGATGTAGTCCAAAATTAACAGAGATACAGTCCTGAACTTGAGAGTAGCAGGAAGAGAAGATGATGCTACATTCTGCAGGTAGGGGAGATGATGGCGTAGTGGTATTGTCACTGGGCTAATAATCCAGAGACCCAGGGTAATGCTCTGGGGACCCGTGTTTGAATCCTGCCATGGCAGATGGTGAAATTTGAATTCAATAAAAATCTGGAATTAAAAGTCTAATGATGACCATGAAACCATTGTCAATTGTTGTAAAAACCCACTGGTTCACTAAGGAAATCTGCTGTCCTTACCTGGTCTGGCCTACATGTGACCCCAGATCCACAGCAATGTGGTTGGCTCTTAAATGCCCTCTGAACAAGGGCAATTAGGGATGGGAAATCAATGCTGGCCTAGCCAGTGACACCCACATCCCACGAATGAATTAAAAAAAAAAATTCTGCAGAGTCCCTTTTTGCTGTAACAAACAGGCAAGCTTTTAATCGTAGCTTTACACACATGGGGTTTTGGCCATGTGACAGCTGACTATCAGCACACAATGGAGGGAAATCCATTTTAACAAAGGAGCTTTGATCTTCCATTGTCAAAACTATCAAGATGTCATTGAAACAGGAAGGGGCTTGGCTCCCTCTTTGCATAATTAGTTTCATTAGTCCTTCTTTGTTCCTGGCAATTTCTAGAGTAAGGAAGTCTGGTGACCTATTGTCCTTATGTTTTGCAGAGAGTTCAGACAATGGCAGGTGTGAAGCCCATCAGGGAGCTGCCTAGACATGGCCCCCAGTAATCTACGTTCAAAGGCTTTTAGAAACTTGGCCCATCTGTAGGTCAGGTGACTTCTGCAACCATTTTAAAGCACAGTGTCTTTGCAGTTCTAGCTACTTCTTTCCTTTTTAAAAATAATCCAAGGCATTCCACCTACAATAAAACTAAGGATTAATATTGCACATTGCACACAACACATCGTCGTGACAGATTGAAATGATAAGCGACAGGAGGCTCATGTTTATGCTTGAAGATTGAACAGAGGTATTCCGCAAAGTGGTCACTCAATCTGCGTTTGATCTCCCCTACATCACCGTGAGCAGTGAATACCAAATTGAAAGATGTACCAATTAACCACCCTTTCACTTGCAAAAAGAATCAGTCACCTGCTCATCAATGTTACAAGGTAGTAAGACCTGAATGTGAATTGCATTATGTAGTGACATTAAAACTTGTTAGTGAAAAATTGCAAAACCAAGGCTCAGAAACAGCTGAAGCTCATAAAAGTCTCTAATTGATTCTCAACTGAAAGTTCATAAAACATGGTCTCACCTGACTTCTGAAATCGGTCCAACCCAGAAACTCCATCCATTTTTCTAAATCAATTTTGCTTCCTGCATAAATCCTCTAAATTGTCAAAAAAAATTATGTTGTTTCACATCAACAAGAGGTCATCAAAGACAATGGGCGTGTAACATTGGTTAACTTTCACTTCAACTAACATCATGACAAAAACTTGGAAAATCTGACAACTGAGAGTCAAACGCAAAATAATGTCATCATTGAGTCGGGTATCTTTACCTTTGACCCTGACCTTCCATATCAGGGTACCACCTTTTGCTCACTTCCAAATTGGACATAGGTCTGGGCAATGGGTAGGATCATAGCTTGATTCAGATGTCTGCTTTGCAGATGATGAGAATTCATTGAATTCTCATCATCTTAATAAGCCTAATAACTAGTATCTCCATCACTGCACACAAAATATTGCACACACTAAGCACAACTTTTATTTTAAAAACCATACTTTTTCTTAATCTGATTCACATTTCAGACTGTGACTCAAAACCCATTTTCCAAACAAAAGCAGACCGCTGTATTCCACTTGAACTTCCTATCCTGATGGTAGAAATGGAGGGGATTTGAACATTAGAATTAATTTTCAACATTGCTCTTTCTGGAAAATACAAAGATTCTGTACACTGTGTATATAGTAATCTATCAAAAGATACCTGTTTCATCTTTTAACTCACAGTGCTACTTCCAATTAAAATAATAAGTGCAGTAAAGCACATGAAACTAATTGGTAATTAGCTAGTGGATTGACATATCTGCACACATCCTTGCCATTGTATCCAGTATAATTTAACATATAGTAATAAGTATTAACCTATGATTCAACCATTGACAGGAATGAAAAAGGCAAATGAAGTTTTACAGTAACAGTATCCAGACTTATAAATCCATGGATACTGCAGCCTAGAAATAGCGCTTGTGATTGTGTACTGTGTTTTCATTTTCTTTGCTAATTTTTTGAAGTTTTTGCCTTTTCACTCAAAGATGAAATTGTGTTCTATGCTGGTAAGATAAAGAGAATCTTATCATCACAAGACATATCATGAACATGTGCCTCAACTAACCTCTGGCTATCTTTGGATTGAAAATATTAAGGAATATAAATTTATTTAAAGGTAAAAGAGGCAATATTCCTAATTGGAAAAATAAAATTTAACATGCTAAATATATAGACAATCAAATACAAAATCCTGATTAAACTGAGGTGCTTTTGTTAAATTAAATAAGGAAAGACAAAGATCACAGGTAATACCTGCTATCAGGATAAAAGTTTCAATTTTAATGCCCCCTACCACCCACCTGCCCATTGAAAGTGGTGAGCCCAGACCCATAAAAGCCCAGACCACTAAGTGGTTATAATAAGTTGTTCTTTCTGTGACCTTTTTTGTCAATGTCTCAAAGTTTATCTAGACATGATTAAAAGGAGTGAAATGATTGAAGCCTCTACTATTGATACTTTGATGGTCTATCTGATAGGATTTTAGGAACAGCAGATTTTTTTGTCAAATGGAGATTATTGAATGGGTGTTTTTTCTTTCTCTCAGCGGTTCCACATTTGCCATTTTTATTATATGGCTCACTCGCTATATACATAATGCATACTGTGTGAATTGGCATGGAAGAACCATGAGTTTGCATTGAATTGGCACGGAAAGTATAAGGGGCCATGGGTGAATTGGTGGAGGAGAGGGTGCGGTGAGTTGGCATGAGGGTTGAGGGCTAGAGGGCCTTACTGCTTTTATTACATCTGGGACAATGTACCAGAGAGCCAAGGCAAGCCTTTTAACCAGTCCAGCTCAGCGCCTGCCTGCCCCAGTGGCCACTGACATTCTGCTTCTGGGGTCAGCAGGCCCAACCCCATCCTACACCCTTCCACCCCCCAGAACAAAAAATTACCTGTATCGAGGCACTTTTTATGAGGCGGGTCTGGCAAGTCCAGAAATTTCCCAACTAAAGCTACCATTTCAGCAGCCAAAGTTCAGCCCAAGATTGAGTTACCGAAAAGGAGAAACAAAACACCTCTTTAAAATTCATTCTCTCTCTCCTCTCACAGTTATTTCTATGCAATTCAAAATCTGTAGCCAAAAATGCCGAGCAGAAATTATGCTCTTATTGTCTGATCAGCCTCCTCAATGTAGCAAATGACAGTAACCCAAGATAAGCCAACTACTGGTTTGCTTTTCTTCTTTCTCTATGGAAAAGCATCTCAACTTGATGCTTCCTCCTGAAAAAAAAACATAAGGAAGTATGAAACGGTAGGAGAAGGTCCAGTTTAATTATTAGTCTAAACTGAGTTAGATGAGCTCAGATCGAAGAGCAGATGGGGCACAATAACTGCCCCGATCCTCCAAAGCCAAATTCCCACACAGCAGATCAATGCCAAATCAGGCAGAGAAATAGAAACAAAACAATAGAACAAAACAATTAAAATCTGAAGGAATGAGACACCACACTTTTAAAAGTTAATTTTCAGTCTCAGAGTTTCATTGGTGGTAATTAACACTGAGCACATTTGGTAGTACAGAACTTGAGTATCACTGAAAAAAAAGACATGCTGTTGAAGCTTTTCTTCCGTGCTATAACTTTCGATGGCTCTATGATTCCATGATACTTGCACTTATCAGGACAGTTTGCAAGAATAGTACAGAGAACAACAATTTATACTGCATGAAAAGAGAGGGCTGGTTGGTTGGCAAGTGGACTCTGATTGGTAGAGGTGTTGCCATGGAGAATGCACCAGGGGACAGTTAACTGCCAAGGTTTTGTTCAGGCAGGTCAACTCTGATTGGTCAAGGCATTGCCATGGGGAATGAACCAGGAAATTTCTGTCCCCCAAGCTTTTGTTTAGTTGAAAAAGGCTCAAGGCATTGACATGCTCCTTCTGTCTGCAAAGGACAGGGCCCTGTACGTGAATATGAGTAGTTTCTAGCATGCATAAGGAGCCACACTGCCAGCCCAATTGATAATCTTAAACTGGTTGTCAGTGTAATTCTTAGCACAATCAGGATTGTTTAGCAAGTGTTGTTCAATTGCGGAATCACATCTAATGTTGGACACTACGTTTTGAGTTTTGTAAGTACAGGCTGGTTGGGTACATTCCTCAAAATGGAATTATAGGAAACCCAATGCATATGTTGACCAGTGAAGGTAGGCTTGTGGTAGATAGTAGTAGAGAACACATTGGCAGATTTCTCAACTGTTCTCTACTACTATCTACCACAAGCCTACCTGCACTGGTCAACATATGCATTGGGTTTCCTATAATTCCAGTGTTATAAGGTCGTCCTTATTCGCAACCTCTTAAATAGATCCCGAGCCATTTGCTCACCGTGCAAGCTTGTTGCTGAAATAGGGCACATCAAAGCCATCCTGCGGGATAATGGCTACCCTGATCAGATCATTGCTCACTGTATATTGGCCAAACTAATGAATGGCTTAAGGCCGCCACTTTCGGCCCTGTAAAGTGCCCAGTCTACTTCAGATTACCCTGGAATGATAACGTGGCTCAAAAACTTGAGCAACAGGCGAAGCTAGCTGTTTCATGCTGCTACTATGTAGTAGCAACACGTGTGATATTCTCCACTTAAGGATGCTGCTGTCAAGTCAAAAATATACAACCGTTTTTTTTATATACAACTCTTACACTTTATAGGGACAATTTTAACCCCTCTCCCTGCCTGGCAGCGGCAGGTTACAATGGCTGCGACGTGGGGTGTGTGGGGGACAGTTTTCACTGTTTCTTTTGCCTTCCTGCCTCCGCTCTCAACCACCCCCGCCACATTTATTTACTGAATTCAGGCAGTGGAGGGCCTCCAGCCCTAGAGGACCAGAATTTAATTTGAATGGCAGTCACTTCAACCACAGGCATGACTATGGGGCCACACAGTTTTGGACCTGTCAGAGAAAGCGGGCAGCAGCAGTGACCCTGGCCAAGGCTACTTGTGGGACCAGGAAGATCAAGAATGCCCACAAGGATACTTTGGCTATCCTGCCACCAGCCCATAAAATGACGCACGATGACGTCGGGTGTGCGTCCCGACATCATCACGCTGTCTCGCGATGTTTCATTCAGCGGGCATGTGCCCGCTGATAGTTGATAGGCCTATTAAGGTCATTAACGAATTAATTAATGTCAAGTTAATGCTACCCGTCCAACCTTACGGTTGGAGGGCAGGTGAAAAGGCCAAGCAGCCTTTACATTTTTTTAGGAAACCTCATCCCGCTCATGATATGAATTATGAATTAAATAAAAAGTTTTCCTGAAAAATAAAAGTGTCCCATCTCATGTCGCACAGTCACATGGGGCAGAATTTCCTGGTTGGCGTGCAGGGGCGGGAGCCGCACGCCGACACGCAGAATGACGCGAGGTGACATCGGCCGTGCGTCCCGATGTCACCCCGCGTCATTTAGATTTTCAGTTCGGCGGGCGTGCATCTGAATCGGCTGCGCGCCTGCCAAACTGTCAAAGGCCTATTAAGGCCTGTTTAGTACCTAATTGAGGTCATTGTCAGGGCTGCCCGTCCAACCTTATGGTTGGCGGGCAGGCTGGGAGCCCAGGCGGGCCTCCGAAAAAACAGGAAACCTCACCCAAGGACGGGATGAGGTTTCATGAGGGTTTTAAAAATGTTTATTAAGTTTTAATATTCAAGTAATTGACATTTCGCAGCTCATGTGACAGTGTCATATGAGAGGACATGTCAATGATTTTTTTTTCTTCTCCGTTCAGCACCGCTTTTAAAATTGAAACGATCTCCCTGAGGCAGCACTTTGCCTCAGGGAGATCTGTGGGCTCTTCCACGCTCATGCACGAAAGAGCACACAGACCTGCTCAGGGAACCGCGCCCCCCCCCCCACCCCACCCCCTGCATGCACAGGGAGCGCACAGCGCTTCAGAGCAGATGTCACGCTGGGTGGGCCTTAATTGGCCCGCCCACCTAAAATGGCGGCGCGCCCTCAAGTGGGGGAGCCAATCAGAAACCCGCTCCCTCGCGCCTGCTCCCGCACAACACCCCCCCCCCCCACCCCCAACGGGGGGAAAATGCTGCCCATGAGGGGACATGTTTCATTGAAATTTATTGATTTTATTTATTATTTTCAAAAGCGCTTCAATCTCCGAGGCAGCTCCGTGCCTCAGGGAGATTGAAGCGCTCTTTTGTGCACATGCGCGAAAGGCCATTGGCCCTGACTCTCCCTCCTCCCCACGCCCGCACAGATAGCACTGAGCGCTACCGCTCGCATATTACGCTGGGCGGGCCTTAATTGGCCCACCCGCATAAACTGTCATTGCGGAGCCTATTGCAGGCAGTGGTCGGCTCCACAGCCACCCCTGCCCCCTCCTGCAGAGCCTGCCCGACGCAGGAAAAATTCAGGCCCTAATTCACTTCAATGTGCTTCATTTTAGTTAAGTCACATTATGCGGCGATAGAACTTCTTCCACTAGCGGCACCAGAATAGTGGCACAGATTCAAGATTAAGACATTCTGTGATCCATATGTCCTGTTTATGCAAACTAGGCTGCCTGCATGCTTTAAACTAGTCTAAGAAACATGATGCTTGATGAGGATGTTTTGTGCGTAGTTTGTAAAGTTCACAAAAGCCAAACAGTGAAGGATTTACCACTGGCTGAGCTGGGAATAGAAGCACCCATTACATTTTTGACATCTGAGTATCATCATTATTATACTACTAAAGAAATACACCACAGCTCACGTTTTATAGAAGTAAAGGTCTTCAAACCACAGAAGAACAATACTTAAAGGACCAAAAACAACTGGAAAAATAATCCAAATCAGTGAAAATGTTTAATTCATAATGAAAAGAGACAAAGGGAAAAAGAGCAGTAACATCTGAACCAACAAAACAACTGAAGGTCAGAGGAAAATTGAAACTTGTTTTCTAACTCTGGATAAATCCATGCAGTTGCTGGTAATTTGTAAGACAATTGAAACAATGTAAGTAGCAGTTGAACTATCTGTTTTGTGAATTATATCAGTTTTTATGCAGTTCTTATGTTATAAATCATGCTTTCTTTAGCTTCATAGAGACACTGACTCAGCAAATAGCAATTTGATCAGATTGCTCAGTTTTCTGCAGGTTCAAACTTAACAAATAAGGTCCCTTTAACAAGCAACTTAACAGGCAAGTGACTATTTAAGCCAGTCATGACTTTTGGGTCGGTGACTTTTTAAACTTTGGGAGGGGGAATTTTAACCCCTCAAAGCAGGTAAGGGAGAGTCAGTGGGGATGGTTAAATTGTTAAAAAGGGTGAAACGCAATCCTATCCCATGCCCACTCTGCTTTTACCATGACCATTTAGGGGACGGCTGAGTAACCTGTTTAGGAGGGGTGGATTTTTGGGAACCATTAAAACGTAATTTGCAGCAGGCTGGGTTTCCCAGGCTCGGGAAATATGCCAGCTTAAGGGAGGTTGGAACTGGCGGACCCAGCAGGTGTTTTTCCAGCCCTGCTTGTGGGTTCGGAGGAGCCGCAGCGCTTGCTTTTGACACCCTCAAGCTGCCACTATCTCTCCCATCCTGCCACTGTTCAACCTCCCCGCAATTGGCTAACACCTCCTGCGATTCCTATCTCTCCCCCAATGTGATCTCCACCCGCCCCCCTCCCTCCCGCCACACTGGCACAGTCCAAGCTCCACCTCCCCCTGCCACCAATTCCGGAGCTTCTTGATTGTGTGGGACCATCCCCAGTAGGCCCCAGCTGTGACAGCAGGCTTTCCTTTCCAGCAGCTGGCTAGCAAACCGCACCCTTGCCACTATCCCCCCCCCACCCCCCCACCAAAACACACCCTTGTATGGAAAATTCGAATGAGGTCCTGCCACTAAATTCACAGAAAGTCTGCTTTTTTCAGTATTGCTGGGTTTTTTTCTAGCTGCAGACAGTTTCCCCTGCTCCACCCCCCTGCCTCCCTGTAAATATTGGGACTTTTGAAGATGTGATACTGGCAGGTGTGATGCCTTTAAAAGGCTTGGCACATGTTAGGTGCAGGAGTTTTAATGGTTTAAATAAATAAATAAAAATGACTAAAGGCAAATATTCTGCCTCTCTGTACCTGAACATTGTGTCGGACCCTGATTCTCATATTTTAGCAGTCTGTTTTGGGGAAGATAGGCTGTTCACCCCTTCGTTGTCCCACCTAAATATTGCATCAGATGGACCCTTGGGTACTAGTTGTCCCACTGCCCCCAATTTTCCATTGCTGAATGATCACTTAAGGGGAAAGAAACAGGCATGATCATTGAAAATTACCTCCATAGGCATATCTGACATTGACAGTTGCTAAGGTTTTTAAGTTAACGCATAATCTGTTCTAAAACGATTTGGAATGTACCAGGAACTTGCCTCCTCAATGAAAACAGCAACACTCAGTGTTCATGCTATTGATCAATTCCTTTTAGATCCCAGCGGTTGCCATTTTAAGCATTGGCCAGACAGCACTGTCAAATTTACATTATTCAGGAGAATTGACTGATTTATTTATCACCCTTTGACTGTAAGAGCAACTGAAAATAATTCATTTGCTATTGTCGAATTTTTGGTTATCCCGCCATACCCCTCTAAGTAGCTTAATTCTGGCCATTTCTAGAATTGAAAAAATGGCTTCATTCATTGAAAATTGAGATCATATGCTATACCTATATATACCAACATGTTTGCCATTTATCCTGGTTTCTATTATGACTTGTTCACTCCTTTGTACTCTCCTTAGGCAGAATGCCAATCGAGCTTTTCCTGGTGTCTGACTGCTGGTTAATGTTACACGCAGTCATACAAATAGAAAAGACGTCATGCATCTTAAGGCATTTATACCCACTTCATGGAAATTCAGAGGCAGATACAAATGATTGCCCCTACACCAAGGGGGAGCTTGGCTCTTCTCACATGTGTCTGTGAATTACGATAGTTGAGAAGAAAAGAGAGATTATTTTTTGATTCCTTAGGTTGTAAGGTCTGACTATGTAACATATGGGTGCTGATGGAATGGGTCATCATGGGCAGAATTTTGCCCTTGGTGAGGGTGACCGGTGGGTCAGGAAGCCAACCACCGCCCGCGATTCACACTGCACCAAGATTTTACACGAGCAGGCCAATTAAGGCCCGCCCAGTGTGCAACACGAGCGGCAGCGCTCAGCACTGCCTGTGCAGGTGGGGGGAGGAGGGTGAGCAGGCCTAGCACGAACGTCACGCATATGCGCAAAAGAGCGCTTCAATCTCCCTGAGGCACTGAGCTGCCTCAGGGAGATGAAGCGCTGTTTAAAAAAACTAATGAACAAACTAAAAATGTCATAAAACATGCCCCCTCATGTGACTCTGTCACATGAGCAGGAGCGTGTTTTTAATTCAAGTGTAAAATTTTTATTTTTATTTGCTTTGGGAAACCTGATCCTGCTAATGGATGAGGTTTCCTAACAAATGCAAAGGCCGCTTGGCCTTTTCGCCTGCCCACCAACCGTTAGGTTGAACGGGCAGTGAAAAATTCAGTGCAATTGTTAGCTTAATGGCCTTAATAGGCTTTCTAATTGTCGGCGGGCACGCTGTTGGCTCCGGCGCGCGCCCGCCGACCGAACTATCGTGAGGTTGTGCATTGACGTCAGCACGCTTGGCCAACATCAACACAGTTTATTTCACACTTGGGCCTGTCGGGCGTGTCAGGCACGCACCCGCACGCCAAGCGAAAAATCCTGCCCCATATGTGCAGCTCTGGCACATTCTGATCAAAAGACCACAATACAGCATGAGTTAGAAACAAAGACAAGACTCTGGGTCCTCTCTTTCCACCCCACCCCTGACACCCCTTCCCATGCCATTTACCACACTTCTGCTCTCACTCCTTCCCCTTTCTCCCAAAACCACTCCACTAGCATCCACATTCAATGGATCATCCTCCGCCATTTCTGCCAACTCCGGCATGATGCCACCACCAAACACACCTTCCCCTCCTCTTCCTTTTCAGCATTCCATGACAGCCTGATTCTATTCCTCAATCACCCCCAATACCTTGTCCCCATCCCATCCCTTCCCGTACAAACGCAGGAGGTGCAAAACCTGCCCTTTTACCTCCCCCCTTTCCACCATGCAGGGCCCCAAACACTCAGATGAAACAGCGATTTACTTGTATTTCTTTCAATTTAATATACTGTATTCGATGTTCACAATGTGGCCTCCTCAACAATGGGGAGACCAAATGCAGTTTAGGTTTCTTTGCAGAACACGTCTGTTCAGTCTACAAGACCGGCCTTGAGCTTCCAGTTATCTGTTATTTTGATTCTGCGCCCCACTCCCACTCTGGCCTCTTTGTCCTTGGCCTCCAACAATGTTTTACTTACATTCAAGGAATAGCACCTAATCTTTCAGTTGGGCCCTTTACAGTTTCCTGAACTCAACACCGAATTCAAAAATTTCAGATCAATAATCATTGCTCCTTTTTTTTAGTCAACAGCTGCTGGTAATGTTGGCAAAGAAATGTGGAGCAAACTCACCATGAGAGAGGGCATAAAATTCTGCCCATGGTGTTTTTGGCAGGAACTGAAGAGGATGGCTTCTGCCTGCCAAAGTTAAGCTCTTGATGTTGGCTAACAAAACAACAGCTGTGGAATTGTTGGCGGTGATGTGAAAGTATAGCTGGATATCATTAGGATAGATGGGAAAGTCAGTCCCCACTTTTGCAGATAATGTGACCAAGAAGCAATACAAAAAGATGGCAAATAGAAAGGGGCAAAGTTAGAACTTTATGGTACACCAAAGATAGCCATGCTGGCAGGGAGAGGAGGAGTCATTGCTAGAGGTGAACTGGCTGTATTAGAACTGGTGGGAATGTTGAACCAGTGGAGCTGGGCTACAGATGAGGAACAGTAGAGGCCGACCATGTCAAAACCTGCAGGGTAATCAAAACGCATGAGAAATGATAACACGTCATAGTCAACAACACTTAGAATGATGATGACCCCAATCAATTTCATCTCATCAGTGTGGGTGAAACAGAAATCAGAGTGTAGGAATTTGAACAAGGAACTGTGTAAGAAATGGGCATGGAATTGTGTAGCAATGACACTGCAAAATCTTAGACCGGGATAAGTTGTTGAAGAAAGTGCAGGAACTCTGCCTAATGTTTGTCTCCATGGCAATAACACCAATTTTAGTGCCGATGAATGACTTGACTGAAACCAGGTATGTTATCATTAAACTAATAGTATTATATCGATTCTGTTGTGCTGACTATCTGCTTAAATTTCAGACAAATTGGAAAAGCTGCCCTTTTCACAGGTTTAACAGAGGCAGATTCCTGCCTTGTACTAAACCATAACACCTTTCAAATTTTATAGAATCTAATATATTATGAGTTTAAAATAAAACTCTGTTAGCTGTTTTATGGAGAGGACCTGGATGGGCCAAATAGCCTCTCTTGTCAGCGCTAATCTCTGATGTTTATGATTAACATTACCATTTAAGGGCAACTCAGGGTGTGATTTGCCTTCATAATATTTTAATCTGCATTTTTAAGGTGCATGGTGGGTGCCGCATTATTCTAAATAGTGGTTCATAAATACCCTTCAAGGACCTGCCACCTCAAACCATTCTTCAAATTTTTCATTCTCAGGGTGTGGTGCATCACTGGCAAAGTTGACATTTATTACCCAACAATAGTTGCCATGAGAAGCTGCTGGTGGACCTGCTCCTTAAACTGCTGCCCATGTGATGAGTGATTTGAGTGGCTCGCTGGAATCAAATGTAAGGCAGATCATGTAAGGAGGGCAAGTTTCCTTCCTTAAAGTTGGTTGACAGAAAACTCAATTTAATGCCAGCTTTAACTCTTTTAATTGAGCCCTAACCTCAAAAATTGTTAAGGTTGCACTTTTTCTTTAAACTATGATGGTAATTCAGACACAATCTTGAGTTCCCCTTAAATGACCACCGTCTGGTGTGGTCGGAGCTCACTCCGTTCTGTGCTCGGACGGGGTCCGCGTACTGGCACTTTAACAACCTGCTGCTGGAGGACGAGCGGTTCCTGGACTCGTTCCGTCGTTTCTGGGCCGGCTGGAGAAGGAAGCGGGGAGGCTTCCCCTCCTTGAGGCTGTGGTGGGACGTGGGCAAGACTCATGTCTGTGTTTTCTGTCAGGCATACACGAGGGGGTCGACAAAGAGGTGGAAATCCAGGGTCGAGGAGTTGGAGAAGGAGGTGCTCGACCTGGAGGCAGGTCTCCGTCAGCCCAATGCGGACCCCGGCCCTGCAGCTGGTGTACAATGAGATGAAGGGCGCGCTGCGGGACCTGCAACTCATCGGGTCCCGTAGCGCGTACGTGAGGTCGCAGATCTGGTTCCTTCAGGACCTGGACCGCGGCTCCCCCTTCTTCTACTCGCAGGAAAAAAGGCATGGGGTCCGTCAGCAGCTCCTTGTGCTGCTGGCCGACGATGGATCCCTTGTCTCGGATCCAGAGGGCATCAGGGCCATTGCTAAATCCTATTACACTGCCCTATTCTCTCCGGATCCATCCAGCGAGGATGTTCGCAGAGTTTTGTGGGAGGACCTGCCATAGGTTGGCCCGGAGGGCGCCGGAAAGCTTGACTCCCCTATAAGTCTGGGGGAGCTGACCAGTGCCCTCGACAGTTTCACCAGGGGAAGTCCCCGGGGCTGGATGGGCTGATCGAGGAGTTCTTCAGGGCGTTCTGGGACGTCCTGGGGAGCCACTACGCGGGGGTCCTGGGGGAGAGTATTGCAACTGGGGAGATGCCCCTTTCGTGGTGAGGGCCGTGATTGCCCTGCTGCTTAAGAAGGGGGATCTCTGCCTTCTTAAAAACTGGTGCCCGCTCTCCCTCCTCAGCACAGATTATAAAATTTTTGCCAGGGCCATGGCTTCTCGGCTATGGCACCGTGCTGCACCACATGATCCACCCTGACCAGTCCTATACCGTCCCAGACCGCACGATTTTCGATAACATCCATCTGGTCTGGGACACCATCCATTATTCCCAGAGGACTGGTCTGTTGAGCGCCTCCCTATCTCTTGACCAGGAGAAGGCGTTCGACAGGGTGGATCACGAATATTTATTTGGGACTCCGCGAGCATTCGGGTTCAGGACGCATTTCGTAGCCCGGATCCGACTTCTGTACCCTGCCACAGAGTGTCTAGTTGGGGTTAACGGGTCCCTGACGGCGCCCCTTCGCTTTGGGAGAGGAGTGCGTCAGTGCTGCCCCCTGTCTGGCCAGTTGTATTCTATCTGTGTGGACCCTTTCCTGCGCCTCTTGCGGAGGAAGTTGTCGGGATTGGTTCTGCACGGGCCGGGCATCGGGGTGGTCCTCTCGGCTTACGCCGATGACGTGCTCCTCACGTGTAGTGACCTGGCTGACCTGCGGAGGATGCGTGAGTGCCAGGAGGTCTAATCTGCCGCATCCTCTGCCAGGATCAACTGGGGTAAATGTTCTGGACTCATGGTCGGTCCATGGCAGATGGATCCCCTACCCGAGGAGCTCACCTGGAGCAGGACCAGCCTCCTCTACCTGGGGGTCCACCTCTGCCCTGCTGAGGAATCCTGGCTGGTGAACTGGCAGGAGCTGGAGACCAAAGTCACCACTTGCCTGTGGTGCAGGACAGGACTGCTCCGAGTGCTGTCTTGCCAGGGTCGTGTTCTGGTCATAAACCAGCTGATTGCTGCTATGCTGTGGTACCGGTTGGTCACTTTGACCCCTTCCCCAGACTTTGTCACAAAAGTTCAGAGAATGCTCGTCGACTTCTTCTGGGACAAAAGGCTGCACTGGGTCACTGCTGAGGTTCTGAGTCTCCCGCTTAGGGATGGCAGTCAGGCACTGGTGTGCCAATGCACCCAGGTGGCGACTTTCCACCTTCAGGCCCTGCAGTGATACCTTAACGTCGAGCCCCCTCCGAGATGGTGTGCACTGGTGACGTATTTCTTCCACCAGGTGCACGGCCTGAATTACCAGGACCTGATCAAAGTCTGGAACATGGTCACCTTGCGACGCAGCTCTCCACCATCAGGAGTAGTGGCTATCGTCAGAGAGCCGCTGCTCAGGAATCTGCCCCCTCCGTCCTTTTCAGTGGCTGGCGGAGAGGAGGGCTGTGGTTGCCGGGGTGACCAGTATCGGGGACGTGCTGGGTGGCGGAGGAGTGGGCTGGATGCTTCCACAGGAGTTGGCGTGTCGCGCGTCTGTGGATGTCCCGCTCGCGGCCAATGCCATTCAAGACCTCAGGACGGTCGTGCTCGGACCCGAAGTCATACTGGGCTTCGAGGTGGCACAGGTGCGCGGTGGTCTTCTGTCTGAGCGCACTCCTGTTCGGATGGATTTCCACATTGGCCCCAAGCCCCAAATCCTCCCTCGGGAGCCGATGCCCTGCAACCTGAGCCGCCTCGCAGAAATGCCCTCCGTGTCCTTTAGCACGGCGCGGAGGGGTTTCCTGTACGGGCTGCTGCTGCACACCCTTCACTTCCTTGCCCTCACCCGCCACCTGGACACGCCCTGACGTGCCTTGTTGCTGTCTGACGGTGGAGGTCCCTGTTGGGGGGCCCCCATGGAGGTGTCCTCCCTCTTTCCATCGGGGTCCTGGGGTGGAGGGTGTTACGTGTAGTCCCATAGAGCCGCAGGATGTGTCGGTTCATGGACTCTCAAGATACCCGCCCTTTTTGCAGCCTTGTGGAGTCTGTGGACCATGTTTACATAGGGTGTTGTAGGCTGCACCCCCTTTTCAGTTATTTAAAGAACCTTTTATTAATGTTTTGTTTGCATTTCAGTCCCACCCACCTGATCAACAGACACCCGGTGTGGAGGGGGGCCGGGAGGGAGGAAGACCTCTTTGTGAACCTGCTCCTGGGCTTGGCCAAGTTAGACATTAACAGGTCCAGGCAGCAGGCGATCGAGGGGGTCGACCGACCTGACTGTCTGCCTCTCTTCTGCGGCTAGGTTCATGGCTGGGTGTCTGGAGAGGGAGCATGTGGTGTCTGCTGGCACCATCGAGGTCTTCTGTGCCCGGTGGGCATCGCGGAGGTTGGGGTGTCTTATCGACCCCTTTAATCACTTTCTGATTTAATGTTTGTAGGTTTCCTTTAAAATTTGTCTTTGGTTTTGCAGTTGCCTAATTTAACTCTTTTAGAGTCAACCAAAAAAACTAAATTAACAAAATGAGGGATAAAGTAAACACAGCCCCTAAATTAGGATTGCTGTAAAACCAAAGACAAAATTTAAAGAAAACTTACAAACATCAAACCTAAATGTGGTTAAAGGGGTCGATAAAGCACCCCAGTCCCCGCGGTGTCCACCGAGGACGGAAGCCTCGATGGTGCCGGCAGACACCGTGTGCTCCCTCTCCAGGGATACCCGGCCATGAACGTAGCCGCGGAAGAGGGGCAGACAGTTGGGTCAGACAAACCCCTTGATCGCCCGCTGCCTGGACCTGTTAATGGCTAACTTGGCCAGGCCCAGGAGTGGGTTCACGAGGAGGTCCTCCTCTCCCCAGGCTCCCCTCCTCACCGGGTGTCCGTAGATCAGGAGCGTGGGACTGAAGTGCAAACAAAACATCAATAAAAGGTTTTTTAAATAACTGAAAAGGGGGTGCAGTCTACAACGCCCCATATATACCTGGTCCTCGGACTCCACAAGGCCGCAAAAGGTGCAGGTCTCTTGGGAGTCTGTGAACCAACACATCCTGCAGTTGTATGGGACTGCTGCATGCAACACCCTCCATCCAGTTCCCGATGGAAAGCGGGAGGACACCTCCGTAGAGGGCCCCCCAACGGGGACCTCTGCCACTGGACGGCAACAAGGCACGCCAGGGCGTGTCCGGGCAGCGGACGAGGGCAAGGAAGTGAAGGGTGTGCAGCAGCAGCCCATACACGAAACCCCTCCGCGCCGTGCTAAAGGACACGGAGGGCATTTCCGCGAGGCGGCTCGCGTGCGGGGCACCGGCTCCCGAGGGAGGGTTCGGGGCTTGGGGCCAATGTGGAAATCCATCCGAACAGGGGTGCGCTCAGACGGAAGACCACCGCGCACCTGGGCCACCTCGAAGCCCAGTATGATATCGGGTCCGAGCACAAGGTCTTGAATGGCATTGGCTGTGAGCCAGATGCCCACAGACGTGCAACGCGCCAACTCCTGTGGAAGCATCCAGCCCACTCCTCCGCCACCCAGCACGTCCCCGATCCTGGTCACCCCAGCAGCCACAGCCCTCCTCTCCGCCAGCCACTGAAACAGATGGAGGCGGCGGATTCCTGAGCAGCGGCTGTCTGACAATAGCCACTACTCCTGACAGCAGAGAGCTGTGTCGCGAGGCGACCGTGTTCCAGACATTGATCAGGTCCTGGTAAAAGATGGGCAATGCCTGCAAGGAGCCACGAAGGCCCCTCAGGCCTATAAACAGGAGCTGCAGGTCATAATTCAGGCCGTGCACCTGGTGGAAGAAATACGTGGCCAGGGCATGCCATCTTGGAGGGGGCAAAACGTTAAGGTATCGCTGTAGGGCCTGAAGGCGGAAAGTCGCCACCTGGGTGCATAGGCACACCAGCGCCTGACCGCCCTCCCTAAGCAGGAGACTCAGAACCTCAGCAGTGACCCAGTGCAGCCTTTTGTCCCAGAAGAAGTCAATGGGAATTCTCTGGATTTTCATGACAAAGTCCGGGGGAGGGGTCAAAGTGACCAGCCGGTACCACAGCATGGCGGCAATCAGCTGGTTTATAACCAGAACTCGACCCCAGCCTAATTTAGGGGCTGTGTTTATTTTGTCCCTGATTTTGTTAATTTAGTTTATTTGGTTGACTCCAAAAGAGTTAAATGGCAATGTTAATCATAAAGGTCAGAGATTAGCGCTGATAAGAGAGGCTATTTGGCCCATCCAGGCCCTTTCCATAAAACAGCTAACAGAGTTTTAGTTTAAACTCACAATATATTAGATTCTATAAAATTTGAAAGGTGTTATGGTTTAATACAAGGCAGGAATCTGCCTCTGTTAAACCTGTGAAAAGGACAGCTTTCCCAACTTGTCTGAAATTTATGCAAATAGTCAGCACAACAGAATCGATATAATACTATTAGTTTAATGATGTCATACCTAGTTTCAGTCAAGGCATTCATCAGCACTAAAATTGGTGTCATTGCCATGGAGACAAACATTAGGCAGAGTTCCTGCACTTTCTTCAACAACTTTTCCCGGTCTAAGATTTTGCAGTGTTATTGCTTATACAGCTGCTCCCTCTAGAGGCTAGGAATTGACAGATATGGAATTATTTTTAACACAACCAGAGCAGTTGTCAATTTGATTCCCATTAGTTTAGTGATGGTAATGAGATACCTGGGTGCAGAAAATTGGGAGGATTTGTGTTATGCTAGATTCCACCCCCCTCCCCTTGTCATCGTCCCCCCCGCCCCCCCCCCGCCAGCTACATTTTGAGCTATGAAATGATTTATCATCTCACATCCGTGAAGCTCTGGAAGCACTCACCCAACAATAAGCAGGCCTGTTCAAATGACATAAAATGTCACACTTTCCACCATTACTACCTGTCCAATGCTGAGCATTGCATTACGCCTGTACACAACAGGCGTCCAGCATTGCTAGGTGGTGTAGCATGTGATACCAATGCAGGATGATCAATTAGGACATCCACAATTTTCACCCAACATATATTTCACTCTTGGCTCCTTAAACTGCAGCCATTTCTCCCCCTCTCAGGAATCTGCAGAAAAAAGTATAATGGTTCCGGGACCTGGGAATGTTTTCCAGGGTTGCCAATTGGCTTATGTGGGTTGAAAACCCACTCAGCCACATTCCCTTTCCAATGACATTTGAGCCAACCAGTAATATTACAGCTTTGTTAACATGTCTTCTTGGTGGAGGTTGCTTCAGTAATTCTCCAGCAGCAAGTTTAGATTATTTGACCCTAAGCACACTGAGGAACATGATCCAAATATTGCTCAGTACATACCTTCAGGCAAGTTTCTAGGCATAAGAACATAAGAACTAGGAGCAGGAGTAGGCAATTCAGCCCCTCGAGCCTGCCCCGCTATTCATTACGATCATGGCTGATCTCATTTCGGCCTCAACTCTAATTTCCCGCCCTCTCCCCATAACCTTTCAACCCATTACTAATTAAAAATCTGTCTATCTCCTCCTTAAATTTATTCAGCGTCCCGGCATCCACTGCACTCTGAGGTAGTGAATTCCACAGATTCATGACCCTTTGAGAAAAGTAATTCCTCCTCATCTCTGATTTAAATCTACCATCCCTTAGCCTAAAACTATGGCCTCTCATTCTAGAATGCCCCAGCAGGGGAAACATCTGCTCCATGTCTACTTTGTCTATCCCCTTTAGCATCTTATATACCTCAATTAGATCTCCTCTCATCCTTCTAAACTCAAGTGAGTATAAGCCTAAACTGCTCAATCTCTCCTCATAAGACAAGCCCTGCATCTCTGGAATCAATCTAGTGAACCTCCTCTGAACCACCTCCAGTGCAACTACATCCTTCCTCAAGTAAGATGACCAAGACTGTGCACAGTACTCCAGGTGCGGTCTCACCAATGCCTTGTACAGTTGCAACAATACTTCCCTATTTTTACACTCTATTCCTTTAGCAATAAATGCCAAAATTCCATTTGCCTTCTTTATTACCTGCTGCACCTGCATACTAGCTTTCAGCGATTCATGCACGAGGACACCCAGATCCCACTTCACTGAAGCATTCTAAAGTTTCTCTCCATTTAAATAATAAGTAGCCTTTTTATTCTTGCGAGAAAAATGGATAACCTCACACTTACCCACGTTAAACTCCATCTGCCAAATTTTGGCCCATTCACCTAACCTGTCCATATCCATTTGTAAATTTCTTATTTCTTCATTGCAACTTACTTTCCCACCTATTTTGGCGTCATCTGCAAATTTAGCTATAGTACCTTCTAACCCTGAATCCAAGTCATTAATATAGATTGTAAATAGTTGGGGCCCAAGGACTGAACCCTGTGGCACCCCACTAATTACACCTTGCCATTCAGAAAAAGGCCCATTTATCCCGGCTCTCTGCTTTCTGTTGGTTAGCCAATCCTCTATCCAAGCTAATATATTACCCCTAACTCTGTGTGATCTTATCTTGTGTATTAATCTTTTGTGCGGTACCTTATCAAAGGCCTTCTGGAAGTCCAGATATACTACATCTACAGGATCCCCATTATCCACTTTGCTTGTCACATCTTCAAAGAATTCTAGCAAATTAGTCAAACATGATTTACTCTACATAAAACCATGCTGACTCTGATGGATTGCATTTTGACTTTCCAAATGCCCCATTACTACTTCCTTAATAATGGGTTCCAACAATTTCCCAACGACAGACATTAAATTAACTGGTCTACTTTCTGCCTCCCTCCCCCTCTTTTTGAATAAGGGCATTATATTAGCATTTTTCCAATCCGCTGGAACCTTTCCAGAATCCAGGGAATTTTGGAATATTATAGCCAATGCATCCACTATCTCCACTGCCACTTCCTTTCAGACCCTGGGATGTAGGCCATCAGGTCCTGGGGACTTGTCACCCTTTAATCCCAATAGTTTGCTCAGCACTTTTTCTCTAGTGATGGTGATTGTTCTAAGTTCCTCCTCTATATCCTCTGCATTACCTGTGACTATTGGGGTGGTATTAGTGTCCTCCACTGTGAAAACTGAGGCAAAATATTGATTAAGTGTCTCTGCCATTTCTGCGTTTCCCACTATTAACTCCCCAGTCTCGTACTCCAAGGGGCCAACATTCACTTTGGCTACTCTCTTTCCTTTTATATACTTGTAGAAGCTTTTGCTGTCAGTTTTTACATTTTGCGCTAGTTTTCTTTCATAATTTACATTTGCTCTTTTTATTTTTTTTTAGTAACCCTTTGTTGATCTTTGTTTCCCTGTCTTCCAGCCTGCCACTGACCTTTGCAATTTGGTTTGCCTTAGTTTTTGCCTTTAAGTTATCTTTAACTTCCTTGCTTAGCCGTGGATGCTTTTTCCCCCTCTTACCATCTTTCTTCCTCATTGGGATATATTTTACTTGGGAGGAATTGAATATCTTCTTAAATATCTGCCACTGTTCATCAACTGTCCTACCTTGTAGTCTTCCTGCCCAGTCCACTAGGGCCAAATCTGCCCTCATGCCTATGTTTCACTCCAGAACACTAGTGTGGGACTCAAGTTTCTCGCTCTCAAACTGAACTTGAAATTCTAGCATGCTATGATCATTCTTCCTTAGAGGATCCTTTACTATGAGATCATTAATTAATCCCATCTCATTACACAAAACCAAATCCAGAATAGCCTGCTCCCTGGTTGGTTCCACAACATATTGCTCCAAGAAACAATCTCTAATACACTCTATGAACTCTCCCTCGAGGCTACCCTTGCCAATCTGATTAGTCCAGTCTATATGCATATTAAAATCACCCATGATTATTGCTGTGCCTTTCTTAAATGCTCCCAGTATTTCCTGGTTTATACTGTGCCCTACTGCTGAACCACAGTTTGGGACCTATAGATTACTCCCACCAGGGACTTCTTTACCTTGATATTTCTTATTTCTACCCAGACTGACTCTGTCTTGATCTCTAGTGCCTATATCATTCCTCACTACAACACTGATCTCTTCCTTTACTAACAAAGCTACACCACCTTCTTTTCTTTCCTGCCTATCCTTCCGAAACACTGAGTACCCTTGGATATTCAACCCCCAAACCTGTTCTCCCTGTAACCACATCTCAGTAATCGCCACCAAATCATACCTATTTATCTCTATTTGCGCTGTTAACTCATTTGTTTTATTCCGAATGCTACTTGCATTCAGATACAAAGCCTTTAAGTTTGCCCTATCGTCAAATTTCCCTGCTCTTATATGATTCATTGGTGCAATATGGCATTCACACACTCTGTCCCTTCCTTTCACTTTTTGATAGCAATCAGCCTCGTCACTAACCTGCACTCTTACCCTCTCCTTAAACTTTGATTTTTTATATTTCCATGCAACTGAACCCTCCCCCCCCACTATTTAGTTTAAATCCCGATCTATGACCCTAGTTATGCAATTCGCCAGGACACTGGTCCCAGCATGATTCAAGTGGAGCCCGTCCAAACGGAATAGCTCCCTCTTTCCCCAGGGCTGGTGCCAATGTCCCATGAATTCGAACCCACTTCTCCCACACCAATCTTTGAACCACGCATTTACCTCTTTAATCTTATTGACCCTGTGCCAGTTAGCTCTTGGCTCAGGTAGTAATCCAGAAATTATTACCTTTTTGGTTCTGCTTTTTAATTTAGCCCCTAGTTGCTCGTATTCCCTAAGCAGAACCTCTTTCCTTCTTCTACCTATATCGTTGGCACCTATGTGGACCACGACAACTGGATCTTTCCCCTCCCACTCCAAGTTCCTCTGCAGCCCAGATGAGATATCCTTAACCCTGGCACCAGGTAGGCAACACAGCCTTCGGGACTCTCGATCCTGGCTACAGAGAACAGTATCTATTCCCCTAACTATACTATCCCCGATTACAACTACATTTCTCTTTTCTCCTCCCACTTGAATGGCTCCCTGTACCACGGTGCTATGGTCAGTTTGCTCATCCCCCCTACAGTCCCTGCTCTCGTCCACGCAAGGAGCAAGAATCCTGAACCTGTTTGATAAGGGCAAGGGCTGAGCATCCTGCAGTGCTACTTCCTGGATCCCTCTACCTGCCTCACTCACAGTCACACCCTCCTGTCCCTGACCACTGGCCAAATTTAAGGTAGTTAATCTAAGGGGTGTGACTGTCTCCTGTCTCCAGGTAACTGTCCCCTTCCCTGATGTGTCACAGTGTCCGAAGCTCAGTCTCCAGCTCATCAACTCTGAGCCGGAGTTCCTCGAGCAGACAACATTTGCTACAGATGTGGTCACTAGGAACCACAATGGAGTCCACCAGCTCCCAGATCATGCAGCTACAACACATCACCTGGCCCTGCATCTCTATTTTCTCTAGACATACCTCAACACACCAAAATAATTTTTCTATGCAATTTATAAGAAACAAAGGAAGTTCTAAAGTATAATTTGTTTCATTCTCAGTTTATCAGAACTTAAAAATGATAATCAAAATACTAGGCCAACTCGCTTGCTGCGAAATCTCCTGCATTCAGGTCTGGAATGGACTATTTTGTTGAGAACACACCGGCCTCCAGGCGTTGGGCTTCTCACAACCTCTTTTGTGTTTCCTGAGTTGGGCGCCTTTCCTATTTAGGTTGCCCTGCTCATCTTTCCAATGATCTTGGGGACGGCTTGGAAAGGATCTACCTGATTTTCCAGGCCTATGGGTGAGGTCATAGCTGTCTGCTATGACTGCTGCACCTCTGGCTGTGAGGATTCTCTGCTCTTCTAGGTGTATTCACAGGTTGGAGGGTAGGAAATTTTTGAATTCCTCCTAAAGTACTAGTTCACGCAACCCCTCATAGGTGCGGGGGATTCTTAGGCATCTTATCCATCCGTCAAACTCAATTTGATGCAGCCATTGAAACTCAATGTAAGTTGTGTGGGCCTCTTACATGCATTCCAGAATTGTTGATGATATGCCTCCAGGACTAACTTGTAGACACTTAGGATGGCAACTTTGGTCTGCTCATAATTCAGGGACACCTCAGAAGGCAGCATGGAGTACAATTCTTGGGCTCTCCCTAACAGCTGCCCTTGAATTAAAAATGTCCAGATCTCTCTAAGCGTCATTTTAGCTGTTCTGCTATTTTCTCAAAAGTGGCAAAAAATGACTCCACATCACTCTTTTCAAATTTAGGAATGAATCTCTCATACTTGAGGGCCTCAGAGAGTGGTTCCGGGTTAGAGGGAAAAGGGGTGCTGCTGGGTAGAGAGAGATTTTCCCTTGCCGTGCTCAATTGTCTGGACTCTCTCTCCCTTTGAGCTGCTAGCTCCATTTCGGATTTTTGGAGCTGGAATTCTCTTCTCTTTCCTGTTCCCTTGCTCTCTTCTCTCCTTTTCTCTCTCCCTTTCCTGAGCTTCAGTTTCTCTTTCTTTTTCCCTCTCCTGAGTTTCCCTCTCTCTCCCTCTTTCCCGCTCCTGAAATTCTAACTGTAATCAAAAACTTTCCAGCTTGAAAATGGCTAGGGGAGGGGATTCGGAGTCACAATTGAGCTCTACATCTAACTGCTCTGCTGGTAACGTGAGAGCCGAATGTTCCGCCAATGACTGGATTAGTTCACATCTTTTGATGTCGCTGGGTATTTTTAACTGTGCCTCCTGAGCTACAGCTTTCAATTGTTCTGTGCTAATGCCACCAAAATTTCACCATTTAAATTCCCTTGCTGTACAAACATCTGGGCACCAAACTTTGCCATTTACTTAGGGCGGAATACTCCGTGGCCCGCTGGTGTCGGGTGTGCTCGGTAGCGCGAGCGGACAATATGGTGAGAAGACCAGAAATCAGTTCCGTTTGTGATCATCTGTTCAGCCTGTCGATGGCGAGCCACATTCCCCTCCATTGGATGTCGGGAACCTCATTGTAATACATCTGCATTTCATTATAAGGCCAGCCTGCTGTAATCGTCCCCCCGACTCAGCCGGATCATCCGCCCCAACTCGCCAACATGTTTCACAACAGCATATATGAGGCGTGCACTTGGCGGGCTGCACTTTGAGGGGAACTCGGAGGTGAGTGCACAGTAATGTTGCGCAGCGCTCGCCCCAGTTGCCTGTTGGACTTCAAGGTTGAGGCGCGTTGGGTGGGGGGAAAGGGCTGCTGTGCAGTTGGGCAACTTGGGGGTGGGGGCAGTGGCTGCCCTACAGTTGAGGTGCATTGGGGGGTGGGAGCAAGGGCTGCCCTTTGGTTGAAGGTCGTGCACAAGCACATGCGGTGTGGGGAGGAGGGAAGTGGACACGCACTAGGGAAACCTTGTATAAATTGACCATTCCTCTGCAGCTGAGACAGTTCAGACACAGCCACATTGACACGTGGAGTTGGGCCTCTAGCTTATCTGCCCAATCAAACAATGCAGAAGCATGAAAGTGCCATCAAGTGCTCCAGAGCTTTTCACCCCCTGGGCACAGACTGCGAACAAATGAGCATTTTAGTGGACTTCAGGGTAGTTGGACAACTGAAATAAAAACAGAAAATGCTGGAAAAATTCAGCAGGTCTAACAGCATCTGTGGAGAGAGAAACAGAGTTAACGCTTTGAGTCTGTATGATCCTTCTTCAGAGCTAAAGAGTAGAAATGTGATGAAGTTTATACTGTTTAAGGGGGATGGAGCAAGTGAAGCTGGAGAGAAGGCCATCGATCGGCGGTGGGGGGGGCAGATAAGGAGAGATTGACAATGATGTCATGGGCAAAAAGATAAAGGGAGTGTTAATGGTAGTGGTATGGGCTAAAGAAGGTGCTGATAGTGGCGTAAAGGTAAGAAAGAAGAATGTGTTAATAGCAGAATAAGGGTAAGCACCCTAAAAGAACAACATGAAACAAGTGACAGATGGCCCTTTTGGGAGTGGGGTGGGGAGAGGGGGTGGTGGTTGGGGGAAAAGGAAAGAAAAAGGGATAAAAAAGGGGATAATCAATGAATGAATGAATAAAAATAAAAATGGAAATAAATGGATAAAAAATAAAAATACATTTTAAAAAAGGGGATTAAAAAAGGGGTGAAGATAGAGGAGAGAGTGCACGATCTGAAGTTGTCGGACTGGGCACGTTGTACAATCTCCTTGCTAAAGCTGGCCATGGAGCAGTCACTGGAGGAGGTGCTCACAGCCCCTTGCAATGTCATCATCCCGGTTTGGACCAGTCTCCCCCATGGTTCAAGCTAACAGTGCAGCCTTGCAGCACAGGTTAGGAGAATGCCTGTGCCTGAGCTGAGAGCACAGCATGCAGTCCAGTGGGCAAAGCTGCCACCAATCGGTCAGGTGGAGTGGGGCGGAAGGGGTTAGGGTTTCGGGCAACCATGCAGCGCACTAAACTCTGGCCACCCAAGTGGTGGCCATCACTCTCCAGGATGTGTTAAGGGACCTTCAGACTTAACCAAGGGATGCTCTTAGTATACATAAGCTAACCCATGCATCTCTCTTTTTCATCCTGCAGGAGGAGTACATCAGGACCATTGAGCCTCGTGAACTAGCTGTATGCCTTGTGGCTTACATAGGACGGTGACAACGGAGAAGAGAGCGACGGAGGCACCAGGCTGCGCAGAGGGAGAAGCAGCACCCTCAGGATGAAGGGGAGGCTGGGGCTCCCACACACGCTGCTGAAGAGTCATAGCAAACGTTCGTTGGTCAGCACCTAACTAGAACCAGGGTCTATAGACGCCGTCTTCCATTCCTGCAGATTACCAACGACCAGTGTCGCTGAAGAATCTGCATGTCTAGGGAACTGGTCAGTCACATCTGCCAGCTGCTGCAGGATTTGGCACCACAGGGACATGGAGGGCATCTACTGCCAGTGGCCGTGAAAGTGACAGCGGTGCTCAATTTTTACACCAGGAGCTCCTTTCAGGGCTTCACAGGTGACCTCTGTGGGATCTCACAAGCTCCACCCACAAATGCTTCCATGAGGTCACGGGTGCCATCTTTGCTAGGGCACACAACTTTGTGCGTTTCGTCCTGGACCAGGAGAGCCAGGATGCAAGAGCGAATGGATTTGCCCAGATCTTGGGTTTCCCACAGGTGCAGGGTGCAATCAACAGCACTCACCTGGCGTTTAGATCTCCATCTCAATACGCGGTCAACTACATCAACTGCAAGGGCTTCCATTCAGTGAATGCTCAGCTGGTGTGCGACCACCACAAATGCATCCTGGTCTGCGCACGGTTTCCAGGGAGTGTTCACAATTCCTACATTCTCAGTCGGTCACAGATCCCTGACGTCTTCCAGGGTCCACAGAGGCTGCAGGGATAGCTCCTCAGGGACAAGGGCTACGCTCAGAGGCCGTGGCTGATGACACCCGGGCAGCTGCCTCAGACTGCAGCAGAGCGACGGTATAATGAGGCTCATGCTGCAACTCACAACTTGGTGGAGCAAACCATCGGGATGCTGCAAATGAGGTTCCGGTGCCTGGACGGGTCCGGTGGAGCCCTGCAATACAGTCCACAGAGGGTGTCACGCATTGTCGTCACCTGCTGTGCCATTTACAACCTGGTGCTGCAACGGGGAGAGGAGCTGGCTGAGGAAGAGCTGGAGGTCTCCCCCAATGAGGAGGACGTTGACGGTGATGAGGGTGAGGAGGTCCTCGAAAGCAACAGTGATGACGATGAGGCTCTCACACTGGCCAGATGAGGCAGGTGTGCTCTGACAGCTGCTAGATTTGTGGAGGATGATGACGACATGCAGTGAGGAGTCACCATAGATCCTCACATTGCATCTGTGAACGTTTGACTCCAGTCTGACTTATTGCAACGCACATACCCTCTGTAATAAGGCTCCTGTCATTGAGACGCAGTGGAGGCCCTAATAGTTGCTCGATTCTAGGAGGATGATGATGACATGCAGTGAGGATGCTCCATAGATCTTCACATAGCCTCTGAGAATGTCTGACTCCTGTCTGTCCGAGGGCAGCTCACTTGTGCTCTGTGATCAGGGTCATATCATAGAGACGCAGCCATGAAACTTTAAATGCACCTGATCCTTTGTCCGCCTTTAGCACCTGACCCCTTCAGGAACACAGCGTCACTGGTTACAGATGCTGAAGAGATGGGGGCCAGCCCCACCTTAAAGGTGCTGAGAGCACACAGAGAGAATGATGGAACTCTGTGATGCCTGCCTACTACATTCTGGCAGCAATGACAAGCACCATCGAGATGCAGGCATCAGTAATTTGTCCAGGGAGTGTGAGGCTGGACAATCACTTTGGTCCGAAGGCCGCACAGATCACAGGGAAGAGGCCCTGGACTGAGACACCTGCCTTTATCTTGTGCAGGAAGGTTTCACATCTGAGTGACAAGAATACTGCTCATCAGAACAAGGAATCATAGGCAGAGAGACATTCTTGGGAGTTTATTGATGATAGTGAACATTATGTACAAGTGATTAACACCCATGCCCAGGCTGTGCAATTACATCTTCTTAACATTCCTAACCCTGCTGCTATGCCTTGGTGCTCCCTCAACATCCACAGTGGAGGTGGAGGCAGCCTGCTGACTGCTACATCCTTTCTCTTATGATCTTGGTGAGCGTCCTCTGGATGGCCAAGGCCAGGAAGGCCCTGGCCTGCTTTTGGGTTACTGCTGTGTGGCAGTGGCACCCTCTTTGGCCTGTGGAGCTGGAGTTACTGAGGTCACAGGAAGAGGGGATTCAGATGGGCCAGACACTCCTGGAGTCACCTGGATGGATGGCCCCAAGTGGGCCTGCTGATCCTCCTCCCTATGAGTAGCTGAAGTGAGATCGGGCTGCCCCGCACCCCTCTCGCGTACACACTGTTGGAGGCCAACTATGGCGTCGGTGATGGAGTTCAGCCTGTGCAGCACTGCAGGAGCAAAATCCTGGACCAAGGTCTCGATGGCAGCCACCATCCTACCAGTGTTGACCTTGGTATGTTAGCACGCCGGCATTATCACCTCAGCCTGAAGGAGGACGGAGTCCTCCATCTTGCCTTGAAATCTGAGGAGTGCAGTGGACATCTCTTCCTGTTGTCCCCTAGCTTGCCTTTTAGCTCCAGCAACTGTGCCATGACCGAGTCCAGAGGCTCGTCATCTGACTCGGACTCAGCAATGTTCTCCAGCAATCCTCCGCCTGCTGTGGATCAGACAGTGAGATGTGCTCACCAGATTGTGATCCCGGGGCTTCTCTAAAGCTAGGTCCCACCAAGTTGTCTCTGAGCTGGTGGAGGGTGTGTGTGAGCACTGTGTCAGGTCCTCAGGTAGGGTTTCAGCAGATTCCTCTTCTGAGCTTCCCTCGGGGCTTGATTGGAGGCCTCAGGTCATGGATTTTCTTGGCTGTTTCCCAGATGTGCCTGTGAAAACAAAGAGAGATAATTAGTGCATGGCAGTGGCCTGTGAAACAGGACGCAGCATGGTTGTCTGATGGATGTTGCACCACCGACCTCACCGTTGGCACACAAATGGGCCAGATCGTTGCCGGCCAGCTGGATGGCTCTGTGTTCAAAGTCCGTGTGGACCTTGATTTCGGGCATTCCTTCACCGGTCTGCGACCTCTCCCCCTTGTTAAGTGCCAGCTTGTCCTGCATGAATAGAGATGGGAGAGAGTGTAAGCAGGATGCCTGCCAGGCCAGATGATAAGTATTCCTGGCAAGTGTGGGTGGTAAATAGTCCCATGGAAATGATGAGAAAAATGATGGTGAGTGTGAGAGAGTGAATGGTGATGTCCCTTGAACCGGTAGTGAGTGAGGGCCCTGTGGGTGTGTGATGGGTTTGTGACTGTGTTAGTTGAGAATGATGAGAAGAGTGATTTACCCTGGCAGAACAGAGGAGATCCTTCATCCTCTTGCGGCACTCTTTTGCAGGGCATTGGCGCTGACCACCACTGCCACTGCCTCCCAAGCCATATTTATAATGTTGCTGCTCATCCTGCAGCCAGAGCTGGGGTAGAGGGCATCCCAGCGGGCCTCCAGTGCATCCAAAAGATGTTCGAGGGACGCGTCATTGAACCTGGGGGCTGCAGTATCCTTGCCGTTCGAGGCCACGTCATCAGTGCAGCAGTCCTGGGCTGGAAGCACAGAGGCGTGTGCATGACTGCATTTTAAATATGGTGCCTGGCATGATGAAATGGTGAGATGCTGGTGTGGTGGGCAAATGACAGCCTGCCCACCATGGAAACGGCGTGTTTCCTGGGAATGTGTAATTAATGCGGCGGATTTGAGATGATTCGGGCGTGAGAAGCCGCCATTGTGGCCGATGGGTAAAACATAATTTTACCCGCCTGCTACTGCACTTAGTGCAAATCTGGGACGATTGTGTCCATAGTGTTAGGGAAAAGGAATTTGCTGTGGTGAGTTACTTGTGTTTTAAAATTAGTTCCAGCCACCAGTTTTTCCTCCTTGCTTCCAAATGTCTCTTTTATCTCAGATTTGGCTCATCTCTTAACTTGGACTCTGGTCCAATTTAAATTGGGTTTTCCTGGACTTGAGCTCCCAATTTCTGTTATGGACAGGAGGAGGAGGAGGGGGTTTAATTTAAGCAGCCCAGATTTCTTCTCTCACCACCCATTCGTAAACAGAAATGTGTTTTTGATTTTTGATTTCCCCCTTTTTTAAGTGGTGGCATATTTTTCCCAACCTCTTCAGTTTTGGAATGATCTAATCCTCTGTTAATAACCCTACAGAAAACCGAGATAGAGTAAAATCAGAGGGTTAGTTTATTTTACACATATTTAAAATGCGGGAGGGGTGCAGCTATGGTATCCCCAATACATTCATGTAATGAAGGAGGGTTAAGGGAAAGAAAGAGGGACAGGGAAAAGACGACAGACAAAATAAGAATTATTGTTTCACGTGAGTTCATGGTCCAGAATCCGAGTCCAATGGTGTATTCTTTCAGAGTCAGCAGGTTGAAGACTGATGCTGGATAATTCACTTTCCCAGTAGAAATGACTTACACAATGTGATGGGCCCATAGGGATGAATTAGTCTTGTAGGCGCTGGTACAGAAGTTCAGATGTTCCAGTAGAAACAGTGTAGATGAGGGCCAAGCAATTTAAACCTGGACAGAGTTGTGGTTCTGCTGCTCTTTGGTTGATGGAAGATGGCCGACTGCCTCATTCAGCTCTACAAGATTCTAAGTGCTTGGAGTTGATGGAGGGGGGGTGCATAGCAGGTGGGGAGGGCATGCAGTGGGGGGGCCATGTGACATAAATTCCACTCCTTCCCCTTGGTTTGGGCAAAGCTGTATATTCCTGATCTGATCATTCAGATGGTTAATGTTTCATCCATTAGTAAATTCAACAAAGGTTTCTTGGTCCTTTTTCCTCTCAGACAGATTGTCTAAGTTGGCCAGAGCCTGGCCTTAGAAATGTAAATGGTCTTTGCACAACTCCTTGTGACTTGATCTCTGCAGCCACAGGGGGTATTAGTGCCTCTTTCGACATAGCGAGATTGCTGCTGTTTCTGAAGGCCAGAAATTCCTTTTGTGTGAGTCATAGCTGGTCCTGGCTTCAGTTATTTTAAAACCTTTGTCCCGTGTTTTTCTTTTTTAAAAAAGTAATTTTATAAATTAGCCAGAATGATATATATATTTTTATCAAAATATAGAATGTGTCTTAGCCCCCTGGGCCAGGAAAACTCCTGCTGATTACCAGCTACTGCCATTTCTCAGCTGATGAATCAGTGCTCCCCACGTTCAACACCATTTGGAAGATGCACTGAGGATAGCAAAGACACAGAATGCACTCAGGGTGGGAAACTTTAATGTCCATCACCAAGAGTGGTTTGGTAGCATATCTACTGACTGAGCTGGCTGTGTCCTGAAGGGCATTGGTACTAAATGGATCTGTGAGAAGGAAAAATCTCTGGACCTCACCCTCACCAATTAGGTTAGGCCAGCTCACCAGTTCAGTCAATAGTCATGCTACTGAGTCACTCCTGGTGATGGACAATGAAGTCCCCCATCCAGAGTACATTCTGCACTCTTGCCACCTTCAGTGCTCTCGCCAAACTACCTGTTGCAGATGCATCTAACCATGACAGTATTGTTAGGAGTGACCACCACAGCCCTTGTGAAAACCAATTCCCACGTTCACATTGAGGACACCTTGCATTGTGTGGCACTTCCGTGTGCTAAATGGGATAGATTCAGATGAGATCTAGTGCTCAAAACTGGGCTTCTGTGAGACCATAAGCAGCTGCAGAATTGTATTCCACCACATTCTGTAACATCATGGCCTGACATATCCCTCATTCTAACATTATCAAGCCAGGGGACCAAATCTGTTTCAATCAGGAGTGAAGGAGAGCATACCAGAAACAGCATCTAAAAATGAAGCACCAACCTTCTGAAACTACAACACAGGACTATAAACATACTTAACAGTGGAAGCAGCATGCTATAGACAGAGCTAAGCGATCCCAAGTCCATTGGATAAGATCAAAGCTCTGCAGTCCTGTCACATCCAGTCATGAATGGTGGTGGACACTAAAACAACTAACTGGAGGAGGAGGTTCCATGATCACCCCTGTCCTCAGTGATGGGGAAGCCCAGCACATCAGTGCAAAAGACAAGGCTGAAGTATTTGCTGCAAGTGCTGAGTGGATGATTCATCTCAATCTCCTCCTGAGGTCCCCAATGTCTCAGATGTCAGCCCTCAACCAAATTTGATTCGCTCTATGTGATATCAAGAAATAGCTGAGCATACTGGAAACAGATGAGACATTCGGACCTGAAAACATCCCAGCTGTAGTGTAGCACCACAGCTTTTTCAGTATAGTTACAACTAAGTGGAAATTGCTCAGCTATGTCCTGTCCACAAAAGGAAGCACAAATGCAACCTGTCCAATTGCCAACCCAACTGTCTACTCTCAATCATCGGTAAAGTGATGAAAGGTGTCGTCGACAGTGCAGTCAAGCAGGACTTAGCAATAACCTGCTCTCTGATGCCCAGATTGGGTTCTGCCAGGGCCACTCAGCTCCAGACCTCATTGATCCAAACATGGACAAAAGAGCTAAACTCAAGAAGTGAGGTGCGAGTGACTTTGACATCAAGGTAGCATTTGACCGAGTGTGGCTTAAAGGAACCCTAATAAAATTGAAGGCAATAGGAATCAGCTGACAAACTCTCCACTGGCTGGAGTCATACCGACCACAAAGGAAGATAGTTGTAGTCGTTGGAGAAGTTTCCTAGGGCATTTCTTAGGCCAAACCATCTTCAGCTGCTTCATCAATGACCTTCCCTCCAAATTAAGGTCAAAACTGGGGATGTTGGCTGATGATTGAACAACGTTCAAGACTATTCACAACTCCTCAGAAACCAAAAACGTTTATGCCCACATATGGCAAGACCTGGACAACATTCCGGCTGTGGCTGACAAGTGGCAAGTAACATTTGCGCCTCACAAGTGCCAGACAATAATCATCTCCAACTGGAGAGAGTCTAGCCACCTCCGCTTGACATTCTATGACACTACCATCACTGAGTCCCTGGCCATCAACATCCTGGGGGTTACCATTGATCAGAAACTGAACTGGACCAGCCACATAAGCACTGTGGCTACAAGAGCAGGTCAGATGCTGGGAATTCTGAAGAGAGTAACTCAACTTATGATTGCCAAAAATCTTCCATTATTTAGAATGCACAGGTCAGAAGTGTAATGGAATACTCTTCACTTGGATAAGTGCAGCTCCAACAACCTTCAAGAAGCTCGACACAATCCAGGTCAAAGCAGCCCAATTTATTGTCACTCCCTCAACCGCCTTAAAGAGTCACTCCCTTCACCATCAGAACACGATGGTTGCAGTGTGTACCATCTACAAGATGCACTGCAGCAATCGTCAAGGCTCCTTTGACAGCACCTTCCAAACCTGCAATGTCTACCATCTAGAACAAGGGCAGCAGATGCATGAGAACGCCACCACCTGCAAGATCCCCTCCAAGTCACACAATAGCTGACTTGAAAATATATCACCATTCCTTCATTGCCTCAGGGTCAAAATCCTGAAACTCACTCCCTAACAGCACTGTGATTGTACCTACACCTCACAAATTATCGTGGTTCAAGGCAGCTCACCACTGTCTTCTCGAGGGAAATCAGGATGGGCAATAAATGCTGGCCTTGTCAACGATGTCTATATTCCTTGAATTAATAAAAAAAGTTGATCCACATATATCAGACTCAGAACAGAATGAAACTAAAACATTTTTCCTCAAAACCTTCCATGTTTTGGGAACCTGTGCTGAAAATATAGTCCAATGACTAAGGACACTAAAAATGAGATTTAATAGAAAGACTTTTAACTGTATAAAACCTTTCACAACCTCAGGACATCCCAAAGCACTTTCCAACCTGGCAAGAAACTATCATATTTTTCCTAATATTATTGTGGGATATTTTAAAGCAAGCAAGCGTGGTTCTGTGTGTGGGGCTAATTTAATTAAACTAGAGATGATTAAACTGCAAGGTTTAAATTATCAAAGAAGCGAGGTGTAAAACAGGCGTTTGAAATGAAGATAAATAAGGCAAGGTTATTATGTTAATTTTTCCCATAAGTGCTGGCCATAATGAGAACATGAAAGATTTTTATATTCTGGGAAAGGTAACTTCTAAAGTCAAGTGGAAACAATGGGATTTACAGATCAAAAAGAGAGAAATATATTTAAAGAAAGATGGAAGGCTGGGTGAGGTGTGGCTGTGTGAGATCTTGAAAGGTGACTATGTGAAACAGACTGGTTTAGCCATCTTGAAGAATCTTGTTGTTCCTGTAACTAAAGTTTTGTTAAAAGTCTTTGGAGGTCCATTGTCCAGTTGGTGCTTGTGGTAAAATTGCTGGATGACTTTATAAATATAGAATCTATTTGGACTGTTGCCTTAAAGGGGGTGTATAGTTAGAAGTCTGGCTAAGTAGAAAGTTTGGGAACTGTTATAACTACGTAACTGTAATCGTGTATATTTTCTAAGTTTATTTTTCTTCTTTTGTCAATAAATGCTTTAATTTAATCTTTAAAATTTCTAAAGGTGGTAAAGGACTCATTACTTCTGTCTTCAGTGCACAAGCGTTCTCGTAATAAATACAAATTGCAAAATTGTTGTGACAGTGTGGCCAAGTTTCCCTTGTGGATTTGGTCAGCCTTGCAAATACCACCCGCCATTTCATAACAAACCAATTAAGTACTTCAGAAATGTAGTTACTGTTGTAATGTTGGAATTGATTGATGACTTTGCTCAGTCAACACACAACAGTTTTACGGTATGCCCTGCATGTGGAGAAACAGTTGAAACTAATTTAATCTTTAAAATTTCTAAAGGTGGTAAAGGACTCATTACTTCTGTCTTCAGTGCACAAGCGTTCTCGTAATAAATACAAATTGCAAAATTGTTGTGACAGTGTGGCCAAGTTTCCCTTGTGGGTTTGGTCAGCCTTGCAAATACCACCCGCCATTTCATAACAAACCAATTAAGTACTTCAGAAATGTAGTTACTGTTGTAATGTTGGAATTGATTGATGACTTTGCTCAGTCAACACACAACAGTTTTACGGTATGCCCTGCATGTGGAGAAACAACGGTCCATGGATTCTGTCGAAGAAGCATCCTATGAGCTCCAGAGGAACTATGTTGGCTCCATTATCATGAATTTGTCCATGATAGAGTTTGAAATCTAATCCTGTCTTCAGCTATGGTATTTTAAATAATTGCAGCTACTTCTTCACTAGTCTTATTAGTCCAAAATAACTAGAAAGCTATGAAAACAGAAACAGTTGAAACTAATTAGCTATATTAATAATAAACTTTATTTAGGTTATAACCTTTCAGAATATTATCCAGAAAAGCAATTTTACTCTTTTTTTCACATTTTCAATGTTTTTGTAGTCAATGTCAATGATTTCCTTTCAGATCAGAAAACTGCAATTAAAAAAAACACACAAAAACTTTGTAATTTTCTCACAAAATAAACATTTGCCTTTAGTTTCGGAAGTTCCAAAGATTACATGAAATAAATATGAAAACTGTAATGTGAGGGACTAAGATTTCACCCTGTATTTTTTATATTATATTTCAAACTGGAGATGAAGACCTAAAATGGCTGAATCTATGTCTGTCTGTGACCCCGAACAAAAGAAGCTACCCAGCAGGATCAGAGAAACTCACACCTTGTTATCCATGAACAGCCACTAATGATCCCCTGTGGACTGCACAGACTAAATTTAAAGAGAGCTATACAAAGCCAATCTGTATTTCATAACCCAGACTGGCCAACCGGAGTCTGTTTGTCTGCTAAGACATAGGACCCCTCCACCTTCCTTTCAATTCTTAATGGTTAAGACATTTAATAATTTGTGGGACCCAGACGAGGGATACAGTGTGGAGAGTGGGAGTAATGTGACATGGGCCTCTGACTTGTGGAACTAATAGTATTGCCTTGCTGAACTGCAATGTCTCAGCTGCCTTTTTATCATCTGGCAAGCATGCCTCACAGACAAGGAGCTCTGGCTCACGTTGGACACCTGGCCCCATCTACACTGTTTCTGCTGAAAATTCTGTATCATCACCTACAAGTCTGATTTATTTCTGTGTACCAATCTCATTGCGTGAAGTCAACACCACCGGAAAAGAAAATTATATAGCATTGGTTTTCAAGTCACCGATCTCCATTAAGGAATACCTCATTGGACTTTCATTCTGGACTGCAGAATCCACGTGAAACAACATTTCTTTTCTCAGTGGTGTCTGCACTGTGAAACCTTCTTTCCTCTACCACTCTTTTACTGTATGAATGCAAAGGAGGCAACGTTGCAACCCTCCTCCTGTTTTTGAGTGTGTGCAAATAAACTAACCCTTTGAGTTCATCCTTTCTCGAGTTTGCTGTGGGGTTATTATTAGAAAATTAGATCACACCAAAACTGAGGGGCTGGGAAATATGCCACTGCTTAAAAAGAGGGAAGCTAATCAAAACATGTTTCTGTTTACGGACAAGTGGTGAGAGGAGACATTAGTGCTGTTTAAAATAACCCCCCCTCAATAAAATGTTTTAAAATATTTCTATTCATAGCATAGTACTCACCTTTCACTAAAGAAGTTCAAGAAAATTCATGGCCACGGTGTCACGAAAGTATAATAATTCTCACAATAGTATTGTGATTTATTGTAAAACTAGGTTAATAGTGGAGTTTGGATTGTTTTTGTGTGTGTGTGTGTGTGTGTGTGTGTGGGATTTAATTGAATTGGAGACAGCTGGTCTGGAGGCTTTGACTCATCAAAAGAATTTAGGTTTGAAATGCTAAATATGTAAACATGGCTGAAGTTTTAGAATGTAAGGTGTGAGGAGAATTTGCATTTTTAGATAAATCAGGGCAGTTTGAATTTCAAAGAGATGGTAGGATGTTTACACCTAGCCAGAGAAGCTAGGCCAAGCAGTGTGTTTATTTTTCCCAAAGGTTACTAACAATATTAGAGTACCATGAAAAGTTTTATATTATGGGAAAATACATTTTCAAAGCTATATGGGACAATGGAATCTACAGATTGAAAAGAGAGAAAACATATATAAGGGGAAATGAAAGGCTATGTTGAGAGGGGTCCTGTGACATCTAGCAGAAGCTTGCAAAACTGCCTCAGAAACGCCTCCAGCATGTCTGCATGAGTTTGCTGCATCCAGCCCTTAAAGGTGATAATTGTGCTGGCCCTTTTTAACTTTAAAATCTACTGTTTGACTGTTGCCTTACATGGAGGTATTTGGGAGTCAGTTTAGGTAGAAATTTTACTATGTACTATAGTATTAAGTAACTGGAATTGTATGTATGTTTGACATCTTTTCTTTTGTTAATAAATATTTTAATTTAGTTTTTAAAAAATCCCTGAAGGCTTTGGTGGATTTATTACTTGTGAATTCAATGCTCACATATCGAAATAAATACAAATTGCAAAACTGTTGTGATAGCGGGATCAAGTTTCCCTCGTGGATTTGATCCACCTGGCATGCATCATCTGTCATGTCATAGCAACAGTTTTGTAAAAATATGCCTAAAATTTCTTTTACATTATTTTTATATGCACAAGCTTTTATTTCTTTGGTAACAGTATTTTCTTTTTTATTTATTTGTTCATGGGATGTGGGTGTTGTTGGCTAGGCCAGCATTTATTAGCCATCCCTAATTGTCTTTGAGATTGTGCTGGTGAGCCACCTTCTCAAATTGCTGCAGACCCTGTGGTGTAGGTACATTCACAGTGCTGTTAGGGAGGGAGTTCCAGGATTTTGACCCAGCGACCTAGTATGCTAAATTCTGTGAACATACACATAGTATCCTGAGACCTGTAGTTTCTAACTACTTATAGGTCATATCTCAGCAGAATATATCCGGCTCATTAATTAAGCTACCCTGTGCTCCCTCAGTACTGCATTGAAAAGTCACCCTAGATTACATCCCCAGGCCGCTGGACTGAGACCAAAATCCACAGCCTTCTGATTCAGATGCTGAGAGTGTTATGCACTGAGCCAAGGGCTGACACAGCTAGCTTTGGTGTTACATTATAACCACATGCTATAAAATGCCATCCTCACTAAATTCAATGCTTTACACGTGATCCAGAAATAGCAACATGTATGGATTTTCTTCCCCCAGCATTTAAGGTTTATTCAGTAAAGCTCCTCTCTGACCACACGGGGGAACCTGTACTCTGTGTACCTATGTCAACATGACTTCACTGTTGTGGAAGGAACATTGGGCTGAATTTTAATCTGCAGAAGCGCTTGGGTTCGAGCGCAGGTGAGGGTATTAAGCAAAGGGAAATAGACAGCGCATTAGAAATCTGGCTCCAACCCGATGACTTCCCCACATTTAATTGCAGTGCATTAGACGGCGGGAGAGGTGGGTTATCAATTTCATTATGTTAATCGTTCAATTACGGTGATATTGACATGGCTTTTGCAATGTAACTGTCAGTACACTGGTTTCCTGGACTTCCTGGAACTTGCCAGCAAAAGCAAAGCAGGAACGCAGCAGCTATTGAGGGGGCTGAGGACATGGCAGAGAAATGCACCAATAAGTACTGACATCTCACAGCTTCCTTCTTGCCTGCTTGTGTGACAGGCTTTGTTCACAGTACTTATGCTGAGAGGTTACTTTAATAGCCTTGGGGACTTGCATGTCTGATACCTACCTTGGAACTGTGATCAGATCTGTATGGGTGTTGCTTCTGCCGTATTACTTTGGGCCTCGGATAGGGACCAAGATAACTAAAAACAACACCAACACCACCAGGAGCACCAGCAACAGGAACAGGGAGAGGGCACTCAGCTCCAGGTCTTATTACAGCCTTGGTCCAAACATGGACAAAAGAGCTGAACTCCAGAGGTGAGGTAAGAGTGACTGCCCTTGACATCAAGGTAACATTTGACTGAGTCTGACATCAAGGAGCCCTAGCAAAATTGAGGTCAATTGGAATGGGGGGGAAACTCTCCACTGGTTTGGGTCATACCTAGTACAAATGAAAATGGTTGCGGATGCTGGAGGCCAACCATCTCATCCCAGGACATTGCTGCAGGGGTTCCTCAGGGTAGTGTTCGAGGCCCAACCATCTTTAGCAATGATCTTCCCTCCAACTTAAGATCAGAAGTGGGGATGTTAGCTGCTGACTGCACAGTGCTCAGTACCTGTTGCAACTGGGTCATTTTCCATATGCAGCAAAACCTGGACAACACTCAGGCTTGGGTTGATAAGTGGCAAGTAACATTCTCACCACACAAGTGCCAGGCAATAACCATCTCCAACAAGAGAGAATCTATCCATCTTCCCCAGACATACAATGCCATCGCTGAATCCCCCACTATCAACATCCTGGGGGGGTTACCATTGACTAGGATCTGAACTGGATCAGCCCATAATTACTATGGCAACAACAGCAGTTCAGAGGCTGGGAATCTTGCAGTCAGTAACTCACCTCCTGACCCCCCCCAAAGCCTGTCCACCATCTACAAGGCACAAGTCAGGAGTGTGATGGGATACCTCACTCTTGCCTGGATGCAGAACAAATGCTCCAACAATATTTAAGAAGTCCCACAGAGCAGCTCGGTCTGTACATAGTGGCGGCATCTATAACATGCACTGCAGTTACTCACCAAGGCTGCTTCAACAGCACCTTCCAAATCTGTGACATCTACTACCTAGAAGTATAAGGGCAGAAGACACATGGGAATACCATCACCAGCATGTTCCCCTCCAAGTCACACATGATTCTGACTTTGAACTATATCATTGTTCCTTCATTGTCACTGGGTAAAACCCCTGGGGCACCCTCCCTAACAGCACTGTGGGTGCACCTACACCACACGGACTGCAGTGGTTCAAGGAGGTGGCTCCAAACACCTTCTCAAGGGCAATTCTGGATGGATAATAAATGCTGGCCTCTTCAGAAATACCCACATCCCATGAAAAGTATTTAAAAAAGCAACAGCCTGCTTCTTACAGACCTGCAGCTCTACAGGAGTGAGGGGGTCAACAGAGAAGTACAGCTTGCAGGAGGCCATATTCACAATACAGGTTGTACAGAGAGAGAATAAGTTTCCATGAAATGTCGGAACACCAGTGTCTCAGGAAGCTTGGGCTCTTGTGTAAGATGATGACAGATACTTGCAGTCTGCTGGATCAAGACCTACCGCGAGTAGGCCTGCTGGCCACGCTTTACCAATGGCTGCCAAAGATCCCACCACCTTCTGATGCAGGTTATTAGTTACAGTTCGGTAGGTCTGAAGAAATCTCCATAGACATACGCAGGTTAACTGTAAGTCTTTATTGACTATTAGAATTATTTACAAATATACAATAAAGGGTACAAACTAGGAGCTGTCTCCATGCTTGCTGGTACACACGGCTCTGTCCAACACTAGACTGACCCCTAGGTGCAGGTCATGTGCTCTCTTACATCACCGTGTGGATGGTACAATACTCAGCCCCACATTAACCTTATATGTGCCATGTTCTTATACTACGCCTCCCCACAAGTTTTTATCCAATGTATTTTGAGTTATACTAGTTTACTTCATGTTTTATATTGTTATTACTATCATTTATTTACATTATTATTACTACATTACGACTACCCCATGTTCCCCTTCAAATCCTTAACTTGAAATGTTCAGGCAGTCTGGAGGCCTTATAACATTTGCATATCTCGTTAACAGTACTGTTGGTAGACCCTATCTCTGCTGGTTTTCTCAGTTGGTTTGGAGGTTGTTCTGGCATCTGGATATCTTTTCATCCTTTTCTTCTCCTCTTGGTTGATCCGGCTGCTGCACTGATCAATGGTTGCCGCTCGAACTCTTTTCTTGTGGGTTGAGTGGACATTGTGCACGTTTCACAAGGTCAGGAGTGTGATGGAATACTCCCCACTTGCCTGGATGAGTGCAGCTCCCACAACACTCAAGAAGCTTGACACCATCCAGGACAAAGCAGCCCACTTGATTGGCACCACATCCACAAACATTCGCTCCCTCCACCACCGACGCACAGTAGCAGCAGTGTGTACCATCTACAAGATGCACTGCAGGAATTCACCAAGGCTCCTTAGATGGCACCTTCCAAACCCATGACCACTACCATCTAGAAGGGCAAGGGCAGCAGATAGATGGGAACATCACCATCTGGAATTTCCCTTCCAAGCCGCTCACTTGGAAATATATCGCAGTTTCTTCACTGTCGCTGGGTCAAAATCCTGGAGCTCCCTTCCTAACAGCACTGTGGGTGTACCTACACCACATAGACTGCAGCGGTTCAAGAAAGCAGCTCACCCCCACCTTCTCAAGGGCAACTAGTGCTGGGCAATAAATGCTGGCCGAGCCAGCGAAGCCCATGTCCCATGAATGAATAAAAAAGTAAGTTGCCTTATCAGATTTTTTGCTTCTTCCATCGTCATGTGGGTGATGGCGATGTCCTCGGTGGCAGAGGGTGAACATTCCTGTGACTAGATGAGGTTTAGTGGTACACTCATCTCTGTGTTTTGCTATCAGTAATGGTCCCAGCATCTTTTGTGGACTTGGCATGCTGGTTGGGAGTTGCAGCACTTGCTCGGTGATTGACCCACTTTATCGGAGGCTGGGGCTCATTGGATTGGTGTTCACTCTCTTTTACATCCTCCACTGGAGCTGTCGTGGTTACCTCCTGGGTGGGTTGGCTGGCCTGACCATTGAAGGTTTTCCGGGACCCGTAACAAGAATGGACAAACCTGCACTGCAAAGAGAAAAGACAGTCCGGAGCTGAAGTCCCAACTCTTTGTTGTTTGAATACTCGGGAACTTGCAATTCTGTATCATTAACGATATTAGTTGTCTTGACATCTTCTGCTGCTTTGGGGAGAGTCAGGGCCATACAGGTAGCTCTGCTGAAGAGAGAGAAAGACTGGTTACGGATGGCGCATATCAGCTCGAAGATTTGACATACCTTAGTTGTTCCGGAATCATGTCTATGACTGGAAGTCAGATCCCCCCCAGCCCATAGAGTGTTGTGTCTGTTGTTTGAAGCCAGAGGGGTTTTAACCATGGCTGTTTGAATAACAGGTCTGTTACGCTGACTCCTGTGTCTAATTTAAAACTTGTTAAATAGCCATTGACTGAAATGTCTTCATTCCAAAATAAGATACCAAGATCTTTGACCTCACCCAAGAAGTATGGCTGTGTGTCCTCCGGGCTTGTAGTCTCGACCTCATGGATAATATTTGGGCCTTCTGTGCCTTTCAAAGATTTTGCCCTGTGCAGTTTGCCATAGTGTCCAATCCTGTTGCATTGAAAGCATTGGGCTGAAATTGCAGGACATTATCCCACTTGTGGGGGTGCATTGCTCCACAGTGGTGGTATGATCACTCTGCTGGCCAGTTTGGGTATTGCTCTCCCTGGCCTGGAGTGTCACTCTGTCTGTACTACTCAATTAGCTGGACTGTAGGTTGCCTCTGCACCACGGTTTATTTTCTCCCTTAAAATGGTCTTGTACTGCTCACATAGTTCTGACTGCCTAACTATCTGGATTGTCTTTTCCAGGGTTAGATCTTCCTTTGCTCGCATCAAGTGAGAGAGTGTGTCGTCTGCTACTCCCACTGCTATTCTATCTCTGAAGAGGGAAGATTTTAGATCTCCATATTAGTAACCTTCTGCCATCTTGTATAGATCACTGATGAATGAATTGACACATTCTCCTGGCTGCTGGACACACTTGTTAAATTTAGCCCTTTAGAATATTTCATTGCTTCTTAGATTATAAAAAATGTCGAATAATTTTAGTACTTCTTCAAATTTAGACAGAGATTTATTGATTCCCTGTCTTACAATAATGTCATCCACAAATGGGCCTACCGAGTAAAGCAGTGTGTTAACCTGCTCTGCTTCTAACTTTTTGCCTAAACCTGAAGCAATGCTGTATCTTAGGAATCTTTTCCTCCAAAGTCCCCAGTAGTCTGGGCCTTGGACAAGTCCGGATTGATTTAGAGGTGTGGAATTCTGATCCATGGTTAAAAACTTAAAAGTGTAGGTTCGGCTTTAAGAAGTTGCAGACATTCAAGATGGTGCACTGTTCATTTGAAGACAAAGGGATTTCCCGCACTCGTCAGTTTTGGCAGCTTCTAGTACAATGGCAATCATACTCAGCTTGAAAAAAATTTGTGAACAATGGCTGCCCGAATTGATTGCCTGCAGACTACTCCTGTTCAGCACTTTACTGTTTGAGCCACAAAATCATCGAATCCTGGCCTTCGCTTGCCTTTAGCTGAGTTTCTAAGTTGCGATTGCCCGAATAATTTAATTTTTTTTCCATTTTAGAACAAGCTTGGATGCCATATGCTCAGGTGCTGACTTGGGCATTGGGTTTTCGCGAAGGAGTTTTATCGAACTACACCTCTGAAGACTGAATTAGTTAAAAGTTTCTCAGCACTTGCCGTAGCCTGGAATTTTAAAAGATTAAGCTCACCCCTGGTAGGTCTGCTGGCTCTGCACTCTGGAATTTGAAACTGGACTTCCAAGAAAGATTCTACAGAGTCTTCTGCTGCAGTTATGCAGCCTTCCTGTTCCAAGCCTTTCTTTGGAGCTTAATCCTGCCAATTTTTCTTTGATGTCTCTGCTTCTAGAGCCCCTTTTCAGGTCAGAATGCTTTATTGAATTTTTCTCAGTCTCCCAGCATTTTAGTTTTTCTCTGCATTTTCTACAAGGTCTTGGGTTTTTCCACAAGCTGCCATCATGTTGTAGGATGTTGGTCACAGTTCTGAGGGAGTCTTCACCGTCAGATGTAAGTTAACTGTAAGTCTTTATTGAGTATTAGAACTAATTACAAATATACAGTAAAAGGTACAAACTAGGAGCTGTCTCCATGTTTGCTGGTACACACAGCTCTGTCCAACACTAGACTGACCTTTAGGTGTGGGTCACGTGCTCTCTGACATCACTGTGTGTGTACTACTGTACTCAGTCCCGCATTAACCCTATATGTGCCAGACCATTGTACACGTCTTCAATTTCTTTGCCACAGGATCTTCCAAGGCTCTGGGGGGATCAATTACAGTATCTTACATATGTACAAATGAACATACAAATTAGGAGCAGGAGTAGGCCATTCGGCCGCTTGAGCCTACTCCACCATTCAATAAGGTCATGGCTGATCTGATTGTGGCCTCAACTCCACATTCTGCCTACCACTGATTTCCTTTACCCTTATCCTTATTCATCAAGAATCTATCTACCTCTGCCTTAAAAATATTCATTGACCCTGCCTCCACCACTCGCTAGGGAAGAGAGTTTTAAAGATTCACAACCCTCTGAGAGAAAAAAATTCTTCTCATCTGCATCTTAAATGGGAGACTCCTTATTTTTAAACTTTGTCCTCTAGTTCAAGTCTCTCCCACAAGGGGAAACATCCTTTCAGCATCCACCCTGTCAAGTCCTTTCAGGACTTTATATGCTTCATTAAGGTCACATCTTGACCTTCTAAACTCCAATGGGTACAGGCCCAGCCTGTCCAACTTTTCCTCATAAGATAGCATGCCCCATCCGAAGTTGAGTAAACTTTCTCTGAACTGTTTCTAACACAGTTATATCAGTTCTTAAGTAAGGAGACCAAAATTGTATGCAGTACTCTAGATGTGGTCTCACCAATGCCCTGTACAACTTTTATCTTTATATTCCATTCCCTTTACAATAAACGACAACATTCCATTTGCCTTCCTAATGACTTGCTGTACCTGCATACTAACTTTTCCTGATTCATGTACCAGGACACCCAGATCCCTCTGCCCACCAAAGTTCTGCAATCTCTCTTCATTTAAATAATATTCTGCTTTTCTATCCTTCCTGCCAAAGTGGACAAGTTCACATTTTCCCATGTTATACTTCATCTGCCAAATTTTTGCTCACTCAATCTTGGTCCCTTTGTAGCCTCCTTATGTCCTCTTCACAACTTACTTTCCTACCAATCTTTGTGTCATCAGCAAAGTTAGTAGCCATGTATTCAGCCTCTTTATCCAAGTCATTGATATAAATTGTAAATAGTTGAGGCCCCAGCACTGATCCCTGTGGCACTCCACTTGTCACATCTTGCTGACCCAAAAAAGACCCATTTATCCCTACTCATAGTTTCCTATCAGCTAAACCAATCCTCTATCCATGTTAATATGTTACCCCCTATACCTTGAGCTCTTAGTTTGCACAATAAAATAGTTGGCAGGACACAAACGTGTAAGTTGGATGAGTGTGGATGTCTTCCATGGCAGGCATTTATGTTAACTTTGCCAACAACACTAGTCACTCAGGTTTGTGGCTCCAAATGGCTATGGAGTTAAGACAGCATTAATCACCCTGGAGTATTCATCGATGTTTCCATTCTATTACCGTGCAGCTGGTAAACAACCTCAAGAAGATGTTTATGCAGGTGTGCAGACGATTCTCAGCCAGCTGCCATGACACTTTTGTGCTGTGCGTTTCACCGTCCTTGATCTCTTTGCATCTCAAAGCAGACTTATTAGCTGGCTGCTCGGAGACAAGGGATCCCCATTTAAAATGTGGCTGCTGGCACCCATTAGCAACCTGACTGATAAGGCCCAGAAGCGATACAATAAAAAGCCACATGACAACCAAGTATGTCATTTAGCAAGCCATCAAAATTCTGAAGATGTGCTTCAAGTACCTGGTCAGGCCTGAAGGTGCCCTTCAATATGCAGCAACCTGGGTCTCCAGAATAGTGGTGCTTTGCACAGCATCAAAGTTTGGACCTGCAGGAGAAACACGGTGCGTAGCATAGAGCCCCATCCGAGGAGGTGGAACATGACACAGCTAAAGTACCAACAGTGGCATACATTGCTGCCCAGGCTTTCTGGGATCCCTCGGGTGCCCTCTTTATTGCGAGGTTCATTTATGTTCCACCAGTCCACCTATCTGACAGCCACATGCAAAAGCCATTTTTCTCTACCCGTACACCTAACACCCCACCACCCTCCCAACCCCCCACTCGCTCCGATGACACTAATGAAATAGAGTCCTGCAAATAGTCCCCACTGCTTGGCATCAATTGATGTTGTATCATTCAATGCAAATAAAAAGACTACTTGCCAGGAAGCAATCAGAAATGGGTAACATGAGACAGCTGTGGAAAGAAATATTTATGTGGTTCAAAATTAAAACAGAAACTCTAATTTTGTTGAACACAACCATGTGCAAACCCACAACTTCAAATCTTGATTCTTCCTAGTTCCTCTACATGGTTCAACTTGTTTAACTTCAACAGAGGTAGAAGCAGGTTGCTCAAACCCCTGCCTCGGCTGCTGAGATGTTCTTGGCCAATGTCCTCTGTGTTTTGGAGCTCATGAGGGCCCCACCAAAGACTCGACTATCAGGGCATGGAGCAGCATGTGGGTACTGACTGAGGGGGAGGGGGCGACTGGCGAGGAGTGAACAGAGTTCCCACTTCCATGTTCCATTTTACTGTCAGCCTCTCATGGCCCACTCACACTTGCCGGCTAGCAATAAGCTGGAGAGCACTTGTCTGCACAGCAGCGAGGCGATGAATGGCCAGGATTAGGGGATGATGAATCATATTTAAGGTGGTATTCATTAAATGTAGGGGCCTGTTAGCTCAGCTGGTTTGATGGCTAGCGTGTGATTCAGAATAATGCCAATGGGATTGATTTCCTTTCTGGCTGAGGTAGACTTTGAACCTGCCTCGTCGTCCTGCTCCTTAGCGTGGAGGACAGTGGCAAAATACGACTGACAAAAACTGCCAAGAAAGACGGGTCAGGATGAAGCACCAGCAGATAATGAACCAAAGACCTGCCTTCAGGTAGAGCATTCATGGAATGGAATGGAATTCGTAACATGTGAGCCATTGGTTAGGCCCTGCATTCATGCGTTTGATGTCCCATGCAGGTCACCACTCTTTTGACGAACAAAGACATCAGTCACAAAAACCTACGACATCACACCATTCATGTTTGAGTCGGACTCCTCCAACCTACCTGCAAGCATGCAGAGTGCAGCTCGAAAGCCTGCCAGTACATCACACATAACTTGCTCCTCTTTGTCAATGGCTCCAATGCTCAGTATTTCATGATGCAATGAGCAGAGCTTGGAGCACCCTGTGTACTCTGATATGGGCTTTTTACTGCTGTTCCTGTCTCCACCATCTTGCTCACTTGTGATGTACGAGTCGCCAGCTGAAAACCCAACTATTTGTCTCACAGGTCACACTGAAAGGTGAGCATCCAAACTGCTGCACAGTCTGCATGAGTCCTGTGATTACGTACTCTCAGAGAGAGTGACCTTTCTCTGAGGAATTGTCTTCGTTCTCTTGCACTACCTCCTGTGAGATGCTTGAAGTCTCTGTGGAGATTGAAGACATGAATTAGAACTACCAAAGTAAGGATATTTCAAGTGATCATTATCCACATGAGATTAATTCAACAGAAATGAGTTTCATGAAGCTAGCTGATATTTAATTCAGTCACCACATGGCTGAGTCCCCCATCTCCGATGTCCAGACATGCTGACGCTCTGCTGATCTCCAGCGCCTCTTCTCATCTACAGCTGTCAGTTGCGAGGTTACTGGAAGGTCACCTCTGGTTCTCTGCCTTTCCCTCATGTTCTGTGCTCTCTTATCCTGAAAGGAGGGAAATGAGAGACCCGTGGGTAAGAGTAATGGAGCATGTTGAACAGATGGACGCAGAGCATTTGGTGAGGGTGATTATGAGGAAGAGGCATGACATTGTGTAAAGGTGAGGCTGGGTGTCAGTGGTGGATGGAAAGCAACAGCCTGCTTCTCACAGGAAAGAAGGGAGTGTGAGAAAGTGAATGTACAGAAAGGGATGGGTGCACCTACAAGATAAGTTGGTGTGAGGAGTGATGTGCTGGAGTTGGCTTGTAGAGGCAAAGTGAGGGGGTTGGAGGTGATACACACATCAGGGTGTAGGTGAATGTGCCACTGTACTCAACTTTGCTGCCCTCCGTAGGTCATTAAACTGCTTTCGGCATTGAGTTCATGATCATGATGTTGCCTGGGATGAAACATTTAAGTTATCAAGAGAGGTTGGATAGACTTGGGTTGTTTTCGTTGGAGCAGACAAGACTGAGAGGCGACCTGATCGAGGTGTACAAGATGAGGGGCATGGACAGGGTGGATAGGACGCAGCTGTTCCCCTTAGTTGAAGGGTCAGTCACAAGGGGGCATAAGTTCAAGTTGAGGGGCAGGAGGTTTAGGGGGGATGTGAGGAAAAACTTTTTTACCCAGAGGGTGGTGACGGTCTGGAATGCACTGCCTGGGAGGGTGGTGGAGGCGGGTTGCCTCACATCCTTAAAAAAGTACATGGATGAGCACTTGGCACGTCATAACATTCAAGGCTATGGGCCAAGTGCTGGTAAATGAGATTAGGTAGGTAGGTCAGGTGTTTCTCACATGTCAGTGCAGACTCGATGGGCCAAAGGGCCTCTTCTGCACTGTGTGACTCTGTGATTCTGTGATCATGGCTCCCACTCCTGCTGCTGACCTCGTGGTCAACCTCCAGCTACACCTTCTTTGTTTCACTGGCTGGTTTCTTCCTCCCATCAGTAAGGAACAGTGTTTTCCTGAGGGTCCTTACAGACCTCACATCCAGACATGGGTCACTAAAAGGAGGTGCAGCCTTCGAGTGTATGCGCTTCATTTGGTGCATTCATTTTGTTTTGCTCCCAACTCTAGACTCCATTAAATTCCATGTTTGCAGTGTCCCTTTAAATTCTGCAGTTGAAATTGATTCAGGTGTGTGGTTATCACATCTGCTCAACTTAACTGGTCGGGAAGCCCGGAAATAATATATCAGTATAATGACTGAGTTAAAAAGCTACTGACAGATGTGCTGGACTTACTTCCAAGTGTCCTGCGCACTAACGGATCCCAACCCCTAACACCCTGAACATCGAGAATTTAAAATCTAGACCATTGGCTTAAACGGTCACAAATATACAGTGTGTTTGGAAAAAATAAAATTATTCAGAAAATGTTTTGGTTCAAATTTATATTTTTCTCTTCATGGTCCTCTTCTAATTTCTCCTCAACAGGAATCATTCTTTCCAAATGTCTTCCACTATTGAAATAGTATGGCTGAGTCTAGAATTACTCTCAACAACATAAATTGTTAGGGTCTGTGAATCAAATGGGGCGTGGAAAATCCTCCTCATCAAAACTGTACGTCCGGGGAGAATTAGGCAAGATATTTCACATAATACCGACCAGTCATGGAAACTATCCAATAAAGCAGTAGACACTGGATATTGATATTCAAGGGTCCCCTGGGCATGAGCCAGGGCTTAAAATACAGGCAAACTGGCTGACCAAAAGTAAACAAGTAGGCAGAAATCACAACCAAAACTTTAAAATCAGGCCCTCGAGAAAAAATTGAAGAAGTGCATCAGCCTCTGGCATTGTCTATGTAGTGAATACACGGACAGCTGGAGGGAGTAAATCATATCATCACATTGTCAGCTCTTTATCATCTATTCAAATCCAGAACCTGTCCACCTACACATAACAATATTAATCTTAGATATGATGCACGGTAACAGTTCCTAGGTGGTTACATTTTTACAAAACACAATTTGAAGACTTTAATTAATCCGCCATCAACAAAATTGAGTCAAGTTGCTAAAAACAATTATGGTCACTACTGGATTCATGCAGTGTGCCCTGAGGGACAGAACTGAATGAGAAACCATACAAATAAAAGCTATATACAATAAACAAAGCCAGTATTATTGTGGCCCAGAATTCCACCTTGAATAATCTATTAAGCACAGCGTGATGTCTATTTGTCTTCAACCACTGAATTATGAAGCAATGGAAATGAATAAAGCTTCTGATGGAATGGCTCTGTATAATAATAACCTACTGTCTGTAAATTGCTGCATGCACAATTTTTTTCCTTGCCTTCAGGAGATTAATTCTCATTTCATTAGCAGAACTCTCAATGGCTGCTCTTTTACAGCCTAGTTATTTTAAATTGGTACTTGGCTGAACTTTGAAAACTCGGTGAGGTTAAGGTCAGTTCTGATATAATTTTATCATGACAGTGATTATCTTTGTTAGTTAATGCAAGCCTGCAAGCAATGAAATGGCATTTTCCAGCTGCAACTTATGATCAAGTTAAATAGGCAATAGCCAACTTAGATAGAATTAGTTTCAATGTTTATCTGCTTGAAAACTCAAAGACCGAGGCTCTTTAACTAAGGCTAGAGACTAATGCTGGACTTTTCTGAGCCCATTGGCAAAAGCCTGGGAACAAGAAGATGGCACAGAAGGGCCAGGGGGTGAGGCTGCTGCTTGAAGCCTTCCCAGTACCATGCCATTTTGCCAGCGGAGAGAGTGCCCGCTACTGCATGGGGAAACCATCAGGGGATGGGGTCTCCTTTCTGAACACTTCATGGCCTAGAGAATGGCTGCCGCTCCCTTGGCAATGGTATTGCCCGCCCTCAACAACCACCTCATCACCCCCCAGGGCCTGCCTCTCCAAGCACCCCCAGAAACCACTTAACTATGTTCAAGGACGCCAGCCATAGATACACCCTGATCTACCAGGTGCAGCCCTAGCGATGGGCACCACTAGCAATAGCGCTGCTGAGAATAATATAATTAAAGAAATTAGCATAGAACGGGAGGAGGTTCTAAGTGATCTGGCAGGCTTAAAAGTAGATAAATCTCCAGGCCTGGATGAAATGTATCCCTGTTGAGTGAGGCAAGGAAGGATATAGCAGAGGCACTGGCAATAATTTTCAATACCTCTCTGGCAGCAGGAGAGGTGCCAGAGGACTGGAGGACAGCCAATGTGGTACCATTATTCAAGAAGGGAGGAAGGGATAAACCAGGGAACTACAGGCCAGTCAGTCTAACCTCCGTGGTGGAGAAACTATTGGAAGCAATTCTGAGGGACAGAATTAATCTACACTTGGAGAGGCAGGGATTAATCAAGGACAGTCAGCATGGTTTTGTTAAGGGGAGGTCGTGTCTGACCAATTTGATCGAATTTTTCAAAGAGGTGACCAGGTGTGTAGATGAGGGCAATGCATTTGACATAGTCTACTTGGACTTCAGCAAGGCTTTTGATAAGGTCCCGCATGGGAGACTGATAACTAAAGTAAGAGCCCATGGAATCCAAGGCAATTTGGCAAATTGGATCCAGAATTGGCTGAGTGGCAGGAAGCAGAGGGTGTTGGTTGAGGGGTGTTTTTGTGACTGGATGCTTGTGTCCAGTGGGGTTCCACAGGGATCAGTGTTGGGTCCCTTGCTGTTTGTGGTATATATAAACGATTTAGGCTTGAATGTAGGAGGGTTGATCTGTAAGTTTGCGGATGACACGAAAATTGTTGGGGTGGTAAATAGTGTGGAGGATAACCTTAGATTACAGGGGGATATGGACAGGCTGGTCAGATGGGCTGATCAGTGGCAAATGGAATTTAATCTGGATAAATGTGAGGTGATGCACTTGGGCAGGACAAACAAGGCACGGGAATACACGATGAATGGTAGGACCTTGGGAAGTACCGAGGATCAGAGGGACCTTGGTGTGCATGTCCACCGGTCCCTTAAGGTAGTGGGTCAGGTAGATAAGGTGTTTAAGAAGGCATATGGGATACTTGCCTTTATTAGCCTAGGCATAGAATATAAGAGCAGTGAGGTTATGCTGGAACTGTATAAAACGCTGGTTAGGCCACAGCTAGAGTATTGCGTGCAGTTCTGGAATCCGCATTATAGGAAGGATGTGATTGCACTAGAGAAAGTGTAGGGGAGATTTACCAGGATGTTGCCTGGGCTGGAGAGTTTTAGTTATGAGGAGAGATTGGATAGACTGGGGTTATTTTCTTTGGAGCAGTGGAGATTGAGGGGGGACATGATTGAGGTGTATAAAATTATGAGGAGCGTAGATAGGGTGGACAGGAAGGAACTTTTCCCCTTGGTGGAAGGATCAATAACTGGGGGGGCGTAGATTTAAGATAAGGTGCAGGAGGTTTAGGGGGGATGTAGGGAAGAATTGTTTCACCCAGAGGGTCGTGGGAATCTGGAACTCACTGCCTGAAAGGGTGGTAGAGGCAGAAACCCTCATAACAGTTAAGAAGTATTTGAATGTGCACTTGCGATGCCATGGCATTCAAGGCTATGGGCCTAGTGCTGGAAAATGGGACTAGAATAGTTAGCAACTTGTTTGACCGGCACAGACTCGATGGGCAGAAGGGCCTTTTTCTGTGCTGTAGACACCTATGACTTGATGACTCTATAATGCTGAGCTGCTGGCAGCTCTTTGGGGGCACGCTGCCATTCTTAATAGCCCCGGTGGCAGCTACTTAATTGACTTTCAAGGACAAAATGCATTCCCAGGTCCCATTCATCACCTCCCCACAACCCCCGCCCTCGCTTTTGGTCCCAACAGTGGGCCTCCTACCGCCTCCACAAAATTGGGCAAGGCATCCCACGAGGCAGTGGGATCCGGAGTGCAGGATTTGCTTCCTGTTCTTTCCTTCTCCGCCACAACTCTGCCTCATCATTGAGATATTGTGACTCAGGGACAACATACTGGGAGTAAAAGACCAGCAAAGAGAAATGGGCAGGAGAAAAACAACTGGAATAAATATTAAAAAAACAAACAGTATGGATATGAAGGCAGGTTTATGGTGTGGCAGAGCTGACAACATAGCTGTGAGAGAATAGAGATGTGCAAGGCTCGAGGGACATTTAGTTATCCACGGGGAGAATCTTCGGCTCACTGAGCGGGGGCGAGGCCCACTTGCCGAGGCGTAAAACGACGTGCGGTGACATCGGGCGGGCGTCCCAACGTCACCACGTCATTTAGATTTTCAGTTTGGCGGGCGTGCAGCCGACTTAGCTGCGTGCCCGCCGATCTGTCAGAAGCCAATTAAGGCCATTTAAATATCAATTAAACTAATAAACTGAGCTACCCATCCAACCTTAAGGTTGGTGGGCAGGCGAAGAGCCCAGGCGGCCTTCGCATTTTTCATGGAACCTCATCCACAGGCGGGATAAGGTTTCATGAACATTTTTAAAGTGTTTTCAAAGTTTTTAATAAAATTAATAGACATGTCCCCAGCTCATGTGGCAGTTTCACATGAGGGGACATGTCCTTAAAATTTTTGTTTACCTTTAATCAATGTTTCATAAGTGAAACTGATCTTCCTGAGGGACCTCTGTGCCTCAGGGAGATTTCTGCACTCTGTCGTACGCATGCGCGAATGAGCGCAGGCCCCGACTCAGGGAACCATCCCCCCCTCCCGCACAGGGAGTGCACAGCGCTTCCGGGTGCGCATCACACTGGGCGGGCCTTAATTGGCCCTCCCACGTAGAATGGCGGGGGTGCCAATTGGGTCCGCACTCGCCCGCGCCCGCCCCTGCACAACCCCCTTCGACAGGGGGAAATTTCTACCCCATGTCGCCCACCTACAAGAAGTGGTTAGGCTCCTTAAATATGCAAATTAGGGGTCCCATGCCATTGCTCAGATCCCGACCGTGAAATTCAGACATAAACAGGTGGAGATTGTGCACATGGACCATCCATCTAGTTGTAAGAGGTGTTAAGAGGCTTAGTTGGATCATTAAAGGACATTGTCCAAAAGAAATGTCAAGACACGAAAACATAATTCAGCCAACTTTGTGCCTGTTTTGGACACAAGTCAAATTTCTTTCCCTTTTATTTGTTCCCTCAATACCCCTTATATGAAATTTAGGAATTTCCTTCATAGGCAAGGTGCTGTCTTGTGTACTGCTAAACCCTAAAGACCAGAAAGGAGGCTTATTTAAAAATGTGGGACAGTCTTGCTCATCAGCTGTGCTTATCCAGAAATTGTCCCTGATATTTTATCCATTCATCTTAAGAAGTAGAAAATCACACACAGGGCACGAATCTGCATGAGCGACAGATGAAGCTCCATGCAGGTAACACAAAAGCTAATTGTGTTAAGTTAGCTGATCTCCATCTCCCATCTACAAGATGCATTGCAGCCACTTGCCTAGGCTCCTTCAATACCCATGACCTCTACCACCTGGAAGAGCAAGGTCAGCCAGTGTATGGGAACTACATCAGCTGTAGGTTCCCCTCCAAGTCACACACCATCCAGACTTGGAACTATATCGCCATTTCTTCACTGCGGCTGGGTCAAAATTTTGGATCTTCCTCCCTAATATCACTGGGTGTATCTATAACACATGGAGTGCAGCTGTTCAAGAAGGTAGCTCAACACAACCTTCTCAATGGCAATTAGGGATGGTCAACAACTTCTGAACTTGCCAGTGATGCTCAGATCCAATGTAGAATTAAAAAACAAGCTTAGTCAATTGGGTCTTGCTCCTGGCTTGTGCACCTGCTGGAAGGCTGGTATCTGCAGATGTCGCAGGAGAGGATCGATTTTATCTTTGACACTGCTTTCTAATATGCTATAAGCATTTACAAACGAATAAAAAAGCGTTGGGTTGGGTACTGACCTTGCACAAGTGAAACTGCATCAGAAAGATAGCAAGGGTTTTGTATATATGTCTATGGTAGTGAAATCGCTTAACAGCTAAGAGGAAGAAGCATGCACTAATTATTCATTTCCTACAAATTGAATTACTTATTTTTAGAAGGGAGGCACATTAAAACAGGCTGACATATTAAATCAAAATGATTGAGTCTCACTCTTAAACAACTGATATAGGTCTAATGTTTCCCCACGGCAGTTCATGGGAGATGCAACATTTCATGTCAGCTGGTGAGTGCTTAGTGAGAATGCTGACTAAATTTTACAATTTCTGTGCTTATTAGACAGCAGGGATACAATTCAAAGTTGTTTTTCTTTTCCTTTTAATAAAATATCACATTCTGTCCCTTGTAGAACAATTTGAGGTACAGTAGGCTGTTTGGATTTGTGTCAATTTGATCTGCCATGATGTGCATCAAGTTGTGAGCACTGAGGTTGAATAATGAACTAGTAACAGTTGTAGAGTTCATAAATGGCTGTGCGTTGACTCAGAGTTCCAGCTCTCTACCTCTGACCCGTAACAAGGCGTCTTAAAATGTACAACAGGAGCCAAAGAAGCCAACCTGTTAAAATGATAACTTTTTTACCACTATCCATTTTGCACTCACTGTATTGTTTTGTTGTTCTACAGTGCATTTAATGCTGCTGGCCTTTGTCTTCTTCCTTCAGGAGCTGTACTTGGCAACAACCCAAAAATGAATGGCAAATGTTAACAGTATTAGCATACAAATTGTGTGACCCTGAAACTGACTCACCCCCTGCCTAACGGTAACAGTCTTAAATAAAAACAGAAAAGGCTGCAAACACTCAGCAGGTCAGGCAGCATCTGTGGAGAGAGAAACAGCATTAACATTTCAGTTCTATCACAAAACTATCATATTTTTCATAACGATATTGCATGCTTATGGGTGAGTGTGGGATGGTTCTGTCTGTGTGACTGATTTAATTGAATTAGAGTCAGATAGACTGCAAGGTTGAAATTATCAGAAGAGTCAGGTGTAAAAAGGGTATTTGAAATGCTAACGAGTGAGTCAGAGCATAAGAATCAGTAGATAAGATGCAAATTAAATTTGTATTTTAAGATAAGTGGGGAGTTGTTTGATTTTCAAAGGGATGGTAGGATATTTATAACTAACAAGATAAATAGGGCAAGGTTATTATGTTTATTTTCTCCAAAAGGAAAAAGGCTGTATTGATAACATGAACGATTTTTATATTATGGGAAAAGTAAATTTCCAAAGGCATGTAGAACAATGGGATTTTACACATTAAAGAGAGAGAAACATATATAAAGGAGGATGGAAGGCTATTTGGGTTGTGGCCATGTAACATCTTGAAAGGTACACATATGACACAGACTTGGGAGAAACCTTCGCCATTCTGAAGAAGTGCTGCTCCAGTAACTAAAGTTGTGTTAAAAGCCTTTGGAATTCCACTGTCGAGTGGGTGCTCTGGTAACCTTGCTGTGTTGCCTATTTAAAGTTAAAATCTATTTTGGACAGTTGCCTTAAAGCGGGTGTGTAACTCTTTCGAGTACATTCACAGTTCTTGGTTTCCGGGAGTGGGACATGAACCCACAACCTTCTGATTCAAAGGCGAGGGTGCTATGAACTGAGCCACAGCTGACACCTCTTAAAGTGGGTGTGTAGTTGGATGTCAGGTTCTTAGGAGATTTTGGATGTACTATAGTATCAAGTAACTATAATCTTATGTATGTGCTTGAGTTATTTTCTTTTGTTAATAAAGGTTTTAATTTAATTTTTAAAATCTCGAAAGATGTTAGTGGGCTCATTACTTCTGATTTCAGTGCACAAATCTTCTTGCAATAAATATAAATTGCAAAACCATTGTGATAGTGTGGCCAAGTTTCCCTTGTGGATTTGGTCCACCTGGCATATATCACCTGCCACATCATTGTAGTTCCTTGACCTTAGATCAAAAGTCTTAATATCTGCTGGAAAGTATCTTTATATAATAGTGTGGTATTTCATGACCATCATTCTTTAATATATCTTGTATTCTTCCAGTCTGTCTAGATCTCCTGAGTAGAATATTATTGCCTTGCTAAGCCTGGGTTCCAATGCTTCCCAACAGTGCCAGTCAATGACAGAAATTGATCATATGGAAAATCATGTCCAAAATCCACATCCCGTCCCTGGAACTCCAATATTTATGTCACTGAAAGCAAGGTTGATCTCTTTAGTTCCTAGGTAAATGTCTGAGAAATTTAATTGCAGGGCAGCTTCTGGCAAAGTTCCCCAAGGCAAAAAGGAATGCACTGGACATTATAATCTGTTACAACTCTGAGTCTTTTGTAAACAGTATGGTTTCATATTACTGTGTAAATTTTATTTACATATTCTTGATATTATTTTTTAGTCTTTACTGTAAACTGAAAGTAAACATCCTAATATAATTTTTAAAAACTATACATGAATTGTTCCACAATATTTACTCCAAATATATCCCTGTTGTCACAAAACAATAATCCACTCATTAACATAAGTACTATTCTTGCACAGGTGAAGCTTTACTGGGCTTTATTTGTTAGTTTTAAGACCAATCAAAGCAATTATTAGGTGGCAATCAATAAGAATAGTATTTTCTGTATAAAATAAGCTCAACAGTAACTTACAGTATTTATCCATGAATGCAGTCAGAATCAACACCACTATTTGGGCACATCAGGGATATAAGATTTAATGTTAGTTCAGAGTGACTAATTTGGTTGCTGACATTGTGCATCAGATGGGAAAAAAGGAGAAATGCCATTGTGAAGGGTAACTTTGCTTCTTTGAAGAATGTACCTCTCTAATGCCTACATTTACTTCCTGTGGCTATGACAGAATTGTATCCCTAAGGGACATAGAAATACAGGCAAGAATAACAGATTGAAAAAGATCTTTTCTATCCAACCAGCCAAGGAGGTCAGTTTGCACCTTCCACCCTGGCCCCCCCACCTCCACCCCACCTCTTTTGCTTCCATCTTCTTTAAAGTTGAAAAGAGAAACCTGATTACTATTCCTTCACCAGCAATGTCCTTTCCTCTGATTGTGTTGAATGCATTGTGTGGATAATGCTAATGTATATGGTTAGGCATATTCCCCTGCATTGGTGCTGATTATGGTCTGCACTTCAGCGAGTGTTGACACAGTGCTTATTTTTTTTCTCTTTATTCTTTCATGGGATGTGGGCATTACTGGCAAGGCCAGCATTTGTTGCCTATCCCTAATTGTCCTTGAGCTGAGTGGGTTGCTCAGCTATTGCAGGGGGCAGTTAAGAGTCAACCACGTTGCTGCGGATCTGGAATCACGTGTAGGTCCAGACCAGGTAAGTACAGCAGGTTTCCTTCCTTTCAGGAAGGACATTAGTGAACCAGATGGGTTTTTGCAACAGAAAATTCATGATCACATCACCGAGCCTAGCTTCATACAGTATTGAATTTAACTTCCACCAGCTACCTTGGTGGGATTTGAACCCATACCCCCAGAGCATTAGCCTCAGCATTACTAGCCCAGTGACATTATCACTATGCTGATAGAATTTTGGGAAGACCTTGGTGCAGGCAGTACCTTTAAGCATAGTTGTCATGGTCAAACTGTGAAGTGCATTGCAAGAATCACAATTTGAATACTGTGTTCAATTCACTGAGACACTAAACACTGGGGGACGTCAAAGAATGTCTGTGTAATGTTAGCAATGAAATCATTATGGTTAGTGCCTCATTAAATGTAGTGGACAAAAGCATTTTATACAGTGTTGTACTAATAATAGGTGATTTCTTTTATTACCCATGAACACTGCCATTTGGTGTAGGATGCTGAGAGCAATGCATATCTAATATCATGCCTTAATCTGTTTTTTTCTCAAATCACCCTAATGAGACTAATTTTAGAACAATTCAAATCAATGCTCTGGATTTAGTATTTGTCTCTAGATATTAAGGAATAATCCATTCATCTCATTAGAAAAGATGCACAATGTCACATGATATGACATGGCTGCACAAAGCCCACCTCAAGATGCACCGTTAATTATTCTTAACCTGCCAAACAAGGGCTTAGCAATATCCACCCTGCAAATTTTGACAGTTACTTTGAAGGGAGTACACCAGATGATCTGTGGAATATAAATAATCAGGAGCAGGTGGAGAAGGCAAAGGAGGAAAAGAAACTAGCTGCCTGGAGAGTGAGCTCATTTCCATTGTCTGCTGAACAAGGCACAGATGCAGACCTCACACACTTAACCTTTTTTAAAAAGGATACTATCTGAGCACAATTGATTGCAGCTGGCCCTGGACAGTGTGCCTGGATCGCTTTCAGCACATACTGACTAGTCTAGGAGGTTCCACAACCTGGATGCAGGGGGTTCTGCTGGACAAGATCAAAAGGCTGCAGTTCACTTGGTGCTATTTCCTTCCAGGGCCATCTGCAGCAGAGGCCCACGTCCCATGGCAGACATTGTAAAACTAATACTAACATCTCTCAGAGCTGCTTAAACTGTTGCCATATGCAGGCCTTAGGCTCAACTGTCTCTTGCCTCTTTGATAGGCTAGAGAATGGTATGGATGGGGGCTTCAGTAATGCCAAAGCTGCCCTTAGGCAGGATTTTGCACCTTGGATCAGGACTCCAATGTTGGGGTCAAATGGGGGCCTCAGTAGAAAACAGTTACCCAGCAGTGATTTTCCCCCAACTTGGCCAATTAGTGGCCAGAGGGCAGGCTCACCATCCAATTAAGGGCGGTGGGTGGGCTTTTAAGCTGGAGGACCAATAGGAAGCTTTCCACCACTGACGGAGCAACAGCATGCCGTTCAGGTAAGAGAGAGAGAGAGTGCATCTCCATTTTGAGGCACCCTCTCTCCCATTTTTTACACTTTTAAATTTAAAAATGTCTCCAGCAGCCTGGCCACAATTATGGAGGCAGAGGTACCTCATTGGGTGACCGAGTAGACCTCAAAGTCTGTCTAGAGTGCTGGCCATTCACTCTGCCATCAAGAGGCCACCTCCAGGAGCAGGCCTAGACCCTGTAGCTTGGGTAGTGGGGGGGCGTGGGGTGTTGCAGGCTGACTGGAAAGTTCCATTCGGCCTCTGACATAAAGACCTTAGGCCTTTAACTACCATGAATTGGCTATGTGCATGCAGGTGGGTAGCCCTGCCGTCTCTGATCCCACCTCAGGAAAAATGACCCGGCAGACAGGTGGGAGGTGTGAATATTTGTGCCTGCCCGTCTCCGCATTCACCCGCATTGGTGCCTAAAAATCCTGCCCATTGAATCTGCTATCGTGCATGTAGGTTGAAGTGGCAAAATCTCTTAAAATATGTTGGATTTGACATATACACTGATGACATAACTAGCTTTTTTGACCCTATCACTGCATCTGATTTGCATCCGGCATCTAGGCTGGGATTTTCCAGTCCTGCCCACCGCCAGGATCTTCCGGCCCCACCAAAAGTCAATGGACTTCTGGTTGGTCCACCGCATAGCCCATAGACAGCAGGGCTACCCATGATGGGTCTCGCCACGGCAGGGCCAGGAAATCCCGGCCCCAGTATTGAATAAGTAGAAACTTCCTCCAAGTAAACAATGGGAAGATTTAAGCCATCATCTTCAGTCCCCGCCACAAATTTGATCTCCCTGGCCTTGAATCTATACCCTTCCCTGTCCACTGTCTCAGACTGAACCAGACTGCAACCTCACCATCCTGTTTCACCCGGACCTGAGATTTGGATCCCATCTCCTCTCTATCTGAAGAATGGCCTAATTCCATCTCTGCAACATTACCCACTTCCACAGCTGCCTTAACCGATCCGCTGCTGTAACCTTGCTTCATTGCTTTGTCACGTCCTGCCTTCAATAGCCCAGGGGAACTGTGGCAGTGGCAATAGCTGTGCTACATGTGCGGCAGGTTGGCTTGCACTCACTGCCATACTTCCAGGGACCTTCCACTGGATGGCCCAGATACCTGCCAGGTTTAGATGGGATCTTCATTACTGTATGCAAATTGAGGTCCTATGAGGATCATAGGATCCTGACGCAATTTTAATATTCTACTGGAAGGAGCATGTATCATGGATACTCCGCTCAGTAAAGGCTGACGGTCAAGAGGAGGAGGCCTGAGAAGGTAAATGTTAACATAAAATTTTATGCTGGCTGTGAGGGCATATGCCTGACACAACAGCGCGTGCATTCGCACAATATTTCGGAAGTGCCCACGCTGACAATTTAAGCGGGCAATTAAGCCTATTAAGGAAGCAATTGAAGTCAATTTTAGGTGGCCCGTCCGCTTTTACAGTTGATGGATGGGCCAGTCGGCCTTTACATTTTCGCTAAAACCTCGATCCAGGGCGGGATGAAATGTCCGGGGTGAAATATAATTTTAAAAAGATATCTGGGGACTGATGTTTTTTTGAGTTCTGCTGTCAGGTACTTGAACGTGTCGCATAGACACAGTTTGCATTTTTTTCTTGCCATTTAATCTGTCCAGGTCTGCAGTTCCCTAAGGTAGCTCCGCGGCAGCTGTCTGCCTTCAAGGAGCTCACTAGAGGCACCCACCCGCACCCTCACTTTTGTTGGCGCCCTCCCACCTTTAGCGCGCTGAGGCTTTCTCAGTGTGCGTTTTGCGCTGGCTGGCCGTTAATTAACCAGTCATCGTGAAATTGCACTTGGGGGCTGATCGTGGGCGGAAGCACATTTCGCGTCCACTTCCGCACCCACCGATCATGCGCGCCTGACGAATGTAAAATTCAGGCCTTTATCTTTGTGGGGACAGGGGGAGAAGGAGTCCTCCTCCAGTTCCACATAATAATGTGGAACTGCTGCCACTCGAGCTTTCTCTGTTCAGCCCTTATGTTATTGCACCCCCTACCATGGCCATGAAAATATTACACCGGCCCGCAGCCAGTGAATGGCCATAGGATGCTTATTCGGGGAATACAGCTTGTTGAATGTATGGTGAAAAGGCCCAGTTCTCAAAACGGATAGGACTTCCTGATTTAAGGATTGGACAGGCAACTCACACATTACACTGGCCATCTGTCACATAGTTAAAATACACCTTAATTACTCTCATGTTAGACCTGCCTCTCACCCTCCTCTCACCATTCACTAAAGGTCATCTCAAACTCTGCTTCAAAATTCTATACAAGTTCCATTCCCCAATACTTCAAATTTAATCTCATCTATGTCCTTGTCCTCCCTATCTCTGAATCCTCCTTTAACCCTACAAGCTCTCCTTTGAACTCCCTATTCTTGGTTCTTGTACAATCAGCTGCCTGGGCCTAATGCTCTTATCCCTCCTTAAACTCCGCTGTCTCTCCAGCTCCCTCCCTGCCTTTAAGATCTGTCTTAAATCCCGCCTCTTTGGCCAATTAAGCCTTTTGTCACTAGCGTTGTCAATGTTGCATATGTATTCATTCTCAATAGGCTAACAGCCTTCTGCCCACACATGTTCCATGTGCATTTTGAATCACACAACCAACCTGTGTATCATACAGAAAGCAGTGCTGATGCACAACACTTTGGCTATATTGAAGGAATCTTCCAGACATATCATTGAAATCATTATTTCGCCAATTCTGTGGCATGGTGAATGTGACTCTCATAAATGTATGGACATCATTAAATCTTTGTTCAGCAGGTGTTTATGAATATTGAACAAGTGTCACAGGCCAGGTTTGGCAGTGGCTGGTCTTGGAACCAATTGCACCTTTCAAGCCTGTGCAAATGCATTTTGTTTTAAAGTGTAAGCCTTAAATTTGTCTTGGCCCTCAAATATGAAGAAAACAATGATCAAAATCCAGAAAGGTGAGGCTTAACAAAATCTGGATTTGCATCAAACCTTTCCATTTGTACACCTTGGAGTAACAGCCCTGGTTCCTTGCAAAGTATCATGGTGGTCTGATTCTCATAAAGCAAAGAGCAGCCTATTCTTAAAAATCTTGTCCTGTTGTTGCTGGAAAACATTTGGCTGCAGCAGATGTTCTAAAACTTCCAACAATAATGATTTAAATTCATGGCTTTTTTAATTGCCAGACACAGCCTGTGATCCAATATCATAATTATGCCACCAAATTTGTCACTGTGCTGCCCTCTATTTAGACATCTGCAAAATTGTTTTGCAAAGCTATATACTAGAGGGCAATCCCTGGATACAATGGTCAGGATTTTCTGGCCCCGTTGTGGGTGGGACCCGGCGCCCCAGCCAGAAGTCCGTTGACTGTGGCGGGACCAGCAGATCGTAGCGGATTGCAGGTCCGGAAAATCCCGCCCAATAGGTTTACAATGGATCAGCTTCATGGGGACGATATTATGAAATCATGCTGCCAGGAAGGAGCTATGCCCATTGTGAGCATACATTGGGAAGTTTTCCTTAATTAATTGAAAACACTCGGGAGTGTCAGTCCAGATTTCCAATATGTGCTTCCAGCAGGGCAGCTCCCTACTGGAGGTGCGATTCCATAAAGCTGGTGCCTGACCGCCCACTTCTGTGAAGCCCACTGTAATATTTCATCAAACAAACAACACCATGCAAGTATGGAGTGTTGTTGCAACTGTATGTATGCATTATAATTATGCACCCTCAACTGGTAGGATGTTACTGGTGGCTTTCGCAGATACTTAACCGAATATGCCAGTACTCCTGAACTGCTATTTATTTCAGACATCTATATTAATAGCCAGAGTCAAGACATTAGTGACAACTGGAGTGGAAAAGTACTGAATGCTGAGCGGCTGCTCTGCATTGCTTTCCAAGGGAATGTGGATGACAGCTGCTAATACTGTGTAGTAAGGACTAGTTCCAGCCTCTTTCTAATGCATAGTTTTCCCATTAGCCACCTAGTGCTGTGAATATTTAAATACCTTCGTATAAAAGTCACTGAAGATTCAGTTCATATATATCAGACTGCCGAGTAATCTGATCTAATAGTGAAGAGCTAAGTCAGTAGCAAAAAAAAGAAACCTGCAGACTATACCACGTCTGGGTTTACTCTATGTGGACTAAGCTTTGCAGTTTCTAAAAACATTTAACAATTTTTTGTACATGTTCTTTAGGGTTAGGGACCAGCCTCATACTGCTTCCTTGACAGAAAGCTCCTTGAGTTTTTTTGTTGTGTTAAAGGTAATATATAAATAAAAGTTATTTTTGTTGTGTTTCAGTCCAATCAAGCACTGTTCCTTAACCAGAAATTGGTTTAATACAAAATTAAACATTAAACGTTAATCTATAAATTTCCTCCCTCGATCTTTTCTGTTAGTTTCCCTAAGCCACATGTTGCTGAGAGTTGAAAAGGCTGACTTCAGAGTGGCATCAAAAGATCTTGCACAGCTCCTCTGAAGAACCTGTTCCAGATCCTGCTCTGAAATCAGCTGGCCCGCAGCCTGTCAGGGAGATCGGCTAAGCCACCTTCAGAGTGGCAGAATGGCCGAAGCTGGTTTCTCAGCTAGTGGGAACCCTGTGCAAATTCCTGACTCAACACACTGCTACCCTGCCCCACTGTTTCCTTTCTCCTGTGCAAGGGAATTCATTTGATGTACGTTGTCATTTTGTTAGGGCCAATGCATCGTATCTCACGGGATGACAAGCCGAGGTATGAAGAAGATTGTGGTGAAAGCCATGAGTGTTATTACATTGCAGGGCAGAAGTTCTGCAGGATATTTTGTTGCATTGTGTTACTGGGAAATTGTGTAGGTTGTGTAAATTCAAGGATTTATCAAGGCCTCCATAGGACACTTTGTTCATTGACTAAAAATATGTGCTGACAAGCAGTCTAATTGGTAAGGTTTACGGTTACTCTTACATACTTCATTATGAGGAAAGGTTAACCTACCCAAGAATTATCTGTTCCACAAAGCCTCTTATACTCGTTAAATGCTTTAAATGAGATTATAGGTGCCAACTAAACAGGATTAAATGCAGAGCATTGGCAGTCAAAAGCCATTATTTATTTGCATTTATCACAGCCATTTAAAAATAGTTGTTCAGCTTTGCTTCTTTGTTTAGTATTTCTTCTGCTATTTTAGCACAGATTAATGTCTGGTGATCTTGTGGGTTTAATGAAGGGCCACAGCCTTGGGACTCATAACTGCAAACCATCAATGGGGTGTTGTTTACCAGCAGAAAGCGCTTGCAAATCATATTCCCCAGAGTGAAGGCTAACCGACAATTTACAGGCAAGTCTCCTGTTTAAAAATCGGTTGAAAAAAATACTTTTGTGAAATCTCACCAAAACCTTACAAACTTTTTATGAGAAGTAATGTGCCAGTTTGCATCACTTCCTGGTGATAAAACTATTAATCCTGATGAATGACTGCTGTTGTGATTGGGAAGCAGTTACTTTGAAGTTTGTTTGGGCCTGTATTCGAGGGGTGATCTGCATGTTGTCTGGAGAATGAAGTGTGTCCATAATATAGGAAAAAGGTTGTAGATGGCAAAAAGGACTGTGGTGCTGACCTACACAGGGCAAGAGTGCCCCCTGACCCTTGACTTATACTGAGTTGTAGCCAATCACAGCCGAGGCAACATTCAGAGTATCCCTGGCCTAGCAAGGAGTCACAAACCAAATCATCTGGGGTACCTCTCAACATTACTCAAATGCCCTCTTCTGGAAAGTATGTGTGTGACTGTCAGGTGAGGCCAGGACTGGACTTTGCTGCAACAGAAACATAGGGCTGCATTTAACGTTGCACTTGGGACTCCCTCCCCCACAACTCCAGCAATTTTCCCCACAGTCATTTAATGGCCATTGGGCTATTATTGGTTTTAAGGTGAGACACCCTCCCTCATTGGAGGGGAACCCACCCGGAGTGAGGGTCGTGGGGGGCCCTCCAATGGGCCTGGGGGTCTGTTGAGGAGGTACCGCACCACATCCCTTGCCCATCACCAGCTCAAGCAGTGAAAGCTGTCCGGCTGGATGCTTAGCTTGGGCCTGTCTTGCCACCTAGTGTTGACTGGACAAGGCCCTTAATTGGTCATTAATTGGCCACTTAAGGACCTCAACTGGCCGACGACAGGCCGGCAACCCAATGCCTTCCCCGCCACCGGTAAAACTGCAGCAGAGGCGGGGGTGGGGGGGTGGGCAGCCCATTGCCCCTATGGCATGATACCCAATTTTATGGACTGCCTATCTGCCAACCTGCTCCTGGGGTTGGGGGGGGGTGGGGGGGGTGGCCGGGGGGAATAATATCTAGCCTATAGAATCATAGAATGGTTTCCTCACAGAAGAACGCCAGTCAGCCCGATGTTAGCCATAATCTTATGATAACGTACGTTCAGCACCGTCCATTGCCACATGAAGATTAGTCACTTGGGTGAGATGCAGCAGGGCTGCTTTTAGGAGAGAATGGCTAAAGAAGGCAAATCAGATGAAAAATTAGATAAAAATGAAACTATTCAACTCATATGGTAAGGACAGTCAAACTAGAGAAGGCAAAACTTATTCTGAAAATATTTCACTGACTTGTGAAACTTGGAAGGTATCGGCTCAGTGTGATTCACAGTGTGTTTGATGGAAAGATTTCCAAGTGCAGTAAATAGGCAGATTATCGTCTTTTTAAAAAAAAACAAAATTCTCTCCCTGACTTTAGATCAGCTGATAACAGTTTTGGCTTACTGCTGGTGATGAGGACATCTTTAATTACTGTAGACAGTGAGCACTGTCAGGAAATAGTGACTTTCTGACCCATACAAACACCATGAGGTCAATGTGTGATCTACAAACTGCCTCATGCAGGACATTTAGCAAGACTGACAGGGCAGAGGTCAAGCACAGTTTATGTACTTGTACAAGACACCAAAGGCTGTAAATGATTGTAATATTTTTTGTACTGATGCACCTGGTGATACATTTTGTAAAAGTTGAACCGGATTGTACCCTTGTAATGGTGTTTTTGAAATGGTTTGGAATGTGGTTGAAGATATTTTATGAATAAAGTATATTTTTGCAACAAAAAAAAACCAATCTTAAGAAAATTCACTCCTGTATATTGTTACTTTCTGTACATGTCAAATATCAATGTTTGCCGCAAACATTCAGGTGATTCTCATCTTTTTACTAGACAGTTATCTGAAAAGGAAGAATGTGCAAGGGTTACATCGAGAAGGCAGGAGAACGGCACTAAGTGAATTGCTCATTCGGGGAGCCAGTCCAGTAACGATGGGCCAAATGGCCCCCTTCAACGCAGTAACAATCCTGTGTTTCTATTTGTGTGTGTGTTTCCCTGGGACCCTCCAAAATGGTTTCCAGCTGTGAGTTAGAGTCAGAGACTTTGGACAGCTCCAACTTACTTACCTGAATAAGTTACCCAGGAAATGTTAGACAGAAAAATCCTAAACTTACTCCTGGGTAACTATGCAACTGACCCACCCACCCCTCCCCCAATCACTCACACTGAACCACCCCGACTCCCCCTTCGACCCCCTGATAGAAACTAGGAGCAGGAGTAGGCTATTCGGCCCTTCGAGCCTGCTCCGCCATTCAATATGATTATGGCTGATCCTCTATCTCAACGCCATATTCAACTCCATTCCCTTTGATGCCCCTAATATCAACCCACCCTGACACCCCATTACCACCATGACCCCTGGTTAACCCCCGACTCCTCCCCAACCCACCTACTCACTCACCCACACTACCCGCCTACCATCCTACCCACCCACCATCCAACCCTCCTATCACCCTACTCAGCTGCCACCCTATCCATTTACCTCACCCAGCTACCCACTTACACATGCATTCACTCCCCATCCACTGAGGGAGTTCTTCTGCATCATGCCTCGGAGGTCAGAGCCGATTCGACGTTCGCAGTAAGTGGGGATTTTTCTGCCTGATCAGCATCGGACACAGGGGGCAGAATGTTCCGTTCTGGAGACTAAGGCCGGGATTTTCTAGCCCCGCCATGGGAGGTTCTGTGGCCCAGCCAAAAGTGCATGGACTTTCAGCGGGACTGGATGGTCCCGGCGGCGGGCGGGGCTGGAAATTCCCGCCCTAAATCCAGTGGCGGGTAGGAAAATCGGCGTGATTCCCGTTGGGCAGCGGGACAGCTGAACATGTGCGTCCTTCTGCTGTTCGGCTCACTGGTTCCACGAGGAACTCGGCCAATTTCCTGGCAGGGTGGCCAGGAAGTGGCCCGTCTCGCCGTGACCTCATAGGGTGGAAGGTCCTGGCACCATGTTTAAACAGCACCCCGGCCAGACAACCACTCACTGCAGGCCAGGTGCTCTGGATAAGACGTTCAGGATGGCCCTGAAATGAAAACAACTTTGACCCCACTTTTCAGCAAACCCTCCCTGGAGATTCTCCTCCAGGCTGTCCAGGTAAGGTGGGAGGTCCTCTTTCCGAGGCATGGGAGCAGGACCACATCAGCCTGGGAGGAAGTCACTGGGAGGGGGTTAGTGCCTGTGAGGTCCAAAGAACGACCACCCTGCAGTGTAGGAAATGGATGAATGATCTGCTGCGCTCTGGCTGGGTAAATGTGCTGTCCACTCATTTCAAACTCACACTCTCATAAGGGCATCAGGCAGTCGGTGATGACAGGCACAGCCAGCAGATAGGACATCAGCGCTGAATGTGTGCCAGCCACTTTAAGCCCACCGTCTCATATTAGGTCCGGGACAAATAGTTTCTTAATCACTTACTGGGGAGAGATCAGCAGCTACAATAGGCATGCCTGCTTCTGAGCTGCTCATCCACCCACTGGGATCACAGCCAATCCTCCTGTCTTTCTGCAGGACAAGATAGTCCATAACAAGGGAGAGCGTGCCAAGTCCAGAGGTGGCACCCTGGAAATCCGTACCCTCTCAAGTTTTGAAGAACAAGCCGCAGGGCTGGCAGGAGAGGGGAGGGATCCTGCCCATGCGGAAGGCGAGATCGGCCTCCCCCAACGAGCCAATGAGGATGCATCCAGTATACATTGACAAGATGCGGGCAATGACTGTGAGCGATCTTTAAATGTATGCGCCTACTTAGTCGATCACTAATTCTCTCTTTTCCCTATTCCAGGTACCAGCAAGAAAAGGGGGAGGACATCATCCTCCACACGCCACAGTCCCAGCCCCCAGCCCACCTCTGAGGAGGAAGTCACATTACCCTCAGAGGACACACTGTCACTGAGTTCACCTGTACTCTCCACCAGCGCAGATGCACTCACCTCGGTGGGACCTAGTTCTAGAGTAGGCTCAGGTTCATAATTTGGTGGTCACCTCACAGACACGGGTCCTCAGCTGGCGAAGTCAGTGACAGATGAGGTCTCTGACAAACTGACGACTGCTGGAGACCAGGCCCTGCTGAGCCTCTGGACTAGGCCCTAACAGACCTCTTGGAGATGCAGAGACAGGCAGGGAACATCAGGTGGAATTGTTAGAGGCCGTTGGCAGACTGGACCGAAGGATGAAGGTGCCCGTTTGGTCTGCAGTCGTAGCTCCAGCATGCAAACACATCAAAATTTCCACTGGAAGGGTAGCAGCCGCCTTGGAGACCCAGGCCCAGCAGTTTCTGCCGGACTTGCACTCGGACCAGCACATCATCACTCCAGCCATGGGAGCGTTTCAGCAGCAGCTAGGTGAGAGTTGGACAGGGCACCTTGACCTCCCTGCAGGTACCCCTTCTCCTGAAGGACTGAGGGAGATGCCCTCGGGCACTGAAAGGGAGGAGGAGCGTCAACCAGGCACCCTGGGGGCATCCACCCAGGGCACTCCAAAGGTGCCCTGCCACTCCACCTCCTCTCTGCCAGTGACCCCATCAATCCCAGCAGGTCAGGCCGAGGAGAGTGCACCTTAGCATGCTGGGGTTCTCCAGGCCTCGGGCCACCGAGAGGACGCCCGCCAAAGTCATCTCAGACAACAGGGCATAGCAGTCAGAAGGCTGCCTCCAGGTCAGCTGCGATGTTGGGGCTGCACCTAACGTAGTAGTAAGGTTAGAAAGATTAAGAAGTATTGAATGCTCACTGGCGACGTGTGTTCACTCATTGTATATAGTTTTCACTTTTGTAAATATATGATGAATCCATCCATCTCCAAGTCTCATGGATCCCATTTTTATTCAATTATCTTCAACCTTTCACAATCATTTAAGGGTCCAGAATGTTGCCCGCCAATGTAGTCCCATCAGGATCTTCAGTTGCATAAATTCTCACACATTTTCACCCTAGTGAGGAGTCTATATTTCCACATCTGCATTATCAGGCAATGCACATCATTTGTGACACTGCTGACTGGCCAATACACATCAGCCAATATTTGCAGGAAATCATCCTTTGGCCTTGGGGGAAGTGCTCTTCGAGGTTATTGTTTTAACTGCTGCTGATGGCACTGATGTCTGTTATTTGTGGATGGCACAAGTAGTCGTTGCAACTTACATTAGACTTGCATGTCTAATGTGTTGTTTAGATTGGCTTTTACTGTGTGAGAACCTGTTTTTGAAACTGTACTGTAAATCTTCAAAGCCAGAGACTTCCATGCCTCTCCGCAGAAAGATGTAGTGTCCATGTTTAAGGCTGAATGTCCGTGATGATTTCTCATTCTCTGTAAGCAAGACACTAAAGTAGGCAAGTAAGGATCCAATAGACACCTTAGAATTGACTACAAGAGGGGTTAGAGTGTATGATGTAAGAGGTGTGCATTCATCTTGATGAAGGGCTGTTTCCTGAGCTCCCACGGATTTATTTGGACCTGCACGGATCCTCAGTGGGGCTTTGAGTGGTCTTTTGGTAAAGACACAGCACTCAACTCAATGTGGAATTCATTGCATGACAGTGCTCTCATTGACTTGGGGTCTACAGACAGGAATGGCCTTTGTGAGCTGTACCATCTCGAGGACCCTGATGCTCTCGATGTGATGCAAATGCAACTCTCTTAAGGCCTCAGCAGGGTCCTTGCAGGAAAGAATTACTCACTGGCTGTTGTGTCAATAACGACTGCTCAAGGTTTTGCTCTAATGCAAAGGTCATCTAGGACAGAGACTTGTCAGGCTTCCGACAATCGGGGGGTCCTGAGCGGCTGCACCTCAGCAAACCATTTCTTGGTGAGGCTTTCTCAGTGAGGACAATGCAAACAAACATCGAAACTTTGCTGCATGATCCAGATGTTAATGGTTACTGCTGCATGATGTACGAATGGGACATATGGTGCTGTCATGATGCTGCTCCATCCGGTAAGGGATGAAAGAATGATATGTGTGGTCGTGACACCTCATTGATCGGGTGTCAGACTGGCATGAGTGCATCACTGTGTCATTTGGAATTCCAGCCATTTAAAAGTTGCCATGCGTACTGACTTGATGAGGCCCTTTGTGAAAGTACTATTCTATGTGGAGTTGCTAAAGGACATGCGCTAAGGGAGTGCTGTTCAGGTTCCACAGCTGCCATATGATGCCAAGGTTACTCAGTTAACCCTTCCAAGGATGATCCCATCATTATGGTACATAGTGAGTACCGATATTTCCATAATTATTATGAGAACACTGAACCTTTGAGAGATTTTTTTGCTGAGATTGAAGGTTATGGGACGTTCCATGCAGCAAAGGCTAAAGAAACTAACAATAGTGAGAATTTGCCTGCACTTTACTCCTCCTGGAATCTTGTAGCTATCTGGTTGTCACGGCCACGTCTTCTGCATCATTCCTGTGCAATGGCTTCTTCATGTGGCTCGTCTACATCCTCACCCTCTTCAGATCCATCCCCTTTAGTGTCCATCTTGTCCGAGGAGATGTCTCGCCCCTATACTTCTCCCTCAGGGAACATCCCCCCTTTTGCAACACAAGGCGGTGCAGGGTACATCAAACAATGATGATGCAGGAGACCCCCTGTGATGAGTATTGGAGAGCCCTGCCTGACTGGTCCAAACATTGGAAACGCATCTTCAGGAGGCCAATCGTCTGCTCTATCAGGGACCTGGTGGCAGAATGTGCAGCGTTGTATCTCTCTGCACTGTGTGGATGGCGAATGACGTCGTCAGCTAAGTCTTCTGAGGGTACCCCTTGTGCCCGAGGAGCCAGTCCTGTAAGCATCAAGGTCCTTCAAAGATCTGTGGCGCCTGCGAGTACGTCAAGATGTATGAGTCGTGAGATCTCTCTGGCAACCTAGCATAAACATGTAGGATGTGCCTTTCTGTGATCACAAGTTAGCTGGACGTTCAGAGAGTGAATCTTTTTTAATTGATCAATCTCACTGATTGCTACCAGGGAGCTCTCAAGGCCATATATGTGCAGTTGATGGTACCCTGCACTTGCAGGAAACCAGAGATCACTGCGAATCCAACAGTTCTGGCAGCCTGGCTTGCAGGATTGGAACTGGATATACTGGCGAGCTTTATTGAAAAGTGCATCAGTCACCCCTATTATGCATTTGTGTGTCACCGACAGGCAGATGCCTGCATGCTGGATTGGTGACTTTGCTTGCTGGTCTCCAATCAGAGTGGGAGGGTAGAGAACTTCACAGTGGGCCTCCACAGCATCCAAGGGAGGCGTAGCGAAATTTGGGAACAGCATCTTTCCTCTCTTTGGCAGCCATGACTGCAGCAGCTTCTGATGCCTTAGAGAGCACTAGCTCTGTGCATGGATTATTGAAGATCTGAGGTGACAGTGGGGCGGGTGAATCAGAGGCCGGCATGTTTCCTGGAAATGCATTATTAACGTGGCGGGATGCGCTGGGATTGGGATAATATGGCATGAAAAGCTGCCATTACAGCAGGTGGTAAAATGTCCGCACCCGCTGCCATATTTGTGCAAATCTGCGACGATTCTGCCCTTTGTTTTTTAATCCAATATCTGACTCCATAAATTGCACTCGTAAAATGTGAATCACAACTTTGTTGCCCCTTTCCAGAATGTTCTTTTAAATCCATTACTTTGACACCGAGACTAGCTATTCGCTGATGGTAGAATTTCTCATAACGAGCACTTGCCTTTGCTCAGCAATAACACTTCGTGCTCATTTTGCCACAATGACTTCCTTCCCATATCACTGCACTTTCCTGTACCATACCTATTCAGGGGATGCCGAGCAGACGATAATGCTGGGATTTCCTGCATTGCTTCTACTGACAGGTTGATGGAATGGGTGGATAAGTGGTAGGTGAATTTTAATGCAGGGAAGTTTGAAGTGATTCATTTTGGCAGGAAGAATGAGGAGAGGCAGTATAAATTAAAGGGTACAATCCTAAAGGGAGTGCCAGATCAGAGCGGCCTGGGCATACATGTGCACCAATCATTGAAGGTGGCAGGGCAGGTTAAGGGAATGGCTAATAAAGTACACAGGATCCTAGGCTTCATCAATAGGGGCATAGAGTACAACAAGGAAATTATAATAAATCTATATAAAACTCTGGTTTGGCCTCAACTGAAGTATAGTGCCCAGTTCTGGACACCACACTTTAGGAAGGATATGTAGGCATTAGGGAAGCGCAGAAAAGATTATGTCATGTGTGTTCAATGATCTCCTCTTGTACAGTAGAGAGTGTCTCCAAGTGTTTCTCAAGCCCAGTAGTTTTTGAGTTTTACTGAGTGCACCTGGAGACACTCCATATCTTTGTGACTTCCTGAATATTCTTAATTTCTACCAGCTCCCACATCATGGAGGTTCTGCACAATACTATCCATGCCTGTTCTAACCTTCTACCTCTGACTTCACCAGTCTCTCTCACTCATCATCTAACATCTATTTCAAACCAATTCCCGTTTTGGAGCAACGATCAATTTTGTTACTCAAGTGTCCTCACAGCTATCCAGCTATGAAGGAAGACTAGGAAAGTTGGGAAGTTTTTAATTCACCGTTGGAAAAGTTTGGGGGAGGAAGTCTGAGGTTTTCAAGTTATCTCAGAGGCAGTGGTTGTGGCTGGCAATGCCATACCTATTGCCCCTCTCTCATAACCCTCTAAAGGGACAGTGAGCTTTTGCTTGAACCACTGCAGTCCCAGTAGTGAGAGGTTTTGAGAGGGTAAATTGTGAAAGATGCTTCCCCTTCGTTGGTGAAACAGCAAAAACGGGGCATAGATTCAGGATTATCATGACAGGAAATCTGGGGAACATAGAAGAAATGTTTTTGCAGAGAGTATTTTAGCATAGAGCACTTTACTTCCTAGTGGATGTTGAGGCAGACTATAAGACCATTTAAAAGTGAATTGCATAAATATTTGGAAAAGGAAAAATATTGAATAAAATGAGGAAAGGTCAGGGAAATGCAATTGCAGTAATAGCTCCAGTTGTAGAGGTGGGATCAGCACTGGAACCATGGGTTGAATGGTCTCCGTGTTGTAACCTCATGTGTAGGTTTATTTTTGCATCATACCTGAGATACAATTGAGGGTACACAAGAGATAGGAGCAGAAGTAGACCATACAGCCCACCAAGCCTGCTCCCCCATGGGGCTTAACTGGTGATTTAATTCAGTCTATAGTCTCAAAGAACAAAGACAATACGACAAGCACAGCTTTATTTTAACAAGTTGTCTCCAAGTACAAAAGCACACTCATTGGGCTCTTTGTTTTTTTAAATTTTGCTATTTTTAATTAACACATTACAAAGTACAAAATATACTGTCTTTTGTTTGAAACATGAATTAATTTTACTTACAGTACATAAAGTTTCAGTTTCAGCTTAGGACTAGCGAACAAAAGCGTGTGCACATTCTCTAACACAGAAAGAAAACACTAGTTCCAATTGAGCTTTTCTGTTCCATCTTTCCTTTGAAGGCTTTTGCTTATCATTTTTCAATGTTCATTATAATTAAGAAAACAAAATTCTAGTTTCAAACTATACTCTTGGACTAGATTGGTGGCCATTTCAAAGCAAACCCTCATTAAAAAAACTGACTATAGCCGTTGCCCGACAAAAAGTGTGGCATGTATTTTTGAACAGATATTTTTGTTCCAATTTTGGTAAAGGTTTACATTCCAGGCCGGTTTGATAATGCTGCAAGTTAAGATGTTTTACTTTGCAACCCGGTGGTTGTGGTTTCAAGCCTTATCAATGTATGGCCTGTTCTACTGTGACATGTTTAGCGAGTAGTTTGCTGGGCTGAATCCTGGTTTCCTGTCCAGTCAGTAGGTGCTGGTGCCAAAATTGTGAAGAAAAGTTACACATATTTGACCCCTGGATTTCACACCTCTTCTCCCATTAGAAAAATCACCTGATGGTGGATCTTAGCATTCAGTGAGAATGTGGTACTTGTGTGGTGGAAGAATCAATCGTCCATTTAACATTTGGAATTTAATGGATTTCCAGGATACTTGTAAACTGCCACTTTTGTTGCGTAGGTAAAAGATAAACCCATAACCATCTATTTCATTTTTAAAATTTCATTCTTGAGGTGTGGATGTCTCTGGCAATTCCAGCAGTTATTGCCCATCCCCACTTGCCCGTTGGCAAAAATTCATAAAAGAAGGCCCATTCAGAGCAACGATCTTTTCATGGTCTTAATGTTTTTCCATTAACCTAAGCAAACTTAATTTTGGGAGCACAGTGATTTTACTACATCACAAAATAATCTGGTTTGAACTTCTGTGATGATAGTTAAAAAAAATAAATTAATCCCAAATCTCGCCACTTTGTGAACCATTCAATTGTAATGTACGTGCTCCTACTTCAATTGTAAGGTACTACAATCAAGTGCTGCTGCAATAGAACACACTTAAAATAGAATTCTCTTTAATAAGATGTTGATAAGTGCTACATCTTGCCAGAAGTGTATAAACCCTTCACAGTTAGGTTCCTAATCATTTCCTTTGGTGCAATTAGTGGATAAACTAGAGGACTCTTCCTCGGGCTAAAAATCACATACAGTGAAATTTGCAGCTTTAACTACTGTTATTTACATAGTTGCTTTATCTCCTTGAACTCTGTAGAGGTGATTCTGCGCTCACAAAAGCGTGCATCTTGGGATGTTGCTGATGCAGCGCCTGTTATTTCTCGACATCAGCTGCTTTCAAGCGGTGTGCCCCACATGGCATGCCAATTAACAGAATTGCCTTTACAGTTCAAAAAATATAAACATCTGTGCAATTTTAAGGTCACGTGCCAACGGTAAGTTATACAAAGGCACTTAAAACCAATAGAAAGCATCAAAAATGCATGAAAATCAGTGTTCCACACCATTAAACTATCACATTGCCATTTAGAAGGGCATGTTTTTAAACTTTGCTTTTTTTTAAAAAAGCTCGTTTCTGCCAATCACAACATTCTCTTTTAATAAGCTAGTAGTTAAAGCTACAGTATCAGCAGAAATCCAGCAAAGGAATAGAGGAGGAAAACACCAATTATAATTATATACTAATCCAAATCCAAGTGCTCCTTATAGGTAATTATCATCAATCTATAGTTGTGACAGTCTTTGTTATTAAAACATTCAATAAACAACACCAGAGAGCAACACAGAAAATGTTGCTCAAGGATGTTATACATCATATTGCCTGATGTTTTGTGTAGATCAAGAGTTGCCATTATTCTGATGGCTTTCCCTGCATTTCTAGCCCAAGAGTATATTATACCTTAACAAATAGTGACTGCTTTTAAAAAAAAACTGATGTTAATGATAGACAGTTTCTCTTGGCAAAAAAGAGAATCTTTTGAAGTAATCTGATGTACTTTGCACTGTTGCTTGCTCTGCCTCAACACCATCATAGACAACACATGACTTTTAACAGCACCTGCTTATTTAGCAGTTTGATCACAGAATAAAAATCCTTTCTGATTTTCTTTAATGGTATGTTTCTCATTATCGTTAGCCATTACTATTAAAGGTTACTTATTGTACTAGTGGGGCTAAGGGGGAATGATATCCTGCAAAAGCTTAATCTGACAGCATAAAGCCTTTAATTTATGTTTGAAATATATCATTGGGGTAGAGCGTAAACAGCAACATAGATCAGTTAGGTCAGATAAACCAGATTTATATTAAAATTTGCTGTCAGGTTGGTACAATTTATATTTTTGAGGATTGTGGTCTTTAAGATGACTCTGGTTTTAAAAAATAACCGCTACAACACTGAAGTGGCGGCCCCCCGGTATATTTTGGCAAGGCTAAGAGAGTGCCCACAGGTGAGCTAAAGTTCAAATGCAATTTGCATATAAGGAATGCAAATAACACAATTTTCATTCAGATTGGAGCAAGTTCATGAAGTACCCCAGTTTGTCTATATTCAGATCAGATGGGTGATTTGTGAAAGAATGAAATTAAGACAGAAAGAGAGAAATAAGAACCCAGGTACACTTATGATATTACTGTAAACCCCAACTTTCTGTGGCAGTGTTAAGTCTGGAATGAGATTTACACCCATGTACATTCCTTGATTATTACAGAGATTGTACCACTGTGAAACTGGAGCCTCAAGAACTGGAATGAAAGTAGAGCTAATGCGAATGGCAACATTGTAGTAAAAGGCTTAGACTTCTTTGGTTGCTGATTTGAAATCAACTGAGATTCAATTCAACCTATGCTCAATAATAACATAACTTGCAATATCAGTTAGACATTCCTAACCTAGCTTTGATAGTTCAGTCCCAAGGCTTGGCTTCAGACCTCATTACAGTCTTGGTCCAAACATGGTTAAGCGGTGAGGTGAGAGTGACTGTCCTTAACATCAAAGTAGCATTTGACCAAGTGTGGCATCAAGTAGTCCTAGCAACATTGAAGTCAATCGGAATCAGGGGGAAAACTCTCCACTGGCTGAAATCATACCTAGCACAAAGGAAGATGGTTGTGGTTGTTGGAGGTCAATCATCTCAGTCCCAGGACATCAGTATAGGAATTCATCAGGGTACTGTCCTAGGCCCAAGCATCTTCAGCTACTTCATCAATGACCTTCCCTCCATCATAAGCTTAGCTGTGGGAATGTTCACTGATGTTTACACAATTGTTCAGTACCATTTGCAACTCCTCAGATACTGAAGCAGTCCATGTCCATTTGCAGCAAGACTTGGATGATATTCAGACTGAGCTGAAAAGTAGCAAGTAACATTCGCACCACACAAGTGCCAGGCAAAGACCATCTCCAACAAGAGAGAATCCAACCATTCCTCCTTGACATTCAATAGCATTGCAATCACCGAACCCCCGCAATCAACATCTTGGGGTTTACCATTCAACAGACACTGAACTAGACCAGCCATATAAATACTGTGCTACAAGGGTAGATCAGAGGCTAGGCATCCTGAGGTGAGTAACTCATCTCCTGATTCCCCAAAGCCAGTCCACCATCTACAAGGCATAAGTCAGGGTGTGATGGAATACTCTCTACTTGTTGGATGAGTACGGCTCGAACAACACTCAAGAAGCTCGACACCATCCAGGACAAAGCTGTCCGCTTGATCGACATCCATCCATCAACTTTAACATTCAGTCCCTCCACCACTGATGCACTGTGGAAGCAGTGTGTACCATTCACAAGATGCACTGCAGCAACTCACCAATGCACCTTCGACAGCAACTTCCAGACCCACAGCCTCTACCATCTAGAAGGACAAGGGCAGAAGACACCGCCTACAAGTTCCCCTCCAAGTCACACAACATCCTGACTTGGAACTGTATCGCCATTCCTCCATTGTCGCTGGGTCAAAATTCTGGAACTCCCTCCCTAACAGCACTGTGGTTGTATCTATACCTCAAGAACTGCAGTAGTTCAATAAGGCAGCTCACCATCACCTTCTCAAGGGCAATTAAGGATGGGCAACAAACGTTGGCCTTGCCAATGACACCCCATCATAAGAAAGAATAAAAAATGAAAAAAAAAGACTGTTTGCAAGGCATTAGAAAATTAATACTGTAATGCAAAGGAAATACTGTTGTAAGTTTTAATAAATCATTAATGATCACAGGGAATTCAGGTACTTTAAGAGGCAGTGGACTAAGTTTTCTATGAAATATTATGTGACCTATTGACTCAAGAATGGTTCACATTCACCAAGTGGATTGTTTCAATTGACAATCGTTGGTAGAACATTCAATATCAGTGCAGGAATCTGGTGACTACTAACTCCCAGGATTTTAAAATTCACCCTCAAAAAGCTGCTTCCGGTCAAGAGTGACTCGGCAATAGTTTTCGTTGATCCTACAGAATAGATGATCTATTATAACTCAAGTTATAACTCAGAATGCTGTTTGGCAATTTGAAGAGGTTAATGGTCTTCCTCAAACCTAAAGCTCTCTGATTCTCTGCACACTGGGAAATGGGCCTGTAGTTCTATTGAATAATATTGTCAAGAAAGTACAAGTACATGCAGATCAAATGGATGTTCACAATCTTGTATCAGTGGTTTGAAAAAAAGGAAATGTACTGTAATCTTGCTCCTTAATATCACCGACCAAACAATTATAATCCCAAAGTATGTGCTCACCAAAGTTATTTTTACCATTGATTTTGTGTCCATTATCTGCACTCATATCATTCATATTGGCCAGTTTCAAATATTCAAATTATCACAGGATTTTTTTTCCATACTTGCTGGTAGATGACTCTTGACATTGAATGGATAAACAGGAAATATAGCCCATGTCTTATCAGCAACCATTAATCAACATAGATTTTGATGTAATAGCAAACAGTTAGTTGTTGCTAGCCAGAGAATCCCCAACAAATAGCACTGATGGTAAGGAAAACAAAGTGCTTAATATGCCGTAATGGCTGACCTTGTTAAAGGCTATATCCAGCCTTCCTGTCCACTGTTTTTTTTTGCATTAAGACTAAGGTCTATTTGTGGTCAAAAGCAGTCACTATTTGTGCAATATTGTGCAAACAACGGACAACCTAACCATGACACAGAACAATCTCTGTAAACACACATACACGTGAACATCCGTCATTAAGATGTTTTTCGAATACTGATCGAGTGGATTCACCACTGCTCACATTACAGCACCACAGTAAGATTAAAGCATTTTACTGTCAAAACATTCAAAATCTTATTAAATTTTATTACAAGAAACTACTTTTAACCTATAAATATTGCTGCAAGTTAACATGTAACTGCAAAGAGTTGCTCTGTACACTTGTTGCTTCTAAAGTATCATATATTTAAGTTTCTGATAAAGCACAGAACAACTTCACTAAAATGAACAGAAATTAATTATGTTAACTTGCCAGTTTAAAAAAAAATCTAAATCAGGTACAATCGAAACATTGCCTAATTCCAGTTTATGCTGGTGTGCTTAGATCCTTTCAAATAATTCACAACTATAATTCTGAATTCTTTCAGGAATAAAACTAAAAGCACTAACTTCATCCAAAACATCGTGAACTGTGTTGCCACCTTCAGCAGCAGAAGTCAAGTCAATTAGAATAAGGCTAGCAAATTTCAATGCGCTGTGCCATGATGTGACTTTGCCCCAATCAGCAGCACAGCCTGGTCACTGAAATAGCCCTTACAAACCTAACTGCCTTTTCATCACTGAGCAAATTTGTTCACTTAGAAATGCTTGGGTATACAAAAGATGTGGGTGGGATCAAAATCAAAAGATGGCATTCCCAGATCCATTGGGAACTACAAACTTAAAAGTACAGACTCAGCTTCTTTTAGCAGTTTTCTACACCCTGGCTTCGGGAAGCTTGATTTGCTGCATATCCATGGTTGGAAAAATATTGAGCTGCACTTCCAGTTACCTCAATTAGTCATGTATCATCTGAAAAGCCATGGGATAGGACATTAGGAAATGCATTGATAGATGGAACTTACGTCAATTAGATTCTACAGTGACTTAGAAGGAGAATCTTTTGTTGGTGCATTTTGTTTTCAATTCCGAATGACAAGGGAAAAGGAGTTTATGCTACTGGCTCTTGAACAATAAAACATTAATCAGACATTTGAGAAGTACTTTTCTGAATGCATGCATCTGGCAGGCAGCCCTGCTGCTGGGCACACATACTGCACAAGCACCATTTTTAGATCATTTGAATGAATGGGCGAAAAATCATGCATGTGCCCTCCAGAATTTATATTTATTCCCAACAGGTGACACTTCCAATCAGGACAGTGTCAGAACATCACCCCTTGGGGGTTGGTTTTAGTTTATCAATTTATAATATCTGAATTGAGCACAATGTGAATATAGTGGGATTTGGACTGAAAGGTGAGCAATTTCCAAAATGCATGTTCAAATTTTCATCTTGGTAGGCAATAGTAAGTCCATCTGCAAACTGCTCGGTTATTGGAACACTGAGTGCTTTACCACAAGTGGCTGTCCAATGACTCTGGGAGTGAAATTGGTCTTTGTCAGTCATGCAAAACGGGTGACAACAAATAGGTAGCCGGTTTTGTACTGCAAGCAATACTCCTTTCCTTTGAAGTCAGTGGAAAACCGATTCATGCAGTGTAAAGTTGGTGGGGGGGAGGATGCGCGTGGTGGGTTTGGGGTGCTGCTGATTCACTATCACCCGTTTCACATTAGGGGCAAAGGACAATTACACCCTCGGCATTTCAAAGGGAACCAAGTAGGTGTTTGACTGGAAGAATATAAAACAGATATAGGGAAGGGCAGGGGTTTGCGATTAAATTAGACAATTGATGTTGAACAGTTTCCAAGTATAAGACGGGGCAGTAAGGAGATTATGAAAAAATCCACTGCAGAGTAAGAGTTGCCAAAGCTGCAACAAGAACAAAGTTCTTTGTTGTAACCTCTCCCCAATCCCATCCAAATGTTACTTACCCACTTAGATTCTGAGGATAGTGCTCAGGCATATTCAGAAGCTTGCGCATTATAAAATTTAAATTACTACAATTGAAGAAATGGTAAATCAAAAGCAAGAATGGTCATGTCAATGGCAAAATTCTTTCCCAATTTCCATACTTGCCTCTGCCATTAACAATGGAAAGTTGCTTTTAGCTGGTAGTACTTGTGGCTGCCAAATGATACTCTGTCAAACAATATGTTGACAATTTTACCACGAAGAGAAAAATTTATGATTGGTGGTTTATTATTAAAAGTTCTGACAATGACCTCTGCTAACTAGTTGAATTATTAAACCATGTTAATAAACTGATCAGGCACTTCGGGAAAAGCAACCTAGGGCCTAAGTGTTTCACTCTTTTATCATTTGATTTCACTCAATTTGTTTTTTCTCTGAAATCCCAGTTCTTTCCAATAGATCCTAAGTTTTTGTGAAATTGTTGTACATTTATACCTATAAACAATAAATGCCCCATAGCAACATAATTTCTTGTTACACTGGTTAGGTGTCCTCTAAATGCATGACACCGCTTAAAGAAAATCTCCACACTATCTCATTAACAATCACTGCCAAGAGACTAGGTTATTCTCATCTATGTTAATTTTACACCAAAACTTATTTGCCTTGGATCATTCTAGGGATGCTGAGGCCTACAATGTTTCTGGGTACTGAAATTATCTTTGAAACTGACAAACTAGTAATTCCAGCAATGTAGGAGTGTTTTTGGGTGTTGACATCGAGAACGTTTCTGGGAATTGAAGTTATCTTTCAAACTGACAAACCAGTATGTGAATGGTATGGAATAGAACATAAGCCAATTATAACAGAGGTAAGGCTCAAATATGTCAGACATTCAGGCTCAAACACTATTTTCAAACTTCCAGATTCATCATTCAGGTTCCTTAATGCTATTAACACAAGTATATGAAGGCTTGACTTTACCACGGGTCCAATGTTATAACAAAATGGCAATACATTACTGCCTGGGCCCCAATGTATTTACATACATAGCAGGTAAAAGTGCCTTTTAAAACAGGCTATCTACAAGTAGTGGTACTTCTGAGCCAGACTGGCTCTTTCAAATTAAAAAATTGGGTTTGTTGAGCAATACATTAATGGTTTTATATAAAACACCTATTTAAAACAACACTTCGAATAGGTGCCAACTCTATTCACAAACAAGCCCACACCACCACACCATCACTTCTGGATCACTTGACTCATTGGACAGCATGTACAACTTTGGTGAGGATATAAAATGGGTAGTAGTAGATCGGCCTCCATTTATACCTCTGCTCCTGATCCACTACTGCCCATTGAAGTTGAAAGTGATGCCCATTGTCTCCTTCATACTTTCTAACCTTACATTACTAAATGACTACCTCCGTATTAGGATTAAGACTAAAGGGAGTGCATGTGAAGGGGTGGTTACCGAGGTCTAAATATATGCAATAATAAAAATCATCATCTGCTTTCCCGAAGGGATAATGTACATTAATTCTAGGAACAACCTGCACATTATAATTCCCCCTCAAGAATATTAAAATTTCAGGCAAGAACAAGTCCCTTAAAGGAAGAATCCTTATCGTTCTTCAACTTGGAACAAAGAAACATCAGAGGTACAATCAAAACTAAATGAGATCACATTGGTTAGCATCAGAAATTAAAATGGGACCATATTATCCCTACTCTCACGTGATGCAAAGGGGAGGGGGAATACTGATGAGATTGCCTAATGTCATCCAGCCCTAACAATGCAATCTGATTAGATGTTCAACACCCACCATGTTTACATAGTCTCACCAGTCTTTCTATCACCTGCTTGTTCAGTCACAGGAAGTGAATTAATCATTTTTTAATATAAAATAAACAACGGAAAATGTTACCATAGCTATAGGAGGCGCAATGATTAACTGGATACAGCTTACTATTGCATTATTGACAAAGTATTTTTGCAATGGATGACCCAACCCTATTCTAACAAGAAGCCCCTGAGGATAACACAGAGTTCGCAAAGTTGTTGCCTTACTTTTAATCTAATTGCAGAAGGTATAATGTAATGTGTTTCTGTCTCTCCCTTCCCCTCCCTTCCAGATATGGCTGAGTCATGATCATAACCAGTTTGGCAAGAACAGCTGTGATTGATTGGGATTTCTAAACTGCTAATATAATTACATATTTTTAAACAAGCCATAATATTTGGTACGCAGGCCAATGAGTTACTTATAGTGTGATAGGTCATAAATTAAAATATTTGACTACATAAAAAGGTACATTTTTTTACCCTCACATTCAATATCATGAATCATTGAATAAAAACCTTACATAGTTAGTTGGTTAGTCGGACTTAAAGGCCGGAATTTTCCAGCTCCCCCCCTGGCAGGGCTGGTGAGCCATTGAAATCTCCGTTAACATCGGCGGGACCAGAAGATCCTGTCGGCGTGAGGGGCTGGAAAATTCCAAACAAAATGACTAGAAGGAATTCACCAAGCTTCCTTAGACAGCAGCTTCCAAACCCACGACCACTACCATCAAGAAGGACAAGGGCAACAGATACATGGGAACACCACCACCTGGAAGTACGCCTCCGAGCCATTCACCATCCTGACTTGGAAATATATCACCGTTCTTTCACTGTCGCTGGGTCAAAATCCTGGAACTCCCTCCCTAACAGCACTGTGGGTGTAACAACATCACATGGACTGCAGCGGTTCAAGAAGGCAGCTCACCACCACCTTCTCAAGGGCAATTAGGGATGGGCAATAAATGCTAGCATAGCCAGCGACGCCCACATCCTATGAATGAATAAAAAAAAATCTTTTGGCCAAAGTCTCATGACCTTCCCCAGACATACTAAAGAGTACTGTCCAATAATGCTGGCTGCCATCCTCCATTCTATTTACCGCAAGGGGAATGCAGTGAAGACAGTGAGTAAGTCAAGAAAGTCCTATTCTCATAGGATAGGAACAAGAGAAGTTCTCACACAAAAAATGTATCTCTTCTTAGTTTTTCTAAGTGAAAAACAAACTAAGTAATGTACAGATGAATAACATTATTCAACTGTGGGGAAATCAAGGGAATATCTAGAAGGGTAGTGCAAAGGAGATATAACATGTGGAGCATCATTTCATTTGAAAATTGATCACTACTTTTGCAACAGGTGCATTCAACCAACACAACCAATAAGGCAGTTTATAAATGGAAAAGTTTGTAGCCTGTGAAACTGAAACAAAATTGAGAGGATTTAAAAAAAGAGTTAAATTGTATTGTGGACCCAACTCTTGCTTTCATTGTGCTGAACAAAATTAAAACACAGTCGCTACTTCACCAAGATAACATTCCAACTACACAGGGCAGGAATTGGCATTAGAAATAATGATTATCCTATTCAAGTTTGATTAGATAAATATGTAAGGCAATAAAGTACACTGATCTTTCTGGGAGAAACAAGAACCAATAAAAGGCTGGTCTTCCACAAAAGTAGTATTAAATCTAAGCCAGCAGTGGGATTATGGAGGGCAGCATGAGTTTTTGAAGTACTAGATTCAAATCCTATGGAAGGATTAAAGGATTAACATCAAGTTTAATTCTTAAAGTCCCTTTACAGATCAATGGGTGACTACAAAGAATTTCCAACATCAGATGGATGAAAGGTAGACAGGTCTACATACCTTGTGACTGAATTGGTTTTAAATCCTTAATCTACATTTACTAATTTGCGGTCAAGGCCCACCGTCCTAGTTGGTGTCCTCCTTGAGTGTTACTATTGAAAATTCTAAGAAGTGCATTTTAATTGATACCCGCCGCCAGTAGAAATCGGGTGGATGGGAAGTTAAAAATGAACTCGGAACATGTGACCATTTGCCATCATTGCTAATATTAACCTATAGGGTTCTGTAAGTAGAAAGCTGCCCACCTAAAGCAGGTGAGTCTTACAAATCCATACAAATTGGACTCCTCTAATGTCAATAGGACACCGATGGTAGTTTAACTAGGACCTGAAAAGGGAAGTCCTCACGGCTTTCCCGCCAATCTGGAGCATGCCGACAGCTGGTGGGAAGGATAAAAGGGTCAGAAAGCCTCCTACGCAGGAGTAGCAGCAGTGATCCTTTAGTGTCCACATGGAAAGTCACAACCTCCAATGCCCTGGACTCCCCTCACCTCCATCCCATGGGACTTTCCTTAAATCCCTTCCCTACCACTTGTCTGAAAACCAACGGCTTTAGTCAATGGCCAAAGGCTACCTGATCTTTTTCTGCCAGAAGCTGATCTGCACCATTTGAGTCAAATGTCATCATCATGTCAGCCGGGAAAGCAAAATTACTTTCTCTAAATCCGATAATATTCATTTAAAGAGTCTACAGAGACATCTTTCTCAACTCTATCATTACTTCATTGGCTGCAAAGCACTTTGGGAAATCCTGGTGACCTGAATGGTGTTTTATAAATGCAAGTCTTTCTTTGATCCTTTAAGGAAATTCAAAACAATCCAAGAGCAA